>NC_064644.1:167562046-168893976 GCF_023864345.2 Schistocerca serialis cubense | reverse complement strand
AGAGAGAGAGAGAGAGAGAGAGAGGGGGGGGGGGAGGGGGAGAGGGAGAGGGAGATGGGGATGGGGAGGGGGAGGGGGAGGGAGAGTGGAGAGAGGGAGGGAGAGTGGGGAGGGGGAGGGAGAGTGGGGAGGAGGGGGAGAGGGGGAGGGGGAGAGGGGGAGAGGGGGAGAGGGGGGAGGGGGGAGGGGGAGAGGGGGAGGAGGGGAGGGGGAGATGGGGGAGGGGGAGAGGGGGAGGAGGGGAGGGGGAGATGGGGGAGGGGGAGAGGGGGAGGGGGGATTGGGGGAGGGGGAGGGGGGAGGGGGAGGGGGAGGGGGAGGGAGAGGGGGAGGGGGAGGGAGAGGGGGAGGGAGAGGGAGAGGGGGAGGGAGAGGGAGAGGGGGAGGGAGAGGGGGAGGGGGGGAGGGAGGGAGAGGGAGAGGGGGGGGAGAGAGAGAGAGAGAGAGAGAGAGAGAGAGAGAGAGAGAGAGAAGGGGGGAGGGGGAAGCTAATGAGGCAGAAAATAATGTTTAACACAGGTAAAGGTCTGGAATTTTTGGACTGTAAAGAGAAATGTACAACTTCCAAAATATGTTAAAAAACTTAAAATTTAGCATATTACATCAGCCTGAAGCTTGGAAAACTTTCATAACTCTTCCCTGATTGCATTTTCATATGAACTTCTAGCTCATAATTTGTACGTGCTATGGCACACAGTTTGCTCATGCATGATGTCATGCACAAATGTGCATATATTTGTCCACCTGAGTGGACATCCTCCTTTCTTTGTTTCCTTCTCCCATGCGCTCAGGGAAGGCTGCCACAAATTTTCACCAACCAGGATGTCACTCAGTTGTCATTGTGGAAATAAAGGTGCAATGCTGTCGATGCCTTGTGGCAGTTCCATGAGGAGGGCTGACTGCTAGTGAAAGTGGTATGTCAGTCTGGTTCTTATGTGACCAAGGTCATTTGCAGGCACTGGTCTGATTTGTCAGCCAGAGGCACAGCAGGATTTCATGGGTAGCTGTATGGAATAAATGGGCTGTGCATGCGCTGTAACAGCAGACAGAAACTGATGTAATCCTGCGTCAATCATTTAGGAGAACCAAGCAGTGTTGTGTGTCTGCTGAAGCCTCAGATTCAAGTATCCCAGGAAGAGGATTTCTCCCCTCACGTTCTGCCTACTGTGGAGACTGTATCATCTCTTTACCTCTGACTCCAAGTCCATGTCCATGTCCATGCAGCTATACAGCCCACTTACCCCTCCCTCACCTCAAACCTGCATTGATGACATGTTACAACCTGAAGGTACTCTGTATTACCCTGTTCTGAGCCACAGTAGATTCTCCTGTGACTAGTTATTTACATGATCATCAACATACTTAAAATTCATCACACTACTTACTCTATTACTTTTGACTTTACATTCTACAATGTCTAAGGAAGGAACTATGTCGCCAGCCCTGAACTGTAGAGTTGATTACCACTTTTTGTCAAAATTTTGAAGTTCATGAATCATGCTTTCATTGTTGTCATTGCTGTTGTTGGTGGTGGTGGTGTTTCAGTACTTTATAATTATACACATCCTTTTTGTTCCAAATATTTTTGCAATGTGTTTCATCCCACTAGTTTAATCACCAGGTCTTTGTCTTGCCACAAATCTCCTTAATTTATTTGGTTTTTCTTGGTTTCTTATATCAATAAACTTTCTAGTTACAGTACAAGATATGTTACATCATAAATGACAGCATGGATCATTCTCATTTGCTCTGGTGATAAATATTGTAACATTATTTTTTACGATAATGGATGACTATTGTAATATGGGGGAAAGGTACAAAATTCTCAGTCTCGTGTATAGTTGTTGACGTCAATGATCTGTCCCCCCACCCCCACCCACCCCACCTTTATGTTCCCAATGTTGTACAATGACACAAATCAACTGTTAACATTGTCTGATTTGCAGTGTAGTTTTTCATAGCACTTTTTAAGCAGTCACGTTGTAAATGGTTCATTGAAATGGCTGACTTTAAATACCACGTTATCATAAAATACTTGGTTTTAAACAGTTTCTCACCTAAGGGAATTCATCCAAAGTCAGTCAAGCTTTTCAAAGTCTTCTCCTTTATTTTCAATGTGTAAGATATGGGAAGTTACCCATGTGGAGGGCACCAGTGACTGCATCCACAGATATTGGAACTAGAAACTCAACACCTAACACATAAATGGATAGACTTTAGTTATGGAGAGAGGTATTGCAGAAGTAGGGCTGTGATGGTGGGTCTTGAGTTGTGCTAGGGTAGCTCAGTAAACAGAGAACTTCCCCAGATTCAGGTCCTGGCTTAGCACACATTTTTAATTTGTCAGAAAGTTTCAAATGAGTCTGCACTCTGCTGCAGAGTGGAAATTCATGTGGCGATATTTATGACTTCTTCCATAACCTATACAAATTAAATTTCTAATACACTACGATCACCAAAGATACATACCACAAATTCCAATACACACAAGCTTGATTTGAAAGAAGACTGAGCTTAACACCACTCTAAACTTCAAAGACCAAAAACACAACTTACAGATTAATTTTGTTTGTTAGATACTGTCATTCACAGATATCTGAATGAAAGTAACTTTCAGTTAATGGATGAAACACCAAAGTACTGTTATTACCTACACACAATCAAATTGTTCACTTCAAATTTGTCTCTTAACTAGCAAATGTCCAGAGAATCTTTCACTTGCAAATAAGACATCAAGCTGACAATTGAGTTAACTTCATTAGTTAATATGAGCATCTAATTCTTGAAAATCTGTTAGTATTGCTGAATAACCACTCCAGCAACTAAAAAGTTCTTCATTTTACTTCAGGAGTTGTTTTAGCTTCCATACTGAAACCATTTTCTACTGGAACCTGAAAATAATACTGCAATGGAACAAAGCCCAAAAAATATGAAAAATGTGTTGCGACAATCAAAAGTCAATAAACCTTTTCTTTTTTCCCCATCACAGGACAATTTTCAGACTCCACTAGAAACCACCCTCAATATAAAAGCTGAAGCAAGACATGGAGTAAAATAAAGAACTTTTTAACAACTGAAGCAGTTAGTCATCAATTCAGCACAGCTGCAGAGAAGCAGTGCATAGGCTGTTTTTATTTTTTAAATAAAAACTTTATTTTATGCTTTCACAAAGTTAGCCAATTTTACCCCCTTGGGCATGTTCAAGCTACCTCTGTCTCTGTTGATATGTTGGCAAATCTATAAATTCTTCAGTTGTTCTTAGGTTGTCAAAAAAGTTGATGGCACAATTAGTTGATGGTCCACTTAAGTTTACTCACCTTACTAGTAATCTATCTGATGGCAATACTGTGTACCTAAGCTGATTTACAACAAAGATAAATAGATGAACAGTGTTTGTATTCATTTCTTTAGCTCTTAAAAAGGATAATACCGCATTTTCATATTAATTCTGGGCTCACCTGCTCATCATCAGCATCTGTTAGGAACTCCTGCATAATATCACTCTCTGCTATGACTCTGACAGCACATACTTTTTCCAAATACTGTTCCAGTCCTCTCCTCCTAGCATCCAGTTGTTGTTCACTTAACCTACAAATGGAATCATATACAAAGTTTTGTTACTCAGGTTGTAAATTATAATTATTTTTTTTTCAGTGTACCACATAATATAACTTATTTTGTATATAAAATAAGTACAATACATGTGCAGAATTAAGCATTACATGTGGTTTTTCCTTCGATAGTGAATATATGAAAAGCAAACATTGCTATAATTAGCTTGTGGGCACGATCACTTATCAGTTACCTGTGGTAATCACAACAGAAGCATCAAAGTGAAATTGAAAACTTTAATCTTGCAAGATAGTGGCTCTTAATAGAATAAAATCTGTGCCATGTGATGCAATCAGTCCCTTAAAATGCCCACATCATTCTGGCCATAAACCACCACCAAATACAATACAATAAAAAATGAGGCATAATGAAACTGCAGGCGACTTCATCAAACAGTGTGAAGTAGCAGTTGCAACAAGTTTGCTTTCTTATGTGTCCCACTATCATAAACCTTACCTGTCATTGGAAACATGAGATAAAGTTACACTAAAATCCATATTCATTGGTTCCACAGATAATACTGACCAAAGTGGCAAAGTAATTAAGAACCTGGACACTCATTCACAGGGAAAAAGATACAGACAATTATCTTTCATATCCTTCCCTAAACTGAACACTTATGTTCAGTCTCAATGACCTTATCTGCACCACAACAATAATCCCTTATTTTTCTTTCTTCCACAGATAATGTCTAAACTGGAATATCTCTACATCATTTTCAACTACTGATACATTCTTTATGTTCATCATAGATATGAAGAGGATCTAATGTTACTTGCCTTATCCCATTAAGAAATAAAGCTACTTACGTGAATGGCCATTTGCCGGGAAGCTTAGGAAAGCTGAAACCTATAAATTCCTTCTTTAGGTTAAGGTTTAAATTAGCAAATTCACGGTATCTGCGTGAACACAGATGCCTGCCTGCCATATATATGTTGTACACCTGTAAAAGTGCAAAACATGCAATAAATCTTTTGCAATGTATCAGTAGTTTGAAAACAGTTATAGCAGTCATACTTACGACATATCTATCACCTCCTTTCTCCACATAATGGTAATCTGGTACAGAAATTGGAAGTGAACGCTTTTCGCTGTAGTCTATGTATGTGTATCCTGCTGGGTCTTCTACAGGCTCCAACCTCTCAGCCTCCTGAAATTTTGTCCCTTACAGTGATTCATATTTCCCACACACAGAGTTACATACATCCCTTGTCAATACTTTAATATTACAGTTTTACACAATGAACTAATTAACTTGGCTTATTTACCAAGCTAACAACAATCTGTGCTATTTACAAGTCCTCCAGCCAAAAGAAAATCAATGTTCTGTATATCAAAGGAAGATAAATATTACAAAAATATGGTTCTAGAGGATACCAGATGGCTTAGAGAATCAATGTTTGTTGTACATATGTGATGCTGTACATAGTAATGGTTCTACACTAGAGAGAGAGAAAAAAACCACAAAACATTAGCAAAGACAGCGACTTCTAACCTGAAAACCTAGTAACATATTTTACATTTTATAAACAGTAACTATGTCATTAAAGTTCACTAATAAGTTCAATTATAATCCCTACAATCTCAATGACATCTGTGATGATACTGTCAATTACAAAACAACAGCCTGTTTTTGTGAAGGGGATAGTATGCCACTACCACCAGTATATGAATCTAACACTGAGCATATTAAAAGCATCTCTCCTCATAATAAATTTGTTACAAAAGATAGCCAAGAATTATTTATGACTGAATCAGGTGTCACTTCAATTGTTACAGAAATGTTGCTCAAGATGTATTAAGAGCCCACCTAGTGACTGGTTGCTTATCTCCACCCCAGCCTCCTCCTTATCCCCACCACCTAGTATGCTTCTCCCATCATGTATTGCTGCTCGCAGTCTGGCCCTGGCAGCCAGAGTCTGTGATCGTGTGTGTGAGTGAGCGAGTGTCTATGTGTCTTTGTGTGTATATTGTCTGCTCTGATGAAGTCCTGCTTGGCTGAAAGCTTTGTTTGACAGTCTTTTTGTTGTGCTAACTGCAACTCAGTGTCTCCGCTACATGGGAAGTAGCATCTATCCTGTTCATAATATTGTCATTATTCCATCCTGCATTTTCCAGCATTTGATTTTGCAATACTGTCTCTTTGTTTTATCTTGGAAGACAATCTGAAGAAAGGCAAAACTATGTTTGTAGCATTTGCAAATTTGAAGAAATCTTTTGGCCTTATTGACTGGACTACACTCTTTGAAATTTTTAATGTATAAGAATAAAATACAGGGAGTGAATAGTTAACTACAGAAACCAGGCTGCAGCTACGACAACTGAAATGGAAGCAGTAGTTTAAATGAGTGAGAGAAAAGGTTGTAGCCTACCGCTGATGTTATTCTATTTGTACACTGTGCAAGCAGTAAAGGAAACCAAAGGGAAATTTGGAATGAGAATTATAGATCTGGTGGAAGAATAAAAACTTTGAGGCTTGTTATTTCTATAGTAGGAGACCAAAGCTTTAATACACTAAGTTCAACCAGATGTAGGCTGCAGTAGTCATGCACAGATGAAAAGGTTACCTGAGGATAGACTAGCATGGAGAGTCTTCGGATAGAAGACAACAGACAGTTTTAGACCCATTGTAATAACATATTGTACTTTGACTCACCATACCGATGTGCAATGATTGCAGGAGAGCTGGCATATGACGTGAGAGCTTTCACAGGTGACCAGACCTCTGATGGAGTAGGATAAAGGATAAGTCTGAAATAGGGAGTGCTGGGTGTTTGGATTGGGAAGGTCTTGCACTCGGGTCCTGCAAAGGGATATGATCACTGTGGCAAGGGATTGGGACTGGAAGCAGCATAGGGATGGACTGTGATGTTGTGGAGGGTGGGTGGGGTGATGGAAGACCACTTTAGGGTGAGTGGGAAGGATCTTGAGTAGGATGTCACTCAGTTCAGGGCAAGATAATAGATCATTAAAATCCCTGACGGAGGATGTGGTTCAGTTGTTCCAGTCTGTGGTGGTATTGGGTGATGAAGTGGCACTCCTTTGTAGCTGGTTTTTGGGGGGTGGTAAGAAGATTGGGGGTGTGTGGAGAAATGGCATGGGAGATTTGTTCGTTGATTCGGTCTGGGGAATTATGCCTGTCCGTGAAGACCTTGGTGAGACCCTCAGCATACTGGGCATGGCAGTTTTCGTCAATGCAGATACCCTGTCCCAGGGTGGCCAGACTGTGTGGGAGGAACTTTTTGATGTGGAAGGGATGCCAGATTTCAAAATACAGGAACTGTTGGTGGTTCATAGTTTTAATGTGGGCAGTGGTGTGGATGGAACCATCACAGAGGAACAGATTAACGTCCAGGAAAGTGGCATGTTGGGTTGAAGAGGACCAGGTGAAGCGAATGGGAGAAGTGTTGAGGTTGTGAAGGAATGGGCATAGGGTGCCTTGGCCCTGCATCTAGACCATGAAGATATAACATCAATGAACATGGACCAGATTATGGGTTTAGCATTTTGGGAAGCCAGGAAGGTCTTCTCTAGATGGTCTGTAAACAGGTTGACATAGGAGGGTGCCATGCGGGTGCCTGTGCTGATCTGCAGATTTGTTTGAATACCATCCTGAAGTAGTTGTGAACAGAAGGTGTATGACAAATGAGGTAGTGTGTCTGGAGTCTGAAGGACGTTGACGTTGGGAGGCAACAGGTTGCGGATGCTAGTCAATGAGGGCCAAAATCCTTTTAGTGGGGGCACAGAACATTTTCTTGCAGATATGATGATTAGGTCAGGATTTGTTTTGAGGCTGTGTATGGATATCCTTTCTTATGCTGAAAGATTGGTGTTCTAAGGAAGGGACGGCATTTCTTCACTGACAAAAATTCCCCCAGTATGCTGATGGTCTCACTAAGGCCTCCACAGACAGGCATTATTACCCAGATCTAGTCCACAAAAAGATCTCCCGTACTATTTCCTCCACACACCCACAATCCTTCTACCACCCCCAAGACATAGCTACAAAGGAGTGCCCCTTTGTCAACATATAGGACCCAAGACTGGAACAACTGAACTATATCCTTTATCAAGACTTTGATTACCTATCATCTCGCCCTGAAATTATGGACACCTTACCCAGAATCCTTCCCACACCACCTAATGTGGTGTTTGGCCACCCACCCAACTTCCACAATATCCAAATCAATCACTATGCCACTCCCAATTCAAAGATCGTATTCCTGTGCAAGACCCAAGTGAAAGACCTTCCCAGTCCACCCATCCATCACCTCCTACTCCAGTCCTGTTGTCACCAGCTTATCCTACCCCATCAGAGGCTATGCCACCTGTGGAAGCAGCTACGTCATACACCAGCTCTGCAGCAATCACTGCATAGCTATTATATTGGTTTGGCTACCAACCAGCTGTCCACCAGGACGAATGTCCACTGCCATATTGTCACTAGGAGCAAAGTAGACCACCCCGTGGCATAACAGAACACAGCATGCTCTATTCCAACAGCTCCTTCACTACCTGAGCTATCTATATTCTCCCTTCTACCACTAGCTTTTATGAACTGTGCAGATGGGAGTTATCCTTAAACCACATTCTTCACTCCCGAAATTATCCCGGCCTCAACCTATGGTAATCTACTGTCCCCCCCATCCTCCTCCAACAGTTTCCACCCCCTCTGTCCTATCACCATCTCTCTATTATCATACCCTCAGCCTGTGTGTGCTGCCCTCTGCCAATGCACCCATTCTCCTTTCCCCTTCTCTGTTCCTTCCCTTTTTCGCTCCTTATTTCTCCCCCCCTTCCCTGCCCCACAGACTCCCAACACTGTGCCTGTTGGCAGTCTAATCCGTCCACACACCATTGCACAGCACTGTTCTCCCCCCCCCCCCCCTCCCAATCTGTACCCTCCTATTCCTTCTCCTTCTCCACCACCTGCAGATGCTGCTTTCGTTCTTCCTTCCCTGAAGAATACTTTGGCCAAAAGGTATTGTGTAAGTGTTTTGTTGTTGTTGTTGTTGTTGTTGTTCCTGTCTGTAACTCAAAATGTTATCTTTACAGTGAGTAGCAATCCATCTTTTCCCTATCTTACAAAATTGTTAAGGCTTTCGTGGCCACTTGTTGACAAACTGCCTATTGGCTTCTGTCTCGGGTTCTTCGACCGACGTTCATCTAATGATTTTACTGAAACGATATGCACCTGCAGACGATATGCACCTGGCGCGCCAACGTCCGAGAGCTTATCCTCGGTCATTTCTGGTGCAGTTCTCCTCTTACTACCTGCGATGGTCGTTTACTGCAGTACGGGAAGCCAGGATCCGTTTACCTTAAGGCTTTCCTCTTTCTTGTTCAAACTGTTCGGGTGTTTTTGTATTTATACAGCCTCTCTGAGCAAGCGCGTGTGACAGTGCTTCTCTACAGCCAGAACTTCCGTGTTGGCAAATTTTATTATGTAGTCGGTCTCACTTAGTGCGTGCTCTGCCACAGCCGATTTCTCCACCTGCCCCAACCTGCAATGTCGCTAATGTTCTTTGATCCTGGTGTTGACTGATCGTCCAGTCATTCTGACATAAACTTTTCCGCATGTGCATGGTATATGGTATATTCCCGACATTACAAGTGGACCCCTTTTCTCCTCTGCCGATCTAAGACACTCTTTCATCTTCCTTGTCAGTTTGAAAATCGTCTTTATGCCGTATTTGCACAATATACAGCCAATTCTGTCCATCACTCTGGGAATGTATCTTGTTGATATTCCAACTTGGAGTTTCTGTTTGTAATTTATTCTGTTAATATAGCCACATGAATTGGCAAAGAATGAACACAACCAAGAAAAAGTGATTATCTGTGAAATCTAATGAGAATATTAAAATACACACACACACATATCCATCCGCACATACACAAATGTCTGCTTGTGTCTGTATACGTGTGGATGGATATGTGTGTGTGTGTGCGTGAGTGTATACCTGTCCTTTTTTTCCCCTAAGGTAAGTCTTTCCGCTCCCGGGATTGGAATGACTCCTTACCGTCTCCCTTAAAACCCACATCCTTTCGTCTTTCCCTCTCCTTCCCTCTTTCCTGATGAAGCAACCGTGGGTTGCGAAAGCTTGAATTTTGTGTGTGTGTTTGTGTTTATTTGTGTGTCTATCAACATACCAACGCTTTCATTTGGTAAGTTACATCATCTTTGTTTATATATATATATATATATATATGAGCACTCCGTCTTCAGACCACGAGTGGCCTACCGGGACCATCCGACCACCACCACCACCACCACCACCACCGCGTTATCCTCAGAGGTAGATGCAGATAGGAGGGGCATGGGGTAAGCACACCGCTCTCCCGGTCATTATGATGGTATTCTTGACCGAAGCCGCTACTATTCGGTCAAGCAGCTCCTCAATTGGTATCACGAGGCTGAGTGCACCCCGAAAAATGGCAACAGCGCATGGCGGCCTGGATGGTCACCCACCCAAGTGCCGACCACGCCCGACAGCATTTAACTTCTGTGCTCTCACGGGAACCGGTGTATCCACTGCGGCAAGGCCGTTGCCTTATTTGATTCTCATAAGAAACAAAAAGAAAATCTTAGCTTTGGTATTTTCTTCTTATCTATGAAAGCAAATAAAAATGCTGTTGTTGATGCTACAAATTTCACTGTAAGATTGGTGGTACAATGGTAACATACTATTATTATCACAAAAGGTCTAAACAATAACAGGTTTAAAAAATTTCCGAATTAATACTGGTCTTCCTACTAAGACGGTTATTCAATGGCCACTTCCTTCCAGGTACATACAGTCAATAACTGAAGCACTCAGAAGCAGAAGCTGTAAAGTAAAGCTTTTTTAGAAAACCAATTTATATCACAATATGCATATATATACCCTCATGACCTGTCCCCTAATGGTGCTGAACGATTTGCAGATCAGAAAGCTGTAAGTCCATCAAACTGTGAACTTAATGTTCAACAGACGTTAGTTTCGGACATAGAAATTGTTAAGTCTCCTTTTCAGATTACAAGTTGTTAAGTAGCTGCAGTGTCACGATGTTTGGCAGTGCTACTGCCAGTGTGCAAGCCAAGCTGCATGTTCCCAGCTGTTTATTCACTGTCAATTGAAAAATGGTGGGGAGCAGTACTGATATGAGAGTCAACTCCTTGAATGGGGGTCTATTTGAAGGTAGTGGCTCAGAATAGTGTCCTAATGAGGACTCAGAATCACCACAAAGTAATTTAGATACTGGTAACATGACTGGGGGGCACATAAAATACTAGAATAGACAGCAATTAACCTTGTACATCATTTCCACATAAAATGAGACTTCTACAACGAATCCCATTCACGGTCACACAAAACACAGAAATCTTGTCCAATGGAAGTGGCCCGTTTGCAAGGAGTTGAAACCGGAAACAAAGAAAACTATATATTTTGGACCAAAAATTATAACTTATAGAAATACATGGACAGAAAAAAAATTTGATGCCAAGAAGAAGTTTTGCAACATAAACAATAGTTGGAAGGTGTGCTGCTACATTTGAAAGATGACACCTATTCAAATTTCATACTAGCCACATAAGAGTGATGCTAGAGGTGCCAATATGTTGATGCAAATAAAGTTTGCTTTAAAACACACTGTAACAGTCATGAGTATTAGTTGCATTTGAGATAGGACGTGGTGAGTTGATGCTGGTCAAGAATGCCTTTACGGTGACAAAAATGCCATTATCAATATGTTACTGAGGTTGAGCAGTCATGTAACAGGGCTACGAGGAGCTGGATACTCCTTTTGCAATACTGCAGGAAGACTTGGTAGCTACTGTACAGCATTGCTGGCAGCAGTGGTCATGGAACTGTACTGTCGCAAGAAGACCAGGCTCTAGATGGCCACGTGGCACTACTGAGAGAGAAGACTGTTGTGTTCAGTGTAAGGCTTTGGCTTATTGTACAGCATCTGCAGCAGCAATTTGAGCAGCAGTTGGGATCACAGTGACATAGTAAACTGTTACAAATTGGTTGCTTCAAGGTAAGCTCTGAGCCAGGTGCCCTGTAGCATTAATTCCACTGACCCCAAACCACCACCATTTGTGACTTCAGTGGTGTCAAGTGAGAGCCTACAGGTGGGCAGTATGGAGGTCTTATGTGTTTTCTGATGAAAGCTAGTTCTGTCTCAGTGCCATTGATGGCAACGTGTTGGTTTGGAGGAAGTCAGCTGAGGGCTTGCAACCACCCTGTCCGTGTGTTAGGCACGCTGGAACTACACCTGGAGTTACCGTCTGGGGCACTGTTTTGTATGACAGCAGGAGCACTTCTTGGTTATCCCACGAACAATGATTGCAAATTTGTACTTCAATCTGGTGATTCTACCTTTTGTAAGGTAATTTGTGAATATCATTCCAGGGAGTGTTTTCCAACAGGATAGCTCATGTCCACATACCACTGTTGCAACCCCATTATTCTCTACAATGTGTCGACATGTTGCCTTGGTCTGCTCAGTCACCAGATCTGTCTCCGATTGAGCACATGTGGGACATCATCTGATGACAATTTCAGCATCATCTATAGCCAACATTAACCATCCCTGTATTGCCCTACCATGTGCAACAGGCATGGGTCTGCATCCCCCAAACTGACATCCGGCACCTATAGAACACGATGCATACACATCTGCATGCCTGCATCTGACAATCTAGACTTACACTGATAATTTATGTTCTAACATTTAACATTTGCAGTGGCTTATCTTGTGCTGACATTAACCTGTGCTCTTGTAATGTTGATCACTTAAATATGTTAGACAGACAAATGCACTCCGAAATTTCATTAGTCTATGTTAGTCATTTGTTGGTGTTGCTATTTTTTTCAGTCAGTTTATATTTAAATGTGTTTCAGGACTCGTTACTTACTGTTTGGTAATTCAGTATGTTAGGTAATGCCTACATAGGTTATAAAGAGACTTCTGTAAGTCCAAATGTCCAGATTAAAGATTTCCACTGCATATGTGGGTGTGCACCAAAGTTCTCCAATGATCAAAAAGATACGATCCGCAGATGCTTCAATGATCTAGACAGTCATGATCCCTGGAGTTATATCGAACAACAACAGGTATGGAAGTTCACTGTTATGAAATAAAAACACAGGTTTTTGCAGAAAGACAAATCTACTGACTTATTTTTATCAAAATGTAATATGTCCAACAGTAGTATTCATTAGAATTGGTAGCGCCTTAGAATCACATTCGTAAGTACTGTTACACTCTTGATTAGTTGAACTATTTAAGGGTACATGATAATGACAATAACTACATGGCCAGAAAAAAATTAGTACACACTTTTAGATGTTTCCAGTTCACTCAAGATTTAGTGTTGTAACAGTGCATATCGAATAGATGAATGATTACATTTATAGATCAATAGCACTTGCAGTTCTGAGGAACCAAGTATCAGCCCATGCTGCAACACACATACTCGCATGTGGTTCAGCTTCCATGGGCACCACTGCAGGTGCTGACTCTGTCATCCAGTCGATCGTACAGATTTCGAATACTGTCCTGGGATACATTACGACATGCCCACTCAACCTGTAAGACTTGATGGCTGATGAGTCACCAAGTTACTTCTCGTCCCATTGTATCCCACATGTGCTCAATTGCCAACAAGTCCACATATTTTGCTGGCCAAGGAAACTGCTGCATGTCTTGCAGAGCATGTTGAGTTTCATGGTCAGTGCGTGGGTGAGCATTAGCCTGTTAGAACGACACATCAGTCAGGTCTCACCAGGTCTACATCATATGCGTAAACAACCATCATTTTCATGCCAGTACAATCAAC
Organism: Schistocerca serialis cubense; assembly: GCF_023864345.2. Taxonomy (NCBI): domain Eukaryota; kingdom Metazoa; phylum Arthropoda; class Insecta; order Orthoptera; family Acrididae; genus Schistocerca; species Schistocerca serialis. The sequence continues at coordinate 168,880,535 of NC_064644.1, read as the reverse complement.
TTTCATTGCTGAAGAACACAGTGTGGCATTTGATCTTCCAAGTTATCCTCTGATGGCGCCATTCAGGGTGTGCACATTGATGTCGTGTTATGAGTGGAAGATGGGCTAGCTGTATAATCTGCTACTGCTACTATTACAACAGTAGACAATTCTGGTGGGCATCTGTGTTGCATGGACATCCAGAACCTCGTCTACTGGTGTGAGAATGTTCATGTGACCACTGATACCAGCATCATTGCACAACTCAGCACATCCAACTTCTGTGGCAATCTTCCAAGAGGACCATCCTGCCACTCGGAAGGCCACAATTTGGCCCCTCTCAAAATCTCTCAGTTGGCTGCAGCAAACATGAGTGTGTCTCTGTGGCACAATTGCCAGCTTGCTTCACACATTTGTGCCACACTGAGCCTTAGGGTTGTGAGCATTCCCTAATAAAGGGTAGACAGAGATGGCATTCTGGAAACTACGCCAATACGCTATCTGTAGGCAGGCAACACTGAAACCACTATCAGTACATCTACTATACCCCAGGTGGCAGATGCCATCATTGGATCAAAATTGACTTCATCCTTCCACATATACTAATTTTTTCCAGCAATGCTTTATTATTACAGTCAATTGGGGGCATATTGTGTAACTGACATATAATTACATAAATTAAAATTCCATTATAGTATTAAAAATAATTACTGAATACTATGATTATTCTGGAATAATCCCACTTCACAGTTTCAGGCTTGTCCTTGCAAGCTTGATGCCAAACACAGGGTAACTACTTACCATTACTGTATCACTAGTGAGAGTGTTAACACTAGGAATAGGACAGATTGCTATTCATTGTAAAGATGAATTGCTGAGCCACAGACAGGCATAACGCTGTTACACATGTAGCTCCAGTCGGAGTTGCAGCGGGGGCGGCCGAGTGTGCATGATGTGTGTTTGCCTGTGTGAATGTGTGTATTTTCTCTCTCTCTCTCTCTCTCTCTCTCTCTCTCTCTCTTTTTTGCCGAGGAAGGCTTTGGCTGATTGGCCAGTAGGTACACGAATAACTATCTTTTCGTTGTGCCTGTCTGAAACTCCATGGGTCATCTTTACAGTGAGCAGCAGTGTATCCTATTCCTAATATTATGCTATTCCAACCCAGATATTCCATTGTTTAAATTGATAGTGTACAACTTACAGCCTGCATAAAGGCATTTTGCACTCTTCATGGTATGAAGTCAGGAAGACTGAATTGGAAAGTAAAATGTTTGGATAATTCACCAAAGGATGGCAGAAGACAGCGTGCTCCTGGATGTAAGAAACCTGATCATGTTCGTCAGACGATATATGTTATTACTGCCAACATTTCCCCTCATGAGAGTCATTACTGTCAAACCAAAAGCCTAAGTGTGAAACATCTATCTGTCCAACTGATTATGTCTCAATTATACAGATATTTCATGGATCAATATCCTGAGCTGCAGAAAGATGTGAGATATTGGTTGTTCAATAATATATATACCAACATGATTTGGTCAGTTGAAGAGAGGTATTTGTAATGATTGCACTGAAATGAAGCACAGCACAATACAGCATCCAGTGGGAAAGCTAAAACTGCTGTCACATTGGAAAAAAATTGCTTTACCAGAAAGCTGAACATCTCTACACATATTTTTGGGAAGTGAAGGAGGTATGTGAGAAAGATCCTTCACTGTGTGGAATTTGTTTGATTATAAAAAATTCTTGATGTAGAATATTATGCAAGACAACTATGGCTGCACAGTTTAGGTGTATGTAACCTGGCTCCCAATGATGCACCTATATTTATGTCCACTGAAACAATGTGTGGAAAATCGCCAAATGAAGTTATTAGCTGTCTGAAATGGTGTGTGCAGATGAAGTTGACCAGTTTGTCAAAGAACTACATGTTTTCATGGATAACTGCACACCACAGTGCAAAAACATACGTGTTTTCATTCTGGTTGTACCTCTCTCAGGTATATTTTCAGGAAGTTTATATCTGTACTACACCATCCTAGGACACACTTCCATTCCCACTGATAGAATTTTTGGCAATACTGAGCAGAAAAAGTGAGCAATAGATGAAGTCTTAATTACTTCCACATGGATCAAACTGATCGGAAATTCACTGCATAAGAATCCCATTGATGTTCATGTCAAACAACCTACGACTGACAACAGAGAAAGTGACTGCACTCCAGTTGTTGAAGTTTTTAACTTGAAATATGCCTTTGACATTGTTCTAGTAGGAAGTGTTCATGAAATTTCATTAATATGGTGCATGTGTTCGAGAAGAGGATGTGTACCTAAAGTTCGTTACATCGAGTCACCAACACTTTATCATCCCCAGTCAATTCTAAAGAGAAGAACGAGGTTTCAAGATTTACAAAAGGCATATGATAAGGCTCAAAATACCCCAAACAGGTTTCAGAAGATTAAGAACACAAAATATGATGATGATCACTCGCTGCTGGAACAAAGCCAGAAGGTACCAAATTTTATGACACAATCATGCATGGAAGCAAGAGAAACTACAGTCATAATTTTTCGCAAGGGCATGCAGCTCCACTTCATGGTTAAATGATGAAGGCATCCTCTTGAGTAGAACATTCCAGAAGTAGAATAGTCTCCCACTCGAACTACTGGTCATGAACTACTCACGAGTATGTAATCATCAGGAGAAACAAAACTGGTGCTCTACAGATTGGAGCATGGAATTTTAGGTCACTTAATCAGGAAGGTTGATTAGAACAATTAAAAAAAGGCAAATGGATACATCGAAGTTACTTATAGTGGCAGGAGGCACAGGACTTCTGGTCTGATGAAAACAGGGTTATAAACACAAAATGAAATAGCGGTAATGCAGAAGTAGGTTCAGTAAAAAATGAGAAAATATAAATGGAGGTAATTTACTGTGAACAGCATAATGAACACATTATCATGGCCAAGACAGACACGAAGCCAACAACCACCACAGTAGTAGATGTAGATATGCCAACTAACTTCGCAGGTGATTACGCATTTGAAGAAATGTGTGATAAGATAAGGTACCCATCATCTTCTGGTGCCAGAAGGCGATGGGTACGAAACTTATTGAAACATTGCGACAAGACGACACCACCACTCGGCTGACACCATGAGAAGGATTCATCAGTAAAGGAGCTACAAGAGCAGATGAATGGAATAGACAGTGTCTTGAAAGGAGGATATAAGATGAACATCAACAAAATCAAAACAATGATAATGGAATGTAGTCAAATTAAATCAATGCTGATGGTATTAGATTAGCAAACAAGACTCTTTTAGTAGTAGACATGATGATGGCCAAAGTAAAGAGGATATAAAATGTAGACTGGCAATGGCAAGAAGAGAAATTTGTTAACATCGTGTATAGATTTCAGTGGCAGGAAGTCTTTCCTGAAAGTATTTGTATGTACTGTAGCCATGTACAGAAGTGAAACATGCCCAACAAATAGCTTAGACAATAAGAGGAAAGAAGCTTTTGAAATGTGGTGCTACATAAGAATGGTGAAGATCAGATGGGTAAATCGCGTAACTAATTTGGAGGTGCTGAACAGAATTGGGATGGTGGTGGTGATGATGATGAGTGGTTTGTAGGGCACTTAACTGCACGGTCATCAGCACCCATACACATTGCCAATCTGTACACAGTCCAGTGGAGCCACTTTTATGAATGACGATGGAACGATGAGGACAACACAAACACCCAGTTCCCGGGAGGGAAAGTCTCCAACCCGAGAATTGGGAAGACAATATATTTGTGGCACAACCTGACTAGAACAAGGGATCGATTGATAGGAAAGGTGAAAGGATCACCAATTTAGTATTGAAGGGAAGTGGGGGGGAGGGGGGGGGGATAAAAATCGTATAGGGAGACCAGGGGGGGGGGGTTTAATATCGTATAGGGAGACCACGGGGGGGGGGGGGGGGGGGGTAAAAATCGTAGGGAGACCAAGAAATGAATACAATATGCCGATTCTGAAGTATTTAGCTTGCAGTAGTTTTTCAGAGATGATGTGTCTTGTACAGGACAGCTGCATCAAACAAGTCTTTGGACAGGAGGCCACAACAACGATGGAAGTGATGTGGAAGATGATGTAGCAGATTGACTGACATTATTTTGATGAGAAAAAAATAATATAATGTATCCAATTTCTTCAGTGTATACCAGCATTGGAATGATGAAAATAAAATCGTAACATGTCACTTTGGTAACTTCTTGTAACAGTTTATTATGGAAAAATCCAAACATTAAGGGTTAGAAGTTAAGTCAGCGACTATTCATGCACTCTCCTTTCAATATTTAAACAGTGACTTAACAAGATTTGGTTCTGATTGCTTCAATTTCTAAGACTACAACTCCCATAAAATGGAAGAAGGGTTTCTTTAACATAATGTGTGCAATGATGTGACAAGTGTTAACGTATTACCATGTGAATTACTAAATTATTGGTTTGCTCTCTTTTCATAATCAAAATATGGTAACTCCTCGTTATATCAGAGACCAAGTCATTATGTATTTTTAAAAAATACTTTATCAGTAGATTCAACTGGAATGTATTTCCGTGTTACTGCTGAAAACAGAAAATAAATCACTTAGAAGTGATGGGATTGTGGGTAGAGGAATGCCTAATGAGAATCAGTAGGACAGAAAGATGTTTTGGACGCGATAGATGAGCATAGAAACCTCAAACGAACTGTTCAAATAAGGCAACTGTAACGTTTTGGAGCGTATTTAGACGCAATACAATTGTACGAAACACACTGGAAGAAAGAATTTTGAAAAGAAAACTAAATGAAGCCCAAGAAAGGAAACAGTGTAAAGTTTACTGGAAACAACAAAATATCAGAATTATCCAAAAACAAAGGAAACAGCACAAAATACAGGAGAGTGGTTGCAGCGTCAGGCACAACGTTTAGATGTAGATGATGATGATGATGTGGTGGTAGTGGCGGCGGCGGCGACGAATACAATAATGTTACAAAGGTCATTGCAGGATGAAGCTTTTTGTTTAAGATAAGCATTATTTCACAAGAAACGAGAACCCCCCCCCCCCCCCCCCCCCACACACACACACAAAATGCACTATTACCTGCTGGGTGACGGAGATCACAGTGAGCGTCAGAACATCTCCGCCAGACTTAATGAGATCCACAACTTGCTTATGTGTTGACCCTTCGACATTGACTCCATTCCTGCGGAAGAAAAAAAATCGTTTTCAATAATTATGTAACAGCAGTTGAAACGACCAGACAGTAATTAAATTTCAAGCTGTAATTCATTGTAAAATCTCAAACAACACATCTTGAATTTCAACACCACGAAATGAAAATAACGGTGTTACGGTGCACACCGGCGATATATTAATAAAGAATGCACAAACAGAAGAATATAACTTTTTAAAAATCATCAAAATAAGAACTAGGGTCACAGCTACCAATCCATCAGAGAGCCAGCGCCGTAATCTACGCCTCAACTGTACTCTGAGCCCAAGTGTGTCTATTGTCGTTTCCACAATCGTGCTGTTAGCTTTGGCACACGAAAACAACGTAACGACAAACATCACAGTAGGTGATATGGGTGTCGAAGCACAATCTTCGATTACCAACGTGGCGCCAGGTAACACCACAATCTAATGTAATCAGACTACGGAACTACTTTAAAATAAGACAATATTGCTATAAACCGAAGACCTGACGTGCGTCTGAGTTTGCAGACTCATAGAACAGTGAACTCAGTAGGATTTCATTGAAACCTTAGCAAGTGCATCATGCAATACACAGCTGCGCTTATTTTTAATTTAAGAGTTGGGTTGGGTTGTTTGCGGGAGGAGACCAAACAGCGAAGTCATCGGTCTCATCTGAGTAGGGAAGGATGGGAAAGGAAGTCGGCCGTGCCCTTTCAAAGGAACCATCCCGGTATTTGCCTGGAGGGATTTAGGAAAATCACGGAAAACCTAAATCAGGATTGACGGACGCGGGATTGAACCGTCGTCCTCCCGAATGCGGGTCCAGTGTGCTAACCACTGCGCCACCTCACTCGGTTTTTAATTTAACAACATATTTCTGTCACAATCTGAACATCCTCGGTTCATTTTACATTTGCAATAATTAATAAAAATCTTAAACTGCTCCATGTTGGTGGGGCCTATAACTTGTGATACAAGTAACTAACCCTGTACTTCTGTCTTCCAATGTACCCTAATTAATGCTTTTCAACAAAATATCTCTTATTGAAAACTGTGCACTCCAGAATGACGGGCAACTTTTCAAGTAACGCTGAGACATTATCTACTGAGAGACGAACCATGAATGCTACCCTCGATTAAGTCAACATGCGAGCACACAGTACTGTAGTTTGTTGTAGGCAGGCTGATTACTCAAAAATCATTATTAATGCCCACGCGATTCGTTGTAAGGAGGAAAAAAAATTGGAATCAAGCATTCAAGAACCGCGACCGTTATCTGGGTTAACGTGGAACATAGACTATATGGATAACCAAAACACACGCATAATCAAAAACACACTTTTCTACCGGACACTGCTATTTATTCTATTTACAAAAATGCTAAGCGTCAAATTTGAAAACCCACTACGTTACTTACATGTTACTTCGCGAAAACTGCCAACTTACAGAATTACACACCGAACACTCCACTTCGTACCATTTGTTTTCCGTTCACTTTCGGGAAGTAAACGCAAAATTTTATTTCTGTTTCTGTTTGTCACTTTTTTCCTGACGATGGTTATTTTCCTGAGAGTCAACACATCGGTATAGGCGAAATTTTGTCCCCCATACTCAAATAACAGCATCAAATTTCAATGTCTTGGTGTGCGTGTTCAAACTCGAGTCACAGGAATATTGTGTATGCAAAACAAAAATATTCGGTCTAATGTGCAAAAATAGCCACCTACGCTTTAATAATAATTGTGCGGACTCATTACGGCAGAGAAGATTCATATGTTAAACTATATTATAGGATAGGTCCTTTAAGTTAGTGTATCAAAGACGGGACTATCGTTGCAGTCTGCGGCATCCCTTGCGTGTCATGTTAATGGTAGCAACAAGTAATGCATTTGTCCCAAGCTAACGACCATGCCCGTACCAGCTGGTCGTTTATGATCTGAGCTGTCTCTCTTTAAATATGAACCGATCTTGACGTAAATGTGCCGAACTAACCCATACCATGTACCTTACGGAAGGTTGAGCACTCAAAGGGACATTTCCTGCGAATTACAAAAGTATTCGGAAAGTAAGTTCCGATAGGCCGCGAAATGTAAACCACTGTGAAAACCAGAAATGTTTTATTTTTCAACCGTTAGTTACAACTTCCAGCTACTTATCTACATTGTCGCCGCTCCGTCTTAGAAATTTGTCATAGCTTTGTACCAACTGTTCAGTACCCTTATCACACAAGGCAGCCGCCAATGCTTTCCGCCAATTATCTGCGCTGGTCTTCATCTTATTGGCAGTGCCAAAACGTTGTCTTCATAGCCAGCGGTTCATTCGAGCACAGATGGAACTCCCAGGAAGCCAATTATGGGCTGTGTTGTGGGTGATAGAACACTTTCCATCGAAAACGCTGCAGGGGCAACTTTACTGCCCCTGCAGAGCGCGGCTGAGCATTGTCTTGAAGAAGGAAACACATGACAATTACGTGGGCTGCGTAGCTTCAAGCGCAATTTCTGACGCGGCCCTAGTACTTCGCGGGAGAGTGTTTTCTAGTCATTTTTACGTGCTCACTATGCGCTCAGAAGTGAAAAGAGCGACGGGACGTGATCGACGGGCTTACTACAGGCATTGCCCAATACATCTATACAAATCTTCATCGGATTTTCAGTGGTTTCCATTTCGCTAACGACCGGCACTTACTTTCAGAACAGCCCTCGTATTTTCTAAGCTGTAGTTCTGTCCTTCATCCTCAGTACTACCACAATGATTAAATTATGATCTATCTTGCGAAAGGAAATTACTCTGCTTAAATGCTCACAAGTCAGAGAATACTTTAATTCCATCAGAGCAAATGACTAAGTTCTACGGCATATCTGTACCACTCACTAGTTCGGAAGCTGATTTCGATAAAAAAAATTCTTAAGCAATGTGAATGCATCGAGAAGATATGACGTTCGTATGATGCTGATGGTGGTGATGGTGATCATCATCATCATCATCATCATCATCATCATAATCATCATGTTACGTGTCCTCCCGCTTTGCTTGAAAATAATTTAATTTAGCAGGCAGAGAAATTAATTTTACCTGCGAAAAATTTTGAGAAGGTATCACACAGCATGAAAATATTGTTTTTATGGTCGATGCGTACGCTGCGCATATACAATTATTTACTTGAAAGTTCATCACCAAGGAAGTCAATGAAGTTGTTACGAAGGAATGTAAAACAAAGCCCAAGACCGGAGTTTCTACGGAATTAATTTTGGTTACCTTGTGACAAAACTGATTTAAAAAAGCCAGTCAAATTCTGTGCGCTGTACATCACTCTTATATTAAGATTAAGACGACAACCGCTCACTGTTAGTTATGTAAGGATCCTAAAAGTAATTAAGGCCGAATACGACAGTTTCAAACACGAACGACTTTTTAATCATTGTGCACATCTTTTCGAGAGTATGTTGTGTCTGCAAACATTAGCGCTGCTGCTACAGGAGAAAAATGGCACCACCACCACCACCACCACCACCACCACCACCACCACCACAAGTTCCAAATGATGATATTCAATTAAGCATCATCAACTTTGCGTTCCGCCAAAATGTCATATTGAAAATTTGAGGGAACAATACAGCTGACCGATCTTCTGAAGACGCGCCATTACGTCTCCTTAAAGTCAGGTGTACAGAGTCATCCTCTGAAACCACGCAGCGAAAGTACTTAATGCAAATGCTGTCATCACTGCAACAACAGATAGGCAGGATTTATTTGACGCAGTGGCACATTGCCGCTATCTCTACGCGTGCGCTCATTTTAGCTTGAAGTAACAGCAGTCCATACCATTTTTCATTTTGCAGTGTTAAACAGGGTGTTCAGCGGGCACAACAGCAGGAGATGCTAAGGATGATCAAAACTGCTATCGGCTGTAGGCGTTTTCGCCGTAACTGTCGTCTCAGTTACGCTGTGAAGAGAACTGTCACACACTTCATTTAGCACTCCTCTGGGAAGATATACAAACAATAAGTGGACTTTCAATTTAACGCTCAGGCTCCATATCTTTCTGGAAGAAGTAAACATCCGCATTGGCAGACCTCTTCGAAAGACGCGTCATCGACTAGACGCACACAACTATTAGACAAGTAAACGGGATTTGCGGTCCATAAAATGGATACCAAACATCGTCGCTGTGATCCTGATGTCAGTTGATGGTATGTGTAGTGTTACATTATGAAATAATGTACGTATACATTATAAAAATTATATTTTATGTAAATTCTATAACATCCTGTAGACATCTCTTCAAAAAAACTGGGTATTTTGACAACTACTTGACAACAGGGACAATGATGAGTGTTCTTTGTCATTACCAATATTTTTCTTTTCCCAAAAATAAAAAACAATGAAATCCATAACTTTAAGACCAATAACAATGTCAGATAAATGGGCATTCAACAACCTGCCAGCACATTAAATGTCGTGTAAATAATGCGGTGGACTTAAGATTGAATTTTTTGTTGGGGACTCCTATTCCATTGTGGAGTGTCTCTCCGAAACTCATGTTTAATGTTTTAGAAGAGTTTACAATTAGAATTAGCACTGCAGTACAGTAACACGGACATATTCCTCAGTATTGCACTTGAATTAAATCAAATGTATATGTTTGGCTTCTTTCCACATTCCAGAGGCCACTCTTGTCGGTTCAATGGATTACGACTAATGTACCATGGACTACAACTAATGTAATGTAATGTGAGGCCACTGAGTGCAAAAGAGGCTCGCAGACCCTCTAGTGACATTTGCAGCTGTTGCTGCAAGTATCAGACCAGCAGCAGCAACTCTTACGCAACGAAGGATTAACAGTACATGATACAAGAGAGCGAGTTCACTGCAGTTTAGTTTCTTGAGTTTCTTGTGCAATAGCATGTAGACGTGACGATTTACGAGTTTGGGATGTCATCAGAGACTTTCTCCACGATCACGAGACATTAAAATCTATGGAGGGAGGGAGGGAGAGTTTAAATTTCCAAAGTGCTTTTACTGTAACACGTACGTTGGACCGAAATCTTCGCGACGCAGTGGAAGATATGTTCCTTTCTTCCATCTTCTTTGTCAAAAGATGGAAGGAGAGAATATGCCTACCGCACAAACCCGAGGACACACTGTGCATTGATCCGGCAAGAAGTCCGAGAAGATTTCTGACACGTCACGAGACCCTTCATTTACATCAATCAGTTGCTACTGCCATTTTCCCCTGGAACTATCTAAACGGAAGGATTTGCTTTTAAGACACTCATCGTATGTCCAATACATTGTTAACTTTGGGGAACACATCAAAATAACTAAGAATTTTAAAAAAGATTAATCCTGAAGGGGATAAGCTGTGTGACAAGATCATACGTAAAAAGCAACTGTTGGACAGGTTTTTTAATATAACTCATGTCGCACCGGTTTTACATAGTTCCTTCTGATTTCCAGATCTGCTTCAGCGCTGTAACCAGTAGCGTATCAGTCTCTACGAAAGCAGCATTTGTGTAACATACAACTTAGCGCAACTTTTCCTTCCGGATCCATTCGTTTCACACATAACACATGTACCTGAAAAAACTTCTCCATGGGAATTCTTATACAAACTTTCACATCTGTCGATCAATGTCAACAATCGCATTCCCTAAAGGGCAGCGAAGTGGGAATAGCCCTGTAGCAAAAGCTTTGATATCCATACTGCTGTTTAAGTCCACGATTCGAATTCAGACTTGTAGAAAATATTTTTGTTACTCGAAACCACAGCTTAGACACACTTTCAGTGACTGTAATCTACTGCAAAAATGCATTTGCAAAATACAACAATGGCAGCCTATATTTTAATACGATGCACATAGTGACAGATCGATTTTCCTAACATATTCGTGTCGTACCCAGTACATCTTCCATATGACAAATTAACCAATGAAGCATGCTTAACACCAAAAGAAGGCAAGGCGTTCATCTTAAGGGGGCAATGTAGTCTCATGGCATGGGTGATCAGTTAATAGTTATGGGCTAAGATGTCTCAACCTAATTACAGTCTCATAGTGCGCCACATACGAAGGGTAATCAACGTTTAAAATAGGAGAGACCAGAGTCAGTTCGCATAAGTGGCTGTTTGGCACACTGCTTCTATTTCCCACCATCGTGAAGCTAGAGTGCCGTCACCGTAATAGTGAGGCGCGTATGTAAAGGTGCACCATCCACCGAAACTTCAGTTCGGCTGGAAGCTTCAAGAAGGAAGGACCCTTTTTTCAGCGTTTCTCCAACCGCAGAGTAAATTTTGTCTTTGCAAATTTTTTTCATATGGTGAATCTGTAGATCAATTTGAGGCGCTACTGATGGCGCTTTCCCAAAGGGTGACTAAGTGTAATTGACGCCTGCCTGTATCATAATCTCTTGTGTCTGATGTTCAGAACTGTGTAAGTGTAATTGACGCCTGCCTGTATCATAATCTCTTGTGTCTGATGTTCAGAACTGTGTGGTATCCATTCTGTTTCTGATATCCCTTTGGGGGTCGTTGTCATAGTTGGGTATGTCATCAGTTGGCACAGCTTTGATTACTCACCCCACGCCAAGCGGTTCTAGGCGCTACAGTCTGGAACCGCGCGACCGCTCACCCCACACCTACATCAACTATCCTCTCCATTACCGTTCATTGAAAAATAAACACTTTCTCTAAAAAATTAATAGATACAATCACCCCAGAATAATTTGCCCTTTGCCCAACGTCAGGCCACGACGGCAATCCAATCGCGGCCAAAAAATAAAACTTACCTCTATTATAACAGACAATCCCATCAAGAATAGAATCGGGGCTGAAAGTGCCAATATGAAGAAAAGTCAAGTGCGGTCACGAAAGGTGACATGGCTTCGGTTGATAAGTCGAATGAGAAAGAACTTCCCAGAAAACGTCAATTCGAATTTTCCACTACGGATTCTGACGACCGAGTGTCAGACACCACCTATGGCGAAAGTAACGACAGGCAGGACTTCCCTAATGACGGTTCAGAGGTTAAAGAATCTTTCCATGGCGAAGAGCTTTCACTCTCAACCTCCTGCGAAGAGTATGGTGAGGGTTCTCATTTGACAATTCCCATTAACCTTGAAGATCCTCAAAAAGATGCCAACGGGTCACATCGAATGATACCAACAACGAATCTCCCACAATCTCAACAGTCTCTTGATCACTCATAATGCCTTATAAATTACTTTGTTTTCGTGAAGTACCATGCCGGCCGGTGAGTAGCGTGGGAAGACTGTCGAAACCGATGGCAACGAGATTCGCGTGACCACCAAGGTCAAAAAGGAGAAAAACCGGAGAGGGCCAGACGAAGATAATTCAGTTCGACACGACCAAAGTAAAAGTGTGCAGAATTTGTACCTACTTATTCAAATAAACGAGCGACCAACTCCTACATTCGCGGTGGATTTAAAATACAGAACTTATCCTATTTGAACAACTATAGGTAGCTACAACATTAAACAGAATTTGTGGTCAAGACTTCATAGTTTGTTTCAAAGTTCATAGCGATTTTTATACATTCAGGCAGAATTGATTTTCGTTCAAGTCTTACATCTTCATGAGGAACTGTTTAGTTGGCTTAGTTGCAAGCTTTTAGGAAAAGTTGATTTTGGGTAACTTAAACGAGTACTTAACAAATGGGTCCCAAATGATTTTGCAGTCAAAAAGTTAAGCTATCCGCCGCATTCACCAGAATCTCTCCGAATAATGCAGAAAAAAATCAAAAACCAAAATCTCTATCAACTATCCTGATCTCCCCTATATTTGCGGGTGCATGTCTGCAGGCCTGATACACACAGAAATCCCCACGCCACAGTACCGTCGCTTTCAGCTAGAGAGGAGCCATATCCAATTTATTAACGGATGGCGCCATTTTGTTTCGGCTTCTCTGGTGGCGTGCTTTGTTACTGTGGCGCATGGATTTTAATGTTCAGAAAATCTGCAGGCATGTGATGTCCACACACACAAAAAATGAATTTATGACCATCTAAATACCAGAAATATGACCGATATGATAAAGTTTGAAGCTGTTCTAGGAAATGTAGTTACCACTAGTCCCAATCATAGCAGAGTATGCTGGACAATCACGTCTAGTTCAGTTCTAGTCATACATTGATGACACATTGCATATTGGTAACATGAGTGATCAGAGGCGGTAAGTACCTCACGTAATCTTTGATAACAAACAATTATTAATCAAACGTTCCATAAAATTCATACCGTAGCACTTAATGAGCGGTGCAAATTTACGATATTTTTTGGCAAAGACGCTAGTAATGTCTAGAGAGCGAAATTGGCAACAGTCCCTCAGTCTGGATTAATTCAGCAGTGTAGTCCCAATGTTAAAATGAAAGAATAATAAGGGTGATAAGTAGCAAACTGGTGCTTCGACGGTGAGGTACGGGCATTTAAGCGGAACAGTGTTGTCTCTACAATCGTCGCTGGTTCCAGTAGTCACCAATTTTCACTAACTCTGTAATCATTAGTCGTTGGATAGTGATACATCGGTTTCGTAGAATTCACAGAATTATAAGTTGGGAACCCGTGATTCATCATCTAAATTCCGGATACACCGCCCTTTGGACTGCTCGTTCTAAACAAGATGAATTCAAAAATATGGTCCAAGGATAAACCACGTAATACACTCTGTATTATGTTCCTCTTTGGGTTATTTAAAAAGGCTGTACACTCCTCTTCTTTCGTACGTTTTACTCAGGGTCCAGAGAGGCTGCAGAGAGAGCGTGTGGATCCGAATGTTGTGAAGTACTGATCATGGAATTACCAGACTGAACAGGATAAACCAGTAGAGGTTGTTGGCACAGACTAACCAGTTCAAGGCGGCGAAGTTCGTTACGTGTCGGCGTCTGTGACACAAAAAGACCCACGCTTTGGCTCTTAGAGAAAGTAGGCAGTGCATTCACTTGATCACTCGCTACTGCTAACACCATTACCGTTTCACACAGCCCGCTTTCCGTCGATATGGTTAAACTTCACTATTTTCCGTACTTCGACAGCATTTAATATTTTCAGTTGGTTTCTACTGCATAAACGCGGACTCGTTATCCGTTTTCGTCTCCAAATTCACCACCCAATGTAGATCTTCAATTAAGACTGGTATGTGGCTTGGCTCTTGTGTTTTATATTCGGTAATAAAATGTGGTAGTACAGTTAAAAACTTGTGAAAGCTATTCATTGTCGTTTCTGGCTGTCTCCTTGGAGCTGCACCACGATAGCTCCTTCTCAACTGGCTAATTTTTATTTGCTGTTTACTAACCACTGTTTATAAAACATCTGCTTCGGCTGGCACAGTTGCGGTAATACTTTTTTCGAAGCTTCAATTCTTGTTTCTTCATCTTCGCATTCCAGTATAGTCTTCTTTGGTCAGTTATGATATTTATGACGGCCTTACATTGAGACCTGACGGTCTTTCACTCCTCGATGTTCTTCGTACTTTAATGTTCTATGCCCGGACGTCGATTGCCAGACGCAGTAGGACGCACTTCTTTTTTAACACAGCCATATATAGCGCCTTGAAATCGCGATCTTGCTGGTTCGAGTCCGGGTAGCTGCAACTTGTTTTTCGTTTGTTTGAATGCTGTATTATACAACTGAAACATTAGTTAACACATATTGAATGACAATTTTCAAATAAAAGTAGCATTTTTAATAATTAGTGACTGCATGACAATGAGAATATCCATAATAAATTAAAATTTGCCATAAAAATTCGAAATTTCTTGTAGCAGAATGAAAAAATACAAATACGCACAATATTGCTTATAATGCTATTTTTGTATTTATGCGTATTCTCTAGAAATAAAGTATTTCATTCCACGTTTTGTTTTAACATTCTTCAAATTCGATTTTTACGAACGTTTCTAAATGTGTGTGTTACTACTTTAGGGAACTGAAGTTACGAAGATAGCCGAGGACAGCCAATTCGTAATGTCTCCTTGTTAGGTAATGAAAACCTCACTGAAAGTCAAATAAAAAAGGACGATTCAAGATTATAATTTTATCATTTCGGTACATCGAGTGTAAGGTTTTTTTGCTACTGGCGTCTTCTGCTAAAAAAGACGAAAAATTCTATTTATGATATAAATTTCACTTGTACCAGACCACAACTAACCAACTACAGAAAGTGCAGAAAAAGAAGGAGGTACAAATTACACTTTCAAGGGTTGTACAAAAATTCCAAAATTTAACTTCTGAGCAATTCCAAAAGGAAATCTGCACGAGAAGACGAACGGAAGAGGCAGGGACGTGCGTGACACTGGACACGGGCTGCGGTACAAATATTGGATTTCGCCGAACAGTCGCCTAATTGGACTATGGCCAAGTCTGTATTGGCGACCTCCACCACCCTGTTGACTTACGTAGAACTCCGATCAATGGCATCGTTCTGCGGGAATCGTCTCAGGCTGAACTGCAGAATTTGTGGGTAGCCAGTACTATGACACCCCCCCCCCCCTCTCCCCCCCCCCCCCTCCCGGTCACGCCTCTCTCCAAGACCTTTTTTACCGATTGGACATGCGATAGACGGTGGACCATAAATGTACTTATAAGGAGGAGCTTCCATGACGGCGTGTTCTCCATACACCTCCGTAGGACAGACCTCTACACCTTGTCTGTGAGACTAAGATCAGAAGGCGTTCTAATTTTTTTTTTCCCGGAGCGTTATCGCGACGAAAACGTCTCCCATCAGAAAATACAGCTCTAGCAAAATCACACTAATTGGACTAACTGGATCGAGTCACAGTCCAAATTATTTGAAGTCTGAATTATAGGAATGTTGTCTAAACAGTTATCTGAAACTATGATTAGGAATATAACAAGCAGTGTATGTAGCGGTTAAATGAAAACTATGTGAATTGTAATATTATGTGAAATACTGTGACTATAACTTCTTTCCCCATCTATATACGAGGGTTGGAACTCAAATAGTGGCAACTATTTATTCACAACCGATACAAAAGAGTTACATGTTTGCACCTGCTACTGTCCTTCAAAGTAGTCACCAGCGTTTTGTAGAACCCGTTGCCAGCGATGTGATGGTGCGAGTGGAGCGGTCTACTGCCTGTCGAATCTCTGGAACAGCTCTGAAGCGAATGCCACGAAGTGGTTCCTTCAACTTCAGAATCAAATCAAAGTCACAAGGACTTAAGTCCGGGGAGTATGGTGGATGGTACAGTACTGCCCAGTCCCATCGACCGAACAGAACAGCAACAGCTTGCGCTATATGCGCCCGCACAGTGTCGTACAAAATGATGGGTGGATTGCGCAGAAAGTATCGCCGCTTCTTTCGCAAATCTGGTCGCAGGTAATGCTCCAAAAACGAACAGTAATACTGTGCATTGACAGTCTGCCGTGGAAGAAAGTAATGCGTTAGGATAACACCATCATATTCGTACAAGATTATCACCATAACTTTAGACCGCTCCATTCGCGCCATCAACAGAACAGGCTCTGCTACCGGCATACTACGCCTTCCACATCGCTGGCAACGGGTTCTACACAACGCTGGTGATTACTTTGAAGGACAGTAACAGATGCAAACATGTAACACTTTTGTATCGGCTGTGAATAAATAGTTGCCACTATTTAAGTTCCAACCCTCGTGTCTGTTTGTTCTTTTTCTTCTGTCTGTCCTTTTCTATCTACTTCGTAGTATTGGTGTTGCATGGAAAAACATCCTTTACGCCGACGTCGCTAGGCAGAGGGTACCCCATACTGACGCCGCTTGGCAGAGGGTGTCGCTTGGCAGAGGGTACTCCTTACCAATGTCGCTGGGCAGAGGGTGTGTGTATTGAACCGGGGACCTAGAAACGACGGAGAGGCTTCGTCCTCGCCGGAGCTCTCAGTGGTTCACAACCCCACAACAGGCTATAGCAGTCCACTCATCCCACCGCCGCCCCCACACCGAACCCAGGGTTCTTGTGCAGTTCGGCCCCCGGGCTGCGGACAGCTACATGGCACTACCAGGAGGGTAGACCTCTGAGCCAGACGCCCTATAGCGTGCATGCCACTGACCCCAAACTACCAGTTTACGAATTCGGTGATGTCAAGTGAAAATTCATTTGAGGGTGGAGTGGAGGTCTGTTATGTTTTCTGATGAAAGGTGGTTCTTTCCCGGTGTCATTGATAGCCGTCTGTTGGTAAGGAGGAGGCCAGGTGAGCGTCTGCAAACAATCTGTGTGCGGCCTAGACAAACTGGACCTACGCCTGGATTTAGAGTCTGCGGTACAATTTCGTATGCCAGCACGTGCACTCTTGTGGTTATCCCAGGCACCGCATGTCAGTGCAGTGATTCGATCTGTTTTGCTGCAAATCATTAACAGCATTCCAGGGGTTGTCTTCCAACAGGATAACGCCCGCCGACATACCTCTGTTGTAACTCAACACGCTCTACAGCATGTGGTCATGTTGCCTTGGCCTGCTCGATTACCTAATATGCCTCCAGTGGAGCTTGTATGCAACATTATCGGACGACGGCTCCAGCGTCATCCATAAACAACGTTAACCGTCCATTTAGTTACCGACGAAGTGCAACAGGCAAGGAACTCCACACCACAAACTGACATCCGAGACCTATACGACACAATTCACGCACGTTTGCATTCTTGAATTCAACATTTTGGTAGTTACACCGATTATTAATTTAACTGCATTTCACACTTGCAATGGCTTATCTCGCACTTACGTTAACGTGTGATTCTGCAATGCTAATTAGTTAAATATGTTACCGAGACAAAAGTATTCCCAAAATTTCATTACTCTACATTACTCGTTTCTTGATGTTGCTATTTTTTTCCCTTAAGTGTAGTTGTAATATTACAGTTATTAACGAAGGCAACAACGAAGAGTGTTACTGCAATATCAAACGTGCAACGCAGCTGCCCGCGTTTGCGAGCAGAAAAGGTGGTACGTTTTATCATTACATAATTTACAGATCTGTCATTTTAAAGCGAGACTTTTCATTAAATTATCTTTCCCTTAAATTTTTACTTGTGTGTTCACGACCATAGAGCCACCCGTAATTTACAAATATATACAACTGCCAGTTTTGAATGTTATATGTGTGTGCAGTGATCTAGACACAATATTATGGATGCTGGTATGAGGTCAAAGCTAGCACAAATATGCACAACTGAAAGCATATCAGTTACCAACTTGCAACAGATCTCTTTTTCCACATGTACAAGTATTTTCTCAGTCCTATAAATCTACCTACTAGTTCAAGTCCACTGGTACCAACAAGAGAAGTTTCTTTTGGTTATCAGCCAAAGGCCGGAACTGCTAATTCCTTCCCAAATATACAAATCGGAGTTCCCTCTGCCAAACTCCCAACTCAACGGAATTTAGCAGAGTTTCTCGACGGTCCTCCTTGCCTACTGGGGTACAAAAAGAAAAAGTACGAAGACGAAGAACAAAGAGAACAAACGGAAGAAATATGATTTCCAATGGCCAAGTATATGCCACTCGTTAATGAAATCAGTGGCTACGAATACTAATGCAGATGACATCCTGTTCCCCTTCTGAAAAATAAGCAAAAGCTACAGAGCTCCGTTGTTTTATTATTTTAGTAACAGAACCACCTCATTATTAGCTTTTCGCGCCATATACTGCATTCTGTCAGCACGGTAAGTGGGCATCTCAGATGGAAACATCTGGATATGCATAACAGAAGAGGAGTAATTGGAATGTCAGGGTCAGAGATTATCACTTGAAAACTATCGTAAGCTGCTTAATCGCCACTGTTACGAAATTCCAAAACCCATAACGCAACAAACAAAGCGTCGGACGATGACTTCTGCAGGAATGTTCTCACAGACTGAGGTCAAACGGTTCGTACAGAAGCTATCTTAAGAGGAACATTTACCCTAAGGGATCTTGCGACTACAGTTAGTGCACGCTGCATGTAAACGCGATGACGCAGCCCAAAAATATTTTGATAAATGCGCTACTTTACTCTTTCCGCTGGAATGAAATTATCAATAGTAACATTACCAATAAACTGTGAGAAGCTGATTTTTAAGCGACAAATGGTACAAACTGTTTTCCCAAAACAGAGCAATTTTGCTAAGGCGATATCAATAAAAAGATCAGCACATATTCATTTAGAAGTGGTAGAAGACTTGAGAGAAGAATGGAAACACTTAAAAACAGCCGTATCGAACATAGCTAATGAGGTTCTGGGGAAGAAAACGAAACACAAGAAACATAGACGAGTAAGAACTTGGACGCCAGAGATGGAAAAAAGCAATTAAAGAAAAACAAGAAACTTTCAAGACTTACATAAATAATCCCAGTAATAAGAACTGTAATGAATATAAAGGGAAAAGAAATAATGCGAAATACATAAATCGGAAAACGCACGCAGAATCATGGGGACGCTTTATTATCAATAGAGAGCACAATTTACACGCGGACAAACTATCGCTTATAAAGTGACGAAATCACTCAACATATAAAAAATGATCGTATACGTGTTAATAATATAAGAGAAAACCAATGCACAGCTCACTATAAAAAATTGTGGTCTGATGATATTTTAATTCAGATAGTATCTGAACTACATGACACAAAAGGCCTGGACTATACTGATAAGAGAAAAATGATGGAAGCTCTAAAAGCTACCAAAAAGTAGATGGATTAACCGGAAACTGTGGAAATAGGGAGGGGTATTCCTGCATCTAAGACATCTTCAGACATTTAATCAGTGTTGGAGAAATAAAGAGGTACCAAAAGACTGGCTTAGAGCCAAAGTAATCTCTGTCTTTAAAAAGGGCGATAAAAATAGATGTAGTAACTATCGAGGTATAAGCTTCCTGGATTCAGCCTATACGTTATATGTCAAAATTCTGAATGCAATAATTTAAAATATCATTGAAAAGTTAATATCTGAAGAACAATCAGGTTTTTAGAAAACACGACCAACTACTGACAACTATTTTACACTGCAACAAGATAGAAGAGAGACGGGAGTTCAGCAGGGAAACCTACTTCACTTTTGAGGATTTTGAGAAAGCTTTCGATCACGTGAACAGAGAAATGCTATCGAATATCATGGCTGAATGAGGTTGTCCATCTCACCTCATATACGCTATTAAGAGTCTGTACACTATACACAAACACCGGAATTGTGATAGATGTGGAAAAGATAACCACGAACCCAACGAACACAAACACGTATGACAAACATGGTGTATTTCCCCGAAACACTATGCGATATCAGTTACGAATATAACCATGACGTGGACCAAAATTAAATAAATTTATTTCCATACGTGGAAGCACTGTAAAAAGTTTGCAGAATAAAGCCAGAAAACAAACCCAGTTGAAGCTTTATAAAACAATAGCAGTACCAACCCATACTTCCGGAAGTGAAGCATGGACAATAATACAACACCAAGAAAGCAGGATACAGGCTCAAGAAATGAGATTTCTACGAAGAATGGAAGGATGTACAAGAGAAGATCGAAAAAGAAATGAAAACTGTAGGAAGACCAAGCAAGAGATAGGTACCGTATCAGGCAATTGCCTAATACCTAAAAAGAGGAAGAAGACATTTATTTTCGCCCTGGTATCGATTATTCGCTACAGGCCGGCCAGGCAACAGCGGAAAAGCTGAAATAGAACGAATGAAACTATGGCAAAAGGTCATAAAATGTGGGAGTATGTTTCAATTTGAAAAAGACGGCAAAATGCAGTATTAAGGAACAGCACTAAGAACCTGTCTGATCTAATGTTATGCCTCAAAATTACGAGAATAATGTCCTGCAGCACAGTGTGCCTACAGCACAATTAAGAGAGAGTAGGTGGAAACGGAGACAGAAAATCGAAACAATAAAAACGCTGCACTGGTCGACCGCGGAAGAAGAAGCGTGCAGCATACGACGTTACAGAAAGGTGATATTAACTCGAAACAAGTGTTCAATATTGCGCAGAAGATGATACGGAGAACGCTGAGGTAGCTGGAATAAAACAGGAGAGTAAATCAAGAACAGAAAAAAAGGGGAATATCTCATTCGTGTGTATGAACGAGAACAAAAAATTTAAATCAAGCAGCGTCGGGCAACGTAACACTGACCAGGACGACAAAGAGAATAGTTTTTAGTTACGGTCGCAAATTATCTGTAAGGCCCTGTCTCCGTTATTTGATTTCCTGCTGCCTGAATATTTATCGTACTTATTGTTGTATTCTTTTGGCAAGGATAAATTCTATAGAAAGTCATTTTTCCGATCCTGCGGGGTAATTTTGTTTTTCTCTCCTTTAAGTATACAGTGTTTATTGTGGACTCCACCTCGAGAGCTAAGAAGAAGTTGAGTAACAATGTGTAACTTACTTCTCCGATCGGTTGTTCAATTTTCAGATCGCACTGCAGCCACATTAACTTAATTTACTGAACATTTCAGATTTCCCGCTTCCGTTGTCATCATGATTGCAGGAAACCTTGGATTATCCATCATAGTGGAGACGGGTGGGGGAGAAGATGATTCAGGTTCGCATCTCGTTCGCTCACTTTCAAGCGAAAGTAAAGAAGCAGCTCTCTTCAAGGCTCTCAACAAGATGCCGATGTGTGTCGGTGAAACCACTGTAACCAGCAAGATGTTCACCTTAGACTAGTGACCACGCGGCCAATAGCTGTGTACACTTGCAGCCGCTTTCTATGGCCGTATTGCGCAGCACACAGCGATTAGAGCTTCCGTTATTGGATAGCACTATAAA
This sequence comes from Schistocerca serialis cubense, assembly GCF_023864345.2. NCBI lineage: Eukaryota > Metazoa > Arthropoda > Insecta > Orthoptera > Acrididae > Schistocerca > Schistocerca serialis. The sequence goes on along the minus strand of NC_064644.1, from coordinate 168,858,562 downwards.
CCTCCCACTGCCTTCAAATCCAATGCCATCCCCCTCTCCAAATCCCACATCCGTAAAAAACACTTTTCACTCCTCCTACTCTGGTACTTTTGCTGCAGCCTTATTTAAATCATGATTGCACGCACGTGCAACCGCATTTTATTAACTGTACACAATTACTCTGCAATTCACAATCCACAGGGTTCACTGACCCATTTTCACGCTCAGTACAGTTCCACTCCCAAAAAAGGCTCAGTTAAATTTTTCCGTGAGAGCTCTGATTTCTTTTATTTTATTACGATGATCATCTCTCCCTACGTAGACGGGCGCGAATGATATACTGTCGCATTTGGAAGAGAAAGTTTGTGATTAAATTTCTTCTAACGATCTCGCCACTACGGAAAACGCCTTTGCTTTCATGGTTGAACCCCCATACCCGTAACAGTCTCTCCTCTACATGTCAATGGTAAAAAAAAAACGAGCTGCCCTTCTTTGAACGTTTCCGATGTCCTCCGTGAGCAGTACTTGGCAAGGATCCCATACCGCGCAGTAATAGTACAGGAGCCGCGCGGGATTAGCCGAGCGTTCTAAGGCGCTGCAGTCATGCACTGTGCGGCTGATCCCGGCGGAGGTTCGAGTCCTCCCTCGGGCATGGGTGTGTGTGTTTGTCCTTAGGATAATTTAGCTTAGGTAGTGTGTAAGCTTAGGGACTGATGACCTTAGCAGTTAAGTCCCACAAGTTATCTCTCTCACACACACACACACACACACACACACACACACACACACACACAATACTACAGGAGAGGACGGACAAGCGTACTGTAAGCAGTCTCTTTAGTAGATCTGTTGCAATAAAACTCAGTATTTGGTTCGCCTTCCCCACAACATTACCTACGCGATCCCTCCAATTTACGCTGTTCGTAACAATAATACCTAGGTATTTACCTGAATTGACAGCCATTAGATTTATGTGATTTTTTATGTAATCGAAATTTAACGAATTCCCTTTAGTAATGACATGGATCATCTCGCACTTTTCATTATTTAAAGTTAACCGACACTTACCGCATAACGCAGATATCGTGTGTAAGTCACGTTTCAATTGGTTTGGATCTTATGACGACTTTACTACACGCTGAACGACAGCCTAATCTGCATTCAATCTAAAAGGCCTGCTCGGATTGTCTCCTACATCGTTTATGTAGATTAGGAACAGCAGGGGACCTGTAACACTTTCTTGGGGAACGCCAGATGTTACTTCTGTTTCACTCGACGACTTTGTCAGTTACGACGAACTGTGATTTTTCTAACAGGAAATCACGAATCCAGTTGTACAACTGAGAAGGCACCCCTTAAGTGCGAGGTCGGTAGTCCAATCCATATTGAGGCTCATTTGAAAGTTTTGTGTTAACTGTTATGACAGGAAAAATATTAGCTGCTAACGTCTTACCTTGTGCATCGGGGGTGGGGGTGGGGGGGGGGGGCGACAGAAAATTAGTTTCAGGGAGGTGCAAAGAGCAATCTTCTATGTAACGTATTTATTACATCTCACAAAATGGGCTTCGTCTACATTCAAGAAATGTAAAAACAAACCATTAAATTGCATCACGACACCGAACGAAAAATGGCGAGCTACAGTGATCACAAACGTTTGCACCATCAAGATCGAAGGCGCACTTCTTGGGAGTTACAAACAGTGCAGGATTAGCTAGGCACTGTTAAAGTATGCATATTGAGCCATATTGGTGTGACGGTATGATGAGACCTGATGGAATGTGAAGGCATACAACCGAATGCGAAACACACTGTCGAGGAGCTTACGCTTTAACGTGCAGCTGCAGATAGTACGAAAACATGTTTTATAGGCAAGGAAAATAACAATTTCACATACCGGATTTGGTAACTAATTCTCATTATATGATTTAACTTGCTGTAATTTTGCCGTGCAGTAAAGTTATTTATCTACTTCATTAAATACGATTACTGTGGAACCGGTGAGGGTTTAGAAAATTTTACTACTGACAGAGATACAACAGTGGGTGGTAGGTACAAATGGTTGATTACCCATGATCTACATCAATATTCCCCAAACCAGCCGAAGTAGTGTGGTGGAAGGTACTTCTGGTACTACTAACTGATACCAAACCCCCCCACCCCTGCCCCCTTGCCTGTTCGATACGCGAATGAAGCGTGGGAAGAACATTGTCGGCATACCTCTGTATTAGCTGTAATCCTCGATATTCTCGTTGTGGTTATTTTTCGAGTCGTATATGAGAGGAAAGCAATATGTTGTCCGATTCTTTCCCCCCCCCAATATATATATATATATATATATATATATATATATATATATATATATATATATATATATATATATATATAACAGTGAAGGAAACAGTTCTTTCCATGCAGCAGTGTTTAACTGTTATTCGGCAAGGATACCCTTCATACCACCACATAGCAGCATTTCATTTCTGCTTAGTGGCTTACTGGCCTTATGAATCTGTATTTCATATGTGCAGTACTTTATGTCATGTGTTACACGTAAGTCAAACGTTTTCCTTAATTTTTTTTATTTTATACGAATATCCCCATATTAATTTCTGCCTGGTATACTTTAAGTTACTTTATATGTATACCCATGCGCTGATTGCATGGACGACAAGCTTGTTGAAAAACGGTGTCTTACTGCTGCTTGGAAGGAACACTTCGCTTCATGTAATTGACAAAGCCTTTGAGAAGGTTTTGGATGAATGACTGTAACGCCATATGTCACATCATCACTTGAAAATGGAACAACACATACCGTTCCAAAACCGGTCGGCAGCAGAAGCGTTCATTCAAACGAGCATAATTTTTAACTTTTACTGCACTGCGACAGCTTCTGGAAATGTAGGATAAAAGCGAAGGCGACTCAGTTATATCTTGTTGCTATTCAGTATACGCGGCAAGTAAATTAAAAACTAACAGTGACACTGTCTATTTTTTATATTCGTTTGCTTACCTTCGTTTCAGTAATGTAATACGAGTTCTCAGAGTTCTGATAACACTAATTTTTATCCGTGTTTTAATAATACTGAGCAACCTTTAAGGGCAATCGCACCAGGAGAATCAATTACACTGAGTTTGGAATATTTACGAATGAAATTATGTATTGCTTTGATGAGAGAGTGACTGTATTTCAGATCCGGTATCACTCCAAAATAATGTTACAGATAGCTCACGGCAAGGTTACATCCGGTAACATTTTTACTGCCCGATTCCTTTTTCTGTCTATCTGAGCACGAATTACAGGGACAATCAGATAAATGAATCTGTTTCAAGAACGGTTTGCAGCACTCGCAATAACGAAGCTATTTTATTATTTGTTCCGTTGGCTATCGCCCACTGAAACACGTTTAAAGTTTCGAAAAACTCATAATAAGTAAATAGTAGGACTAATGAAGGGGCCGGCCGCAGTGGACATGCGGTTCTAGGCGCTACAGTCTGGAACCGCGCGACCGCTATGGTCGCAGGTTCGAATCCTGCCTCGGGCATGGATGTGTGTGATGTCCTTAGGTTAGTTAGGTTTAAGTAGTTCTAAGTTCTAGGGGACTGATGATCAAAGAAGTTAAGTCCCAGAGTGCTCAGAGCCATTTGAACTAATGAAGAGCTGCAAAGGACGTTTCAATACACGCAATTAAACTCCCTCCACAGCGATTTTATCACGCTGTAAGCGTGCGTACTGAGTTCGGTCGCCGGCCGAAGTGGCCGTGCGGTTAAAGGCGCTGCAGTCTGGAACCGCAAGACCTCTACGGTCGCAGGTTCGAATCCTGCCTCGGGCATGGATGTTCGTGATGTCCTTAGGTTAGTTAGGTTTAACTAGTTCTAAGTTCTAGGGGACTAATGACCTCAGCTGTTGAGTCCCATAGTGCTCAGAGCCATTTTTTTGAGTTCGGTCTCTCCTCTGTAATGGAGTTACAAAAAATGACTTTAAGGGGTTTTTCAAGGGATGCGAGCATTTATTCCGAGATTACTATTCGTTCTGCGAAACACATACCTAGACTATATCACCGTGATACGAATAATAAGGCGAACTTTCGCGGTGGGTTTCTCCTCGATATTAGTACACTAGAAGAACCGAGTGAGGTGGCGCACTGGACTTACATACGGGAGGACGACGGTTCAAGCCCGCGTCCGGCCATCCTGCTTTACGATTTCCGCGATTTCCCTAAATCGTTTCAGGGAAATGCCGGATGCTTCTTTAGAAAAGCCATGGCCGTCTTCCTTCCCAATCCTTCCCTAATCCGATGGGATCGATGACCTCGCTGTTTGGTCCCTTCCCCCGAATCAACCAACACTAGAAGAGATCCATTCGAAAACATTTACAGATTTTTCGCAGTCATCGTCAAAGAGTAACATTCAATAGTTTACACTGACGTGACAAAAATCAGGGGATACCTCCTAATATCGGATAACCTGTTGTCTGGCGTAGTGCAACAACTCGACGAGGCATGGGCTTCACAAACAAGTCGCTGGAAGTCCCCTGCAGAAATATTGAGCCATGCTGCCTCTATAGCCCTCCATAATTGCGGAAGTGTTGCCGGTGAAGGATTTCGTGCCCTAACTGATCTCTCGATTATGCCCTACAAAATGTTCGAGGGATTCATGTCGGGCGATCTGGGTGGCGAAGTCATTTGCTCGAATTATCCTGAATGTTCTTCAAACCAATCGCGAACAATTGTAGCCTCCTTACATGACATGGTTGTTTGGGAAGGTGAAGTCCATGAATGGCTGAAAATGGCCTCCAAGTGGCCGAACATCATCGTTTCCATTCTCCGCTCAAGAGACTGGGTGTTTGTGTAGTCTTCACCATCTCCATTTCATCCTCATCGACGCGCAAGTCGCCGAAGTGGCATCACCTCAAAAGATTTGCACCAGGCGATCAGGTCTACCTGCCAGGAGGCCCTGGCCACACGCCATTTCATTTCGTTTCAGTTAGGCCAGATGGCCCCATTCATTCCATGCAGACAAAGCACCCACTACTGTTGGCCGTGCGGTTTGAGCTGCCATGTCTGAGATTGTGCGGCCCCTCCCGCCGGAGGTTCGACTACTTGCTCGGGCATTGGTGTGTGTGTGTGTGTGTGTGTGTGTGTGTGTGTGTGTGTGTGTGTGTGTGTGTGTGTGTGTTTTTTGTTCGTAGCATAAGTTAGTGTAAGTTAGTTTAAGTTGTGTGTAAGTCAAGGGACCGATGACCTCAACAGTTTGGTCCCTTAGGAATTCACACACATTTGAACAATATTGTCGTGCCACCACCAGCTTGCACAATACCATGTTGGGATCTGCGCCATAACCGAACCCAACCACCAGCTCTTACTAACTGACATTGGGACTCATCTGACCAGGCCACGGTTCTCCAGTCGTCTAGGGTCCACCCGGTACGGTCACGAGCCCAGGAGAGACGCTGCAGACATTATCGTGCTCTTAGCAAAGACACTCGCACTGGTCATCTACTGCCACAGCCCATCAAAACCAAATTTCGCTGCACGGTCCAAACGGATACGTTCGTCCTACGGCCCACATTGATTTCTGTACTTCTTTCACGCAGTGCTGGTTGTCTTTTAGCACTGACAACTCTACGCAGACCCCGCTGCTCCTGGTCGCTAAGTGAAGACTGTCGACCACAGCGTTGTCCGTGGTGAGAGGTAAGCCTGAAAATTGGTACTTTCGGTACGCTCTTGACACAGTGCATCTGGAATACTGAATTCCCTAACGAATATCCACTGCGTCTAGCTCCAACTACCATTCGGCGTTCAAAGTCTGTTAACTCCCGTCGTGCGGCCATAATCACGACGGAAACCTTTTCACATGAATCACCTGAGTACAAATGATAGCTCCGCCAATGCACTGCCCTTTTACCCCTTGTGTACGTGATACTACCACCATCCGCATATGTGAATAGCGTTACGCCATGACTTTAGTCAACTGAGCGTATTACTCGACATCAACGTCGACCAAACACGTTGCAGGGTGGTCGTTTGTTCTGGGAGCTACAAACTACGTGCAAATTTAGGAAAGAGTGGAAAAAATAACACAACCGAATATAAAGTTCGCTTCTGAAACAGTAGAACTAAGATACACGAATAGCAGATAATTAAAGTTAAAAAACATTATCAGGATCTGGGATATATTAATGATGTAGTGGATAGCTCGACGGGAACACGATAGGCCTCAAAAAGAATACTCGACTGTTGAAACTACGACCTTCAATCAGCGCCGTACATAACGTAATATAAGATCGGTCGATTCAAATGTTTAAAGAATTAACAGACCGAGTTCATTTCAAGCTGTAATTCTGAACTAATGCCCGTGGCTTGCAGAAATACTGCTGCATCATCTAGCGTGTAATATGTCAATGGGGTACTGGAGGAATAACAGATATCAGGTCGCCGAAGTGGAGTCAGATATGAAGCCCTGCATCAGAGGCCCTAACAACCCTACAGGGGGTCAACGCCCATTCCTTTTTTTTTTTTTTTTTTTTTTTTAACTCAGATATCTGGCAGGTCAGTGATGGAATCATCATCTTTCATGTGTTCGCCAGGCACGATAGCCGATAAACCACAAAGAAAGGCTCAATTCTCAGAAGTAAAGAAGAATGACGAGTTGTGAAAGACGTCGTCGTGTGCAGAAAAGACAATGTCGTGCATTTCGATTCGCACTCGGTTTTCGAGAAAAATGGTATTAGTTACGGACAGGAACAAACAAAATGTAGTTAGATACCAATGGATGTGCTGGTCTAGTTTCAAGTAAAATATCATCAGTGGCGTAAAGAAATGTTATCTGATGTTCCGTAGTCCGTTTGCCACTTGGAAGGCACTGCCTGTTTTCGAATTGCTGGTAATAGTGCAACTAACAGAAACGCAGTCTTTGAAGTGTGACAAACTTACCGCAAATATGATGCTGTCTTTTCGGTCAGTCATTACTTTTGGTAATTATGATCATCGAATCTACTATTTTTCGCTTTTTTTTAACTACAGGCGGAGAACAAAATACACAAAACGGTACGTTTCTCATTTTGCACTGCGGCTACAACACTGAACAACAGTCACATGTCTCGGTAGCGGTGCAACTGTGTTATAAATCAGCTTCAGTCGAGAAGGGTTGCAGTACGAACTACGCCGGTGTCAGCAAAATATGTCATGCATACATTTGAATATTTAAACTGCGACCTGTCCTAGTTCTGAATGGAAATTTTTGTTTGACTAGAGAGAAAATTTCTTCCTAACGACATGTTTATAATTCGGTTGCTTTTTTAACCCTTTTTTGCATTTTGTATGCAAAATTGGCAGTCACTCCAAGAAACCTCAGCAATGGGCATTCAGTGTGAAGCGTATGCGAAGTACTGTCGGCAAATGTTTCAGGAATAGCGTTTTCTACGTTAAATAACCGAGAAAACTAACTGTCCCACATTAGAAAAATAACGAATCTGCTGACAGGTTCTCCTGTGGAGACTCCAGCGTCCAGTCAAACGGGCTGTCACTCTGCAATACCAACAGCATAGCTTCAAGTCATGATGTAAGGATGCTTGCTTCCCTGACAAAAGTTGATTAGAAGTATAGAGCACGCCGAATTCCCAGTATAATTGTATAAAATTACTCTGAGACTGGAAAATACGGGCAGGGCATTGTATGAGTATGGAGTATGTGATTAGAGAGAGAGAGAGAGAGAGAGAGAGAGAGAGAGAGAGAGAGAGAGAGAGAGAGAGGGGGGGGGGGGGGGGGGGGGCACGCACAGAGCTCACGCACGACAACGCGAGCCAGTCTGTGCCGTTTGGCCATGACCCGATATCGATGCCTCAGATGGACACTGGCCCACTGCCCTACAGACGGTTCACACTGCGTCATGTTGAACGTGCTGTTACTGATAAGTTATTCGTTCACGTTTTTATTTATTTTCTTGTTTTGTTTACGAGCAACAACAATTTAGATGATACAACAATTTTTCCCGTGGATATACAATGGCCTCGCGGAATACCTAAGACATTGTTTGACGCCAGGATAATAACTTCGACTGCACTGCAGACCAGTACCTCAACCAGAATACAGCATTAGAACTTCAAAAGGTTCGATGTGCCATACCACACGTTTATCAATAGAAGCTAGAAACAACGTACTTCTCTTTACACACAACTTATTTGTATCCAGAAAATTGAGAAACTATCCTGATACCACAAAATTACGCTGCACACCTCAGCGCAGAAGAGAAAAGAAACAAGGAGACAAATTAGAAAGTAAATAATTTATTAATAACGTTCGAAGTGCCATACCAGTTAACTGACTGATTCTAACAAGGGGAGGGCAACGACTTTCGGATCACGGATATACTTCAAACTCTGTACACTTTTAGTAATAATGTTCAAGCAGTAACGCGTACACTTTAAGCGATTGCGAGAAAATCGTAAGAGCAGTTTTACGCGCCAGTGATGTACTGGTGCGTTGCGACCCTGAGCACGAGATGGTGGCAGTCATGAGGTTAACATTCACGGTCCGTAATCGGCGAATCGCTGGACTCAGTCCCGTTCATGGATTTTTTTTTAATTTAAATTTTGTTCAACGCTAGTCATGTTATTTCACACATATTACATATGAGAGGTAATACGAATGAAAGACAAGTGTATTTGCATGAATTTTTACTGAATTCCTATTGTTGTTTGGTTCGTTGCTAATTTTCATTATCAGACAAAAAATATATTTATCGACAAGAAAAGACCGAAACGCATAAAGTTTTCCTGAAAATGTGTGCCTACAAGTTGCAGGATGATATTTTTCAAGCAGACACGGAAAACAAATTTAAATGGCATTTACTACACCGAATGAATGCAATTTTCCCGCATGTACAAGGAACCTTCAGAGTTTCCAAGGAGAAACAAAGCTCACTGACATTTTGAAAAATTTCTATTTCTTCCGACAAGTGAGATGCAAACCCACATTTTCGTAAATACCGGTGTCGCAAACTGGCGATGTATGACTTAATGCATTTTATTAGCATCTTCACGAGAAGCAATTTCTGGTTCAGTCTCAGTCAAATATGAAGTTTGAAGGCGCTTGATGAAGTTTCTAACTTGCCTACAGAAATAAAGGTCACGTAATATTTTTTGTAATAATAAAAATCAGTAAACAGCCAAACAACATCGAAAATTCAATGAAAGTTCATGTAAATACATGTGTCTTTTCATCGTATTACTTTTCAAATGCGATACGTACGAAATATTGTGATTAGCGATGAAAAAATGTAAATTAAACAAAATGAGCGGGACTCGATCCAGTGATCTACCGATTACGGAGCTTGGACGCTAACGACATGACCGCTGCTAGCTAGTGCTGAGAGTCGAAACACACCAAGGTATCACTGATGCATAAAACTTCTCTTCCGGCTTTCTCGAAAGCGCCTAAGTAGTACTCCTTACTACTTGCACATCATGTTGTACTAATGAACTATTTAAAAAAAGTGATCTGGATGTCATGGCATCCCCTTGTAAAGTGCCAATAAGAAAGTTTTAGTTCGAGGTATCATTAATATAGAGGCATTAGGACTATACAAGTACAGAAGTACAGCGGTAATATTTTAACCACATTTTAACTACTACAACTGTAGTCAACGGCAGGCTGTGGTGGCCGAGCGGTTCTAGGCGCTTCAGTCCGGAACCGTGCACCATGGCATACATCAGACACAGTCTTTCTTCTTCTGAATACAATGATACGTTTCTTTTATTCTTTCTCAGGGTAAGCATTTTTAATAGCTATATGAGATGTATGAGTACGAGGCACTTTGATCGTACTGCACTTTGAGATTTTACACGCCTGCATTGACAACAGTGTTCCAGCAGCATCTTTAAAAGCAAAGAAGTTAGTAGTGCACATTGCTATTGCATGGAATGGGTTCATACCTTTAGCTAACTCTACAATCTTACGTAAATCTTGCAGAACAAAGGCCTTGCTTACCTCTCTTCCTTTTCCTATATTTGCAAATCGTCTGCCGCAGCTAAAAAATCCGTGCCAGCTCACCAACAACTTTTGTGTTATTCCTTCAAACCATCCCAGGCTAAAAAGAGGAGACCCTGACGCATGGCATTAGGAACTCGAGAGAGGAGCATTGCTTGGAACACAGACCATGCGCAGTCTAGTAACATATGTTTGAAACACTTTCACAATGATTCGACTCCTTTGTGAAGTCTGGCACTGAAAAACGGTTTTGTGGAAAAATTGCACTTAGAATGTTTTCTGTTTGAATTCTTTACTTCATCATGACTGTACAGCACAATGCAGTGCGTGGAATGCTGTGTTGAGACCATCGTTGCTAGGCAAGGTGTTGGATGTGGTTTATTGTCCTCTTTGCGTGCACGAACACGACGCTGCAGCGACCGATGTACACGTTAGAATGTGCCATCCTGGAGCCGAATGGCGTCACAGACAGCATGAGTGCTTTATTGCAATGTCTGCACGTCTGAGGTGGGCTATAATGAAAATTAGCAACACCACGTCCGATCCAACTGCCGGAGTAAACCGTAGATCCTCAGCAGGGAAATACGGAAATGAGCTGGAGTACCATCATGTAGTAACCACATTGCCTTGCGTTCCACCAAAGACACCTGTTCCAGCAGAGCAGATCGGATTACCCGGAGAAATCGCAGGTATTCCTCGCCTGTGAGCCGTTGTAGAAGACTGACTGGTCGAACGAGGCGGTCGCCAGTAACCCCACCCACACATCGAAGATAAACCAGTACTGATGGTTCGTTGCCACCATACCACGGGGATACTACTGGTTGTTATGAAGAGTGACGTTACCGCCCCTCTTAAAAACAGCCTCATCTGTGAATAGGATGGATGAGAGAAATCCCAGCACCGTGGAGGCCTGTCCGTAAGTAATACAATATTGAAAGTCACAGTCCGTCCGCATGTAGCAAAAACGTCCTGTATAACTTAGTAACGTGTAACACTTCTTTTCTCCCTCGTGACAGCGGCGACGATTGTTGCATTAATACAACGAAAACTTGGGGAGTGGCCCTATATGACCGCTCAACACCGCTTAGACCGATGGAGCTGAATTAAACCCGAGCACGTCCTGCTCGATAGTGCCCTAAATGTGCGCACGTGTTAGGCGGCCGCTGTCATTCCCTCTATGCATTCCACCTGTCCAAACGGTGCCCTATCAGCAAGCGAAATGCGTCGCCTCTTCGTATTTTGTGACATACTCGCTTCTTCCCACTGGCATGTACCAGCGTGTTCCGAAAATCACCAGAACAGGTGACCTTTTCTCATGCTTCTAGAATGCATTTGTGTTCTGTACCCGTACTGATCTACGAGCGATATAAAGCGTAATGAGGTGTGGCGTTGGCTTCTGTACCACATAACGTCATGGAGATTCTACTGTCACCAAGAAACGCAGTAAATCTAAGTAGTGCATAGAACTGTACTTTCTCGACAATATTCTCAAATTCTGTAGCATCACTGATGCCAGCGCTAAGCTGCTGCAGGGACAAAGGTCACCTCTACGCTTCCAGTCGCGGAGGAACAGACTATTCCAACCATTAGAGTTGTGTAAATATGTACGATTACTGCCTATTCACATCTTAAGGCTGGTAGGACAGAGTGGGAATGGGAGAGTGCAGAATGACAGATGAAATCCTTGTTTACTGATTCGTATTTACCGACAAATCACATTCTGTTTACTATCTGCGGGGCAACATAGAGTCTGCGTTGTCTAATTGGTTCTTTCGTTTGTACACAGACACACGTGCGTGCTTTCTCTCTCATGTTGCAGGCATTCATATTGCCCGAACTGTTAGTCACGCGGGAAGTATGAAGAACTTCTAAAGGAGCACACACTTCTCCGGGCACAAGACACTATGAGTACAATACTCGACGAAGGGTTACTATCGGTTCCCCCGTGTCCCCGTCTGTCAGTTCTGCTTTCACTTACATTACGATCTTCCCTCGACAAAGAGTGATTTCATGGCCGCGGGAGCAGAGCCAGTTTCCTAACTGGCGCAAGCCAGTGTCGCAACCCAAAGGAATGTTACGCCCGAGCTTACGAAAGTTCACAGCTGAAATTCGAAGCACAAGTATACTGCACACGCTTCGCTCCATTTGAGCAATCACGTGGACATTTCACGACGTACCCAGACGAATGTACAGCCGCATCGTTTCGGTCATTGTATCGGGGTGCAAGACAGGTAAGTGCTAAACAAAACGAAAGCCTAAGAAAAGGCGACTCAACTCTAATCTTTGTATACTCGTATATTCGCAAGTCGCATATTTGGAGAGAGAACCAAATTCTCCGATGATGTGTCCGTCACATTTTGACAATTTCTTTCCTTTCTTCTTTTTGCTGTGTGTATCGGGAATGCTTTCAGCAGCAGGGTAATTTAGGATTTGTATCAGCGTTTGTTAATAACTGAAACACTGGTAAGTTCTGCAGCTCCACAGAATGGAAGATTTTAAAGAAAACTGTTAGCACCACCTACGGTAACTTCATGTATAAATTTATTCGAAGCCATTCGGGTTCATTCATTAAATTACATCAACTTCCCTTGCTTAGTATTCTACTGCCTACCACTGTTTTCACTTTTTTCTTAATCATCCAGTGGTCTTTGTGAGCCCTTAACTGTTGTATTTTTTATCACACACAATTCATATTGCGCTAGTGTGTATCTGCGTTACTGAACTCCAAGGGATAACGATGTACGCAAGTTCTACCGCGTTGTTATTCCCGCTCGCTGCGTTTCATCATGGAACTGCCAGAAATTATGAGATATGACAGAAATGACCAGGAATTAGGCGGGGAAAGCCCGAAAATGCGCCAGTATTGAAACCATGGCGGCGACGACGACGCAAACAGCTGTATTACCCACCTTTAAATGGCCCGCACACTGCAGACTTCGATGACAAAGCTAACGAATGGGCGCGCCTTGTAAATTGCTATCACCTGCAGCGCCACTACCTTCATCAGTAGTAATAATAATAATAATAAAAACAATATGCCAGAAATAACGCCATATGAAGTGCATAAATGAACTCGTGAACAAAGGAAAGGGCCTGGTGGTGGTCTTCTGAGATCCATTATTGAAGCTGGAGTAAAGGTAACACAAACAGAAGGTGAAAATGTATTTACTGAATATCGGCGAAGGAAATCAATTCCCCAAAACTGGAATAGTGGTATAATTGTTCTCCATCAGAAGATATGAGAGAGAGTCTTATCTCCTTATGTATAAGATATTCATAAACACGAGATTTTACTCAAGCGCAGGAACAACTTGGCTTTACAGGCGGCTGTATCACAATGGAGCACTTCGAACTCGTAAATAAAATTACAGACCCTCTTTCTCTAGGATCCTTAGATTATGGAAAACTTTTCAATTGCCTTCAACAACATACGTTGTAACAGATTTGCGAAACAACTAATTATGCAACTTATGTTAGTGTTCTGAAGAATATAGAGGTCAATGCTACAATTTCCGTTGTATTTCATCAAGATAGCGGGAAATTCAGAACCGAAATAGGAGTGAGACAATAAAACTCCTTGTCATCGTAACAAGTCTCACGACCCCACAGAAAAATTTTCAGACATCTAAACTGGGTAAAATACAGAAGGAATCAAGTGTTACTGATCAAAATGAATCATATCCGTTCCGATAACACTCTGGCACCACCCCTCTTGTGCAGTGCGAATGGACCAACTTAGCACAGTAAGAGTGAAAGTAGGCCTCAAAAACAATCATAATAAGTAATGTACAATGAACGCATCGTAGAGAAAATTGTTGGGCAGAGTACAAGTGTGTCTGAACACACACTGCACCGAGCACTCCGAACAACAGGCCTCCGTAGCCGACGACTCATGCATTTGCCAATTCACCACGACATCGGCAACTACGACAGACGTGGAGACGTGAATATCGGCATTGGGCGTTGGGCACAGTGGCAGAGCGTTGCATGGTCTTATGAATCCCGATCCCTTCTTCGTCATGCCTATGGGAGGGCGCGAATCAGTCGTCTTCCAGGGGCACAGGTCCTTGACACCTGTACTGCGAGACGGGGACAAGCTGGCGGCGGCTCCACTACGCTCTGGGGAACATCCGCGTGGGCACCCGTGGGTCCTGTAGAGCTAGAGCAATACACCATGACGGCCAAGGAATATTGCACATTGATTGCAGACCACGGGCACCCTTAGTGATGACCATTTTTCGCGACGGCACTGACTTTTTTGAACAAGGCAATGCGCCATCCCAAAGAAAGCAGGTGTTGACAGATGTGAAAATTACCGAACTATCAGTTTAATAAGTCATAGCTGCAAAATACTAACGCGAATTCTTTACAGACGAATGGAAAAACTGGTAGAAGCCGACCTCGGGGAAGATCAGTTTGGATTCCGTAGAAATGTTGGAACACGTGAGGCAATACTGACCTTACGACTTATCTTAGAAGAAAGATTAAGAAAAGGCAAACCTACGTTTCTAGCATTTGTAGACTTAGAGAAAGCTTTTGACAATGTTAACTGGAAGACTCTCTTTCAATTTCTGAAGGTGGCAGGGGTAAAATACAGGGAGCGAAAGGCTATTTACAATTTGTACAGAAACCAGATGGCAGTTATAAGAGTCGGGGGGCATGAAAGGGAAGCAGTGGTTGGGAAAGGAGTGAGACAGGGTTGTAGCCTTTCCCCGATGTTATTCAATCTGTATATTGAGCAAGCAGTAAAGGAAACAAAAGAAAAATTCGGAGTAGGTATTAAAATTCATGGAGAAGAAGTAAAAACTTTGAGATTCGCCGATGACATTGTAATTCTGTCAGAGACAGCAAAGGACTTGGAAGAGCAGTTGAACGGAATGGACAATGTCTTGAAAGGAGGATATAAGATGAACATCAACAAAAGCAAAACGAGGACAATGGAATGTAGTCAAATTAAGTCGGGTGATGCTGATGGAATTAGATTAGGAAATGAGACACTTAAAGTAGTAAAGGAGTTTTGCTATTTAGGGAGTAAAATAACCGATGATGGTCGAAGCAGAGAGGATATAAAATGTAGACTGGCAATGGCAAGGAAAGCGTTTCTCAAGAAGAGAAATTTGTTAACATCGAGTATAGATTTAAGTGTCAGGAAGTTGTTTCTGAAAGTATTTGTATGGAGTGTAGCCATGTATGGAAGTGAAACATGGACGATAACTAGTTTGGACAAGAAGAGAATAGAAGCTTTCGAAATGTGGTGCTACAGAAGAATGCTGAAGATAAGGTGGGTAGATCACGTAACTAATGAGGAGGTATTGAATAGGGTGGGGGAGAAGAGAAGTTTGTGGCACAACTTGACTAGAAGAAGGGATCGGTTGGTAGGACATGTTTTGAGGCATCGAGGGATCACAAATTTAGCATTGGAGGGCACCGTGGAGGGTAAAAATCGTAGAGGGAGACCAAGAGATGAATAAACTAAGCAGATTCAAAAGGATGTAGGCTGCAGTAGGTACTGGGAGATGAGGAAGCTTGCACAGGATAGAGTAGCATGGAGAGCTGCATCAAACCAGTCTCAGGACTGAAGACCACAACAACAACAACAACAACAACAATGCGCCATGTCACAAATGTGATGGAGCGGTTCGAGAAAAACAGGGGCGAGTTCCAACTGATGTTTTGCCCCCTCCCCCTTCAACTCGCCAGACCGTAACCCGATAGAACACATCTGCGATATGACAATGTGGCGTCAGAGCTCATTGACTCCCTTCCCGGAATTTATGGGAATTGGGTGATTTGTTTGTGCAGATATGGTGCCAAATCCCTTTAGCGACCGACTAAGGCCTCATTGCTTCTATGCCACGACACGTTGCCGCTGTTATCCGGGCTAAGAGCGGACAAACCGGATATTAGGAAGGTGGTCATAATGTTGTGGCTGATCAGTGTATAGACAATGACTGAATGCACAACAGAGACATAAACTGAAGAGCATAAATTATTTGAGAAGTCTTGATACAGCAGGTGAAGATTTCATAACGAAGATTACGATCAGTGTATGGTACTAGTTTTGTCGTATGGCAATGAAGCATGAGATTTTAAGGCAAAGACCACGAAATCGGAGATTTTTCTCTGAGACAGAAGGAGTGATGCAAGTTGGGAATCAATAGAGCTAACAGGATATGTAGCCACGCGAACAGCTATCAGATGGACCAAGAACTTCTTCGCCGGAGATAAGACCAGGCGACTGCCTGATAGAATGTGGGTAGGTAATATAACAAAACATACATGAGCGACAAGGACGTGTACAGTGCAAGATCGAAATGCATGTAAACGCTTACAGTAGCAGCGGATATTAGAATATAAGCGTCAGTAAAATCAAAAGAATGATATTTCATAATTACACTAAACCTGTTCCGTCTTGAATCAAACTCATAACAGATTTTTGGAAATAATATCACATGTAGAGGTTACAGTCCACAACTGGTATGCCAATCAGGCAAAATTGTCGTGAGCATTTAAGCAGTCATCCCACCGATGCACCAGGTTCAAGATACCAATGTGGTCAAACACCGTGTCCTCCTGCATGTGGAAGTCCGTAATTGTCTGCTGCACATCCTCGTCTGACAGGAATCGTCTACCCTTCAATGCCTTTTTCAACCCATTCACACCCTCTGGCTCCAATTGTGTACATTAACTTTTTCTGTGTCTTAGCTGCAACAGAATTATTTTTTTCCAAATGGAAACCTCAGATACACATTTGTGAATGTTTAACCTTTTCACCATGCGCAAGTTCTGCCAACTGTTCGGTATCACTATGAAAATATCAGCAAGTCAATGAAGCACCGCGCACCAGTTAGTGACCACCAGAACACACGGATGTGTTTGATTTACTATAGTCCACTGTAGACCTGAACACTGTTATTGTTATTTTGGATGGTAATTATTGAATAATCATTTTACTACTTAATACATAAACAATATTTCTTAATTAGTTATTTTAGTCCACAAAATGAAGGCAAAGCACGTTCTGAAACGGGTATATAATTTTGTATGAATGTTGCATCTAAAATCACTAAAAAATCACCTAAAAATATTATCACACGAAGAAAAATTTTCCTTCCTTCCTAAAAAAAAATTCGGGTCTGAAAGGGTAGGGACCGAAAGCGTGGTAATCAGATGGGGAGAGGTCAAGACAGTAGGGCGGGTGCTAGAGTCTCTCACACTTGAGTTGGCGATGGCGCAACTTCAGCGTTGCATTTGCTGTACGGGGACGTGCGTAATAATGCTGCAGCACCGGAGCATGTAGTGGCAGCACTCTAAGAGAAACCGCTTTCCCCCGCATCCACATTTTGTGAAAAGGCGTATACGGACTGTAGTGTTTAGAAAACAGTGTGCAGCATCACAGTTTCAAAATGGCTCTGAGCACTATGGGACTTAACTTATGAGGCCTTCAGTCCCCTAGAACTTAGAACTACTTAAACCTAACTAACCTAAGGACGTCACACACATCCATGCCCGAGGCAGGATTCGAACCTGCGACCGTAGCGGTCGCGCGGTTCCAGACTGTAGCGCCTAGAACCGCTCGGCCAACACAGGCCGGCATCACAGTTTCCAATGAATGTTTACACTCAGTCTCAGAAGCAGGTGCACATCCACGTGTAATCACACCAATCAGCTATTACTAGTAGTCGACTTCATGCGACGCAATGTCACTGCAGCTCGAGGAATAATAAAAGAATTTGCGGGGAGGAAAGATTAAACCAACAGCTGGACCACCTAACTCTTGTATATCGGTAGTCTTTCAGGGCAACTATTCGAATAGCGAAACGAAATAACGATGATACGTTTTTAGGCGAACGCGCAACATTAAAAACAATGTTCGAACAGTTACTATAATTGTTCACAAAAAAACGCACCAAAGACGAATTAACAACAAACACAAACACACACACACACACACACACACACACACACAACTTAATGTCATTAATTGAAAACACAACAAAACTATGTCAAATATGTAATATAATCACCTAAATATTTCACAGGGCGACTGAGAGGCAAGAAATCCGTGCACCTGCAACTCAGCAATGCATCAACATATCCGCTCGAAAGTTTGTGGGCAAGACTACAAATGTTCAAATGTGTGTGAAATCTTATGGGACTTACCTGCTAAGGTCATCAGTCCCTAAGCTTACACACTACGTAACCTAAATTATCCTAAGGACAAACATACACACCCATGCTCGAGGGAGGACTCGAACCTCCGCCGTGACCAGCCGCACAGTCCATGACTGCAGCGCCTGAGACCGCTCGGCTAATCCCGCGCGGCGGCAAGACTACACGTGCATAAACAGTTGTGTCTTACACAAATCTTTCAAAAGGCAGTCCCTCATTCAAATTAATAATGCCTTCGGGTGTGAAAATATTTACCACGTCTGGAGGACAGTGTCTTCACCACACACAAATAATTAACACGGATCTGTGTGTGTTGTTGTACGGTCGACCCTCACATTTACGAGCTCTCCCTTCTCTAGTTGCAGGTACAACTTCGCAAGACAAACTTTTACACTTTTTTTCCAATTAAATGTACTTGTCATCAGTAAATACTGGACTGTAATTAAACAAAAGCTGTTCTCAGTCCAAAAATGTTTAGAACACCGCACTGCTTTATTGGGCATTTTTCTACTGGGGATGGTATACACTCGTCTCCTTCCGACCTTTGAACTGACGAGAGGACCAAAGTTTAACGTGGATTTCCAAACACTGTTCAACTCGGCACCTTCCATTTACCTGAGCAGAAAGAAGCGAGAAATGACTGAAAAAGCTTAGCGTGCGCAGACGATTGAACCCCGAACCTAGGCGACACCAAACCGACTCCGCCATCGAGACGCGCAACACTAAACACAGGAACATAGCACTCCACAATTTGCATAATCACAACGACACACGAATGGCTCCCACACACAGCTGTAGGATGGCAGGGACGAACCTTTGCCGGCGGCGCTGGTCCAGCAGGTAGCAGGTGGGGGGCACGGCGCACACGCTGAGCATGGCGGCTGCAACTATCGGCGGAGCACAGCGACGGCAGCCGCTTCGGCAGCCGTTCGCCGCAGACACTGACAGCCAGCAGACACTTTCTCCGCGAGCTCGGCCAGCGAGAGTGGAGCGGAGGCGGCACGGCATTACCACAACCCCCACTTCGCCCGCCCTCTCTGTCACCACCGGAGACATTTCGGTTGCCGATGTCGCTAATGGACGTTACTGCGTTCAGGCTACAGCCGGAGAAAGTCGTTTCGAATCCTTGACGCGTAAAATATTGGCGTCAGAAATACCAAATCTACAAGGGAATGAGGAATAACTTAAAACAATTCCCACATCCTCGCCACCACGCTCCACAACCCTGTCTGTTAATTGTGACGCCCGCCCCACGAAGCTCAATTACTGACGCACACGTTACTTCAAAGGTGCTCGACGGAGAGGTTGAAAATTCAATTCCCAGGGGTCCTAGCGACTGGAAAACAGCGCAGGTGACTTCTGTAATAAAAAGGGCACAGAACGAATAGGTAAAATTGTAGAACCAATATTCTTAACGGTGGTCTGCCACTGAATTCTTAAGCATGTTCTACGAGGCGTGTTTTTTTAAGTAAGTACCGTTTTGAAATTAAAAAAAGACGTGCTAAGATATTTCAGTAATTTTATTTTTACATGAAAGCCTTTACCTTAATCTACTTTTCTACATAATTTCTGTCAATATTGAGGCACTTGTCATAACGTCGTACCAGTTTTTGAATACCCTCCTCATAGAAGTCTGCCGCCTGACTTGTTAACCACTGCATCACCACTGTTTTGACATCATCTTGAAGATGCTGACCGCCCAGGTGTTTCTTCAAGTGCAGGAACAGATGGTAGCCACTGGGCGCAGGATCGGGGCTGTACGGAGGATGATCTAGAGTTTTCCACTGAAAAGATGTGATGAGATCTTTGGTCTGATTCGCCACATGCGGACGGGCATTGTCTTTCAGCAAAACGATGCCCTTGCTCAACTTCCATGGACTGTTGCTTTGATTCTCGTGTGACGTAGGCCACCCATGTTTCATCGCCCCGAACGATTTGGCTTAATAAATCATCACCGTCGCTGTGGTACCGCTCAAGGAAAGTCAATGCACTGTCTAAACGTTTGGTTTTGTGCACATCCGTCAACATTTTCGGCACCCAAAGGGCGCACAATTTTCGGTAATTCAAGTGCTCGGTCACAATGTCATACAAAACACTACGAGAAACATTAGGAAAGTCATCTCGCAAGGAGGAAATCGTAAAGCGTCTGTTTTCTCTCACCTTATTGACACTTCCTGCACCAAACTTTCATTAACGACCGGAGGACGCCCACTCCGTTGTTCATCATAAACATTTGTGCGGCCATCTTTAAATGCTCTCACCCACTTTCTTACCATTCCATCACTCACTCATAATGTTT
Source organism: Schistocerca serialis cubense (assembly GCF_023864345.2). Taxonomy (NCBI): domain Eukaryota; kingdom Metazoa; phylum Arthropoda; class Insecta; order Orthoptera; family Acrididae; genus Schistocerca; species Schistocerca serialis. The sequence goes on along the minus strand of NC_064644.1, from coordinate 168,838,129 downwards.
TCTCCGTAAACTGCACAGATCTCACGATGAATATCGATCGCTTTTAGGCCTTTAGCACTAGGAAATCTTACAACAGCCCGTACTTCACAGTCGGCGGGACTTACGATTATCGGAGGCATCTTAAACACTCAGTACACAACGTAAACAAGGAAGGATCAGACTGTAATAGCTTCAGAGCGTAGATTAAGGTACAGGCTTTCATGTAAAAATAAAATTATTGAGATATCTTAGCACGTCTCTTTTTAATTTCAAAATGGTACTTACTTAAAAAACACGCCTCGTACGTTCAAATATAACAAACTTCCTTCACACAGAAAAGTTTATATACACAAATCAGAATGGATTTAGAAAACCTGGCTCTCGCGAACCTCAATTTGCCTTCCCCTCCACGATATCGTGCGAGCTATGGACGAAGAGCAACAGGCAGATTCCGTGCTCCTACATTTCTGGAGAGCACTTAACAGGGTGTCACACTGCAGACTATTAACCAAGATCCGAGCATACGGAATAGGTCCTCCGACGTATGGGTTGCTGAAAGGAAGTTTTAAGTAATAAAACCCACTACATTGTCCTCGACGGTGAGCGTTTATCACAGACAAAGGTGTCCTCAAGACTGTCGCAGAGAAGTCAGAATCGCTCTTGTTCACTTTATGCAGCACATGAATGATCTAACGAACACAGTGAGCAGCCATGTTGGACGGTTCGCTGTTGTCGCTGCAGTATGGGGGAAAGTATCGTCGTTGAGTGACTAGATAGAAAAAGACTGCTTCAATCATATAAAACTACATGCTTCCAAAGACCGATTCAAGTCTCAAAAATCTGTGGTGCACATATGCAAACTGAAGCGACGAATGAAAATTTGTATAAATGCCAGGATACGAACTTGGGTCTCCTACTCACTAGGCAGATGCGCTAAGCACTGTGTCAGGGTGACACAGTGGCTTTGCGCAACACCACGGATTACCTTAGCACGCTGCCTTCCTCAATCCAACCTCCCAATCGCGCGTCAGCCCACTTCGTATTCCCTCTAAACTTGAACAGCATTGCAGAGGCTCTCCAGCTTTGTCTAGTGGAATAACTCCTCAGCATCGAACGAGACGAGGAGGGGGGAGAGGGGGGGGGGGGGAGGAGAGGAGGTGGGTGCTATTCCAATACAGTAGGAGAGCCTCTGCAATGCCGTTCGACTTTCGGGGGAATATCAAGTGGGCTGAACGGGAATCTGAATTGAGGAAGGGAAGCTACTAGGACAGTCCCGCACAGTTGTGAAAAGCCACTGTACCTAGGTGACATAGTGGTAAGCGCACCTGCCTAGTGACCAGGAGACCCAGGTTCGAATCCCGGCTTGGATAAAGGACGACTTGGACAGAATTTCTGCTTCATGTGATGAATGCTAGCTTGCTCCAAATGTACAAATGGCTCTGAGCACTATGCGACTTAACTTCTGAGGTCATTAGTCGCCTAGAACTTAGAACTAATTAAACCTAACTAACCTAAGGACATCACACACATCCATGCCCGAGGCAGGATTCGAACCTGCGACCGTAGCAGTCCCGCGGTTCCGGATTGCGCGCCTAGAACCTCCAAATGTACAAACAATGCAAGTTAATGCAGACGAGTAAGAAAAACAAACCTGTAACGTTCGAATATAGTGTTCGTGATGTGCTGCTTTGATTAAAGATCTAAGCGTAACGTCGTAAAAGAACGTAAAATGGAATGAGCACAGAAGGTCGGTTGTGGGAAAGGTTAATGGTGAACTCTGATTAATTGGGAAAACTCTAGGAAAGTGTAGCTCATCTATAAGGGAGATCGCGTACACAACGCTTGTCTGGCCCATTCTTGAATAATGCTGAAGTGTTTGGGATTCCAAGCCGTCTTATTAAAGGGTGAAATCGAAGAATTTCAGAGGCGTGCTGCTAAATTTGTTACAAGTAGGTGCGACCAATGCACGAGTATTACGGAAATATTGTGTGAGGGCAAATGGAAATGCTTGGAGGGGAAAAGATTTTTTCGCGAAAGTTTGGAGAACAAGCATTTGCGACAAATCGCAGAAACAAGTCGCAGAAAGATCCTCCTGCCACCAACACACATCACGCATAAGAACCGCGAAGATAAGAGAAATAAGGGCGCGTACGGAGGCGCACAGTCGTTTTACCCAGCTCCCTATGAGAGAGGAAAGGAAAGGGAATTACTAGCAGTGGTACAAGGCATCCCCCGCCATGCATCGTATGGTGGCTAGCGGAGTACGTATGTAGACGTACATTTAAAGGAAGAAGGGAGATTGCCGTTTATTTTGCCGAAGAGGTGATGAAGCAGATGATCAGATTGGGAAAAGCAATCTGCCATGTTCTTCTCAAAGGAACCATGCCAGCATTAGATTTAAGCGATTTACGGAAACAATAGAAACCTACATCTGGACAGTTGTCCTGCCGCATGTGTTTTCGGTCTCTCACCACTGCGATATATTGCTTTGCCCTGAAGATTGGGAAATTGTCACTTAGTGTACCTGGCTGCCAAGGAATATACAGTTTTGCGCAGACTACGCACGCTGCCTTGGGTTAAACACAGTGACTGCCTTGTAATTTTTCTTAACCCACATATTTCAATCTCAGATACACCAGTAATATCACTGCTCGTGTTATTATCAAGTCGTCATCAGATCTAAATGCGTTACATAGTAACTCTGCAGCCTTGGTGCTCCTCAGTTGACGACTGCCGCTATGTAACGTATTCAAACCATCTTATGATTTACTAATACGTTGAAACCTCTAATGACAGTAGTTATGTGACCTAAGGAATAAAATTCCCGACCTCCAAAGCGCCTCTTGGACTCAGTCCCAGTCTTTTGCACAGCGTCTCAACAAAATGAAGACATGTGACACCTGCCGTTGCTATCTAAAGTTTCAGCGTCCTTTTTTGTCGTAAAAACACAATAATGTAATCACGGGAAAAGAGTGTGCGTGTGTATGCGTGTGTGTGTGTGTGTGTGGGGGGGGGGGGGGGGGGGGGGGGGTGGCAATTAAGGCAGCTGCAGTGAGCGAAGGCCGTTGGATACCCAGCAGACATGAAAAATAGAGCAACAGCAACATCATTCCACAGAAAGAATCATCCTTCTTGTAGGAGCAAGTATGCAAAATGTATAAAATCAAATAGGACCTGAGAATCGACAAAGTGATTGGCAATATGATTATATACTGCTTTGCTTTTTGCCTTGTTATGCGGTATGTAAACAGATCTCGTTCTGCGTCTCCATCTATACTCTGCAAACCAATGAAGTCCATGGCAGAGAGTAGTTCCCACTGCACTACTTATTACAATGATTACTAATATACCTTTGGGAGGGATAACTGCAAATATGATTGTGTGCTCACTAGGGTGAAAGTAGCCTAATAATAGCGATCTCTACGGGAGCTTTACGTATGGGTTTTCAGTATATCCCTACAATGCTACTCCTTGAAACACGTTACGTAGAATCTTGAAGTTTCTGGCATTTCAAGTTTTTCAATAGCTCCACGACGCACTCCCATGTGTCAAAAAACATGAGGTGTCAAAAACATGAGGCCACTCGTGTTGTCCTCCTTTGTATATGTTGGATATGACTGTGGTCCCAAGAGTGTTTTATAAGTAACCTACTTCGTACACTTGCTTTTATTTATTCTACTGATAAAATCGACGTCTGGCAGCTGCTTTACTTACGACTGAGCTTATATGATAGTTCCGTTTCATATCCCTAAAAATTGTTGCGCCCACATTTTTGTATGAGTTGACTAGTCCCACTTACGACTCACTGATGTTGCAGTCATGGGATACTATACTTTTTCGTGGCTTTAAGTGTACAGTCTACTGCCAGGGGTTTTTCCTCGTGGGAAGACTGTGACAGAGTGCACTCAGCCTCGTAATGCCAACTGAGAAGCCACTTGGGCAAGTAGTAACGGCTCTACGTCACGACAACTGACAACGGCCGGGAGAGCCGTGTGCTGACCCCACGCCGTCCAAACTGCGTCTAATGACGCCATTGGCACCGGATGACACTGCGGTCGGTCGGTGTCGCTGAGCCTGTCAGGGTCAGCGAACGAGTTTAAGTTTCTTGCCCACAAGAGAGCTGCTCGGATGGTCTCCGATCCTAAAAGACATTGGGACAAGCACAGTTTTCTATTATGGAAAAAAAAATGGTTTCATTCGGATAGGCCCCTATATATCAGAATCAATACAGTTCGTAACTATTATTCTTCTGTGGATAGTTGACGAGGTATACGAACGGTTACAGATAGCGCAGAGGCATCTTACTCCTTTTGCTACAAAAGTGGATGGAAAGCGGAAACAATACCATGAACCAATCAGTTACGTATTGAACCGCCTTCCGCAGTCGCCGGCTCACGCTAGTGAGGTAATGGTAAAAGTGAAGCTGTGAGGGCGGGTCGTGAGTCGTGTTTGGATAGCGAAGTCAGTGGAATATTGCCCGAGAAGGCAAATGACCGAGGTTCGGATCCCGGTTTTAAACTGCCGGGATTACGCTGGAGTGAAAATTCACTGTGGACTAAAATGTATTTCTTGGCCAAGACAACGTTCCGCGTATATTGTGTTTTCAGCTGTTACGACACGTGTCGTTATAGCAAAGGAGTAGTTAGTCGAATAATATACCCATTATTTAATAAATTTAATAACTTAACGGCAAATAAAATATTTTTAGTGGAGCTCATGGTGTAGAGAATATGCCTTTTATTAAATATCTAAAAGCTGCGGAACACCAAGCATTTAAGATTTTTATACCAGTTTGTACCTTGTCTCTTACGCTACATGCGTAGTCGCTAAGTTTATTCCGTTAGCCACAAACAAAGACAGTTACGTAAAGAAAATCAGAGGAAAATTACCAATCATTCGATCCGGAATGTTATTTATTTAATGATCGCCCTTGAATTTGTCATTTACTTTAAAGTGGGACAAAGGTTCATGGATACAGGTCAAACAAAGTTGGCCTTGACTGCAGGAAGCTCTTGGACCGAGTTTTCTGATCGTTTGTTTCTCCACAGCCGACCAGTGATACAGGCCGGTAATCAAGCACTGTCAACGTCCACGGCAAACTTCCGAGGACCTTGAGCATCAATACCAGGTTGTGTTTGTCGCGTTCCATAATCGATAGCTGGCGTGTTTCCTGGATTTTTGTTCTATTTTTAAGGAGAGAACGAAAACACTTTGAGAAACGACAACAGGCTGCAAATACGTTTGGAATTTACGAAATCACATTTGCGTGATACGACACCATTGACGATTGTGGAGATTTGGCAACAGTGCTTTATTACTTCATTTCTCCACGCAATACGAGCTAGTAAAAAAGATAACTCCCAAAATCAGTGTTACGCGAACGTCAGTGCAGAATTCTACAACTCCGTCAAATGTAATGAACACAAAAAAGCACACATGCGGTACAGCATTTACACACCACGGAAACTTCAAAACACTAAAAACTGTAACAGCTGTTTTGCAACAGTATCATTCATATCAAAGCTTTAATCATGTCGCAGGCTTCATCTTTTTTCCATTTCCTACGACTCGAACTTTTAACGTCCAAATATTACATAATTTCTGTAAATACGTAAGAGAGTATCACACTACCGATTCCAAGATCCGAGTCTCTATCCGCAGTTGTTTCTAGGATTTTCTCTCTCAGTTCTCTCACTCATCGCTTCTTTCACCAATGACATTGAATCGCGTATGTGGAAAACTCCGAGCTGCACTATGGTTCGAAGTCTACACGCACATTCCTTAAGCCACCTTATGGTGTGTGGGTACGATATTTTCCTCTTTCCTGTTCCAAAGTCGAATGCTCCAAAACAAGAACGATTGTTTGTAAGCCTAAGGTGAGCTGGACTCTCCCTAAGTTTACCTTCATTGGCTTTTCGCGAGATGTAGAGGAGGAAGCAATCTAGCAAAGCACACTCTAGGAATTTTAACAGTACACCACTCCATGACGCACAATTATCTTTTAGCGTCTGCCACAGGAAAAGGGTCCATATCCCCGTGACGCTTTCGCGCACACAAAACGAACCTGTGATGAAGCGCGCTGTTGCTCTTTGAATATTCTCTATTTCATCTCTCTGCTAAGGATCCCACACTTATGGGCAACATTTAATTATCGGTCAACTGACTGTTCTGTAAGATAGTTCCTGAGCACAGACTAATCTCCTTGAGGATTCTTTCAGTGACTCTCGGTCTGGCACCTGATTTTCCAACAATTTGGTACACATGGTCCTACATTTCCAACGCTACGTACGATTACTCCCAGAACATTAAGAGAAGACTCCTTCAAGTGAGTGTTTGGAAATTTTCTATTCATACAATAACGAGCCTTTCCACCTGTGTAGGCTCAGGAAGTTACATGTATGTTACACATTTTTTATGTTTTGTGTCAACTGCCAGTCCCTATGCAGGTCTTCATGCATTTCCCTACAATTTGCTATAGGTGCGACTTCTCTACATAGAACAATATCATTCGCTAACTGCTTCGTGGAGTTTCCGACGTTATCCACTAAGTCACATATTACCGGTCCATGAAGGTTTTGACTTTTGCGATGTTCAGAGATGATGTTCAGACTGGCGTGTGATAAATACCGTTTTAAAGGCGCTGCTGAAAATGTCGTCTGTTGACATTAATGCACAACTGGCAGATTTACCATAAATCTGTGGCCCGATATTGTTCACTGACTGGACCGAATATTCTCCTTAACACGCTCGGTGGAGGAAATTACCGAATCCTCCATGTAGTAGTACTAAAAATGTTGGAGAGTATGTCGCTACCAACGCACCCAGTTTCTTTTACCGACGCTTGTACACGATGAACGTGTGCGTAATGTTTGCTTCCAACAGGACAGAACACCATCCCACTATGCCGTAGATATTTCTGAATGTGTTTCTGGTTGATAGATTGGGCGCGCACGACCCATGATGTGGGCGGCGCGTTCTCCCGTTCTCACACTCATGGATTACTTCGTCTGCGGAAATGTGTTTCGCCGACACCTTATCGACTGCATCAGACAAGCTGCTGCAGTCGTAATACCAGAAGAGCTCCGGAATGTATTTCGTGCCATAGCCGGCAGATAGTCGTGTCGGGATGTTAATGATGTTCATGTTGAATGTACCATCTGACAAACATGTACCACTATAAATAATAAAAACACAATAATTACATCAATAAAATCCACACTTTATTTCTGGACACCTTGTGTACTGAACAGTTATGGTCCTACAACGTTCCCCTGGAGAATGCTCCAAGTTACTTTTACGTCTGCAGATTTTCGTTGCGCTACGAATGACATGTGTTCTACAATTCCACTGAACGTACGACACATGTAACACATCTCGCTTGTATGACTGCATTGAATTCAGAAAATGTTGAGGACTGTGAAGTAGCTTCTTCTAAATTTGAAAGAAAAATTTGTAGCAACACATTTTTGTGTCACTTTCGTAAATGTAATTTCATTTCACTGATACACATCGTCAGTAATGGTAATAAACTAGTTGTAAACTATCCATTTACAAGGATTACGGAAAGGCCTGCCCATAAACGCACGGCTGCAGGAAGTCTCCATCCCCTAAAAACCTATCCTTGTGTAGACAGTACCCACAGTAAGAGCACAAGGTCGCGAGAAGGAAACGAGATGTTACACTGTTTACAATTCACAGATTACTCCAGGAGGAACTACCAATTTTCAGGGATGACAGGGACGATCATTCGAAGCTAAAAAGTCTTGTAAACACGGTCTACAGAATAAATCATTTAAGAGCTATGAGCACTTTTTCATCTCCGATACTGTGAAGCAAATCTCTTCTACTGCAAGGTCTTTGGTATCCATGTTTTTGGAGGAGTTAGTATGGACCAAAATAAGAAAAAAATTTCTAGTAAACATGGACTTCAGTACTATGAGAAATTGCTCAGCAGAAGAGATGTGTTGCACATTGCCTCACAGCTCTGAAGGCTTGCCCTTTAGAGCACACGATCACTGGACTTTTTTTTTAGTTTTGGTACATACCAACATCTTCAAAATACGAAAAGCAAATAGGGTGTAGTGGAAGTGATTTGTTTCACAGTATCTAAGATGAAGAAGTGCTCATGGCTCTTTAGCTATGCATTTCAGAACCCACGTTTACTAGACTTTTTTGCTTCGAATGATTGTTCTTGTTATATCCCTGAATACTGGCCATTCTTCTTGAGACACACTGTATATAAATCACCTAGTGGATAGCTTCGGGAGGTCTATGAATGAGGCTTTTTGCTGACGGTCGTCGTCTACAGGTACGTTACACTGCGAGAAGGTTGTAGCGAAATGCAGCAAAACCTGCAGAACTGTAAATTTAACATACTGTGTCTAAGTAGGCGAAAAAATCTATTACTGTCCGACTACGCTATTGGCGAAAACACACTGAAAACAGTCCCAATCGCAAAATACTTAGCAGTAATGACTTCAAACCGTAGGAGAAGCAGACGTCAGACTGACATTCCTTGGGAGAATCTTAAGGAAATTTAATTCACCCACGAAAGAAGCGTCTTACAGACTGGGACCCTTACAAAGTAGGGTTAACACGGTAAAGAAGGCGAATAACGAAGACCCAACGACAAGCGGCACGTTCCGTCAAGGGGTCACTTAGTAAGCCCCACAGTATTACGGAAATACTCAGCGCAGTCCAGTGGCAATCACTACCACAGAGGTATTGTCTATCACATTGTAACTGTTGAAATTACGAGAGCGTACGACCAAAGAAGAGCTGGGCAACATCTTACTTTCACCCACGTATGCCTCGCGAAATGTCCACGAAGGAAAAAAAAAAATTAGAGCTCATATTGAGTCAGTCGTTCTTCCTATGCACCATTCGTGAATGTAACAGAAAATGGGAAAACTACAGTGGTAACAGAGGCACCCACCGCCCGACACCGTAAGGTGGCTTCTGGAGCATAGATGCAAATGTAGACGTGACTGTGAAACCTACCGACGAAAAATTAAAAATTAGTGTGATAGTTTTCGGAACTATCCGTACACTCGTTTTCGTCTCAGTAACTTCTCCATGCGCAGCCACTGGCAGAGACGAAGCAGGGAAGAGGGCCACATTCTTGCGCTGAGGCGACCTGTTTGGCTCGCAGTCGATGCCACTGGAGTGCCCTGTAGCGGGTAGCTGATGCTGCGGCCCAACTAGCGAAGCACCGGCCGCTTATCGTGGGGTGCAACAAACGCCTGCAGATAACCCTGCCGAGGTCAAGCCTTCTGGGGAATGTCGCAGCTCGCACGTGCCCTGGGAACTATGACGTAACTAGAGTTCCGCAGGCGTTGGTGGCGACTACAGTGTTCACTTGTATAAAAATCTCCTCTGTCTTCAGACCCCGCCCAATCGGCGATAAAACTCGAGCTTTCTAAGACAACCGCCATCTTCTTCGTCATGAGATGGCTGTTGCGAACAAAACCCCCTTCCATTATAGATCCGTTCATAGCTTCTCATTAGTGGGGTGATGTCATTTGGAATTTTAATTTCTAACGGTGGTGTGACGTTAACTGGGGAGGACGGATTCGCACGTGACAATGGGCCGTGATTAACTGGCGGAAGGAGAACAGAAACTACCTTCAATATCACCTATTCTCTTATTACGATTTTGGCTGTACTTCTTCCAGTACGCCCCGCCTGAAGTGTACGTGGACATCACTCAGATTATAACGTCCGCCTCTGTTAAAGTTGTTACTGCACAAGCGACTTTTTACCGCTTCTTCTACTACGGAAAAACCCAGTAGGTACTTCTGCAAGGAAAGAAAGGGAGAAAGGAGCATACCGCCATATTGCCGATTTTCTGCCTTTGCGCATGCGAGTTCCGCCACTGCGCATGTGAATTCCGCCACCCAGGTGACGTCACACCACGAATATAAGTTATAGTTCCAAGCGAATTCGCGCAACCAAAGACAAGTTTAAACGCTGCAATAAAAGAAGAAGATTCCCTCCGGGCAGACAGTCATCTCGTGGCGAAGAAGATGACGATAGTCTTCGAAAGCCGGAGATCTGACAACGATTTGATGCAGTGTAAGTAGGGAGAAAATTTTATGTAGTGGTGCCTCCACGAAAAACTTCCATGTCATGGTGGTTACTACCTGTTTCTTCATCCATACCTCTTAACTCAGTGAACATCTTTATTGTCACATCCCAGAGAACATCTTTCTTGGCACATCCCAGTTCTAAGTAGTTAATCTCGAGTCGAAAGCAACTAGTAGTTTGAGTTACGGTGATCAGTGCCAATGCAGTAGCCTGCAACGTAACAGCAATCGTCCGGAGCTTTGCAAACGTCCATAAATTCGAAATATGTTCACTTAACTTTAAGTAACTCCCCACTGATGTTCGCAGCCATTCTGACGTCTGACACTTAGCAGCGATAATCTGACTAAGAGGAGACCCTCTTAACTTTTTTAAAACTAAAATACGTTAATGGAACTGGTGATGCGTTTTCACCAACATAAAAAGCCTCTAGGACTCATAAAACGTTGACTGACGCGTTTATGTAATACTGTATTCATCAATATCCCCCCCAAAAAATAAAAATAAAAACAAAACAAAAAAAAAAAAAAGAACTGTTTGCCTCTTGGCCCCAGTCGAGATATGGAGGAAAACCATGTTTAAGTTACGAAAGCAATAACTTGGCATAGCCATGTTTTTGGTTTTTTTTTATACATGCATATATATACATTTACATATAGTTCTGTGAATTTAAATCTCGTTTCCTGTACAACAATACGGAACGTAAAGGCAATCACATAACTCACTCATGAAACTTAAGCAACGGTTGTATTTCAGCATCATTAATGGGGCCCTTTTCGCTGTGTTACAGTGATATGTAAGGTATATTCATGAAGCTACGAATTCCAGGAGCTTGCATTAGAACGGAGTTCAAATAACTGCGCATCGATAAAAACTGCACTTAAAGCACAGGTTTCCCCATTTTGCACTCCACACAGTGGGATTAATAATATGTTGGCTACCAATGAATGCTCTAAGAAGTCTAGTATGGTGCCATTTCTCCTATTTTAGACCTTATGATGGAGTTCATTTACAAAAAAAAAAGCTATTTTTCAAGACTAGTGATTAATCATACCTGATAACAGTCATTAACTGATGGAAATTTGTAATCGTTTTGGGGTAAACTGTAACTAACACTGTAAAAATGTGTATTGTTTAAAAACTCTGCAGCACCATTCATTAATACATAGCCTCCGTCGACAACGACTAAGTTTTTGCTAGGAAATCGGCATCTACTATGATTCACTGGTGGCTGTTTTTGACAGTATCAGCGGCAGCAATCGTAACAATTTTATCATAAAAAATTAATCCGGCAATAAATTTCAAGATGACGATTGAAATCTCCGCTGTAACAAGTAAAAGAAAGAAAGTAAAGTAAATTACATGTTTCCACTTCTAAATACACCGAAGCAAAAGGATTTTGTGAACTGTATGACAGACAAGATATAACAAGCCTGGACACTGACTTCGTACTTCAAATGAAATGTATATCAATCGCAAAGTTTTCCACAACGACTGTCAGTATCTGACAGCCGACTGCCACAACAGTTAAATACGTCAATTAAAAGTGCTTGTTCCGAATTTCGAAACTGGGACACGGATGATGAACGACGACGCGTCTATACGCAAAAATACATTTAAAAGCGTCACCCGCAATAAGAGATATTCTGTATCCACAATACCGAATGAGGTTAAACAAATAATAAGCCGGATGGCTCTAGTAATGTAAGCAATCGCACGGCGAGGCATGTGACGGCAAAATGGAATTTTTAACTAGGTCTTAACATTTTCGCAGTGTAGAGGGAATAGAGGTCACACACAACACAGAGCAGCTCGTCATACTACTACTAGTACTCGACGAAATACCCCGTTCCTCTCTTCTACAATGAACGCGCAAGGAAAATGCAATGGCCGGCTTTACTGAAAACTTTCTACTTCTCTACAATGTGTAACTTATTTAGTATGAATCAAGATACGATACCTTTAAGCATTGTAGTATCCAATTATAAAATCACACATGCTTTTTTATGTATTCCGAATAAATCCTGCATATCAATTAATTTGTTCCAGTGATGATCAACTTTTATAGCTCTCGGCACTTGCAAAAAAGGTTTGGTGTACATGAATTTTGACGCACCATCAGAGCCGATGTTGTCAGAGACGGAGATTTTCTAAACGTGCGAATGGTACATGAGAAAACATCCGTTGTTTTAAATGATGATCTTTTAGAAAATTCGGCCATCTATGTAGATTGATTGTTCGTCAGCCTTCAGATATCTATTCCTTATGGTCTACTGCGTAGTACGTTATCGTCCCGTCTTCCAGAAAAGAAGAAAGGTCCCGTCAACTTTTCAAACAATAAGCGTGTTTGAAACACTACGAATAGTTTTTTGTGCGGCTGATCCCGGTGGAGGTTCGAGTCCTCCCTCGGGCGTGTGTGTGTATGTGTGTGTGTGTGTGTGTGTGTGTGTGTGTGTGTGTGTTTGTCCTTAGGATAACTTAGGTTAAGTAGTGTGTAAGCTTAGTTAAGTCCCATAAGATTTCACACACATTTGAACATTTTTGAATATTTTTTTCTATAGATAATCAACTGATTTACCGTTTTGTTTGGATTCGTAATGAAGCAGGCACTACGCAGCTTCAGGTGCATATCAATGTCCAACGTTGTGTGTCGTAACGACCCAGCAACTGGTAGCAAATTTCAGTTCTGTGAGATTCCAGGTGTTCACTTGCGAGCAGCCTTATGAGAGAGACCTTATCGATAACATAGCAAAGCGATTACGACACCACGAAAAGTTCCTAATCTGAAACTTGTCACCGAGCAACGCGCCGAACGTCATGAGAAAGTTCGTTGACACGTTTCTCGTGGAATACATCACTTACTGAGAAAAGTCACTCAACTCTGCTTGACACACACATTCGATGATCCAACATCCTCACCTATAAAGCTAAGGCACTTCTGTTACACCCGACAAGTTTCGGAGCTAAGCTCCATTCAGTAGAACTACAATATGTGTTTATTGTGTCTTACATTTGCTTCATTTCTCCACATGGCAATATATGCAACAGCTTTATTAATTTTGCGACGTAATTTCACAAATGAATCATACACAGAGACGACAAAAGTCACGGGATTGCAGAACGCACATGTACACAACATATAAAAAGGGCAGTGCATTGGCGTGACTGTCATTGTACTCAGGTGATTCATGTGAAAAGGTTTCCAACGTGATTATGGCCGCATGACGGGATTTAACACATTTTGAACGGGAGTGTTAGAGCTAGAAGCATAGGACACTCATTCCATTTCAGGAATCGTGATGGAAATCAATATTCCGAGATCCACTGTGTCCAGAGTGTGCCGAGAATAGCAAATTTCAGGTATTACCTCTCATCACGGACAATGCAGTGGTCGACGGCCTTCAGCGAGAGCAACGGAGTTTGGGTAGAGTTGTCTTGTTAACAGGCAAGTGACACTGCGTGAAATAACTGCAGAAATCGGTGTGGAGCGTATGACGAACATGTCCGTTAGGACATAGCGGCGAAATCTGGCGTTCATGGGCTATTGCGGCACACGATGGACGAGAGTGCCTTTGCCAACAGCACTACATCGCCTGCATCGCCTCTCCTGGTCTCAGGACCATATCGTGTGGACCCTACATGACTGAAAAACTGTGGCCTGGTCAGGTGAATGACGATCTCAGTTGGTAAGATCTGACGATAGGCGCCACGAAGCCCAAGTTGTGCAACAATGCACTGTGCAAGCTGATGGTGGCCCCATAATGGTGTGGGCTATGTTTACATGGAACAGACTGTTTCCTCTGGTCCAGCTGAACCGATCACTGATTGGATTCAGTTTTGTTCGGCTACTTGGAGACTATTTGCAACCATTCAAGTCTTTCACGCTCCCAAACAACGACGGAATTTTTATTGATAACAATGCGCCATGTTATTGGGCCACAATTGTTCGCGATTGGTTTGAAGTGGACAATTCGAGTGATTAATTTGGCCACCCAGATCGGGCAACATCAATCCCACTGAACGTTTATGGCACATAATCTAGAGGTCAGTCACTGCAAAAAATCCTGCACCGACAACACTTTCGCATTTATGGACGTCTATAGAGGCAGCATGGCTCAATATTTCTGCAGGAGACTTCCAACAACTTGCTGAGTCCATACCACGTCGAGCTGCTGCACTGCCCCGAGCAAAAGGAGCTCCGACAAGATATCAGACCCTCCCGTTTTGAGGTTTTCCGTCGTTTCCCGAAACCTATCAAGTAAAATGCCAATGTTGTTCCGTAAACAAGCCTCACCACGGCCCGAGATTCATCGATCCCCCGTCCACTTTCCCATCTAAAAATGATCAGTCTTCTGCATGTAATGACATGGCCGTCGAAGAGACACCTTCTGATCTATGGAATAAGTTTATATTCCCCCAGTTCTTACGACATTGCTAAAATAGAGACGCCGTCGAGAATATCACACGAGACATGGTTGATAGACGAATGAGCTCCAAGAAGAGCAAAAACTTCAAAGATCACTTTTTTAGAACGTTGTGGTATCATGCGTTTATTTCCAGTTCTAGTGAAAATAGAGTCTTGTGAAACGCCTTAATAATGTTTAAACAACGTATCTATGACGAAACGCTGTCACATCCCTTAAATCAACAAACCTAAAACTGTGTCTTTGGCGTGAAATGTATGTCTTGTACTGAAGCCGAAACTGTTACCAAGTAAGACATATTCTTGAAACCTCTGTAGCGAGTCAGACACGTGCGCCAGTGCATCGACGGCGGTCCAGAGAACGGGAACGGGTCCGTGTGGCGCCGAATGGGGTGCTCGCACGACCAAAGCGCCCGCCGCTTTCGCTGAAGCAAGCACTGGACCGCGTCAAGGACGATGCGGAAAGGTCAGCGCGCTAACGGACCCGAGACATCCACGCCACACCTCTCGCACAGTCCCGCCCCTCTGCTTGACCACGGTGACGTAAGATCGAGTCGGACATTTGCCGTCAGCTTAGCAGAGAATTCAACGCAAAGGAAATCACGCGTTTCCCTGGAACCGGCACAGCTCAGCAGCGCGGAAACTATTTTAGACGACTCGGTTCTGTTGTCTGTGTTTGACTGTTAGTACGAAACGGAAAACACCCATCATGGCTTTAATTTTAGAACCAATTAACCCTGCAGCGGGGTTTGGAGTGGCGACCGGGTAGATATAAAACTACTCGACAACGAGAGATATTAGAGTCATAGTCAAAGTTTCTGAGTTTGCTAAAGTGACTGCTGCCAACTGCGATGACAGTTTAGTCCTTGTTTAGTTGAATACAGTATGAAGTACCTGGTGATAGTGTTTAAGCGAACTGTCTGTTTATTGTATGAAAACTACACAAAAAGGAAACGTTCTTCCGATTCTTCTTCGGTATTTCGACAATATACGCCACTAACAGACCTGGCAACGTCTCGCAACTGCTAAATATGTATGCGAACTGGATATATGTCATAATTCCCCTCCCCCCCCCCTCTCTCTCTCTCTCTCTCTCTCTCTCTCTCTCTCTCTAGCTTTCTCCACCTCCTCCTTCACCCTCTCTATTTCCCCAGCCCCTCCCCTCTGCCATCTACTCTTCCTCCCTGTCTCTGACTTTGAGCCTTGTTTACTATCACTGCCAACGAAACCTTGATGGGAATTGAAGTCGCTTAAGATGAATGGGTAAATCTATCGGGAACATTGGCACACGGGATATGAGAGACCCGTCGTGATGCTGGATCTATGATGGAGGTAGCTTCAATGACAGTATTCTGCGTAGTTTTAATCTATCCTGCTATCGTAGACAAATCAGACTGCGAGAAAGAAAACGATACCACACATTTTCACAGCACAGCGTTTTCTTTATCGCAGCAAAAGAAAGCACTACATTGTTAAAAAAAAAGGCAGTTTACGTTCGCCTGTATGTTTATTAGAGGACCGTGCACAAATTTGAGGAAAATAGGTCAAGAACTTTCCCAGATTTTTTGTAACAACGTTAAACACCGATTTGTCTTTACACAGTAGTATAGGCAATAATTTATACACAGCCATCATAATAAACGTGTTTATTTCATAAAGCTTGATAGTGGGCAGAGATTGGGAAAGGTGTTCCCCAACGCTTGTCTTAATGTTTTAGCGGTGTAATAAACCAACCATTATATTTTGGAGGGCAGCCGTATAAACTTCAGTTCTGTAATTTTTTTTAAATATATTTCGGCCGGAGTATTAGAAAAAGATGAAATAAAGTTTATGTGGGTGCACTCACGAAATTTAATGGCTGCGTTGGTCATTGTTTAACAACAGGAGCCATTGTCTAACATGATTCGGAAAATCGTGGAATGTCAAAATCTGCACATCATCGTTATCAAAATCGCACATGAATGCATGTACTGTACGAAGGTCGTGCACTATATAAGCAATTTCACACCCCGCATTTATGTTAGTCGTCTGGCACGAAACTGGTACGTCCAGATTTGAAACATTCTCTGTCTTGAGAGTGGAATCAAATGAACCTACCGGTGTTGATTATGGGTTTCGTCCAGCAGTGTAATGATAATGTGGTGTCTGACTTCATACGTTCATAGACAAAAAGAAACCAGAGAACTGACTTTTTTTTGCCTCTATACTTGTTTCTGGGGTATTGGCAGTGGTGAAACACTGATTTGTAGCGCAGCCCGCGACCTAGATCAGTAAGGAAGCATTTAGGTTGGTTGGTTGTAAGTTACCGAAGCCAACGAATGTGGCTTAAAAATTTTAGATGTAGTGTCAGACGAGGTGTAGTTACTGTAGGTTGAAAGGTGACAGTTTGACAGTTGGCCAGGCGGTATCGAAAGCTTCGGTTCGTGTTCGTGTGTTCCATAGTTTGTCCAAGTTTCACCACAAAGTAGAAAAAGCCTGCCTTTCTGGCTTCGAGCACACTGGCACTTTTCCTTCGCCAACTGTTAGTACTGGATCTCAAAGGCACCTGTTTACTGTGTGTCACAGTAGTCAACTGCGTATATAGTGTTGTGCTTGTGTCGTAAATAAACGGAGTCAGAAGGCAAAAGCCGTGCCACCACAAATTCTATTACTTTTCAGTAAACCAAAAGGGCCTGCCAAATCTAGTAACTCAAAGCCTCTCTCACCACAAGTTTGCGATACTTTGGGGATATGTTGGCAGTTTAATCCAGTCAATTTACGCTGATAAAAAAGGTCTGATCCAGCGAAAGCTGTGATGAAAACTATGCGTCATACTTTGAATTACTGAAGGAAATCCATATGGATTCGCGTCAGATGTTTTACAGAAACCACAGGGAACGTAAATCCAAACGGGAAGTTGAACGCCGCTCTTCCCAAATATGAGCATAGTGTCTTAACCATATTTCTCTGGTCGCTATACTATCTCCATGCACTACAAACACGACTGCTTGATTTCACTGCATTCTTCATACAGCAGACATAGGAATGCCTGAACATTTGGTTCTTCGTTGTGGCCGTGTGGTTTAGGGCGCCATGTCACGGACTGAGCGACCTCTCCCGCCGGAGGTTCGAGTACTCCCTTGGACATGGATGTCTGTGTTGTTCTTAGCACAAGTTAGTTTAAGTAGTATGTAAGTCTAGGGACCGATGACCTCAGCAGTTTGGTCCCTTAGGATTCACTCACTCACACACACACACACACACACACACACACACACACACACACACACACACACACACACACACACACACACTTCACCGTGCCAAACAGAAAGGGGGACAGGCTAGATGACTTGAATGCTGACCAAGATACCACCGAAATACGGAATTCACTTCATTCTGCTGGCAATACCAAGAGCGCTGCAGTATCAGTTTTACAATGAGAAATATTGGGATACTGATGCCAAAGTACACGGCAATATACGAAGTAACCAAATCGGATAAGTTCTAAGAGATTTAGAGCATACATGTACAAGAAGAGCAGCAGCAGCACATCAAGAAGGAATCCAACAATGGAACAGAGGACGAAAGCTCATCGAGAGTCGAAGTTCGTACTGATATGGAGACGATGACGGCAAGTCGGAATGGGACACTGATGAGCAGGCTAATTACTGATGAAATAAATCTTAGAACTATTTCGTCATACAAAGCGTTGCAAACAAAAGCTTCCCTCCCTAGCAACAGCATAAAAATATGTATACAGGGTGTTCCACGAGGAGTAAAAAATATTTTCTGTGGTGGTAGTATACACTAACTCGAAAAAAGCATTCAGTATAACATGTTTCCAGTTAGCAATGATTACAAAGATACAACTATTAGATTAAACTCAAACAAACACTCACACAAGGCGTTAGGCAAAGGCTAATGATGAAGTCAAAGGTGATTTTTAAAAAATTCCACTCCTGACTTTAATGCACTTTTGAGTAGTCTTGAACACTAGCTCTACTTAGGTCGCCTTGGGGTTCTTTAATGTGGCCAGCAATATTCACAATCTTAACGATCAATTCGTCTCTAGGCCTTACGTTTTCTTTGTAGACTTCGCCATTCGACTGTTCCCCAGGAAAAACTAAAAAATATGAAGTCCGCTGACCTTGAAGACCGTGGCACGTGACTATTTCTGCGGTCCATCTTGTAATATGTCACACATCCCCTGGCTGTGAATACCTCTTTCCATTCAGATTCGTGGTTTTATGGAAAGTTTTCGTCTGATTTTTTTCTCTTCAGGTATCCCTTATTATTGATTAAGCACTTTTAGAGAAATTTTATCTCTGCAACCGTCTCATATTCACCAGTCTTTAAATAAATGGAAAAAAGAGGCAAAAGTTATTTGTCTTCTCCTGGTAAATAAGGAGCAGAACGGTTGGAAAGATGGAGGGCTGATATTTTGCAATAGATCTCCTTAAGTAACACTGGTGAGTCTCAAAATACGTTGGCGTCGATTACATTAATCATTGACATACTTACTTATTTGATGTTTATGTTTAAGAAAGAGGAAGAAGCAGAGCTTATTTGACGCAAAGTAGACAATAGATTTCTTCCGCCAGTCGCAAAGAACAAGCAAACATCATGTGAGAATAATCCCGAGAATGTCAGATAATGCTCCACCTAGCGACTAAAACGTGCAGGGGTTCCGTCACGTTGCGAGAACATACCCGTTCCTGCAGCCAAAGGATCCCCTAGCTATAATGATGGAACATTCTTTTAAAGAAAGTATAGACAACAGCCCCCTGTAAGACGATGCAATAATAGAACAACCCCAGTCAACTGATTGTCTATCATACCTCACCACATATTTATAGAGAAAGGCTCTTGAAAATGTTCCTCCACAAAGCCATGCGGGTTTGGGTTACTGATACCGTCCGTCAGGAATGGATGCGACTCTTTCTGTCAACAGTGTTAATTGGATTACTCGGCTATTTGCAATTAGTCAACGACGAAATTCCAATAGTCTGCCTTCATCTGCTTCTCGAAGGTGTTGAATCCGCTGTAAATAATAAAGAGAGAGACCGTGCATACGATTTCATGTACGTGGAACGCCGATATGCTCAGGAATTTCTGCGTTTGCTTCTTGATGGATTACATTCTACAAACGGGTTAACGTCTACTTAATCCACAGTCAGTTTATTTGCTCGTCCAGATGAAATATGACTACTGGATGCTCCACCTGTCTCACGCAATTCAGTCTAAACACGAGTAAACACACTAGAGTCTGGTGGTCTACGATTAGGAAATAGTCTACCGTATTCTCTACAAGCAGCTGCAGCAGCAACAGCAGCGATTCAATTACGGGACCCGTACACAAACAACATATCGGGTAATCACCAATTGCACATGCGTGGAGTATGCTTAAATTATACAGTAGAATTGACCAACAAATCACAATTGGAAAAAGATTGATTATGTAAACTCAAGCACAACTACACAACTCTTAAAACTTCAAAACAAAATTGATAGTCGATAAATCAACCGACAGAATCTGGAGTTCCAGTATGCGAAATGGGAACATTCTCTGAAAGCAACGGTACGAGAATATCTGCAACAGAGGAAAAAAAAATACTGTGAACCTTTCTTCTTGCCAAATGTCATGATTCTAGGCAAACGGCAAGTACCCTATGGGTTATGATGAGCGAGTTTGCGAGTGTCAACATGTGGCATAAATGGCTGTATGTGTTGAGTGCACTGACTTAGAAGCTCATATTTATTATACAGTCAAGGGGCAATAGACCTTAGTATGCAAGATGCATCTACCCGTTTCTGAGGAAAATGGGGGTTAACGGGCAGACAATCTGATAACAAATGACAATTTTTTTTAGTATCATGTAAAGAAAAATTAATACTTTTCGGGTTTTTTTCCTTTAGTTGTACTTTCAAACCTTGGTTCTTGCCAAATTTCCGATCATTGAACCAACTTGAAGTATCCTGAAGATTTTGATGAGTGAGTTTGCGAATATCAAAATATGACACAAATGGCCGTGTATTTTATTGCACTGATAAAAAAGCTTCAATTTGTCACATCGCCAAGGGACCGTAGACTTTAACATGCGACAAATTTCAACTTGATACATCTACCTGTTCTAAGAAAAGGCGTCTTTAAATGTCGGACGGACGGACAGACACACAACAAAGTGACTCTACAAGGGTTCCGTTTTCACCGACTGCGGTACGGAACCCTTAAATGGGCACTTGTTGTATGGACTGTTTTATTCGAATTAGTCTAACCACTCCCTAAAATATTTAATATTGGTTCCGGAACACCTTGCACTGGTGCAGCCTTAGGCAGTTTCAGTGTAAATGAGGAGGACGGAATCAGGATTTAATATCCCTTTGGTGACGATATTGAGTGTAGGCTTGGTTTAAACAAGCCTGAGACAGCAAATCGGTGGTGGCTTTCACCGTAAGCTGTTTAAAGACATCCGGTGATGTACTAAGTATCTTAGACCCCATTCGTCCAGAGCGCAACAGTGAATTGTTACTGGTATTTAAAACAAAGTGTAACATAGGTACAGAACAGCTACTCTTCTATATTTACAAGTGAAGGTCCGAAACAATATGTTGACTGGTGAGGTACGTGGCGGCTATGGCGGTGCACGGCCTGCGAACGTGAACGTGTCCCGCGGTCGCACGGCAGGCAATTACGGGCGCCGGGGGCGGCCTTTTAACGCGGCACGTGAGCGAATCGATGGCGTAACCCATCACACGGCTGCGGCTGCGGCTGCGGCGGTCTGCTTAATTAAAGAGGCGACGGCGCCCCGCCCGGGGCTTTTAACAGTGTCACAAGCCATCTGAGGCGCGACATGGCGAGATGAGACGCCGCGCCGCGGTAAGAGCAACGAAGGCAGAGGGCGGAAGCTACTGCCAACTTCTGCCACGAGCCGGTGTCAATGGGTCGTGCTTGCTACGTTCACCGGCCGATGTCGAAGGATTTACTTTCCCACAAAGACTTGGGTGGCACGCTATGTAATCTACGACACGTTAATGAAAGTTTAAGTTCCGATAAAGTCGAGCAGCAGGCCTGCGACAACCCAACGCAAACAAACGAGTCAGTCGGTAGCCGCAAAGCAACAGACTCATTCATTTGTAGTTTTATGTGCTAGTTACATTACTCATTCGTTCTTGTGAGTGACCTAATCAATGAAAATAATCGATTCAGTCGGTGCTGTATCGCTGGTCTTATTCGATTATGGCAGCTTCACGGCCATACAGCCACGGTGGACCGGTTGCCGTTACAGCAGGCGTTCATCGACGGCATCGTAACATTAGCCAGGGTACATCGCTTGCAAACGAGTATCTTACTTCGGCTAGCGTATAATACACACGCCGTTATGACAATGCGTTTACAAACTAGCCTGTGGAAGGCTCTACAGAAACTCAGCGTTCCAATCGGCGAACTATTTTCTACAGGCAAGTCATGTGACCACTACTTTCCACTGTGTTAAGATGCTACCTGGCAGCTAATGAGCTCCGTTTGTGGGGCCAGTTGCACATCACTAATCCAGGACGTTCACGAGCTGTCAAGCCTTAACCAGCAAGAAACTATCACTCTCCTCACTGACAACTGCCTTGTTGGATTCTGCATCCATGGATAGTACCTCAGTAAGTGGTAAAGTGCCAGACTGCAAACACAAAACTCTCCGATTCACATCCTAGAATTTGTATCTGTCACTTATCTCTTCTTTCAAACCCGTCAATGTTTGCTGATATGAAAAAGGCCAAATTCTACCATGGTTCAAAACCCACGTCAAACTATAGGTCCCGTATAATTGGCTGGGTGAATCAGTTGGAGGAATGCAACGGCATACCAACTCCAACAGGACGAAGGCCCATAAAGTACTGTCATGATCGAAAAAAATCTTTGGATTGACAACTTTACTTTAAGAAACTTTCAGTTAGATATAGCGATTAACTTTCAGGTGGACATAGCATCTGATTTATCTTACCTTCTCGTCTTAAGTAATACTTGTTCAGTGTGTAATTATACCACTGCACATTGACTGCTTACAATAAAAGCATTGTTATACTGCCACCGGGGAATGTCAGTTACACATGATATTCTCCCTATGTCACTACAGTCACTAGCAGTTTTAGGAAATACTTGGATTACTATTCGTTCACTCCTTCGAGTGTGATTGGTCTATGAGACCGACAATGAAAACAATCGATACAGCCTGTAATAGTTTTGCATACTGACTGGATTATTAATTACTTGTTTTGAAGTGAAGCTAGCCTTTTCTCTTTCTTCCAGTTCTATCAGCCACAATGAGTGCGCTTTTGAGGCGGTTTTCCACACGCTCATCTAGGCAAATGCTGGACTGGTTAAGACGTAAAGCATGCTTAAAAGGCAAGTGATTACATCAGCAAAAAATTAAAATCAATTTTATTCTACATGCTTTCGGCTCATGTCGCCTCAGCATTTACCGAAAGCCGGCCTGAGTGGCCGTGTGGTACTAGGCGCTACAGTTTGGAACCGGGCGACCGCTACGGTCGCAGGTTCGAATCCTGCCTCGGGCATGGATGTGTGTGATGTCCTTAGGTTAGTTAAGTTTAATTAGTTCTAAGTTCTAGGGGACTAATGACCTCAGAAGTTGAGTCCCATAGTGCTCAGAGCCAACCAGAACGGGACTCGAACCAGGATTTCACGCTTTACGCGAACGGTCGTATTAACAACTCCGGCTAGTGCAGGGCGTGGACACTCAGTAACATACAGAGATTTGGGTCGATCCTGGTGACGTGCTCAGATAGTCGAAGTTGTTAAAAGGACCACTAGCGTAAAGCGGGGAAATCCCGGTTCGAGTCCCGGTCCGGTACAAATTTTCATTTGTCACTAATAAATTGTGCAGCTAGAGTCTAATCGTATTCGCAATTCTTAACACATTTCTTCCACTTCACATATCTGTACATCGTAGCATATTACACAGTGAAACACAGACACTGAAAACGGTAAGAAAAGTGTTGCTGAAAAACATAATTTTATGAGATGTAAAACTTTTCCATCGTAGAAATTGTTCCATAAAATTTCAGGCGAACTTGCTGGATGTCCATAATTACCTGTCACGATATTTCGCCAGCATAAAACGGAAGATGGCCAGACGACTGCACCGAAATATAGTGGGAGGAAGCTAGCGGTACCCAGCAGTTCGCCCGAAATTTCGTGCAACATAGAGAAATTTGTGAGCACCTAACATAAATTAAAATGTTAGGAAGTCTTTCTGAACTTATTTCTCTGGAATCTTGCTTGTACGGAAATGCAACATGGGCAAAAATCGATTCAGACACGAGGACAATATAACCTTTTGAAATGTTGTGTTACGAAAGTATGATAAAGCTCGGAAAACTAATGAGTTTGCACTGACTGCAACTGTCGAAAAAAGAAATTTATGGCACGCCTTGACTAAATAAAGGAGTCAGTTGATCGGACACATCCTGACGCATCAAGTAATCGATAATTTGGCGGTTGAGCGAAGTGTGTGTGTGTGTGTGTGTGTGTGTGTGTGTGTGTGTGTGTGTGTGTGTGTGTGCGCGCGCGCGCGCATGTGTGTGGGCGGGGGGGGGGAGGGGGTACAACTTGTAAAGGGAGATGAAGGTGTGGTTATTCTAAGCAGGTTCAGGTGGTTGTGGAATGAAGTAGTTATTCTGACATTAAGAGGCTTGCGTAAGTTGGAATAGCATGGAGAGATATGTCAAATAAGCCTTTGGTCTAAAGATACCAGCAACAACAACCAAACACCTAAAAACAAAATTGATTTGTAGAAAAACCGTAATGGCTCATTTTTAACCTTAATATACTGAACTGCAGTGAATGCATAAAATCAACGAGGGCTCCGCTGTGTTAGGTTCAATTTTGAATGCAGATCAACCTGCACTACGCTGACATTAATTTACAACTCCCGAGAGCTGTCTAATGTTGACTGCTGTTGACTGCTATCTAATTTTGAAGGGAAAAATTAGACACTGTTCTAAGGAAACCACCAAGGGGCTTCGGTATCATAAATGTAACAGTTAATAGAATACTAACGTAAATGCGAAGTACTTGTCCTGTGAACACTACCAGTAACCGAGAGGTCTATTTTTAAAAATACATTAAGTCAAAAAGTCTGTAGGCGGTACTGCTGCAAATGAGCACATTCACTTTATCCCACTTCTTCCATGTTCCGACAGAGCACTGCAGAGCCTAGTGGGCAAATATGCGCGCTCCACTTCCCAGACGGCTAGTTCCATCTAGGAACGCTAACGGCAACTACATCGTTGTCGAGATAGCGATGCAGCGAGACCGCGATGACAGCCAAGAGCCACATACAGTGACGGGAAAAAATAGCGTAACACCAAAAAGTAATTAATATAGAGTAATGGCATTTTGGGAATACATTTGTCTAGTTAACACATTCAAGTGATTAACACTGCAACATCACAGTTTTATGTAAGCGTGAGATAAGCCATTGCAGATGTCAAATTCTGGTACATTATTAACCGATGTAACCACAGTCTGTTGAATGCAAGCATGCAAACGTGCATACATTGTGCTGTACAGGTGCCGGGTGTCAATTTGTGGACTAAAGTTCCATGCCAGTTGCACTCGGTTGGTCAGTAGAGGGATGGTTAATGCTGTCTGTGGATGATCTCCCGTATGTGCTCGATTGGAAACAGATCTGGTGTTCGAGCACGCCAAGGAACATTAGACACTCAGTAGAACTTGTTGGGTTATAACAGCGGTATGTGAGCGAATGTTATTTTGATGGAAACCACCATTTCGAATTCTGTTCAGGAATAGCAAGAGACTGACTTACAGATTAGGAGTCAAGGTGTGTGGGATAAATACAAGAGTGGTTCTATTGTTATACGGAATCACAACCCCCAGACGATAACTCCACGTGTATGCCCAGTGCGCCCACCACGCACACAGATTGGTTGTAAGCCCTCAACTGGCCTTCTCTTAACCAACACACAGCCATCACTGGCACCGAGGCAAAACCAGCTTTCATCAGAAAACACAACAGACCTCCACACTGCCCTCCAATGAGCTCTCGCTTGACACTACTGAAGTCGCAAATGGTGGGGGGTGGGGGGGGGGGGGGAGAAGCGAAGGGGGAGGGGTCGTGGAATGCACGCTACAGTCCGTCTGGCTCGGAGCTGTCCTTGAAGTACCCGATTTGCAGGCCGCCCGGCTAGGCGCGCGGTCTAATGCGCTGCTTCCCCAGCGGGAAGACGTACCGGTCCCCGACACGAATCGGCGGATGGTTTTTAAGGCGGTTTTCAAACTGCCTCGGCGAATGCGGGCTAGTTCCCCTTACTCCGTCTCAGTTGCACTGTGTCGGCGATTGCTGCGCAAACACTGTCTCCACGTACGCGTACACCATAATTACTCTAATGCCACCTGACCGTCCAGAGCCCGGTCACTGAACACTGTCGTGGCCACCACTGCAGCAATTACGTACAGTGGCTACATTCCTGTCAAGTCTTCCTGTAATACTGCAGGAGGAACATCCAACTTCTCGTAGCCCTATTACAACGACCTCGTGCAGATTCGGGATTGTTGATAATGGCGTCTTTCTTGTGTTGATGGCATTCTTGACGAACATCAGTTCACCACGTCCAATATCAGAGGTACCTTACACTCACGTATTTAAAGCACACCTGATCTGCATTCTCAAAATGGCGCGAAATTTGAAAAGTTCGTACATCCTTCAGATGTAGAAATACGCCTAACTACTTTCGTTTATGTCGCACAACTCATCCTTGGTGTTGCGATTTTTTTTCCCCGTCAGTGTGTTTGGTTACCTGCCAAATACGACAGGATTTGAACGTTTCCACTACCGTTGTTTCTTCACCCGTATGATGAGCAGACGACGACGACATGGCGGCCACGTGATGGCCAAACTTAGAAAATGATTCCTCCACTCGTTTCTTCGTCGCCTTAATAAAGGCCCCTTCTCCAGCTACGCTAAACACTATCCCCTTGTCAGAATATAAGATACGACATACAAGGTGGCGAACCGAAACTGGTACGTTATCTACACTGCAAACCACTGAACACAGCCGCTTAAGGAACAGCCTGTGTATCACAAACAATATATTATTTTCAACTTCTCCGTCCTTCGGCTATCATTCTGTGAATTTTCTTCGACAAGCATTGTCTTTTTTGTAGTATAGTCTAAAATGAACTAACTCGCTCAGAAAGGTTGTAATGCTGAACATATTACTAAATAAAACATGTGTTTTATGTCCTTTTCGCATTGCTACAGAAGTGAATTTTTTCTATATCTCGAGTCCCAAAATACGGCAAATATTTTAGTTTTCCCGTTATTCGCCCGCTTGTTCGTAATTTTAACATACTGTTCGTACAGTTTAAAATACTATTGTTCGTTGCACGTGCGGAAATTCATTTAATACTTATTGGATAGGATTTCTGACAACCGTCGTCGATTCTATCCTAGCACGATGTGTAAAGTACAAGGGGGTTATGATTAAACTTTTGCTACTTGAGACAGTGTAGACGGAGAACTATTTAAACTTTATAGGAACGATGTTCGAACTGTGCGCTGCAGGATTTGCACTGTTAATAATGTTAGTGTGGTGACTTGCCCTTAGGCGCCGGTACTTGTACGGAGACATAGGGTTGAAACAGAGGCATCAGTGTGCATTACCGCTGCAAACAGTCAGCGTGCTTCTGGAGATGGTGAGCAGGTCTTTACTCGTAAAGCTGTTTTATCAAAGCAACAGCAATAGTGCTGGTACTCTTCGCGAGTATCGATGCATGAAAAGAATACGGAGAGGTCCTGTTTCGCTCCTCTTTCCGCAACGGCGTTGAAGAACGTGATTCGGAAGTTAGAACTAATTGGCGATTTGGGAATTTTGCAACAAGTTACTGAAGAAGTTACTGTTGCCATGGCTAACAATGCTGGACGTAATGTGCGATCAAGCAGTGCAAGAGCTGAATCAGTTCAACTGAACGTTCACTGGTCGACCGCTGTTTCGGGCAGCAGTAATCTCTAGTACGGTTACACGCTCTCGTGGGTGCAGACGGTGGTGATATTGAGCAACATTTGTAATCTGGAACGTAAACATTGTACGCAATTAATAAATGTTACCCTCTAATGTGGAAATTAAAGTGTTTCTCTTTTCAATGGTTTATTCGTTATTTGTCTTTCGTTTATCCTTAAAAATGTTTCCACAAAGTTTCATTGTCCTACGATCGTTTGTCATGCGGGCCCTCTCAAGTACTGAAAGGATGTAGCTTATAACCCTCGTTCAACCAATACTTGAATATTACTCGTCGGTCTGGGATCCATATCACGTAGGATTGATACAGGAAATAGAAGAGATCCAATGAAGAGCAACGCGTTCCGTTACAGGTTTATTTAGTTAGCACGAAAGCTTCACGGAGATGCTCAGTCAACTCCAGGGCAGACGCAACAAGACAAGTATTCTACACCACCGTCTGATTTACAATTGAACTTGCGAGATCGTACGTTCCTAGAAGACAAAACCAATACACTGATTGCTTCCCCCTACGTACATCTCGCGAAAAGACCATGACGGTGAAATCTGGGAGATCCGAGCTAACGCAGAGGCTTACTAGCAATCGTTCTTCCCGCGAAACATTCGCAACTGGAGCAGGAAAAGCTGGAAGTGATAACAGTACACAAAGTACCCTTCGCTAAGCACTGTAATGTGGCTTGCGGAGGACAGATTTATTTGTGTACACACGAATGGAAATATCTCTGTCACAGAATGTTTCGTGATGACGATGCAGATCATCTACGCATTTGAAGTGTCTACTACTGGCAAGATAAGTTTATTTGTATTTAAAAATCGTTCCGCCGATCGAGTTCTTAACATTACAGCACATTAAAAACCGATGGTAATCTGTAACATTATCCGATCCGGTGTAACTGAGACGAGTAACGCTTTAATTTAAAAAACCGGTCCATATTCATAGAATTTAATCAAAAAGTTATGAACGGACTACACGGCTCAGAATTAAAGAAAGGAAGAACAGGTTTTAAAGTCACGTCGACGATGTTATCATTACAGATTGGATGTAAACTTGGATTTGGAAAGGATAAGCAATCAGCCTGTTCTTTTCAATGGAATCAGCCCTGGAATTTTTCTTAAGCAATTTAGGCAAAATAAGTAAAACCTAAATGTGAGAGCATATTCACAGCGGGTCACACAAGACCGCAATCTACTCGCAGTAGATTGCCACTGGCATTAGCGGCGGAAGAGAACAAAGTTCTTCGGTGTGAGTCAGGTTGATTTCGCACAGCTGGATAACATGAGAGAATCTGTTAAATATTCTTAACCACTCCTTCAGGCCGCTTAATTCTGCGTCGTGCAGCTAAAGCTAAGATTGCAGCAACACGCGAAGACTGACGAGAAATTATGTAACCGGTTTCAAGGGATTCGAGAAAGTGATGTCTGAAACCTGTAGCTACAACGTAATTACAGCCGAAATATACTGACAAAATGTATGGCAGAATGATATGAATGGTGAAAAATTGCTGAAGAACAGTTAATATCGCTGACCATGAAAAGACTGCCAATGTGAAGTCCAGTTAAATTGCACGTACCTGTTGTACTGATTGATTGACTGCCTTTAATTTTATATATGGATGTATCTATGATCCAATTTATAATAACCTCTTCAATAGAGAGAGGTTAAAAGTTAATTTTCCTAATGATTTTTAGATATAACTGCAACCACTTGTATTTTTTTCAGGGAATAATTTTTATTTCCTGTTACTTGCCTCCAAATCCTTAAGGATTTATCACATGGTACACATTTCTTAGCGATCGCTTATAGCACTGTACGGGCTTTAGCGCAAACTTAGTTGAATCCATGGGATTAGTCCTGGTGCACAAACCTGTTTATAAAACATAGTTTAAGTTCTGGAGTTATGATGATTACACTGCACTACACGAACTTCGCCAAACGTTACAGCTCCCACGTGTTATACAGGATTAATCCCATGGATTTAGGTAATTCTACGCAAGATGTCAACAAAGCAATGAAGTATCATCAAGAACTGTGTACCGTCTGATGAGTCGCTAGACGATTGAAACCATAACGTCAAAATAAAAATTCTATAATCATAAAAGGCGACTGGCAGCACTTATTTCTGAAAACTTTTATTCCATCACAGTGCCGTGTTCCACACAGATAATGCACACAAGTTTTGGTAATTTTTCTTTCCTCTTTCCTGTACTAGACAGTACATGTATACAAACGCCTCAAAGAAAAAAAAACAAACGGTCAGACCAGGAAAGAGGACGTGAATAGAACAGAATTTTCCAGATAACCATTGTGTGGAAATGCAACGTCGTTTGAGCAACTGTCGCAAGAAGGCAGTCAGTCACTGATAAACACCCGAAATTGTGCTCGTTTAACGTAACTTACTGCAGTAGATAACTATTATGCTAAAGAACGTAGTTACGGGTTAAATAAGCTCATGATAACTGCTTACGCTGAACAGTCGATGCCAGGCAAAAGGGATTTTTTTTTCACTGAGAATTTTATTAGAAGTCTCTTTTCTGTGCTGTTTACTGTGTAAATGTTGACTATTAAATCAACTACGCTAGAAGTGTCATAAATCCATTAGTCAGGAATAATAAGACGCACTACAAAAACAGCACTGTGATGACATAGTCGATATGCAATGCAATGATTTTAACAATGAAATCAAACTGGCAAACGTTTTAATTTTTGCTATGAACGGAGGACATGAATTTACTTTTATTCTACCAAGTAGATCAGTAACTGAAAAATTAATACACTGATGAAAAACAAAACAGAAATATAAATTGATACTCTAGTTTTCGCAAGTGCTCGAAATTTCTGCCTCCAACATCGTCACAGAGTTTACATGCTCGACAAAATGATTAGCGTATTTTCTCACAAATTCTTGCCTTGTTGCAAATGACTGTAGCAACTTGCAAAAATTCTTGCGACCAGGTCTTCACGGAAGATTACTTCCGTGCACATGTCGCTGACTTTCTTCCCTTCTGTAGCCTTTCCTTCACAACTCTGCACTTCCGATACATGGTCAATTGGTAAGTTTATATCGACTCTACATCTATTACGACTTTGTCTAATACAGGAAACGATCTAAGAAAAACACGGAAAACTTAAATCTTCACTGTCGGACCAGAATCTGAACCTAGTCTCTTCTTGTCAGGAGTTCAGTGGAATCTCGCTCGGTGTGTACTTTGAAGTTCTAAGCAACCACACTGACAGGACACACATTCTCCCAAGATTCTTAATACGGTATACTGATGACACTTTTGGAAGTACGTGTTGGCAGCATTTAGAGTGCTGGGAGACAATGTCTCGTTTGGTAAGTCTCACTTGTTACGAGAAACGCAACCCGCGCGTTTTCTTCGGCACAGTAAGCGGATAGCCACCAAACGCATTTGCTCTGGGGGTTGCCAACACCGCAGGGGACTTCCGATCTTCGCAAGCTACCGTGGGCTCACAGGCATCTCGGACGCTCTAACTCAAGAGTTTAGTGTATTGTTATGGCCATTTACCTCCTTCACTGGCTACCCATTATGAATATCGAAGGTTTTGGAATAAAGTACAGTCGACGAGGTGGTCACTGGGGATAGAGCACCAACTCAGACTGAAGCCAGATGAATCAACAAGTAATTCGCGGATATTTCAAAGGAACCATCCAGACCACCGTTTTTAGTGGTCATATTTTTCCATCATTACCTAATCTACTGAACGACGCTGCTTCAAAAAAAGCTCAACGACGAGAAGTAATAACTCTTCTGAAACGTGCATGCGGACATCAAGTACCCATAGAAATCAAGAAACAGATGAATGAAACCTGTCACTGACGACGTTTTAACCGAATAAAACGAAACATGTATGGGACTGTAAGAACTATTTCATTTCAGTACTTGCATACGCAGTACCAACATCAATACGCTAAGAATTTGACCGTTATTATTAACGGACTACCTGTACATGAAAGAGGGGAGACGATTTAATATATCTACAGCGCTCAAATCTCATCAAGCTGTCACAGTAACAAATTTTGTTTTTGTCGTTCATTAGCGGCTTCCAATCCATATTATTATTATTATTATTATCATCATTGTTATTATTACTATTGCTATTATTATTATTATTATTGCAAATATGGTACATTCATGCAACGAAACTAAAGGCAGTGTATTCCGCTCACTGAATTTATAGTGTAGTACGATCGTACATTTAAAAAACTGGTGACTTAACTCATGGCTCAGAAGCCAATCCAAAGCATGCAAAACAAATACTCCCAAAGGATCTGTCATAAATTTGACGAATGCATCGTCATACTACTGACTACGCTTCGTAAACGGAAGGAAGACAAATGCATATGTCATAAATACAAACAGCCTTGTATTTAGCTGCATACATGGACCAAATCTCCAAGAAAAAGATGATGATGATCATGACGATGATAATAATAATAATAATAATAATAATAACAATAATAATATTGACGCGATTTAGACCATGAAAACTTTCTTTTACAATGGTCTATGGTATCTCGGTCTGGAGTCCGGAGTGGCCGTGAGGTTCTAGGCGCCTCAGTCTGGAACCGAGCGACCGCTACGGTCGCAGGTTCGAATCCTGCCTCGGGCATGGATGTGTGTGATGTCCTTAGGTTAGTTAGGTTTAATTAGTTCAAAGTTATAGGCGACTGATGACCTCAGAAGTTAAGTCGCGTAGTGCTCAGAGCCATTTGGAGCACTCTACAACACACACGGGACTCACTACAGCATTCCTGTCACGCGCATTCTTTCCAGTGGTGAGAGTGACTCCTGTGATTCTTAGAAAAATGCTGTAGCGGAGACACAAAAACTTTATAAAATTCTGGATTAATGGTATTTTTTTAAAGAATATATGCCTACCTTTTCGAGAATGGCAAAACTTTCGCTATTTGAGCCTGTGTAGACGATAAACTACTTACCGCATGGGTGCCCAACTAAATAGGAATTATGTTAAGACTGTGAGCTGCAGGATTTGCGTCGTTAATAGTGTTGGTGTCATGACTTGCCGTTAGGCGCCGGCACTGATGCGGCGACGTAGGATTGAAACACGAGCATCATTGCACATAGATTTGGATGAGGTGAGGTGAGCTGGGCCTCACTCGTAAAACAACAGTGCTGCTGCACTTCGCGGGTATCTACGCATTAAAGCAAAACGGAGAGGTCCTCTTTCCGCGCCGGTGTTGAAGAGCATGATTCACAAGTTCGAACTGACACGATCTGAGAGTTGTTCCTGGAGATGTTACTGTTGCCCTGATTGAGAATGCTGGATGCATTGTGCTATCTTCCAGCAGTGCACGAGCTCTGTCGCAACAGCTGATCACCGCCCGGTCCATCATTCGGAAAGTGCTGTGATCAGTTGTGAAATGGTATCTCTAGTGCGATTCCAGGCAGTCGTGGGTGCAGGTAGGTAGGTGGTTAGTGTTTAACGTCCCGTCGACAACGAGGTCATTAGAGACGGACCCCAAGCTCGGGTTAGGGAAGGATTGGGAAGGAAATCGGCCGTGCCTTTTCAAAGGAACCATCGCGGCATTTGCCTGAAACGATTTAGGGAAATCACGGAAAACCTAAATCAGGATGGTTGGAGACGGGATTGAACCGTCGTCCTCCCGAATGCGAGTCCAGTGTGCTAACCACTGCGCCACCTCGCTCGGTCGTGGGTGCAGATGGTCGTCACATTGAGTAACGTTTGTAACCCGGAAATAAACACGTGCACAATTAACGAATGTTCCGCTCTCGTGTTGACTTTAAAATGTATTTCTTTCAATGGTTTATTCGTTATTTCACTTCCGCAGGTCCTTACAAAAGCTTTGACAACGTTTCATTGTCTTATGACCACTCGTTTTTCATGGATGCCCTCTCAAATAGCGACAGTTTAATTGTAACTACGCTGTAGCGTAAAGTCGGGTAAAAGTACGCAGGGGCATTTTCTCTACATTGGCAACAGTGACCGACAACGAAAAACTACATTCAGCTGTTGGTTCTATATTGTCGCCGTCACATGTAATCTAGACGAGCTCCGCCAGATTTATTGGTTGAAGCAGACAAATGTAAGTTTTTGTTTCAAACTACGTAATATTTTAAGTTGCATATCGTACGCAGTAAGCACTAGCTACGTATGCACTAGAAAATAAAATTATTAGCCAAAAGAATCATCGTTCTGTGAGGTACAAACTAAGGTACGACAAACAGCGGAATCAAGCAGACTGCTATTTCAGACATTTTTGAGCATTGTGGCGTATCGCGTACTCTTAACCCCACCTTCCTTCCTCTGCGTTTCTAACGGTTACTAATCCCGGAAGACCCATTAGACAGACAGATGTGAGTGCTTTGTTTGGAGCTGCATATTCTAGAGTAGCCGCAACCCCAACAGCTGAGAAATCCTTCGAGTGAACGGGAATATTCCCGTTCAGTCCGGATGTCTTCACAGAGCAAGACTTTTCTCCATCAGAAATCACAGAGAGAGCCGAATTTTCAACAACTCAAGAAGGCAAAGGAGTTTAACAGGAGCCCACGGACAAATGCTGATCCTCAGTGACAGATGATTTACCTGTGCAGTCACCAGAGAAAACACAAGAACGTAACACAAATGAAGTTCAGTGGGCTGATGTACGGACAGGCGTAGGCCTACTCAGTATTTATCGACTGTCAAAATATGATCTACTCACATCAAAGAAGAAAATGTCAAAAAAAATCCGAGAAAAATGCATTCTTAGACGTACAACATAAGGCAGACAAAATCAAGAAGAGATAAAATAACAGTACCAACAACGCAGAATCTTTAGGGGCTAATCTAGACTTAACTGCGTCATCATCGTCAGGAACAATCAGGCCCAAATCCAACTAGGGATCTGATGTTTTGAATTGCCCAGGATGCGTTTCAGTTTGCAAAGAGCCAACCACGAAAGACTGGATTAAGTGTGATAATTGCTCCCAATGGTGGCATGAAGAATGAACAGGTTATGAAAAACTTGGTGAATTTTCTTGTGACTTATGTTAGTGCGCACTCTTTGCCTACATGCTGCGTACTCTTACCAGACGATAGAACTGAAGAGTCCGAACGAGCAGTGTCTTACATATGTTGACATCTAAGGTTTATGTTAAAAGTCAGGTTGCTGCTGTAACTGATACATGTCGTTCCCAAATAAACCAGCAATAATTTGTTATCAGAAAAGTTTGTTTTAGCCTTCTCATCTACCAGGTATGAGCAGTTAAATATTAACTGCGTACTCTTTCCAGACTTTCCCTTAATTCCCATACACGCTGCATACACGTGTCACGAGTTAAGAACAGGTTCCCAATTCGGCACGTTTTGAACTTGGGAAGAACCTCCTACTCCGCAAAAAGAACGATCAAGAATTAGACAGTTCATGCCTCTGCTTCGTTCCAAATGTAAATTTTCGCATACTGCTTACAGTTCGCTAGAGAACGAAAAAATTATTGACATAATCAACAAATTTGAAACACGATCTAACTTCATAGCCCTTAAATCAGTTATTTTTGATAAACTCATTTTATTTTTGAATCAAAATATCCACAAATGTAAGTTAATGGAACATAATTTGTGTTCGAAGGTTCTACAATAAATTCACGTCGCCATTCCTTGCCACCGAACTTACGAAATTTTAATGGCTTTCAAGAGAAAATCTTATCTTCCGCGAATTTACGCTCATTCCGCAGGACCCTGTGTATTCTCTGTGCCATACTTTCTCACTCGTTGTGCCTAGTCCTATGTCACAGAATCAGATACTTATACCATTCTATGTTCACATAATCCACAGCTTTTCCAGTAACAGTAATATCACATTTCAATAACAAAACGTTGCCTACTTAGATCAGTAATCGACTAAATGAGTGACACCCGATAGCAATAGCACAACTGACTATTTTTCGGACGTCTTCATTACATCACTTTCATTTTTCAACACCGCTCGTGGTACATACCACTACGAGGTCATTCGATAGGACTCCCATTGACTTCATACCCAATCCACAACAGAGAAGGTTCAGTGTCAATCCTACGTTACACCATAACAAAAATAAAATGAAGCAGCGATAGAGCTCCTCAGGTAGACAAATGTCAATCAGCTGCACACCCTTACTTCGTTCGTAAATCTAATACATAGTTGCGGAATCTTAACCAGTGTGTATGGAGGACTTCTCAGCAGACAGAGTAAGCTGTTCTTAATGCGTATACGTCCGAATCGAAAATAGTGTCGGGTGTACCTTAATGAGTTATGATACGACGTTAGAGACTGGCTCTGGCTCCCAGTGTAAGGAAAAGTAAACTAACATTTCTGATTAGGCCAAAAATGTTTACACTGTTCTACTGCAACATCGTATGCAGTAAGTGATCAGTGAAGTACACACATGAAATATGTAGGCGACGTTACTGTCATTACCAAATGAAGATCCAACTACATCATGAAAACAGGTGTTGCAAATGCCAACGACAATTTAATATTTATTACAGGAACGCTCAGAAAAATTCTCTGACATCAAGGAAACTGTTTTTTAAACACAGTTATTCAATCCATTCTTAGCTATTTTTCTAAATGTGTACTCTGCACGCCACTTTATGATGAGTTCTCCATCATTTCGTTTCTGCTCCATTAGCGAATGATTCGCGGAAGAAATTACTGTCAATAAGCTTCCACATAAGACCGAAATTATCATATTACTGCGAATTATTCGTGGGAGGGAGGAACATGATGCTTAACTGTTGTTGGAAGACAAGTTCTCGAAATAATAACAGTAATCCTTTCTGGGAGCCACAGATTCTCTCTTCCAGTGCCTGCAACTGAATTCTCATCAGCGTTTCCGCGACGAATGCCAATAATAGATCTACGTTTCCTCTTGAGCCACATATCGACGCCATAGGTAATACAAGAAATGGTTAAAACTTTTAAAACGATCCGAGTTTGTAAGCTGCTCAATCGCTGTCTAAACATCAGTAATCTACCCACGTGCACTCGACGTCTTCCTAACTATACAGAATGTCATTCAAGGTATCACGTAACAGTTCACATGACAACATGATTGTCCCCTTAACAATGGCACTCGTCTTGACACCACCCTCTTCTTCACAAGACCATGATTTTTATCGATGGGTTCTTCAGAAGAATCCCCAACCGAGCGTCCAGTTGTTATATGATGACGTTTAAATTAAGCTAGAGTGTAATAAACAACCTTGAGCATTGGTTGGAGGGCACCATGATATGTAGATGCCTTCATCGCATAACGGTTATTAAGTAATTAAACGTTTATTCCATTCGGAACTGATGTACACAATCAACATCAGTGTAATTTATGACCCTCATGGCATGAATACACACACACACACACACACACACACACATTCTTTTGGGCTTGGAGGCAAATCTTCTCCCAACGTTATCTTGAGAAATTTCTTGCTATTCTGGAAAAAATGCTGTGTCATGTCATGAACACAGCTAGCTAGAAGCTTTAATGAAAATATATGTCATCCCATCGCGTCTCAAACCTCTGTAGCTGATGGACACACGGGAACGGGCAGGAAAATCAAGGTGTGGACTGCATTGTGGGGTTTTGCCTTACCCACCTGGAATATGCCATTGGTATCCGGATCGCGAAAGATATGAAAACTTGCCTTTCTTGCCACACACTAACAACCACTCAGCCTCCCTTCAACAATTACCTAACCAGTCCTACTGCCATACCCAACGTTTCCTAATGTCACGATTCCAGGGGATGGAGATGTGTGCTTCTTGAGAACTGCTGGTTCCGGTGATATTACACCAAGCCGTCTTTGGACACGCAGGTTATCGAACTGATTGGCACATACAGAAGCGAGACAGGTCGCTAAACACGAAAGAATACCTCAGAAGTCCCAGCTAACTGTCTATACCCACCCAAGTCTCTGTTGTCTTTGTAAACGACGCATGCCAACTCGAGACTTCAGCTCGGCTTCCCGTAATTTGCTCCCGGCGGTTCTCGGCAACCCACTGTCTTTAATATCCACCTGGATTTCAGCAGTTGTCATCCGTCTACTCGTCAGAGCCAGTCTACAATCCAACGATCTTCAAGTTGTGTGGTCCTTCTGGGAAGTACCCGTGTCTACTCTACTTGTCACACTACTGTGCTGGGCCCATTTGTTACCACACGTTCTGCAGTCACTGCATTACAGCCAACTGCCTGTCTACGCGATCTGTCGCTATAAATAAAAAATGGAAATGTCGTGTGGCTAGGGCCTCCCGTCGGGTAGACCGTTCGCCTGGTGCAGGTCTTTCGATTTGACGCCACTTCGGCGACCTGCGCGTCGATGGGGATGAAATGATGATGATTAGGACAACACAACACCCAGTCCCTGAGCGGAGAAAATTTCCGACCCAGCCGGGAATCGAACCCGGGCCCTTAGGATTGACAGTCTGTCACGCTGACCACTCAGCTACCGGGGCGGACATCTGTCGCTATGATACTGCCATGTCCCTTACGCCAATGATTCGACATTTCTTAGTGTCAGAAAGGTGACGGCGAGCTGTATATGCACGTCCTCTGCCCACGCTATGTTGAGTGTGTTGCAGGCTCTACCTAAAACGTTCCACACGCGTCATTTACTCTCACCGTTCTTCATGGGTTTATTGAAAATAAGATCGGATAAGAATAAAATTTTATTTAACATATCCCAAAAGCATGGAAATACTAGAGTACAAGGGCATCTTTGAGTGTAACACTTTCCACTGTCATCAGTTTATGTGAGTTGCAGTTCACTGTTTCAACATGCACAAGCCGGCTGCTGTGGCCGAGCTGTTCTAGGCGCTTCAGCCCGGAACCGCGCTGCTGCTACGGTCCAAGGTTCGAATCCTGCCTCGGGCATGGATGTGTGTGATATTCTTAAGTTAGTTAGGTTTAAGTAGTTCTAAGTCTAGGAGACTGATGACCTCAGATGTTAAGTCCCATAGTGCTTAGAGCCATTTGAACATGCACATGAAACCGAATCAGAAACGTCCGGCCATCCTGATTTAGGTTTTCCGTGATTTCCCTAAATCTCTCCAGGCAAATGCCGGGATGGTTCCTTTGAAAGGGCACGGCCAACTTCCTTCCCTAATCCGATGAGACCGATGACCTCGCTGTTTGGTCTCTTCCCCCAAACAACCAACCAACCGAATCAGAAATAGTTCCTACGTGCGAGAGAAAGCACTCGTGACGCCACGGCGAACGGAACAGCTCACCATGACACGTGAAGACGGAATCGACAGACAATGTGTTGGTCGCTGGTGTGACGGTTGCTAGAAGCGCGACATTATAGCATTTGATCGCTGGCAGGTCGTGGTTGTCCGACGCATAGGCCACTCCATCTTCTATGTCGTACAGGGACTGCGATTTTGACGAACCACCGTGTAAAGTAAGTGAAATGCGAGTACTTCAGTTCAGGATATAAAGTATACGCCATGGGCAAAATGTGTTGATGACAAAAGTCGCCGAGACTGTAGAGTACAGGTAATTTTCATAAAGTATACTAGAGTCACAGAGCTGGAAGTCTCTTGCCAGTTCAAAGCTGGACGACAACAGTTCAACAACCATATTATCGCGAAGCCTCATAACTTCGGTCTAGAGTAAAAACAATCACCCACCCAGCCCGTTATACTATCGTCTCTGGCGTCCTCACCAAACAGAATCTATAGAGGAGGTGCGGATGGATCAAAGCAGAGCTGCGGCCTTTCTCGTGGGTTGCCGAGTCAGGAAACGGGTATTGCACGTATAGGCTGCTTGCACATTACACGATTTCTCCCGTATGGGAAAAAACCGTACGGGATTAAATCGTAATCGGTTGATTTTCACACTGAACGATTTTTAAACGTTAAACAAGAAAATCAGTTCCCTTCAAAGTGTGACCTGGTACAGTTCTTATTATGGATCGTGAACAAGTCATTGCGTTATGGATACTGTATCTACGTCGGAGAAGACGAAGGCGCTATCGCCTTCACTGGGTTCATCCAATTAATCTGAGACGTGAGAAAGTCGGGGTTTTCTACACATTATTTTTAGACCTGAGAAACGACGACCGAAAGTTTTTTAACTACTTTCGTATGTCATTTGGCTCCCTCGATGAATTGCACGGGAAACTGAAGAATGTTCTGCAACGCCAAAATACGCAATTCAGAAACTGTATATAGCCTACTGAAATGCTGGCTTTGACTTTAAGGTAAGTTTTTAAATACAGCTTTGATACTACTGGTGTTTGAACAAATATGCCACTGAAGCTAAATAATACATGTATAAACTTTTATTGCTGTAGTTTTTCGAAGTCTATATATAAAAATTCTTTTATTATATTTCTATTCACCAAAGTACCATACAAACAGGAAAGATGGTTATGCAGTAAGGTGATATTGTAGTAGTAGGCAAAACAATAAAACCCATGTAAAATTATCGATTGTAATTATTAGGCTGGATTTGGGGTTATGTTATCAATAAAAATACAATTATGAACAAATATGAAATTCGGAAAATACAAACATTGTAGGTTTCTGATCAAATTATGGATTTCATTGTGTTTATTGTTTGGGTAGATTATTTTTGACGTTCCAAAAACAAATTGATGATATCAGTTGAAGAAATCGGGACATGGAATTACCTGAAATAGAAATAGACGGACTTCCAACATTTTCACTTTGTGGAGAGTCACTGTGAACAATTTCGTGTATGTCATATGATGATGACTGTGTTTCTGGTTTGGATTGTGTACTTTTTTTGGAGAGGCGTTGAATGGTGTGCTTCCTTTGAATGATTTTGCAATCCACATATATGCCTACGCTGATACAAGGAATGTTCTTCTACGCTAGTTGTAATCTGACTGGAAAAACTAGGCCCTGCATATTGTTGAGGTGGAAACGGAGGCTGTTGAATGTTTAAAAATGGTTGCGGTTGGATAACCGCAAATGGCTGAGGCGTAGACTGGGGACAACTCCCGTAGGACCGAAATCGTGTAGTGCGAAAGCGTGCACTTGGTCACGTGGGCCACTGAGCCGAGAGTACGGCACGGTGCCGTGCCGGTGCCGTCAGTGGCACTGGACGGCTGCAACACGACTAAAAATCGTGCCCGTGTTTTAGCCGTACAATGTGAAAGGTCTCATGCTCTTCAAAATTCGACTAAGAAAATTTGCCCGTACAGTTTTTTCCCGTACGAGCGAAATCGTGTAATGTGCAACCAGACATACTCAACAGCTCTGGCGTTGCGAGGCATTTAATCATATGCTTTTAACATTGCATGAACCCATCTCCTGAAAGGAGACATAATAAGTACAACTTGTATCACCCCACATACCACGTGGCCAACATTCGAGACGTTCAGGTGCAAACAGAAACAGACTTCCTTAAAACTAAATGTTCGCGAAAAGGAAAATCAGGGTTTAACGTCCCGTCAACAACGCAGACATGGAGTGTAAGCTCGCAATGGGATATAACGGGCATGGAAAGCAGCCGTGCTTCTTAGAGGAACTGTCCCGTTATTTCTCTTAAGCTACTCGGGGAAAAAAAATAATCACGGAAAATCCTGAATCTGTATTTTAGTACAGAGGTTTAGAACTGCAGTCTTCTCCGATACGAGTCCAGCACCTTTCCAATATGCCACTTAGCTCGGTTACTTTCGCGGGTATATTACGCAGAAAATGGGACTGATAGTATTCGTGAACTTCTTATGCCTCGCTACTCATCGTGCGGCAGGTGGAGTGGTACAACACGTAGAACCTCCGAGTGGAAATGAATAATAAAAAAATACAGTTTACCTACTAGGAGCAGTGGAGTGCTAATTGTGTTACATTTTTAATGGCAAGTTCAAACTAAATGACTCTATCAAAGGGGCGTGTTAGCACCTACGTACCTATGCTGCGAGCAATAACCTACTCGAAGGTTTCAGATCCATAAACCGCGAGCATTTTCTAAAGTGCTTTCATAATTTGCCTAAAACTCGACTGAGCTTCGTCTGGACACTGCAGAGTAATAAGCACATTTAATACAGTCCCGCGTCAGAGCACTTCGGTGAAATGAATGGTTCTCCGTTAAACGGAAGTGATTTACCCTTACCGCAATGAAATTATGCGTGACTGACGTACGGTTTCGTCGTTCATCAGCCAGTCGCAAGCTGTTCTCTTTTTCTCAGCGTGTTGTCAGACTGGTGAGAACGATCACTTGACATGGGAACTCTGGAGCAAATTTCAAGCCACAATGAGTGAGCACGGCTATTCCAGGAATTTGTTACGTTGGTGTTTCGTGCTGTTATTTTTTTCCGCTGACACAGACGTGGTCAGCAGAGCGGCGTTTCGTAGGCGGATGCGCGTCGCGGTCCGCTGACGCTGTAATTTCATCGTCTGTTTCCGCCACGGCGATAAAGCGCTCTGCTCCGGGGCTGGGCCGGGCCAGAGCACGCGGTGGCCCAACAAGGTCGCACCACTGTCACTGACTCTTCCTGTTGTGTGACAAGCAAGCGCCTTCTCTCTCTCTCTCTCTCTCTCTCTCTCTCTCTCTCTCTCTCTCTCTCTCTCTCACACACACACACACACAAACGCGCGCGCGCGGGGGGGAAACGTTTTTTATATAAAAAAATACATCTTTTTAGTTTTCATTACCAATGCAAATATGAGTACCTACAATAAATTAAAATCTGGTGCAAAATATGCGAAACATCAAACAGAAAATAAAATACATACTGATTTGTAGAAGTTGAGCAGTGTTATTGGTGAATATAATTTTTTTCTTTTTCATTTCGTCCGTCAGTAACAAATTTTAATTTGTTTTCATAGGGCTAGTAATTACAAATTAAAAGTGCAAAGATTCAATGTGTGTTAACCAACATTTCCATTTGATAACAAATACGGGAATTAAATAACTGCTACAAATGTTTTGGACTTAACGCTGTACGGAAATCTTCCAATATTCAACAACAATTTTTTTTTTGTTTTCGAGGCTTGCGTCGTACTGCTTTAAGAAACATGTTCGGGCACTGGACTTCAAATTCTACGAGTATATGCGCGAAGAAAATCCATAAGGGCTATTCCGTAACATCGCCTTTTGAGAATAATGTACATGGTGCACGTGTTGTTATGGCCTTCAGTCAGAAGACTGGTTTGACGTGTCTGCATGCTAGTCCATCCTGTGCAGGTCTCTTCACCCCTGCGTAACTACTTTAGCCTACATCTATTTGAACCTGCTTAGTTGATTCACGCGTAGATCTCACTCTACAATGTTTGCCGCCCCCCCTCCCCAAACATTTCCCTCCATTACCAAACTGATGATTTCTTCATGCCTCAGGATGTGTCCTGTCAACCGATTCCTTCTTACAGTCCAACCTAGCGGGGTGGTGCAGTGGTTATCAAACTGGGCTCGCATTCGGGAGGATGACGGTTCGAACCCGCGTCCGGCCATCCTGATTTGTTTTCCGTGATTTCCCTAAATCGTTTTTCAAAGAGCACGGCTGGCTTCCTTCCCCGATCCGATGAGACCGATGACCTCGCTGACTGGTCCCCCCTCCCCCTCCCTCCCTCCCCCCCCCC
This sequence comes from Schistocerca serialis cubense, assembly GCF_023864345.2. NCBI lineage: Eukaryota > Metazoa > Arthropoda > Insecta > Orthoptera > Acrididae > Schistocerca > Schistocerca serialis. Next base: position 168,795,043 of record NC_064644.1, on the reverse strand, counting down.
CGACCCCAAATCAACCAACCTCGCAGTCAAGTTGTGCAATAAATTTCTTTTTTCCAGAATTCGATTCAGTACCTCCTCATTAATTTGATCTACTCATATCATCTTCAGCACTGTTCTCAAGAACTACATTTCAAGAGCTTCTATTCTCTTCTTGTGTGAACTGTTTATCGGCCACGTTTCACTTCCATAGAAAAGACTTCCTAACACTTGAAATATACATTCCACGAGCGAGCCGCCCCGGCTTTGAACAGGTACCATGTAGTATACACGGCTCGACGACTTGTGATACACACAGAGCTTCCTCATTAATCAGTATAGCTGTAAGTGAAAAATGTTTCAAAATCCCTACAGCACTTCCCGAGATTAGCCTTCACATACAGACAGAAAAACCCTGTCGGGGATTCTAATTTACATTATATATATACAAACTCGTCTTTTTCAGAAATTACTTTCTTGCTACTCATAATCTGCATTTCATAATCGGGTCCACACACACACACACTCACTCACACACACACACACACACACACACACACACACACACACAAAACACAGCGTTTTTCTCGCGGCTTCGCCAGCCTGTACGCCTTCGACACATATTGCACACATCTCCTCCTTCCACCTTTCTCTATCCATCTCCCCTCCCACCCACCCACCCGTCTCACTGTGCAGCAGATGTGGAGTGTTTGTTTATTCTTTCCTGTAATTGTAAATGAGGCAATGTGAACTGCCTCTGCAGTGTCACAGTGGGAAAGTGGTGTTATGTTCATAGCTAAAGTTTTGATTTTGTACTCCATAGCACTTCGCTCGACCTTAGCCGGCCGCGGTGGCCGTGCGGTTCTAGGCACTTCAGTCCGGAACCGCGTGACTGCTGCGGTCGCAGGTTCGAATCCTGCCTCGGGCATGGGTGTGTGTGATGTCCTTAGGTTAGTTAGGTTTAAGTAGTTCTAAGTTCTAGGGGACTGATGACCTCAGATGTTGAGTCCCATAGTGCTCAGAGCCATTTGAACCATTTGAACTTCGCTCGAAAGCTGTGCGAAGCACCACACACTTTGAAGACTTTCCTTATGCTGTATCAACTACTGGGATCTGTTGTCGCCACAGTGTATCTATCCATGGCTCATGTAATGCGTGTATCACATGTCCACTCTCCTCCACCCTCTTTCTGATCTACGTCTTCCTGCAACCTCTCTGCATCGTTTCCCTTATCGCTATCTGTCTCGTCCTCCACCTCACTATGGACACTCTCATCCTCAGCCCACTCCTTCCACCTCCTCTTCCCCTCTCCCGTCCAACTACTCCTTCCCACTCTCTCTATCGTACCCCTTCTTCCCCCTTCTCCGAGAATCTCCTCCTCCTCCTCCTCCTCTCTGACCGTCCCCTCTACCCCCCCCCCCCTTATCTCTATCCATGTCCTCCTCCCAACTCTCACTACCCACCTTCTCCTCCCTCCTCTCACTGTTCAGGCTTGCCCATCTGCACGTGTGGCCCCTCCAAGTCATGCCGTTACTACTTGCATAACACACCAGTCGTGTGCGGCAGCCTACATGTCATTTAATGAAAATCCTCTTTTGCTCCTATGAGAGCTTGGTGTTTCTAACCCCACAGTGTAAGCACAAGGACTCTCTCTGAAACAACCGGTTTTCTTTCACACAGTTCTTTTCGCCTCCAGTTTAACCTGACTGTTAAAACCGCTGAAAGTAACCCGATTTTTCGTTTTCTTATTGCTACTATTTCCAGTAATAAACGTAGACTTCGAACAATGACTGAAAACTTCCAATGAAAGTGAAGAAATATGATATCACAATACGGGTCTGACGCTACAACCGAAATTGGTTTCATTGTCGCCAGCAAATATTGAAGTTGAAGGAGATGGCCGTGGCAACAGAGAGAGACAAAGATCACTAGTTGATGACTTCCTGCATTGTCACTTTTGGATGGCAGTAATTTTTCAACCTGAATCAAATACAAAATTAACGTTTCAGTTAGAATCTCAAATTTCTACCAAGTCAATAAAATAATATGTAAAACAATTAAATTCATCTTCTCTTCCAAGGATCAATGCGGATGTTTTCTCCTTATCATTATGAAGTCGCAAATTTGTTGCGCCTCTTCCAATTTTTAACTTTTTAAAGCAAATAGCGCGTTGTTCTTCAATGCTTCAGCGTTTCGTCGGATAATTCCACACTAGGTATGGTACCAGTCGGTAACACAACAGGTGTCTGAGGACAAAAATGTTCAAATGTGGGTGAAATCTTATGGGACTTAACTGCTAAGGTCATCAGTCCCTAAGCTTACACATTACTTAACCTAAATTATCCTAAGGACAAACACACACACCCATGCTCGAGGGAGGACTCGAACCTCCGCCAGGACCAGCCGCACAGTCTGTGACTGTAGCGCCACAGTCCGTGACTGCAGCGCCTCAGACCGCTCGGCCAATCCCGCGCGACGTCTGAGGACAGCAGTGAGAAACTACAGTATACGTTAGGCGTGGGTAGGTCTTGCACACTCCACGAACATGTGTGTCACACCACACAGCAACAGCTACGTTACTGTCTCTGCAGTGCTGTATTGATTCTTATATCATGTTTATTGCTAGTTTCTAACTGTAGGCGTTGTTATTAAAATAGTGCGGATCAATTTTCCCAGTTTCTATAATAATACAATTTTTCAAACCAATGGAAGTTTTACGAGCAACCAATACGTCTTCATCTATACTCTGCACGCCACCTTGCGGTGTGTGCCGGAGGGTACTTTGTGTAGCACCATCACTTCCTCCCTTTCCTCTTGTAGTCGCGAATAGTTCACGGGAAGAGCGATTGCTGGTAGGCCTTAGTGTACGTTCGAATCCTGATTATTTTATCTTCATAGTCTTTTCGTGAGATGTAGATATTAGGAAGCAATATATTTGTTAGACGTTTAATAGAGATGGTAGTTAAATTTAGGCTAAGTTTCATACAGAATATTATAGTGCAGAGCTTACAAAGGATGAGCAAAAAATATCGATAAATCGATATTCTTTACAGTAACACACATATATGTTGACACCATCTAAATTATCGATATATCGATTACACTATTTTTTATTGTCTGTCGTTTCTTGACTCATAGGTACCATATTACCACAGTTCTGATCGGCAGATTTCTTTCCCAATCAAGCTACTACCAATCTTTGCAATGTAATAGTAAAAGTCTTACAACGGGCTTAATTTAATTTCATATTCAGTACTACAAATGAGCACCACATTTGTACCTATACTGAATATTCACGAAAGTTTGTTACTTCCATGTGTCATTTCTTCCACTGCAAATGATAGGTATGAGGTGCAAAACGCACACATTTGGTGACAGCACTGTAGGAGAACGGTGGAAATTACACCCCCGTTCCCAATTACAAGACAGAAAGTGCAATCTCCTTACCCCTCAGAGTGCCTGGATCAAGAAATGACAGACGCACTGTAAAAGTAATGTAGACTCGGCACAAAAGTCACGCACGTTAGTGCACTGGTATTTAATGGAAAATGGACTCCTGTTGTCAGAAATGTTTATGGTAAGTACAATATTTCAGGCGCAGAATACATATCTGAAGTGTTTCACTTCCGAGACTTCTCACGCGTAGGGATGGGTAAAAAAATATCGATATTTCAAAATATCGTTACTCTTGCCGCGGTAATATATATATATATATATTTGAAAATCTGTCCATCCTAGCCTCGGTGCCGGGTTTAAATGCCGCCATTTTGGCATGCACAATATACTTTAAACACGGCGGCACGCGAACAGTTTACAAAGTTACCCGTTTCAGAAATGCTGCTCCCACTTGGTACGAAAGCCAATCAACACGCCCTTTTGGACGTCAGACAAGGCGCTCTGTTTTCGGGTTACGGCAACGACTGCACTGTTTTCTGCGTACCCCTCCCCCCGCGCGACACATTTTATACACTCTCCACTGCTAGTACTGACATCGGCCGTCTGTGCGTGGTTATTGCATGTTGACGTCGAACACAGGCGGTGATCACATTGATGTGACTCGACCGTGTGTAAGCAGGAAATCCGGCAATGGCTTGGGAGCCGAAGGCCGCGAAAGTCTCATATAAGAAAACACCTGGTAACGTCGTAAACAACAGAAACCTGCTATTATTTCCCTATCAGTAGAGCCTTAAGAGATGCGGCGAACTGTAATTGAAGTCTCGATGGTTTTGCGGTCTGAACGTTGCCCACATTATGTCTCTGGGTCGCCGTACTTATATGTATGCGCTAACTGTGGTATAACTGCCGTGAGAGGGAGAAAACCTAAAATTCCTTTTACTGACGTCGACGCCTCAGCTAGACACTTTTTGGGTCAATTGACAAACTATTCAGTACGACAGGTACCCAGCTTTCGTAATTTTGTTTGAAGCCTAAGACTGCCTTGACAACATTACTGGGAGCGCTGTTGTCAAGAAGGAACCAGTTGTTTCACCGCCACAGCGCAGGCAGATTTTTTCTGGATTGTTGTACCTAGGGGAACAATAATTCTTGGTGAAACATGTTCTGTTCCACCAAAGAAATCAACGTTTTTCTCACATTAGTTTTCATGCAGTACGTTTGTTTTCGTTATATTGTGTGTCTGTTCGTGTCGGTCCGTGGGCACTTTCAGTACTCCCTTAAGTAAAGGCTTTTTTACTATGCACACAGTATTTGCGCTGCAGCAAGCACTGCTTCAGAATTTCGTTTCAGAACGTTGTTTTGCAACTGCAAAACCGCTGAACACGCACAACAGCGTTAACGAAAACAATGATGGTCTGACAAATGTGTGTACGCCATGTTTGGTCGCAATCCCCTTCCAGGGAATTCGGCTGCCTGGTGCAAGTGTTTTTATTTGATACCACTTCGGCGACTTGCGCGTCGACGATGACGAAATGATGATAACGACAAAACACACACACACACACACACACACACACACACACACACAGAGAGAGAGAGACAGAGGGCGAACAGGAAGTCATCGGTCCCACGCCGGGAGCGAAAAACGGTCAAAAAAAATGCAAAAAGAAGGTCGGGAAGACAGGAATAGTAAAGAATCACCCCTCCAGAAAACGAATCTGGGTTCCAGAGTCAGCACCGCTACCCACGACCTGCTGACTGGCGCTTCCGTGCAAATTATGATTGGTGAGCTGCTTCAAAACGACGCCTGTAATGTAGTCTACAACTCAAATAGTAGTGCCATTACCACACCTCCTACAACAACAACGAAACCCTAATTACTTTTGGGCACACCCTTTTATACATTTATAAGCCACATCGAAAGGAGTGAAGATTTTCGCAGTAACACTTCTGAGGAAATCGTCTATTTATTCGCGCCAAGCGTTTGCGCAAAGGCTGCAGTGGGAAAGCGAGTTCCTTCTCTCACCCACTGTACTGTTTCCATCAAGTAGTAAAAAAAAATGTGCCGTCTCTCTCTCTCTCTCTCTCTCTCTCTCTCTCTCTCTCTCTCTCTCTCAGCAAACAAAGCGAAGAAAACGTAGTGCATAATGACCTGTTGAAGGACGTATTATGAAACAAGCAAGCAGTCAGTTCTTCGCGAAACCTGAATACACAGCACGGCACAACAAGTATGTATCTGGGATGCAAACTGAAAAAGAGGGAGAAAAAGGGCAGAACTACTCCCAAAGAATGATATGCAGAAGTATGAAGGTGAACCGAAGAATGTAAAAAGAATTATGTTATTTGGCACAGTGCAAGTTAACAGCCGTATTGGAAGGAGTATTATTCTAAAGAGTATTACGTTAAACAGATAGCTTTTACTGAGATATCTTGGAAAGCTGAACAGCGGCTCGCCTTCCTGCACTCACGCGTTCTTGTCACCTTTGCGAACTATTTACGAATGGTGTTAAGGCCTTCAGGATAAATGACAAACATGTGGCGAGCACACACGAGGGGACTTCAAAAACTAAGTTACACACGTCGTCCCACGCTAATCCCATTGCGTAACACAAATATCGCACTGTCAGAAAAGGGTACATGTTCTGGATTTACCATAGACACAATGCTGTGCGATACGGATAACAGGTGTTCCAGAGCGTGCGAGTAAAATGGAGCGGCAACTGGAAACGTACTTCAAAGTTAAAGTACTCGCGATAGTACGATATTTGTGAGAAAAACCTCTACATTGCGTACGGATTCACAGTGACATGAAGCTAACAATCTGAACATGGCCGTACAGAAGAGGCTGATGCTGATCGGGTAGAAAGGCCATCGACTTCGACCACATACGACAATGCAAACGTAATTTAGGAATTGATTCCTAGCAACTGCACATTTCTGACAATTTGGCGTTCACACAGGGGTTCTCTAATGGCTCTGTGAACAAAGAGCGGATTTCTATCGTCGTGCAGTTGGATGATAGGTAGTACGTTCCGACCGTTGTTTATACAGACTTGGCGATTATGCCGAAACATAGTGACATTTTTTATAGGTAACATTCAAGTGTAGTGGAGCATTCAATTGAAGTTACTTGATCTATCATAATAAGGTCTAATATACTTTTTGAAGTTTCATCGTAAACAGTCATATGTTGTCTACACAATATATTCTGGGCTGCTCTGAGTCAAAAAAAATGGTTCAAATGGCTCTGAGCACTATGGGACTCAACTGCTGAGGTCATTAGTCCCCTAGAACTTAGAACTAGTTAAACCTAACTAACCTAAGGACATCACAAACATCCATGCCCGAGGCAGGATTCGAACCTGCGACCGTAGCGGTCTTGCGGTTCCAGACTGCAGCGCCTTTAACCGCACGGCCACTTCGGCCGGCTGCTCTGAGTCGTCCTGTTTTTCACTGTGGTAACATTTATGGGGACGAAAGGTACGCAAAATCCGAACAAGGCGACGACGTTAACGCCTATCCATTTTAATTAATTTATTTACTCGTATTTGTCCGCCTCTGCAGCGCAGCGGTAGCGTTACCGCCTAACACGCAAGGGAGCCCGGGTTTGATTCCCGGCAGGAAACTGGGTGATGTGTGTTGTTGTGTGTCCATCATCATTTTCATCATCATCATTGACACGCAAGTCGCCGGCCGTAGTGACCGTGCGGTTCTAGGCGCTACAGTGTGGAACCGAGCGACGGCTACGGTCGCAAGTTCGAATTCTGCCTCGGGTATGGATGTGTGTGATGTCCTTAAGTTAGTTAGGTTTAATTAGTTCTAAGTTCTAGGCGACTGATGACCTCAGAAGTTAAGTCGCATAGTGCTCAGAGCCATTTGAACACGCAAGTCGCCGAAGTGGCGTCAATTAAATAGACTTGCAATACGGCGGCCGAACCTCGAAGGGGATATTCCGACCAATAAGTGCCAAACAAACATTTCATTTCATTTCAATTTATTTATTTGTGTGTTTTAATAGACTGGCCTTCTAGTCTGTACTACACAGTTGTATTAAACTTTATCACCACTATTTTGTCAATTTCTTTTTTCAAATTAATGCAAAAGCATCGTCTTCACGGGACAAGTTGACAAAAGTGGAATACAATTTTATTGTTTGAAACTATAGGACAGTATTTTGTTTGAGAGATAATTCCGCCATTTGACTGTAGAAACTTCTTTATTTTATATTACCACCATAATTTCGGCCTTAAAGCCATTACCAAGTACAACACTGAAAAAAAATTGTACAAATGCATAAAAAGTGAAAAACCAAAATTTAATGTCAGTTTACCGTTCCATTGTCAGATTAAAAACGATCGAAATAATACTGCTTAAATGTTGCGTTTAATTGGAGTTTGTTATGTGAAGTCATCGTCAAGATCTACTGAACTGGGTGTCCCAGCGTATTGGTAAGAACAAAATCAACGAAATGTATGGCAGACAGATAGCTAACATGTTTTCCAGCCACAAAACAATTGAGCCACTAATACAGTGGTTACATGTGCAGTGCACATGGTCTAAAAATATACTGTGGAACTTACTGGTTGACTGGTGGTCAAAGATGAACACATAGGTGCATTAAGTCAAACATCTTTGGAAAAACTGTGTTGTGTGTGAATTTCGTCAGTCAGTCCGTAACTTCCATAGCATATTTACAGACCATGTTCACTGCACATGTAACTAGTGTGTTGGTGTTTTCTGTGTCTCAACTGTTTGATAGATGGAAAACATGTTTGCTACCTACTTGCCACACATTTCGTTGCTTTTGTACTATTTACAGGCTGGAACACCCAGTCCAATAGCTCCTGACGATGACTTCACTTAAAGTCTAATTATACACAACATGTAAGTAGCATTATTTCGGTAATTTTTAATCTGACACTGATTAATTTTGTTCATTCTCACTTTTTATGCATTTGTGCAAAATTTTTTTTCAGTGTTGTACTTGATAATGGCTTTAAGGCCAAAATCATGATAGTAATATAAAACAAAGACGTTGTGCAGTCAAATGGCGGAAACATTATTCAAATAATGTAACATGATTGTGACCCAAAAATATGAAAAGATTATAGACAGTAATTCAAACATTATTACAAGACTGTGGGCCAAAAATATGAAGAGATTATAGGACAGTACATTAATTACCGATACACTTCCATGTATTTCTTTTTAAATAACATATAATTAAAGGATTATTGCGTTGCAAATTCACGTAATTCAAGATGTGGGTATTTCGTTCCCAAATATCAAACACAAATTTTCCTCCTCCAGAATATGAATAGTCATCATGCCACCACATGCGCTATTTGCAACACTCTGCCCAGTATTCTGGTATGTAGGACACCGCATCGTACGTTCTTCGGAGGTTTTCTTCCGCTGCTTTAAATATTCTTGTCCCAACTTGTGTGCTTCGAAGTCAATTAATATATATTTCCTAGGAGAGCTTGATGAAACACTGCACTTTGCGTAAGTTGGTGTATCTTTTTTTTATTTTTTTTACACACATTGCCTTTTTTTTTTTTTTTTTTTTAGGGAGTGGCTTGGAATCTAAAATACTTCGGTGCTAATTCGGGTCGAAAGGAGCATCAGTTATTGAAGATACTGGTTCTTCATTTATCCCTACAAGATATTTATCAGGAGGAACATCAGGAGTTGCTGTGATCTGGTGCTGCAGCTTGAAGTTGCCCATAACAAGAAGACGGTGTTTTCGGCGCAGTAAAATCATGCTTGTTCAACACATGGGGTTCAAAAGATTTGATCCCACATTCTTTGAACCCGACGACCGCATTAGCGACTGTAGCTGCTTAAAATAACCAGTGCTTAACAAACGACGAGGTCACCATCTTGTCCCAGTCAGTTAAGTTAAACAAGAATATGATATGAATGAATAGTGGCTGCAAAACACCTATTGTGCGACTAAGTCAAGTACAGAAAAGACTAACCAAATAGCTACTATGTCCACAAGAAGTTATGTTGAATGCTGTGGAAATTATAACGTCAAATAACGTACACTACAATTACCTAACGCACACTGAAGTGGCCGCAACAGCGGCGCATTGATAAGCGTTTGTAACATCAATATGATCGTGCTGTCTATAAGTATGAACTTGTCCAAGTAATTAGTTATTTTGCTGTTCTCCCCTACTCGATATGGTCACAGACCACTGCTCTGGAAAATGACAACGGGTATTCGAGGATAAACGTCCTCATAGAGCTCACACTATTATCAACAGTGTCATTTACTCAATAGCGAACTGTAAGGACGTGCGGCAAAATGCGAAATTTTAAGTAGCCATTCCTGCTACCCTTGGAAAAACATTGGTTCTGAAGATTATTAGTATTTCGGAAATATACAAGAGTACGCAGACGATGCGCAATTAGTAGTCAGCCCAGGTGCGCACAACATGACCAGTGCTGGTACGTGATACGTCTATGTCAAGCAACTACGAAGTTGTTGACCGCCACAACTGCATACGCTGCTCACGTCCAGTGGCAACGCGCCAGAGGTATTCGGAAGGTGCGAGCGTTGCCGCTTCGGAGTTAAGAGCTTCGGTTTCGCAACAAATACAGAAGCTTTACTGCAGTCATCTCATACCCATAACGACAGTAATGTGGTTCCAACACTAATAGTAACGGAAAGGGGTTACAAATTCCACCGATCACTTGGTCTGACTATGATGCAGAATTGCGATACAAAAACGTGTGACTGTGAACGAGGGTAAGATGAAAATTGCACGGGCTGGTACCAATACGGTGGCCTTTTTGCTCACGTTATTGTACAAAATGAACAAATGCAAGTCAACTACCCACTTCACACACGGTCTAGTTCTGTTTCTTAACGTAGTACTTCGTGTACTGTGTTCAGTTTTTTTTTATAAAAATCTGTAATATCATGTCGTCATGAAACTCTACCACCAATGGATACTTCTCAGAGTGCATGATTTATCTGATGCCCAGTGACTGTAGCGAAAAATGTGAAGGCATCTGACATCGCCACCAGGAACGACATGTTCATTTCCGAGCACTTTTCTCAAAAATTATTGAACTAAGTCAAGTCACCTGCAGCCAAATCAATTAAAAGTTGCGCAAAGGTCGAGCTACTGCTTCTCATGAAGCTGCAGGCAGCAGTGGCTGGGTTACAAGATGGCCCACATGTGAATCTAGGTGGAGAGAAGCACGCGCTGATCGTAACGTATGCCGCAGCCTCAGCGTCCGAACAGCTAACGACGTGTACATAATTATGTGTACAAATGTTTGTAATTCAGACACTAAAACTCAGGGAAGGCCTCAGCGATACAGAAATTCATAATACACACAATTTAAAAATATGTGGGATCGTACTGTGAAACGGATCACTGGCGGCAGTTTACGAATATGCACGAAATTCAGTTCACAGTTATAACGAAATCAGCTGTGAGGCTGTAATGGGGTGGTCTCGACCTTCCCTTTCCTCCTGGAGCACCCTCGCTTTTCCAACCCACGCGAGCACGAACAACTGTATTTTATGAATGAAAATGCTACTACAATATTGCTAGGCTTCAATGCAATGCCAAAAAGAGTGTGTGCCCCGATGAATTGCAACAACAGAAAACGTGCTCCGCACTCATCGGGAACAATTATTCATACATGCGAATAATAAAGCTTCCATTACGCAATTAACTGAACATCAGCTGTCAGACATCTGATATGAAGTTTAAATGAAAGAGCCGTATTATGTTGACGATCGCAAAACGGTTCCACTTTCAATCATCGTACGACTGCTAAAATGGCAGACAATGCGATAAGTGGCAGAAAACGAATTAAAATCACTTAACAGTAGCAAGGCATCTGAACCGGATGCAATATCTGTGAGGGTCTATACAGATTATGCGAGAGAACTTGCTCCTCTTCTAGCAGTAGATTATCGTACGGTATGGAGCAACGGAAGATATCTAACGATGAGGAAAAAAAAGCACATCATTCCTATTGCCAAGATGGGTAATCGGACAGATGTCAGCCTCCGTTGCTGAGTGGCCAAGGTAGTTGACTACCATTCGGAGCAGGAAGTCCAACGATTTTTCTTTGGTGGGAGGCCTGGTAAGGGGTGTACTCAGCCCCGTGATGCCAACTGAGGAGCTATTTCACCCAGTAGTGGCGGCTCCACGGTCTGGAAAGTCGATAAAACGGCCGGGAGAGCGGTGTGCTAACCACATGGCCTCCTTACCACATCCGCATCACGCCACTGGCAGAGGATGACACGATGGTCGGTCGACATCCCTTGGGCCTTCACGGCCGAGACGAGGAGCTCGTAATCGAACAGACGCACATCATCATAGGTCTACCCTGTCTGACGTCAATCTGTTGCAGAACTTATGGCTCAAATGGCTCTGAGCACTATGGGACTTAACAGCTGAGGTTATCAGTCCCCTAGAACTTAGAACTACTTAAACCTAACTAACCAAGGACATCACACACATCCATGCAAGAGGCAGGATTCGAACCTGCGACCGTAGCGGTCGCGCAGTTCCAGACTGTAGCGCCTAGAACCGACGGCCACATCAGCCGGCGCAGAACTTATGGAAAATCAGTTATGCTCAAGTAGTATGACTTTCAGAAGAACGAATGTCTCATCCACGAAAGCAAATACGGGCTCCGCATAGAGCGATATTGTGAAACCCAGCTCGCTCTGTTCATCCACGCAATCCGGAGCACTACTGACATCGGTACCCGGGTTGATTCCATGTTCCTTGGCTTCCGGAAGGTATTCGATGATGTTCTGTACAGTTATTTGGTAAATAAAATACTAGCTTACCGCGTATCCGACCACATTTGTGATTGGATGTGGGACTTCCTTGCAGACAGAACTCTTGTTCTTAAAGGAACAAAATCGACAAATGTAAAAATAATTTGGGGAGTGCCCCAGGGGCCATCAACAAACATAAATAATTTCGAGGATAACATCGAAGGTCCCGTGAGGTAGTCCTCACACGAAGCTGTCACCTATAGGAACATATCAACGCAAGAAGACCAACAATTAGCACGAAGGCCCGCAGAGGGTACGTGACTGATGCACGGCCTGGCAGTTGAACTTACGTAAAAATAACTTATTGCGTATAAATATACGAAGTACGTCACTAACGTACGGTTGCGTTATTGGCAAGAAATCAGTAAAAACAGAAACTGCAGTAAAATACCTAGGGATGAGTTAAAACGGAATGATCATTTTTAACTGTGGGAAAGCCAGATACTAGGATGACATGGTCGCTTAGTCGGCGCGATCGTGTTATGTCAATTATAAACTCACTACAGTTGCAGATGCTACAAGAGAGGTGTTCTGCATCACAGAGAGGTTTCTTATTTGATATTTCGAGAGAGTACGTTCCGCGCTGATTCGGGCAACATATTACAATGTTTCGGGAAATGACAACAACAAAAAATCAGAAATTTGAGCTCATGGGAAGGTTTACCAACGATCTTTCTTCCCGCGTGCCATTTGCGAATGGTACAGGGAACGGGAAGGGAGGGGTAGATAGTGGCAGCAGAACTACCCTCCGCCAAGCACCGTAAGGTGGTTTGCGACGAATACATGCATATACAGCTAGGGAAAAAAAAGAAAAAAGCTGTGAACGACAGGAGTTTATTATGTTTCGTGTAGTATCTCTCCGTATGTACTGTGCGTTTCTTTAATATTAATAAGAATAGGCCTATACAGACTCCGTAACATGAATTGCATAGCCACGCCTCCTCGCGGCGAAAGGGCGAACTGTCGTTTCGGCTCTGTAAAGTACGTGTAACTGGGTCACGAGAGAGCAGGTCCCAGTTTGACAGGAGGTCAACGTCCAACCGCTGCGGGTCTCCCGGGAAATCAACAGTTGTTTAACGTGAACAGCTCGGCACAACCGTGTTATGAGGAAACCGCTCTCATAAACCAGCCAAGGCTGTCCGAAAAAAGAAATCTTCGTGAAATTTCTTAATTAGTTCGGTATTATTGCTCATGATTGTTTCAGTTAAGAAGAGAAGATAAAGCAAAAGCACATTCAGTCAGTATTGTTTTAGATTCTGCGGTACGGGCGGACTTATTCCAGTTCTGAAGTTTGTGGAAATTACGTTGTGGGCGGACGCTCGCAAACCAGTAATTCGATTTTCTTATACAGGGTGTTACAAAAAGGTACGGCCAAACTTTCAGGAAACATTCCTCACACACAAATAAAGAAAAGATGTTATGTGGACATGTGTCCGGAAACGCTTAATTTCCATGTTAGAACTCATTTTATTTTCTTCCACCTACGCTCAATGGAGCACGTTATCATGATTTCATACGGGATACTCTACCTGCGCTGCTAGAACATGTGCCTTTACAAGTACGAGACAACATATGGTTCATGCACGATGGAGCTCCTGCACATTTCAGTCGAAGTGTTCGTGCGCTTCTTAACAACAGATTCGGTGACCGATGGATTGGTAGAGGCGGACCAATTCCATGGCCTCCACGCTCTCCTGATCTCAACCCTCTTGACTTTCATTTATGGGGGCATTTGAAAGCTCTTGTCTACACAACCCCGGTACCAAATGTAGAGACTCTTCGTGCTCGTATTGTGGACGGCTGTGATACACCATTCTCCAGGGCTGCATCAGGGATCCCATGCGACGGAGGGTGGATGCATGTATCCTCGCTAACGGAGGACATTTTGAACATTTCCTGTAACAAAGTGTTTGAAGTCACGCTGGTACGTTCTGTTGCTGTGTGTTTCCATTCCATGATTAATGTGATTTGAAGAGAAGTAATAAAATGAGCTCTAACATGGAAAGCAAGCGTTTCCGGACACATGTCCACATAACATATTTTCTTTCTTTGTGTGTGAGGAATGCTTCCTGAAAGTTTGACCGTACCTTTTTGTAACACCCTGTATATAAAATTTCATTTAATGGTAATTTTACTGAGTAACTTCACAATATCCAGAAATTAGGGTCATAATCTAAATAGGAACGGCGATTCGAACGCTCAGATGCAGACAGTCTAACAAGATGTCTGTGTTATGATGGAAAATAAATTCCGAGGTGAACTTCAATTCCAAAGAGAAGTAGTCCTAGGTATTTTGTTCTTGTTTAATTCTGCAGCTGCTGTACACAGTGAAAATGATACAACTACGAATCCATCGCAGGCACACCGTTTTACAATTTATTAATGTTTCAGCACAACCATTTTCGGCCTTAAGCCAGTTTTAAGAGGGGCTCGCAATATTACCGGCAGTATGTTGCTGTTCGTGCGCAAGGTACTCGCCAAGTATCGATCAGGTGATGCACTGTTTTCATCAGCATCGACATGATCTTTCTCTCAAACACATCGAACGGGTTCTTTTACGATACGGAAACCGCGTTGTTAATATCTGAGTAATAGAGGGCGAACCGAACATCTACCGACAAAATTATAGTGACTGTTCAGGGATATTTTCTGATTATTTTGGTAAATGATACCAGTGGCCTAGGGTGGCTCATTAGGGATTAATAGGGTAATTATGAATTATTCGGTTTCCATTTCTGTGAAAACGTGTTTCAACAGAGAAAAAGCCTGTGATGTATCGAAGGCGTTCAATACGTACAGCAGCATTTTTTTTTTTTTTTTTTAAACACGTCGGTCTTGTTCAGGATTCCAATACACTATATTATTCTCTACTCTTCTGACTACAAAACCCTGTTTTTCAGCGTAGTCTCGGTTCAATACGACTGCCTTACGCCACCTTATTGGGAGAGCCTGTATGCCAGCACGGTACCACTCTACCGGCCGACGTTGAAGCCAACGTCGTGCAGCACCAATAACTTCCCCATCATCCTCGTACTGCTTCCCATGGAATGCATCCTGCGATGGACCAAACACACAGGTGGAGGTGCGAGATCCGGGCTATAGGGTGGATGAGCATCCCAACTGGTGGACGAGTGTGTCAGCACTACCCACAGAGACATGCAGTTGTACAGCGAGGTGTTTGACTATGATCCGTCGATCATCTCGAATGAGAGTATACGCACGTTCGAAGATTGCAGGAGACTCAATTGCACGCGGGAGATCGGTCAGGTTTGCGCGACCCTGCTGCGTTGATGACAGACGCCTCACCAAACGACTCACCGTGCTTTTGTTCATTGCCAGGACTCTTAGGCATTCAGCAAGCGCCTATGAATATCTGCAACGCTCTGGTTTTCCGGCGAAAGAGACTCAATGACAGCTCTCTGCCTGGAATGCACCTCTGTTACGGACGCCGTTTTGAAGGCTTACGGTATAGTGCTGCAACGTATCGGAACTTCATTAAACTAAAGGGACTGAAGCGGAAACATCCCACGATGTCCCGCAAGAAATACCGCATTATCTGCACCGACCTCGGCCGAGAAAAAATATGTGTTGCATTACTTACTGAACGCCCCTGGTACAACATCAAATACTGAGTAATATAACTGCTCTCAGACAGATGCAAAGTTACCGTGACGTCGATGCGCGAACAGTTCGGCATAGCGTCGTTGTATCACTCTTCCATCGCATTCAATGAACCCGTACAGGATGAGGCGCATACAGGCACTCATCAGCAGACCTATTCATACTGCTGTGTATTACGGTTGACGTACAACAAAAATTGAAGGGTAAACATAGTCGAGACAGGGAAGGCCCGTGCTGAATACAAACTTGAAGGCGAAGCATTAACGTTGACAAGCGTAAATAGAGTGAAACTAAGGAGTAGGTTTTTTTTTTAAGACACACAGCGCTTACCGCCAACATTCACACTGTCATGTACATATTTTCAGTACAATGCCAATACGAAGGTAAATGAAGGTAATGACATCCACCTGCGTTCCCCCAAGGTTGCTCCTTCAGATGTCACTGGTTGAAGGACTTCTTTTACGTATCAGCAATATGCGACAGTTGATATTTTATTATTAACGCATCACTTCTCCATGTTACAAACTCTGAAGTGTTACCGAAGACTTGAAGTCAGGGGTTTTGTAGGAACTCTATCGAAATGACAAACAACTAGAAAAAGCTAGGCTCTGTGGACGTTCAATACTGGGAGAGGTACTTACATCGGCGTACGAACAGTACTCCCGGCCATATAGATATTTGTTGACAGCCAATCAGGATTACAATCAATGATAGCAAGGCCACAGGTTATCAGATACAACGCAAACTTTGCAGCCTACCGTGTGAATCACCGTGACAGTTTTAATCAGATGACGGAACGTGAAATGACATTTAGGACATTAATCAAAGCAAGAATTGTATTGTCGTAGTTTTCTACGTTTCCTCGTTAATTTCTGGGCTGTTTAACCATTTCTGCGACAAAAGAAACATTTGTTTTTGGTAAATGACATGATGGAGTAACACTTTTGCGAAAATAAAAAGAATAGAGAGACTAAGAGTTTAAGGTGAACTTTCTCCACTCTGTCCCTCATGAGGCTGTAAACGTTACAACGGCGAGAATAATTCATTGACCATAGCTATCCAGTAAAAGCCGGAGATTCACGTTTAAACTACAGCAGATCAAAGCACAAAATAAGGACTATATTAATAGTTACATTCGAATTATTTTAGATGCTAGTGAAACAGCACCTTACCTGGGCATAACTGTCACAGTAACTTCTAAAACCTGTTGGTAGCTGTGAAGACAGCGTATTGAGCGGCAACGTGGAGAACTGGTGGTTGGTGGAAGCTCGCGTAAACACTTGTGTAAGGCATCGCTAACAACAGACACTTAGCGACCGGAAAGGACAAGCAGTCACATGTTTTCCAGTCTCATTCTTCGCGAAACAGACCCTCAGTTCTGCACAAAAACTTCGCTGACTCCTCCGCTGTGCCACCGTGCTGTGGTTGGTGTGTGTGTGTGTGTGTGTGTGTGTGTGTGTGTGTGTGTGTTTCTTACATCCTGAGTCACTTCATGTAAATGTCTATAAAATTCTTTTCATACGGCCAATGAATGACCTTTTACTTTGCTCGTGATTGTACATCCGAGATAATGCTCCGGGTATAGTATCTTTAGAGTCAATAATTTCTTTTTATTTGGTCTTTAGAGTGAGTACACTAGTTAGCCATTCACAATCAGAAAAAGTCAGTATTTTCAACACAGAAATAAAAAGTTACTTTAAAGTAATTAAAAATATTTTTTCACCATTAGCATAAAAAGGAGAAGCTTCTTAATTTTTAAACACTGTAGTGAAATTTAATTTTCCTCTATAAAAAAAATTTAAAAACAAGTTCGTTAAATCACAACTCTTTGAAACACAAAAATCTTTATCATTACTAAAATTTTTGATCGCACCTTTTCTATAGGCCCGTCGCCAGATTTTAAAACTGCTAACTAAAAGTAGTCCAGTCAGACACCTAATAACTGCCTATCATTCTTCATTAGTCAGCAGATGCTTTTAGAATGGTTTTTTCAATTCTAGGAGAAACTAGAAACTCTTGTCAATATCGCTAGAACTTTGAATGAATTAAAATGAACTGATTAATATCTCCAACGTGTGTATTATTACAATCACAAGCGTCTGAATTTCTTAGTTTCAAGCTGTACAAACGAATAGGGAAGCTACCGTGATTGAACTTAATCCGAGTGACTGCACGTAGGGCTCTGCGATGCACTGACGTGTTACGAAATTAAGGAAAACGACGTATGTGGGGCTGAAACCACCCGCAGTACTTTACAGACAATTTAAATTTTCGATTTCTCTTCGCACTGGAACTCTGATGTCGGTGTCGGTGTGGACGTTGTGCTCAGTCTCAGTTTTCTTCGACGCACCGAAGTTAAATACTGCTCCAAATGAATCATATGCTCAGCAGCGGAGTGAATGCTATTTTTTAACTTCCTCGCCTATTAAAACTGTTGTCCGAACAGAAAACTGAACGAGGAATTTAGCCTTTTGCGAGCAATGCCTTTCGCGGCACGGTTCCAGGTACCACTGCCGGCCCCGGTTTACCATATAGTTTTGATCTTCAACAGTGTTCAAAAAGTCTCTGCAGTGCCGTATGATTGTTAGCCGCGCGTGCCGTATGTTTGTTCGCCTGCCTGGGTTACTTCCCTTCAAGTGGAATCTCCCAACATTCCACTGTTTCGTTTATCTCAGCCAGCGTCAGTAGTATCGTTGGTGTGTGCCGTTCGTGTTGACGTGAACGTTTAAGTTTACTTCCTTTGTTCGTTTGTTTCGTTTTTGTCACTGTTAAAATGCTAACCATTGAAGAACGTGTGTTTTTAGTCGAACAAGTGTTCAAAGCTGGCGGTAATTACACAGTTTCAGTTCGTCAAACATTTAATTCAGTTTTCCCGGAGACAACACTCCCACATCGCGATACTGTGCAAGATGTGATTAACAAATTTCGAAGTACGGTTTCAGTGACACATGCACCGAGAAGTGGTCGTCCTAGCGTTTTGTCTGAGGATAAACTACTCGATATTTCCGATAAAATGTCCATGAGTCCGAACAAGTCAGTAAGAAAACTCGCCCAGGAAACTGATGTTAGTGTCGGATCGGCCCACACAGCTGTAAGGAAAATTAGAACTTTTCCCATACAAAGTGAGAGTCGCGCAAGAACTGAAAAATACTGATCATGGCAAGAGACTGCATTGTCAATGGTTCAAAAATTTCGTTCAACAAAATGGAAGGGATATTCTTAATGAAACGTTTTCCACTGATGAGGCGTGGTTTCATTTATCCGGGTACATGAACTCGCAAAATTCTCGTATCTGGAGTACTGCAAATGCATTGTTTTTTCATGAGGAATCACTTCATTCTGTGAAAATAGAAGTTTGGATTGCAATTTCTAGACGTCGGATTATGGGTCCCATATTTTTCAACGAAACAATAAAGGCACAACGATACTGCAGTGATATTCTGTACCCATTCACAGGAGAACTTGTGTTAAGTGAAATACTGAAAAGTTATTTTCAACTAGATGGTGCAACCGCGCATATACAGCTCGCATTTCAATGTCACTACTTGCTGATGTTTTTGGTGATCGCATAATTTCACAGGGACTTTCGCCTCCACGATCGCCTGACCTAACACCACTTGAATTTTTCTTCTGGGGTGCAACGAAAGCAATTGTCTATAAAAACCGCCCAAAATCCATCGATGAATTGAAAACTGCAATATCCACTTTCACTGCTTCTGTTACGGAAGAAATGTTACAGCTTGTGTTTGGAAACATGATTAGACGAATTGAATTGTGTATTCAACAACAGTGGGGAGACTTTCAACATTTAATGTGAAAATTTGTAAGTAAAAATGAATATTCAATAAATTAATCACTTGTATTTCACTGAATTTCATTTCGGTATATTCACTACGGCATACGGCACGCGCGGCTAACAATCATACGGCAGTGCGGAGAGACTTTTTGAACACCCCGTCACTGAACACTCCTCGAGGGTAATTGTGTCAGCAAAAGCATTAAGACATATTACCCAGTCAACAGTAGCCGCCATTGAATGTGTCAAACGTGCCACAGGTCACGGAAGTGTTTTTTTACAAAATTGCACGATTTCGCACAGACGCCACAATAATGAAATAACATTACGGGAACATGTAGCCTGAATTATTCCAAAAGCACAATAATCAAGAATATCCACAGAAAATTGCGCAGCGCTGCAGCCGCATCGCAGTAAAATTCTGGAAATTCTTTCCAGGTAAAAAGTATGGCGCCACAAGAAGTATAGCGAGATACAGAGATTTCCACAAAATCCTGCGACGAACAGTGAAAAACTCTTACAGCAAACACCACAGGTAAATTTAAAAGCGAGGATAAATATACATAAAATAAAAAAATATCGTTCTACGACGTAATAGCTACTACGTTACATCGCACTGTTTCTCGATAAACTGATTACGTGATATATAACTGTTTGGCTTTGTGGCAGAGTGGTAAAGTGCCAGACTACAGAACCAAAATGTCTTGGGTTTGATCCACGATTCCTCCTAAAGGTTTTATCTAGTATTTACTATTCCTTTCAACTCTGGCAATATTTGTTACTGTGAAATATGCCGCGTTGCTATACGGTTCGGAGTCCACGTTAAACCGTTAACTCCTGCGATAACTGAGTGGAAAGTTGGTTCGAAAATCAGAGAATGACCTCGCCATACCACCTTCTACAGGACTATGCCTAATAAAGCACTGTAGTGTTATAACGAACCTCCGGGTTGATTACTGCATCTTTTTGATCTATATGCACAACAGCATCACGAAAACTGTAGCTACTTGCGTGTCAAAGTATGTTTTAACACACAATAATTATCCAGTGCTTCTAGTTTCCCCGCTCAAAAACGTCCACGAGGAAATTGAATTGGAAATTCGAAGGTAGAAGCATTCACCAGACGGTCGATGTTCTCCCTTCTCGTCTACATTTAGACCGCTCGATATTCTCGCGGTGCTGACCCCGTGGGCTGCATAGACGGACATACCACTCCGCGCTCCCATTCTCTGCACAGGCTGACACCCACGGTAAACAGAAAAACACTGACGACGCCACCAAACTGTCAGTCGACCACAATATTACTGCACCTCTGAGTGAGGGCGCTTCAGCGGCTTGTCGTGAGTCAACGCGTAATCAGCATTGGTAGTATACGCACATCTGATCTGGAAGCACCGACAGTGAGACGCCATTTCCTTAATCACCACTTACTCCGACTTGTTAACAACGTCACCATGTGTTTTCGATTACGGCCAAGTGCAACAATGTCGAGGTTAAGTAGCACACCGCAGTAAATACAGCAAGAAAAAAGTCGCACTTACAACGAATTTTTGTTCTATACGTTCGCAAAAAAGGAAATTAATTGTAATTAACGCATTCATTATTCCATATTGACTGCACAGAGCGTATATGCGTTATATTTTAATGAGTTATGGAATCATCGCTAGTTTTCGCATGTTTCCTAAATGTGAAAGCAGTATATTAATAAAAAATTTTAAAAGTATCATCAAACTTACATGGTTATTCAGTATATTACGATTTTCTAACCCATATTATAAGCTCGGTTACATTGGAATTGGAAGTGCAAAAAGAAATATGATTTACCAAATGTACATCGCTATTACATAGGCTACATTACGCTGCAGTTGTCATTTCGCTACGGCCAGAATGAAGAAGGGAAAAGACGTTACTGCACCGAAGACCTTTATTTACTCTTTTTGCGTATAGACACTGTTTTATTAGTCACATTGCGGATTCACATCGTCATTCTATGCTCAATTTGGCTTTTGGTGGAGACGGGTAGTTAATCAATATATACTTACTGTATGATCATAAATACTTTGTGACACTATTTTTCAGGTGTTTTACACTGACCGCATCGGTAGTTCATCACGTATGAGTTCAGAACACGATCTGTATGCGCAGACAAACCTGTACGAACATACTTAACGGAAAACTAAGTTGAAAATCCAGAGGCAGTAGTCCTCTAAAGATCTTGGTTGGCAATTATATAATTTCTCTCCAACGTCAACGTTATTAGCGACTACATTTAATTCACACGCAACTGATTCTACGTTTCGTAACAGAATGGAAGCAAGCAACGAGGAGAGGCAAAAGCGCTGCACACTTCTGAATCAAGGCAGGATGGATTATCGCACTTGGTCGAAATCACTTCACAAGAGAAACTGAGGGACTGTTACGACCCATAGTACCACAGCCACTTTTTTCTGTCATCATTAACACATTGTGCTCTGCCTCTAAAGGCTTCGATTTCGATTGGATCTTGAACTCTCGACACTCTGTCGCCCCTGAATCGCCGCTTGGAAATGGAATGAGGAGATCGTTTATACAAGAAAAATACTTGTCACTATCGATTATTCGCCATAGAGAACATGGCAACGCTCAGAAACCACCCTAACGGTGGCCTGTGCGTCACTACACTATCTCGTGATTCACTCCAGTACTTCCCTGTCTAAAGACAACAAGGCGAGTTTAGTGCATGGACAGTAGTCGCATCTTTTGCTTCCGCTAATGCAACGCGTAAGCCGACGCAACTTTTGTCGTCTATATTACACTCCGTACTAACTGGTGATTTAAAAATGTGAAACGCAACATCCTCGATGCTTTATCACAACCAAGACCACTAAACAAAGTTGTGAACATATGCCTTCTAGGCGCCTAAATCGTTATTTCGCGAGATGTCCGTGGGAACAGGTAATAAGCGTTGTGGGATGTACGTTATCGCAGTTTCAATAGTAAATCTCTTCGTGACGAAAAACGCCTGGAGTTAACAGCCCTATGGCACCCCCTTGGGGTACGTTTTCTTTTACATTCGCTTATTTTGCCCCGCTGAGAATAAATATATGATTCTGTCAGCTCTGAAGTCCTGAATCCACCCCACTGTCGGCCCCACATTCTGCAAGCACGCTTTGTTTCACCATATCCATACACTTCAAGCCATTTGACTTTGTGTTGCAGAGGGTAGTGCATGTGCTACTGCAGCTTCCCACCTTTACTAGTCCACTCGCGAATCCATGCCTGTGGGTAAGCCTCCACGTGATTTCGAATTTATCTTTATGGTGTTCCTGAATCCACCCCACTGTCGGCCCCACATTCTGCAAGCACACTTTGTTTCACCATATCCATACATCTCAAGCCATTTGACTTTGTGTTGCAGAGGGTAGTGCGTGTGCTACTGCAGCTTCCCACCTTTACTAGTCCACTCGCGAATCCATGCCTGTGGGTAAGCCTCCACGTGATTTCGAATTTATCTTTATGGTGTTTCCGCGGGATACATATCCAAGGAATTAGTATATTTGTTGACTCTTCAAAGAACATATGCTCTCGGAATTTCAATAGTAAACCACGCCTCTCTTTTAGCGTCTGCCACTGGAGTTGGATTAGCATCTCTGCGACGCTTTCCAGCTTACTCAACGAACCCGTAACGAGACAAGCTCTTTTCTGTTTCCTCTGCAAATCCTACGCCGCAAAAGTCTGAGACTGAGAAGAAATACATAAGTGTATCTCGAATGAGCGTTTTGTACCCCACCTACTTTGTGCGTGGACTACACTTCCTCACGATTATTCCAGATAATCTAACTCGGGGATTTCCCTATCCCATGATTAGTTTTGTGTGGTCACTCCGCTATAAATCCACTGCATTTCCAGTAATTGTTCGGCAACCACGTAGTCAAAAAATAACCATCTTCCTGCCCATTTGTGCCACAGTGCGGGCATGTATGGAAGGCACTCTGGTAGCCACGGAATACGATCTCAACTGTAGTGCAATTACATACTATCCTCTGGATCTTATCGAATAACAAAGTGATTAGAGTTTCACAGAGTCGCTGTTTGAGACATCCAATATGACTCCTACATAAGTGGTTTTCGTTCTCCAAACACGTCTTAATACGTGAGCATAATTCTACAACACATTGACGTTAGTGGTGTAGACATACACTGAGGCCCACAACACTGTGAACACCGTCCAACGCGACATTATTACAGGTATGCCGCGTTGCGGCATTGAGGCCACGTGACGCGGTAAAGAAAGTATACTGCGTAATTCCCTGATGATGTTACAAACTTTCAGGGATGACAGAGAAGGTTAAATGTATCAATCTCAGTTAAGGGGACTTAGTCCGGAAACGACCAAGTCCAAAGTTACAAGTGAAAATCATTCGGATGCATCTGACATACTTGTACCGGTGCTGTTGTTGCTACGACTGTAGGGTAGACAACTTTCAGGAGTGGTAGTGCGGACGAAAACAAGAAGAAATATCTAGTAAACCTGGGCTCTAAAACACATACCTTAAGAGCTGTGGGCAACTGTTCAGTGAAAAAAACTTGTTTCACTGTAGCGAAGATTAATAAGTGCTCATAGCTCTTAACATACCCATTCTGGAGCCCATGTGTACTGACATTTTCTTCTTGTTTTGGTCCATACTACCACCTCTGACAGCCGCCTACCCAGCAATCGCAGAAATAACAGTACCGCTACAAGTAATATACTGCCAGAGGTATCAGAACAATTTCCGCTTGTAACTTTCGACTTCGTCGTTTCCGGAACAAGGTCACTTACATCATACTGTTACGATTACCATCTCCGTCGTCGCTGAATGTTCATATCATCATGGAAGCACCCAGTATAAGCGGAGCAAAGACGAATGTGGAAATCCGACGACATAGCATATAGTCCGAAAAGTTTCGAGACAGGATTTTCTTTACAAAAAATAAAAAATTAAAAATGGCAGAGGGAGGAAGAGAGAGAGAGAGAGAGAGAGAGAGAGAGAGAGAGAGAGAGAGAGAGAAGGAGAAGTTAAGATGGTGGTTTTAATGCTTCAGGTATTGAACATAGCCTCCCCCAATTGAGTACGACTCACAGAACGTTGATACAACCACGAGGAATTATCAGAAAATGCTTCTTTGAGATGTTATTCAACTCGGGCGTCACACTGGTTTGAATGTAAGTTACGTCGTCGAAGTGGTGACTCTTCATATGGATTTCTGTATTTTGTCTTATTGTGGTAGGTTAGTACGGATGAACCATGCCTCGTCACCAGTGACGATTTCGTCCAGAAAAGAACTGTCGATGTTTTGTGTTTTAATCAAATCGCGTCCGTGAGTCGTTTTTGTTCGTGAGTCAATGTGTACAGGGCGAACTTTGCACGCACGTTTCCCTTCTTCAAACCATTCTGGAGAGTGTCTTGAACACTCGATTTAGAGAACTTGCTACACTGCGACCTAACGACGCTGACAGCCACTACTGCACGCTGTCTGCTCACAACTGCACGCTGTCTGCTCACAACTGACTGATCGAATGCTTAAATGTTTGCAGTTGTTAGCTGAAGCTGTCATCGTATTTACAGCGCTGACGTCGTTTATACCGCAGGAATAAAATCAATCTCGGAACTAATTGGACGGACAGTGCAGGCAACTTGGATAAAGAGCAGAATGTTATGGCCCATCATCTGAGAACGAACATCTCGGAAGCGACGAAGCTGATCGGCAGTTCGCGTGCCGCTGTCGTGAACATCTATGTCACATTATTTGACGACGATGAAGCCACGATTAGGTGAAAAGGTGCTGCACGTCAAGGCCTCAACACAGAATGCCGTCACAGGAGACTAGTCCGCTCTGTAAAGCGGAGAGGCCGACCAGAGTACACTGTTGGTGCAGACCACTACTTGATTTGTGCGGTACACATTGGTACCCCGTACCGGAACCACTGACGAGAAACATCAGAACCGCAGATTCTGAGGTGTGTTACGATAGAACTTTATTTTTTACCAGTAAAAATATTGTATTCACACTTTTAAAATGCTCATGAAGTGTTAAAATAACGTTTTCAAAAGTCTAAATTTCAAAAACACCCCGCAACCCCAGTCACAGTCCCGGAACCTGCATTTTTACAAATCAAGCCCTGGCGCAGACAAATGTTTCGGAGTACATAGTTCAGCGCACATTGTTGAACACAGGGCTCTACAGCAGACAATCCCTAGTGTTGCCACACTGGCCCAGCAACATCGTCAACTAGGATTGCTGTGAATACGGGATCATCGAGACAGGATTGCGGATCAACGGAAACGTGTCGCGTTGTCGGATGAATCACGTTTCTTGAGACATCAGATAAGATAGTCGCACCACGGACTTAGGCTAGTGATGTAGTCCCCAAAGGCGATGGCGTCATCCAGGATGATAACTTTCCGTGTAACAACGCCATAAACGTGGTATAATGAACTCAGTCACACACGTCCGCTTCATGCGCACTTTGATGTGAAACGCTATTCTGGGACGCCAAACTCTTGCTGCTACTATCCGCCGCAGGACAACGAAACCAACAGGACATTAGTGCACGATTAAAAAGTTTGTAATGTCGTTGTTGTTATTATTTTGTTGTTGGTCTTCCGTTCGTTCTACATTAGGTTTGATGCAGCTCTCCAGGCTAGTCTGGTCTGTGAAAAACCTTAATCTGGGTAACTAGTAAAAGCTACATACCTACATCCCTCTGAACCTGACTACTGTAGTAAAGTCTTGGTCTCCCTTCACAACTTTTAAACACTTGCATCCATTAACAAATCGACGATTCCTTGAGACTTCAGGATGTCTCGTTTCAACAGATCGCTTCTTTCAGTCTGTTAGCCGGCGGCCTATTTCAGGCCTTTCTCCTCACGTTTTAATTTTATCCTGTTTGCATACTGAATTTGCATACGAGACCTACTTGTTTCATTTGCTTTCTGATTCAGTTTTATGTCGACTTTCCACCTGTAGTGCGTGTTGTTTACATGAATGACTACGGAGCAGGGTGTAGTAACGTAGGTAACCCACCTCTCTAACATTCATTGTTGTTGTAGATTTTTTTTTTTCATTAAATACATCTGGCCTTGAGCAGGGTAACTCCTTTTCGATGTGGCGAAAACAGGAGGAACTTTCGCACTTTCTGGAAGAGCTGCCGGGCATTCCGAGTGCAGGGCCAGTTGGACGAGTCCTTGCAGGGACTATCCTCCTGGCTCAGCTTCCGCGAACAATTCGTGGCAAAACAGAAAACTGGTGTCCACAATAGCAGAACGGAAAACCACAGGTGGAAGGAGTGAGAACTCTGCCTTGTTAGTAAACTTCGGGTGGAGTCCACAGCTGCCCACTTTCCGTATTTCCAGGATACAAGTCTGGACGTGGGAACGGGGCGACACTTATCTTTCGTTTTCATATGCACATTTCATTGGCGGATACATTTTAACTGTATGGTGGGAACTAGGGAGCAGACTTCCAGATCCCTGACTGGAAGAGCACTGAATCCCATTCTGGGATCGCCTAGAAAAGATTGTGGGTGGGTGGGTGGGGGGGGGGGGGGGGGGGGGGAAGGGGGTGGCTTACCGAGTTCTGAAGGTAGGCCAACAAAAATTTTGAGAGGCATTCGTAGTTGGTATTGGAATTAGGAATCCAGTCCTGACAAAACTCTACCATCTGGTGAGCAAGATGTATGAGACAGGCGAAATTCCCTCAGACTTCACGAAGAATATAATAATTCCAATCCCAAAGAAAGCAGGTGTTGACAGATGTGAAAATTACCGAACTATCAGTTTAATAAGTCACAGCTGCAAAATACTAACGCGAATTCTTTACACACGAATGGAAAAACTGGTAGAAGCCGACCTTGGGGAAGGTCAATTTGGATTCCGTAGAAATGTTGGAACACGTGAGGCAATACTGACCCTACGACTTATCTTAGAAGAAAGATTAAGGAAAGGTAAACCTACGTTTCTAGCATTTGTAGACTTAGAGAAAGCTTTTGACAATGTTGACTGGAATACTCTCCTTCAAATTCTGAAGGTGGCAGGGGTAAAATACAGGGAGCGAAAGGCTATTTACAATTTGTACAGAAAGCAGATGACAGTTATAAGAGTCGAGGGGCATGAAAGGGAAGCAGTGGTTAGGAAGGGAGTGAGACACGGTTGTAGCCTATCCCCAATGTTATTCAATCTGTATATTGAACAAGCAGTAAAGGAAACAAAAGTTCAAAGTAGGTATTAAAATCCATAGAGAAGAAATAAAAACTTTGAGGTTCGCCGATGACATTGTAATTCTGTCAGAGACAGCAAAGGACTTGGAAGAGCAGTTGAACGGAATGGACAGTGTCTTGAAAGGAGGGTATAAGATGAACATCAACAAAAGCAAAACGAGGATAATGGAATGTAGTCGAATTATGTCGGGTGATGCTGAGGGAATTAGATTAGGAAATGAGACACTTAAAGTAGTAAAGGAGTTTTGCTATTTGGGGAGTAAAATAACTGATGATGGCCGAAGTAGAGAGGATATAAAATGTTGACTGGCAATGGCAAGGAAAGCGTTTCTGAAGAAGAGAAATTTGTTAAATCGAGTATTGATTTAAGTGTCAGGAAGTCGTTTCTAAAAGTATTTGAATGGAGTGTAGCCATGTATGGAAGTGAAACATGGACGATAAATAGTTTAGAGAAGAAGAGAATAGAAGCTTTTGAAATGTGGTGCTACAGAAGAATGCTGAAGATTAGACGGGTAGATCACATAACTAATGAGGAGGTATTGAATAGAATTGGAGAGAAGAGGAGTTTGTGGCACAACTTGACTAGAAGAAGGGATCGGTTGGTAGGACATGTCCGAGGCATCAAGGGATCACCAATTTAGTACTGGAGGGCAGAGTGGAAGGTAAAAATCGTAGAGGGAGACCAAGAGATGAATACACTAAGCAGATTCTGAAGGATGTAGGCTGCAGTAGGTACTGGGAGATGAAGAAGCTAGGAAAGGATAGAGTAGCATGAAGAGCTGCATCAAACCAGTCTCAGGACTGAAGACCACAACAACAACAACAACAACAACAAGAGTATTTTAATTGAAAACTACTTCTTGGTGATGCTCGTAAGTGTTTTTCCTGACTTCAGTCATCTGTCAAATCTTTGTTGTTTCATTTTGAACTTACGCGCACCCGCGACGAGTAAACAGGAGGATGATGAGATCCGCATTTGGCAGTCACGTCGCATAGACTCAGCCCGGCAACAGCGAGCAGCGGCCGGCAGTTCGGTGCACAGTGACCTGTCGGCGTATTCCTCTACGGCAGTCACGCTAAGACAGCATCTACAATGCGCACTCCCGACTGCGGAAATCGCGATGTGGTAGAGGAAGAGGAATTCATTCCCTGTTTCTATTCTTAGTCCTCCTAACGTTTTCCACGCGCCTGACGCAGTAGTATGCAAGGGGTTCTGCAATGTAATTCTTACTTCACAGGAGAAATTTTTCCTCGTATCCACTCATGTATTGTTTCGTTATCGAGTTAAACCACTGAAACTCAGCCATCTAGTGAAGTTTCTTTCTGATCTCTTCCTCTAATCATGATCTGTTGTATGACTATTCGAAGTCATACCTTTTTTGTGTCATTTTAAAGTTTTGCAGTCACGGTTGAAAGCCTAATTCTTGTCCTTTATGGGTGTGGGCATCATAGCAATCGTAATTGTCCAACGTCATGCTGGTGTCGGCATTAACAACCACTGAGTTTCTTATTATTGTTCTGTTTAATTATGTAATTTCGTTCTCAAATAATTTTATAGCCTCGATGTTTATATGCCTGACTAATTTTTACACTTTCTACACGTTCTTTGAATAAATATTATTTTAGCAGAACAAACTCTATCATTCAGCAACCATTAATGTAAATTATTACAGTGAAACGCCCAGGTCCTCCAACTATAAGCAATAGACGAATCCCCTGACAAGCTAAGAAACCTAGTAAGTAACGTTTTCTTATAAGCGCAGCAGGTGACTTTTTTAAGGAGCCTATTTGCTCCATTGGGGGAGGGGGGGGAGGGTAATTATCATTTTATATGGTCTGGGATGACAGATTCAACATCAGTCCAATCTGCACACCCACGAGAGCAGCTGGTGAGCAAGTGGTAATGCTCACAAAACACCTGGCTTCTGACAAGGTGTGCACTGATTTTTTTTTTCCTCTATCTGATTCACAGCTTTATCATTACTTGTCTGATTTACCATACGATCTTCAACATTTTTCTGTAGCACCACGTTTCAAAAGCATTTATTATATTCTCGTCTGAACCGTTTATTGTCCACCTTTCACTTCAGTGCAAGGCTACACCCGTCAAATACCTTCACAGAACAGATTTCCTAACATTTATATTTGTATTCGACCTTAACAAATTCCTCTTTTTAGACTTTTTTTCAAGTGTCCCTCTGCATTTCACATACTCTCTTCTTCGACCATCTTCAATTATTCTGTTGTCCAAATACTAATTATCTATTATTTTCAGTATCTCATTTCCTAACCTTATTTCCTCAGCACCGCCTGATTTAAATCGACCAAATTCCGTTACCTTCGTTTTTGTTAGCTGATGTTCATTTCATAGCCTCCTATTCCTTTCAACTGCTCTTCCAGCTCTACAGTCTATGATAGAATTACAATGCCATCGCTAAATGTGAAATCTTTTATTCCCTTTCTCTGAATTTTAACTCCCTTTCAAAATGTTTCCCTTGTTTCCTTTACTGCTTGCTCCGGGAACATACTGAACAACGTTAGGGATAGACTACAGCCCTGGCTCGAGTCTTTTTCTACTACCGCTTCCATTTCATTTCCTTCGAATATTGTTAACTGCAGTCTTGTTTCTGAACATGTTGTAAATAGCCTTTCGGTCCCGTTTTTTACCACTAGCACCTTCAGAATTTCGAAGAGTGTATTCCAGTCGAAAATGTCAAAAGATAACTCTAAATCTACAAAAGCTATAAACATACGTTTTTCTGTAGCTGGGACAATCGAAGTCAACACAAAAAAAAATACCGTTAATTTCGGAATGACATGTATTTATATCACAAAGCGACTACCCCGGAACCCCTAACTACTGATCGAATTTAAAATGCTGTCGTAATCTACTCGGTAACAGGTATAATCGTATGTGAAAAGATTAAAAAGGTAAAATGAGTATTACAGTTAGAAACTGCGTGACTGCCTACAGGCAGCGTAACTGACGGTATGTAAACACCCGAAATGTATTGGTCCAGTATTTGAGCCGGTCTGAGTGGCCAAGCGGTTCTAGGCGCTACAGTCTGGAACCGCGCACCGCTACGGTCGCAGGTTCGAATCCTGCCTCGGGCATGGATGTGTGTGATGTCCTTAGGTTAGTTAGGTTTAAGTAGTTCTCAGTTCTAGGGGACTGATGACCTCAGAAGTTAAGTCCCATAGTGCTCAGAGCCATTTGAACCAGTATTTGACAATGAGGACACTTAGCGACTTTCAACAAACTTTATACATAATTTCCAACCTTCACGAAACTTTTTCTTGTTGACCCCCACCCCCGCCCCACAGAATGATGAAAAGAAAAAGCTAATCGCTTTATACATTTTCGCTGTTCATGCAGTAAAACTTCAACTTCAAACATAACGTTTTAATTTATTATTTGGTTAGTACTAATTCTATACGCAACACATTTTGAAGGCAGTGGACACACATACCACTGGGTACATCTGCAATATTATATCACCGTAAGACACATAGTTCAGGAGATGTGCGTGAAAAATTAGCTTTTGCTGAAAATGGAGCGCAAATTCCTATTATTTAACCAGTGTTTCATAATTAGAGCACTTTTCGATTTCCAACAAACTTCAAGGGTGATTTCATATCTTCCCTGTTCATATGCTTAAAGTCAAATATTTAACGTATTAACTAAATTTAAAGTAACGAGACGTTTGAAGCTGTTTTATACAATGAAGAGCCAAAAAAACTGGTACACGTGCCTGATATTGTGTGGAGCCCCGTGAGTACGAAGACGTGGCATGGACTCGACTAACGTCTGAAGTAGTGCTGGAGAGAATTAACACCGTGAATCCTGCAGGGCTCTCCATAAATTCGTAAGAGCACGAGGGGGCGGAGATCTCTTCTGAACAGTACGTTGCAAGGCATTCCAGATATCCTCTATAACGTCCACGTCTGGGGAGTTTGGTGGCCATCGGAAGTGTTTAAGCTGAGAAGTGTGTTCCTGGAGCCACTCTGTAACAATTATCGCCGTCTGGGGTGTCACATTGTTCTGCTGGAATTGCTCAAGTTCGTTGAAATGAACAATGGACATGAATGGACAGCATGCTTACGTACGTGTCATCTGTCAGCGTCGTATCTAGAAGTATCACGGGTCCCAATCAATCCAACTGCACACGCCCCAAACCATTACAGAGTTTCTACCACCTTGAACAGTCCCCTGCTGACATGCAGGGTACATGGATTCATGAGGTTGTCATCATACTCCTACAGGTCCATCCACTCGACACACTTTGAAGAGAGACTCATCCGTCCAGGCGACATGTTTCCAGGCATCAACAGTCGGGCCCAGGCGAGGTGTAAATCTGTGTCGTGCAGTCATTAATGGTACACGAGAGGGCCTTCTGCTCCGAAAGCCTATATCGATGATGTTTCGTTGAATGGTTCGCACGTTGACACTCGTCGATGGCCCAGCACTGAAATCTGCAGCAATTTGTGGAACTATTGGGCTTCCATCACTCTGAACGAATCTCTTCAACCGTCAATGTTCTCGTTCTTGCAGGATCTTTTTCCGGACACAGCGATGTCGGAGATTTGATGTTTTACCGGATCCTTGATATTTACGGTACACTCGTGAAACGGTCGTACGGAAAAAACCCCACTTCGTGGCTAGCTCGGAGAAGCTATGTGCCATCGCTACTGCATGGACTACAACACCACATTCAAACTCACTTAAATTTTAATAACCTGCCATTGTAGTAGCAGTAACCGACCTAACAACTGCGACAGACATTTGTTTTATATAGGCGTTGCCGACCGCTGCCTGTTTATATACACTACTGGCCATTAAAATTGCTACACCACGAAGATGGCATGCTACAGACGCGAAATTTAACCGACAGGAAGAAGATGCTGTGATATGCAAATGATAAGCTTTTCAGAGCATTCACACAAGGTTGGCGCCGGTGGCAATACCTACAACGTGCTGACATGATGAAAGTTTGCAACCGATTTCTCATACACAAACAGCAGTTGACCGGCGTTCCCTGGTGAAACGTTGTTGTGATGCCTCGTGCAAGGAGGAGATGCGTGTCATCACGTTTCCAACTTTGATAAAGGTCGGATTGTGGCCTATCGCGATTGCGGTTTATCGTATCGCGACACTGCTGCTCGTGTTGGTCGAGATCCAATTACTGTTAGCAGAATATGGAATCGGTGAGTTCAGGAGGGTAATATGGAACGTCGTGCTGGATCCCAACGGCCTCGTATCACTAGCAGTCGAGATGACAGGCATCTTATCCGCATCGCTGTAACGGATCGTGCAGCCACGTCTCGATCCCTGAGTCAACAGATGGGGACGTTTGCAAGACAACAACCATCTGCACGAACTGTTCGACGACGTTTGCAGCAGTATGGACTATCAGCTCGGAGACCATGGCTGCGGTTACCCTTGACGCTGCATCACAGACAGGAGCGCCTGCGATGGTGTACTCAACGACGAACCTGGGTGCACGAATGACAGAACGTCATTTTTTCGGATGAATCCAGATTCTGTTTACAGCATCATGATGGTCCCATCCGTGTTTGGCGACATCGCGGTGAACGGACTTTGGAAGCGTGTATTCGTCATCACCATACTGGTGTATCACCCGGCGTGATGGTATGGGGTGTTATTGGTTACACGTCTCGGTCAGGTCTTGCTCGCATTGACGGCACTTTGAACAGTGGACGTTACATTTCAGATGTGTTACGACCCGTTGCTCTACCCTTCATTCGATCCCTGCGGAACCCTACATTTCAGCAGGATAATGCACGACCGCATGTTGCAGGTCCCATAGGGGCCTTTCTGGATACAGAAAATGTTCAACTGCTGCCCTGCCCAGCTCATTCTCCAGATCGCTCACCAATTGAAAACGTCTGGTCAGTGGTGGCCGAGCAACTGGCTCATCACAATACACCAGTCACAACTCTTGATGAACTGTGTATCGCGTTGAAGTTGTATGGGGCAGCTGTACCTGTACACGCCATCCAAGCTCCGTTTGACTCAATGCCCAGGCGTATCAAGGCCGTTATTACGGCCAGAAGTGGTTCTTCTAGGTACTGATTTGTCAGGATCTATGCACCCAAATTGCGTGAAAATGTTATCACATGTCAGTTCTAGTATAATATATTTGTCCAATGAATACCCGTTTATCATCTGCATTTTTTATTGGTGTAGCAATTTTAATGGCCAGTAGTGTATCTCTGTATTTGAATGCGCATGCCTATACCGGTTTCAAATGTTCAAATGTGTGTGAATTCCTAAGGGACCAAACTGCTGCGGTCATCGGTTCCTAGGCTTAGACACTACTTAAACCAACTTACGCTAAGGACAACACACCGATGCCCGAGGGAGGATTCGAACCTCCGGCGGGAGTATAGAAGTTTCTTTGGCTCTTCAGTGTACATGGGAGTTCGATTCTTCAAAGAATCGGAGGTTTAGTGGCACCTTGCTGATTATGGCTAACGACACGTACCGGCGTCGACTGAATCTCGGCTACAACGCGCCAGTCACCCCTCATCCTGTGTGCTGGAGCTGCCGTCAATAGGCTACTTGTGTAAAGTTACGTAATTAGAGACTGGGCCTGCACCGGCTCCACGGAGGTCGGGCCAGGTCAGCCGCGCGCAGTTATCTCGTTGGAGAGAGGCGACCTGGGCGGCCGGCGCCCTTTCCGGATGCGGAGGTGCCCGGCCGGGAGCCGCGTCGTCTCCGTCATCGGCGGGCAAGTTCAAGAACGCTGTCTCTCTAGCAACTTCTCATCTTCAAGGGTTGTTAGTCGTCGCCTTTCACTGAAGGGCTTTCTCAGCCTGCTTCGTATAATACGCTACGGTCTCAGTTTGAAATTAACATCGTCTACCTACACATAATGGATCTTCCACTTTGCAGTTGAATGTGCGCTCTTCTTAATCATCCCGGTAGATTAAAACTGTGATGGACCGGGACTCAAAACCAGTACCTTGCTTTTCACGGGGAACACTGTTAGCCACTGAGAATTTTAGACAACTCGCGACCAGCTCACAATTCTCATCTGCCATGAAGTTTCATCGTTTATCGGTATTCATATTCTACATGCTGCAATACAGTGTGCGTTGGAATCACTCCAGCATCATTACTGTTCTCTCCTCTTGAGAAAATAAAGTTTTATTTCATTCTAGTTCAAATACGTACTAGGAAACAATTTTTTATTCACTGGCGATCTGTTAATTATAAATTATGATGAAGATAAACAGTAAATCCTTGTCCACAAGCTGAGTTTACAGTGTCAAGAATATAATTTGAAAGCACCTAGTGATAAGACGAAAGTAAAACACACGATCGAAAACTGTCATTTTGAAAATAATAGATCAATTGCAAAGTTTTACCCTCTTGGAAATCAGATACGTTACCTAGAGTCTAGAACATCAGTGTATATACTGTATATACAGGGTGAAAAGTATTTAAACCGACAAACTCTGGGAGGTTGTAGGGGACATCAAAACAAATATTTCTCCCTAATGTCATTTTCTCCTATGAGGAGTATTTAAACCGGTAGAGGAAGATATCTCTGGCAACAAATTAATCAAACCAACAAAAATCTCCATAGGGGACACATCTGGGGATCGAGCAGGCCATGGTACAGGACTACCTCTGCCAATCAACGTTTCTGGAAACCGTCGGTCCAAGAATTGACGCACACGACGACTGAAATGTGCCGGCGCCCCGTCATGTTGGAACCACATGCGTTGTCTTGTGCGGAGCGGGACGTTTTCTAGCAATTCTGGCAATGCTCTGGCGAGAAATTGTAATAGTGCCTGCCATTTAATGGCCTAGGTAGCAGCTACGGCCCAATTAAACAGTCCCCAACAACACCGACCCACACATTAACGGAGAACCGCACTTGATGTGGGCATGTGGATTATCCTCACTCCAAACATGCGTATTGTGCATGTTGAAGACTCCATCACGCCCGCACGTTGCTTCATCGGTAAACAACACAGCGGATGGAAATGTAGGATGCATTTCACACTGTTCCAGGTACCACTGCGAAAACTGTGCTCTGGGTGAATAATCAACTGGTTCCAGGTTGTGGACACGCTGTAAGTGAAATGGACGTTACAATTGCTCTCGAAGGACTGTTCTTACATTCGTCCCCATGTTACGTGCAATTGCACGAGTGCTGATTGAAGGATCCCGCTCCACATGCTGCAAGACAGCTTCCTCAAACTGCAACGTTCTTACCGTGCGATGGCGTCCCTGTCCAGGTAATCTGCTAAATGACCTGGTCTCACGCAGACGTTGGTACACAGCAGCAAAGGTCGTATGGTGCGGGATACGGCGATTAGGATATTGTTTGTTGATAAACCCGCTGTGCAGCTCGTCCGTTGTGGTGCGCCACGTAGTACGCACCAAGCATGTCAGTGTACTCACTCTAGGTGTATCGTTCCATTAGTAAACAGAGACAATGCACTACTACACTGGTGGACAGTAGTTGCCTCCAACTGAAGAGCGTAATACGCCCTCTAACAACTGTAGATCGTAATACGGCCTCTAAAAACTGAAAAGCGTAATATGACCTCCACCGGTTTAAATAATCCTCATAGGAAAAAATGACATTAGGAAAAAATACTTGTTTTGATGTCCCCTACAACGTTCCAGAGTTTGTCGGTTTAAATACTTTTC
The DNA here is from genome assembly GCF_023864345.2 of Schistocerca serialis cubense. NCBI lineage: Eukaryota > Metazoa > Arthropoda > Insecta > Orthoptera > Acrididae > Schistocerca > Schistocerca serialis. Next base: position 168,758,505 of record NC_064644.1, on the reverse strand, counting down.
ACCCTGTATAGGACAAGGCATCGTCGTAAAGTAAATGAATCAGAGTCTGTGTCCGTGTGGGTTAAAGCTGCACTAAATTGTGCAAAGATTTAAGTTGTTGGTGATGTCACGCATTATTATAGAAACTGAAATAAAGCACCTGTCCTTGCCAAATTCCCCTATGTTTGTGTGTGTGTCATCGAATATGCAACTTTACGAAATAAGGTAAAGACAGTATTTAAAATTTTTATAAAACTATGGCGGTTTCCGTGCTCCTTTACGGCAGTGAGACGTGGATACTTACCAAACCACAAAGAAATAATATTCAAGCATATGAAAAGGGGTGCCTAAGAGCTGTGAAATGATGCACAAATTTAGATAAAATAAAAAATAGAATAGACACAAAACTTGAATCAATAAACGATAAAAGATATAAGATGTAGCCAAATGAAATGACCTTGTGGAAAAAAAGTCAGCCATAAAATATGTACCACGAGGAAAAAGACCAATGTGCCTCACCAACTGGTACGTGTAGTTCTGGATGCAGCATGAGTCATGAATTATTGTTACGTGTTACGCTGAGGAGAGGGGCAATCGAAGACACTCTAGTCCTGTTCAGTGACCACTGCTTTCCAAGCAGGAGACACCCAGAACACGCTAACATTCTTCTATTTTAATAGCGCCTTCTAGAAACAGTCTTCGTCTTGAGCACGATCGCGGCGGAAGGTGATTTCGTGAATGTCGTCACAGAAGAGAGTAATACACCACCTTCCATCTGTACTCCAACTGTGGAATGTCCTATTTTAACACCTCAAATATGCGTCTCCAAGATATTGCAGGGATACAATGTCCAAGTCTATCATCTTCAAAAGTTGCATGCACTAGGACCGCATCATTTGGAATCTGAGAGATAGTTACTTCATGAAAATGCTAATGATGCTCCCTTTCACTTACACGTATTAACCACAAACCAGTAAATCATCCCCCCCCCCCCCCCCGTCTTTAAATACAGGAACTCTCATGTATAAAACAGCTTCAGACTTCTGATTACTTTACAAACGAGTTAATGTGTTGACTATTTGACGTTAAGGACATAAAATCTTTACAGCTCAAGACTCATGTTGGCTTCATTAGTTTAGTATCATTCACACAAAAAAAGGGAAAAGTAAAAACCAAAACAGGGTGGTAAACGAGAAAAAGTTCAGAAAAAGTAAATTGTGCATGAAGTTTGTTGGAAGTTGCTACCTGCTTTCTGTCTGAAGACATAAGCAGCTTCTCACTGTAAGATTCGTCTTATTATGTTGAATCTTGATTCTATTTCTTAATGAGTAGATTATGACAGGATCTTCAATTTTTAAATTCGGCCAATGATTATCTGCAAATCTGAGAATCAAATTATTGTTGCTACTGGAAGCCATTTGGTAGGCCGACCACCTGCAGCTTGGCTGATGCCTAGTTAACGCCTACATGTTACTTTCGAGTGACATCTTTAACTCTGAGAATACACTAACGACTGCTACAAGAACTCGTTAACAAATATTTTCCGTGAAAATTTTGGATGATATGGTTGCATATGGAGCCCCGCCACAACTGGATTTTGATGAGCGAGAACAGCTAACTGATGACTTGGGGAACATTGGACACGTTAAGCAAGAGCTGCTGCGCCACCACCGAATTCGCTTGACTCAACGTTCTTTGATTTTGTGGTTGGCGGTGTGTGAACAGTGTACTGTACATTACTCCAATTTTCGCGAGAGATGAGCTGACTGCACAAATCCATTATGCGATTCATGACTGAAACGGAATCCTATTATGATGGCAGAATTGGCCAGTAATCGCTGCAAAACTACAACGCATATAATAACGCTCAGAACAGACGGTTAGAAAACCTGTTAGCAATTCCAAAACGACTACGGTACAACTATTCCTTTTTAAAATGACTCCATAATCACCAGCTTCTGTCAACTTCTTGAATTATTGTCAGTACGACTGAACAATTTCGGCCTTATGCCATTTTCGAGAATGTATCCAATTGTCTTTTCCGGTGGCATGCCTAATAAAATCTTCTCGGTTAGAACCGCTACTTACGAATGCCATATCAATGACGATTCTGCAATTATAATTTACAACTAGCGTACTTGAAAAAGGCTTCAGGCCGAAACGTGAAGAAAAATAAGTAGTTGACAATTGCAGGTGATTACTTTGTCATTTCAAATATTTCTAGTAAGTATGGACCCAAGTTCAAAGAAAGTTATTAAAATGTAATTTGTATACAATTGTTCAGTCAGAGAACTGTATGGGAGGGTCGCGCGTGTAACTTATAAACCGTTGTTTCAAATGAATAAGATCCTTCACAAAAAAGTTCACGGTAGCAATCTATCGTTCACAAACTTTGTTGACCAGATCCTGAAACACACTGTAGAATCAAACTATTTTTTAAATTTTTGAACGAAGACGCTGTTTAGTGACACACGAAATAATTCGTGCTGTGACAGAACATTTCAATGTTCTAGAAATAAACTGTTTAACAGGCAGAGCTCTTAAGCGCTATTTCAGATTTGTTATTACTAAATTTACACGGAAAAACTGCTGTATTAGCAACTCTTGGCCTCACATTTTGCAATGTCCTGGTGTTTTGTCGGGAAGTTTATTCGTAAATATTGGTATGTATTGGGACTAAACAGTTTCAACGCAATGTGCAAACATGAAAAATTTCAGTGGATTGTTACATTCTAGTCATTTACAAGTTCGTAAATGACACACTGGCTTAAATTTTGCATTTATAAACATACGTTTCAGTCCTAGTCATGCAAATACACTTTAAATTAACAGCTTTTTACAGGATGTCAGTTTTAAATAGCAGTTCGTCTACGGAATAATAAGAGTTGCACAAAAGAAAAGATTTTACATTAGATTTAAAATCTGCTTATTACCTGTCAGACATTTTATGTTATACGACAAATAATCAAAAATTTTTGGTGATGCATACGGAAATCATTTCTGAGAAACTGGCAGCCTTCATTAATCACATTCTTGCTGATAGCAATTGTGAAATCAATGCTTTCTTTATCATTAGTCAGTTACTCCAGATAATTACTTTTCTGTAAGGCATTATTGATCTAAATATACAAAATATATTAGGCGGTTGATTCGTTTGTTTCCAAGATTAGCGATTATAGTCTCAGCAGTTCAGTAATATGTCTCTTCTAATTCAATTTTTCATCAATATGTACACACAAAAATTTTGAACATCCTTCCCTGTTTACTGACTCCTGTTCATAGGATAACTTATACAGAATTCTTTTTTCGTTCATGGAGTCAGTGCTGGAAATCAGTGGCTATACACAGAACGTTCATTAACTTTGCGATTCGGCTTGGGTATGTCTAACAGCACGAAAACCAGGCATTACAGATGGAATGTAATTTCAAGCACGTGGCGTGAGTTGCGAGTGTTTACGCGTGGCGAGTAGGGAAGGTGGGAGCCCGTCGTCATGTGTTCGTGACTGCAGGTAGCCGCGTGTCTACAAGCTCGTGGTCATGACAGGGTAACTAGTCAGTCCCCTTCCACCTCTCAGGCAGTTCGCGCCTAGCAATTGCTTCCTCGTTCCTCCCCGCAACACGTCCCAGTAGAGTTTCCGCGCGACAGTCCAATAATACTTACGAAATACACTCCTGGAAATTGAAATAAGAACACCGTGAATTCATTGTCCCAGGAAGGGGAAACTTTATTGACACATTCCTGGGGTCAGATACATCACATGATCACACTGACAGAACCACAGGCACATAGACACAGGCAACAGAGCATGCACAATGTCGGCACTAGTACAGTGTATATCCACCTTTCGCAGCAATGCAGGCTGCTATTCTCCCATGGAGACGATCGTAGAGATGCTGGATGTAGTCCTGTGGAACGGCTTGCCATGCCATTTCCACCTGGCGCCTCAGTTGGACCAGCGTTCGTGCTGGACGTGCAGACCGCGTGAGACGACGCTTCATCCAGTCCCAAACATGCTCAATGGGGGACAGATCCGGAGATCTTGCTGGCCAGGGTAGTTGACGTACACCTTCTAGAGCACGTTGGGTGGCACGGGATACATGCGGACGTGCATTGTCCTGTTGGAACAGCAAGTTCCCTTGCCGGTCTAGGAATGGTAGAACGATGGGTTCGATGACGGTTTGGATGAACCGTGCACTATTCAGTGTCCCGTCGACGATCACCAGTGGTGTACGGCCAGTGTAGGAGATCGCTCCCCACACCATGATGCCGGGTGTTGGCCCTGTGTGCCTCGGTCGTATGCAGTCCTGATTGTGGTGCTCACCTGCACGGCGCCAAACACGCATACGACCATCATTGGCACCAAGGCAGAAGCGACTCTCATCGCTGAAGACGACACGTCTCCATTCGTCCCTCCATTCACGCCTGTCGCGACACCACTGGAGGCGGGCTGCACGATGTTGGGGCGTGAGCGGAAGACGGCCTAACGGTGTGCGGGACCGTAGCCCAGCTGCATGGAGACGGTTGCGAATGGTCCTCGCCGATACCCCAGGAGCAACAGTGTCCCTAATTTGCTGGGAAGTGGCGGTGCGGTCCCCTACGGCACTACGTAGGATCCTACGGTCTTGGCGTGCATCCGTGCGTCGCTGCGGTCCAGTCCCAGGTCGACGGGCACGTGCACCTTCCGCCGACCACTGGCGACAACATCGATGTACTGTGGAGACCTCACGCCCCACGTGTTGAGCAATTCGGCGGTACGTCCACCCGGCCTCCCGCATGCCCACAATACGCCCTCGCTCAAAGTCCGTCAGCTGTACATACGGTTCACGTCCACGCTGTCGCGGCATGCTACCAGTGTTAAAGACTGCGATGGAGCTCCGTATGCCACGGCAAACTGGCTGACACTGACGGCGGCGGTGCACAAATGCTGCGCAGCTAGCGCCATTCGACGGCCAACACCGCGGTTCCTGGTGTGTCCACTGTGCCGTGCGTGTGATCATTGCTTGTACAGCCCTCTCACAGTGTCCGGAGGAAGTATGGTGGGTCTGACACACCGGTGTCAATGTGTTCTTTTTTCCATTTCCAGGAGTGTATCTCGTGGACTTTTGCACATGTGTGAAAAAGAGAGGATGAAGAGGAGAAAAATCACATGGATACCAAATTATACACGTTTAGCAATAGAGACCCAAATTATATAAAATTCTAATGATGATTTTGAAGTATAAAGCGTTTCCAGAAAAGTTTCTTCTAGTTAACCGTTTATCTGCTGATGGCGGTGCGGACTAGGGTAATCGAATTTTCAGATTTGTAGTTCAGAAAAGGTAATCGATAGCGGACTGTTTTGTTATCACCTGGCATTAATCTTAGAATTAAACACAAAACTTACAATTAAAGAAGCTTAGAACCAGATCTGTTTTAAAAACGTTAACAATAATCTTTAATGGCACTCTGCGCACAACCATTGCAGATGTGTATGAAGTCAGCGAAGTTGTAAAGTAGTTTTGTACAAAACCTACATTTACCTTACCCATGCTAACACCGTCATCAGGCCGCTTGCAGCAGCATTATACTTGTTTTATCTTAGTGCCGTCGCAGTTCTATTCCACGAAATATAGGCAACTCATACCTGAACAACCAGACGTACATACCAACTACCGACATTTAGAAATTCATGATCCAGCGCTATTTCTTCAGGAGCTGTAGTCCTCCATTTAAAATGTCACTGCCATCAAATTCGATTCCTAAAGAACGTGTATCGTATTACATACTTGCCTGGTACGTCGCTATCCTATTCAATTCACCATACTTTGCTTTACATCAACGAGTGCACGTGCAGACCCATGGAATTACAGTGCTGAAGATTCTCAACGCGCATTCAGGAAGACGGCGGTTCTAACGCCCGTCCGGTCATCCTGAGATAGGTTTTTCATTGTTTCCCTAAACCGCTTAAGGCAAATTCAAGAATGTTTACTTTGAGAAGGACACGACTGATGTCCGTCCTCACCCTTCGTCAATACGCGTTCGTGCTCCTCCTCTAATCACCTTGACGTCGAAGGGTAGTTTAACACTAATTTTCCTTCCTTCCCATCGTTAATTACTTATGCTGGCATTGAATTACAAATATTCGCATACGTGGTATTTTGTTGTAACAAAGATCGGAGAAATATTTTAATATCAGCAAGAGCCCAATATGGGTCAGGTGCAACGATTACTATCTGAATGCGACGGTGGCATCAGCCAAGAAAAGGTTTATAATGTTATATTGTTGTAGGTTCGGCCCTTCGGGCACCAAATCCAAACGGAACCGGACGGTGAATTATTTGACTTCCATTGCAAAAATGAAATTTCACGGGTAACTATTTATGAGTGTATCTAGAATTAGAGTAAAAGTCATACGAAACCCAGCTCGCTCTGTTCGTCTATGAGATCCAGAAAGTGGTAAATACCGTCACCCAGATTGACGGCGTGTTCCTGAACTTCCAGAAGCTGTTCAACACTGTTACGCACTGGCGCCTAATGGACAAATTTCCCGTGGTACGGAATATCGGACCAGCTATGTGACTGGGTTGAAGAGTTCCTAACAAACATAACACGATATGACATCCTTAATAGAGGGAAATTTCCAGATGTCGGGCATACCCCAAGGGAGTCTTATACGACCATTATTTTTCACGGTATCTATAAATAACGGAGTGGATAACATCGGTAGTGCTGTTGCACACAGAGAAGTAGTAACGCTTGATAACTGTTGTGAAACACAGGAAGACCTGCAGAGAATCGGTGTCTGGTGCAGGGATTGGCAGCTGACTCTTAGTGTAAACAAATGGAACGTACTGCGCCTAAACAGACAGAAAGACCTATTATTCTAAAATCACAAGATTGCACAACGATCATTGGAAGCAATCAAATACATTAAGTATCTAGGAGAATGCGTACGAAGAGATTTAAATTGGGCGACTACATAAAACTAATCGCTGGTATGGCAGATACCTGACAGATTCATTGGAAAGCTCTACAGGAAATTTAGTCCACACACAAATGAGGCAGCCTACAAAACTTTCGTTCGACCAATACTTTAATACCCCTTATCAGTCCGGAACCAGTACCAAATAGGATTGATAGAAGTAGAGAAGCTCTGATGAATAGCAGTGGATTCCGTTCATTTCGCGGGCGCAATATCGTCACGGAGATAGTATGTAGCTCCAGTGGCGGAAGCCCCAAGGGATGTGTTTTGCATCACTGTTGGTTTACTGTTAAAATTCTAAGAGCGTATGTTCCTAGAAGAGTCAACGAGTTTATAGTTACCTCTTTACGTCTATCTCGCGAAAAGACCATGAAAGTGAAATTAGAGAAGCTTACTATCTATTATTTTTCCCGCGGGCCATTCGCGACTGAAATAGCAAAGGAGGAAACCGCGACGGTACATAAAGCATCCTCGCCACACACCGTAAGGTGGCTTGCGGAATACAGATGTAGATACGTTTTGGAATGAACTGTTAGTACACAGATTAAAACCGTAAGTAGTTTCCGCATCTTGTCAAGTTCTTTGCCATTTCATTTTCTTTTACGTGATGTATGCCCTGCCTAACGTAAGATCATTTAGCAACTTTATTTCCTAAACCGTTTTTCGTCAAAAATTCTCGTTTTGATAACAGGTTCGTGTGGCCATCCTCCGCAGCAAGCATATAAATACTTGCTTTGTAAATAAAACTACCTTATCCTGCTGCTAGTTACTTTATTTATCCCATACGCGTTTCGCCTTTTCCTGTTCTAAGGCGTCATCAGTGGGATCTTTAACGATACAGTTTTGTTAGTTTTATATTATTAAACGCTTCACTTTACGACTTTTTTTGCAAAAAAGTAATTACTTACGATCTGTTGATCTGCGTTTCCTCACACCTGGTCTGGAGGTCGCACTACCGCTTTTTTCGTTTTGATGTTTTATCATACGCTCGTTCGTTAGTTGCGCGCGCGAGAGTGTGTGTGCGTGTGTGTGTGGGGGAGGGGAGGGGGGGGATGAGGAGCTTCTTGTCTCCGAAGTTCGGAAAAGTGTTCCATGTTGCGGTTATATTTTGCAGAATTTACATCTTTGCTGTGCAATCCATGGCAAAGAGCGTAGCTGAGGGCGCTTTGCACTCTACCACGTGTTGCGCTTTCTTCCCGTTCATTCGAGTATGGAGCGCGCGAGAAATGATTGTTTAGATGCCTTCTGTAATAAGTCTCATCTTTTCTTCGCAGCCGCGCAGGGTAGCCGCGCGGTCTAGGACGTCTTGTGACAGTTCGCGCGGTTACCCCCGTCGGAGGTTTGAGTCCTCCCTCGGGCGCGCGCGCGCGTCGCGATTGTGTGTGTGTGTGTGTGTGTGTGTGTGTGTGTGTGTGTGTGTGTGTGTGTGTGTAAGTTGGCCTTAGCGTAAGTTGGGTTCAGTTATATTAAGTAGTGGGTAAGCTTAGGGACCGATGACCTCAGCATTTTTCTTCGCAACTCCTACGAAAGCGGTTAGTACAAGTTGTTCTATTTTTGTTCAAACTTTGTTAGTGGTTTTAGTGGGCTGTAGTCCGATTACAATTACTTGATAGTTTACATTTGACGCGTTATACCTCGTTTCTTCCAATCAGAGCGCTCAACGTCACGACCGAACCGTTCGCCGTTGGCAAACTGCCACAATTTGTTCACTCCCAATTCCTTGACCGGCTTTCTTGATGTATGTGAATCCTGGGGCTACGAAATACAGAAGTTTCATACACAGCACTAAGCAAACACTACTCGATCCTTCCGCACAATATGCGCATAAGCTTCGCACGACTTTGCATGAAGCCGAATTTTCGAAGTCTATGAACTAATCGTTGTGAATGGGACTCCACAGTCATAATTACACCTTTCTGCAGTGTAATGGTATAGCGTAGTCGTTAGTGTATAAACCTCAGGTGGAGGAGGTTCGAATCTCTTGCAATGCAGCTATATTTTTTTATTTTTCTAAATCTTATCAAGGGAGTTTGATTATATTTTCATTCAATTAAATGGTTAAAACGTATTTTTTTTTATTTTTAATAATCGCCCCGTCATTTTCATTATGATGTTGAGTTTTTTATTTGCTCTAGTTTTACTTCCTATCATTCTTTTTTCGTTTGTAATCTGCTTCTGTCGCCTGTACCCTATAATCTGTAACCAAGTGTCAACCAGGTTGTTAGTGTGGCATCCCGTGTAGCCAGTGTGGCGATATTTTCACGTAATCAATGACAACGAGAAATTACAGTCTGCTTTTACCGTTAAAATGGAAATTTTGCTCCGGAAGGTGACTATACTAACGAACATATTAATAAATTTTTCTGTCTTGAGTTTACTCGTAGAGGTTAACCTTAAACGCCGTGAACAAAGAGATCACGATTTTAGTTCTGCAGCAAATTTTTGATCGCCGTTTTCTCGGGCAAACTGCACATCACGAGTTGTGGTTACGTTAGGACATGAGTTTAAATTCAGGGCTACAAAACCCGTCATTTGCCGCAGTTCGACACTGGTCACTCAAAAATCAGCTAGTAACAGAGCCTCTCCCATTTCCGTCATACCTCGCGGCGGCTGCTTCCAACATTACTTTGTGTTACAGATTAACAGCATTTGTCAAGTGATCCGACTTTTGTCGTCTATAACCGAGTGGCAGCCGGCACCGGATGTGGCAACATTGTAGCGGCTAGTGACAGACGTCAACTATTAATCCGACTACCTACAACCTCTTCAACAACCGCAATCGGTGTCATATAAATAACTAAGTTTTTTCACTGTATGCATCACTATCCCAAAAAAACTTTCACCGCAAAATGCTGCCGGAATCTCGGGCTCAGCAGATTTTAATTGGAAAAATATACGACAGCAGCAACTTGACGATGAACCTGTCGGTTCCAAACAGTAACGGCGCTATTTTAATAAACAGCACATATTAACAGTGGATGACTGCTTTTTTTCCCCTTCAGTGTCTGTGAAGTACTGTCGTGTGTTGTTTCTGGTGTTCTGACGGAACGCAAGGTCAATAGCACTTTTTCGAACGGGACGATTGCGTCTACGTGGCAAGGGAGAGGTCAGTCGTGTAGAATGGGCGTCCGGCGGAAACCCGGCCTCGTAATCAGAAACCCACACCTCACTGGAGACTGTTAATGGCTTCCCGAGAGCCACACCAAACCGGCACTTCCTGCCGGCCATTTGTGTCATTCAGCGGCCGGATGCCAAGGCGAGGAGAAGGGCGGTCGTACAGTCTGACATTCACTTACTACCGTTCGTCTTTTAACTACTGTACGCTGAACTCTGGTTAATTAGTGATACCCCGCGACGATGTGAGACTGAAAGACGCCTTGTACTAAAATAAAATAGCGTTTTGTTTTTTGTCTTCTGCTATCACAAAGAGCCACAAGTTGACCAAAAGTCGTGCACACAATACTTACTGGTTTAATTAATGAACTCTAAGTCCACCTGCTGGTGGTTTAAACCTCTGAAACTCGCAATGGAAATAAAACGTGACTGGTTAGAGTAAACCTTTAATTTCAACTGATGCCCAAAATTCACGTCCATGTCACAGACGGCACGGAGAGACAAATTCACAAGTTGTAATACGATGAAAGTAGGACACAGCGCTATCAGGCTCGTAAGAAGTCTCTGTTTTTGCGGAAATAAGAGAAATTTTGGAGATCTTCGAAATGGTTAACATTTTAAATAGAATTTCGTGGCTGAAGAATGAACACGGAAGAAAGTTTTAGTATGTTTCTTATATTAATTATGACTTTTTTACTAACAAAAGGTGCCAACATACGGTAACAATCTTCCCTGTTTCCATCACAAAATCTTGCAAGTCAGACCCGGAAGATACCGTTATACGTATCATATTTCCGACATGTACAATGACTGTTACCATAAGCTTCAACAAATATTCTCCAAATCATATACCAAGTGACTTACTGTTTCTGACGTTTTCTCTGTCAGTCTCACATACTGAAAACAATCTCATTCCAATAAAAGTCTTATGAATTTAGCAAGTCTACTAACACCTATGAAGAATTGGCAGACTTATGATGCTACAGTGCAACCTCGTTTATCCGGACTAGGTAAGACCGTAGGTTACCTAGACTACAAAAAATCCCAATTATCTGGAAACTCAAAAAAATATGACAAGGGTTAAATGACATACAAACACACACATTACACTAATCACTGAAATACTACGTAATTAAATACCAGAGTTTTAAGTCGTTTACGAGCAGCACGATCACAAAGGCGTTTCACCAATATTAGTTCGGCCGAAGTTGTTTCCGACCAGCGTTCAAATTAACCATTATTTTGTTCAGCGGCATTGCTGCCCCTGTTTTGTGTCACAATGACCTTCCACTGAGCATCAACTACTGTAGTCACTGACACTTGACGTACCGATTTTCTATTTCGATTTTTCTAACCAACCGTGGCTGGCTGTGTAGTTAGGATGACGATTGGAAAGCTTATTAAAAACCTAATTTTCCTGCGATATCGCGTCCCAAATCGGAACGCCACTCTCCTTTTCTGCACTAAACCACAAGAAAAAAAGCGTCATCTAGCATCTCATTCTTTGCTGTTTTGGTTGTCCCGAGACTTTTTAAATTGCACTTTTGTCATGATTTTGAAACGAAAGTCTTCAGTTTATTCACGGTTATGCTTCCAATCTGACACCATTAAAGTTCCAACAGTAAATTCAGCAGTCATGTTTTGAACAGTTATCCTTTATCCATAATACTGAGCGCATCAAACTTTTTGTGCATGGAAACCTCTTTGATGTTACACTACTGGCCATTAAAATTGCTACACCAAGAAGAAATGCAGATGATAAACGGGTACTCATTGGACAAATATATTATACTAGAACTGACTTGTGATTACATTTTCACGCAATTTGAGTGCATAGATCCTGACAAATCAGTACCCAGAACAACCACCTCTGGCCGTAATAACGGCCTTGATACGCCTGGGCATTGAGTCAAACACAGATTGGATGGCGTGTACAGGTACAGCTGCCCATGCAGCTTCAACACGATACCACAGTTCATCAAGAGTAGTCACTGGCCTATTGTGACGAGCCAGCAGCTCGGCCACCATTGACCAGACGTTTTCAATTGGTGAGAGATATGGAGAATGAGCTGACCAGGGCAGCAGTCGAAAATTTTCTATATCCAGAAAGGCCTGTACAGGACCTGCAACATGCGGTCGTGCATTATCCTGCTGAAATGTAGGGTTCCGCAGGGATCGAATGAAAAGTAGAGCCAAGGGTCGTAACACATCTGAAATGTAACGTCCACTGTTCAAAGTGCCGTCAATGCGAACAAGAGGTAACCGAGACGTGTAACCAATGGCACCCCATACCATCACGCCGGGTGATACGCCAGTATGGCGATGACGAATACACGCTTCCAATGTGCGTTCGCCGCGATGTCGCCAAACACGCATGCGACCATCATGATGCTGTAAACAGAACCTGGATTCATCCGAAAAAAAAAAAAAAAATGACGCTTTGCCATTCGTGCACGCAGGTTTGTCGTTGAGTACACCATCGCAGGCGCTCCTGTCTGTGATGCACCGTCAAGGGTAACCGCAGCCACCGTCTCCGAGCTGATAGTCCATGCTGCTGCAAACGTCGTCGAACTGTTCGTGCAGATGGTTGTTGTCTTGCAGACGTCCCCATCTGTTGACTCACAGGTCGAGACGTAGCTGCACGATCCGTTACAGCCATGCTGATAACATGCCTGTCATCTCGACTGCTAGTGATACGAGGCCGTTGGGATCCAGCACGGCGTTCCGTATTACCCTCGTGAACCCACCGATTCCATATTCTGCTAACAGTCATTGGATCTCGACCAACGCGAGCAGCAATGTCGCGATACGATAAACAGTAATCGCGATAGGCTACAATCCGACCACTATCCAAGTCGGAAACGTGATGGTACGCATTTCTCCTCCTTACACGAGGCATCACAACAACGTTTCACAAGGCAACGCCGGTCAACTGCTGTTTGTGCATGAGAAATCGGTTGGAAACTTTCCTCATGTCAGCACGTTGTAGGTGTCGCCACCGGCGCCAACCTTGTGTGAATGTTCTGAAAAGCTAATCATTTGCATATCACAGCATCTTCTTCCTGTCGGTTAAATTTCGCGTCTGTAGCACGTCATCTTCGTAGTATAGCAATTTTAATGTCCAGCAGTGTATTTTACATTCTCAACAAACATGGGTATTACAGTACAACATAACTCAATGTTAAGTAGTTATGTTGTTACCTGACACCGTGCCAGTATCTGTACGGCGGTTGGCTGAATGTAAATTTAATGCTTTTCGTCGCGTATTGTCGCCGCTATTAGTTTCTGATGATCAAATACCGTATGGTTACTGTATTAAAATAATAATACTACTAATAATAAACAAACAAATCCAAATGAAACGTAGATGCAGATTAGTTAGGGCTGCATAAAAGGGGTCCACTGAAATTACGTTTAATAATCGGCTACGTTACAGTGAGCGTTTTGGACCGAGTATATCGTAAAATGGCAGTTCCGATACGGGCGCCTTCAGTGAAATATCGTTCATTCGCGGTGAACGCTAGATTTTTGAAAGGATTAATGCGCTCATGCAACCAGCAAGATACTGTGGAAGTGATGTTTATCTGGCGGATCGCTCTTTTCACGCGAACAGCCAGAGCTGTCCAGCCGCGAAGTGGTACGCATCCTCCCTCACGGTAGAACGGTCATCCGCACGCCCCAACTCATGCCAACATACGCTCCACTCGCTCAGCCGTCGGAAGCGCTGTGCCTAACTCTGTTCTGTTCCGCTCAAATGTTCACCGCCCGTGTTTCGTTATCAAGGCTGGGGACAACTGAAGCATGCCCGTGCAATACAAGTAGACATTCAGATCGTTCGAGGCATGCTGAGTTCATCATTATGGAGGAGGATAGTGGCTAGTGAAGTACCGACATGAGTGTATCTTTTTTTACATGTAAAGTGGACTGATAAGCCAAAAAAATATCTTGACAACCTATTTAATAACGAGCTGGTCCACCTTTGGAACACAACACAGTAATGATTCTGTGTGGCATGGATTCGACAGTCCTTGGTACGTTTCCAGAGATCCACGGATCCAATGTCTACGCACAGGTCACACCATTCCCAGGCGAATTTCGTGGCCAAGACATCAACGTGAGTTCACCTTCATGCTCTTCAAACCACTGTTCCACGATTTTGGTGTTGTGAGAAGGGCAGTTATCTTGCAGAAAGATGTCACCGTCATCGGGGAAGACAAGCATGAATGGAATATTCATGCAGTTTACAGTTGTCATGGTGCCATCCATAATTGCCACATATACCGTTATTCCCTGGTGAATGTCCCCCGTAGCATAATATTGATCACATCGGTCTGGATTCGCAGCACTCTATATGTTTGGAGTAGCTCTTCTCCAAATGACAGTGTATCCGTACCCGACCACCGACCTGGTGTGACAAACTTGATTCATCCGAACAGGAGTGTTTCCAATGATCCAGCATACAATCTTGATGATCTTGTACCTACTGCAATCGCAACTGACGATATAGTTGGTCAACATGACAACACGTAGGGGTTGTACACTGCAGATCCCCATGATCAACAGTGTGCCCTAGCTGCGCAAGAAACACGTGGTGGAATAAAAAATAACAGACCAAAATTGAAGGAATGAGACTGGTCCTAGAAAGGCGCGATCAATAATATGGAAGTGAAGTGTTTGTAAGGCCAGAGGTCAACATTAAGTCTCTAAGTCTAACATGCAGGGATAACACAGAATCACTAACAGAACTAGAGACGTGCATAGCAACTTCAGTCTACAAATCACCTATTGATGAACGCAGTTTCGACAAGGAAATGAATTTCAAAACGAAAAGTTTCAAGACTGTATTAGGAGATTTCAACTGCAGAAACACAAACTGGGCTATGAAACTACAGACAAGAACGGCAATGATTTGGGAATCTGGATGGAAAGTGAAGAACTTAAACTCACACGCGACGAATTACTGAAGTGGAAGATAGCGCAAGGACTATAATCCGGATAATATTTCCATCAGTTCCAAAGCAGCTCAACGTGAGTCAAAAACGCCTTAGGAACCCGAGGCAAAAATACAGCGTAATACCATAACGTGTGCAGCAGTAGGAATTATCAACCCAAAACGAGTCCCTTTAAAACGACGATTCAACTTCAAAAAGGCGTCCTGGGAAAGTTTCTCACACGAATTAAACAAAGAACTTGCAAGACTTAAAGCGGTTCCAACATCGCCTGCGTGTTTCGTAGTCCTAGTGAGAGTTATTTCTCGGAAACACATACCCCGTGGAAGCAGAACTATACATACGCGGCAGGTAGCCTGCTGAAGACCTATCAGGATATATACGAACAGGTCCAGTAGCTGAAGAAACCATTCAAGCCGATGAAGAGCTGATGACATACATAGTAGAAGGCAGAAGGGGAAAATGCTCAAATATTTGGTTGCTCTAGATATGGCTCAAAATAATAAACCACAGTAATGAAAAATCTAAGCAATGATGCTAAAAAAAAATCAAGTGAGACATTCAGCTTAGTAACACCAAATGAAATAGCTTACCAAGTACTTAAGAACGAGAAAACAGAGCCGAAATCACATACCAAAATTATCACGATACATTGAGGAGAAATAACTCTTTGAGCTTACCTTTTACAACTGAAAAATTAGTAAGTGCCGTAAAGCAAATGGAAAGTAACATAGGTGCAGGCTCAGATGATATAAGAACAGAGAAGATGCAGAATTTCGTATCAGAGCCTATAAAGTGGTTGCCTGAATGAAGGAATATGTTGAATCTGTCCAAACACCTAAGCTGTGGAGAAAAGCACATATCATAATTATTCTGAAAACAGCGCAAGCACCCAAAGGTCTAAAGAACTTTCGCCCGATCTCGGTTGTCACCTGTTTAAAAAGTCTTTGAAAAAATGATACTGACTAGGATTTCGTCAAGTGTGAACGAAAAGGTCGTTTCGAAGCATTCTGTCTTTGGACTAGGCAAGTCGCGGTCTGGTCGAGTCCTTAACCTCACCTAACACACCGAAGATGGTTATGAAAAAAAAAAAAAAAAACAGTTACTGGTGCAGATTATACAGCCCTCAGTCTCATTATGAAACGGTGAATCAAAATAGGCTTATGCAAAAGCTTTAAGAGACAACTAGGTATTTCAAGCTGACAAACGTAATGAGAAGTATTCTCCCGACCATAAGATTCTACGTACTGCTGCCAGGTAGGTAGCGCCACTGAAGAAACCACAACGGATCTTCTCAAGGCAATGTGCTATGCCCGATTCTCTACATATGTATACTAATGCTACTAGATGCATGGCGATTTATCTGTGCGGATGACACTGATGTGACGGCCCAAGAGAAGATTTCTGAGAAAGTTGTGAAGCCAAAAGAAGCAACGCACTTGGAAGGTTACGAGAGTATTATGATCTGAACCATCCCAAGACCCATCGGCGGAAAGACTGAAGTAAAAGCTTTTCACGCAAGAAACGCAGACGATGAAAGAAAACTTAATATTAAGTGATGTGGATCGGGAATTCAACGCTGTTACACTCCAAAATATCTGCAGCAGAAACAACTTCATCAGAAAGCTGGCAAGTTCTAGGTGGGAATAAATCCCCAAGTTGTCCAGTCAACTGCGTTGGGACTATGTTTTTCTGTGGGAGAGCATGGAACACCAGTCTGGGGAGATTCGGTCGGCACCACGCATGTGGAAATGGCCTTAAACGAGTCAGTCTGCTTAGATACGGAGTGCCTTAGACCAACCCCATTCCCAACGATCTACCCCTCGGCTGGCATTGCACGTTCATTCCCAACAAGACGAATGGTAGGAGAAATGGAACGAAAGATGAAAATTGAAAACCTAAAACATTTGATGTAGATGTAGAATCTACAACACGTCGCCGTACTGTCAAGAAAATTTTTTGCACCGAACGTTACCATTAGACGGCAAACCAGATGTTAAGATGTGTTTTCCGGCGGCAAGAAAGTACTTCTAACCATGCCGGCTTCACTCTAAAGGAAGAAATTAGTTACGATTTCCACCTACCTTGCATTACTTAGAGACTGCCTAACAGATCAAAAACAGGAATCTCAAGGTGCAGAACAATTTGGTCTCATGGATGATGATGATGATGATGATGACGATATGTGGAGCTGCGGAGCAGTCCAGACACATGCTAGTACGCCAAAACAAGGACCAATTGTGTACTCAGAAAAATGCTGTAAATGTCACCGTACAGAGCATAGAAGATGCAGAATTCTGAACTGTAGAAGTGTGTTGTCTTTCTTGCGGACACGCAAAGTAAGCAGCAACGTGAAGACGAATGGTTGCTCCGAAACAATTGTGCCTGCACCAGCATTGTACTCTGTCGTCAAATCTGACGCAGATTGCCGCCTATCCTGTTCTACATGGCAGAGAACACCCGTGTTCAAATACGGACCCGCGAGATAGCCCTCCTTGGCGGTGTTTAGACAGCAATCACCGTTTCCGGCCGCACTGTCTTTCAATTACAACACTTTCTCGGATATTTCTGCTAAAAGTTTCAGCGTCAACATTAACAAGCGTTGTATCACTGTAGATCTACACCTATACTGCACAAGCGATCTTGCTGTGTGTGGTGGAGGGTACTTCGAGTATGACTGCCACTTCCCCCTTTCTTGTTCTTGTCGCCTATAGTTCGTGGGTAATACAATTGCCGGTAAGCCTCCGTGTTGGTTGATCATCTTTGTAACACTTTCGTCCTTACTGCATAAATCTGTAACGAAACGCGCCGCTCTTCTTTGGGTCTTCTCTAGTTCCTCTATTGAGTTCTGTATGGTATGGATCCCATATGACGAGCAATATTCAACTACTGGTCTAACGACTGTTTTCTAAGCTACCTGCCTTGTGGATGGACTTATTCTGCTGTGGATTTTTCCAATGAATTTCAATCTGGCATCCGCCTTACTCACGATTCATTTTATGTGGTCGTTTCATTGTAAATCGCTCAGTACACATATGCCACGGATTTCTTGGACGTAGCTGCTCCCGTGACTGTTCTGACATTTTTTACTCACATAATAAAGGGAGGCCTCGCTGTTTGAGGCGCCATGTCACGGATTGCGCGGCCCCTCCTGTCGGAGGTTCGAGTCCTCGTTCGGGAATGGGTGTGTGTGTGTGTGTGTTGTTCTTAGCATAAGTTAGTTTCAGTTGGATTAAGTAGTATGTAAGCCTAGGGATCGATGACCTCAGCAGTTTGGTCTCTTAGGAATTCACACACATTTTAACATTTTTGAATAAAGGGAGTTTCTGTCTATGTATTCGCAATTCGTTACATTTGTTTATTATGAGAGTCAATCGCCACGCCTTGCACCAAAAGCCGATTCTCTACAGTCTTACTGCACTTCGCAACAATTTTCTACCGTCGCGACTTCTCTGTATACTTCATCCACGAAAAGCTGGACGGAACAACTTTTTCAGAGCTTTCGCATGCCATTAGAAAAGTACGTCGTTCTACTAACAAATTTATAAAATTAAAACGTTCCCCAATACATCGGTATACAAAAGTTAGTAATGTTACCCACAAACGAAAATTACTTGCCGAATATCTCGTTTCGGTATCTTGAATCGTTCACGAAACACAACAGATTTACCCTGTATATTCGGATTCAGGTCCCGTTCTTGTTATCAGTAGTAACACGTTACGAAGGTCAAACGTAGTGTGTACTGAGCCGTCAGGAACAGGTTCTAATGCAAATAGGCGAAGGACGTAAGGCTGTTTATGACGTACGACTTGGCACAAGCAGCAATGCACTGAAATGTCGGTAAGGAGTCCACACTCTGGCGGATGCTGCCCGTGCGGCAGAGACGTCGGCCTAGAGCTCCTATATGATAGGCTGAATCGTCCGCCAGTCTTCCCAACTCTGAGGATTCAGCAATGTTTACCTTGTGGATGGTTAAACTACTCATGCAACTTTTTATAATATTTCTTATAAAATATATATCGCATGTATGAAGTGTGTCGAATAGTAATTGCTGTGTGTGGACAAATTTAGATTATTTTTTTCATATAACGGAAAAATTGAAATGTAATAGTACACTGCTATATAAGTGTAGGCTAAGGGTTTTGGTGATAGTTCGTAAATATTAAATGTAATGAGTTAAGAAATCGGTAGCAATGTCTTCAAATATGGGTGTTACGCTGTAACAACCCGTCCCTATTTATTGGTTTTGGGCCATATATAGGCACTTATACTATTAGCAATGTCTTCAAATATGGATGTTACGCTGTAACAACCCGTCCCTATTTATTGGTTTTGGGCCGTATATAGGCACTTATACTATTTATGGTTTAATCTTAAGTACGTACTTTAAGAACTGCGGCATTTTTATTGTACAGTGGGGGGAAAAGTATAGTTTCATGTAACAGTGAAACGAATTTTTATTAACAATTTCATTTATCACTTAACCAATATTTATTTTATGTACTTCATAACAGGTATGTTGCTTCTTGAGTCCTATTGAAAACTTTATTCTTTAAAATACTTGCTGCTTGTGCAGGTTCCCTCACACTAACTAATGCGGTATAAAAATATCTTAAGTATCATTCGTCCTACCGTAATTATATAAGAAATGGGGTAAATAATTCGGTTCGTCTAGTGTTCAAATGGCTCTGAGCACTATGGGACCTAACTTCTGAGGTAATCAGTCCCCTAGAACTTAGAACTACTTAAACCTAATTAACCTAAGGACATCACACACATCCATGCCCTAGGCAGGATTCGAACCTGCGACTGTAGCGGTCGCGCGGTTCCAAGCTGTAGCGCCTAGAACCGCTCTGCCACTCCGGCCGGCGGTTCGTCTGGTGTGTTTATGATGATGATGACATATAAAGACGTCAGAAACATTCCTGTCCACTTTGCCAAATGCGAAAATATATCTGGAATGGAAAAATTTGGAGACAAAATGCTAGAGTATAGTTTTCGACTGAGGGAAGAAACGCAATTGTACAAAACTGGTTTCATGTTTATAACTACTTTTATTGACGTATATATACAATACACAATTGAGCACCAGCTCCTGGTTCCCCGTTGTGTTTCCGGAATTTATGGCCCATCTTTTTCTTCGTTCGAGATCACTTGGAAATCTAAACATGCGAGAACCATTTTTTGCAATAGTTAATGCAGTTCACAGCTGAGCGGCCAGTCGTATTTCCACGAATTCTTCAATACATTTAAGTATAAACCTCCACTCGTATCGTGACTTATTGTTGCTGTTGTGGTCTTCAGTCCTGAGACTTGTTTGATGCAGCTCTCCATGCTACTCTTATCCTCTGCAAGCTGCTTCATCTCCCAGTACATCTACATCTACATCTACATTGATACTCCGCAAGCCACCCAACGGTGTGTGGCGGAGGGCACTTTACGTGCCACTGTCATTACCTCCCTTTCCTGTTCCAGTCGCGTATGGTTCGCGGGAAGAACGACTGTCTGAAAGCCTCCGTGCGCGCTCTAATCTCTCTAATTTTACATTCGTGATCTCCTCGGGAGGTATAAGTAGGGGGAAGCAATATATTCGATACCTCATCCAGAAACGCAACCTCACGAAACCTGGCGAGCAAGCTACACCGCGATGCAGAGCGCCTCTCTTGCAGAGTCTGCCACTTGAGTTTATTAAACATCTCCGTAACGCTATCACGGTTACCAAATAACCCGGTGACGAAACGCGCCGCTCTTCTTTGGATCTTCTCTATCTCCTCCGTCAGACCGATCTGGTACGGATCCCACACTGATGAGCAATACTCAAGTATAGGTCGAACGAGTGTTTTGTAAGCCACCTCCTTTGTTGATGGACTACATTTTCTAAGCACTCTCCCAATGAATCTCAACCTGGTACCCGCCTTACCAACAATTAATTTTATATGATCATTCCACTTCAAATCGTTCCGCACGCATACTCCCAGATATTTTACAGACGTAACTGCTACCAGTGTTTGTTCCGCTATCATATAATCATACAATAAAGGATCCTTCTTTCTATATATTCGCAATACATTACATTTGTCTATGTTAAGGGTCAGTTGTCACTCCCTGCACCAAGTGCCTATCCGCTGCAGATCTTCCTGCATTTCGCTACAATTTTCTAATGCTGCAACTTCTCTGTATACTACAGCATCATCCGCGAAAAGCCGCATGGAACTTCCGACACTATCTACTAAGTCATTTATATATATTGTGAAAAGCAATGGTCCCATAACACTCCCCTGTGGCACGCCAGAGGTCACTTTAACGTCTGTAGACGTCTCTCCATTGATAACAACACGCTGTGTTCTGTTTGCTAAAAACTCTTCAATCCAGCCACACAGCTGGTCTGATATTCCGTAGGCTCTTACTTTGTTTATCAGGCGACAGTGCGGAACTGTATCGAACGCCTTCCGGAAGTCAAGAAAAATAGCATCTACCTGGGAGCCTGTATCTAATATTTTCTGGGTCTCATGAACAAATAAGGCGAGTTGGGTCTCACACGATCGCTGTTTCCGGAATCCATGTTGATTCCTACATAGTAGATTCTGGGTTTCCAGAAATGACATGATACGCGAGCAAAACACATGTTCTAAAATTCTACAAGAGATCGACGTAAGAGATATAGGTCTATAGTTTTGCGCATCTGCTCGACGACCCTTCTTGAAGACTGGGACTATCTGTGCTCTTTCCCAATCATTTGGAACCCTCCGTTCCCCTAGAGACTTGCGGTACACGGCTGTTAGAAGGGGGGCAAGTTCTTTCGCGTACTCTGTGTAGAATCGAATTGGTATCCCGTCAGGTCCAGTGGACTTTCCTCTATTGAGTGATTCCAGTTGCTTTTCTATTCCTTGGACACTTATTTCGATGTCAGCCATTTTTTCGTTTGTGCGAGGATTTAGAGAAGGAACTGCAGTGCGGTCTTCCTCTGTGAAACAGCTTTGGAAAAAGGTGTTTAGTATTTCAGCTTTACGTGTGTCATCCTCTGTTTCAATGCCATCATCATCCCGTAGTGTCTGGATATGCTGTTTCGAGCCACTTACTGATTTAACGTAAGACCAGAACTTCCTAGGATTTTCTGTCAAGTCGGTACATAGAATTTTACTTTCGAATTCAATGAACGCTTCACGCATAGCCCTCCTTACGCTAACTTTGACATCGTTTAGCTTCTGTTTGTCTGAGAGGTTTTGGCTGCGTTTAAACTTGGAGTGGAGCTCTCTTTGCTTTCGCAGTAGTTTCCTAACTTTGTTGTTGTACCACGGTGGGTTTTTCCCGTCCCTCACAGTTTTACTCGGCACGTACCTGTCTAAAACGCATTTTACGATTGCCTTGAACTTTTTCCATAAACACTCAACATTGTCAGTGTCGGAACAGAAATTTTCGTTTTGATCTGTTAGGTAGTCTGAAATCTGCCTTCTATTACTCTTGCTAAACAGATAAACCTTCCTCTCTTTTTTTATATTCCTATTAACTTCCATATTCAGGGATGCTGCAACGGCCTTATGATCACTGATTCCCTGTTCTGTACATGTTGTTGTTGTTGTGGTCTTCAGTCCTGAGACTGGTTTAATGCAGCTCTCCATGCTACTCTATCCTGTGCAAGCTTTTTCATCTCCCAGTACCTACTGCAACCTACATCCTTCTGAATCTGCTTAGTGTATTCATCTCTTGGTCTCCCTCTACGATTTTTACCCTCCACGCTGCCCTCCAATACTAAACTGGTGATCCCTTGATGCCTCAGAACATGTCCTACCAACCGATCCCTTCTTCTGGTCAAGTTGTGCCACAAACTTCTCTTCTCCCCAATCCTATTCAATACTTCCTCATTAGTTATGTGATCTACCCATCTAATCTTCAGCATTCTTCTGTAGCACCACATTTCGAAAGCTTCTATTCTCTTCTTGTCCAAACTATTTATTGTCCATGTTTCACTTCCATACATGGCTACACTCCATACGAATACTTTCAGAAATGACTTCCTGACACTTAAATCAATACTGGATGTTAACAAATTTCTCTTCTTCAGAAACGCTTTCCTTGCCATTGCCAGCCTACATTTTATATCCTCTCTACTTCGACCATCATCAGTTATTTTGCTCCCCAAATAGCAAAATTCCTTTACTACTTTAAGTGCCTCATTTCCTAATCTAATTCCCTCAGCATCACCCGACTTAATTAGACTACATTCCATTATCCTTGTTTTGCTTTTGTTGATGTTCATCTTATATCCTCCTTTCAAGACACTGTCCATTCCATTCAACTGCTCTTCCAAGTCCTTTGCTATCTCTGACAGAATTACAATGTCATCGGCGAACCTCAAAGTTTTTATTTCTTCTCCATGAATTTTAATACCTACTCCGAATTTTTCTTTTGTTTCCTTTACTGTTTGCTCAATATACAGATTGAACAACATCGGGGAGAGGCTACAACCCTGTCTTACTCCCTTCCCAACCACTGCTTCCCTTTCATGTCCCTCGACTCTTATAACTGCCATCTGGTTTCTGTACAAATTGTAAATAGCCTTTCGCTCCCTGTATTTTACCCCTGCCACCTTTAGAATTTGAAAGAGAGTATTCCAGTCAACATTGTCAAAAGCTTTCTCTAAGTCTACAAATGCTAGAAACGTAAGTTTGCCTTTCCTTAATCTTTCTTCTAAGATAAGTCGTAGGGTCAGTATTGCCTCACGTGTTCCAGTGTTTCTACGGAATCCAAACTGATCTTCCCCGAGGTTGGCTTCTACTAGTTTTTCCATTCGTCTGTAAAGAATTCGTGTTAGTATTTTGCAGCTGTGACTTATTAAGCTGATAGTTCGGTAATTTTCACATCTGTCAACACCTGCTTTCTTTGGGATTGGAATTATTATATTCTTCTTGAAGTCTGAGGGCATTTCGCCTGTTTCATACATTTTGCTCACCAGATGGTAGAGTTTTGTCAGGACTGGCTCTCCCATGGCCGTCAGTAGTTCCAATGGAATATTGTCTACTCCGGGGGCCTTGTTTCGACTCAGGTCTTTCAGTGCTCTGTCAAAGTCTTCACGCAGTATCATATCTCCCATTTCATCTTCATCTACATCCTCTTCCATTTCCATAATATTGTCCTCAAGTACATCGCCCTTGTATAGACCCTCTATATACTCCTTCCACCTTTCTGCTTTCCCTTCTTTGCTTAGAACTGGGTTTCCATCTGAGCTCTTGATATTCATACAAGTTGTTCTCTTCTCTCCAAAGGTCTCTTTAATTTTCCTGTAGGCGGTATCTATCTTACCCCTAGTGAGATAGGCCTCTACATCCTTACATTTGTCCTCTAGCCATCCCTGCTTAGCCATTTTGCACTTCCTGTCGATCTCATTTTTGAGACGTTTGTATTCCTTTTTGCCTGTTTCACTTACTGCATTTTTATATTTTCTCCTTTCATCAATTAAATTCAATATTTCTTCTGTTACCCAAGGATTTCTAGTAGCCCTCGTCTTTTTACCTACTTGATCCTCTGCTGCCATCACTACTTCATGCCTCAAAGCTACCCATTCTTCTTCTACTGTATTTATTTCCCTCATTCCTGCCAATTGCTCCCTTATGCTCTCCCTGAATCTCTGTACAACCTCTGGGTCTTTTAGTTTATCCAGGTCCCATCTTCTTAAATTCCCACCTTTTTGCAGTTTCTTCAGTTTTAATCTACAGGTCATAACCAATAGATTGTGGTCAGAGTCCACATCTGCCCCTGGAAATGTCTTACAATTTAAAACCTGGTTCCTAAATCTCTGTCTTACCATTATATAATCTATCTGATACCTTCTAGTATCTCCAGGGTTCTTCCATGTATACAGCCTTCTTTCATGATTCTTAAACCAAGTGTTAGTTATGATTATGTTGTGCTCTGTGCAAAATTCTACCAGGCGGCTTCCTCTTTCATTTCTGTCCCCCAATCCATATTCACCTACTATGTTTCCTTCTCTCCCTTTTCCTACACTCGAATTCCAGTCACCCATGACTATTAAATTTTCGTCTCCCTTCACAATCTGAATAATTTCTTTTATTTCATCATATATTTCTTCAATTTCTTCGTCATCTGCAGAGCTAGTTGGCATATAAACTTGTACTACTGTAGTAGGTGTGGGCTTCGTATCTATCTTGGCCACAATCATGCGTTCACTATGCTGTTTGTAGTAGCTTACCCGCATTCCTATTTTCCTATTCATTATTAAACCTACTCCTGCATTACCCCTATTTGATTTTGTGTTTATAACCCTGTAGTCACCTGACCAGAAGTCTTGTTCCTCCTGCCACCGAACTTCACTAATTCCCACTATATCTAACTTCAACCTATCCATTTCCCTTTTTAAATTTTCTAACCTACCTGCCCGATTAAGGGATCTGACATTCCACGCTCCGATCCGTAGAACGCCAGCTTTCTTTCTCCTGATAACGACATCCTCTTGAGTAGTCCCCGCCCGGAGATCCGAATGGGGGACTATTTTACCTCCGGAATATTTTACCCAAGAGGACGCCATCATCATGTAATCATACAGTAAAGCTGCATGCCCTCGGGAAAAATTACGGCTGTAGTTTCCCCTTGCTTTCAGCCGTTCGCAGTACCAGCACAGCAAGGCCGTTTTGGTTATTGTTACAAGGCCAGATCAGTCAATCATCCAGACTGTTGCCCTTGCAACTACTGAAAAGGCTGCTGCCCCTCTTCAGGAACCACACGTTTGTCTGGCCTCTCAACAGATACCCCTCCGTTGTGGTTGCACCTACGGTACGGCTATCTGTATCGCTGAGGCACGCAAGCCTCCCCACCAACGGCAAGGTCCATGGTTCATGAGGGAGGGTTCTGTACATACAGAGTCGAAAAGTTCGGGTCTGTTTGTTATCAGTAGGTCCAAGATGTTATCTCCACGAGTCGGTTCTCTGTTTAATTGCTCGAGGTAATTTTCGGATAGTGCACTCAGTATAATGTCACTCGATGCTCTGTCCCTACCACCCGTCCTAAACATCTGAGTGTCCCAGTCTATATCTGGTAAATTGAAATCTCCACCTAAGACTATAACATGCTGAGAAAATTTATGTGAAATGTATTCCAAATTCTCTCTCAGTTGTTCCGCCACTAATGCTGCTGAGTCGGGACGTCGGTAAAAGGAGCCAATTATTAACCTAGTTCGGTTGTTTAGTGTAACCTACTGCAACCTACATCCTTCTGAATCTGCTTAGTGTATTCATCTCTTGGTCTCCCTCTACGATTTTTACCCTCCAAGCTGCCCCCCACTACTAAATTGGTGATCCCTTGATGCCTCAGAACACGTCCTACCAACCGATCCCTTCTTCTAGTCAAGTTGTGCCGCAAATTTCTCTTCTCCCCAATTCTATTCAATACCTCCTCATTAGTTATGTGATCTACCCATCTAATCTTCAGCATTCTTCTGTAGCACCACATTTCGAAAGCTTCTATTCTCTTCTTGTCCAAACTTTTTATCGTCCATGTTTCACTTCCATACATGGCTACACTCCATACAAATACTTTCAGAAACGACTTCCTGACACTTAAATCTATACTCGATGTTAACAAATTTCTCTTCTTCAGAAACGCTTTCCTTGTCATTGCCAATCTACATTTTATATCCTCTCTACTTCGACCATCATCACTTATTTTGCTCCCCAAATAGCAAAACTCCTTTACTACTTTAAGTGTCTCATTTCCTAATCTAATTCCCTCAGCATCACCCGACATAATCTGACTACATTCCATTATTCTAGTCTAGCTTTTGTTGATGTTCATCTTATATCCTCCTTTCAAGACAATGTCCATTCCGTTCAACTGATCTTCCAAGTCCTTTGCTGTCTCTGACAGAGTTACATGTGAATTACATGACATTACAATGTCATCGGCGAACTTCAAAGTTTTTACCGTATTTCTTCTCCATGGATTTTAATACCTACTCCGAATTTTTTTTTTGTTTTCTTTTTTTTTCCTTTACTGCTTGCTCATTATGCAGATTAAATAACATCGGGGAGAGGCTACAACCATGTCTCACTCCCTTCCCAACCACTGCTTCCCTTTCATGTCCCTCGATTCTTATAACTGCCATCTGGTTTCTGTACAAATTGTAATAATCATGACTTATATGCAGACAGTATACAGACAGGTATGACTATCCTGTTCTTTGAAGAAAACATGGCGGACAGTTTAGCTCCGACTACGGGAGTCTTGCGTTGACCGGCAAGTGGCGGGTGCGGCGCTGTAACGACAGGAATGCGATTTCTGGAGGCGGCCACCACGCTCCAGTGGGCGCCAGCGGCGTGGCGCGACGTGACGGTGCAGCCAGGCGCCGGGCGTTCGTCCAAGCGTGACGCCGGCGGGACCGCTGCCGAATGAGACTGCTCTCCCCCAAAAACGAAATAGCCGCGTGCGCCAAGCGTTTAAGTGAAATATCTGGCGGTGGCTTCTCTCTCTCTCTCTCTCTCTCTCTCTCTCTCTCTCTCTCTCTCTCTGTGTGTGTGTGTGTGTGTGTGTGTGTGTGTGTGTGTGTGTAGGCAGCTGCGCAGAGGGGGTAGGCTATCGCAAGTTATATCAATAGAGTTGTTGATTGTAGAATGATGCCGGCCGAGGTGGCCAGCAGTTCTAGGCGCTACAGTCTGGAACCGAGCGACCGCTACGGTCGCAGGTTCGAATCCTGCCTCGGGCATGGATGTTTGTGATGTCCTTAGGTTAGTTAGGTTTAATTGGTTCTAAGTTCTAGGCGACTGATGACCTCAGAAGTTAAGTCGCATAGTACTCAGAGCCATTTGAACCATTTTTTTGGAAAATGATGCCTCTCTACAAGTGCGGCATGGTCTAATTGGTCATCAGCAGAACACACGGAAAGTCATTTCATCAGGAACAGAACAGAACAGAACAAATCTGCGGTCCAGCCATATTAATCTGCCCACCATCTATGTTCGACGCCATTGTATAATAACCACTCACAGATGGCACGTGGCAGCACCTACAGTGGAAGGCGTATAAAGCGTTTCAGGGGGACGCGGGAAACACTGGTTTCACAAGTCCAAAAGCGCTTGATAATCAGCATTCGAGTCAAGGGCGGAAGCATTTCTAAAATGGCCACGTCTAAAAACTCTTCGCGTGGCGCTGTGGTTCAAGTATACCGTTCATGGTAAAATGGCGCTATCCAAACCCGGTGCTGAGGCAACTGTGGTACACAACGGACCATATATGACAGGGTCGTCGAGAGGTGAAGGGGCTAGCAGGCGTGTAACTGTTCAGCAACTGACCGTGAAGATGAAACAAGGGGCTGCTATCAGTGTCCCCTCAACGACAGTTCAGCGAACACTGCTGCGTATGGGCTGCCGCAGCTGGCGCCTGGTTCATGCAACCATGCTGACTGCTGTTCATCGGCAACAAAGGCGGGAAGTGGCACAATACCTCAACTGGACGTCCACTGACTGGCGACAGGTGGCCTTTTCACATGAATCACGTTTTATGCTCCATCTGACAGACGGCCCTTGGCGTGTATTGAGTGAAATGTCAAAGCAAACACTCTGCAATCTAGAGGGAGCATTATGGTCTGGGGAATGTTTTCGTCGCATTCCCTGAGTGCGCTCGTCATTCTAGAAGGCACGATGGATCAATGCAAGTATGCATCTATCATTGGGACCATTCCCATCCCTACATGCAGGCTGTTTCTTCCACGCCACTACGACATCTACCAGTAGGACAATGCAACGTGTCACACAGTTCGCAGAATACGTGCGCTAGGCGGAGAGTATCAGGACGAGTTTGCTGAGCCCCCCTGGTCATCAAACTACCCGGATTTAAACCCAGCGACAATCTACAGAATCATCTCGACTGGGCTGCTCGCGCCATGGATTTTCAACCGAGAAACCTAGTGCAGCTGGCCGCGGCATTGGAGTCGGCACCGCTTCACATCCCTGTCGTTACCTTCCAGACCCTCACTAACACACCTCCTCGCAGTGGTCCGCGCTGCAAAAGTTGGGTATTTAGGCTTTTGACAGGTGGTCACATTCATGTGGCTGGATGCTGTGTTCTGCAGTATAGCCACTATGTAATAATTAAATATACAGGTCCCGTTCTGCCAGTTGTGGCCTTCAGTCCAAAGACCGGTTTAACGCAGCTCTTCATGCTAATCCATCCTGTGCACCCTCTTTATCTCAACGTAACTACTACACACATTTCAATATGCTTATAGTCTTCACGCCAAATTCACGATTCCTTGATGCCAGGGGATTCGTGTCATCAACCGAGTCCGTCCTTTAGTCAAGTTGTGCCACCGATTTCTTTTTCCCCAATTCGACTCACTACCTCTTCACTAGTTACTCGATCTACCCAGTTAATCTTCAGCATTCTTCTGTGCCACGACATTTCAAAAGCATCTAGTCTCTTCTTATCTGAAATGGTTTCCGTCCACATTTGACTCCGTACGACCCTACACTCCGGTCAAAATATCCAGAAAAGACTTCGTAACATCTAAATTAATATTCGGTGCTAACTAGTATCTCTTTTTTACAAAACTCTTTACTTGCTACAGTCACTCTGAATTTTATATCCTCTCCAATTCGACGATAATCAGTTATTTTGCTGCCCAAATCGCAGAGTTCCTCTACTACTTTTAGCGTCTCATTCCCTAATCTAAACCTCGTAGTATCGATTACATTCCATTACCCTTATTTTACAATTATTGAAGTTTAACTCAAAATTTTTTTCAAGACACTATCTATTCCGTTCAACTGCTCTCACAAATCCTTTTGTACTCGGAGTTTTCAGATATCACCGTAGTCCTAACACACCTTATCTTTCTTCTCCGCGGTCTAAGGCGCTGCAGTCATGGACTGTGCGGCTGATCCCGGTGGAGGTTCGCATCCTCCCTGTGTGTGTGTTTGTCCTTCGCATAATTTAGGTTAAGTAGTGTGTAAGCTTAGGGACTGATGACCGTAAGTCCCATAAGATTTCACACACATTTGAACACGTTTCTTCTCCAAATATTTCTCATGTTTCCCTCAGAGCACGCTCAATGTACAAATTGAATAAAACTGGGGACAGGATACAATCCTGCCTCATTCCAATCTCAATTACGGCATCCCATTCATGTCCTTAGACTCTTGTAACTACTGTCTGGCTTCTGCAAGAGACGTCTGTAACTCTTCCATTCCTGTATATAATCCCTGATACTTCCAGAATTTCAGAGCGTGTTTATTAGTCAATACTGTTAAAAGCGTTCTCTAAACCTACTGATTCTATAAGAGTTTGCTTTTTTTCCATGTATCTTATAAGGTAAGAACATTTCTATGGAACCTGAACCGTAATCGGCTTGTACCGGTTTTTCCATTCGTCTGTAAATAATTGGTGTCAGGATCAAGCAAGCATAACTTATTTAACTCATAGTTCGATAATACTCTCACCTGTCAGCACTTGTCTTCTTTGGATTGGGACTTACATTACATTCTTCTTTATCGCTCAGGGTACTTCAACAGCCATGGCTGGCTTTCCCGGCAATGTCAAAAATTCTGAGGAATGTCTTCTACTCTGGGGGCCTTGTTTCGACTTAATTCTTTCAGTGCTCTATCTTCTTCTCGTAGTATTCTATCTACCACCTCATTGTGCTAGTATCTGCCTCAGTTTCGAATTCACAAAGGCTGGCAAAACTAAGCCAGCTGATGGTCCATGAGATGTGCTTGGAAGGCTCAGCTGGCAATGAGCTGTCCACCAAAACACACTACACACACCTCCAGTCAGTTCCCATATACTTTGTGTGTGTTCTTTGGCACATTGAAGACGTGCAGTTCTCTGTGCCGCAATGAGCAGTGGCCCCTTGCGAGGTATCCAACTGACATTGACAAATTGCTTTCAGTTTTCCGTTCGCATAGTCTGCTAGGATACTGGCTGAGATGGACCTACGTTCACTGGTAGCAGCAATTCCTGTCGGGTCAGAAACAGATTTTTATTGACAAGGCGGAACACCAATCAGTGGAACATGTCGGTTAGGATATCTTTACGTGCACTGTTCTCACGCCGTGTTACGTAGGTTCCAGTGATACATCTTTCATTCACTGTGTGGTCTAGAGCACGTCCGGAAACGACAGCTCGCTTCTGCCTGGCTTTCTGTTATGTTTGCATGAAGATTCGTCTTACTGCGCTTATTCCACACAATCGACTGCCGTCACTTACGTCAACGGTGAAGAGTCACATGACTGCCTGGTACGAGTTGAACCATATACACCAGAGGTGTCCATACCGCGTCCTGCCGGCATATGCGGCCCAAACCATGTATCAAGGCGGCCAAAGAAGTGCGTATCTACCACACGAACGGTAAAAAAAAGATTCTATAAAATTCCGTTTATGTAAAGTTACGATATAGCGAATATTTTTAATTTGAAAATCCCGCCACACGAAGCTATTCTTCCATTGGTCCTTTTTTTTGGCTCAGCGGTTATTTTAGTGTTAAGAATACTTTGTGCGGCGGCCCCCCAAAATACTAATCTTCTTCCACTGCGGCCCAGGGAGGCTAAAGGGCTGGTTCCGCCTGATCTACACCATCAATAGCCACTATGTGCTGTTGCAAGGGGGTCACTAATATTTAGTCTGGAAAGCTTATTTGTTGTTGTTGTTGTGGTGGTGGTGGTGGTGGTGGTGGTGGTGGTGGTACGAGGGCTATCCGGAAAGTAATGCCCAATAGGATGCGGAATGGAAACGACAGCGAAAATCCGATGAAGCTTTGCACAAATGTGTTGATCAGTATCTATAGTATGCCTATCGATTGCGTCACGTTGCCCTTTTCAGTTCTGAGCAGACAGTGAGCACGTAAATATGCCTAGAAATTCGTGTCCACTTCCAAGCTTGGGTGCCTGCTGAGAGATTTCGCCTGATTTCATGTTACCCCACATAACTTGTCATGCATTTCCTTCTTCCTGAGAATTCTCGGCCGCACATTGCAGGGGCAATGAAGACACTCCTGCAGCGTTTTCGATTGGAGGTGTTTGATGGCCCCATCATACGGCCCGGATTTGGCTCCCTCTGAGTTACATCTCTGAGCCGCTGGCTATGAAGAAAATGTTTTGGCACAGACAAGAAGCTGCAGATTGGCGTAGAGAATTGGCAGAAAGTACAGGCGGCAGCTCCCTATGGCGAGGGTATTGCAAGGGTGGTATAATGCTACTGTACGTCGCACCCGCGATTAAGCACAGAAATAACTGGAAGATATAGCAAACTGTTACAAATAAAACATTTTTGATCTTCACTGTGGTTTCCATTTTGCGACAGAGCGGACCTTACTTTTCAAGTCGTGGTGGTGGTGGTGGTAGTAGTAGTACCTTGGGACCCTATTTTAGTTTCACTTGTCTCCTTTACCATTCAATATGTATGATGTTTTATACCAGCGGAAACTAAGAAGGATGTGTCGTTAGATATAGGATGGGAGCTATATCCGTAACTGTTGCCACATACAATAAACGCGTTAAATAAAACATGAAGGGTGTGAGTAAGGAAAACAAACGAACAACTGTACTCAGGGTGGTCTGTAAACCAGACCAAGACCTAATTCATTGCGTGGATTCGAATCAGTTCTGCCTCCCCTCTGACTGCCAGAGCTAACGCTCCAACCTTTACGGTATGAGAACAGGTCGACAAGGTAGCCACTCCGTATCAAATTAAACTCTTCACGTTAACAACTCCAAAAGGATACTATTCTCATCGTCGACTAAAGTGCAAGCTACGTTCTGCTTTAACTTAAGCACTGCTCTCTTGGGAGGACTAAAAATGCACTCTCTTAAAAAGTGGCGCTCCGAAATACGTGCGCCGTAAGCACAGCCAATTTCTGGGTCCTCCAGCTCGGGTACAAAGCCACGTCCCTGAGGACAAAGCGCCGTACACAAGTAGTTGGAAAGGGTTACTTCCCACTGCCACCGTGACCGCAAGGAAGTGCTTTGAAGACAGCAACTTACTGCTCCTCGTGCCTAACCGCCTTTCCTTCCACGTCACGAGACGGTATATATATATACAGGGTGTCCCATAATAATGTATACACTCTTTGAAACAGATTATCTCTTTAATTAAAGGAGACAGAAGTACAGTTTTTACGGGTAATAATTTAAAATGGCTCTGAGCACTATGGGACTCAACTGCTGAGGTCATTAGTCCCCTAGAACTTAGAACTAGTTAAACCTAACTAACCTAAGGACATCACAAACATCCATGCCCGAGGCAGGATTCGAACCTGCGACCGTAGCGGTCTTGCGGTTCCAGACTGCAGCGCCTTTAACCGCACGGCCACTTCGGCCGGCAGGTAATAATTTACAAGGTGGTAAAAAACATAACAATACTTTCTTTTGTTTCAGGATTGTCAGCAAACATGGCGTTATCGTTTGAACAACGGAAATGGGTGCTAAAGTGTTACTGGGAAACAGAGAATTTGAGTGCTGTACGCTGCCGCTGGAGAGTTGAATTTGGAACACAACCACAGACAAGAGTAACAATTACAAGAATCAGAGGTAAGTTTTAAGTCGAGGGAAGGGTGCACGATAGTAAGAAGGGACATAGCGGACGAAAGAGAAGTTCAAGAGACAACGAGAGTTCTGATGCAGTAATCCAGGCATATACACGATCCCCGAACAAATCTGTGAGGCAATGCTCTCGTGAGACTGGGTTCTGCAGAAGCAGTGTTCATAGAATTTTGCGGTCTCAGAACTTTAAGCCTTACATTCCAAGAATTCTCCATGCTCTTAACGAGGATGATCATGATAGGCGAAGCGAATTTTGTGACTTGTTCATTAACAGATGTGAAGAAGAGCAACGTTTCCAAGATCGAAATCTTTGGTCAGGTGAAGCGACGTTTAAAACTTGATGGAACAATTAACGCTATAAGTGCATGTACTGGGCCAGCGTGCATCCATGCGTAACCGAGCAAATGCATGTTAATCTACCAGGAGTAACAGTCTGGTGTGGTCTGTCTTGTAGAGGGTTAATCGGGCCGTACTTCTTTGACAACACTGTCACGGGCGACTCGTACTTGGAAATGATAGCTCCTGGTCTTAGCGTTCTGTTAGGAAATGAAGATTATTACTTTCAACAGGATGAGGCGCCACCTCACTTTCACCTGGATGTGAGGGCATTTCTCAATCGTACATTCCCTGTCAGACGGTTAGGACGAAGACGGAGTGTGGAGTATCCCGCTCGATCTCCAGATTTAACTCCTCTAGACTTCTTTCTGTGGGGTACTCTCAAGAACGCAGTTTACGCTGCGAGACCACGCACACTGGATGATCTTAGAGAGCAAATTGAGCAAGCCTGTGATGCTATTCCGTTGGAAACAATAAAGTTGGCATGTCGCTCAGTCATAGGTCGTTGTCGACGGTGCACTGCGATGGACGGACTCCAGTTTGAACATTTACCACCTCAAGTCGGACCATGAGGCACGTAACACCACTAAAATTGTATTTCTAACGCCTTTCGCGAAAGAGATGTTCAGTTTCAAAGAGTGTATAATTTATTTTGGGACACCCAGTCCCTGTATATTACGAGTGGCTCCGCTCCGGCTTTCTCGAAGGCTTCAATAGACGCCTCTGATCTCACGGAATCGTGATCCTGATAACCACTGCAGCAGACGAAGTAAACCAGCAGTAATAGTATCTTCAATTAAGTCAGTCACTGACGCAATTGCTGTCTTTCATTTCTTGAAAGTGGGAACCTGTCAACTTCATGTATCACGGTAAGTACGCAACAATAATTTAGCTAAGAGTGTTAAAGCAGAGCACGTTGTTGCGGCACCGTGGATTAGTCCGTAATGGCTTCTCCTACGATCCTACTGACCCCGTGTTTACATCCACTCTGAAGTTTCAATTTTTTTTCCTCCCAATTACGTGAAAACCGCCACATTTACACCACATTTCCAAGTTCGCTAAGTTAATTCTAAAAAGGAGATCACACGGAAATCGGATTTTTTTTCACTTTTTATATTAAGTACGAGAAGTTCAGAGCTCACATATCAATTCATCTAAGCAGTTCAATGCAGTTCTCAGAAAGTGACAGAAAAATTGACTCTGTGAATTTTTCAGAGTGTGTTTAATTCACGAAATATGCATTTGATACTGGT
The DNA here is from genome assembly GCF_023864345.2 of Schistocerca serialis cubense. Lineage (NCBI taxonomy): Eukaryota > Metazoa > Arthropoda > Insecta > Orthoptera > Acrididae > Schistocerca > Schistocerca serialis. Next base: position 168,723,372 of record NC_064644.1, on the reverse strand, counting down.
AATCGCCGTTCGAGTCTCATTTCGGACATCAGTTTTTTCGTTCTCTTTTAGTTCAGTTATAATACTGACTTCATTAAAATACAAAATTAATCAAATATATACTAGTTAACACATATGTGACCATAGCTTTCATGAAAAGTGCATGTGAGTTGGAGGCGGGAGACACGGTATAATTGTAGAGTGTGCTCGATGCCGCAAAAGTTTTTGTTTTCCGTGTTGTACGACGTCTGTCACTGGCTAGTCTAAGACCAGATCTGTAGTATAGATCAATGGATTCATTCCAAGCAAAGAGTAGTTAATTTTAATTTCTGTCCCAAAATTTTATTTGCAAAGAAAATCGGAATTTTGCATGCAACATTTAATCACGAATAAGCAAATGTGAATTTTCATGAATACTGATAATTAAAAGTATGAGTTAATTATGTGATACAACATGTGATCAAGAAGTAACGGGAAATTTTGTTTTTCCAACAGAAGCTTTATTTGCTTAGCAACATAAACACTGTCTCTTCAAAGTAATACCCTTGTGCCAACTCATTTTCCAATCTTGGAAGCGCTTCTGGAACTCACTTTTTGTTTACGTGTTCAGTTCTTTCAGTGATTCTGTTTTCTTCTCATCCATGGTGGTAAAATAACGTTCTCTCATGGGTCTCTTCAGCCTCGGGAATAAAAAGAAGTCGCAAGGGGCCTTGTCTGGTGAATATGGTGTCTGAGGAAACATAACCGTTTTGTTTTCTGTTAAAAAATCACGAATACGCACTGAGGTGTGAGCGGATGCATAATCGTGATGCTATTGCCATGAGTGATTTTGCCACAATTCTGATCATCCTCTTCAGATTGCTTCACGCAAACAGCGCCTAACTTCCTGGTAGTATTCCTTACTGACCATGCGACCTTAAGGCAGGAACGCATGATGCGCTATCCCATTGTGATCTAAGAAATCAGTGAGAAGAACCTTCAAATGTGATCGAAATTGTACAATTTTTTTCGCTCTTGGCTCTTCAGGCAGTCTCCATTGGGACAGTTTGGCCTTGGTTTCGACGTCCTACCTGTCTATCCATGTTTCGTCACGTCTTACAACCTTCTTTAGAAGGTCTGGATCGTTATCGACTTCATGAAGCAATACATGAGCGATGTTTATGCGACGTCGTTTTTGCTCGAAACTAAACAATTTGGAACAAACCTTTCTGCTACACATTTCAAGCCGAAAATATCCGAAAAAAAATGCTTGGCATGAGCGAAAGGATACACCGCCATGAGCACCAACCTCTCTGACGGTGATTCGGCAATTTTCCAGAACCATTTTATTTACGTCTTCCACATTGTCATCAGTAACTTATGTGCTACGGCGTAGAAGGCGGTCGTCCTTTTCATGGACTCCTCGACCTTCTTTGAAACGTTTATACCTCTCGTAAACTCTTGTCTTACTCAAAGAAGATTCGCCAAAATCCACTGTCAGCATGTGGAATGTGGTGCTGCACTTTATTCCACTTTTCAAGCACAATTTAATGCTAATTCTTTGATCCACATCTTCGAAAGCAAAAATTCGCCGAGCAATCGAAAACACGTATAACCATTTCAACTGTGAGTAAAGTATTCGAAACTGCTAAAATTGCAAACATACATCAGGAACATGTATGCCAACACGATAAAAAGGAAGCCCGAGAAATTAAAAAATTTCTGTAACTTTTTTGATCACACCTCGTATATTTGATTAATTTTACACTTAAATGATGTAGATATTCTAATTGGGCGAAAAAAGAATGACCGAAACGAGACTAGACTGAAACATAACTAGTCTCGGGCGCTACCGAATTTAAGTTTACCTGTTTTAGGCTTCATGGAAATTATCGCAGAAGTTCATTAAAAAATTTACGTATGGCGAAAACGGAACATGGGTCGGCCGCGTGGCAGGCAAGAACTCTACCACAGAACCTCGCAGCACATCAAAATATTGTTGTAATATCAGCGAATCAAACGAGCTCGGCAAACTTTACATTAGATTTTCTCGATAATATTTTAGATTTACATAGAACTGCTATGGGAGATTAGCATTTGAATTCCGAATTTCACATACCACGAATTTAAAAACGTACGAAAATCTGATTGCTCTGTGGTCCCCTGGTAACATAAAATGGCTTTTGTAAGAAAGTGTGAGTAATGTTGGAAGAGTTTCAGGTTTTCAAGCACCTGCAGATCGAAGTTTCATTTTTTTCGATGCATTTAAAGGCCAACGCCTGTGAAAGAATAAAGTTGTGCCCAACTTGTGGATATAAATTCAATGACAACAACACTCTACATCATTTCTAGCACGATATGATAGCTTTGGAATTGAGTTTGAAATCAGACAATGCAAAGTTCGATAAATAGAAAACTAACACCAAAAAGGAAACAAGTCCAGATTTGTAAAGCAGCGAGCAGCAAGATCTGCATAAGAGACTGCATACAATACACTTGTTCTGGAAACATCCCCCCCAGGCTTTGGCTAAGCCATGTCTCCGCAATATCCTTTCTTTCAGAAGTGCTAGCTCTGCAAGGTTCGCAGGAGATATTCTGTAAAGTCTGGAAGGTAGGAGACGAGGTACTGGGAGAAGTAAAGCTGTGAGGACGGGGCGTGAGTCGTGCTTGGGTAGCTCAGATGGTAGAGCACTTGCCCGCGAAAGGCAAGGGTCCCGAGTTCGAGTCTCGGTCCGGCACACAGTTTTAATCTGCCAGGAAGCTTCATATCAGCGCACACTCCGCTGTAGGGTGAAAATTTCATTCTAGAAACAACCCCCAGGCTGTGGCTAAGCCATGTCTCCGCAATATCCTTTCTTTCAGGAGTGCTAGTTCTGCAAGGTTCGCAGGAGAGCTTCTGTAAAGTTTGGAAGGTAGGAGACAAGGCACTGGCAGAAGTAAAGGTGTGAGGACGGGGCGTGAGTCGTGCTTGGGTAGCTCAGATGGTAGAGCACCTGCCCGCGAAAGGCTAAGGTCCCGAGTTCGAGTCTCGGTCCGGCACACAGTTTTAATCTGCCAGGAAGTTTCAATACACTTGTTGGTCTCCAGTTTGGAATACTGTTCAAATATATAGGACCCATACCGAATATTACTAACGGGGGATATGAGTGTATACAAAGAAGAGCAGCACAGATGGTCACAGGCTTGTATGACTTTTGGAAGAGCCTCGCAAAAATTCTGAAAAACACGAATTTGTAAACTCTTGAACAGGTTACCCAGCGAAAACCTACTAACAAAATTTGAAGAACCGATACTAATGGTATCAGGAGAAAACGTAAAATGTCTGTGTCTGGAATTATTATCCACCTATGCAAGAAAGCACCGCATTCAAAGCATACTAGGCCATTCTACGCAGCAGCTCCATCTTCTTCATTGACGATCATGATAGCTAGTCGTGATCAATGAATCACAAACAATATTGCGAGACGTTTGGCCTACGGTCCGTCAGCGTATGAAGTCGCATTTGCTGCCGAAGTGGTGACCTAGTGGGAGGTGTCACTGACAGTAACTTCGATGCTCTGTAGCGCCGTCGTTGGATGAGCTTTCTGGGCACGGGTTCGTATCCTCAATTTGTTATTCAAGTTTGTCGCAACGTTCCTGGGATACCCTGTATATGTAAATAGGGACGCGTCCCATTGATAATCGGTTCCCTGGCTCAAAAAAAAAAAAAGACCTGCAACGCAAATTCTGAAACAGCGAGTGCCCTTCAATAAACTGCTGTTTTATATGGACTGCTACGTACCCCGTAAACTGCTCTTTTATATGGACTGCTACGTACCCCGGTAAATAGCAGGATTTTCTACACTCTGCTTCCCTAACAAAAAAACGGCGTTAGTAAAAATTTTACTTTGTTAGAAACTTCTCTTTAACTGCTTGGAGCTCCGCGGGATTAGCCAGGCGGTCACAGGCGCTGCAGTGCGGCTGGTCCCGGCGGAGGTTCGAGTCCTCCCTCGGGCATGGATGTGTGTGTGTTTGTCCTTAGGATAATTTAGGTTAAGTATTGTGTAAGCTTAGGGACTAATGACCTTAGCAGTTAAGTCCCATAAGGTTCCACACACATTTGAACATTTTGGATTGCTTGGATAGCGCTAGAAAAACAGCAAGATATACTCTCATTCCTTCTTCGAGCATTCTTACTCCACCGCAGCACTTTAACTCGGTACTACATACTGATACTCATTTGGTAGCTGACTCGGAAAGAAAAGAAAGATAGGGAGAGGGTGAGGCACAGTGTGAGGGGGAGGGGGAGGGGGAGGGGGAGTGGGAGGAGGAGGTGGACAGGAGAGGGAGCTGTTGAAGAAACTACCATCACAAAACAAAGGCTTTCGAAGCTCAGTAAGAAGAGAATGTTTAGAAGAAAGACCATATGTGGAAAATATCATCATACTTTTTAGAAAAAGGTAGCTAAATATTTATTCACTTAAACCTCGCTTTTCTCAAATTCTTCCAACATTCTGTCCCATTCTATTTGCATTTTATACGTATTATCTATTTTATTGTAACTGTCTATACACTGCTAATATTCTGTTGTTTTATTACATGCACATCTTCCGTTAAGTAAGAGAAATTCTTCATACCACTGATATGTAATTTATTTTACGTATTTCCTTTAATAGTTGTCAATTCGATCATTTATTCATTTTCTGTATCACCTTAAGTACGTTATATCTCTTTTAAAGTTAGTCTTACCTTGTACTAAATTTATTTTATTGTTCTCCAGTTTTAATTGTTACATATGCTATTAGGGTGTATACCGTATCTTCTGTTGGGTGTAATTCTTTGCTAATGTTGTCCTCCTCCTTTCCACCTTATCTCCCCCCCCCCCCCCCCCCAACCCAACTGTCACTGTTTTTCCCATGTTTAGTGTTTTAGTTTTAGTGTTTTTCTTGTTTGTTCCCTTTACATTCATTTACTTTTCAACATTTTTCATTACCTTATCAATGAACTATCAAAGAACAATTACTCGCTATTTGCAACTTGCTATTTATGTGTAACATATTTTTCAATGTTGTTCACCAGTACTACATCCTCTTTGACGACGACAAGTAAGCTGAAATCTGACAGGAGCCTTGTAAGCCGAAAGCAGGTGAACGAAGTAAATTACTACTGTTAAACATCCACAATTTTGTCCTTTAACAGCTTCAGAAACAATTCGTATGAAAAGCACACACTTTCAGGAAAATATTGCACAAACGACGTCAATTTTCTGCTTCAGTCGCTATTTACATCCACTATGGGTTTCAATATATAGTTGTCCTGAATAAACACAAACGAGAACACGTTCGCCAATAGTCCAACGCCTGGTTGAGAACAGGACGCCCAAACTTTACAATATATCGGCCACAACATGAAGAAAACACCATTTGCCCATCTACCCAGCAGCTAGCTCCATCTTCTTCACTGTGCTCAGAATATAGTGGCCAGTAGATGGGCAGATGGCAGGGCAAGCATGGGAAGAGCAGTTCTGGCGGGGATGACGGGCAGGCACTGTAGGGGAAATGCCAGGTGCTGAAGGGGAACGGCTGTTCTGCACTGCTTCACTTTTTCTGTAAATATTAAGTGGAGCCCTCCACGCCCACACTTGCAAGGTGGTCTATCAGAAATGTCTACTGTCATCTCTGCTTTGGTTAGTGTCTAAAAAAAAAATCGCCAAAAAAAGCAGCGATTTATTCTCGCCTGGTTTGTTAACCATTTTTAACTTTTGGAGAAGCTTCATGAGTGGCGAATTTTGTGTAAAACCTACCCCATTTCTCTGGCTGTCATCTAAAAGTTTGCTTCTTGTGCCAAAACACTGCAGGGTTTACAACGCTCTCACTTCACTAACATGTTGTGCTGATGCAGGTGCAAAAGAATTCTGAAAAAGTGGTGTATTAAGTGAGGAATTGAGGAAAAATAAGGTCAGTAGCTTATGAGAAAGTACATTCTCGGTACGAAATACACGTGTAATGTCTTCAACGGAGTTGTTCCAAAATCCACGGCATTTCTCGTTTCACCAGCTACCGATCACCCTTAAAAATTTCATTCTTTCATTGAAAAGGTCTGTAATTAGTGGAATAACAGGGCAGGTAACAAAGGTTTGCATAATAAACATATGGAAAAACACTCTCCTCTTTGCGTGCTATCATTTACCACAATCTTAATTTGATGTCTCAAACCGTTTATAGAATATGAGGAATGTTGCGGATATATCACTCTAGCTTTATGGTTGGCGCGGCACTATCGCAAATGAGTGTGCTACGTCACATCAATTTTCACGAGATTGGTGACAGAGATCTCTATTCATTGCTGCAAGCTTTTTTGAATTTTGCGCAGCGTCTTCCGAATGTTATTGTGGTCTTCAGTCCTGAGACTGGTTTGATGCAGCTCTCCATGCTACTCTATCCTGTGCAAGCCTCTTCATCTCCCAGTACCTACTGCAACCTACATCCTTCTGAATCTGCTTAGTGTATTCATCTCTTGGTCTCCCTCTACGATTTTTACCCTCCACGCTGCCCTCCAATACTAAGTTGGTGATCCCTCGATGTCTCAGAACATGTCCTACCAACCGATCCCTTCTTCTTCCCGAATAGTTTCTGTAAAATCGTTTGAGAAAGCTGCAGAGCGTGCCCCCTCGATTCTGTCATCGCCGACCGGCCGAAAGCTTTCTGACACTGTCGGACTCACCTTCCGAACAATCTAATGAACTCGTCCAGCGCTTTGGACGAAAATTGGGCACTGTGCATCTTCTACAGTATCCTGAGCTCGCTATACCACTGTGCTCTCGGAGTTCTTACATTCACTACCAGCAGTTGCCTGAAGTCATTCCGATGGTTCCCCACACCATGACGACAAGAGTAACACTGCTGTGGTCTCCAAAGATTGGGATCTCTCTCCAGGCAGACGACGATGTTCAGCCAGGGCACTGCAGAGTCGCTATTCATCGCCAAACCCAATGCGACACCACTCATCCGCAGTCTAAGCTGCCAGGTCCGGTACCACTCCAAATGCAGCCTACGTGTGGAACAGTAATAGCCTAGTCCGGATATTGATAGTATTCGACCAATGGTGTGCGATGACACAGGATGTTTCAGGGACTCGATTACTTGTTTTCGGACGACAAGCGCGGTGCGAGGTGCATAATACGACGATCCTGCCTTGTGATGGTCAGATTTGGTCGATCGGAACCTTGACGACGAGTATGCCGGCCCTCACGTTCCCATGCAATAAAAAAAAAATGTTCAAATGTGTGTGAAATCTTATGGGACTTCACTGCTAAGGTCATCAGTCCCTAAGCTTACACACTACTTAACCTAAATTATCCTAAGGACAAACACACACACCCATGCCCAAGGGAGGACTCGAACCTCCGCCGGGATCAGCCGCACAGTCTATGACTGCAGCGCCCGAGACCGCTCGGCTAATCCCGCGCGGCCCCATGCAATCCAACATCGGGTCGCTGTCATATCCGAATTTCCCAGAAAACTGGATATTGCACGGCTCGATCAGCCATTGCACGGCTCGATCAGCCGCACACTAAGTGGCCTCTTCCAAACTGTCAAGCGCTTGTAACGCTGTCTCAATGAGTATGCAGCATCTCTGGGTCCTCCACAATGATTACTCAACATTCGACGCTGTTCACGCTCTATACATAAAACACCTGACCTGTTAACGACCCTAAACACGAGTAAGAGTAATAAACTCAAGCGGTCGTTTCATATGTCACTGATAAAGGTAACTCTAATCATTCACATTCCCGCCATTGGTGTGTACCTGGACGAAGTTACTTTCACATTTGACCATCCCTTCTGGGTGCTTCATTCTTTTGTCAGGCAGTATAAGACAGCTGAAAGTTGTAGTTGACATTCAGGAAATATCGAGATGCTCGATTACATATTGCCACTAGCTATCACATGCGCTTCGTGCATATTATTAGTTAGACATAAACAGTTGATATTTAGAATATACAGAATGCAATATGACGAAGTAATATCCGAAAGTATACTATGGAAAAGTTGAATTGCCAATACCTGAGGAAAGTGAGTACAAATTGAGGGTAACAGGTTACAGAATCGTTTGCGTGACTAGAAAGTTGCCATACGGGATACTGAATACGACACATTGCTTTTCTACAACGTCTGGAAAGTTATCACGAGCTCTGGGGCAAAGAGACGCTCTGACGTAAAAGTGGCTGGGGGATAAAGCAATTCGGGCACAATAAGTTGCTGAAATATGAAACAGGCCTTGGCATCGATCGCATGCCTGAGGAGACCGCTGCCTTTTCATCTCTCGCGAGGCGTCCCCACGAGCTGTGCAATTCACGAAGTACCTTTTCTGCTTTTATTCGATTTACAGCAACGGATACATTCAGTGCGATTTCTACATGCATGAACTGTTCCACAGAAAAAAAGCACGGAAGTGGGTGTAACGGGCCTTTGTAAACACAGGATACCATTTTCCGTTTGAAGGAATTTCGTCCTTCGCTGTACACAAGTTGTTATTTTTATTCTGAACGCTGCTGGTTCAATAGAACAGCGCTTCGAACGTCCAGTTTTACAACTCGGGTCAGGTAAGACGCAGTTGTCTGTTGTAACTCATCATGGTTGCAGCGTTGACTGTAATGTTTTACTGTTCAACTCACGACTGCAATTTCGGCGTTTAGGCCATTATCGACGATCGTTGAGCAACTGTTCCCGCCATGTCGTTTATTTCACATTCTTACACGGTTGTGATAATACAGGCACACCTACTTGACAAAAAGTTTTATTCAAAGGTCAAATTATGATCCCATCCACGTTTTTCTGATAACGGCCTCGAAATCACTATGTCTGAAATTTTTTTACTTATGCCAAGGCATTGTTTTTGCTTTGACAATGATTTAAGTACCGAAACTGCAATCGAATATTGAAAAATAAAACAATGCAACGCAGTGGAAACATGATGTCTTCTCAAAACTTCACTGGGCTGTAGTCCCCAAGCACAAGAAGACTTTTAATTTCTGAAAGATGGGAAAGTCAGTTTATGTGAAAAGAATGACGTACTGCACTCTGTTCTGGGTTCTGCTGTAACGTGAAAAACTTCGATACTGGTTGTGTTGTTGTTGTGGTCTTCAGTCCTGAGACTGGTTTGAAGCAGCTCTCCATGCTACTCTATCCTGTGCAAGCTTCTTCATCTCCCAGTACTTACTGCAACCTAAATCCTTCTGAATCTGCTTAGTGTATTCATCTCTTGGTCTCCCTTTACGATTTTTACCCTCCACGCTGCCCTCCAATGCTAAATTTGTGATCCCCTGATGCCTCAGAACATGTCCTACCAACCGGTCCCTTCCTCTTGTCAAATTGTGCCACAAACTCCTCTTCCCCCCAATTCTATTCAATACCTCCTCATTAGTTATGTGATCTACCCATCTAATCTTCCGCATTATTCTGTAGCACCAAATTTCGAAAGCTTTTATTCTCTTCTCGTCGAAACTATTTATCGTCCATGTTTCACTTCCATGCATGGCTACACTCCATACAAATACTTTCAGAAACGACTTCCTCACACTTAAATTTATACTCGATGTTAACGAATTTCTCTTCTTCAGAAACGCTTTCCTTGCCATTGCCAGTCTACATTTTATATCTTCTCTACTTCGACCATCATCATCAGTTATTTTGCTCCCCAAATAGCAAAACTCCTTTACTACTTTAAGTGTCTCATTTCCTAATATAATTCCCTCAGCATCACCCGACTTAATTCGACTACATTCCATTATCCTCGTTTTGCTTTTGTTGATGTTCATCTTATACCCTCCTTTCAAGACACTGTCCATTCCGTTCAATTGCTCTTCCAAGTCCTTTGCTGTCTCTGACAGAATTACAATGTCATCGGCGAACCTCAAAGTTTTTATTTCTTCTCCATGGATTTTAATACCTACTCTGAACTTTTCTTTTGTTTCCTTTACTGCTTGCTCAATATACAGATTGAATAACATCGGGGAAAGGCCACAACCCTGTCCCTTCCCAACCGCTGTTTCCCTTTCATGTCCCTCGACTCGTATAACTGCCATCTAGTTTCTGTACAAATTCTAAATAGCCTTTCGTTCCCTGTATTTTACCCCTGCCACCTTCAGAATTTGAAAGAGAATATTCCAGTCAATATTGTCAAAAGCTTTATCTAAGTATACAAATGCTAGAAGCGTAGGTTTGCCTTTCCTTAATCTAGCTTCTAAGATAAGTCGTAGGGGTCAGTATTGCCTCACGTGTTCCAATATTTCTACGGAATCCAAACTGATCTTCCCCTAGATCGGCTTCTACCAGTTTTTCCATTCGTGTGTAAAGAATTCGCGTTAGTATTTTGCAGCTGTGACTTATTAAACTGATAGTTCGGTAATTTTGACATCTGTCAGCATCTGCTTTCTTTGGGATTGGAGTTATTATATTCTTCTTGAAGTCTGAGGGTATTTCGTCTGATATTGGTTAGTAGAAGTTAATGCCATCCTGAATTTCATTATAAATAGTGTTCTTTTGTACCCCTTTTATTGCGCTATCTGATTAGTCAAAAATTGTTACGTCACGGATCTGTCTTATTTTATTTATTGTGATAACTCATTATGGATAAAAAAACTTGCGCGAACGCCTCATGCTTTTGTTAGTGTTGGGATCCTTTTTTGTTTCTTGACGAAATGAACGGTCGATGAACGTTTAATTTTCCGATGACGTTGAGGTAATTAAAGGCGGGGTACTACGTCACTTGGAGAGGGATGGATGAGGAAACTGATATTATACCTTTGTGAAAAAATATGAAACTGATGGACAAACAGGGGCCTGCACTCTGATCCTTCACAATACAAGCACAGCGTGTTAACCACTGCTCAGCTAGCTTGACGACCTCCAACAACCAAAGGCGGCACTGATTCAATTGGAAGGAAAACGCAGGGAGAAATATTATGTTGGATGGATAGCACACAACGCTGTGAAAAGAAATCACCACGAATGGCTAAACTAATGACTAATGCTGCTACTGGCCAACCACGAAATTATTGTATTTTGCCTCCCGTGGCCGTTATCGGAAACAGGCGGTGACAAAGTAAGCTAGTATAGTGAAGACTAGGGAAAATACGCCACACCGCAAATGCTTTTACGACAGTTGTGGATATAATATGAAGTGGTTGATCACGTCCTCGTGAATCATCACTATAACAACATACGATAAGCCAACCGAAGCGCCGTACCACCAGGTGCAATAATATTGTGGTCGACTAATACAAACTTCAAATAAATAATTAAAATGAAAGAAAATATTCTAGTGCTTTTATCTCAATAACAAAATGTTTCGCCGAGGGAGAACATATGCCAGTTAAACGAGTACTGCCACTCTGGAGATTTGAAAGAAATACAATGGAGTAAAAGTTGGTGTAGATACGGCGTGTTGGGGCATAGGATTTCAGTTAATTTATCCTGTTCTTAAGACATTTAATGGCGTTGTGTTATTAATTTGTACATAATTTTTCTTAATGAAGGCTTAGCTAAAACTGTACGAAGGTATGGAGAATACTACATAACAGCAGACCTGCTCTAGAATTACAACTCGGGAAAATAAGCGTCTGAATGCAGAAAAAGGTATTTTGGAAGCGAATCGAGAACTCAGTGTATTCCTTTCTCACGCGGAGGACATGGCATTATTGTGGGCAACACACCGCACACGCACACTGCCTACTCCCTGCCTCCTCTCAGGGGCACATCCATTATTAAAAGACACTTTAGCGCCGTCTCTAACTAAAGTTGTTCCCCATGACGTGATCTATCACCTCTATACGTTTGATGTAAGTTCTATGAAACACTGTGGTTGTGTGTGTGTGTGTGTGTGTGTGTGTGTGTGTATAGATTCACCAACCGAGACCACTATAAGGGTCTACCAACGACCCCACACAGGAATGAGAGTAGGGATGAATTGCCGATAGGAGTGGCAGAAGCTCCCAAAGCCGCTGTAGTATGCGTCAGCTGGAGCACAATGGAGCAGCTAATTAGGACGCATTCCTGTGCGGTTGTAAATGGGGGGGGGGGGGGGGGGTAGAGGAGAGGAGGATGAGGGTGGGGGTGGGGGGAGAGCGAAACAGAGAGAGAGAGATTGGGGAGGGAGGGGGCGCTACCAGGAATCGACCGCTGACCGCGCGCGAGTACTCTGCTAAAGCCATTCTCTATACCCATTCAGGCGTTCTTGTTGGACGCGCTGCTGACCCAGCGGCCTGACCCGTCACTTGCCGGCCTCAGCGAATACCAAGAGGCGGCACCACTTGACCTTACACCTTCTGTTGTTCGCGCCACGCTTAAACTCACCAACAACTCCATCACCGCCGCTTTTCACAGACTGCACCATCTTCTCGCGATAGAGGCTGTCAAAATCTTCGGCTGTGTTTCACCATGGCTGCAACTACATTTACTCGCTTCAAGTCACATTTTATTCACATTATATTCAGCGAAGGTAAGTGCTTTTACGCTACTGTGCGAGCTGATGTTTGCCTAATTTTATTTGCGCCATCTCCACGGGATAAATACGCACGGACAAAAAATAAAAAAAATTCGCGAGATGCGAGGCGGCGCCTTTCGCCGAGTTTCTGCCAAAGACTTTTCTGTATTTCTGTCACATTCTTTCGACACACCGCATTAATGAATCACAATCACAGTCAGCCAAGTCGTACGGATATCTGAAAGTCAAGATATGTAGAGGTTTAAAGTGGAACGACCATATAGACTTAGTTTGCCGGTAAAGCATACAGTAGGCTTCGATGCATTGACTGGATCCTAGCGAACTGTAGTTTCTCTGCAAAACACATGTACGGCCCATACTGGAATATTGCTCAAGCATTACTAAAACGTATTTTAAAATTCGTCCGTGAAACTACAAGAGAATGCCTAGTTATATCAACATACACGTTTTGTTTTACTTAAACAGAACATCGTCAGTGGTCTGCAATGAACTACATTTACAACTGTGGTTTTCTTTAAGATCTAAAAACAGTTTGTTACAAGAGATACTAAGGTGTGATTTTTTATTTACGGCATTTTATGTCCTGTTTTCCCTTAAATTGGAATGTGCCGTCTGCTTGTACATTTTTTAATTAATTTTATGTTTCACATTCATCTTAATCTATATAAGTATGTAGACACATCAAGATTAAATAACCACTGCAACTATTTTTTATACCCAGTATATAAAGATCAAAAAATGTTCGACGGCTGCGACAAACTTCTCAAAATGTTTGGCAGAAACACGTAATTACCTTAATGTGGAAACAAGTGAAACAAACCAAATTACTGTGGCACTTCCGACTTCACACAGATCGAATGCTGGAGCACAATACATCAGACATCAGAAATGTGGAGAAAAGGAATGTGTGGATCACTGACATTCCCACGCCAGCAGATATCGACGAAAACCAACCTGACCTGAAAACAGACTACAGCTACTCTGGTGTAAACCAGTGAGGGTCGTCGCAGTGGTTCTCGGCGCACTGGGAGCAGGGCCAAAAAAATCTTAGTGGACACTTGAAAACCAATGGCTCTGATATTTGGTCATTTGCCAAATAACATTAGAAGTCTGAAGTATAGCCAACCAACATCTACAAACAAATCAAAAGAGTTTCTGAATGACAACTCCTATGCAATAGACGAATTTTTAGATATGAAGTAGTAAGTGTAAGAAATCCGTGTAAAGAATACTTATGTTAAACTGACACGTTCCACATCATTACAAAATGTCGTACTCATGATCTATGGAACAAGTATTAATGTATAATATCGGACTGCCAACTAGAAAAAGCCACTTTGTTGGGGTCTGTACGAATTATTCGCCAATACACCACACAGGCCTATATGTTTGACATGTGTGCTACTGGTAATAAAACCGGTAAAACCCCGAGATTGTTTCAAAAAATCGAACTTCCATGTACGAAACAGCTTCGAACGTCTGATCACTTTACAAATGAGTTAATGTGTTACATATATGATTATGCATGAAAGCGAGAATAAGTTTGGAAAAGGTTTGAAATTATGATTTAACTTTGTTGGAAGTCGAGAAGCGCTTTCAATATGAAACACAAAATGAATAATACTGTGGTTAATTTGCGCTCCATTTTAGGCAAAAGCTAGCTTTTCACGCATCTCCATGCTTATAACGTCGTATCTCCCGGCCCATGTGACGTACAATTATTTGATATTGCAGGTATATTCAGTGGTGTATGTGGATACAGTATCCAAACTGTGTTGAGAATAGAGTTAGGAGCAAACCGGTAATAAATTAACACTTCATTTTTGGTGCTGAAGTTTTATTGCATGAACAGCGGAAAGGTATCAAAAGATAAGAGTTTCTCATTTTGTGTGTGTGTGTGGGGGGGGGGGGGGGGGGGATTCAGCGGGAAAATGTTTGATAAAGGTTTGAAATTATGTGTAAAGTCTGTTGGAACTCACCAAGTTCTCTCATTCTCAAATACTTGATGAATAACGTCCGGGTATTTGCGCGCGGCCAGTTACGCTGCCTCACCACACAGCTTGTAACCGTAATACTTGTCTTATTGTATAGAAAGTTTGACAAACGATTTTACCTCTTAATCAGTAGATTTGACAGCATTTTAAATTCGGTCAATAACTGCGCGAATTACTGAAAACCATTTCTTTTTCCCCTCCGGAAGTAGTTAGGTAGGCTACCTGCCAACCGCTACAAGGTTCCGAATTAGTCTCTTATCAACAAAGATTGAAAATTCAGCATCTACTTGTTTGCTGTTGTAGTAATACTACTACTACCACCACCACTGCTACTAATAATATTAATATTAATAATAGTTTGTTTACGTGACTCGGAATGAATTAGCCCGAAAATCTGGGAAGTACATATTATGTAGTGCAGTTACTTTCACAATTATTACTGCAACAAACACACACGTTTGACGACAAATGTACCTGACACAAAATCAAACTGTGCACTACGCACTACGCTTCTGAACAAAGGTCTGAAGACAACGGCTATATTAGCGTGTAACTGAGGGGGATGCTGTTACTAGCAGTGATTTCCGCCTACGATCGAGAGGACCGTCATGGGGGGATGGGGGGGGGGAGGGGGGTGCCTTATTTCAGTCTTCACTTATTCCTGGGAACTGCGGTCTGCCGATTGTAATAGAGCCCTGAAGGAATGTGTAGTAAAATGACTCAACTTTAATCTACCAAAAGCTAATCGTTCGGAGGTGGGATACATCACGGCCACAACAGCAGTAGCACTTTAAAAACCATGGAGAATCAGAAATTTAATATTAACTTGCATTAAGGGGACATTGTATGTCCTATGCTGCCAATGTTAAACTATCGAATTTTGCGACCCATTATCTTGGAAACTTTTTAAGACGCCAACTTCCAATTCTCCATTATTATTGGATGCATCTTTCTAGATACACTGAACTAGAATTATTATTAAAATTGTATTCTGGGGCATGTTATCTTCTTTTTTTCAAACACTCAATTTTTGACAGAATTTTGTAAATAAATGAACATAAAAACAAAACAACACAGGATACTTTAATTATTCTAGTTCCATATGTGTTGAATCTCGCACTAGGCATGCTGTGAAAATTTCATGTCTCTACCATCAGTACTTTTTTAGAAAACGGGCCTTTTAATGCAAAAAATGTAGTTCACAGATATTGAGGTTTAAAACTTTTTTATTACAAATTCTTATCCAGACTTACATTTCTGCGTCTTTTATGCACTAGAATTGCCTTGGCCCATGGTCTGTGTCTTCTTCAGTGTCTCAACAGCCCAGTGCTTGCCGCCTCCTTTTCTTTCTTGCTTCTTTTGTCATTTGCTGACCAATTAACTCTGCTTCACGTACACTAACCTCATCTAGTTCCCACAGTCCTTTAGCTGTGTTCTGTCCAAATCTTACCCTAACTTCTCCAGAACCTTAAGTCTTTCATAGTTCCCACCATTAAGAGTTATTACAGCATCAGACACTGCTAAATTTAGAGTCATAAGGCCAACAAATACATTTTTAGGCACACGGTGCCACACAACATGCAAAGTTTAACTTCATCACAAAGACAGCAAGAGAGAGTTTCAGAAAGAACTTGTGCAAGGATTTGCATATCAGTGATGACGTAGTCCATAATATCATTACTTTTACCACTGTCACCCCTTTCTAAAGTTACTTTCCTTCTCGATGCATTAGGGGGCGTGATCACTTCTGAAACATTATCGTGGTTTCCTTCACTGCAAGCACACGTGATTATTTCAGATGCAGGTCTCACATATCTGTTACCAGCAAATTTGCGTTTCTTGAAGTTACTTTTATGCTTAGTCATTTTGTTTACGCATAAAAAGCAACAGAAGTTAGCTTACTACACAAATAGCCGATAATCACACTACTTTCAACGAAATCTAGTATCAGAAACAAAGGACTTATTTATTTATTCTTAATGCCAACTTCTGAGACATAGCAGTAGGCACTAAACAAGGCAATTCACAGCCTTCTAGACTGTGTAGTTCCAAAGATATGACTGCTCAACTGTGACAGTATATGCATAGCTGCATAATTTGACAGCCACACGTCAACATTCAAAATATTATTTGAAGGTCTCACAACTGTCTGATTTTAATTTATTATATACCAAAATGTTCAGGAAAATCCAAAGTACATTATGGAGAAGAAAACAGAAAATGTCAAATTTCAACGAATTTCACGTACAATGGTCCCCTTAAGAATCCTAATATGCCAGAGATGGCTCCATTACCGCAATCTTTAGATTTCTTTTAAAGTCACATGCAGGGTCGTCATTGGAGAGCGGAAAAGCCTGGTGATGGCAAACCATAATAATACGAAGTACAATGGAACAAATGTTACACAGAAACATTGATCGGACGTAGTGATACGATGTTTAGATTGTAAGGTTCAACTTATAAAACAAAATGTGTATATCACGACGCGCTAACGGTGCGTCATCGACACATCACCTAACCAATGCCTTCCCAACGTCATTAAACAGCTGGAAGACAAACTGTGAACACACAATTTCTAAAGGAATATGGACCAATTACTTGTAACAAATTAATTTAAAAAATTTTTCTGAGATTATTATTATTATTACAAACAAAATTACGGGGAAAAAGGAAATGCATCATTACATGAAGACAATCGCGAGACAAAAGGTAATGAGGATACTTTACGTTCCTCAAACGCTTCGAAAACTATGAAATACGAAATTGTAGATGCGATGCTAATCATTTACAACGATACAGACTACAATTTCTTCTCTGACACAGCGAGATTCATTAATTTGTTACACAACCTTATCTGCAGACCCACAAACCGTGTCGGACTGGTTGTCGGCACCTAGTTCGCTCAGTCTTTGGATGGCCGCCTTTCCCTAGCTGAGTTGTTATCCGCAGGCAGTCAGGATGGAAGTCCAGATGTCTACTTGAGGTTACCTGATCTCCTTACGGTATTGCCAGTTAAGAGATTATTTGGAATGTAATTAAGATCACCGAAAAAAATATTAGACGCATCTACAAAAATGGCACTGAGCACTATGGGACTTAACATCTATGGTCATCAGTCCCCTAGAACTTAAAACTACTTAAACCTAACTAACCTAAGGACATCACACAACACCCAGTCATCACGAGGCAGAGAAAATCCCTGACCCCGCCGGGAATCGAACCCGGGAACCCGGGCGTGGGAGGCGAGAACGCTACCGCACGACCACGAGCTGCGGACGACGCATCTACCTTTAGTTTAGGATACGGGTGGGGGTCCTATTCAAAAGAGAATTGTTAGTAAAAGAAAAAGCCATATTACAAGCAATTTTTTAAGAAGAAGTTTTTTTTACTTCGACCTGTGGTTAAGCCAGAAGCACTATCACATAAGAATGGAAAAATATGAACATTCTCAAGATTCATTAAGTTATGTGACATTTTCTCAAGACAGCATAAAAGTAATCCGACAAAAAAAACTGAGTATCTTAAGCCGTGTGCAATTCTTTCGCCTGTTTAACGAAAAATGGTGTCGCTGATGAACTTCCGTTCTGTTGGACCTCGCAGAAACTTTCAGTGAGAACGGTGTTACCGCAACCAATTTCATAATTTTCATAACATCTGAGACCTCATCATTCCTGCATCGTGTCAGCTGTGAACGTGATTCATTTATGAGAGTCTCCGAGCCCGTCACTGTACGAGGACTTGCATGTTGCAGCCTGGATTCTTGTTCCTATGGCTCGCCTTAATAGGACCGAGAGTATGTTCTATTGCCTGAAAAAATTATGTTTGTAGCTGTCACAGAGTCTTCATCATTGCACCAATCACACTTAACACCGCTATATACTATACAAAAGTGCCTGTAGCAACTTTCAAGCTACTATTTCCCTTGCAAGCATGCCAAATACATTTATTCGTACAGTTTTGCGAAACGCAAGCTTCGTCCAGGTAAACAGCAGGCCAGCTGTTTTAATTAGCAGGATTGGGGTCGGGAATCAATCATGATGACCCTTGGCGTCTCCCTCGGAACCGCACCTGTAGTTGCCAACGTGAAGAAAGAGGTAAGTGAACAAGAAAAAAAATCCACGGGGGCAACTGAGGACTGCTTTCTTTTAATATGGCATTTGCCAATTAGCCTACAAAGAGAGCCGTATACGAGTGTTGGACCTTGAATGGTGACATTTATTTGTAACTTACGCAAAATACGACAGGATTCAATAAGTAGTGCAGCACATTTTTTTCTCGGCTAATTTCGGTCGAGAAAAATGTGGAATTTGTTATGAGACATAGTGGAATATTCCCACTTCGACCCCTAGTTTCGATAGGTGGCGGTGCTATATGTAGCGTTTAAAATAACATCTGCAACGGAGGTGCATGCCAAGCAGAGATGTCATTGAGTTTCTTTTGGGAGAAAACCAGAGCATCGAAGATATTTACAGACGCTCGCAGAATGTCTACGGAGACGTGACGGAGAACAAAAACACGGTGAGTCGTTGGGCGACCCGTGCTTCATCAACGCAACGAGGTCGCGCAAACCTGTCCGATCTCCAGCGTGCCGGCCGAATGAAGAAACGACTTCAGCATGTTCGTCGCCACAGAAGTGCAGACCAACTTCTCTTTCCGCGTGACAACGCAAGGCTTCACAGAAGTCTGTGACCAAGAGAAGCTCACGAAGCTTCACTGGATTGTTCTTCCCCATTCACCCTACCCATTTCGCACCTTCCGACTTCAATCAGTTTAGCCCAATGAAGGAGCACTCCGTGGTAAACAGTACGTGGATGATGGAGATCTTACTGACGCAGCTAGACATTGGCTCCGAAGTCGACCAGTAGAGTGGTACCATGCGGGCATACAGGTCCTCCCTAGGTGGCGTTAAGCCTGCACACTGAACGGAGATCATGTTGAAAAATAGGATTTTGAAGCCAAAGATCGGACAGTAATATGGCGTACTGGAATCCTGAATAAAACCAATCACCTTTCAGAAAAAAAGTGTATTGCCTTACTTATTGAACGCCCCCCATATATAGACGTTTCAAATGTTTTGTTCGTCAAAATAGTAGCTACCATTGTTTATAACCGATTGCCAGTGATGTGGATGTCCGAGGATACCCTCACTAACGCCAGTTGTCTTGATAGTTGGAGTGGAGCGGTCTACTGCCCGACTGATCTCTGTAACAGTTGTGAAGCGAATGCCATGAAGAGCTTCCTTCCACTTACGAACCAAGCTGAAGTCACAAGAGATCAAGCCTGAGATGTATGGTGGATGGTATAGCACTCCGCAGCCCTATTCATCGAACCTACCAGTCAAAACTTGCCTCATATGTGCCCGAGCACAGCCGTGCAAAAAGATGGGTAGGTCCTGCATTAAGTGTCCCCAGCCTGCAACCAGCTTACAGAAAGAAGCGGCTACACTTTCTGCAGGACCTGCCCATAATTTTGCAGGACCGTGCTCGAGTGCCTATGGCGCAAATTGTGACGGAGTTGTTCGACGATGTGGCTGGGAAGTGCTGAATCACCCACCACACTCACCAGACTTAAGCCCTTGTGACTTCAACGTGATTCCTACACTACCGGCCATTAAAACTGCTACACCACGAAGATGACGTACTACAGACGCGAAATTTAACCGACAGGAAGAAGATGCTGTGATATTCAAATGATTAGTTTTTCAGAACATTCACACAAGGTTGGCGCCGGTGATGACACCTACAAGGTGCTGACATGAGGAAAGTTTCCAATCGATTTCTCATACACAAACAGCCGTTGACCAGCGTTGCCTCGCGAAACGTTGGTGTGATGTCTCGTGTAAGAAGGAGAAATGCGTACCATCACGTTTCCGACTTTGATAAAGGTCGGATTGTAGCCTATCGCGATTGCGGTCAATCGTATCGCGACATTGCTGCTCGCGTTGGTCGAGATCTAATGACTGTTAGTAGAATATGGAATCGGTGGGTTCACGAGGGTAATACGGAACGCCGTGCTGGATCCCAACGGCCTCGTATTACTAGCAGTCGAGATTACAGGCATCTTATCCGCATGGCTGTAACGGATCGTGCAGCCACGTCTCGGTCTCTGAGACAATAGATGGGGACGTTTGCAAGACAAAAAAAACATCTGCACGAACAGTTCGACGACGATTGCAGCAGCATAGACTATCAGCTCGGAGACCATGGCTGCGGTTACCCTTGACGCTGCATCACAGACAGGAGCGCCTGCGATGGTGTACTCAACGACGAACCTGCGTGCACGAATGGCAAAACGTCATTTTTTCGGATGAATCCAGGTTTTTGTTTACAGCATCACGATGGTCGCATCCGTGTTTGGCGACATCGCTGTGAACGCACATTGGAAGCGTGTATTCGTCATCGCCATACTGGCGTATCACCCGGCGTGATGGTATGTGGTGCCACTGCTTACACGTCTCGGTCACCTCTTGTTCGCATTGACGGCACTTTGAACAGTGGACGTTACATTTCAGATGTGTTACGACCCGTGGCTCTACCCTTCATTCGATCCCTGCGAAACCCTACATTTCAGCAGTATAATGCACGACCGCATGTAGCAGGTCCTGTACGGGCCTTACTGGATACAGAAAATGTTCGACTGCTGCCTGGTCAGCACATTCTCCAGATCTCTCACCAATTGAAAATGTCTAGTCAATGGTGGCCGAGCAACTGGCTCGTCACAATACGCCAGTCACTACTCTTGATGAACTGTGGTGTCGTGTTGAAGCTGCATGGGCAACTGTACCTGTACCCGCCATCCAAGCTCTGTTTGGCTCAATACCCAGGCGTATCAAGGTCGTTATTACGGCCAGAGGTGGTTGTTCTGGGTACTGATTTCTCAGGATCTATGCACCCAAATCGCGTGAAAACGTAATCACATGTCTGTCCTAGAATAATATATTTGGCCAATGAATACCCGTTTATCATCTGCATTTCTTCTTGGTGTATCATTCTTAATGGCCAGTAGCGTATATTGAAAGAAGCACTACATGGCATTCGCTTAAGAACTGTTGCAGAGATACGTCGAGCAATAGACCGCTCCACTCGAACTATCAATACAACAGACGCTGCTATGGTATCCTACGAAGTCCACATCGCTGGCGGCAACGTGTTGATCACAACGCTGTTGACTACCTCCGAGGACAGTAAAATCTGTAAAAGTTATCTATTTTGTGTAATTTGCAAAAAAATAGTTGCCACTATTAAAGCTCCAACCGTACTATCTAAAAACTAAATAAAACAGAATAAGGTTGGAATCCCCACAAGCGACGTTCAGAGTGTCACAGATTTTTTTTTTATCAAACGACATACTTAGAGGACGGCCAGCGCAAGCGACGGGCAGCGAACAGCGCGTGCGGCGGAAGCCGCGCTGTGTTATCTGCGTCAGACGGCCAGCGCCAGCAGCAGGCGGCACTACTATCTCGGCTCGGCAGCATCTCTGTTGTGCACACTGCGGGCGTGCAGGCCGGCTGCCCGGGGCACGGCCACGCAGCCGCTGGCTAATGAGCAAGTATGCGTAGTTATCTGCTGGCTACAACACCCAGCAGATCCCCGGTGCAAATGCGCCGTGTACCATCACTGGAGGCTGTGTTAGCCACCACTTTATTGTATCCTTCAAGGGTAAACATTCTGCAACCATGTTTTTTTTCCAGGCGACATGATTGAAACAGACGATAAAATTTGTTCCATTTGGAGTGTGTTGTTCCTTCGATCACGGAGATGTTTACTACTGAAATTTCCAGCAAGCATTTCCGGGGCGAGTCTAACAACACATTACTTCCTTCCACATTACACCACGCTTAACGACCACCACGAGAAAATTCGACAAATTGGAGCCAATGCAAAGGATTACCGGGAATCATTTTTTCCACTCGCCATTAACTGTGTGTGTGTGTGTGTGTGTGTGTGTGTGTGTGTGTGTGTGTGTGTGTGTGTGGAGGGGGGGGGGGGGCGGATGAGTGGTACCTAAAGTCCACTCAGCCACAAACCATTAGGTGGCTTGCAGAGTACGATGTAGATGTACATGTTTTACCAAAATAGCTTTCACCGCGAATGAAATTTCACTCCGCAGCGGAATGTGTGCTGATTTGAAACTTCCTAGCAGACGAAAACTGTGTGGCGGACCAAGACTCGAACCTGCCCCCTTTCCCTATTGCGGGCAGTGCTCTTTACCCAATGAGCAGTCCAAGCAGGACACACGTTTCATGTCCACCAGTACCTCAACACCTAACTGCCCAATTTCACCAAAGTTCTTCTGCATATCTTGCGGGACTAACAGTCCTCTAGTCGTCAATCGTGCTTCGAGAGAGAGAGAGAGAGAGAGAGAGAGAGAGAGAGAGAGAGAGAGGGATAGAGAGAGAGATAGGGATAGGGATAGGGATAGAGAGAGAGAGAGAGAGAGAGAGAGAGAGAGAGAGAGAGATAGGGATGGATAGAGAGAGAGAGAGAGAGAGAGAGAGAGAGAGAGAGAGAGAGAGAGAGAGATAGATAGATAGGGATAGAGAGAGAGAGAGATCTCCGTAGTGACGAACTGCATTCGAATAACAACTGCTGCTCCTCTACTTCCCTTGTCGTTTCCTGTATTTCCAATAATACTTAATGTTCTTCCCAGATTCCTCTTTCTTTCTTCTCTCCATGCTGATATTGCTTTTCCGTATCCATTCCTCTTGTCTAGCTAGAAATCTAAAATTGAGGACGTTATTTTTTATATGTAGGTGTTTTCTGATTTTTTTGTTCTTTCTTTCCCAGTCTTCATTTCTGTATCCACACCATCGCTGTTCTTTTCTTCTTCTTCTCTCTCTCTTTCTTTTTTTTTTCAAACACAGGAATATTTTACTGTGAGAAACCTTACACACTTCCTCAGGTTGCACCTCATTGATGCTGAAGATGCATAGAACAAACAGGATATTTCAGGAGTAATGTCAGAGTGTAGACTAAATAGAATGAAGGTATTAACCAAAGGCAAACGATCAAATTCGAAATTGGTTTTCGTAAATTCCAGCTCCTACTTCAATGCACTTTCGAATTCTCTAGACAAAACCACGTGTACCTATTCTGAGGTCGTCTCAGCGTTCTTCTATGACACCAGCACCATCCACGATCTGCAAGATCAATCCGTCTTTTGCGTTTACTGCTTCTTCGTTGACTTAGCATTTTAACCACCCCCATATACAAAATTGGACGGGGTAAGGTTTGGAGACCTTGGTGGCCAAGATACGTGACCATTCCTGCCGATCCATATATCCGGGAATGTTAGGTACAGACGATGTGACTCCTGACGACTATGACGTGCTAGTGTCACATATTACTGGACGAACTTACTCGTTTTGTAGCCAAAGGAACCTTTTCGATTAGTGCTTGAACCTCGTTGTCAAGAACGGAATCCTGTAACACGATGCTGTTGGTTGGTTGGTTTGTTTAAAGGCGGGAGACGGGACCCAACTACGAGGTCATCGGTCCCTTGTTTCTAATAAAACAATGCCACAAGTGTGAGAATAAAACGGACGAAACGTATAACACAAAACGGAAATAAAGGAAAAGCCACAAGAACAAAGGGAAGGCAACGAACACTAAAAGGAACAAAAGAGGACAAGAAAACAACCGAGAGACGCTAGAAACAGAAGAGAGAAAAACATGAAAGATTACAGTGGCTGGCCAACCATGAGAATAAAAAGGGAGAGCCAGCCACTCTGCAACACATTAAAACCTCCACTCTAAAAACGATGCCGTAAAACAACAGGCACAATCAACTATTGTCTACCATTCTACACCACACATTTACAGAGAAGCGTTCTTTAAAATGTGTGTCCACAAAGGCACGTTAGTTTTCGTCGGACCACCGCCGTGAGTCACGAGTGGTATTCATATCGTCACAAATCAAGGTGACTTCATCAGTAAACATTATTAACTGGATTTCTAGGCGATTTGTAATTAGTCAGTGATAAAACTCCAAAGGTCTACCTTCGCTTCCTCGTCGAAACACGCTGCGAATGATAAGGACAGATCCCGTATAGACGTAATGAACAGTATGTTCTTGTATGTGGAACACCGATACTTGTAGAATTCTGCGTGTATTTGTCGAAGGACTACGTTCAACCAGCTGAAGAATTTTTGGTGCTTCATCCACGCTCTGTTCATGTACAGATTCAAAACACAAATTACAATAGCTTAATATATCTGCAGCAACAAGAGTGCGAGCACGAATAATGAAAACTTTTCTTTGTCACCATCTGTAGCTGTGCAGTTGATAAAAAATGGACACATGGTGGGCAGTTTTTATTCGAATTAGTATGTACTATCATGTCCTAAAATACTTAGTATTCCTCCTAAAAATGCTTTATATGATCAATTTCGGAGTACGTATTTCATTATCAAATGTGTCTGCTTTACTGTCGCTTTTAATAGTAGCATAACCTATTTAATTCTCTCCATCGTTGATGTACAGCCTGATGGTGTTTACCCTTTCCCGTAATGAAACACACTGTGGATGCGTCACGACGAGAAGCCATCGTCAGCAATGGTGGAGAGATTATAAACAAGAATATTTTAAATTTTTGCCCGTCCTCTGTTATTCTGTATAGACGTAAAAAAAGTTCCCTCTGCTTTACTGCTACCTTCGATATTTTAGTTTATGTTGGTAGGGCTTTGCATTACTGCTCATTTCGGTCCCTCTTTTGTTTTCGTTGGAGCAATTTTTTAACTATCCGTATTTCAAATACCTCTAATGTATCCAGCCTGCAAAGCACTCGCATACATAAAGCTTTTGTATTTACTTACGGTTTCGGTGATCATCAAAAGAAAGGAACATTAGCGTTTAAAGTCTCGTCGACGACGATGTCATTAGAGATGAAGCACAAATTCGGATTGAGGAACAGAATCAATAGTGTCCTTTTCAAAGGTACCATCACGGCAATTGCTTAATGCAATTTAGGAAAACCCCGTAACTCGAAGGCCGGACGGGGATCTTAACCGCCGTTCCCCTGAATGCGACCCCAGTTTCTGCACCGCTGCACCACAACGCCCGGCTGTTGGTAATAATCTAAGTAGTTTGGCTAGCAGTCCCCATACTCGTCAATCCACATGCAGCTGTTTGACAAAGGATTCAGAAAATCACCTGCAGGCTTTGTTACAAAAAAGGCATCTTGCAGTAAACCGTAAGCTACATGTAAAGATAACTGTCAGATCGGTATTCGGGCTTACAGCCCATCATCAGAGGCATATCATACAGAGACGACAGAAACAAATGCCTTTTCACAAATACTTTCAGGCTTCGTAGGACGAATCACACAATATTTTTGTTCTTTCCTACTATTTCTCGACTTTTGCTCTTTCAAAAAGCTCGTGAGAAAACTGAACACCTAAATCTTCCTATGCGAGCTCTGATCTATTTTATTACGATGGTCATTTTTACCTACGTAGAGGGTAGTTAACGAAATATTTTGCCATTCGGATGAGAAAATTAGTGATTCAAATTTCGTGCGAAGACCTCGCCGCAACCAAACACTCCTTTGTTCTAATGATAGCCAGTCCAACTCTGTTATCAGATCCATGACACACTCTTCCCTATTACGCGATAATACAAAAAAGAGCTGCCCTTCCTTGAACATTTTCGATGTCTTCCATCAATGCTGTACGGTAAGAATCCCACTCCGTGCAGCAGTAACCCAGAATAGGACGCATGAGCTTCGTACAGACTGTCACTTTAGTATATTTGTTGTCCTCTGTCAATCCTATCTGACTTTACCTTTAGTAGCTGAGACGTCTTCAGGCCCATTTTTTTAGTGTAGCAAGAAGTATTCTAACATTTTCATCATTGGATTTCTTTCTTAGTGTGGATACTGCCCGGTTAACATCACCAATTTGAGGCCGAATGTTTAGAGGGTGATCGTGCGAAATATTGAAATAAGACCATTTCCATTCCTCATTGCAAACTGTTCTCATCAAGCTGTTGTGGATGGTTACAAAAACCAAAAGAAGAAAGAGGGCGAAATACGATTTGGCCACATTTCCTACTCCTCTCAAATAGCAGTTCTGTGTCAGCGGCGTTTTAGCTACAACTGCACACCATCCACAGTTTCATGTGCGCTACCTCAGAGATGCTACAGCAAGAGTTGACATTCAACACAGGTCGTTGCTCATAGCATCGTGGTAAGAACCGTACGCCGCCAGAATTACTACTCGCCTTGTAATAACAGAAGATGAATATTTTTTCACTTCCAAGAATTGAACCCATTAACTTCTGGTCGCGGGTCATTACACAGCACTAGGCGGAGTCTGACCTACGCTACGGAGTTACCGAATAAAATACTACCACCTAACCACCTGAGTGATTGCATCAACTAGGTTGTTAATTAACATCCGTACCCCCTGAATGGCCTCATCTCAAATTATTTGGTGACGAAGCTACAGCACTGTACATCGCATTTCGTTACAATCATTCCGCTTCTACTCCTCCTTTATAACCACTCTAGATAGTTCTTTCTCTCCGTATAGGCGCTTGCTCTCATTCGTCCAATTTAATTCCAACTCCTTCGTTGGTGTGTGTGTGTGTGTGTGTGTGTGTGTGTGTGTGTGAGTGAGAGAGAGAGAGAGAGAGAGAGAGAGAGAGAGAGAGAGAGAGAGAGATGGGGGGGGGGGGGGGGGGGATTTAAGCCTTGTTTGCATATGCTGTTACCGGTTCTCAATAACAAACCGCCCTTTCAGTTTCTCCTACCGTAAGCGCTGATCTTTCATTTTCGTACATTTCTGGATTGGAATATCAGATGTCATTTGTTACCCGTCTCACAAAAATTAGTATTATGGTAAATTATACAGCTGACACTGCAGACCTTACGGGCTGGCCTCCTCGATTTTTTTCGTATCTGCAGGATTTGAAGCTCGATGCCTGGACATGAGCCTCATAATGCAGTATGACGTGATTAAGAATAACGATTAGAGTCGCCTTTGAAGATTAGATTTCCGAGCGCTCTTCATAACGGAAGATTTTTGACTTTCTGTATGTTACCAAACTGACGAGTTCTCCGAGCCTCAGGAAGCGTCATATCAACCGATTCCTTCTTTTACTCAAGTGGTGCCACAGATTTTTCGGTTCTCCCCTCACCCCCCAATTCAATTAAGTACTTCCTCATTACTTCCTCAATCTACCTACCTAATATTCAGCATTCTTCTGTGGCAAAACATTTTAGAACTTCCCTCTCATCTTGTTTGAACTGCTTATCATCCACGTTTTATTAGTAATAGCACGAAAATGCGAATATAAATATGAAATTAAAATTTTGTACAAAAACGCGAAACATGAAATAGAAAATGAAATAACTTTCTTATTTACAAAGACTGAAGAGTGTTACTGACACATACGTAACTTCAGCCCCTTTAGGTATGCAATCCCTACAATACACAATAGAGCAATGTACAATGGGTGTAAAATTAATGTGGCACTTAAAGAAACCGATCAGACATTCAGGAGGATTAAGGTTTCTTCGAAAAGGGTACTGCAGAACACCTATCTAACTAATACTAGTTAAACACATCTAACCTATACACATTTATGTGCCTGTATATATGAGTTCTCTTTTTATTTAACAATTAGGTATTTCGTATATCACGTTTAATTTTCATACGACCGATAGCTGAAAATAAAATGTTACTTTTAATAATGATTTTGATCAATATTGACTGACATTTCCAACCGAAACAACATCGAATGCAAATGCAAGTAATGGAAAGAAGTTCCTACATATGTGAATCGGACAAACAACTTCCCGATTATGAGACCTGCACGCTACAAACTGAGCTTTCGGCGACTAATTAAAGAGTCTGATATGTTTTATATTTAACAGCGCTCGGAAATCTGACGTTCGAAGTGATTCTTTCGACTTTTTATCCATTTTCTTTTAGAATTGCGTCCTGCTTTTAGAAAAACTGATGTCCGGCCACTGAGCTTCACGTTCTCTAAGTTGAAGAAAATCGAAGAGGACCAGTCTGCTTTTCATTTTATGGGATGTTTGCTAATAGCCCCAACATTTCCTAATCTCCTCTGCATTATAGTCTCGTCACTACTCGTTTGAAGCAATCGTAGCAACGATAAACAAAGAATACTCTAACTTACAAGAGGGTATAAACGGTCAGCGTGACATTAAGTGGTGAAACATCTGGTTCCTGATGTCCACCAGTGGCGTGATCGGCGATCAGAGAAGTGTAACACGAGATCGCGCGGCGGTGCGCCAGGAGGCATCTCAGGTCGCTAATGCCAGGAGGCGACCGTGCCGTGTCAAGAATGTGACGCTCGTTATAAATAGGGTTTCGTCTGCTCTAAAGATAACCGCGGAACGGAAATAACTTTTATTGTCCCTTCTTTCCACGCTCCGTGTTAACGGGTCTGTGAAAACTGTACGTTCATCGTCGCTCGATCCCCGGCATTGCTACTGGACCCTTACCTTTTGCCAAGCTGGCAAGAGAACTGAACAGGTAACGGATATCATTCTCAATCACAATTAGGAAGACCACGCATTCATTACAGCATTTCAGCATTCGGTCTTGTAACATTCATTATCACCATTCCTACTTTATCTGTTATCGTTACTCACATCTTTTTCCATTTCGTAAAAACTGCAACAAATTATTAGAATCAAGTGCAAAAAATGAATACAATATTCAAAACGACTGCAACAGAATTCAAAGAAGAGATATTACAATCAGTGATAAGAGCAAGTGTTTGTACAAAAACTCAGTGATTCATTAGTTACAATTCCAGGTACGATTTTCACTAATGGACCTAAATTTGTCCTAATAAAGCTTTATACATATTGAACGTAACGAATGATTCCATTAAAAGATTGTAGTATTCAGATGTAACGGAGTGCCTGCTCGCATGGACAGCTTTTTCTGCACGCCATACATTGTTCATAACGGTAACAGTGCCGGAACTACTTATTGTTCACTCTTTACGGAAGCCTGAACGAACTACTAGTGTACTTTGTACTATTTCTTTGCATCTCTGCCAATTAATCTAAGCGCATTCGTTGCCAGATATCATGACATACTGTGATTTGTTCTCAGCTATTAAGCACTTTGTATATCAGTAGAAATTTTAACGTGATACATAACACAGATCTACAAGAGATATGTGTAGCCTTTAAAAGATTATCAAATCGTGTTTTCAACAACAAAGGTATTGTGGTGCACACCGAACATACCATACTGTAAACCTTTCTACGTTATAAATGTGAACGGAGACGCTATATCGTAGCAATATCAAATAACTTGAGTGCTTCCACCAGCGAAAGATCAGACCAACTTTGGTGATCAAGTGGGAGAGTTCCATGAACTAGGAGCACACGTCAACAGCACGAGAGCCATTATCATTAACTTCAACTGAGATGGCTGGCGCACAGACTTTGCATTAGTGACGTCATATCTTAACAACAAACTGCACTGTGGTTCGAGGCTGCGTGGAGTCCCAATCACGCTTTACAAATATCAACTTAAACGCATTATGAAGAGGATCCAACCCAAGACACACATCTGGGAGCAATCAGAAGCGTCGCCTTTAACCAATGAGTGCGCTTCGTGTGGACGTAAAATTCACCCGAAAATCGGTCAAGTCGGTCAATACCGTCAATTAAGAATTGTGTGGAACAAGATGGAAAGTAGGTGTACTCTCTAAATGAGGGAGGACCGACGAATAAATATATTAGAAAGCACACAAAACCTACGATGTATCAGAGCTGTATAGCTCTGAAACTTTGACCGTCTCCACCAGCAAAATACTGTACCAGCTCCGGAATCAAGGAGGAAAGCCATGTCACCAATACCCAAATCCTACAAAAAGCGCACTTTAGTAGCACAACACCTACCTGCATCCAACATCAGCTGCAGTGTTGGGACGTGACCAGGTTACGGGTGACAGCAGATTTCAACACAAAGATCTTTACAGAAAACCAGTCTCTGGTCTGATGCATCGTACAGTCCCAATGACGTGTTACGAAGTTAATAGTGTTAGGATGAGGATCCATCTCAGTCCATAGATTTAGTAGGAACTTGTGGAAATTCGTAACTGTTGGCTCCTAAACAATCATCTTTTGGATGTTCCAGTTCTTATTTCCGTGACTGCTAACACAAAAACTGGAGAGGAATTCCGCCTTATGCAAGACACCGTTTTATAATTTGATTGTCACTCATAAATGTTTCAGCACTTCCTATGTTATTTCAGAGGATTTGTTTATATACTTTCTCACATAAAGCTGTTAGTTGAGTATGGTAGTAGCTTTCAATATACTGAACAATCTACAGCTTATCAAGGTTTTTGAATGATTTGTTAACCAAGCACATAGTCTCTAACAGAAACTCTGGGCTTGGCTAAGAAATCACACAAAATGTGTGTGTATCGACACAGCAAAAGGAATCAGAGTGTTAACTCGACATAAACGAGGGAAAGAAACGAACCACCAAAAGCCGTGACAATATGTTAGATTACGTAGTAGATTTAAAGCTACTAACATACACAAATAATAGCTTTAAGTGAGAGAGAAAATAAAACAGTAAACCCAATTAAGAGAGCACAGAAGTGCTGAAATGAGACTGGGTGAAAACAAGATTGGCCGGCCGATGTGGCCGAGCGGTTCTAGGCGCTTCAGTCTGGAGCCGCGCGACCTCTACGATCGCAGGTTCGAGTCCTGCCTCGGGCATGGATGTGTGTGATGTCCTTAGTTTAGTTAGGTTTAAGTAGTTCTAAGTTCTAGGGGACTGATGACCTCAGATGTTAAGTCCCATAGTGCTCAGAGCCATTTGAAAACAAGATTACAAAATTGTTTTGCATATGGTGGAAGTCCTCTCCAGTTCGGATCCTAGATGTATGGCTGTTGCTGCAGATGAAGATGTCGAAAGGTGAACACGATAGTTTCACCAAACTCAACCACACCCGTCTCGTACAGTCGAGTCTGCAGTTTGAGAGCGTAAATTTGAAGGAGAAAATGTCCGTGCAGATACTCAGTAAGACACGTACACAAATCAGAGTGAATGTAATTACCCAGGAAACAAAAGAAGGCCAAAGGCAACCCATGGAATACACCATGCTGTATGGAGAAAACTGGAAAAAAGAATTGATTCTGTATTCTTAACAAGCAACTGCGGAACAAAATGCATGAAGATTCGAGCATTCTGGTAGCTGTTCAATTGTTTCCAGTAACAACTAATGGGCAGGTTTTACCGAAATGCACGAGCAGTTTGACCGCTGACGGCGCGGGCGGTTGGCGAAAGCCGTGTAGTCAGCTAGACGAATGGGGTGCGCACAGAGCATGTGACACCGCGTTATCATCTGATCCGTAAGTGGGCGTAGCTCGGCGTGACGGGGCCGGTTGTCGCTATGCGCAGAAACCGGCGGCTGCAAACCGCTCTACACTCCACCGTGGACAACCGACTACAAGCACACCTGGAGTGCGAATACTGCAAGGAATTCAGGAGAGGTTTTGTAACGTTTGTAGAATGGGGAGGAGATTCTGGCAGAAGGGGGGGAGGAGAGCGGTCGTGAGTCGTGCCTGAATACCTTGGTCGAAAAGAGCATTTGCCCGCGAAAGGAAAGGTTTCCGCTTTGAGTCCGGAGACGGTACATCTCTTAGATCTTTGGCTGATTGGGAGGGTGGGGCGGGGGGGGGGGGGGAGTTGGAGGGTGGGGGGTGAGGAGATAAGAGAGAAAACAACATGGTCGTTAAGTCCCTTAATCGAAGAGTGGTGCATCCTGAAGTAGAGACGTACGCACAGACTATATCTGATCTAGTCGGGACTTTCAAAACAGTAAAGTTGAAAGGGCTAAAGACTAATGGACTTCTTTTCTACAATCAGTAATAAAAGAAACGTGAAGGAGACACGGAAGTCAGCAGGTGGGCCTCCACTGGGCACTGTGTGTGACAGGGAACGCTCCACCAACAGCTGTCCCACTCTTGGTCCATTACAGTCAAAAGCGCCCACCATTCAACAGAATGCGACACCTAGAATAGAAAATAGGGTGTGGCAGAAAAGGGGCAAACTGAATCCAAAAGCGATTGAAACATTGTAAAAGAGGTATGAAGCAGTATCTTGGTCAAGGAGATAGAGCCGGCTAACACCAGACCTAGTATAAAGCGGGAGACGCCCTATCCAACAATCGCGACCCTGCTCCGCAGGTAATGAGTCCGGAAGTCCATACTTCACATGGAGGGTAAGGAGGAGGGGGCATTTTACCGGATATACATGTCATTCCAAATGGCTAACAACACATACACGAAGGGACAGGTATCCAACGATTTTGAGGAAACACATACGACATGCACTCCGAAGAGCAATAAAGCGAAGAACTGCGAACAATACAGAACACACAGCGTTGTATCACATGCCTCAAAAATAATAATCAGAATTATGGAGCAGAATGTACAAGATTGTTTACAAAATGAACAGTACGGGCTTCGAATAAACCGCGGAACAGGACGGCCAATGCTCACTTTACGATTCATTGCAGAGAAATCCTTCAGGTTCAACACACCTATCTTGATTACCTTCATAAACACACAGAAAACGCCCGACAGCAAAGTTGTTCAAAGATACGAAGAATACTGGAATAGACAACAGGAACAAAATAATTATCCTGCAGCTCTATAGAATAACAATGCTGTCATGGGGGAGGATGGACCAAAGGCTAAGGAATTAAAAGGAGTTAGGCAGGGATGTGCTTGCCTTCACTACTGTTTACTTTTTATACAAAAATGCAATAAATGAATTCTCAAGAAGCGATGGTAGTGATAGGATAACAATATGGAGAAAGCTGTAAGATGATCCATTTTGCAGATGACACTGGTTTATTGAGCAGAAATGAAGCCACTCTACGGAAGGTGTTTCAAATCTTGATACAGAAATGCGACATGATGATCGTCTCAAAAACCATAAAGTACGCAAGAGAAATCAGAAGTAGTCGCACACCTTGAAGGCGAAAACGTCTCACATGCGAAAACTCCAGATTTCTTGGAAGTTCTAAAAAGCGGACGGTAGAAATACAATGGATGTTAAAGCTAGAGTAGCCCAGGTACAAGAGTCATAAGTCAGAAAAGAACAATACTGACGTCAGTGTCTCGTTGACTACCAGGAAACGATTCTTAAAGAGCTACACGTGGAGCGTGTTGGGCGAAGAGAGCCTCGAACCAAGAAGCGTCGAGAAGAACAGTACAGACAAGATATTTCCTCATAACATTCCCTGCTAGGAGGAACAGCTTGCTTAGCAACCTGTTACGCCATTCATCTTAGATCACTATCCCAATAGAGAGAATGACTGACGGAGGAAGACGGTAACCACTACAGGTGTTCATGGGTGAAATTAAAGCTCGAAGAAAAATAAAAGAATCGAGAGACTATTTTTAATAAGGGAGGAAACATGAGCTAGGCCGCCAAATTTTGGGTTGAGGAGATAAAGATGAAGTATATCATCTCCTGTTTCCTTTCGTTCTATCGAGAAAACACGTACCTACGGTGCTCTTAGGGTTCTAAATACATTAAATGCCAAGATAACCTTTAACAAGTGTGCCTCGGTGTCGACTATCTCGGCTTAATTTAATATTGTTTTAAAGTTATAAGAGACGAATTATCATATCTAAATTGCGTAAGAATAAAACATCGTATCCACAGAATGAGATTTTCACTCTGCAGCGGAGTGTGCGCTGATATGAAACTTCCTGGCAGATTAAAACTGTGTGCCCGACCGAGACTCGAACTCGGGACCTTTGGTAGAGCACTTGCCCGCGGAAGGCAAAGGTCCCGAGTTCGAGTCTCGGTCGGGCACACAGTTTTAATCTGCCAGGAAGTTTCATCGTATCCACAGTAGTTTTATATTCATCTTACCCACTCTCGCATTTTCTTACAATCAATAAAGAAACCAGCCAGGTGCGGGCAGCACTAGCGCTCTGAGGGTTTCGTACAAACATACTTATGTATGCAGACAGCACATTAATATCGGGAAACCAGAACCTCGACGATTTTTGTTTGTCATCGATATCGATACTGTCAAGATATCGGTCCAGGGAGTAACAAGAATTTCGAGAATGTTTAAAGTTGGAAGTAGGATAATTAATTAAAAAAATAACGTGATGTAATTACAAATTAACACTTTACGATATTTTCCGCTTTACTTGTACTGTTCAAGCTTTCTTCTAGTCAAATTTCATTATTCTGGGTCAACAGGAATTGCCCTAAAGGTTTCGAAATGTGAGTCTGCGCGCATCAAAATCCGACATAAATGGCAGTATTTGATCATTGTACTAACTTCGAGGCTTACATTTATTACACAGCCTAGGGACTACAAACGTTAATATGCGACATAAAGGAGGAGTGATTAGTGTTTAGCGTCAAGTCGACAATGAAGCCATTAGAGACGGAGCATAGGCTCGGATTAGCGAAGGATGGGGAAGAGATCGGGCGTTCCCTTTCAAAGAAACCATCCCCGCATTTGCCTGATGCAATTTAGGGAAATTACTGATGGCTGAAACCGGGTTTGAACCGTCGTCCTCCCGTGTGCTAGTCCAGTGTGCTAACTGCTTCGTCATGAATTTCAACGTGACACGTCTACCTGTTCCTGGGAAGAAGGGTTTCAACAAACGTTCAGACAGATAACAAAATGTTGCTATAAGGGTTCCGTTTTACGGAGTGAGATACGGAATCCAATAAAATCATACCAAGTAACATTTAATGATATTCATTGCTTAGGTTGTTTTGTTACACTGTCTTCGGACTTGATAAACCTAGCAACATGATAAAACACGTTCTATTTCTGTTGATCTTGACGTCCTAAAACAGTTGCCTTGTTAAGATGCGTTTTCGTGATTTGTGCTTGTTGGCAGCTACTCGCAACTAAGGAACCCCACAGCGTCGTTATTTAGTGGGATCCTTTAAACAGTCAGCAAAGGAGTGAATCAGCTTTGAGCTGGAAATCTCCCTGCATTCACAAGGGCAACTAAAGACAGCAGTATAACAGGGTGTGAAGTCATGTTATTTCCTGAAGACTACGATATACGCAGATATGTCGTAAAAATAACACAGTGGAACAAGCTGCAATCGGTAAGATGGAAAATGTAAAAGCAATCCAATAAGGGCAGACTACACCACTGTTCGAAAGCAGACTCAAACAACATTCGTTAGAGTAACACTGTGTTGTCGAGAGAGAAACAAGCTTGTGTACCTTCTGCAGTGAGCAAGTACTGAGGACCTGACTCCTCGGTTCAACTGTGGCGCAAGCAGTTCCTGTACAGGGAAAAGTATACAACGTATAAACCAGTCCTCGGGGCACTCCAAGCACCGGAAAAACGTGTTTGGCGCGTTTCGGCCGATGAAGAACTATTTGGGGGGGGAAGACAAGAAGTGAGGTGACTTCTCTGAAATCTGGAATCTCTGTTTTTCTCAGGCGCAGCATACATGTAAGAAACATATTGCATTAAGGAACATCAACGAATAAAATGCCGTGACAAAACAAAACAGTCCACTCGACATAGATCCCTTACGAGCCGTCGTGCTATCTTATTTTAATGGAAGAACACATGAAATGGAGATAAGACGTTAACGAGGAGGTCCGTGGAAGTAATCGAGTGTTAGGTTCAATGAAGAAAACGTCAAGCGATTTGAAAAGAAAAAAAAATACGTAAATCAGGAATCAAAATGGTTCAAATGGCTCTGAGCACTATGGGACTTAACAGCTGAGGTCATCAGTCCCCTAGTACTTAGAACTACTTAAACTTAACTAACCTAAGGACATCACACACAGCCATGCCCAAGGCAGGATTCGAACCTATGACTGTAGCGGTGGCGCTGCTACAGACTTAAGCGCCTAGATAATATATATATAGCTTTTTTTTAATGTTTAGCTTTGTCCTTGTATTAGTAAGCTATACTACGTTTTGGAACAAATACATAACGTTTACCAAAGAAAAAAAGGCAAAGAATCATTCTAGACCTATTAAGCTAGTAATCTACTTTCAATAACTAGAAATCAACACCCTAAAACCCTCATTATAAACCATTACACATTAATTTCAGATAGCATCATTTTGTTGAATGACGTATCCTGGAATACGCTATACTGGTATGTTGTTTCTTTCCTTGCAGTCTTTCCTGTTTGATTTTTCCCCTTGGCTAAGCATACTCAGTATATCCTCTGTCTTCTTGTTTCACTTGCTGCAGATGAAATGTTTTCCAAGAAATATTTTTCTCCAGAAATTCTGTAGAAGCTGCTATGCAGAGTGGTAGTACTTCACATAACTTCATAAATTTAGAAAGAGGCATCGTATTTTTTATATTATTATGGAGAATATACACCTTCACCTGAAAGAAAACAATTAAATGCAAATTTACTCCACCAATCCATTGTTCTGTACCCAAAGGCGCCATACGACATCCACTGCTGAAGACAGCTCAGCTTAATTCCGATCTCTCTTCCACAGCCACCCTCCCCCCACCACCCCGGGTCCAACTATATACATGATTTCGTATATAAAAGTGGTACAAATGACCCCGTTAAATAACGGGCTAGAATTTTCGCGTCCCGTCAACTGATGCGATTTGCGCTTATTTTTAATTTGTTTAAACTTTAGGATGGCATACTACTTCGAAATAAAGTTCCGACGATACATATTCGCTTTGAAATTGATCGGTAACTTGTTAGGCCCATTTACTAACAAATACGTCTTTCCACGGAACTGTTAGTCTGAAAAATCACTTCCTGCGTACACGATGCGGCCGATAACGTTGACGAGTGTGGAAGAGAATCGATATCCACTCACAGACAGCACGCTGCATTCAGTTCGTTCATAAAGCATTCACTGAACATCGCCAATGAATAACGCTACGTCGCTTCGGTTTTGTCACTCGTCTCTCTTTGTCATCGCACGCTGTTGGCCCTCAATGGGGAGGCGGAAGCAGTTCTAAACGTTCGGTACTTCCTTGCTGTGGCAGGTAGGACGCTAACGCGTGGAACGAGTTAGATGCTTTACAATAACTTAAAAATCTCACCTTTACTACATGTTAGGGAGAAGTCCTCGACAAAAAGTGATGTCCTGAAGCCGAAGGCTGGTTTAAACACTACTGCGCTTTACAAAGCATAGTAGTATAGGCGATGACCTTTAGCTTCTGTCGGCCCGAGAAATCGACTCGCCCGGCTAGTTACTATCGAGACCAATAGTTCAACTTTAAAATCGAAACACGGTGCAACATCGATGTCTGGACTTACAGTCAGCTGTCCGCTTTAATTTGCTTACCTTACTGAATGTGCGCCACTCATGTGCTGGTGGGCACTGTTGTTGGTGTTTAGGAGTCTGTGTAGTGGCCCGTGGCAAGAGTCAGAAGAAATGACATTTATAAAATTATTTTCTTCAGGCTCAGGTAGCATTAACCAGTTTCAACTTCCTAGCAAGTCGTCACCATCAGATAGCTTGTCCCATCATGCTGACGATATTGAAGATGGGATCGAGCGAGGTGGCACAATGGTTAAGACACTGGACTGGATTAGAAAATCGAACTATTTTCATATTACAGTTTCCCAGTATTGTGCTACCCCTTTTTCTTTCTTTTAAAAATACGTAACCTGAAAAGTTAAAAAATAAATAAAAATCGTTTACAACATGATTACATGATTACTGTGTTCCCGTATAGCAGTATGCCGCCCCCTTCCAAATAACGATTTAGAAAAAGTATTTATTCACTTGGTAGTTTGGGACTATCCACATGTACGAGTAATAACTGGTTCAATGGTTCCTGTGCGGCACGTCGGATAATATGAAAGATGCACAATATCGTCATCTTAAGGTGCTTAATGACTCGTTGGTGTAGTGGTTCGCCAGTAGATGCACTGGCTCCCTAGACAAGCGCAAGCGCCAAGGGGTGCGGCTATAAAGTCATCTTAGACGAATAATAGAGGACTACGACATTCAATGCCCCTGCCGGAGAAACGGGCCAACGCCTTCGCGACGCGCGAAAAGCGCGGCCGTGAATCGGGGGCCAGCGTGCGCTCTGTCAGTGTGTTGGCGCCCATGTTAAGTGTCCGTGTTGACTCGCTGGATTCACTCGTTTGTGGTCGACGATGCCTTAGTACGTTGAAATTCAGTGTCTCTATTGATTAGGTAGTTACGTAGACGCATTCGACTGCTTTATGATGGAGTCCCAGTACGTAGAGGCGAAAGAAAGGACCTTTGTCTCTCAGTAGTGCATGCTATGTCCCGTGTCAAGACGAAGTTGAGCAACACTAAAGTTCTATGGCTGACTCAGTCTGGTGAGAAGTCTATGTTCAGTGCATCTGTCTTCAACAGTGCGGCACTTTTGGCCAATGAACGATTTCCAACACTGTCACGATATTTTCAATGTCCCTGGACTCCTTGGATCTAGGTTGTCTTTAACATACTCCAGCATCGTTTGCCCTCGAGTTGGAAGGCGGGAAACAGGTCTTATTTGATGTTTCTTGAAAAACCTACCGATCATAAAGGACACGCCACCAACGTGGGGCAGAAAAACATCCTCGTGTAGTTCTCCGTTTCTTCTGGCTGCTCTTTAGATTTAGTGCGTGCAGGTCGAAATGCATTACATATCTGTTTATCAGAGTATCCTTTTTGTACAAACACAGAGCGAAGATGGCTAAACTCTGCTGATAAGCTCCGTGCGTCTGAGATAACTCTAGTCCTATGAACAAGAGTGCATAACACAACACGGCGTTGGGACGGGTGATGGCAGCTCGTAGGTACAGGACAGTGTGAGTTGGTTTATTTAACACACTGTGACGCGAGGAGCTGTCTTTTTTTTCGACGTACCAAGACATCTAAGAATGGGAGGCCTACATTTTTCTCCACTTCCGTGGTGAAGCGAATGCTCGGATGGAGAGAGTTATAGAGTTGCAGGTAAGCAGAATGTGTAGCTCCACATGCGCCCGTAGTACAAACGTATCGGCCACAGATCTTCAAAGACATTTAGGTTTCAAAACCGCTGACTCAAGTGGTTTTTCCTCGGAGTTTTCTACAAAGCGGTTAGTTACTATGAGTGGACTACTGTGAATGGACTGAGCTACGTGATTGCTTTTGAAAAAGTACCGACGTCTTACACGCCTTTCATCGCAAGAAGATAAACCATGCGCACGCACTGTGTTTAATATCACAGATAAAATACTGAGTGACGCTGCGATACCGGTGATGGAAAAGGGACTAAATTTTGCGACCATTCCGAAGACTTAGTCCGTCAAGGATTTTGCCGTTGGGCAAGGTATCTTGAAACTTCCAAGTGATACTACTGAAGAAATAAGGCGAGGCACTTGTAGGGACAGAACAAGGACGCCTGTGTTCACGCAGAATATCAAAAATGAAGAAAGAAAAGGGCTCCATTCCTTAAGAGAAGACACAGAAATACACTGCTTGAAAAAAAATAGTACACCTAGAAAGACGACGTCGACTTTGATCTGGTACGGCATATGCCGCCTGGGGGATAGTAGATATTCTGATAATGGTTTCAACGTCATCAGACAGCGTAGTGGCATAGCTACCAGAGCGCCATCCGTATCTACCCTTTAATAAGGAATGCTCACAGCCAGAACTTTCATCGTAGTGCAAACGTGTGAAGCAAGCAGTCAACATGCCATCTGAGCGAGTTTGTAAGGGGTCAAATTGTGGCCTTAAAAGCGGCGGGATGGTCCTTTCGGAGAATTGCCACAGAAGTTGGATGTGCTGTGTCAGTTGTGAATCGACGCTGGTACCAGAGTCACATGAACATGTGTAGGCAATGTTCAAGATGCCCACGCAGCTCACACGCCCGGCACGATCGTCATATTGTGAGGGTATCAAGAGATCGTACCGTTATCACAGCACAAATAAGAGGGTTTGTGAGCCAAGACGTGTCAGCACGAACTGTTGTGTACAAGTTGTTAGCAAGGAGACTACGAGCACGCACACCTCTAGCCCGACTTTCACTCACGCCACAATATCAACATCACGGTTCGAATGGTGCCATCAGAAGATCACTTGAAAGATGGAATGGCGCACTGTGTTTTTCAGCGATGAAAACAGATTCTGCCTGCACGCAAGTGGCAGTCGTTTGTGCGTAAGACGTAGACCTGGTGAGCACTGTCTCTCAGAGTGCAATCATCCAAGACTCAATGGCCTCACCTCAGGCCTTATGGTCCGGGGTGCGATAATCTACAACTCTCGTTCCCCTTTGGTGTTTTTTGTGGGGACGCTAAGCAGCGTTAGGGGTACGTGCAGAACGTTGTTAGACCGTTCTTTTGCTCGTCTTGCAACAGGAAGACAGGAAGATGACGTGTTATTTCAACAACTTAATGCTCGCCTACACACTGCCTTGAAACTCGATATGCTCTGCAAGACATACAACAACTTCCCTGGCCAACACTATCTCCGGACTTGTCTCCAATCGCGCGCGAGTGGGATATGACGGGACGAGAAGCGAATCGTGCGACTCGTCAACCAACAACTCTTACAGGTCGAGCAGGTGTGGCATAACGTATCCCAGGACAGTATTCGTCATCTGTACGATCTACTGGATGCCAGAGTCAGTGCCTGCATTGCCTCTTGTGGAGGCTACTGAGTGTCTCAGCAATGGTCGATACCTGGTACCTCAGAACCGCTAGTGCTATTGGTCTGTGAATGTTATCATTTCATGTATTCCTACGTACTGTTACAACAATAGATCTTGAGTGAATTGGAAAGCTCTTAAAGGGTGCACTATTTTTTTTTCGGCAGTGTAAGTAATTTTCCCTGCTAACAAGCTACTGCCAGGAACATCTTACTTTGGCAAGATGACGGATTTACTACAGGACTCAGTATATCGTCGTCTCCACAAGGATTCAACTGACACAGTACATCGACCCTCCTCACATCCAGCCAGTTTTCTGAACATCTTAAGAGGAGCTTAAGAGTACAAGTGCCAATTCCACCAGGTATTTATAATGTACCTAAGATATGTATGGAAAGGATTTCTCTTCGCTTTAATGTGAGCAATATAGGAACCGCAACATATTACCTAGCAGAACATCTGGCTCCTCTTCTGAGCCCTTCAGTAAGAAAATGTGAACACCATATTCGAAATTCAGAAG
Source organism: Schistocerca serialis cubense (assembly GCF_023864345.2). NCBI lineage: Eukaryota > Metazoa > Arthropoda > Insecta > Orthoptera > Acrididae > Schistocerca > Schistocerca serialis. The sequence continues at coordinate 168,681,808 of NC_064644.1, read as the reverse complement.
TGTTGATAAAGTGACTGAAGAGTTTGTGCCTCGAACCAGCTGAGGTGTTACCGAGTTTCTATGTGGTCTCTCTATTCATACGAATACCTCTGGTGGATTCACTATACCTTATAGCAGCTAGCGCAGAACATCTTACATCTATTCAAATGTGTGCTCACACCGCCTTAATTTCCGTTTAATAAACAATATTTTGAGCAAACTGACGGTGTTGCTGTGGGTAGCCCTTCGTCTCTCACAGTAGCAAACCATTTTATGGAAGGCTTCGAGGGAAAAGTTTTTCAGTCGGCGGTTTTGAAACCTAAATGTTTCTGGGAATATGTGGAAGACACCTTTATAATACGGACACATGGCGTAGCAACGATTCCTGCTTTCCTGCAACACCCTAACTCCCTCCATCCGAGCATTAGCTTCACCACGGAAATGGACAAAAATGTAGACCTCCCGTCCTTAAATGTCTAGGTCCGCTGAAAAGAAGACGGTTTCTTACGTCACTGTGTTTTCTGTAAACAAACCGACACTGACCTATATCTACGAGCTACGAGCTGCTGTCACCCATCCCAATACAGTGGTGTATTACGGACTCCCGTTCATAGGGCTACAGTTATCTCAGATCCATGGAACTTATCAGCGAAGCTTAGCCATCTTCGCTCTGTTTGTACAAAACGGGTACTTTGATAAACAGATTCAAAATGAATTTCAGCCTGGTCGCACTAAACCTCAAGGACAGCCAGAAGTAACGGAGAACAACACGAGGATGTTATTTCTAACCTACGATAGTGGCGTGCATTTTATGATCGGCTAGCTGTTCAAGAAACATCAAATAAAATCAGAATGAGATTTTCACTCTGCAGCGGAGTGTGCGCTGATATGAAACTTCCTGGCAGATTAAAACTGTGTGCCCGACCGAGACTCGAACTCGGGACCTTTGCCTTTCGCGGGCAAGTGCTCTACCATCTGAGCTACCGAAGCACGACTCACGACCGGTCCTCACAGCTTTACTTCTGCCAGTATCTCGTCTCCTACCTTCCAAACTTTACAGAAGCTCTCCTGCTAACCATTCAGAACTAGCACTCCTGAAAGAAAGGTTATGCGGAGACATGGCTTAGCCACAGCCTGGGGGATGTTTCCAGAATGAGATTTTCACTCTGCAGCGGAGTGTGCGCTGATATGAAACTTCCTGGCAGATTAAAACTGTGTGCCCGACCGAGACTCGAGCTCGGGACCTTTGCCTTTCGCGGGCAAGTGCTCTACCATCTGAGCTACCGAAGCACGACTCACGCCCGGTCCTCACAGCTTTACTTCTGCCAGTATCTCGTCTCCTACCTTCCAAACTTTACAGAAGCTCTCCTGCTAACCATGCAGAACTAGCACTCCTGAAAGAAAGGATATGCGGAGACATGGCTTAGCCACAGCCTGGGGGATGTTTCCAGAATGAGATTTTCACTCTGCAGCGGAGTGTGCGCTGATATGAAACTTCCTGGCAGATTAAAACTGTGTGCCCGACCGAGACTCGAACTCGGGACCTTTGCCTTTCGCGGGAGGTTAGCAGGAGAGCTTCTGCAAAGTTTGGAAGGTAGGAGACGAGATACTGGCAGAAGTAAAGCTGTGAGCACCGGGCGTGAGTCGTGCTTCGGTAGCTCAGATGGTAGAGCACTTGCCCGCGAAAGGCAAAGGTCCCGAGTTCGAGTCTCGGTCGGGCACACAGTTTTAATCTGCCAGGAAGTTTCATCAAATAAAATGTTTTCCACCCCCCCCCCCCCAGCGCGAGTGCAAACGATGCTGAGTCTAAGGAGACCAGGGATACATAAAATCCTGTGACTGTGTAGGAAATGATACACTGGCCAGACGTGTCGCACCGTCACAGATAGAGGAGCAAAATATAGCCATATCACCAGACTGGGTCGGCCAGAAAAGTCGGCTGTTGCTGAACATTGTCTTGACACGGGACATAGCATGAACTACGGAGAGACGAAGATCCTTTCGTCCACCTTCACGTACTAGGACTCCATGATTAAAGAAGAAGTCAAAACACGTTTAAGTAAAGATCTGAGACACGGCATTTCAAAGTAGCAAGGCATGCAAACCAGCACTGACGATACTAAGGAAACGTCGGCCGCAAATAAACGAATCCAACAAGTTCACACAAACGGTGAATCGGTGTCCGGACACTTAAACTGGGCGCCAACATGCTGTACGCGCGCGCGCCGGGTCGCAATTTGCGGGCGCGGTTTTCCGGGGTCGCGCATGCGAAGACCGTGGCCCGTTTCCCCAGCAGGGGGCACCGGGTGTCGTCGTCCTACACAATTCGTCTACAATTTTTTAGCCTCACCCTTTGGTGCCTGTGCTTTTCTAGCGAACCAGCACATATATTAGCGAGCCGCTGCCTCAAAGCGTTAGTAAGATCCTGAAGATGAAGAGCAACTGCCTCGTTGAAATAAGGTGCGGCCCTTTCACGTTTTCCGATACGACGCCCGTGAGCCATACTGTCTGGTCATATGAACGCGACCACATGTCAGAAGCATGAATAACCACCTTTTGCAACGTGGACTTCTGCGAGACGTGCAGGAGAGAACCAGTCCTATAAGTAACGACAGGAATGTGCAGCCATGTCGAATACAGTGCCTTTTTCGAGTGAGGATCCATGGCGCGAACAGCCCGATCGAGGTGTTCCCACTGATTCTAGGCTGGGTTTCAATACGAGGAGTTTAACGGCCAGGGGAGTACGGTACACTCATCCTGGAGCTCTTCGAACCACGCACGTACACTGTGAACTGTGTGATACGCCGCGTTGTTCTTGCTGGTAGATGACATCGTGACGAGGAGAAACAAACTGCATGTAGGAGTTGTTATGATGGACATGGATAGATGCGCACTTACGTTGATCCACTGTGCCTTCCAGAAAAGCAAGATCACGCAAGGAATGCCACGAGTATATTCTCCATACCGTAACAATACCTCCTTATTTGCTTTCAGACGCTTCACGCCGTACACGCCAACGGCCATCTGCCCGAAGGAGCATATAACGTGATTCATCTGGAAAGGTCACCTCTCGCCACTCGCTGAACGTCCAGTTGCGGTATTTGGTGTGCAAATTCCGGCCTTTGTCGACGATAAACAGCAGCCAGATGAGGGTGTGAATTAGGGGCCTGCTGTGGAGGCCCATACGCAGTAGCGTTAGCTGAACGGTCGTTGAAGCGACACTGTTGGCAGCTCCTTGATTCCTCTGGTTGCACGTCTATTTGCACGTACACATCTCCGCTGCCGTCGTTTATCCCTGTCATCTATGGCCCGTGGTGCACTACAGTCTTGGATAGTGCCATTTTACCATCAACGATATACTTTAACGATGTCGACACGTGAACAAAAAAATGGTTCAAATGGCTCTGAGCACTATGGGACTCAACTGCTGTGGTCATAAGTCCCCTAGAACTTAGAACGACTTAAACCTAACTAACCTAAGGACAGCACACAACACCCAGCCATCACGAGGCAGAGAAAATCCCTGACCCCGCCGGGAATCGAACCCGGGAACCCGGGCCTGGGAAGCGAGAACGCTACCGCACGACCACGAGATGCGGGCACGTGAACAAAAAAATGGCTCTGAGCACTATGGGACTTAACATCTGTGGTCATCAGTCCCCTAGAACTTAGAACTACTTAAACCTAACTAACCTAAGGACATCACACACATCCATGCCCGAGGCAGGATTCGAACCTGCGACCGTAGCAGTCGCGCGGTTCCGGACTGAGCGCCTAGAACCGCTAGACCACCACGGTCGGCAACACGTGAACAGTTTACAAAGACGGCCGTATCGGAAATGCTTCCACCCTTGGGCCGAAAGCCAATGACAACGATATTTTGAACGTCAGGTAAATCGCTCCGTTTCCACATTACGACAATGACTGCACTATTTCCCGCGTTGCCCCGACACATCTACATCTACATTTATACTCCGCAAGTTTTTTTTTTTTTTTTTTTTTTTTTTTTTTTTTTTTTGTTAGGGTTTGTTAGGGTTTAAGGGCGCTCAACTGCTGAGGTCATTAGCGCCCAGTCACTGTTGTTAGAGCACATGGAATCTAGTAAAACTCAAGGGGATGGGGGGGACACCAGAAGGACCTGACAAAGATGCAGATAAAATAAGTAAAAAGGTTAGATGTCTTTGGACAAACCAGTTAAAGTTATAAAACGCAGAATACGAGCAGCTGCTCGAGAGTCATCAGCTAAAACATCTGGTAAAGTAGATGGCAGGGACAGGACAACACGGAATTGACTAAAACGGGGACACGACAATAATACATGGCGCACTGTTAATGCCTGACCACAAGGGCACTGCGGGGCTGGGTCACCGGAGAGCAGGTAGCGGTGGCTAAATCGGCAATGCCCAATCCGCAACCTGGTCAGAAGGACCTCCTCTCGCCGAGATGGTAGAGAGGAGGTTGTCCAAGCAGTTGGGAGCGGTTTAACTGCCCGGAGCTTGTTTCCTTGGAGGGATGACCAAGCATCCCACCACAACGACACAAGCCTCTTACATACATCCCCACGAACGTCAGATGACGGGACACAATGGGAGGCTGGCCGAGGCAGGAGGATTTGCAGCCTTGGCTGCAGCATCCGCAGCCTCATTCCCAGGCACTCCTACATGTCCGGGAACCCACAGAAAGCTGACAGAACCACCATTATCAGCGAAAGAATGGAGGGACTGCTGTATCCGTTGAATCAAGGGATGGACCGGATGGGGAGCTCCAAGGCTCTGAAGAGCACTGAGTGAGTCAGAGCAAAGTACATACGATGAATGGCGGTGGCGGCGGGCATACTGAACGGCCTGATGGAGAGCAAAAAGCTCGGCCGTAAAGCTCGAACATTGGTCGAGGAGCCGGTATTTAAAGGTGGCGGCCCCGACGACAAAGGCACAGCCGACACCATCGTCAGTTTTGGAGCCATCGGTGTAAATAAAGGTGTGACCGGCAAGTCGAGCACGAAGTTCGACAAACCGTGAGCAATACACTGCAGCCGGAGTACCCTCCTTCGGGAGGGAGCTGAGGTCGAGATAAATATGAACCGGAGCCCGGAGCCAAGGTAGTGTCGGGCTCTCACCCTCTCTGAAGGTGGTAGGGAGGGCAAAATCCAATTGTCGAAGCAGGCGACGGAAGCGGACTCCTGGGGGCAGCAGGGCAGACACATACAACCCGTACTGACGGTCGAGAGAATCGGCGAAGAAGGACTGGTAAGAGGGGTGGTCGGGCATAGACAACAGCCGGCAGGCATACCGACACAGCAGTACGTCGCGCCGGTAGGTCAATGGTAATTCGGCAGCTTCAGCATAAAGACTCTCGACAGGACTAGTGTAGAAGGCTCCGGTCGCAAGACGTATCCCCCGATGGTGGATGGAGTTGAGCCGGCGTAAGAGGGATGGCCGAGGGGACGAGTAGACGAAGCTCCCATAATCCAGCTTCGATCGGACAATGGACCGATACAAGCGAAGCAGGACAGTGCGATCCGCTCCTCAAGATGAACCGCTAAGAACTCTGAGGACATTAAGGGAACGAGTACAACGGGCCGCCAAATAAGAGACATGTGGAGACCAACACAGTTTCCTGTCCAACGTGAGCCCTAGAAACTTAGTTATTTCCACGAATGGGAGAACAACGGGACCGAGATGTAAGGATGGCGGAAGGAACGCTTTATATCGCCAAAAGTTGATACAAACCGTCTTCTCTTCAGAGAACCGGAAGCCATTTGCCACGCTCCATGAGTAGAGGCTGTCTAGACAACGCTGAAGGCAGCGCTCCAGGAGGCATGTTCTCTGGGCACTGCAGATACTCCGCAAGCCACCCAACGGTGTGTGGCGGAGGGCACTTTACGTGCCACTGTCATTACCTCCCTTTCCTGTTCCAGTCGGGCATGGTTCGCGAGAAGAACGACTGCCGGAAAGCCTCCGTGCGCGTTCGAATCTCTCTAATTTTACATTCGTGATCTCCTCGGGAGGTATAAGTAGGGGGAAGCAATATATTCGATACCTCACCCAGAAACGCACCCTCTCGAAACCTGTACAGCAAGCTACACCGCGATGCACAGTGCCTCTCTTGCAGAGTCTGCCACTTGAGTTTGCTAAACATATCCGTGACGCTATCACGCTTACCAAATAACCCTGTGACGAAACGCGCCGCTATTCTTTGGATCTTCTCTATCTCCTCTGTCAACCCGACCTGGTACGGATCCCACACTGATGACCAATACTCAAGTATAGGTCGAACGAGTGTTTTGTAAGCCACCTCCTTTGTTGATGGACTACTTTTTCTAAGGGCTCTCCCAATGAATCTCAACCTGTCACTCGCCTTACCAACAATTAAGGCGGTTTATTTATCGTCATTGCTAGTGCTGCCACCTACCGTCTGTCAGCGATTACTGAAAGCTGATGTCGAGCGTGGGCGGTGGTCAGGTTAATGTGACTGGACTGTTTATTAATCGAGTAAAAATTGATTTTATGTTTGTTTTCGGAGCACTTGGGGCAGTCTTACACCCCAGAACACGTGCTCGCTTTGCAAATGGTATAAATGGAAGTACACACGGGAACGCTGGCATTGCTGGTGGTGGACAGTCACTGCGGCCCAGGCCGTGCTTTGTGCGGCTGGGACGGCCGCAGTTTTAATCTGAGCCGCACAAAGACCCAGCCGTCATCTGCCGCAACCACTGTGCCCTCGTCAAAAACGGACAGGCGAGCGCGCGATGCCTTTCGAGCTGCGGCTAAGTCACTGCCACCACACCAGCTGAAGATTACTCACTAATGATGTGAATGAAATTAATTTTATTCGCACGTGTACTGACATTCCGCTGACAGTGAGGTCGGAGCATCAAACACGTTACGTGAAACGGGAATGACAAGTTTCCGTGGCTACTATGTACGGCTTTCCCCAACCTCGAAATTGTAAACTGGTATTTTCCGAAGCCCCAAAATGGGTACTGGTATACGTCGAGTGATTTTCTTCCCATAATGGCGTTTCTAAACAAACATAGCAAGGAAACTAAACGTCCAAGCAGGAAGCATAGTCTCACGCAATCGCTACACACGAGGGCAGGAAATGGTCAATTAAAATGCTTACATTCTGCTCCCGATTCTGGTTGGTAGAAACACCTGCATGTTAAACAATTTCGTGGAGCGGCTGGGAATAGCGAAGTCGAGGAGACGGTCAGCGGTCTACGTGGCGTGTGGAGGTCGTGTCTCTTCTGGGACGACGGTAATGTCTTCCCAGTGCATTTCAGGACTCTGCAGTGTGCGTATGGTCATTATCAACCGAGTTACCTCTTGCAGTAGTGAAAACAAACAGAATCTGAAAGTGCATTCGCGGGCGGTGCCGGGGATTTGTGGTTGAGTCACTCCCGTTTCTAGGCAACTGTTGCCCTCTTAGTGAATGTGCAGACGCTCAGCAGACAGATATCTCAAATGAGGTTGCGGGGCCCAGCAGTTACTTGGACTGTGGTGCTTTAGTCACCGAAACGGAACTGGCAAGGTTTTAACTGAAGGCCAACACATTAGTTTCTGTGGAAACCTGAGTGTTGTGCTTTTATGTTATTTTTCAATACTGAATTTAATATGTATTTCTGTTCCGTTTTTGTGGCGATTACTGGCAGGTGTTGTTAGTATCCAGCTGGAGTCGGTGTAATGAACTATTAGCGTTGAGCATATTCCAGTCCAGTGGTCGGAAGTCGCACTCTCCCTTTGAACGTTTAGATTGGTACAGTCCTAATTAACACTGGAGTGGTAGGAGTTTATCCCTGTTCCGCGCGCCAAAACGACGCTGGTGAATCTTATTTACACCGTTTTCACTTGTACATCAGTGCAGAAAATTAATCTGGGACCGCCAGTAAATGTTCCTGATTAAACCTGTGAAGAAGTACATGCGTAATTTTTTTCCCGCTCGCCGCACATCGCCAAGAGGGGACGGATTCTGTCCGTGGCTGCATTTATGATTTCACGCGACGCCGCGCAAGATCCTAGGAATGTACGAAAAGAACGATTCAGTATTATTAAACGACCATCTCCATGATCGTTTGTGTTGGGCAGCAACACCAATATCCACGGAGAAGTTGCGTATGCCTGGTGACATCCTATCGGGGATAATATATCCCCGGTAGGACGTCACCAGGCATAGGCCATAACGGAAGTCACGTGATGTACGTTGAAACAGACAGCAACCTTTGTCGAACTCTTCCTCATGTATGCGTTACCTAATCCCAAATCTGTAAATGTTGACAGAGCTTGTAAAGTCCTACCAATGGTGAGCTTATTACTTTACTAGCCAACCTATAGGCCTAGTAGTCTGAGGATGACCTTTAATGTAGATGTTGCTGAGAAGACAACCACGGCCCATAATAGAGGGAACTTATCGTAGTAAAAAAATGTCGCAGAAAAGCAATGTGAATAACTCAGCGCCGCTGTGTGCACCCTGACCTGTGTCGCAGGCCTCTCACAGCGGTAAGTCGACGGCGCGGAGAGAATAAGGCAGACGCTGAAGAGAACATGGCCTCGCCGGCCGTAGACTGAGTTGCTTAAAATACTGTAAAATAAAGGAGTACTCTGTTGTACTATGCCTCGTACAGATGTACGAGCCAAGCTCGAACTGGTTTCTAATGCACAGAATTGTGTCAATTCAAGTTAGAGTATTGTCTAACTTGAATTGACACAATTCTGACGACGTGCTGCTTTATAATTACCAAACAAATATACTGATTTTTTTAAAAAATCAGTTTTGACTGTGATTTGTATTTCGAATTTAGAGAAGTGTTAAGATGAATTGACGGGACGATTTTCTACCAGTCTAGACGAAGAACTGGTCTGTAACATTTTAATAGGGATCTTAAATCCTTTTTTATGAAAGTTACAAGCCGTTCATTCCGTTGAAGACTGCTACTGGTGGTTTTGACACTTGACAGTAACAGTTATAGGCGCTTTCGTCCATCGACCCTGAATAGGCTACGCAGTTGTATTTCAATCAATTCAGGGTTAATTTGCTATTATTAGGTGGCAATTACACAGAGGACTTGTCCAGACCCCTTTGTTGTGTGGCATCTCCCTAGGCCGATAACTCGAACCCTGTGCGCCTTGGTTCCGGTGGCCAGTTGGTCGATCAAATCTCATACACCGAAGTAAATACAGTAAGCGCCCCAAGTACAGGAGCGCTGCCACAAGCTTCAATCAGTTCGCTTCGTTAGGGCATCCGACCACTGCCGGTCACAGAAGTAAAACTGATCATTCCAAAAGTACAGTTGAAGAAACAAGAAATTACGTTTAGATTACAACTGGTCTCGTAAACTCCGCGGCCTTTAATGGGTTTTGGTAAAGTATTCACCCAGACCAAAAATAGTTTTAAAAAACCTTTACGTTTGTCGTAACAATGTTTTAGTCAGTAGCCTGCCCTCCACTTCTACAATGCACAAGAATATCTGAAATATTTGAATATTTAGCACCACTTTCAGCTTCAGAATGCTGTACTCGGAAATGCTCCGCAGCACGTTATTACGTCACACAACTCGTCCTGCTCCACATTCTCGTTTACGTCCCGTAACTGCGAGGCTGGGGAGCGGTAATCTGAAGGCAATGTCGTTTTCTTGATAGCCTCTAAAACGCACTACCAGTACAGAGAGAACTCTTAACATGTCTACAGCTACAGCCTATATGCAAGGTGTAAAACCCACGTACACACAATATTACTGTGGTTACAGGCGATAGAAAGACTTTTGTATGTCACAAAAGTGTCACAGGTGCACCGTTTCCCCACTAGAAATCCATGAAGGTTTTGTCACTAGAACTGTTCAAAGACGGTGTTCAAACAGCCGTGTGATGGATGCTATTTAAGGAATGTTACTGAAGCTGCCGTCCGTTTACATTAATGCACAACTGGCATTTGCACGCTAGTGACTGTCCAGTCTGTAGCTTCAATCAAACGGGCAATCAGCTCTTCCGGAGTGTCTCGTACCCCAAACGCTTCATAAACCCTCCAGAAAAATCCACTGCTGAATACCGTCTCTGGACATCACTAGCGTTTGTGGTCCCCTAGCATGGAAACGTTTCACCTGCCACGTTTCTATTACATAAAAAGGTATTTATTTTTATCTCCTTAGAGTAGATTTTGTATATTAGCGTTTTACACCCTGTACTCTTAAATATGTTTGGCAGTTTTCATATTTTCTACATCTACATCTACATTTATACTCCGCAAGCCACCCAACGGCGTGTGGCGGAGGGCACTTAACGTGCCACTGTCATTACCTCCCCTTCCTGTTCCAGTCGCGTATGGTTCGCGGGAAGAACGACTGTCTGAAAGCCTCCGTGCGCGCTCTAATCTCTCTAATTTTACATTCGTGATCTCCTCGGGAGGTATAAGTAGGGGGAAGCAATATATTCGATAGCTCATCCAGAAACGCACCCTCTCGGAACCTGGACACCAAGCTACACCGCGATGCAGAGCGCCTCTCTTGCAGAGTCTGCCACTTGAATTTGCTAAACATCTCCGTATCGCTATCACGGTTACCAAATAACCCTGTGACGAAACGCGCCGCTCTTCTTTGGATCTTCTCTATCTCCTCCATCAACCCGATCTGGTATGGATCCCACACTGATGAACAACACTCAAGTATAGGTCGAACGAGTGTTTTGTAAGTCACCTCCTTTGTTGATGGACTACATTTTCTAAGGACTCTCCCAATGACTCTCAACCTGCTACCCGCCTTACCAACAATTAATTTTATATGATCATTCCACTTCAAATCGTTTGAGTCATATTACCAAATTACAATCACCCAAAAAGAAAATGGAAGAGAATTCAGGAAACTTGCACACCTATGGTGGACAATTAAGTCTCAAAACGCGCTGTATGCAGATACTCGATTAAATTCTAACTGGTTATGCTGTACAAAATGTTATTCACACTATCGAAATTACTTTATTTGTTGTGTGGAAATGAACGTTTTGATTCCGTTTAGGAATATCTAAACTTAGTGACCACGTCGAGTTCGCCTTGAAAGCTTTTAATCTCTTCTTTTCTGTTAAGGGGACTGAATAACGCTTAATTGGATGCCGAAAACTGATTCTGCCAGCGCCGGTGCAGAAAAAGCAGACGCCATTAACGTGGCAATCACCGGCCGTATTTTCGACGCCCCTCCCTTCCCTTCCCTTACTCGCTCCCGCTGTAGCAGCAAACGTGTCGCAGGAGCGACCGGCCTCGGCCGTCAATACTAGCCCGTCCCATGACGGCAACGTTCCAGCTCTCGCACTGCGGGACGCTCTTAAAGCCGCACCAAGCACAGTGCACGCTCCAGGCAGTGGGGCAGTGGTCACGTACGAAACCACGACAGCTCACCTGTTGCCAGTCCCCATCACTCCCCTCAGAGGTTAAACTGACTCTCCTACTGGGATTTCGACTCAACCTTTGCATGTCAGTAACATGATGTTTCAAACGAAACACCAAAAAACAATCAAAACAGAGTAATGAAATTTCAGGAGCGCATTTATCTAGGTGACATATTTAACTCATCATCATTGCAAGATCACAGGTTAATGAAACCGCGAAATAAGCCATTACAAATGTCAAATGCTGGTACATTAATATGGCTCTGGTTCTGAGCACTATGGGACTCAACTGCTGAGGTCATTAGTCCCCTAGAACTTAGAACTAGTTAAACCTAACTAACTAAGGACATCACAAACATCCATGCGCGAGGCAGGATTCGAACCTGCGACCGTAGTGGTCTTGCGGTTCCAGACTGCAGCGCCTTTAACCGCACGGCCACTTCGGTCGGTGGTACATTAATAACCAGCGAAACCGCAAGAATGTTGAACGTAACCACGCAAACGTGCATCCATTGTGTTGTACAGGTGCCTGTTGTCAGTTTGTGGGACGCAATTCCACGCCTCTTGCACGTGGTCGGTCAACATAGGAACGGTTAATGCTGTTTCTGGATGTCGTCCGATGATGTCCTATATGCGTTCGATTGGAGACAGATTTGGTGATCGAGCAGGCCAAGCCAATACGTCGAACACTCTATAGAGCAGGGCCTCCCAACGTGTGGTCCGCGGAGCCCTTAGGGGTCCGCCGGCCCTTTCTAGGGGGTCCGTGGCCACCCTTCACCAAATCGTGTAAAATAATGAGTAAAATTATTGAATAAAAATGTGAAAATCAAATTCAACACTATTTTTTCGTGTGAAAAACATGTGTACTTTTACTCCAGGTCGTATTCCCAAGCACCCTTTGCGGTTCCTAAGTGAGAACGCATACACATTTTAGTGCCGGAGAATGCGGCTTCTCTGATCTGAAACCTTTTACGCATGCGCGGAGCGAGCTTTGTCGACCAATAACAGCGCTCGCTGGTACGTATGCGGCCCCAGGCATCATTAAATGTTAAACTTGCTTTGTCAGTGCACTACCTATTTCATGAGTCAATTTTTGGCCTTCAAGTTGTTTTCATTCATCTCTAAACCAAAGACTATTGGTACTTCGGGCGGGGGGGAGGGGGGGGGGGGGTCATTGGGAACATGGAACTTGCATTAAGAAGCTTTCATTTCCCATGGGTTTCGCTCTGAAATTTAAAGTTACTGTGCTCTTGACTGACTAGGGGTCCGACATGGATTTTCGACTGAAGAAGGGGTCCACCAGCTGAAAAGGTTGTGAAGCTCTGCTACAGAGCATGCTGGATTACAACAGTGGTATGTGGGCCAGAGTTATCCTGTTGGAAAACACCCCTGGAAAGCTGTTCGTGACTGGCTGCACAGCAGGTCGGGACACAACACTGACGTACGAATTTGCAGTCAGGTTGCGTGGGACAATCAGGGGAGTCCTCTTGCTGTCATACGAAATCGTACCCTAGGCCTTAACTCCAGGTTTAGGTCCAGTGTGTCTAGCACACGGGCAGATTGGTTCCAGGCCCTCAACTGGCTCCGTTCTAACCAACACACAGCCATCACTGGTACACAGGCAGAACCACCTTTCATCAGAGAAGACAACAGACCTCTACCCCGCCCTTCTGTGAGCTCCCGCTTGACATCAGCGAAGTCAGTCGAATGTACGTTACAGGGCGTCTGGCTTGTAGCTGTCCTTGAAGTAACCGATAACCCATTTGCAACAGTTCGTTTTGTCACTACGGTGCAGACTGCTATTCAAATTGCTGTTGCAGATGCAGTATGATACGGAAGAGAGAGACGCCGAATACGATGGTCTTCCCTCTCACTAGCGCCCCAAGGCCGTCCGGAGCCCAGTCTTCTTACGACCTAACATTTTCGTGACCATTGCCACCAGCAGTCAAGTACAGTGGCAACATTACTGCCACGTCTTTTTCAAATATCGCAGAAGGAACATCCAGCTTCTCGTAGCCCTATTACACGACCTCGTACAAAGTCAATGCTGATAATGACGTCTTTTTCGCCTTAAAGACATTCCTGACTAACATGAACTCACCACAACTGGCTGGTACTCCCTCCAGCCCCCACCGCTACCATCAGCACTATTAGCGTCCAACCAAACTTCAGAATGAAAAATAGTTTTTCTGAAAGTCTTTACTTTTAAAATGACGAATGATAAATGATATTTAGTTTATATAGATGTCTTATTAAACAGCGGACGAATGAGTCACTGAGACAATTGGTACTGCTTATTTCTAACAGAATTATGAAGCAATTCTCAGTGCATCGCGAGTGCCACTTACAACTCGTCTAAAAAATTAAAAAATATACATATTGATTGTAAATCACTTGATTGTTGGACTCTCTCCTTCTGAACTGACAGGAACAGGACAACTTCAGGCGGCTAATGCTTTGTGCCGGACCACTGCCACTACCAACAACAACAACAACAGAATAATACTGTATATGCCCTACAGCAGCGTAGTAGCCACCACATACTTCCTGTTGTGCTGTCAATTAGTACGTTTATCTGCTACGAGGTGAATAATGAAGCAATTTCTGATCCACTGCGGGAACTACCTGCAACTCGATGAAGCCATTATCATGAGTTACTTAAGTATATGTGACATATGTGTTTCAGTTTTACTGCCATAGATTCGTGTTACGAAGTACGTGTGTGGTAGGTGGAGTATGTGAGGAAGATGACGTTCATCCATCCGTTTCGCAATGTGTAATCTATGCACTGTGTCACGCGTTAATGCTCATATTTGAAATATATATACTGGTAATTTATGCTATCAGTATTACAGTCTTAAGAAGTAGCGGTAATTGTAATGCTCTTGATGAAGCGAACACAATCGGTCGCTTTTGTTTTTACCCCTCAGTAAACCATTTTACCACTTACAGGGTAATAACCTTGAGGTTGGGAACCACTGCGCTACTGCCATCCCGCCAAATTCACAATGACGATTATCTCGAACGTGTATTCGGTGAAGTTGGTTAGGAAATGCTCCACGATTAAATCTCGTACGAATTATGTGACGTACACGTTTTTTATTCGCCGCAACTGTGTGGAACCAGGGCTTCGACGGAATATCTGGATGTATTTGCCCATAACATTCCCCTTCAGTGCCTATCAATGATTGATACTCGTCTTCACACTGGCGCCCAGGTCTTCTGTGTAGTGCGTCTTCCGGTCCGATGGCGGCAATGAGATGTTTCTGGATAGCAATCTTCATGGCCAAGGCTCTTAAGCTGCTCGGCCGCCTCAAGGCTACGAGCCGGCTACAAAGCGGAGGGGACCTTGGTTTTACAACCGCAGACCTGACAGATACCGCAAACACTGCCCGCACCGTCCGGGAAAACGGCCGTGCCAGCAGTTACGAGGGGGCTAACGGCGCGGTAAACGCAGTTGAGCACAGCAGCAAAGCTAATGCACGTTTCGTGAAAACGGATTCGCGTTCTGTTTCCAAGGCAGTGTTCCCCAGCTGGAGACCACGAGCAACTTTCGAGTACACGGTACAGAGAAGACGATAATGCAACTGTCCGCTACGCTTCGGAAAAGTTCAACTAACGCAGTTAGCACAAAGAAGAGACCTACGAATTACGTAGACTGTGGCAGAGATACAGGTGCCTCAAGAAATGACAAGGGTGGCGCCCTTCACAAGGAACATACAACTTACGTTCTGCACCGCAGGAAGCAGCCTCTGAAAGCTGTTGCACAAGATCAAAAACAAACGAGATGCAAAAATTTTAATATACACGTACATCACTTAGCTTCCATCAACACTATGTTATTTATATCAGAAATGCAAGCTACTTAATAATTACGGCTGGTCATCACGTCTGTGATACGTCTTACGGAGACTTACCAATCAAGCAGCCTTAGACTGACGTAGTTTTGCGCTCTAGAGTATGTGATGTAGGAAGACTTCATGTCACAGACGGAAGAAGAAAGTTGTACAGTTCGTTTCGGGTCTTTCCAGTCCTTATACCGGTATGCGAAAAGGTAACAAACAAACCCGCAGCACCAATACTCTAAAAAATTCGACGCACCACGAAGGAGTTAAGTAAATTGGTTGCAAACAAATATTCATACAGGTATCGATAGAAAAAACAATGCTATACATTTCGCCGGCCGATGCAGCGCAATGTCACAGCGTAGCTGGCAAGGATAGTAGACAGGGGACATGTCGATACTAGGCATAAAGTCTTTGCGAATTTATTTCCGTGTACTCAGTTGGACAGTAACTATGCCTCGCAGACAGACGCGTGAACAATATACCCAGATGTCAGTATTCGAAAAATGACATGGAGCTGGACTGAAAGAAGCCGGTTGGAGTTATCGGCGAATGGTTCGACATTTGAATGGAAGCGATGCTACTATTCGACGATGTTGGCAGGAATGGGTGAACCATGGCCGCACACAACCTCAAGCAGGACGCGGTCAACCTAGAGAGACGACAGAACGTGAGGACCAAGCAAACGTCAGGGAGGCACTCCGACGTGCAACTGGTGCTTCAGCCACCGTAAGGACCATTTATAGGCGGCTCACACAAAGCAGGCAGAGTTCACGGCGCCCCTAGCGCCGACTACCATTGACGTTTGTATACCAACACGCCAGTTTGCAGGGGCACATTCGGCCTGTAACCTCATTTGCTGGAGTGGAATTATCTTCAGCGACGAGTCCCGCTTCGAAAAGGGCCTCGATGACCAGCGATGACGTGTCTGGAGACGCCCCGGCTTTATCACTACAACTTTGCATCGCCAGTACAATATAACCTTGTTTACGTGGCCATCATTTTTTCCGTCATTTTAACGTTCTTCACAGTGGCAACTATTGACTGTGACAATCATTAAATTAAAGCAGTCTCCATGTACAGTGTCAGTTACCAAGTTACCACTGAGTTGCACAATACTTCATTGCCACTGCTGATTGCAGTCCATCGGTGACAACGTCGATCTCTCGAGGTTATCTGAAGAATTTGTAAATATTCTAAAATACTCAGACAGAAGTTTTAATGACTGGTTGCGAAATGAATACGACACTGGCTACGTTTTTCGTTTGTTCGTCCGCAGACAATGTCGGCACTGATGACGGATTGGCTGACAAAGTTTGCGTTTATTTATTTATTTTTTTATTTATTTTTCCAGTCCCGGTGGTATCAGTTTCGACCGAACTAGTGCTAGTGAAACGCGTAAGTGATCGTGCCACACATGAACGACGTAACAACCTGGCACAAACGGAACTTGCTGGTTATTTCGGTGTATAGAACTCATTTTTTCTCCAATATCCGCTTAGAATTTGCATGAAAGTAATGTATAATTAGAGGGTTTATGTAAAAATAAATACAATGTACACGGTCCAGTCACATTAATGTCACAAACGCCTGCGTTCGACGTCAACACGCAGTAACCGCTCACAGACGGCATGTACCAGCTCTAGCAGTGGAGGGTGAGAGTGTATAAAGCGTGTTAGGGAATGCGGAAACAAGTACCTACAGCCGTCGTCGTAATGTGGAAACAGAACTACTTACCTGACGTCCAAACAGGCATGACCTTTGGCTTTCCGGCCAAGGTGGCAGCATTTCCGACACAGACGACTGTATAAACTGTCCGCGTGCTGCCGTGGTTGAAGTTTACCACGCATGTCAAAATGGCGCTATCCAAAAATGGCGTCGATCCAAGTGTTGTGCACCACGTGCCGTAGGTGAGAGGGGAGA
Organism: Schistocerca serialis cubense; assembly: GCF_023864345.2. Taxonomy (NCBI): domain Eukaryota; kingdom Metazoa; phylum Arthropoda; class Insecta; order Orthoptera; family Acrididae; genus Schistocerca; species Schistocerca serialis. The sequence goes on along the minus strand of NC_064644.1, from coordinate 168,664,692 downwards.
ACGATGGCTGCGGAGATGTGTACGGATGTCTGTGTAAACGTTGAGCAACTGACAGCCCAGATGAATCGAGGGGCTACCATCAGTGTCTCCTCAATGCGAACGTTGATGCGTATGCACCTCCGCAGAAGGCTGGGATTTGTACACCAATACAGCAACTGGACGTCCACTGAATGGCGACAGAGCTTCCGTCAGATGAGTCACGTTTTATGCTCCATCGGACAGTTGGCTGTGGGCGCGTACGACGTAAAACGTCTGAAAGCAAACACCCTGCAACAAAAAAGTCTAGGGGATGTTTTTGTGGCATTCCTATAGCAAATTGTTATTCCTCGGCACGATGGGATCTACCATCAGGACAATACAGTCACCCAACTCCCCATATTAAATCCCAATCGAGAATCCGTGGGTCCACTTCGATAGGGATGCTCGCCCCACGGACCCTCAGCCGAGAAACCTAGCGCAGCTCGACACCGCACTGTAGTCGGCATCGTTCCAAATCCCTGTCGGTAACTTCCAGAACCTCACTGAGTCTCTTCCTGAGTAATTCTAATTTTTTTCCTGAATTTCAGGATTCCCATTATCCGTTTCACTACCAATTTTTTTTCGAAATGAATGACTTTTCTCCGTCCAAATAGGCCTCCGAAGGCCCAACGGTACCGAACGGCCGCCGTATCATCTTCAGCCCAAAAGCGTCATCGTATGCGGATACTGATGGACGAGGAGTCATCACACCGCTCTCCCGGGCGCTGTCAGTTTTCGTGACCTGGAGCCGCTACTTATCAATCCAGCAGCTCCTCAATTGGCCTCACAGGGGCTGAGCACACCCCACCTGCTAACAGCGCACAGCAGAGCCAGGCGGTCGTCTATCATGCTCAACGGGGCTTAATTTCGGAGATCTGACGGGAACCGGTGTATCCATCGCGCCATGGCCGTTGGCAGTGAAAGAAATTACTGTGTTGTTGTTTTAATTGACGTCTTATCGGAAGCAACATTATAAAAAAACAGCTTTCCCGTGATTTTGTTTTCCAATACGGGGAGGAGTTGAAACATGCAGGGTTGTTCATAAGTACCATCGGGGTTTCAGGAGACAACTACGCGAAAACTGACACGTACTGAAGATGGTCACATAACAGTGGATAGAGCACATGTCCAAGTTTTTCCCACATTACAATACGGGTACGGTTTGTCGCGTGGCCAGCATCAATCGGTGAATCTAAAGGGGCCCCTCATGTGATCAATTTACACTCCTGGAAATTGAAATAAGAACACCGTGAATTCATTGTCCCAGGAAGGGGAAACTTTATTGACACATTCCTGGGGTCAGATACATCACGTGATCACACTGACAGAACCACAGGCACATAGACACAGGCAACAGAGCATGCACAATGTCGGCACTAGTACAGTGTATATCCACCTTTCGCAGCAATGCAGGCTGCTATTCTCCCATGGAGACGATCGTAGAGATGCTGGATGTAGTCCTGTGGAACGGCTTGCCATGCCATTTCCACCTGGCGCCTCAGTTGGACCAGCGTTCGTGCTGGACGTGCAGACCGCGTGAGACGACGCTTCATCCAGTCCCAAACATGCTCAATGGGGGACAGATCCGGAGATCTTGCTGGCCAGGGTAGTTGACTTACACCTTCTAGAGCACGTTGGGTGGCACGGGATGCATGCGGACGTGCATTGTCCTGTTGGAACAGCAAGTTCCCTTGCCGGTCTAGGAATGGTAGAACGATGGGTTCGATGACGGTTTGGATGTACCGTGCACTATTCAGTGTCCCCTCGACGATCACCAGTGGTGTACGGCCAGTGTAGGAGATCGCTCCCCACACCATGATGCCGGGTGTTGGCCCTGTGTGCCTCGGTCGCATGCAGTCCTGATTGTGGCGCTCACCTGCACGGCGCCAAACACGCATACGACCATCATTGGCACCAAGGCAGAAGCGACTGTCATCGCTGAAGACGACACGTCTCCATTCGTCCCTCCATTCACGCCTGTCGCGACACCACTGGAGGCGGGCTGCACGATGTTGGGGCGTGAGCGGCAGACGGCCTAACGGTGTGCGGGACCGTAGCCCAGCTTCATGGAGACGGTTGCGAATGGTCCTCGCCGATACCCCAGGAGCAACAGTGTCCCTAATTTGCTGGGAAGTGGCGGTGCGGTGCCCTACGGCACTGCGTAGGATCCTACGGTCTTGGTGTGCATCCGTGCGTCGCTGCCGTCCGGTCCCAGGTCGACGGGCACGTGCACCTTCCGCCGACCACTGGCGACATCGATGTACTGTGGAGACCTCACGCCCCACGTGTTGAGCAATTCGGCGGTACGTCCACCCGGCCTCCCGCATGCCCACTATACGCCCTCGCTCAAAGTCTGTCAACTGCACATACGGTTCACGTCCACACTGTCGCGGCATGCTACCAGTGTTAAATACTGCGATGGAGCTCCGTATGCCACGGCAAACTGGCTGACACTGACGGTGGCGGTGCACAAATGCTGCGCAGCTAGCGCCATTCGACGGCCAACACCGCGGTTCCTGGTGTGTCCGCTGTGCCGTGCGTGTGATCATTGCTTGTACAGCCCTCTCGCAGTGTCCGGAGCAAGTATGGTGGGTCTGACACACCGGTGTCAATGTGTTCTTTTTTCCATTTCCAGGAGTGTATTTCCCAATAATATTGTGTCAATGTATTGCGTGAAAGAGTGAGGCCAAGAAAGGCACAATATTTTAGCACAATATTTATCCCCAGGACGCGTTATTATAACTCTGCCTTCGTAGCGATTATGTCGACGCTCGATGGCGTAAAACTCACACACGTACTTACAGTACTGCCATAGCAATCGCTACTTGCTGGGGAAAAAAAAAATCAAGAGGAAGAGGCGACGGGCGAATAAGTGGCTTGGACGGCATTCTACACACGGCCATAGAACTTGCGGCAGAGGAAGATGACGAATGGAATAATTTAAGGATGAACGAAGAATCTTTCTACGAATTGTTGGACTTCGTTATACGTTATTTGCATAGAAAAGATTTTGTTCATATATTCGTCTGATTTCATTTTTCACAATGCTGGAACAATCTATAAATAAACATGACAAGCATACACTATTGGAGGTGATTGGCATGTAACGCTTCTATTTATTTCTGCAAATTACAATTCTATTTCCTGAAATGAACAAACAAACAGTTGCACTGCTATTTTCCCGTACTTCTGTCGAATGTTTAGCAGCATGATGTATTCATACTCATACGGAGGCGCTGTATTACGTGTTTAAACGTCCGCACATCAAGAAGTCCCGGCAGGTACAGCTGTGTGTTGCGCGATATAATCCTCATACGGTATAATATATTGAGCGAACGGCAACATTTTTCACACTCTGCTGTTTCTTTCGATATTCGTTCATTAACGCTCTCAGATGGTCAGTATTACTGCGCAATGCTCAGCGCTGCGCAATAATACTGGAGAGTCTGAGGACCCCTTACTTCACTGACAAGAAGAGTTGGGGAAAGCGCAACAGCAGCCCGTTTTTTTAAATATGTTCATAACGATGCCTATCTACAAGCAAGAATTAATTATAGCGAGCAAAGGGTTAACAATGAAACTTGAGACGGCACAATCTCAAGGAACAAAGCATTATCAAGCTTCTTTTTCTAGAGTTACACTGATACATAACAAAAACATGCAGCCAGTTCCCACTGTTTTTCTCATAAGCTATCGTAGGTCACATACACTGAGGTTACCAAACTCCTGGGATATCTACTAAAATCGTGTTGGAGCTCCTTTTGCTCGGCGTAGTACAGCAACTCGACGTGGCATGGGCTCACCTATTACTAACTGAAATCGGGACTCTTCTGAGCAGGGCACAGTTTTCTAGTCGTCTAGGGTTCAATCGATATGGTCATGGAGCCAGGAGAGGCGATGCAGGCGATGTCGTGCTGTCAGCAGGTGATGATCGGTTTGTCGGGGGCTCAACTACGCGGTCATCAGCCCCCGTACAAAGTCACAATTTTTACACAGTCCAATCTAACCGCTGTCACGAATGATGATGATGAAATGATGAGGACAACACAAACACCCAGTCCCCAGGCAGAGAAAATCCCCAACCCGGCCAGGAAGCTGCTAGCAGAGGCACTCGAGTCGATCATCTGTTGCCGTAGCCTATTAATGCCAAATTTCTGTCCTAACGGATTCGTTCGTCGTACGCCCCACATCGATTTCTGTACTTATTTCACGCAGTGTTGTTTGTCTGTTAGCACTGACAATTCTACGCAAACGCCTCTTCTCTCGGTCGTTAAGTGAAGGTCGTCGGCCACTGTGTTGTCCATGACGAGATCTGATGCCTGAAATTTGGTTTTCTCGGCACACTCTTGACACTGCGGATCTCGGAATACTGAATTTCCTAACGGTTTCCGAAACTGAATGAATGCCCCATGCGCCTATTTCCAACTACCATTCCGCGTTCAAAGTCCTCGTGCGGCCATAATCGCGTCGGAAACTTATTCACGTTGATCACCTGAGTATAAACGACAGCTCCGCCAATGCACTGACCTTTTATATCTTGTGAACGCGATCCTACTGTCATCCGTATGTGTGCATATCGCTATCCTATGACATTTCAGTGTACGCTAATCGTTTACGAATGAAGGTAGTCTAGCTTAAGTACATCAATCTTTTCAGATATGTACAGTAATGGAAATAAGTATTCATACACTAGAGCGTGGAAAAGTAAACTACCTTTATTGACAATGCGAAACCAAAAACACTAACTGGGTATGCACTATACACATTGGCCAGTCGCCAATGCAGCTATGCTAGTATATAGAACGAGAATGAACAAGCCTTTACAAAACAAGATACAAAAACGTCTGCCAAGTTCTCTACTGCGCTGGGAATTAAGTATTCATACACCAGCAGAAAATGACACTTCTAACAAAGCCAGAACATGTTTAATACTTCGCATGCATACTCTTCCGATGTATTGCTTATCGCAACCTCCAAGCTGGACCAAATTTCTTGTAATTTCCGACGTGATACTTTCCCATTCTCGAAGGAGAGCCTCTTTCAAAGAGGCCTTACTACGGGTGTCGGTTTTCTCAGTCGTGTTTCCAGCTCACTCCACAAGTGTTCGATGGGATTCAGGTCGTGCGGAGTGTTGTAGAGCAACCACAGCCGGACAATTTGCGCCATATGTTTGGTATCATTGTCCTGTTGGAAGTACGAGGGCAGTTCAATAAGTAATGCAACAAACTTTTTTTTCTGAAACAGGGGTTGTTTTATTCATCATTGAAATACACCAGGTTATTCCCCAATCTTTTAGCTACACAACACTATTTTTCAACGTAATCTCCATTCAATGCTACGGCCTTACGCCACCTTGAAATGAGGGCCTGTATGCCTGCACGGTACCATTCCACTGGTCGATGTCGGAGCCAACGTCGTACTGCATCAATAACTTTTTCATCATCCGCGTAGTGCCTCCCACGGATTGCGTCCTTCATTGGGCCAAACATATGGAAATCCGACGGTGCGAGATCGGGGCTGTAGGGTGCATGAGGAAGAACAGTCCACTGAAGTTTTGTGAGCTCCTCTCGGGTGCGAAGACTTGTGTGAGGTCTTGCGTTGTCATGAAGAAGGAGAAGTTCGTTCAGATTTTTGTGCCTACGAACACGCTGAAGTCGTTTCTTCAATTTCTGAAGAGTAGCACTATACACTTCAGAGTTGATCGTTTGACCATGGGGAAGGACATCGAACAGAATAACCCCTTCAGCGTCCCAGAAGACTGTACCCATGACTTTACCGGCTGACGGTATGGCTTTAAACTTTTTCTTGGTAGGGGAGTGGGTGTGGCGCCACTCCATTGATTGCCGTTTTGTTTCAGGTTCGAAGTGATGAACCCATGTTTCATCGCCTGTAACAATCTTTGACAAGAAATTGTCACCCTCAGCCACATGACGAGCAAGCAATTCCGCACAGATGGTTCTCCTTTGCTCTTTATGGTGTTCGGTTAGACAACGAGGGACCCAGCGGGAACAAACCTTTGAATATCCCAACTGGTGAACAATTGTGACAGCACTACCAACAGAGATGTCAAGTTGAGCACTGAGTTGTTTGATGGTGATCCGTCGATCATCTCGAACGAGTGTGTTCGCACGCTCCGCCATTGCAGGAGTCACAGCTGTGCACGGGCGGCCCGCACGCGGGAGATCAGACAGTCTTGCTTTGACCTTGCGGCGATGATGACACACACTTTGCCCAACGACTCACTGTGCTTTTGTCCACTGGCAGATCACCGTAGACATTCAACAAGCGCCTATGAATATCTGAGATGCCCTGGTTTTCCGCCAAAAGAAACTCGATCACTGCCGGTTGTTTGCAACGCACATCCGTTACAGACGCCATTTTAACAGCTCCGTACAGCGCTGCCACCTGTCAGAAGTCAATGAAACTATACGAGACGAAGCGGGAATGTTTGAAAATATTCCACAAGAAATTTCCGGTTTTTTCAACCAAAATTGGCCGAGAAAAAAATGTGTTGCATTACTTATTGAACTGCCCTCGTAATAATTTCTAGGAAGACCCAAAGCGTCAACACTCTGTTGCAAGTTCTGTTTGAGAATGTTCATATACACAAATCTGTCCATGGTACCTTCCACAAACACTAATTTTCTGACACCGGAGGCTTACATGGAGCCCCATACCATTACTCTACCACCTCCGTGCTTCACCGTGGGTTGAATGATGTTTCGGTCGAGGTCTGTATTCGGTCTCTTCCAGACCACGATCCTACCATCATTGTGCACGATATTAAATTTGCTTTCATCACTAAACAATACACTATCCCAGAAGCCTGCTGTCTTGGATACATGCTGTTTCGCGAATGCCATCCGCCACTTCCTGTTCTTGTTGCTGATGTACGGCTTTCGTCTCGGGACCACGGCTCTGTAGCCCGAACGATTGAGAATGGTACGAACTGCCCTTGGGAGTGATGTCCTTTCGGAAGTGGTCATATACATATGCGGATAGTGCCGACGCTGTCGTTTTCGGGTTTTTATTGATGATTCTTAGTAGGATTCTGGTCTCTCTTGTGGTAAACTTCTGTGGACGACCGTGTCGTACACTGTTTATTACTACATGTCTGTCCTTATATCCCTCAATGATAGATTGCACAATCGCTCGGCTTCGACCTATGATGTTCGCAATTTTGGCATACGATTTGTGTTGAAGATATTGGGCGACAATGGTGTTTCGTTCCTCAATGGTCGTTTCCTTCCCCTTGCGGCCCATTCTGCTGTTCTGTTGCTTCCTGCCGCCACACAACTATACAAGTGTGGCATGCACTCCGGAGCTGCGTCAGCCGTTTGTTTGGTTGAAAGTAGTCCGCTATATGAATGCATTTTGCCCTGTCGAAGACCGTGCGGAGTGTAACGTATTTTATTTTCCCAGAATAGATTCATGGCATATGGGAAGCTTCATTACCAAGAACATGGTTATCTGACGCTACACCATCGTACTTATTCGTATCGGCACTGTGGGTGATTTACTATCCCAACATACCATCGTAGTTTGTCACCACCTACTGTATGAATACTTATTTCCATGACTGTATTGAACTCTTTTTGTCAACTGTAGTTCTTGGGGTACGCACGTTCTGAGTTTCGCCGACTTAGTTCTATCAACAGTGGCTATTTTAGAATCTTGTTCCCTCTCGGCAAAACGCCTGAACGTCCGCGCGCGCGCGCGCGTGTGTGTGTGTGTGTGTGTGTGTGTGTGTGTGTGTGTGTGTGTGTGTGTGTGTGTGTAATAAATTGATAGGGATCTGTCTGCGAATGATTCGCTCAGGTCGCCTTGTGTTGTGACTTGGCAAGACAGCCAAGCCACTAGGAGATAGCCGAAAGGCACGCGTTTAAGCTCACGCAGGCTGGCGTGACGTCTGGAACAGTTAAAGGAGTTGAGTCTAGTAAAAAAAGTACGTAGCTTCTGGAATACTTAACTTTAATCCATAATTGGTAAACATCGGTCTGACGGTACATGCATCACAAGATAAATAGCAAATGATAATGGCGCCTTGCTAGGTCGTAGCAATTGACGTAGCTGAAGGCTATGCTAACTATCGTCTCGGCAAATGAGAGCGTAAGTTGTCAGTGAACCATCGCTAGCAAAGTCGGCTGTACGTACCACTAGGGCGAGTGCTAGGAAGTCTCTCTAGATCTGCCATGTGGCGGCGCTCGGTCTGCAATCACTGATAGTGGCGACACGCGGGTCCGACGTATACTACCGAACCGCGGCCGATTTAAAGGCTACCACCTAGCAAGTGTGGTGTCTGGCGGTGACACCACACCTTGCTTCCATTCGCTCTGTTGGAAACGACGCTTGCCAAGCAACCTGATGACGAACATTTTGCGGAGGAAACGTGTAGGCGGCAGCATAAAGCGTGGCCTACTGCGCTGCGTGCCGGGCAGTAGGGATTCAATGGGGCACGAGCAGACGTACGCGGCGGCGGCCGCGGGGGCACGTGTGAAGCTGTCTAGCCAGACGTGAGTACGCTGGTGCCGGTTGGCTGCCGGCGCTGGCAGGGAGCGGGCCAGTCGACCTGCCGGCCGCCTATCGACCCGCCTCACGCTGCTGCTGCCAGCGCCGCCGCGTATCGAACGCCGCCGCCAGCAGAGCACAGCACAGCGGCGCGGCGCGCTAGCCGGCTGGCTGGCGACAAGGCTTCGGGCACGGGCTTGCGCCTGCTGCGGGTCAGTTACGTGCGCGAGGGGGGGAGGGTCCCCTGCCTGCTGCTGCAGTCACAGGTGACGGCTACGCACATCCCCCTGCCACTATACACAGCAATGCCCAGTCACATTATTACGACCACCTGCTAGAGCCAGTACAACACTGACCGCAGCGTTCGCCACACGGTTGAGATAGCCTAGAGCGGACATCATCTTTACGGGCAGTCGAAGTCACGTTATCTCCAATGCTAACTGCCCACGTTTAAGTGGGAAGGTATCGCTGCGAAGATCGTTAATTCTTTGTAATTTGCGCATTTTATTGTGCACTTCGTCAGGAATATCACTGTCGAATTCTACTACTGTCTTACATTTCTTATTCGGTCTGCAGCCTGTTTAGCTGTAGCTATCCACGCTAGTCGACCCATTGCGAGCTGCTTCATCTCTGCCTAATTACTATAACTCACAATCTTTTGAACCTGCTTACTGTGTTCGTATCTTGGTCTCCTCCTACAATTTTAGCCCCCCCCCCCCCCCATCCCACACACCCACAGACACACGCTTACTTCCATTATCAAGCTGACATTCTTCGTAACCTCAGTCAACCGATCCATTCTCTTAGTCGCGTTATACCATAAATTTCTTTTATTTTTCACCAGTTTGATTTAGTACCATCTGTTTAACTTCTGTACACAAATATCGACAGAAAATACTTCCTACCATTTAAATTTATACATTGTTCAAAAAAATTAAATCAACACTTGTTTCAACGTCCGGTGTGTGAAACCTATTTTGATACGCGCGGTACCTGTGATCTTACTTGCCTGGCTTGACATCTTCGCTTCCAATGTAGGCTGCGTTATGCATTAGTCTCAGGTCACTCCTCAGAAGGAAGTGAGAACCGGTAACCCAGTGTTTTCTTGTCGGTTACACAAATGGTAATTGCCATCTGTGGACGTTGTATTCAACCAAACACATGTACTACGACATCTTAACGCATTCAAAGTTGCAATGACGGTTTGTTTGATCAAAAAAGAGGCACGCGTGTAGGTTCATGCCTCTTTTCTCGACATGTGCGTGTGTACACACTGGACGCCGATACTTCCGTGTGGGGAAAGCTACCACGGCAAGGCGCACAGATGTAAACGACACTTATAGCCGGCCGTTGTGGCCGAGCGGTTCTAGGCGCTTCAGTCTGGAACCGCGCGACCGCAACGGTCACAGGTTCGAATCCTGCCTCGGGCATGGATGTGTGTGATGTCCTTAGGTTAGATAGGTTTAAGTAGTTCTAGGTGACTGATGACCTCCGATGTTAAGTCCCATAGTGCTCAGAGCCATTTGAACCATTGTGAAACACGTTAGAACTTAACAGGCCCCCATTAGATTAGATTAATTATTCATTCCATAGACTCATAAAAGAGGGAATCCTCCTGGGTGTGGAACATGTTAAATAATTATTAAATAGTTGAATATTTATCGTGATAGATTGAATCGAAATTCTATTTGTACAAAACATTTATTAAAACACATACGTTACTCCAACACTCTACAGACATGTTTCTCTCATAGGCGCCAACAACAGGATGCTCGCTCATTGCTCTCGGAGCCCCCTCCCGCACCCACTGCCTGATGTCGTGTCAGGAATTGGTTCAAAAATAGTTCAAATGGCTCTGAGCGCTATGGGACTTAACTTTGAGGTCATTAGTCCCCTAGAACTTAGAACTACTTAAACCTAACCAACCTAAGGACATCACACAATCCATGCCCGAGGCAGGATTCGAACCTGCGACCAGATGTCAGGAATTAACGGACTTTGAAGGCGGTAGGAAATCGTTAGGGAATTCAAAATTCCGAGAACCACAGTGTTAAGACTGTGCCGTGAATACCAGGCACTACCTCCCTCTCAACTAAGTCGACGCAACGACCCCATGTTCTTTACTTAATGACCGAGAGCAGCTGCATTTGTGTAGAGTTGTGAGTGCCGAAAGCCAAACAGCACTGCGTGAAATGACCGCAGACATCAATGTGGGACGTACGACGAACGTATCCGTCGGGACAGTGCGGCGAAATTTAGGGTTAATTGGCTATGGCAGCAGACAACCGACGCCTCTGCGTTTGCTAACAGCACGACATCGCCTACAGCACCTCCCCTGGGCTCAGACCATATTGGTTGGGCTCTAGACGACTGCAAACCCCCGCCCTAGTCAGACGAGACCAGATTTCAGTTGGTGAGAGCTGATGAAGCGTTCGAGTGTGGCGCAGGCCCCACGAAGCCATGGACTCAAATTGTCAACACGCTAGTGTTGGCTCCATAAGCGTGTTAGCTGTGTTTACATGGAATGGATTGGGTCATTGACTGGAAATGGTTATATATTCGACTACTTGGAGACCTCTGGCAGCCATTCACGGACTTCACGATCACAAACAACGATGTAATTTTGATGGATGATGATGCACCATGCCGCAATTGTTCGTGATTGGTTCGAAGAACATTTTGGTCAGTTAGCGCGAATGGTTTGGCTACTCACTTCGCCCGACATGAATTCCTTCGAACATTTATGGGACATAAGCGAGAGAACAGTTCGCGCACAAAATTCTGCAGCGCCAACACGTTCGCAATTATGGACAGCTATAGAGGCAACATGGCTGAATATTTCTGCAGGGAACTTCCAACAACTTGTTGAGTCCATGCCACAGTATACAGGGTGTTACAAAAAGGTACGGCCAAACTTTCAGGAAACATTCTTCACACACAAAGAAAGGAAATATGTTATGTGGACATGTGTCCGGAAACGCTTAGTTTCCATGTTAGAGCCCATTTCATTACTTCTCTTCAAATCACATTAATCATGGAATGGAAACACACAGCAACAGAACGTACCAGCGTGACTTCAAACACCTTGTTACAGGAAATGTTCAAAATGTCCTCCGTTAGCGAGGATACACGCATCCACCCTCCGTCGCATGGAATCCCTGATGCGCTGAGGCAGCCCTGGAGAATGGCGTATTGTATCACAGCCGTCCACAATACGATCACGAAGAGTCTCTACATTTGGTACCGGGGTTGCGTAGACAAGAGCTTTCAAATGCCCCCATAAATGAAAGTCAAGAGGGTTGAGATCAGGAGAGCGTGGAGGCCATGGAATTGGTCCGCCTCTACCAATCCATCGGTCACCGAATCTGTTGTTGAGAAGCTACGAGCACTCCGACTGAAATGTGCAGGAGTTCCATCGTGCATGAACCACATGTTGTGTCGTACTTGTAAAGGCACATGTTCTAGCAGCACAGTAGAGTATCCCGTATGAAATCATGGCGGTGAATCGAAGAAGTGCAGTACATGCTGACGAAACTAAAATGAGCTCTAACATGAAAATTAAGCGTTTCCGGACACATGTCCACATAACATCTCTTCTTTATTTGTGTGTGAGGAATGTTTCCTGAAAGTTTGGCCGTACTTTTTTGTAACACCCTGTACTCCGCCATCGGATTTGTTGTTGACTCATTCAGCAGAAACTTTGCCATCGTACAGAAAAGCGTGCACAATTCAACTAGTTTTATTTTCAATATACGTCCAGCATAACATATGAGAGAGAGAGAGAGAGAGAGAGAGAGAGAGAGAGAGAGAGAGAGAGAGAGAGAGAGAGAGAGAGAGAGAGGGGGGGGGGGGGGGAATGGAGAGAGGGAGGAGGGAGGGAGAGACCCCAATTCCCGATTCTTCGATCAAGTTGAAACGTTTGCTTGCAGCACACTACTGCAATTCTGTACAGGAGTTCCTCGTAGCTGACTGGAACTTTTCTCTGTTGGTGTTCGTATACTTACAAAATTTCTGTCGTGCTATGTCAAATCTTTGGTTCTGGTTTAAAATTTTCCTAATCAGCACTGTGTGAAGTATGTACTGACTCGTTACATGATGACGTACGTTTGGCTCGCATGGCCGCACCAAATCTGACAGGCAAACGAAAATAAAAGAGCTGACGTACGAATTAAGACATTGTTGAATATTATAGACTGCGACTCGCTAAAGAAAAAGGTCGAGAAGCTATACAGCAGATTTACTACCAAAAGAGAGAGGAGGAGGAGGAGGAGGAGGAGGAGGAGGAGGAGGACCGAGTTGCTACAGAAAATACTGCCATAAATAAATAAAAACGTTCGGGTGAACGAACAACAAAAGGAGTTGCAAGCAATTACTCTGGATACGTCGTAAGATACAGAGTGAACTATAAATGAGGGCAGGAGCGTGCTCCCATGAGGCGGCACACGAGGTGAGCTTACGCATGCGCGCGCACAGAGCGGGGAAGGGGTTTCGGCAGGCGCAGGCCAGTATCACGAGTTACATACAGCCTCTGCGGTCCCGAGGGCCGCCCTCCGCCACGAGTTCCGGTGGTCTTGAGTTACGGGCAATCAAGCCGCACAAGAGGAATACGGGGCGCCCGCCTGCAGTGCTGCAGCCCGAGTCCTTTCCACAGCCTCGGAGGCAAGCTACGTGCCAGGGGAAGCTTGGCAAGCGCGGCGAAATACAGTGAAATCGCGGGAAAGCTGGAGAACTGTTAACTGATACAGAGCAACTCTTGTTAAGGTTTGTAATATGAAGCACAAGTTTTGATATATTTGGCATGGGGTGGGTCTCCAGGATCCCGAAGACACAAATTTTAGTACGTAAGGACGCAACTCGAGCTTGAAACGACCTAATAATGTTTTTCTCAATTATTTTTAACTTTTGAATGGCACCACTATACAATATTGCGCTCTCGAAAATTAGATCAAAATGGTGCTACAGCCGAAGTTGGCCAACAGTGAGCTATAAACACACACTATTACCAGTAATTATTCCGTAATGAATTAATAAAGTTGTCATTTAAAGGTTCGAATAACATTTTAAAGTTAGATTTACCTATCATATCGAAATTATGGAAGAAACAGTGTAATAATTCGACCGCATTATTAGTAAATGAAACGAGCAAGGTGCCAGAAGACCATGTATCGTTTTTTTTATACAGTTAATAGCAATTGCAACTTGTCAACAAAATTCAATAGGGAATAACAACGAGCAACAACAAACGTAATAAGAAGGTTGAACTTGACAAACTGCAGACATCAAAAGAATAATTTCTTGAGAAATTACGGATGCAATGTAGACAAAAGCTGAATGGCGAATAAGCGATGAAAAGAATATTTAAGTACACAGATGATATGAAATTCGAAGTCACAGAAATAACATCTAAGAACTCTTTAGAAATAAAGTACTAAATTTAAACTTACACATAAAATAAAACATAGGACAAGTAGTGCTAAAAGAACGACACCTACACGAGGAAACGATATCGCACTGACAGTAAGAAGGAAAAGAACAAAAAACAGAACGTAATTTTAGTTTGTCGTAGTGGAAGCTCACAAGCAACGATATGTACTGTATATTATAAGCGCCAACAGTACTGTATGCTGAGGGTCTCGCATTGTATCCCTATTCTCCTCAGAATTTCCGAATAGAAATTAGTGTTTTCAGCTGCCCATCACACGAAAACAAATACATCACGTGAATTATTCGGCAGACAGATCATGATATCTCATGTCTGAAGTTAATTAACTAATGTTACCAACATTAAAATGGTTGCTGTAAATAAATGTCGACAGAAGAAAGAATGTGTTCCTGCGTTTAAACAGGCAGTGACCACTATTTTTGATGATTTTCTCTCTCTAATTTTCCTTGTCATTATAGTAATTATGATAACAGCGACTACTGTATGGGACGAGGGAAGTTCACTTCCGTATCCCGTGATTCAGCTTGAGATGTTTACATTGAACGCCATAATTTTAGCGTTTAAGGTCTATCGTACACCGAGAGGAAAAGAGACGGATACTCCGGAATGAAATTTTCACTCTGCAGTGGAGTGTGCGCTGATATGAAACTTCCTGGCAGATTAAAGCTGTGTGCCGGACCGAGATTCGAACCCCGAGCCTTTGCCTTTCGCGGACAAGTGCTCTACCGACTGAGCTACCCAAGCACAACTCATCACCCGTCCTCACAGCTTTACTTTCGCCAGTATCTCGTCTCCTGCCCTCCAAACGTCGCACAAGCTCTCCTGCGAACCTTCCAGAACTAGCACTCCTGAAAGTAAGGATATTCCGGAGACATGGCTTAGCCACAGCGCACTCCGCTGCAGGGTGAAAATTTCATTCTGGAAACACCCCCCGGCTGTGGCTAAGTCATATCTCCGCAGTATTCCTTCTTACGGGAACCCTAGTTCTGCAAGGTTCGCTGGAGAGGTTTCGTGAAGTATGAAAGGTAGAAGACGAGGTAGACGAGGTACTGGCGGAAGTAAAGCTACGAGGATGGGTCGTGAGTCGCGCTTGGGTAGCTCAGTCGGTAGAGCACTTGCCCGCGAAAGGCAAAGGTCACGAGTTCCAGTCTCGGTCAGGCAAACAGTTTTAATCTGCCAGGAAGTTTGACAAGGATACTGTAGATTGACAAGGCTGCTTACCTCAATCGTTGCACTCGCAGAGCGGCTGTCGGCGCATGCAGCTCGCAGGTCTCCAACAGTAAGAAGCCTTACTTGCAAATACGTGTGGCAGGGATACGGAACTGAGTAAATCCAAGGAACTCATACCCGATGAAACTCTCGATAAAAAGGCTTAAAAAGTAATAGTATCCTTGGCACTACTGAATGGCGTTTAACTACGAAGGTCACTCCAAAAGAAATGCGCACTATTTTTTTATCCATCTTTTATTCTACATGTTTGAAAGTTTTACAGTGTGTAGATACATCCTTTAGGAACAATATTTTCATTTCTCCACATAATTTCCATCCCTCTCAACTGCCTTACGCCATCTTGGAACCAGCGCCTGTATACCCGCACGGTAAAATTCTGGACCAACCTGTTGGAGCCACTGTTTGGCACCGTGCACAAGGGAGTCATCGTCTTCAACCCTTGTTCCACGAAGAGAGTCTTTCAGTTTCCCAAAGAGATGATAGTCACATGGAGCCAGGTCAGGACTGTAAAGCGGGTATTTCAGTGTTGTCCATCGGAGTTTTGTGATCGCTTCCATGGTTTTTTTGACTGACATGTGGCCGTGCATTGTCGTGCAACAGCAAAACATCCTGCTTTTGCCGATGTGGTCGAACACGACTCAGTCGAGCTTGAAGTTTCTTCAGTGTCATCACATATGCTTCAGAATTTATGGTGGTTCCACTTGGAATGATGTCCACAAGCAAGAGTCCTTCGGAATCGAAAAACGCCGTAGCCGTAACTTTTCCAGGAGAAGGTGTGGTTTTGAATTTTTTTCTTGGGTGAAATTGCATGATGCCACTCCACTGATTGCCTCTTCGTCTCTGGTGAAAAATGATGAAGCCATGTTTCATCACCTGTCACGATTCTTCCAAGAAATCTCCACCATTCTCGTACTGTTCCAAAAGTTCACTGCATAGAGTTTTCTCGTTTCTTTGTGAGCCACTGTCAACATCCCTCAGGAGGACATCCAACAACTCTGTCCATCAGTGCTACACCAAATAACTGCTTGCATAAGGGCCATAGATAGAACAACCCGTTATATACTTGCTTCTCTTGAATAAATCGTCTAATTTTTCTGGAATTGCGATCACTTATTTGTCTGTACACGTACTGATTACCATCCCATTCGGATAATTCCTTCGTGGTGCGTCTTTTTTTGTCTTAAGGTGTGCAGAGGAATCGTTTCCCGCTAAAGATGCGAATGATATTAAAAATATTCATATTACGTATTACATATGACACGTGTTATTGTGAAACACGTTAGAACTTAACATGCCCCCATGTTAAGCTCTAGTACAGTTTTTTAAATAATAATTATTAAACAGTTGAATATTTAGCGTGATAGATTGAATCGTAATTCCATTTGTACAAAACATTTAATAAAACACACAGGCTACTCCAACACACTACAGACATGTTTCTCTCATAGGCACCAACAACAGAATGCTCGTTTCTTGCTCTCGGAGCCCCCTCCCGCAGCCACTGCTTGACGTCGCGTCAGGAATTAACGGACTTTGACGGCAAGGAGGCTATGTCGAAAAAATGGTTCAAATGGCTCTGAGCAAACAGGTTACGTGATGAAAGCGGGCACGGCAATATTGAGGATTGGGACTTAACATCTGAGGTAATTAGTCCCCTAGAACTACTTAAACCTAACCAACCTAAGGACATCACACGTATCCATGCCCGAGGCAGGATTCGAACCTGCGGCCGTGTGGT
The DNA here is from genome assembly GCF_023864345.2 of Schistocerca serialis cubense. Taxonomy (NCBI): domain Eukaryota; kingdom Metazoa; phylum Arthropoda; class Insecta; order Orthoptera; family Acrididae; genus Schistocerca; species Schistocerca serialis. The sequence continues at coordinate 168,647,755 of NC_064644.1, read as the reverse complement.
CTACATCTACATTTATATTCCGCAAGCAGCCCAACGGTGTGAGGCGGAGGGCACTTTACGTACCACTGTCATTACCTCCCTTTCCTGTTCCACTCGCGTAGGGTTCGCGGGAAGAACGACTGCAGGAAAGCCTCCGAGCTCTAATGTCTCTAATTTTACATTCGTGATCTCCTCGGGAGGTATAAGTAGGGGGAAGCAATATATTCGATACCTCATCCAGAAATGCACCCTCTCGAAACCTGGACAGCAAGCTACACCGCGATGCAGAGCGCCGCTCTTGAAGAGTCTGCCACTTGACTTTGCTAAACATCTCCGTAACGCTATCACGCTTACCAAATAACCCTGTGACGAAACGCTCCGCTCTTCTTTGGGTCTTCTCTATCTCCTCTGTCAACCCGATCTGGTACGTATCCCACACTGATGAGCTACACTCAAGTATAGACCGAACAATGTTTTGTAAGCCAACTCCTTTGTTGATGGACTACATTTTCTAAGGACTCTCCCAATGAATCTCAACCTGGCACCCGCCTTACCAACAATTAATTTTATATGATCATTCCACTTCAAATCGTTCCGTACGCATACTCCCAGATATTTTACAGAAGTAACTGCTACCAGTGTTTGTTCCGCTATCATCTAATCATACAATAAAGGATCCTTCTTTCTATGTATTCGCAATAAATTACATTTGTCTATGTTAAGGGTCAGTTGCCACTCCCTGCACCAAGTGCCTATCCGCTTGTTTTCAAACTTAGTTCAACCTGTTCCCGTGAGTGGCGTCGCCACAGCATGGCCTCAAGATGGCTGCTACACTTGACGTTCGTCAGAAGCAACGTTCTGTCATAGAAGTCCTGTGCTGTGAAAACGAGACAGTGGGAAACATCCACAAGAGGCTGAAAAAGGTGTATAGAGATGCTGCTGTCGGTCGCAGTACAGTTAGTCGCAGAAGAAGATTGTCCTCGCAGCGGCTTTTCGCGGATGAAGCTGTAGTATACAGAGAAGTTGCAGCATTAGAAAATTGCAGCGAAATGCAGGAAGATCTGCAGCGGATAGGCAAGAGTGACGTGCTGTAAAACTTTCACAAGTGCAGAATGAAAACTGTATTTTTACAAAAATAGTGTGCCTTTTGGAGTGACCCTCGTTGCTTGAAGCCTGAAGCTAATGTATTCGGCGTGGCACCTTTCCCACACAGATACGTGCATCCCGCGATTCCCAGTCTATCTTCTGTTTGACGCTCTAATCTGACATGCTCTGAAGATTCGAAGTTCGCAACCGACTGTCCTGGCGACGACACAGTCTGCGTGTTGTTGGGCGCGGCGCCCCGTCTCGCTGGACGCTTCCATATGACGTACATGCCTCGCATGTATGTGACATTACCATATTGGGAACTGATCACTAGGCACAGAAGTCACGATCGAGTCACAGACGTCCCGATCACGCGCTCACTGAGGGAATCTCGAGTCACGAGTTGCCTGCCCTGTGGCCGCTCCGTGTTTGCTTAGGCTGTCCAGCCAGGCGCCTGACTGTCGCACAGTGAGCAAACGATTGCACAAGCGCGTCCACTGCCTGCTTCCTGCATCTTTAGCCTACAACATGAATTCAATATTCTGTTTCACCCAACAGTACTAAAGTTTGCCACAGATTACAGTTGCCTCCTCCCACTGTACATGTCAGCCACCATTTCCGTGCCGGCCGAAGTGGCCGCGCGGTTCTGGCGCTGCCGTCTGGAACCGCGAGACCGCTACGGTCGCAGGTTCGAATCCTGCCTCCGGCATGGATGTGTGTGATGTCCTTAGGTTAGTTAGGTTCAACTAGTTCTAAGTTCTAGGGGACTAATGACCTCAGCAGTTGAGTCCCATAGTGCTCAGAGCCATTTGACCCATTTGAACCACCATTTCCGTCTATAATGATTTGAGGCTGACGAGACGGCACAATCTTAACTTCTCGAATTACGTTTCCACACACAAGCGCACCGGACCAAAAACTTGTCACCCCAAGTTATAAACCACTCTAATATCGTGTAACACCGCCTCTAGCCTAGACAAAGGCGTCATTGCGTGGAGGAAGACAGCGCACAAGTTTGTTCGGGGTACGTCAGATCCAACCGAAATCGCTCATTGATGGTTAGTTCCACACAGAGCTGCCAAATGGCAGGATGTCGACTGCTACGTTTCACTCGTGTTCCAAACAGTTCCAGACATATTTTATGATCTCAGGATCAGTTGACTTAGCCGGACAGTCGGGGTGTGACAGGGTGCCTGAGTGTTCGTCAAACGAAGAACGTGTTAGTGCAGCTATGTGAACACAGCTCCTGTCCTTCTGGAAGACGGGAGTGTCCACAACATACTCATCATGAAGATGTAAAAGAAGGTAACCTAGAATGTCGAAATAAACATTCTGGTACATGTTCTCTGTAACCTAATTGATTGGGCCTAAAACAAGGCACGAAAAATCCACCCCCCTCCCCCCAAATTTCACACAATATATTGTTTATATTGTATTTCATGGTTCTATAGGCAAGATCAGCATGTATTCTTGGTTTTCAAATGGTGTATTGAAATGTCCATTAAAACTAATCTCGCCTTGTGTGTGTTTTGTCGTGTGGTAATATGCTAGTAAATAGCTGTGGTAGATTTCTTGCCGCGTGCTCTTGAGTCCGTTGAAAGTCGCTGTGTTTATTTACTGATTCGTTCGTCGATCTCCCCAGCGTCTCTCCAACTTCACGTCGACGTAGTGTTGCTGGAACTGTTTACAGTATTTAGAATGACTAGGAAGAGTAATATTTACGTTAGAATCACACTTAATTATTTATCAGCGATGAGCACTCGTTTACTACTTCCTTGAGTACAGCGTTTACTCTTACTATCGAGTTGTAATACGAAATATTCAGAATTATAAGTTCCCTTCGTCTTTATCATAGCAAGAACAAAACCGGAGTCATTAACATTAAATTAAACAATAAAGATAAAAAAACCACAGATAATGCAACATCATTTGATAATTAATGTTCGCTTTTCTTACGCAAGGAGTGACGACTTTGGATCCTAGACACAGCAAAGTATCTGACACAGTTATTTCCGTAATGAAATGTGATATTAGAACAACCATCTCCGGTATGAGTTACACGCCCCACATAGTGCGTGTAAACACATCTTGAGACGCACTCGACGCCTTACATCATTTGAAAAAATGCAAAATCACACAATGTCGAAGCACACTACACGCCTCCAATCAGCTACTGCCCATGGTCTATGTTTTTTTTTTTTTTTTTTTTTTTTTTGTGCCACAGGAGCGTTACAACTATGTGCCGCTCTGGGCACTGGCCTTTTGCGACGTATTCGTCTCCAAATGTTAACAGTATTCCGCTCCCTTTGGAATTTCCGCTCGGAGACTGGTAGGTACGACTTTCATCCAAAGCCATCTGCAGTTCCTGTAGGGTTTGAAACCGGCTATCATTGACAAAGCGAGACATATGTACTCTCTCTTCTGTCCTTTCCCCTAATTCTCTGTTCAATGACGTAAGTCGCTCAGCATTCTGAAGACGCAGGTAAGTGCTTCCGAGATCCAAGCATATGCTACCGCGGAGCTGCAAACAAGAGAACGAGACCGCGAACACTAACGATGTTAATTAAGAGCTAAGGGCTGAAGGTGGTAACATGCAAAAGTACGCCCGGGTCGTCGCCCCGCGTGAAACTAATTACGCGGGTGCTAATCACTTTTGCACCGCGGAAGGCACTCGGCGCCCGTACCAAGTCTAAGCGTAGGGCTCCACAGATGAGGAGGCCCGGCATGAGGTCGTTTACAATTAACTAAAATTGCCCACCGTCTGGCACAAAGCCATTCCTGTTCCCCGATGCGTCGCAACTACTATGACGTCTCCATTCCACGACCAAATCATATTTCTTGGCGGCTTAAGCAGAACAGACACAAGGACCAACGAGAACACTACATTCCTCGCAGGCATAAAATAAATAAATAAATAAATATGATTTATATGCATGAGTATACACAAATTTATAATAGTCTTCACGTAATGTGGTGGAGATTAACTTAAAGGGCCCCTGGAGTGTCCGGTGCCACCTGTTGAAATGTAAATAGTTTTCGATACTTGAACGAATGAAGCGGAACACAGCATAAACAGGCATAGGCAGCAATGTTGGGAGTCGCATAAACAGGTAATACCATAAATCACACACGCATGTAGTCAGCACTTCTTTGGTAACGTTTACCGAACGAAAGGTGTCACCGTTAGTTACAATGTTTTATATTATTAAATTTAAATAAGTTAATGTAAAGTCAGTCATTCGCCACAGATTACCGACTTCAAAAGATTTTATACAAATGTTTGTCGATTTCAAAAACGCCTTTGATTCTGTTGGCGGGGGAACTACAGATAAAATAATGGGAGAATTTGGCGGAATTCTAAATCAGTGAAACACATATACAGACACAGTATCTAAGGTGAAATTTACGAAGAAATGTCACTGTTTTTGAAAAAGTATACGGCAAGGTGATGACTGTTCTAGAAAATGCAGTGAGAATTTGGGAATAAAAAGTGATGAACATAAGATTTCATCTTTAAGGTTGGGAAGAGGAAACAAAAATATTGCAATAAAATGTCTCTTGTTTGCAGATGACTTTGCTATACTACTTGAAAATGTGACGTCTGCTATAACACAATTTAATATTTTAGAAGAAATAGCCAGTACGACCGGCTTAAGAATTTCCGCAGAAAAAAATTTAACAAACATTAAACATAGACCTAAATTTCTGACAACATATATATTGGACAGGTGGAGATGGTTAAAAAGTGTAAATATCTTAGGGGAATAATCCAAGAAAATTGTTTAGAAAAAGCTGCTATAGAGAAAAGGATTCATAAAATGATAAGGGCGTAAAGTACTACTACATATTTGCAACAAAAAACAAAACGCCTCTAAAAAAATCCACAAATATGGCTTTACAATACAATCATAACGCAAGAGTATCTATTCGCAATGGAACGTCTAGCACTGAATTATAATTTATATTAATTAAAAATACTAGAAAGGAATTATTAACAAAACATCGGACCCCGAAAAGCTATGGTAGGATGGAAATTACATAGTAATAATAAAATTTAATGGGACATAGACAGGTATTAGAAACAATACTGGTAATATTTGGCCATTTACATCGAATGCAAGAGAGTAGATCAACTAAAAAGATCTTCAAATGTTTGTACGGTAAGGAGTCAATACCAAGTTGGATTCACTATGTAAAACAGGATTTAGAAAAAAAATAAATACAAGCTGGTAAAAATAAATGACAGACGTGTTTCGAGGTGACAGTACGGAAGGATCCACTTAGGAGAATGAAAAGTATAATCTGGTCTGAAGCGGTCAGAGAACACGAAGAAAATCGCAGAGAACTGATGAACGGGCACTGGAAGGAAAGCAAATAACAACGAATAAGGAATTAAAATTGGTATGTGGTCCTGTGTGGGGCCATCAGAGAACGGAAAATAAAATTAAGTCCGGAGTGAATCTTGCACTCTGCATCGCAGGCGAAGAACCCTGGACGAGTCTAGACAGATAATTCGGGATGCAATTAACAGTATCCCAGGCGAGATGTTGCAGCGGTCAATGAGGAATCTGAACAGCAGATTTCACGAATGTATTCGTACAGGAGGCCGTCATCTAAAGGACGTAATTTTTAAGAAATGATAAATTCCATCAATGTATCGTAAATGGCAAAGTTGTAAGGCTTCACTTACTATGAATGCAATTTCTTTCCTTTATCACTTCTAGTTTTATTGGATTGTGGAAGTGTTCCCGTTTTTCTGTGTCACCCTGTATAATCTTGTATTAAATGTTCAACACAGTAAGTCAAGTGTTAAAGTTTCAAATTACCCAGACAATAAATGGTGCCCAAAATCTGTGTGAAAAGCTTGCAAGGCCGATGCAAACTAGAGAGGTGCTGAAAAGTAACTGTTAAGAAAAAGAATTCGATACGTTGCGCTATTTCCGTACCAATTACCGCTAAAGTTTGCCAACCAGGCTGTTGCGTGCGCAACTTCAAGTGGCCTGTCAGGGACAATTAATGATAGCGAAAGAGACTGCTCTGTCTGTGGCTCGGGTTCGATCCTTGCTACTGTCCAAGGTTCAATTTTTGTATCGCTCTGTAGCTCGATTTTAGGAAACCAAACGAAGAATACATTTGGCGACAACGTCTCTGGCAGGCCGATAGAATCTGCACGCACAACGGCCTGATTGTCTAATTTCAATGCTAATAAACTCGGAAACGGTGGAACGTCTCTAATTTTTTATAACAGTTATTTATCGACAAAACCTATTATGCAGCACACTTACAGGCTTTTCAGATTGTTTCTGACCACCATGTACATTCATCTAGTATCTGAGAATGACAGCACATAGCGACATCGAACAAATTTTACACTGTCTTCAAACCTTTTCGAAGTATCCTCTCTGACCCCCCCTCCGCTCCAACCCCCCCCCCCCCCCCCCCACACACACACACACGAAAAAAATAAAAAATAATGAGAACAGTTTGTCGCTTACTACATATTCGCTGCCCATGCAGTAAAACTACAGCGTAAGCGATCACTTTTTAGTTTGTTACTTCTTTACTACCAAATCATTTGTGAAGTGATCAGATACGATTGAGACTGTTTTATACATGGGAGTTCGATTCTTTAAAGAATCGGTAGTAGAGGCGGGAGGGAGGGAGGGAGGGAGGGAGGGAGGGAGAGGGTACTGGTACTGACAGAAAAGACGAAAAACACTCATTAAGTGTTGCTCGTAGATGCACTCCATGTCTTGAGACTATAAGCTGTTTGAACATCTAACTAAAAGCAAGCTATTTTCTTTTTCTTAAGAAACGCACACACACAGACACGCGCGCGTGCCCACACACACACACACACACACACACACACACACACACACACACACACACACAAGCACTCTATTCTCACTGGGAGCAGCCTACCACAACTAAAACAATTTAAGTAATCAAATTTTATTTGTTCTGCTCTAGTTGTTAAAGCGGTTCACCTATTTCAGCGCAAACTTACTGACGATCTACAGGCTAACCACGTTCGATGATTCCCTGAACAGTTTCCAACTCTCCTGTCCTTAAACTTATATATTACCTTCATTTCCAATGCTACCGTTTTCCTGTTTTCATTTCTTTTTCACATGTTATCACATTTGGCTATAGACTCACTTATGTATCGGTAGATTTAAAGTTGAGACGATACCAGGGCCAACTATGATTAGTTCAATGTTGATGAAGACACTACCGGCCAAGGAGCATTTGACCAATGAAACACTGTGCAGAAGTTACCCAAAACAACTCTTACGTAAGTAACGTCACACCTTTTTGTCGAGGTGTGATGGTTTTATTCACGATTTAAATACATCATACTGTTGCCAATTCTTTTGCTATGAAACCTTATTTTTCAATATAATCTATGTTGATTTCTATGGCCTTATTGCACCTTAATGTAAGAGTGCGTATGACGTCATGGAGCCACATGACTGGTCTTCGTCCCAGTCAAATTCTTGCTTCGGCAGTAACTTCCCCATCACTGCTTTAGTGCTTCTCGAGGAGTCCGTACTTGACGATGCCAGATTCAGGTTTTGGGACATACTGAGTAAGAACAGTCCACCGAAGTTTCTGACGGATGACTGTGGCCTTGCGTTACGGTGTTCGCATTTTTGTGGTCACGATCACTCTGTAATCGTTTCTTCCTTTTCTTAACAGTCTCACAACAGACCTCGGAGTTGATAATTTACCTTGACAGAGATCATCGAACGGAATAACCAATTCAGAGTACCAGAAGAGTGTAGCCCGTGACTTTACCAGCTGGGGGTAGTTTTTGAGCTACTACCTCGACAGTGAAATTGTGCGGTGGCATTGCGAGGATTGCCACTTTGTTTCAGGCTCAAAGTGCTGGATCCATGTTTCATCGCCTCGCCTGTGACAATGTTTGTCAAAAAATCGCAAAGAGCACGAAATTCTGTACAGATTTTCCTTCTTTCCTCTTTATGCTCATCAGTTACTACATCGAAGTACCAACGGGCAAAACCTTTGAATACTCCAACTGGTGGGCAAGCGTGCCACCACAACCAACAGAGGCGCTAAGCTCAGCACTGAGTCGCTTGACTGTTATTCATCGTTCACCTCGAATCAGTGTGTCCGCTCGTTGCAACATTGCAGGCGTCACAGTTGTGAGCGGCCAGCCTGCGTGTGGGAGAACACACAGATTTCCTCCTTGCTGCTTCTCCGAACGACTTACAGTGCGCTTTCATCCATTATCGGTATCCGCAGACATTCTCTAAATACCTATGAATATTTATCATCGTCTGAATTTCCGCCAAAAGAAATCCAATGATTGTTCTTTGCTTGGACGGCACCTCAGTTGCAGATGCAATTTTGAAACTGGTTATAGCGCTACCATCTAATGGTAGTTACTGGAAATCTATGAGATGGCGCTGGAATGTTTAATGAAGTCACAAACAAATTAATATTTTTTTAATCACGATTGGCCGAGAAAAAAAGTTGTTGTACTACTTATTGATAGCCCTTTGAAACAATAAATACACACATTATTAATTAAAGTAAGTCCACATTATAATGAAAGTTTAACCCTCCAAAAGCAGTAACCGAAATAAAATAAATTGCGACTGGTTACAGTAGTTTTTATTTTTTCAATTAACGTTTCTAACGGTGACGATCAAGCCTAACCTTATATGTTTGCATTTACACCACAAACAGTTCGGTGTAAGGTTACACAGAATACCAACAGACGTTAGACGAAGAAAAAATGTAGGGTGACAGACGATTTTGGTAATACTTTGTGAGATTATCGTCAAAGAGTACACTAACATGACAACCGAGACGTCGACCTACATTCCACGGGTCTAGCATTAAACCGTGTCCACCACAGCTGGGCTTCAGCTAGGCCAGGGGGCAGCGATCGATAACAGCGCCGAAGGAAAGCCCTCGCGGAAGCCGCACCAGCCGCGACACTAACGATGAACACATCCACGTCGCATCTGTATGATCAGTTTCGAATCTAACAAACAGTTTGACACCCACGAACATTGAGTGAAGATGGATCTCTATATATAACAGAAAGGAGAGTGTACGTAAGCTACCGGCGCTGCTGCTCCGTGTAGTAGGGCTGGTTAAATTACAAGCACGGTCATCTACCCTCACACTTTTGTTACTGGGCTAGAAACAAGAAAGAGATTACTCGTGTCGATATTACGCAAGACAGGTAAAATATTATAAAAAAAACATATGCACAGAAATATCGGCAACACATATATCTATTCTGTGTTCAGCTAACATACACTATTGGATTATAAGAGGATGGATGTTACTGTCTCCATCTGTGCAGCACAGACTGGTGGTCTACGTTTTCCATATAACAGCTTACTCTTCAGCTTCCCATTATCATTGACCTCATTCTGAAAGAGGCCCGGAAGGAATGAATCGGGAATAGGAAATGAAATCCGCTGTTATCTAATATTTAAAAACGCCAATGAATCGCTGAATTTATGGTTAGGGTAACTGCCATCCAAGGAAATCTCTTCGGCAGCTCTAACGTTTGAATGAACTCTTTTTAGAGTCCAAGTATAAACTGAAGAAACCAAGCAAGACGGTTTAGCTCCAACTTCATGAGATATCATTAGGTGAGTTGTAACATTTTAACCGACTGCACGCCGTTCGAGCAAATATTGTGCAAAGCTAAAAAATGCTGCGACCTTGCAAACTACTCTGACGACAGTGGTAGTTATAATGGCTCACATCGCCGCAGTTATAAGCGACGTTGCTAGATAGATATACACGCTCCATTCACGTTAATGTGACCACCGCCTACGTTTGACTTCAACGGGCAATAACCACTCATAGGCGACAGGTGACAAGCGCTAGCGGTGGTGTGTGCATAAAGTTTACCGTGTGGATGCCAGAAACAGAGCAGTCGTGGTAATGCAAAAACGGAACGATTTACCCGTTTTACGAAACGAACAGTTTTACGAAACGAACAGTTTTACGAAATCCTGAACAAGAAAACTGTCCACCACACATTAATTGTAGAGGCGATGTCAAGAAAGGCATGATCAGTGGCTTTCGAGACAAGGGTCAGAGCATTTGTGAAACGTCTAAGCCTGTAAACTGTGCCATTCCACGAGCGATCTCGTCATTCTGGAAGGCACAGTGGATTAACGGAAGTATGCATCTATCTTTTGGGATCATGTCCAGCCCTACACGGAGTTTAATTTTCCTCGGCACCATAGTATCTACCAGCAGAACGATGCAATATTTTATATCGCACACAGTGTTGCGTGTGTTTCGAAGATCACCACAATGAATTTTCTGGACTCCTCTGGCCACCAAACTCCCCCGATATAGTCGCCAATTACGCGCCATGGATCCATAACCCAGAAACCTATCACTATGACAGCTTCACCTACACTGACGGAAATGCAAAGTACTACACCAAGGACAGTATGACTGAACGTCACAAAACATGTTCTGTAGTACTTTATATCTGGTGTAATGACTAAAATTTCATCCTTATGCGGCCTAATTTACAGAATTGAAAACAGCCATTCCTACTAAGGAAGAAAGATGACACTACACCATAACTACTGGTTGTTTCTAACGTTAGTGAAATTTTCCGGGTGGAGATCGCAACACAACATGCTGAAAGGACGTCCGCGAGCAGCTTATCGCCATCTGTTGGACACTGAGAAAAGGTCGAATCTAAGGCATGAAGGAGCATCATAAGGACAAATCACAGAGACATATGGCTGTAATGTAATGACTGCTAAACAACAGGTGACTAGATGGACGCGAGACAACAATGTGGCAACAGCAGCAGGCATGGGTCCTTCCAGAAGAACTACACAACGAGAAGATTATAGGTTTGATCGACTGGCCCTCACGAATGAACGAATAACAACGGCTGAAATCACGGCAGAGTTTACAGGCACTCGAGTGTCACCGCGAACCCTCGGGAGCAGATTTCTGGAAGCTGGGTGAGATCTTAAGTAGCCATGCTTCATTTACCACTGACATTGTATCATAGACAACAGATTCTTGGATGGTGTAGAGCCAAAGCCAACTGGAACATTAAGTGAATAATTTTAGTGTTAAACGAAGAATATCGCTCCTATCTGATGTGGTTAGACTGAAGCCAACGCATCTATAGACGACCTGGTGGAAGAACACCGGAAGCAGCAATTCTCAAGAGCCATACACCTCTAACTCTTGGTATCTTGGTGTGGACAGCTACTGGATATGACAGTGGAATGTAACTGCTGACGGGAGGTTGAATACTGGCCAGTAAATGATAAACCATATTGCCATATTCTTCACGTCCACGGTACCAAATGCCATATTCCAACAGTATAATGCGTGACTCGACACTTCAATTCATATCACGAATTCCTTGTGGAATGTATGGATCCTAATATTCCCTGCTCGGCCACCTGATTTGTTTTCTATAGTCCTTCTCTGGGATGCCAACGAATGACGTGTACTTTCAAAGAACTCACCAGACAGCTACCTTCGTGAACTGACACAACATTTGTGTCAGGCATGGCATGAAACTGCTTGAGATGACACTCAGACGCTTGCATACCACTCCGAATACAGAGGTGTATTCATTTCCAGATGGGCTCACAACTCATACTCATGTTGATGACTGTTTTGTTTTGTTTTAGGGCGCGAAAACAACTGAGGTCATAACTTAGGACACCGATTTGTAAACGAAGTTAAAAGCGACTATACGTTAAGCCCTGTCGACGGAAGGAAAGGGAGCCAAAAGAAAAGACTTCCCTTTGGAGAAAGGTATACAAAATTTGCCGTAGAAACACCTGAGCTCCCTAACCGAAGATCAAATGTCCTCCGCCACACTGCTACGCCTGATTAAAAGAGAGCCCGCGCGTAGTTCGCTAAAACGACCGATAATTGAGGCGGCAAACATACACTGGGACGTAAGCGATTAAAAAAAAAAAAAATAAAGAGCATAGAATAAGGAAATGGCGAACCGTCAAAGGCTGATGACAATGAGCACAAAGAGGTGGGGTATCACCACTTAACAAAAGGCGATGACTAAAAAGACAGTGTCCAATACGCAACCCAGCTAAAATGATCTCGGGCCGAGAGGATACCTTGGGAAAGGTTTAATGCCCAGAAGCGAGTTCCCTTGAAGGGAAGACCAGTGGTGACGTCAAAACGGCACCATCTGCCGACAGACAGCAACACGGAGATCGTACGAAGAAATTGAAGAGCTAGCAAGCCGAAGCAGGAGGACTGCAGCCTTGCCTCCAGAGTCAGCATCCTCATTTCCCGTCACACCGATGTGACCAAGAACCCACATGAACATAATAGTGGTTTCCTCAACAGCGAACAAATGGAAGCTTTATTGGACCCATTGCACTGTGGGGTGGACTGTGTACAGCACAGAGAGGCTCTGAGAGAGCATACGACACAATTAAAAAGCCTGTGTCGCTGTATATACTGGCTGGCTTGACAGAGGGCGAAGAGCTCTGGTGTAAAAATTGGGCAGTGTTCTGGAAGCCGACGTCGAAAACAGTCGGTGCTAACGACGAAAGCACACCCGACACCAAGGTCAGCCTTAGAGCCACCAGTATACACAAGGGTGCTATCACTAAGTTGCGTATGGATGTCGAGAAACGTCCTGCGATAGATCGTATCCAGACCAGTGTACTTGGGAAGCGAATGAAATTCAAGACGAACACAGGGCGCCAAACGAAATCAAGGGGGTGAATGATTCGCAGCCATCAGGAACATGTCAGGTACAGAGAAGAAGGGTGCGCCCCGTACTGGCGGTCAAGTGAGTCGGCGAAAAAGGGGCCGCAGGACGGTTGGGCGGACTTGGAAGACAAATGGTATGAATATCTACTGAGGAAGACATCAAGTCGGTATGACAGTGGTAGTTTGGAAGGTTCTGCAAAGAAACTCTCAAATGGACTAGTGTAAAAGGCGCCGGTGGCCAAATGTAGTCTATTGTGGTGCAGGGTGTTGAGAAGGCGTAAGATGGACGGACAGGCAGCTCTAGTTTCGATCGGAGAAGGGATCGGCATAAATGGAGGAGGGTGATCCGATCCGCTCCCCAGGAAGTGCAGCTTAAGATACGTACGACACTGTGGAACCCAGTACAGCGTGCAGTCAAGTAACACACGTGGGGGGACCAAGAAAGTTTCCCAACAAGGATGAATCCCAGGAATTTCGTAGTTTCAGCGAACGGAACAGTAACAGACTCAAGATGTAAAGACGGTTTCACTCAATGCGCAGTATCTGTCTCGTTGCCGAAAAAATCCTGGTGTAGGATTACTTCTGCAGCATGCAAGGAATAACCACATGGTACATTAACCAATCACTTCAAAACAAACGAATCTTAGGGTAGATGGAAACTTCTCTTGCAAAGATCATTACAGCACGGATAAAAAACGCTCGGCTAATATCCTGGAATAACATATAGCCATTAGCCAACACCATTCGCAGTCACCGGCACTTAATTCCGAGTTTACATTGTTAGTATAGTCAATTCAGTAACATTCGAGATCTGAGATGGCAAATTTTGTGTTGTTTACTCTCAGTCAATGGAGGACGGCAGGGCTAAACAAAAAAGCGTTGCCGCTGTATTTTTTTTGTTATGTATTCATTAATCTCTCGAAAAAATTCTATCTGGGGTTAAGTTCCGTGTAGATAGAATTCTTTCCATAATGAATCTTTTTACGAAATGAACAGTTTTACGAAATGAACAGTTTTACGAAATGAACAGTTTTACGAAATGAACAGTTTTACGAAATGAACAGTTTTACGAAATGAACAGTTTTACGAAATGAACAGTTTTACGAAATGAACAGTTTTACGAAATGAACAGTTTTACGAAATGAACAGTTTTACGAAATGAACAGTTTTACGAAATGAACAGTTTTACGAAATCCTGAACAAGAAAACTGTCCACCACACATTAATTGTGGAGGCGATGTCAAGAAAGACATCAGAAATCTGTTGCGTAATTTTTGAAGCAATTAATGAACTAAGTGGATCTGTCTATTCCACAATGCTGCAGCGCTGTGTGCCGAAATTATCCGCTGTCCGCTTCGGAAATAACCTTTGAGATCAAAATCTGTCACAATATTCTCATGAGAGCCGATGTGCAATAATTTAACAGCCGCCTCGATTTATCCGTTACCACATTTATCTCTCTGTTAGCGCTTAACGCCCTCCAATGGCGTTTCCATTCACTCCGAAAACCGCTCGGATGAATGAGCCTGTGATGCACCAAACTGGTGTGGGGAAGCAATTCGTGTAAGCCGCTACATTTCCAGTAATCGTATGACGCGGAGTTCACTGCTGATTTTCTTTTAAGCATCTGACACCCTCAACATGTTCCTAATTCAAATACGCTGAAAAATGTTAATAGCGATCACTGATCGTTATTATTGAGTTCTTGAAAGACATGCAACTTGTACAAGATGAAAGTCCAACACAATAAAACGAATTCGGTGAACATTTTCTCGGCAAAGCAATACCGCCTGCTTGCGAGCCGAACGCCCTTGGTCCTGTAGTTGAAACACGTCTTGCCGCGATAGACAATGAAACAAGCCCTCTTCTTCGTATTCTCATTGGTTTCTTTTCAACTGAAATCCAATATAATTCTAGTTTTTTGCGGTGCACCGCGTGGTAATCCAGTCGTTATGCCCCGACTGCAAAAAGAAAAAAAAAAGTTGAAACTAGCTATGCGTAACTTCCCAACTTTTATCCCTATTTTAGAAAGCTTAAAGTCGCTTTTTCCTCTGCTCCCGCTCCTCTACTAAATGGCAACGTACTGCACAGTTCATGTCTCTTGTTCGACAGTGCGGCCAAATGGAAATGCTGTTACGGCAGCTCGAACGCTCACAGTTTTTGTGTCAGCCTGTAGTGCTTCGTTCCGACCTTTGGCTCAGGAAAGTTCTGTGGCGCTCGAAGACGTTACAGAGCTTACGACAAACGCTCGGTCTGCGGGTTACAGCAAGGCTGACTATCCTAATCAGACATAAAGCAATAATGATGAAATAAATATAAAACTAGGAATATAAAAATTACACAAAACAATAGTTTGTAGGCGATATAGTGGAGCAACAAGAAATAAGAGAGTGGGAACTGGAATTCATATTGTAGAATATTCAAACAACACGGCTCAGGTGCTTTAAACACGTTACGAAAATGCCTCGGTGCACGTGGTTCGCGAGAGTAACGAAGCGGACATCCCGAGGGAAGGAAATGCGGACGGCTTTGAGACAGGATTTTAGCACGGAAGTTGAAGTAGCTATAGGAGCTCGGTACTGGGAACACCGGTAACACTATTTACTGACATGCGAGAAATTGCAACAACGGTAATAAACTCACCTGATGATAATGTAAGAGAGACATGGAAAAGCAATTCGAAGTCCATCGCAAGTGTGTCGCTAGGGGCGACTGAAATTCTAAGAAAGGTATGTAGCAATCTTTCGCGACGAAATAAGGCATCGGTGGGGAACTGCATATCCAATACCACATCTCTGCATCAAGCCGAAGGCTTCGACTGGACGCCTGTTTCTTCACAGCATTTCACATACTACTGTCCAACTAATTACAGTGAATAGGTGTGACAAAGAGGTGCGAACACACGGAGTTTTCTGCATGAAGCGTACAGTTACAATTCTTCACGATCACAGCGCGTTTTTCCCCGTACTCCATAGTCTGGTTCGAAGTCTTCCTCACCTCTTCCTACGCCGTGACAGCCTTTTTCAGCTCTTCATATATAAGACAGCTCTACGTAACCTGCTTTACAAGTTTTACGCTCGACCAGTCCTAGCATTTTGTTTTTCCTGAAGCGCTGCTTTAAGTAATTAGCAGCAACTGTACGATTAAAGCCTTCCTTTTCCTACCACGGGTTTTTTCTACAGACTTCTTTCCTCGCCACCTTATTTTACTACCTTTCTCATTTTGCGCTACATCGGTTCGCTTAATGCTCATCATCCTTCAACATAATCTTATTTCCAATGCTTCTGACTCAATTCTTCTCTAGGTTTTGCTGCGATCCGTAAAAGGATTCAAATGGCTCTGAGCACTATGGGACTTAACTTCTGTGGTCATCAGTCCCCTAGAACTTACAACTACTTAAACCTAACTAACCTAAGGACATCACACACATCCATGCCCGAGGCAGGATTCGAACCTGCGACCGTAACGGTCGCGCGGTTCCAGACTGTAGCGCCTAGAACCGCTCGGCCACCCGGCCGGCCCATAAAAGGGATTAGTTATTTAACGATAGAATAGATATCTGACGTCTCTTGCTATCTGCGATTGTCACACAAAACTTACTGTGTTACAGTACCAATAAACATAGGCGGAACCAAGTGTGCAGTGAAACCACTTTCAGCAATGTGTAACACCCACAGTATTCATTCGTCAGCGCTGCAATATATGCGGGAATATTTATGTGCAGTTACTTTTTTTTAGGATTTCAGTGCGTGCTGCGTGTGAAACAGTGCTCTGGCCTGTTTTACTTGCAACTCTTCTCCTTTCACTGTCGCGCATTAGCGTAGTTTCAGTGAGTTATGCCGTTCTCTAAAAACAGAAGACAGTTTAAAGATCCAAGAACGTTCGCTATGATAGAAAACCGTATTCATATTGCAGAATGTCTGAAAAAGACGCAATCTGCACTAACCAGCACATTCAATGTCCTCTTTGGACTGGATCGTCGGCCGTGTGAAAGATTTTGTATTAACTTTATGACAGAATCGTGAAGAGTCTGCGGCTACACGCGACCCAGATTAGTAATGAAATGTTTAACCACTGTCGTTCTGTCACATGCATTTTACAGGGTGTGATTTCTATAGGCCAAAATATATTCAACGTCCTAACTAGCAATGAGATGTCCATCAATTTGGCGCAGGTGAAGGTCGCTGAAGAAAGTGAAGAAAGCAAGCGATGTGCACAAAGAAAGGTAAGCTCTATCTTCTCGCTGACGCTGTATGAGCTTGCTTTCAAAGGAACCATTCCGGCTGTAGCGTTAAGCAATTTACATAAATCACGGAAGCCTAGATTTAGTGTTGGAATATGGATATAACTGCATTTCTCCCGAATACGAGTGGAATGTCTTACCACTGCGCCAACTCACTTCGTAGCTGCGAGAGTAGTCGCATCGAAGCCATCAAAACCGAAGAAGGCAAGATACTAACACATGCTGACTTGCTAGAATATGCGTCGGTACGAATTTCGAAGCAATACAGGGCAGAGGTCCAATAACTGACTTACGTGAGAGTTTGGTCCATCACGACAATGAGTCTGCTCAGAGATCGCCCGGAACGCTAGCATTTCCTGAACTGTCTCGAATCCCACTTAAAAAGCAGGCCTGCCCTCATGAAATCGTTTCTCTTCCCAAATGAGAACTAAGTAATCTACAAGCATTGGTCTGAAAATCAGGCATCGCTCATTCTTTCTGAGAAGCATTCCAGAACAACCGTCTTGAAAAAGCATATCATCAAGTCTTCGCCAAATGCTTTAAGAAGATGCACCAATGCATTGTAGCTCAGCGAGAGTACTATGAAAATAAGGTAAGCTTTAAAGAAAAGAGCAGTGTGTACAGTACGAAGTGATACTGAAATGTCTAAAAGTTTACTACGTCGACTGGTGCAGTTCACTGCTTCTTACGTCTTTTTTCCTTTTTAATATTTCATTACAGTTGTATTTCAAAAGGAACCGGTAGCAGTAGCCTTGATGTGATGTGCTTTAACGCAAAATACTTCCCAACTGTACGATTTAAACCAGGCCTGAGCAACCTTTGGTGTAACCCACGAGCCTGATTCACGAACGGGGGTCGTTCAATAAAAAATTTTACATATTAATTTTTCTCGACCACTTTCGGTTGAAAAAATGAGAAATTTGCTGTGGGACAGCCTCTACATGTTCCATGTAGTTCCAGCAGGTGGCGATACTAAACGTAGCCTTCAAAATGGCGTCTAAAGCAGAGAACTGTCATTGACTTACTTTTGGCGGAAAACCACAGCAGCACAGATATTCGAAAGCTCTTGCAGAATGTCTACGAAGACCCGGCAGTGAACAAAGGCATACGAACAGAAAATAAGACGGCAATCCATGTAGTGGCATCGTATCACATCACCTCTCCTCCGAAAGAGCCGCACCCTCAGCACGTAAAGTCATGGTGAGGTCTTCTGGAACTCTGAGGGGTTATTCCGTTTGATGTCCCCCCTCATGGTGCAACGACCTACTCTGACATGTATTTTGATACCCTCAGGAAATTGAAGAAACGACTTTGGCGTGGTCGCAGCGACAAAAATGCAAACTAACTTCTTCTCCGTGACAACGCAAGGCCTCACCCAAGTTTGTGCACCCGAGAGGAGCTCACAAAACTTCACTGGACTGTTCTCCATCTACTCTACAGCGATCTTGTACCATCCAACTTCTGTCTGTTTGGCCCAATGAAGGATGCACGGCGGCCGGGGTGGCCTAGCGGTTCTTGGCGCTACAGTCTGGTACCGCGCGACCGCAGGTTCGAATCCTGACTCGGGCATGGATGTGTGTGCCGTCCTTAGGTTAGTTAGGTTTAAGTAGTTCTAAGTTCTAGGGGACTGATGACCTCAGAAATTAAGTCCCATAGTGCTCAGAGCCATTTGAATCATTTGAAGGATGCACTCCGGGAGAAGCAGAACGAGGACGATGCGAAGGTTATTGTTGCAGCAAGAAGTTGGCTCCGACGTCGACTAGTAGAGTGGTACCATGCGGGCATACAGGCGCTCCCAGTAAGGTGGCGTAAGGCCGTAGCATTGAACGGAGATTACGTTGACAACCAGGGTTTTGTAACCAAAAGAGTGAGAAATAATATGGTGTATTGCAATTCTGAACAAAATCAACTTGGTTTCAGATAAAGTGTTGCATTACTTGTTGAACGCCCCAGGTATTTACTTAAGTTCGCGGCCTACCTCGTCACGTGATATGACAGCAGCACTCTTGGCACTATAGCGGCCGTGACGTCAATGTTCATGAGGTAACGCATCGATATGAATTGCTCCCCTCTCTAGAGAAGCCACGCCAACGAATTATGACTCAAGACACGCGATCTTGACAGTATATACATTTTATGTTCATCCATCTTCAGATGTTTAAATTCATTTACGCGTTGTGTTTATTGTTTCTTTACCTACGACGTTATACAATGCCTGGCTTTAAAACTTCCGAAGCAAAATTTTGCAGCGCTTCGCTCTCTAAAATACGAAATTCTTCCGCGGGCCAGACCAAAACCAGTCGCGGGCCGGCGGTTGCCCACCCGTTGTTTCGATACTACTGAGAATCGGGGGAGAAAATGCAACTGTGGACTTCGATAGTTTTATCTTTTCATGTTGTTACTCATCGTGAGTAAACGTGATCGTGGTTAAATCCATGAGCATGGAAGGCGACACGTCCTCTTTTGTGCGTTTTAAAGTTCAAGGAATGATATTGAATGTGCACGATAAACAAGTCACAGGGTAATCCCCGAATTATCAGATAAGGTTTCACGATAACTGAACAGGGGCAGCTTCTTAGGGGAACCCCCGAGTTATTAAGCAGTGTTCTATATCTCTGGCACTTCACAGCGCCTGTCCCCCAGGATGATGAAAATAATGTGATTTGCCTTCTTCACTCGGCAGATAACAGACCAAGGAAAATTCTCCGGTGATTCGAATGTCTACAGAAGAACGTCTGAAAGATGTCTGAACTACGAACGATTTTACCATAAATCATTTCTTCCGCTTACAGACGCGTGCATACTAGTATGTCGTCAATGCTGTTGCATGTTTCCCTAAACCTTAAAATAAGATTATGGCTTGCAATTCAGTCACCTGCTTTGAAATTTTGTCTAGGTGTAAGTGAAAAGCGTCTCTCTCTCTCTCTCTCTCTCTCTCTCTCTCTCTCTCTCTCTGTGTGTGTGTGTGTGTGTGTGTGTGTGTGTGTGTGTGTGTGTGTGTGTGTGTGTGGTTTATTTTTTAAGGGTCAGCGGGTTTATGAGACTTTTTTTTACCTGCGAGTGAGCTCTACTTGCTTGTCATTATCAAACAATATATGATGTGACGGTTAGGCATCAGATATATCCGTAAACAGTTCTGTAACGAGCAACAGCTTTGAATGTCAGTAGGTTGGTTCGCTTTTTGTTCACTTCGAAGGACGTAATGCAGAAGCTTTGTGTCACATGCTTGTTTTTTTTCTCACCCACGGGGGTAACAGCGTTACGCAGCAGATACGCGAATCGAAGATTTGGCAGAGTTCTGCCACAAGTTTAAGACGCGACCAGCTAAGTAGTTCTTTGGGCGCCTTCCAATAAAACAATGTTATGCTTACGTTCTGTAGAATTAGGTCTTCCACAAACTGTGGCGTTCCTCTTTGCGCATAATCGTAAGAAGGAGGCAGTGCTAGTGTGTATTCATTGCTCAACGCCAAGCAAAAATATCTGTGTAAGTGATCATTTCACCCACATCGCATCTCGCACTTTGTTATTCCGCAATTCATCAAACAAAATAAGACCGATTATCTTGTCTGTTAGTAAAATGGCAGAAATAAGGACGCTAATAATAATAATAATGGTAACAGCACTGACTGGATTGACCACACTGTCCTGTTTATGGTACAGGGTGGTTACAATTAAAACTTTCGCTACATGAGCCAGTGAAGACAGAAAACTATTTACCGTGTAGGTATCAAACTGGACTGGAGACTGTGCTCTTGCCAACAGGCGCCGGTACTGATACGGCAACGTAGGATCGAAACGCAAGCATCAGTGTGCGTTACACCTGCAAACAGTCAATGAGTCTGCACAAGGTAAGCAGGGCTTTACTCGTAAAGCTGTTTTATCACAAGAATATCAATAGTGCTGTTACTTTTCGCGAGTATCTACGCATTAAAGGAATAGAGAGGGGTCCTCTTTCCGCACAGGTGTTCAAGAACATGATCCTGAAATTCGAATTAACTGGTGATTTGGGAATTGCTTCTGAGCGAGGCCGACGGCCGATTGCGCCACAAATTCTCGAAGAAGTTACTGTTGCCATGGTTAAGAATTTTGCACGCAATGTGCGATCTTCAAACTGTGCGCAAGTTGTGTTACGACAGCTGAAAATTCCATGGTCCACCTTTCGAAGAGTTAAGACACTGTCACCATTAACCATCAATGTCGATGTCATCGAGAAAATATTCGTAACAACGATCCAAGACGGTGTCTGGATGCGCTAAAGTTCAGAAGAATTATATTTGCTGACAGAAAGTTATAGCTTCATTTCAAGGGAAAAAAGACGTCTAAAGTTCTATGGACACAAAACACGAAGAACCACTCATGATTAACCAGGAAAATCTTCAACGTCACTGACGGGAACCGAAAAACCAAGGTACCAGAAAAAGGGAAAACGGCACTGACTGTCCCACTTCACAAGAAAGGTAACGAACAGGAAGTTAATAACTCCAGGCGGGTTTGTCCCTCCTCCCAGTAGCCCATACAATCCTTTCACAAACATTTCTCAATAGAGTAGAGGTGAACCTAGAGAATCAACTCGGGGAATATCAAGGATGGTTCGGGAAAGGCCGCTTCTGTGCATAGCAAATCCTTATTTTGAAGTCTAGCATTCTCTCGGAAACCTGAGTTCCATGAAAATTGTGGTGTCTTTCGTAAACTTCAAAAAGGCTGGATAGAGACACCCTGGACGGGGTTATCAGCGTATACTGGGTCAAACCCAAACTGGCGAACGTATGAAAGACATATTAACAGACAATCTCCAAAGCGAAGTTCATGGGAGAACTCTCCCAGCCCTTTCAAATCAAGACAGGACAAGATGACGGACTGTCACCGTTACTATTAAGCTGTGTTCTAAAAGAGACTGTGAGAATATGGCGACCAGAACTTGAAAATAAAAGAATAAGCTTGATCTGCTTAGGGAATAAATGGCAAGGAACGAAAGTCAACTGCGTCGTCTTTGCGTATGACCTTGCGATACTATCAGACGACCTAGAGGAAGGGACCATCCAGATAATACTCCTAGGAAGGATGGCCAGCTGAGGGTCTCGACAGCAAGTGCCAAATTTGTGATGAATGACAAATATGGACTGAAATTCCTTGAAACCTGATAGGCAAGGTTACGAGGGTAAAGAAATTCAAGTATCTCGGTGAACCACACGAGGAGGAGGACTAGGATGCGAAGAAGATCTCTGACACCATGAGGAAGATGAGGCTGTTGTTTGTTGGGCACCTGTACGTATTTGATAACCTCTGGAACAAGAAGACCACCACGACGTGGATTAAAGCAGCTCGGAAAAAATTTATGAGACCGAGCCCCGATTAGAACGGGACATATTTCGAAGCAAAATGCAGTGTCTAGAAGGGATTCACCAAGTTGAAAGGAGTTCTACAGAAACTGGAAGAACGTAGACGGAAGAACAAAAGCAACACAATGGTACCGTATGAAGGTGTTCTGGAAGCAGAGGAAACTCCTGATCAAGAGGGCAAAATGAAGTCGTAGCGTCTTCCTAAGTGGCCAATTAATCAATTAAAATCATAATAATGATAGTACTTATTTGCAAAACCTTCACAGTGTACTCAGATTCATTAACGACGGCTGAAGTGAGCAATACATCATGGTAGTGTTCTGTAACAAACCGAGAGCAAGTTCAGCCAACCATTCGGAGTACTGAGACACCAACAAAAACGATCCAAGTCGCGAACGGCATTCTGCATTAAACTGTCGCAGGCACGTTGACCTGTTGAGGCAATTTGGTAGCGGTTAGGCATGAATGTAGAGTTCAGTTTGGTTGCAGCCCTAAAATAATCCCATAAGCGAGAGGTCTCAAATGTTAGCAATAAACTCCGAACAGTTAGAAACTGGGCTTTCGTCTCGTAGCTGGAATCCGCCTGGATGGCGGTATTCGCCACGTCGTCGTCGTACACGTACGTGACCTTTAAATGCATAAGTCAGATCCGAAAATCATCACTGGCGGTAAGAGAATAGCATTCCATTCTCCACTCCATCTGAGATGTACCCAACAGCGTTCTGAATGAAGTAACTACTCTATCTAAATCCTTCTTCCGCGACAGAAAGTTCTGAAGAAAATTACAACGAAGTGCAATTCGGATGCGTTTTGATCATGGATATTTTCCACCACATCTTTACGAATAAAAATCTTGAATTCTCCTTATCGTGACTGTGATAATACCTCCTTTGCTGATCTCAGCCATGTTTCCTTCGCTTTCTCCAAACACAGTGTACGAAAACAGGTTTTTATGGAAGGTTTGAGAAAAGCTGTTGTTCCAGAGGTTATCACATACTTGTTTGTAAAGTCTATTTTTGTTCATTTTCTACAGGTGCCAAACGAACAACAGACTCCTTTTCCTCATGGTGTCAGAGATCTTCTCCGCATTCTAGTCTTCCTTCTTGTCCGGTTCACCGGGATACTTTAATTTCCTTCACGGCAACTCCACCCATACAGGGCGTCTCAGGAGGAACGGTCAACATTCAGGGATATGACAGGAACGATCAATCGAGGCATTAAAAGTCTGGTCTCTAGCAGGAATATCATACGAGTTACGAGCACTTCTCCATATTCGATATTGTGAAATAAATCTCTTCTACTGCAAGCTCTTTGCTTTCCATATTTTGGTAGAAGGTATGATGGATGAAAACTAGAAAAAGATGTAGTAAACTTGGGCTCTAAAATGCGCACATTAAGAGCTACGAGTACTTGTTCAGTAGAAGCGGTTTGTTTCAAAATATCGGAGACGAAGGGATGCTCATAGCTTTTAAAGTACGCGTTTTAGAGCCCATGTTTTCTACACTTTTTCCTTCGAGTAATCTTTCCTGTCATACCATGAATATTGACCACTCCTTCTGGGACACCTTGTATATTCAAGAATATATTTTAATTCTTGGCATCATCGCAAATTACAATAACTACAGCTTGTGTCTGTAATACCCGCTAGTCAAGAAATGAATATTTAGGATAATATTTGTAACAACTATTTGAAATATTATTTGACGTTGTCAAATTCGGAGGAGATAAGCAATCTGTTATTTTAAAATGTGCGGTAAAAATTTTTAGCTCAAGATAGCATAAATTCCTTGATTGGTAATTAGTTTCAGCTGGCTGACGAGCCATCTTCAGATCTAAAATACAGAAAATTGCATACAAAAAAATGGGAAAAATGCCAAAATACATTTGATATTTGAACTTCCATTACACGAGAGTAAGTCAATTATTATCCGCAATTTAGTTATATTTTTGTTTATTTTGGTAGTACTGTCGTTTTACGTTGATGACGCATGCTTTGTTTATTTGTTGTTATATCTTTGCAATTTCCAAGCTGCTAGGTTAGTTTCGTTATCGCTGCCGTGCTGTTAATCATGGCTGCTCCGCTGTCTATTTGCACCAAAGAAGAGCAACGTTCAGTGATCCGTTTTTTGTGGTCGGAAGGCGAATCAGGGGCCGAAATACATCGAAGACTTTCGGCACAGTACAGGAACAGTGTTTTGCCACAACAGAGTGTCTACGAATGGATTGAAAAATTCCGAAGTGGTCGCACAAGTGTTACGCACGATGAAGGAGACGGACGACCGTTTACCGCCACAAATGAAGAAACCATTGAGCGTTCACGTGAAATGATTCTCTTAGACGATTAACTATTGACGATGTGGCACATCGTCTGCAAATTAGTCACGGTTCAGCCTACGAAATCATCCACAACAGACTTGAGTTTCATAAAGTCTGTGCAAGATGGGTCCCAAAACAACTCAAACAGTTGCATAAACAAACGCGCTTGGACATCTGAAAAAAACATTTGGATAGCTGTGGTAACGAAGGTGACAAATTCTTAGATAGGATCATTACTGGTGACGAAACATGGATTCATCATTACGAGCCGGAGAGTAAAAGGTAGAGTATGGAATGGAAAAATCCAAATTCGCCGTGCAAGAAAAAGTTTAAGACCCAACCGTCCACAGGAAAACAGATGCTTACGGTTTTTTGGGACGTACAACATCCAGTATTGGAACATAATGGGGAAAGGGTCACAACAATAAACAGTGTACGTTACAGTGAGATGAGTACTGCCAAGCTAAAGCCTGCAATTCGAAGCAAATGCCGAGGATTGCTGTCAAAAGCTGTTGTGTTGTTGCACGATAATGCCCGTCCACATACTGCTGCCCACACTGCTGAAACGCTCCAGATACTCAAATTTCAAGTACTGGATCATCCTCCACGTAGTCCCGATCTTGCCCCTTCTGACTATCACTTGTTTGTTCTACTCAAACAGACGTTAAGGGGGCCATCGATTTGCCTCGGGCGAAACAGTGAAAGAAGCGGTGCATTACTATCTCGCAGCTCAATGGAGAACCTTCTTTTATGAGGGCATCAGGAAGCTTTTACAACGATGGACCAAGTGCGTTGAAACGCAAGGAGACTATGTCGCAAAATTGGTTCAAATGGCTCTGAGCGCTATGGGACTTAACATCTGAGGTAATCAGTCCCCTAGAACTTAGAACTACTTAAACCTAACTAACCTAAGGACGGACATCACACGCATCCATGCCCGAGGTAGGATTCGAACCTGCGGCCGTAGCGGTCGAGACTGTAACGCCTAGAACCGCTCATCCACACCGGCCGGCTTATGTCGAAAAATGATGTTCTTGCAAGTTTCCTATTTGATTACAAAAAAATTTTATAACTACTACGCGGATAATAATTGACTTACCCTCGTATGATCCTCACCAATAACAACTATTACTTAATTTAGTGAGTATCAGCCACAAGGAATTGCACATTGTCTTAATCTGTTGAGCTGAATCGCTCTTCTTATTTCGTACACACTGAAAATTTTAATAGCTCGTGACAAAAATAAAGACATAGAAAAGTGTAAATTTGGTAAGTAATAACCAGCTTCAGTTCACTGAGAAGCTACTTCAGATCTACAAACGTTCTTTTGATTGTCTTTATTTTTGTCACGATCTATTACATATGTCAGTGTGTACACACAAGAGCGATTCAGCTCAGATTATGAAGATGTGTCACGCCTGGTGACTAATGCACACCGAATTAAGCAATAATTGTTACTGGTATGTGTGATAAACACATTTACATATCAAATGTATTTTGCTATTATTCATCTCTTACACGAAAATTTTCCGTGTTTTAGACATGAAGGTGGTTCGCCAATGAGCTAGTTATTAATAGAGGAATTTTTGCCATTTTGACCTGGGACTATTATCCATACATTTTATTTGAAATGTATTTGTAAATGTGTGGCTGTATGGTACTTCTTTGGCAAATGGCAAAAATAAAATAAAACAACTCTCCAGAGCTCGACGGTGCCGCAATTCAACACACACAGTGGCGTCTCCCTTGCTACATACGCCTAGTCTAGTACCTGGAATGAATTTAATACCCATTCGCTTCTAACACCATCAAATAGAATATGAGTCAAGAGGGCACACTGGCACGCACGTTTAGTGACGTGTGTCGACAGGAAGAAAGATTACAATTTAATGTAACACCGGCGACGAGGTCGTCAGACACGACTCATCAGCTCGGATCGGGGAAAGACCGAAAGTAAATCGGCGTGCACTACTCAAGCGACCTTCCAGCGTGGGGAACACGAACGACTCCTGAATCTGGACGGCCAGACTGGAAGTTGAACTGCTGTCCTCCCGAATGGAATTCTGATGTATTAGCACTGCGCCATTTCGCTCACTGTGATTGTGTCTATTGTCCGATAAAGTAAAACTGTAGCAGTCATGATTCCTTAGATTGGGTTGAACACGAAGTGCTTTATTTGTCAAAATCTACGTTAGTGGTAGCAGCATTCCTTTGCCTTATTTAGACACGTAAACCGACTTACTCAGATAGTTACAGGGCGTCACCAGTTTGAAGCGGATCTGATCCACTATAAACTGCTCGAATCTCACATACAAACAGCATTTTCGAAAGTTTTAACTAGCGACTAGGACCGACCAGGGATTTTCCGACACCTCTCAGCCACGAAATGGGTTTTGATGTGTGAGTTTTCGAGTTTAAAAGTTTGTTACATAAATGACCGTATTTTTGACTCAAGTGATTCAGAGGATTAAAGCGTTTACACCGCGAAGGGACCCTTGATGTTAGTACACGTGTGTCACAAATTTTAACCTGGTTCATCGAACCGTTCCTGTGAAGAAGGGTTGTTAATAGTCGAACAGACAGAAAACAATGCGATCCTATAAGGGTTCCGTTTTTACAGCCTGAGGCACGGAACCCTAAAAACAACCACAAAGAACATAATGGACTGACGATAAGGAATGGTTGGGCACTTATTTCGAGATGACTCGTGCTGATAACTATTGGTGAAGTGATGATGAAAGGAAAGAATAAAGGATGATGCCTAGATACGAGCATATGCGTCCGCTAGGCCAGAGGGGGGGGGGGGGGGGGGGGGGCGGGCGCAACAGGGGGTACTTACCTCCTCCTGGAATCTGTGGTAGCTTCTTTATTAATTCCAAAATTCTCACGTATTTCTAGAAATGTTTGTCTCTGACTCCGCTAATCCTCACGTAAGCGGTAACACAGTGGTTTTAAAACACTACATCGGTTTGTTGTCAAGTTACCCGCGGCAAATTTCGGCGATGTTGGGGTGGGAATCTCTACAGAACATTGCCGAAATAGTGTACCCAATATTTCCTCCGTCAGTTTCTCGTACAGCCCTTAATCAGTTACAGGAAGGGGTAGTTCCAACAGTATGAACATGGCCGCAGTTCACCTGCCAGACACTCGTCCCCGTTCCCACCAGAACATCCTTTTTGCTTTCGCACCTCTTTAATCTCAACAAGTTTGCATTTCACCCATCAAGACTTGCTAAGACTCCATTCAGTTTTACACGCTAGAATGACTGTAGTAGAGTATGAAAAACATAGTCATGCTATACTGTAAATGTATTCTCTGCGATCAAAAACACACACAAAAAAATACAAATCTCAGCTCTCGACGAGATGAAACAATGGTGAAATATCAACGTTGAAAAGGTGTTTGGACTTTCTTAAACTTCATGGTTCTTAATCTATAGGGGATGCAATCCTG
Source organism: Schistocerca serialis cubense (assembly GCF_023864345.2). Lineage (NCBI taxonomy): Eukaryota > Metazoa > Arthropoda > Insecta > Orthoptera > Acrididae > Schistocerca > Schistocerca serialis. Next base: position 168,619,606 of record NC_064644.1, on the reverse strand, counting down.
CGCGACATCCACTTATAGAGCTACGTAGTCCAGTTACGTCGACACAATTACGTGCCAAGCTAGGGAGAACAATGAACAATTCGATGTTTTTTCCGAAGACTACATGCGTATTCACATTAAGAATATGGAAATAGTAATTCGGTTATAGAAATGAAATATGCTTACCTTCAAGATACAGCACAAAGTGCCCTAAAAAAAATAAAGAACGGATAATGATAAAACGTTTAAGACACAATAAACTTTGTGTACTTCCTCTTGAATTTAATTCTTGGAGAACGATACGTTCTCAAACTTTAAACCTTAAACTTGAATGAATTCGTCAGTCAAATGGAAAAAAACTACAAGTATCGACTGATTTTCAATAGAACCACCACGGCGATTGAGACATTTGATAACGATGTATCAGCCTGCTTATTGTCTCTGCAACAAATAATCCGCCGCCTTTTTGCCGAGCCATGTCGATATGGCACCAGCAGTTTTCCAATTCTGAGAACGCGCCACAGGACATCGTGCAGCCGAAAACAACAATCAACGCGGCTGCATATCGTAAAGACATTACGGAGGTTGCTCCAATCTTTCGGGACAAATGGAGGTAAGCTGCAGTCAGGGCTCGTCCTTCTATACATCGCATCATCGCCCGATCATATGCTGCTGTGCGTATCTAAAAGAGCTACTTCAGCGGTTCAATTCTCCATACAATTCAGATTTTGAAGTAGCGGAGCCGACCGATACAGAATGTGAGATCTGATCTGCGATGTCCGAGTAGTACTCGCAGTTTTGATTATCACCGCGAAAAAATAAAGTTTCGTAATTAATCGTTTGTTTGTTAGAAGGTACGTGTCTGCTATCCTGGTACAGACTGAAATCCCGTCGTTACACTATAGTACTGCAGCTAGATAAGCCGTAACATAAGGCCCACTGATAAACGGACCTATCGAGCCATAATTTGTTTTCTGCACTTGAAGGGAACCAACGCTGCAACAATCCATGCTGAGTTGGAGGGAGTGTATGGCAACAATGCATCATCATATGACAATGGTTGTTAGGTGGTGCAGATGCTTCCAGTGCGGTCAAACAAATGTAGGGATGGGTTATCGGAAGATAAACATAGACATTCGACATAAAAGACTGTAGCCCTAGTAAATATCGCTGTTACCTATTAATTGTGTGAAACATTGATGTTTAGATATATCAGTCCAAAAATTAACTTTTAAAATTCTGATTATAATTTATGATTGCACGTGTTGTTTATTAAAGCAATGAGGAATGGATTTTATAAATTATTAAAAAATTAAGGAGAAAGAAATTTAATTATACCTTATTTTACATATAAACAGAGAAATCTATTGATGCAAAATCCAGGCTAGGAGTACCTGCCCACTATATTTGTGCTTCGCACTTTTACTATCATGAGATGCAAAATGCAAGTACACTACTTTTTGAGAATTACTTCCTCTTTTACGTTTTCACAGTCCAAAATCACTAATACAGACGCACAAACAACACAAACAGAAGAGGTTTCGAAAACTACATTTCAAACATTTCTACCATCCTTTCTTCAGAGAGAGAGGAGGATACGAAAATACACAATTGACAACGGTAAAAATTTCACTAATACCACGTTTAAATGCGACAAATCTCCCGAATGACGAATATCGAATTTCGGAAACAGTTTTTCGATGTGTTTACAAGTAAAGTGGATTTGCTAGCTCAGTTAAATACGGCCTCTGGAAAACAGCTGTTTCAGTTTCTGATTTAGTCAGCCCAATTGCTATTTCGCTTCAAACATTAGAGGTAGAACAGTTTCACGCTCATTTTGATATTTCTGATTCCGATATATCAATATTTCTATACATCGCTGCTCGATATCCAACCCCAAACAAAGTGAGAATGACAAAGAACGAAGCGGTAGTGTCTCTCTCTCTCTCTTAAAAATCTGGAATCGCAACAGAAGTGGAAGCCGTGGTGCTCGAAGTCTGGCGTATCGCAATAGCGGTTGCAATAGAAAAAGAAAAATCAGTCACGGGTCACTTTTCAGCATCTTGCACGACATTTTGAATATGACATAGGTCGCTGCCCGCTGGGTTCCGCGACTGCTCGGACACATTCTGATACCGAGGTATCAGCAGAAATGTTACAGCTGTCAGGCCATTACAGGTAGCTTATTTAGCAGCCTGATCACCACGGACGAGTTACGGATGTATCACCATGACTCCGTGATAAAGAAGCAAAGCAAGCAGTTGAAAGATATGGTTTTACGGTATATTGATAATTTTTACTTATGGATCGTCTGACAGCAACTGAATAAATGTGGTATAGTGACAAAAATGTAAATTAAATAGCAAACATCTGTGCGTATTCCAGGCCACTGATGATGCCTTGCAGAAAATAAAGGCGAAATGCGTATGGCACTAAAATTGTGTTTTGTTCAGTTGCTGTCAGATGGTCCATAAGTAAAAATTATCAATATACCGTAATATTACACACAACTGAGGAAGACAGAACTACAAAAGTTGAAGATATGGCTTTACCTCCGCCCCCGGTAGCTGAGTGGTCAGCGCGACAGCCTGTCAATCCTAAGTGCCTGTGTTCGATTCCCGGCTCGGCTGGGTCTGAGATTTTCTCCGCTCAGGGACTGGGTATTGTGTTATCCTAATCATCATCATTTCATCTCCATCGACGCACAAGTCGCCGAAGTGGCATCAAATCGAAAGACTTGCACCCGGCGAACGGTCTACCCGACGGGAGGCCCTAGTCACACGACATTTACATTTACCTCCGCCAGAAGAGGCGACGACTCAGCCACTACAAGCAGTGTGATATTGGGTTGTTTCTGGGGCTACTATCTAACAAGATTATGATCGCATGGGCCAGATCGTCTCCTGACGAGGATACGGGAGATTATCGCGACGAAGCGTTGTGGGAATCTGCTAAACGGGGCGTTTCAGCTCCACGTCAACGCCGCTGCTCATTTTGCTGAGGACTCAAGTCACACATGCTGCTTCTCTGGACTGTCAAATTTTGCCTCAGCCCTCACATTCTCCTAACTTGATACCCAGTAACTTCTTCCTCTTTCCTCGGCTAAAGAAACCGTTGAGTGGTAGACATTCTCAGTATGGCGACGTGGTGATTTTCGATCTGGTACGCTCCGTAACACTCAAAATGTAGACATCTACAACGAAGGTCTCCGCCAGCTCAACCATCGTTTAGTGAAATGTGTAGCACTGAAAGATGAATATGCAGAGAAAGACTAACGCTATCATAAAGTTTTTTGGACACAGTTTGATTTTTCCGAGGTGATAATTAAAACTTTGCAACTACCCCTCGTAATGATGGTGCGACATGTGTCATCATTCGGCGCAAAAATAACAATCCTGGATTATTTTGTTTCTGTAGTCTTCGTTGCACTTAAAGTGTGCCAACAGACAGATCTGTGGCGCAGCGAGAGGTTTAGATTAGTTTGGAAGGAGTCAATTTCTAAAATCTAATATCCTTGTTATGGAGTGTTTTTTACACATATTACAGAGTGTTTTTTACACATATCTTCTGGCGAGTGGTACACAGGTAAAAGCAGATGGGTAGTACACAGTCCAGTCATATTATAGCGACCAGAGCCTACGTTCGACGTCAACGTGCAATAACCACTCTCAAACGGAAGGTGGCAACACTAGCACTGAATAGTACTTAAAGCGTATCGGGAGCACATGAAAACTGGTGCGGTCATTGTCGTAACCGGAAATGGAGCAAAGTATCTGACGTCCAAAAAGGCATGAACGTTGGCTTTCGGGCCAAGGGTGGATGCATTTCCGAAATGACTAAATTCGTAAACTGTTCGCTTGCCGTTGCGGTTAAAATATACCGTGCATCGTAAAATGACACTATCGAAAACTGGCGTTGAGGCAACTGTGATGCACCACGGGCCATAGATGACACGGATGAACAACTGCGGAGATGTGTATGGGGGAACAGAAGTGCAATTGTAGAGCAACTGGCCGCCCAGATGAACCACTACCAACAGCGTCTCCTGAACGACCGTTCCACGAACGTTGCTGCGCATGAGCCTCCGCATCCGGCGTCTGGTTTATGCACCCATCTGTGACGAAGGCTGGAATTTTCACACCAATACCGCAACTGGACGTCCTCTAAGTGACGGTAGGGGGCCTTTTCTGATTAATCCTGTTTTTTATGTTCCGTCGCACAGATGGTCATTAGCCGGCCGCAGTGGCCGAGCGGTTCTAGGCGCTTCTGTCCGGAACCACGAGGCTGCTACGGTCGCAGGTTCGAATCCTGCCTCGCGCATGTATGTGTGTGATGTCCTTAGGTTAGTTAGGTTTACGTAGTTCTTAGTCTAGGGGACTGATGACTTCAGATGTTAAGCCCCATAGTGCTTGGAGCCATTTGAACCATTTCAACAGATGGTCAATGATGTGTATGGCGTGAAACGTCTGAAAGTGGACATACTGCAAGAAGGGTCCATCCAGGCCGGAGGAGGTAGCATTGTGATCTGGGGAATGTGTTCTTGGCATTCCGTGAGTGATCTCGTCATTCTGCAACGCACTATGGATCAACAGAAGCACGCACCTATTTTGGGTACTATGTCCACCTCTACATGCAGTTTTTTTTTTTTTCTCGGCACAATGGCTTCTACCATCAGGGCAATGCAACGTGTCACACAGCTTACATTCCCCTGGCCCTCAAACTCCCCGGATTTAGCCCAATTGAGAATCTGCGGGACCACCTCGACCGGGCTATTCGCGCCACAGATCCTCAACCGCGACGTCTGACGCAGTTGGAGTGGGAATGGCTCCATATAGCTGTCGGTACCTTCCAGACCCTTCACCGAGTCTCTTTCTGTGCGTCTCACAGCGGTACGCGCTGGAAAATGTGGTTATTTAGACTTTTGACAGGTGGTCACAATGTGATTGGACGGTTTATTACTAGATTCACCATTTCCATATTTCACACCAAGTTAGTTTTAAATTTTTTTCCCCTGAAACGCAGAAGTGACTGGGCGGACGACATGACGTTAACTCCTATGAGGAACTGGAAGACAACGGAAGCGGCAGTCTGCCAGACGCGTGAACTGTCAGTGCTGTGGCTGAAACGTATACATGTTCAAAGGCTAATAACTTGGTTCGTGCAGCAGAAATTGTTTGGCAGAATAGTTAGCAACGGCTGTAGCACCGAACCCAAGCGAAACTGCGGTCTTATAGTTAATGCAAACAATGATATATTCTCACTATCTCACACATTACTACGATAGAAATGTATAATTTGTGTTTTTAAGGTTATACGTAAGTATCAAGTTGATCTACTTTCTACGTGACATTTGAAGCCTACGTTAAAGATATTCAGAACTCTGCGGGTGCAATTACAACTTGCAGTGATCAGGCTGTGAGAATGACGCATGGTACTGATCAGACTTGATAAATTTGCATGTGATCATAAAACAGTTCATACGGTAGTACTGTAGTACAGTAGACAGAAATAAGTTGTTACGTTTGCTGACCATTTTCTTTAAGAAAAGAAGATACCGCAGAACGAGGTTATGACTGGATAATTCATTCTGTAATAAAGTTCCCCACGAAAAGCGATGGTTAGTGTTCGCTTTCCAGTACGGCTAACTGCTTAAGCTTACAAGGACACGTAGTTCCGTGTGAAGATGAAACAGGAACTTGAAGGAATGAACAGGAGTTTCATGAAACATCTTTACGAACACTGACAACGATATCATAGAATACAGAAGAGACTTTGAAGGCAGGCAATATATGTATCAGCAACGTAGGGTACACTACAGACCACTTAGAAACTGACATGAAGAATTTCAATGAAAGGCAATGCCGAGTCATAACTGGCGGCTACAAGTGATACTGTATGGAGTCGGTAAAGCGGTAATTACACAATGTGATGGGCTGGTTGAATGGTGATGACTGATTCGCCATAATGTGTTTCATAGTGGTGACGAAGATGGTAGGTAAAGGTAGATAACTCAGTGCTCAACAGTGCGTAATGCTCTGCAGAAGAGAGCTGGAAATTGGTAAAAATATATTTATGACTGCTTGTGTCTTCGGTACATGCACAGCATGTGCGTCGATGTTGACGAAGATGTAGCCGGCCGTTGTGACCGAGTAGTTCTAGGTGCTTCAGTCCGGAACCGCACTGCTGCTACGGTCGCAGGTTCGAATCCTGCCTCGGGCATGGATGTGATACCCTTAGGTTATTTAGGTTCAAGGAGTTCTAAGTCTAGGGGACTGATGACCTCGGATGTGAAGTCCCATAGTGCTCAGAGCCATCTGAACCATTTTGACGAAGATGTAAAAAGTCGATGATCCAGTACGACAAAAGTGACAACTAGATATTTTATGTATAAACTGAACATTCAGAACTGGGTTAACTCCCAAATTTCTCGCCCTAATGAAATCTACTGTTCCCTAACAATGGTAACACTTCTAAAAAAGGCAACAACCCGATTCACGCTGAAATACCTGTTTAAGTGAGGTTTGATTAGCATTAGGATCAGCCTCCACATCTCACTTGTATTTTCAATCGATTGCCTTTTGGGACAGATCTTCATAAGTAAGGTAAATTTACATTGTTACAAGGAGTAACAATGTAACGGTTGAAACAAATTTTGAACGAGATGATTCAGGTATTCGTCTGTTGACAGCTGTCAGAATTGATGGTTGTAGCAGCTGCTGCGGAACATGCAAAACAACAAAGAGTTTGGTGATGTTATTGAATACGTAGGCTATTGAAGGGTAGAAAGTATGAACGTAGGGTAGATCAAAAGTGAGTTCGAAATTCATGGTGGCTGCTTGGAGAATGCTGAACGAGGGAGAAACATCCACTACCCATGCAATTTAGACGGAACTGTTCAGATTTCGTAAGTTATGACTACTTAATAAAAACTTTCGATTTTTATGAGGAATAAATGAAAACTAATGGAAACAGCTTTGGACTGACTTGGAAGTGTGTGGTGTAACAGATATTATTTCAAGCGAATACACGACAGCCAACGGCACTCTGTAGTTATCGAGTAAAAAACAAAGAAACTTTGGAAAAGCAAACTTGGGACTGCTAAGCAGTTCAGAAATGCCCACTAAATACGTAGCTACGTGTCGTCTAACTTCGTCTGTGCTTACAGTGCTCCTCGTGATGGAATTTGCTCCAGTTTCAACCACGTGTTATAAAAACCCATTTCAAAATCGTGCATATCTCAGCACTCGGGCAGCATGTTCCAAAAAGCGGAGCGTAAATACGGGATTTTTTTCCCGGGGATAATACCTCGCTTTCTATTGGTGATTGAAAGGTAGGGTAAATAATAAATGTCGTGTGACTATGGATTCCAGTCGGGTAGACCGTTCGCCGTGTGCAAGTCTTTCGATATGACGCCACTTCGGCGACTTGTGCGTCGATGGAGATGAAATGATGATGATTAGGATAACACAATACCCAGTCCCTGAGCGGAGAAAATCGCCGATCCAGCCGGGATTCGAATCCGGGCCCTTAGGATTGACACACTGTCGCGCTGACCACTCAGCTACCGGGGGCGGACGAAAGGTAGGGTGAAGTGTTATGGGTATCTCTTGGGCTAGGGACAATTTGTTGAATACCCAACAGAAGGATCGTCTTAATGTATCTGTCCTAGAATACAGGGTCAATTTTCGAATAAGGCACGTTTCCTCCAAATTAGGCAAATGGAACATATCGGTTGGCTCTTTTTGCGTTAGATGCGGTTTACGCTGTGCCTTAAGTGGCTTATGGAGCCACTATTTAGTTCATGGAGGTTTCTTAATAAAACCAGAAAAAAGCACTTTTTACCATTTTTTTCGCCGTCAACAGTGGATATCTAAATAGCTAACAGCAACAAACTGCTCACATTTTAACAGGATATTCTATAGGCATTAAAAAAAATAAATAAACAAAAAACTTTTTTTGGGGTACCACAACCGAGCACCGGATTCCACGATGGTCACTATGCATTGCAAATGGCTGCAATTTTTACAATAAATTCCTAAGACCCCAGTCTCGAACAACCTTGTAAATTTTCTTGATATATTTATCCTTTGTCGCGAAAGACAAGAGGTCCAAAGTTACCACAGCTGTGCACGTAAAATCCGGTACGAGTTAAAAAACGTAGTTTATTATGTGACGCAGAACGGAGAAATATGCTGCAAAGTGTCTACCTAATCATAAGAGCAGTTCTGGGAACCCCATGTTGTTGATGTTGCTCTTGTTGAACTGAAGCACATCAAAATTTTTACGCATGTAAAATATGGTATGAGGTATAAAACTACTTTTGCGTTATTTCAGTTTCTTATAAGTAAGCCATCAAAATTTTACATTTGTTTGCGTGGCCATCTTCCGCAGCAGCTGTTAACATCTCTTACTATAGGTTATCCGTCTTGAGCTCACTGCAATTTAATTAAAAACATTACACCAGACGCGTTTGCTTTTATTTACAAAGCATCTTCCGTGGTTGTTTGTGTTTCTTTACATAATCTGCTCCTTCCCTTCTTGCTAGCAGTGGTTGGTGGCGACAGGCTTCATTTCACATCTGCACTTGCCAGTTTTTGGCATTCTGCATTATTCTGCACTGCCACAGTAAACACAGCAAACCACGGAAGATGATTTGCAAATAAAAGCGAAACGCGTCTGATGTAATTCTTTTTAATTAAGTTGCAGTCAGCTCAAGACGGATAACCTACAGTAACAGATATCAAAATTTTATTAATCTGTTTCATATGAGTAACATGTCCTGCTGTGGCAAGTAAAAGCAGAGCACCAGCGGAAAAATGCTACAATCTGAGCAAGAAAAAGCGAATATGCTCTTTTTTTTTAACTGAAAGACTGACTGGAAAGTGGGATATCAAGCTGCCTCATTCTATCTTCCTCAGCACATTCAAAAATTTCCCACACTTTTTGGCATGTGAACACATTCGCGCTCTTTTACGCTGAGAGAAAAGGAGATAGTAGCAGTGGGAATGGGGAGGAAATGTAATAAACAACAGAAGATAGTAGACAGACCTTGTGTTATAGAAAGAGCGAATGAGACTAGCAGTTTGTGAGAAAGAAAGGACCACAGTGGCAGTGGAACATCGTTGACAGTAACAGAACCGTGCTACTAAAAGAGTGAAGGAGGCAGTTCTGGTGGTAGAGTAATACGTGAAAGGAGAGAGAGAGAGAGAGGAGCAGCAGCTGGAAGGATTGAACGATATAGTAGCAGTAACAGAAAGCAAGAGGGAGACAGTGACAGTGGTAGTGGTCAATAGAACGATGAAGGTTGTGGCCTAGAGACAGGGACAGCGAAAGAGAAATACATAGAGGTAATGACAATGAGTTGGGCGATAGGCGTATGAGACTGGGTAACTGGGAGTGTATGGGTACGACAATGAGCGACTTCAGCGACTGGCTAGTGGGTGCTCGCAAGCTACAGTTGGCATGTGGGGGTGATGGGTGAGTTGCATAATAAAACGAGAGCGAATATTTTGGCATGCCAAATTTTTTGGGAAAATTTTTAAATTGCTGAGGAACGTAGAATGAAGCAGCTGGTACCCCACTTTTCAGTCCCAGTCTTTTAAACAGGAGCATATTCGCCTTTTTGTGGTTTCCATAGGTGCATTTTTCCGCTGGTAGGTGATTTTGCGGTTGTGTTACCTTCGTGTCCGCCGCCAAAACCAACGGCTGGAGTTATATCTCCAACAGGTCGTAGATTTTTCTGATATTAACGCATGGTAACCTTCGCGTCTAAGAGTTTATTCGAATGTGGAAGAAATAAATAAATAAACTGCACCTTGATTTAGATCTTACGTTCCACTGTTAAGTCATGAATAACTGGCTGGTACACAGCCCGAAAACCTGCCAATTGATCCAACTAACTGCATTGCAAAATTCAAAATAACATTTAAGCTAACGACTTTTTCCGTTAAATGTCACTGATTTAGAAGGAAAGAAAATAATTATTTGAGGCGAGACGACAACTAATGTAACTATTAAACTATTTTCAACGATCACAGCCCTTGGAACGGTTACAGTCCAAGTTTTTATTTGTTTTTTATCGTATGCATATAATTACTTGTGTAATGTACCTCCCTTCCTCTTACAATTAGTGTTGTGTTGAACACTCCGACGATGAATAAATAAATATGTCTCTTCAGAGAGGCTGGTATTTGTTGTGAGTCTGCAAGAGAAAACTCATATGATTAAGCATATAATATGAATTTTCATCCCTCTTCGGCCTTATCAATTTCGGATATTATCTTAAGATGCGGAATATTTGATTAATTTACATATTTTTTGTGGATGGGGACGAAGTTAACAAGAGCGAGGAAGCTGAGTGTTAAACCACTACGCTGGCGATCAGATCCCTTTTTCCAGTAATATCGCGCTTATCTGATGTGTTTAGGAATACGAACGGACATCTGATTCGCAGGGACCATGAACAGAGTTGTCTAAGGTAAACGCTGATTTGAACTGAGGCTCTTTCTTATGTTCGATTACACCATAAATTTTTGCGGCAGGCGGTAAAATACGCATTAGATTATCTTGCTTTTATTGTTTTTTTACTTGCATCTGGCGGCGTTGATAGAAACAAAGTTTTAAAAAGGAAGAAAAATAATTCTCACAAATGCAATGGCAAATGTGTAATGGGGGTGGGGTTAGCTTTAATTTTACTGAGGAAAGAGAATTATAAAAGGGCGCCGGCTAATCTAATCAAAAGTAGTATCACTAAAAGCCATCGTGTCGTACTTTGGCCACTCCTTTTCACACTTCGTACAACTACAGGCTAGAAAGCTGAATCTCCAAACTAGGTACTGAATCAGAGAAGGGGGTGAATGTGAAGCAATTAATATCTAGTTAGTAATTAATGCACTGCTGGCTTTGTTTAATAGCGACTATATTTCACTATTCATAGAAGTGACATACTTTATTTTGAGCGATTTAATCAAAGAAAAGTGTACATAGTACAAGTATCAATCGCTTAACTAATTCGTCAGGCCTAGTATGGCTACTACAAGTGATTTATGTTTTCTCTTTCGAACTTTCAAGTGCTAACCGACTTAATAAGAACGCTTCAGTAACAACTGAGATGGTGATGAGTGAGTGAAGTTTTCACTTCTTCAGCAAACATTCTTCGTTCAAGTTTTACATTCTTTTCATAATTGAAATAGAAGTCAAGAATTGGCTTCGTAGACCCGTGTGCTTGCATGCTAGTATTCATCACAATTTTATGATGTTTATGTATTGCAGATACATGACAACAACAGTAGTGACACAATAAATTCAAAGCAATTATCGCAACCCTGAGTTTTCTGTGTGAAATGGAAAGCAGTAGTGCAGTGTCATGGTGAATGTCAGCATTAATATCTTAAATAGGAAGTTAGTTTCCCGATTTAAATTTCAAAATATAACTACACCGAATCAGTATCAAAGATGCCTTTGACAACAAGAAACCAACAAGTTATATGTTCTATGGAGTGACAAAGGTTGCTGCTACTCCACACCGATAGATCAAATGACAGTTCAACTTACACTTCCAAAATCCGGTCTCCTTTCCGTATACCAGCCTTTTCCGCTGCCCCTCCATCCAGTACAGCGCTGACGTGCTGAAGAGGTGCGTACAGTTCGCCATTTATACTCCTTAACTGGCCGCCTTCACTGACCTGTCCTCTAACATTAAAACCGAATCCTGTTTCTGTTTTATAGATCGTAACAACACGGGGTCCAGTGGGTAGATTTCTAATTTGATCATTCTGAGGACTTGAATCAGATTCACTGTCAGCCATATTTACAGGCTCCGGCACTTTCACAGCCTTCTAGGCAACATTCCGAACGCTGCAGTACTCTGGCAGCTAGTAAATAAAGGAGTCAAAGATCTTCAAAGGATAAGAAGTAAAGCTTCGTGGTTTGTTTGTGTTTTGTCCAAAGTTTATAGGAAGATGTTATATTGTTTGAAACGTTGAAGTTTTGAGTAAAATGTAACTGCATATAATAGCATGTATTATTGCGTCCATTTGCTTGGCGAACTATAATAACGAAACGGGGAAAACAACACTTTTGCGAGAGTGCTCAACAAAGATGAGCTGGTTCCTTAGCACTAAAAATTGAGGTTTTGCTTACCCGTCGCAGTAAATACTCAAAATTTTTGTGAACATAGTTTCAGTCGACGCAGTTTCAATGTAATTTATGTGTACCATTTGACTTTCAATCTGGAGACTAGAAAAGAAATGGGAAAAACTGAACACTCAATGCCAATAGGTGTGTTGGATGACCTGTGCAGGTACGTAGTTAATATTAGCATGTGCCATTATTGAAGCCAACATTATGCATCCCTTGAGACGCATGCTATAGGTATATATTTACAGACTAAGGTGTAATAGTGTGTATTGGACCGACTTGATAGCTGTTTTTTTTTTCATTTATTTTCAAGTGATACTACCAGACCGTAAGTTAACTTCTTGTTGGGGGGTCCACCAATTAATGTGTAATCCAGAGCATTCTGATGTCTATGAAAAAAAAAAGTGATCGCAGATGAAAACTTACTACAATCGTAACGCTTAGGAAGACATGTGTAATAAATACACATCTACATCTATAGGATTGTAAACCCCCCCCCCCCGATCGATCCTAGGCTATTCGCATGTCAGATCTGTGGCCGTGTTACTGTAATAAGAGTTTTCAGTACTATTTATTGAGCATAAACACATACAAGCAGTATAAAAAATAATTTTTTATGTTTTATGTGTCATAGATGCTACGAGTCTTCAATATTGCCATTCTGTTATGTTGTAGCACAAATGTTATATTTACATTTATCGAACTTCTAGATCTTGATTTCGAAGCACTCCAGAATATATTGTGCTATACTCAAAGTATTTTGGTATTTCCGAATTCATATTTCCTGCTAGTGTCAAAAGTAAAATTAGTAACCATGCTGAATATTATTCAAGAAGTTCTAAATTTCCGTGTAGCGAACCTTCAACCAATTTGTTTCAGTGGGACAATGAAAGCTTAGTATTTTACATTTACCTCTGCATTCAGTGAGCCATTGTGTAATACTCCATACCAATATTAGTGTATTTTTGTGCAGTTTCATTTGCTAACGGAACCATTCACTTCATAATTTATTACATGTACATGATATACTCCTGATAGCAGGATTATAGGGAGGGTGTGAACTGCAGTGAATAGCCTTGCAACAGTCTTGAATAAGTAAATGGTTATGCATAAATCGCTGTTGTAGTGTAAAGAAGGCTGAATTTAGAGCTGCAGAGTCTTGGAAGGGTAATTGTCACTGTTCTGTCATTGGTTATAACTTTAAGATACAGCAAGTCTCCTTCAGCAACATGGCAACAAAATTATTGTTGCTGGAGGTTGCAACAGATGATATTAATGTGAGTACAAAAGAAGAAAAGAGAAAAGTCAGGAAACACGAATCTGCAGGGAACTACAAGAATGTAATTTTTTGTTAATCTAAAGCATCCGAGGCAAGTATCCACACAGAGTACGGTAATTTAAGTCTTCTGATAGCATGCACATACTCCTTTTGCAGTTTTTGCAATGAGTGGATAAATTATGCCTGACAGAGTGTTGTCTAAAGACTTGTTGTGATGTTCAAGTTGCATTAATAAATCCTAACTCATTTCAACGCTACATGTCTATCAAAAATAATGAAAAAAAACTACACTGATGCAGCTAGTGTAAAATTGTTTCATATTTTACTTTAATCTGTCAGCTTCTGTTTACCCAAACTGCACATTGAACAAAGACAATATGCTGCTTCTCTCTATAATGAAAATGAAATTAGAAATGAGTTTTGCTGCTCTTGGAGTGTTTTTTATAACTGTCATGGACAACAATTCCTGCTAGTTTTTTTCTGTATCACTTGTACGGAAAAGCTAAGGAGTGGATATTTTGGCCTCAGAAATCTACAATACACACCACTATACTAAATTCATTTACAAAACATTTTGAAAATTGTGCTTATGTGTAATAGACTGCAGTGAAATTAAGTACGAAAGACCCACAGCTGTACATAAACACTTCTTAGTGTTCTGTCTCTACAAGTTCCTGTCGCACCCTATCTGAAAAATGGGATTCTATGCATGCCACTTATTATCATTACATGTATAGGCTAACATTCTTATATTACACAATTATGGTACACATATTTCCACAACTGACATTGATTTTAATCACTTAATGTTGCTGATTAACATTAGTTTCTCTTAAACGTTTGCCAGACACTTCCTCTCCCAATATTTCAAATTCAAAAACATGGTTAGGCTACTGTTTTTTAAGATCTATGCCTGCCTTTATGGTGGAAGGGTTGTAGCCTCTCCCCGATGTTATTCAATCTGTATATTGAGCAAGCAGTGAAGGAAACAAAAGAAAAATTAGGAGTAGGTATTAAAATCCATGGAGAAGAAATAGAAACTTTGAGGTTCACTGATGACATTGTAATTCTGTCAGAGACAGCAAAGGACTTAGAAGAGCAGTTGAATGCAATGAGTAGTGTCTTGAAAGGAGGATATAAGATGAACATCAACAAAAGCAAAACGAGGATAATGGAATGTAGTCGAATTAAGTTGGGTGATGCTCAGGGAATTAGATTAAGAAATGAGACTCTTATAGTAGTAAAGGAATTTTGCTATTTGGGTAGCAAAATAACTGATGATGGTCGAAGTAGAGAGGATATAAAATGTAGACTGGCAAGGGCAAGGAAAGTGTTTCTGAAGAAGAGAAATTTGTTAACATCGAGTATAGATTTAAGTGACAGGAAGTTGTTTCTGAAAGTATTTGTATAGAGTGTAGCCATGTATGGGAAGTGAGACATGGACGATACATAGTTTGGACAAGAAGAGAATAGAAGCTTTCGAAATGTGGTGCTACAGAAGAATGCTGAAGATTAGATGGGTAGATCACATAACTAATGAGGAGGTACTGAATAGGGTTGGGGAGAAGAGGAGTTTGTGGCACAACTTGACTAGAAGAAGGGATAGGTTGGTAGGACATGTTCTGAGGCATCAAGGGATCACCAATTTAGTATTGGAAGGAAGCGTAGAGGGTAAAAATTGTAGAGGGAGACCAAGAGATGAATATACTAAACAGATTCAGAAGGATGTAGGTTGCAGTAGGTACTGGGAGATGAAGAAGCTTGCACAGGATAGAGTAGCGTGGAGAGCTGCATCAAACCAGTCTCAGGACTGAAGACCACAACAACAACAACATAGTGGAAGACATGAAATATGACAACTCCCATTTTCCATTCCAGAAGCCATCATAAATAAGGCTTGTAGTATCAGCTGCCATACTCAAGACATGCACAGGCATACAGCTGACTTCTCAGTCTCTCATTCATACAGTTTTCGCTCATGCTTCTAGAGGTGCTCAGTCACAAATGCTGCGTTCATATGCTCCGTCTTCTAAATGTGTCCTCAAATAGCAATACTTTAAATTTATCCAACAAGACATTGTGATGACAGTGTCACCTTTCCTTCAGAAATTCCTGTTTAGGTCCACTGAGCTTCTGTGTTAAGCTCCGTGCTGAACTGTTGCAGTCGTAGTTGATCTCTGAATTCAATCAATGTTTGGTGTTATGCATATGTGATAGGGGTTCCTAAAACAGAAATAGTAGGACCTACTGGAGAGTAGATCACACTAGCATCTTGTTCGTAGTTTACAGGTGCATCACACTGTCCCATAATCCATATATCAAGTATAAATTGCTGTCACTTCATATCAATATTTAGTGTTTTCCCAGCATATTTAAACATCATGTCAGGCTTCAGAGCAGTACCATTAATCTTATTATCATATACTATTGGGTTTGGTTCTCTTAATGTTCAGTTATCATGCATGTGACACCTTTTTAGGTTCAGTACCACACATTAATCCCTTTTAATTGAATTGCAAATAATTTTGTGAACATATCAGTGTTTCAAACACACACACACACACACACACACACACACACACACACACACAAGAGAAAAAGATTTTCTTACGATAATTTCCTTCAGTTTTTAACTCTCTTGTCAAATATTCCTGCTGATTATAGGATGAACAGTACATGTTAGATAAAACCTTTCTTTCTTACTTCATAGATACTGCAGTAAATATCATTCTTTCAATTCAGCTTTTGTTTTGCTCATCAACTCAAGGGCGGTAAAATGTTGTTTCCCATTCCATCACTTGCTAGACAGGGCTTGCCCTTTTCATTTTAACATTAAAGTATACATCCATTGTCACCAGTGATCTGCCTTACAGAGTTATACCTAGGTCGGTACCTAGGCAAAAATATATTTCATGCAGAGAGTATGCTGATGATTAAGGAGGGTCTTTAATTATTTTCTTACGTCCAGCTGCCATGATTAAGATGTCAGATATGATGCATTATAATCGACAGTATCATAATTTAGTTATTATTTGCTTACAGCCGGTTCATCATCAATCTGCCGAAAGAGGAGAGGGAGGAGCTTGTAAGAGTGTGCTTCCAGATTGAACTTGCATACTGGTTTTATCTAGACTTTTACTGTACGGAAGAAAAGAAAATGGAACCATGCAGTATGAAGGATTTTGCAGCACACATCTTTAATCATGTACCTTCTTTAAAACCCCACGCTGCCAACTTAGACAGTGTTCTTGACCAATGGAAGAAGTACAAAAATGAAGTACCTACATTTGGTGCAATATTGCTTAATGAGGATCTCACACAAATGCTTCTAGTACAAGGTTATTCAACAAAATCGTCTTGGGGGTTTCCTAAAGGCAAGATGAACAAAGATGAAGAACCTATGCGTTGTGCAGTTCGTGAGGTAAGTCAGAGTGTATACCAGCACAGGCTATAAGTTTGTTAGCAACTCACTGATTATGAAACCATTCTCTTTTATATATTTTCAGGTTTTTGAAGAGACAGGATTTGATATTAGCACAATGGTTAATGAAAATGAATATATTGAATCAACAATTAATGAACAGTATGTCCGGTTGTACATAGTTGGAGGAGTGAAAAAGGACACTGTGTTCAAACCAAGAACTCGAAAGGAAATAAAATCTGTTGAGTGGTTCCCAGTAGCTGACATTCCTTCCAAGAAAACTATGACTCCAAAAGGCAGGACGGCGGCCAATATGTTTTTTATGGTTGCTCCTTTTATCAAGTAAGTGTTATTGGAAAATTTATAAATAACTATATATATAAAATGTACCCTGTAATTATCTGATGTAAGAACTAAAGTTGTAGATTCAGGATAGTTATTGGCAATTCGATAACCAAAGGAAGTTGAACAGGCCTCAGAGAACAAAGGACAAAGTAATTTTATTAGTACAAGTGACATTGTGGCCAAAACATGCAGAGCCATGGCATTCAGTTGCACGTCTCCCTTTATACTTGTGAATTGCTAGTAATTTCACAATACTGCACATGATAGGCAGTAGACTGGGAGGAGACAGAATTTCACTTGGCTTATCAATAATAATTTGCAAGGTGTTAAAACTTCCACACAGTAATTGTGTTGGTAGCAAAGAGATTAAATTCTGCTTGTTCAAAGATATGTGCATATTTTCATGTCCTCGAAAGTTAGTCATATGTAATACTGGAGAAATCCTCATTTCTCCATCCTAAGAGCTTAAGGCTGAATTTATACTGCACACAATGCAATACCAAGCCGAGCAATGATACGCTGAAATCATGTTACAGTAAGGGGGAGGGGCACTAGGTTTAACAATGGAGCATCACACTGTTCGTTTAGTCTACAGGCTGACCTGAGTGGTGCCATGTAATGACGCTGAAGTAATCGCAAGCAAGTTTGTGTTACGTGCGATTATTTGGAGTGGTTTCTTCCAATGGATCTGGGAATGGTCATTAATAATGTTTGTTAATGCTCCATGCTCTGGGATTATAAATACAAACACTACAACATCAAGCTTGGAATGAAGTAGCTGAATATTGTGGAACGGACAGTAAGTACAAAAAAGTAAAAAATGACTATAAAAACATCACAAATAAGTAACACGAAAAGTTCGATATTTTATCACATTTGAGTTGTGTACACTTATGTATTACCGTTGAGATAGTTTTTGAATACCTCTATGACACTTCTCGTTCTTTTTGAAGCAATACTGTTTGCTCTGTCTTTTCTGGAAC
This sequence comes from Schistocerca serialis cubense, assembly GCF_023864345.2. NCBI lineage: Eukaryota > Metazoa > Arthropoda > Insecta > Orthoptera > Acrididae > Schistocerca > Schistocerca serialis. Next base: position 168,601,461 of record NC_064644.1, on the reverse strand, counting down.
ATTCTGCCAGAAGCATTGTTTTTATTTACATCCTGCTCAACACAGAATTGAAGGGAGACATTAGTTCCCTGTTTATCGATTACTTTGTTGTGCAGGAAGCAGAATCATTGAATAATAATGTCGCATGGTCTTTAGTTCTTGTTTCCCTTTCAGAGTAAAGATCACTTGCTGGCCATAATTCTGAACATGCTTTCTAGCTCTGTACTGGCCCTTGATAACCTCTTGTTAAATAGTTTTTCTTCCTCACTCAGTGAAAATTCAGGAAATACCTGCATCAAATTTTTCAAGAGTGGTGAACTTTTGTCTTAAATCAACATTAATAGGACTTTCAGTGAAGTACTGATAGATCTTTCGGTGGGGCCAAGTTTTGTGGAACATTCAAAATATTATTGTACAAATGACATGCCCTAAGTGTCCCACCATCTAATTGCTTGCCATAATCATTGTTGGTAACCATTAATCTGCAGTTTACAGCTACTAAAATAAGCAAAAAGTAATGCATGGTTGTATTATATTGTCCCATAATGAGGAGAGCACTGGACGCTAACATGCTTACCATCAATAGCCCCCACACAATTATTGTGTTGTGCAGCTGTTGGTGTAGTAGGTGGTATAGTATAGTAGCCCCCCCCTCCCCCCCCCCCCCCCAAAAAAAAAAAAAAAAAAAAAAAAATCATGAACCATGGACCTTGCCATTGGTGGGGAGGCTTGCGTGCCTCAGCAATACAGATAGCTGACTCGCAGGTGTGACCACAACGGAGGAGTATCTGTTGAGTGGCCAGATAAACGTGTGGTTTCTGAAGAGGTGCAGCAGCCTTGTCAGTAGTTGCAGGGCCAACAGTCTGCATGATTGACTGATATGGCCTTGTAACATTAACCAAAACATCATTGGTGTGATGGTACTGTGAACGGTTGAAAACAAGGCGTAACTATAGCCGTAATTTTTCCCGAGGGCATGCAGCTTTACTGCATGGTTAAATGATGATGGCATCGTCTTGGGTAAAATATTCCGGAGGTAAAATAATCCCCCATTTGGATCTCCGGGCGGGGACTACACAGGAGGACGTCATTGAAATGAGAAAGAAAACTGGCCTTCTACAGTTTGGAGTGTGGAAAGTCAGGTCCCTTAATTGGGCAGGTAGGGTAGAAAATTTATAAAGGGAAGTGGATAGGTTAATGTTAGATATAGTGGGAATTAGTGAAGTTTGCTGGCAGGAGAAACAAGACTTCTGGTCAGGTGAAGAAAGGATTATAATACAAAATCAAATAGGAGCAATGCAGGAGCAGGTTTTTAATAATGAATAAAAAAAATATGGACGCAGGTAAAGCTACTACAAACAGCATAGTGAACACATTATTGTAGCCAAGATAGACATGAAACCCACGCCTACCACAGTAGTAAAAGTTTATATGCCAACTAGCTCCACAGATGATGAAGAGATCGAAGAAATGTATGGTGAGATAAAAGAAATTAGTCAGATACTGAAGGGAGACATAAATTTAATAGTAATGGTGGACTGGAATTCGATAGTAGGAAAAGGAAGAGAAGGAAACATAGTAGGTGAATATGGAAACTGGGTAAGGAATGAAAGTGGAAGCCGTCAGGTAGAATTTCGCACAGAGCATAACTTAATCATAGCTAATACTTAGTTTAAGAATCACAAATGAAGCTTGTATACGTGTAAGAGGCATGGAGACACTGGAAGGTTTCAGTTACATTACATAATGGTAAGACAAAGATTTAGGAAACAGGTTTTAAGTTGTAAGACATTTACAGGGGCAGATGTGGAATCTGATCGCAGTCTGTTGGTTATAAGCTGTAGATAAAAACTGAAGAAACTGCAAAAAGGTGGGAATTTAAGGAGATGGGACCTAGACAAACAGAAAGAACCAGAGGTTGTAGAGAGTTTCAGAGAGAGCATTAGGGAACTGTTGACAAATATGAGGGAAAGAAATACAGTAGAAGCAGAATGGGTAATTTTCAGAGATGAAATTGTAAAGGCAGCAGAGGATCAAGTAGATAAAAAGACAAGGGCTAGTAGAAATCTGTGGGTAACAGAAGAGATATTGAATTTAACTGATGAAAGGAGAAAATATAAAAATGCAGTAAATGAAACAGGCAAAAAGGAGTACAAACGTCTCAAAAATAAGATCAACAGACAGTGCAAAATGACTAAGGGTGGATAGCTAGAGGACAAGTGTAAGGATGTAGAGGCATATAACACGAGGCTTAAGGTAGATACTGCCTACAGGAAAATTAGAGAGACCTTTGGAGAAAAGAGAACTACCTGTAAGAATATCAAGAGCTGGGGTGGAAAACCAGTTCTAAGCAAAGAAGGGAAAGCAGAAAGGTGGAAGGAATATATAGAGGGTTTCTACAAGGGCGATGTATTGGAGGGCAATATTATGGAAATGAAAGAGGACGTAGATGAAGGTGAAATGGAGATACAATATTGCGTGAAGAGTTCGACAGAGCACTGAAAGATCTAAATCAAAACTAGGACCTGGGAGAAGACAGCGTTCCTTTAGAGCTACTGATAGCATTGGGATATCTAACCATGACAAAACTCTTCCATCTGGTGAGCGAGATGTGTGAGATAGGCGAAATAAATTCAGACTTCAAGAAGAATATAATAATTCCAATTCCAAAGAAAACAAATATTGACAGGTGTGATAATTACCAAACTATCAGCTTTTTAAGTCACGGCTGCAAAATACTAACACAAATTCCTTACAGATGGATGGAAAACCAGGTAGAAGCTGACCTCGGGGAAATCTGTTTGGATTCCATAGAAATGTTGGAACACGTGAGGCGATACTGACCGTGCGGCTTATTTTAGAAGATAGATTAAGGAAAGGCAAACCTACATTTCTAGTATTTGTAGACCTAGAGAAAACTTTTGACAATGTTGAGTGGAATACTTTCTTTCAAATTCTGAAGGTGGCGGGGGTGAAATACAGGAAGCGAAAGGCTATTTACAATTTGTACAGAAACCACATGGCAGTTATATGAGTAGCAGTGGTTGGGAAGGGAGTGAGACAGGGTTGTAGCCTATCGCCAATGTTATTTAATCTGTATATTAAGCAAGCAGTAGTGGAAACAAAAGAAAAATTTGGAGTAGGAATTAAAATCCATGGAGAAGAAATAAAAACTTTGAGGTTCGCCGATGACATTGTAATTCTGTCAGAGACAGCAAAGGACTTGGAAGAGCAGTTGAATGGAATGGACAGTGTCTTGAAAGGAGGACATAAGATGAACATCAACAAAAGCAAAACGAGGTTAATGGAATATAGTCGAATTAAATCAGGTGATGCTGTGGGAATTAGATTAGGAAATGAGACACTTAAAATAGTAGACGAGTTTCGCTATTTGAGGAGAGAGGATATGAAATGTAGACTGGCAACGCAAGGGAAGTGTTTCTGAAGAAGAGAAGTTTGTTAACATCGAGTGTAGATTTAAGTGTCAGGAAGTCTTTACTGAAAGCTTTTGTATGGAGTGTAGCCTATATGGAAGTGAACCATGGAGGATAAATAGTATGGACAAGAACAGAATAGAAGCTTTCAAAATGTGGTGCTACAGAAGAATGCTGAAGATTAGATGGGTAGATCACATAACTAATGAAGAGGTACTGAATAGAATTGGGGAGAAGAGAAATTTTTGGCACAACTTGACTAGAAGAAGGGATCGATTGATAGGACATGTTCTGAGGCATCAATGGATAACCAATTTAGCATTGGAGGACAGCGTGGAGGGTAAAGATCACAGAGGGAGACCAAGAGATGAATACACTATGCAGATTCAGAAGGATATAAGTTGCAGTAGATACTTAGAGATGAAGAAGCTTACACAGAGTAGCATGGAGAACTGCATCAAACCAGTCTCTGGACTGAAGACAAGAACAGCAACAACAACAACAACAACAACAACAACGGTGTAGTAGGAGGAGGCAGATGTACAGAGCCCAAAATTTTCCAAACTGTAGCACATGTTTCATGCACATACTGACTGACTGTAGTTAGACGCATTCAAAATGACTGTGACAGCGCGGGGAAAGACATACCGACTGACAAATATCTGGACAGAGTGAAATGAACAGAATTTAATGAGGTGAAGGATCATTGCAGGATTTACAATTAATGTACAATAATATTGTCTTCAGTATAAAGTCTACTTAATTATTTATGCATTTATTCGTGACTGTATTCCCAGGCGAGTCGTGAAAACTAAGTAGAAATACTATTTGTTGTACAAAGCACTGCTAGTTTTGATAGATATGACTCCACAGCATATGAAAAGTAATATTCCTCACAGATACCATCAGAGTGCAGCAGTGAAGGACTGTTACTCCAGATATACAGTGTGTTTCAGATGATGAGGACAACCTGTATTCATTAGGAGCCAGCTCTTCAAGATTCTCAGAAAGTTCAGAGACTAGCATTTCAATGCCTCCTCCCTTGCTGCCCCATACCCAGACAGCTATCAGACAGAAAAGTGCAAATTCAGAGTTACTGAACATAGAAAAACAAAAGCTGAAGCTTATTGAGAATCAGGCGTTAAAATCAGAGACGCAAGATGACAATTATCATTTTGTGCTAAGTTTGCTCCTTATCATGCAGAAATTGTTTCTGAAGCTCAGTTAAGGGCTATAATTAAAATGAAGCAAATTCTGTCAGAAGAATTGCAACAGTCTTCAACCGCTTCCATTGCACATTCTTTCTTTTCTTGTTATGGATCTGAAAATCTTCAAGCTGAAACTATCATTTCAAACTTCCAAGCTTCCAAACACTTCAATAGCTTCAGTGAACTGTCATGAACATTATTACAGCCACCTGTCAGCTATGTTCTAAATTGTAAACTGTGATGAATATGTAACAGATTGTAACAGCCATTCTGAAATTTGCATTTTACTTCTGTAGTAAACTTAAAACAGACAATACCATATAAGAAATATCTCTTTATTCATTCTGAAGTTATTCCAGAGTTTATCTTTATCTTTTCTCCAGTCACTGTTCACCAGTGGAATTCTTCTACAGTCATCTGCCTCTCGTTGATTTTACGCAGCCATTCATGACTGTCTTGCACTTTGAGACCACTGTTTTCTACTAAAAGTGCATTTTCTGGGTTAAGGAAAATAACATCTTATCAAGACTGGTCGACAGTTACTACTCTCCACTGTTCAGATGGCACTGCATCATGGGCAGTATGAACACCCCATGGCATCACGTTGGTTTGGGGTATCTACTTCGCATTGTGGGCAATGTAAATTCTAAGTAATTGTTGCAACTACAGCTTTTTGTACATCAGCATGTGGATGAGTATTTTTAATGAATTTGTTTGTTCTGAAATGCAGTTTTTCTTCTTGCCTTTTTCTTTCTTTCCGTAATATAACTTATTTACTCTTCGCGTTTCCTTCAGTTAAAGAAAACTAATGACAATGATATTGGATGGAAGGAAATGATAATAATGTCTCAATCATCTGTTAGTTCTGTGTCACAAAATGGAGCAGATGCTATAATTGATTTAACGGTGAGCTCTTTAAAACAACTGGTGGCTTTTTGTGCTGCTTTACTTCTTGTATCATCTTACTATACAGTCATTTTATCTATCTATTGAGTGCACGTTGTTGCAGTGGTTAAGATACTGAACTACTTCAAACTGAAATTTTTTGAGTGGTGAGGGCTGTCCGTGACTTTTGTTTGGAATTAGTGATGTTAAATCCGCCATTCTGACGTTTTTTGTCTTACTTAGATTATGTAAAGTTAATGCCTGGAATAACATGACCATTTTCTTCCCAGTCCTCATCCATTCAAAAATGTGCTATGTCTTGAACGCATGGGCATTTACAAAAATGTTTTCGGGTAGTGGGGGGGGGGGTCAGACTTTAAAATTGCAATTCTTTATATAAATGAGTTGGTCAGTTTTGATATGTGTTATGCCACAAGAACTAAATTTTATAGGGGAAACAAAAAACTTATTATATCTCAGGAAACTGAGTGCTTCCATTGACTTTTAGATGTGTATGATAACCTGTAAGTAATAAAACTCTTTACTCCAAATTGGAAGGGGAGGGGGAGGGGGGGACAAATGCTTCCTTTCTCCCCCCTTGCAGATGTCCGTGCTTCAGTGACAGTGGGAAGTTAAACCCTAATCTTAGTTTACCCTTTTTCTCATTTCCTTTGATGTGTTTGAATTATTTTCTTTCAATTTTATAAAAGTAACTGTTCTGTGTAGTAAAGTCTTATATACAAGTTATGATTATCCTCTCCTGCACATATCTGTAGACGGATACGACGCTGGATCGCTGAGAAGCAACAACAACCACCATCACAGCAACAACTGCAGCTGCAGCAGCAGCAGCAGCCACCACCAAAATTTGATCGTAACAAGATAATAATTGATGTGGATGATTCTCAGTCATCTAAGAATAGAAAGCAGCAACAGTTTTCTCAAGCTTTGCAGGTATGCTGACATTTACAAATGAAGATTGCAGTTGTAGGCCTAACCTTTATGAAGAAAAGAAAAGTGGTTTCTTATCAACCAATTAAACTAGAATGGTTCCTGCATGCTTGATGGAGCATTCAAACTCTGCTATTCCTCAACACCAGTCCATAGTGATAATCACTGCCTCATCTCAGCTAGTAGTTGCTGTTTCTGTGTAGCATGCTTTTCAAGTTAAGCAGCACCACTTAACCACCTTCTACATTTAGACTTGATAAATTATTTTAAAGTATTTGACTGCAGGTATTCTTCGTCTTCCACCCACAGATGGAATGTGGAAACAACTATTATTTATGACTCTGTGTTATTTATAATTAATCTGATTTTAACTTCACACTTCACATCTTAATGGAAGTGATGAAAAGGGGCCTGAAGATTATTTACAGATTTTGCCATGAAAACTGGTGCTCTAAATTTTCACAGTAATTTTTTGTGTGTTATTAGTTGTTTTTCTTAATATATTCCAATTGAGGTTTTTGAGCATTATTGTTACACTCTCGCACAAGACAAACATTTATGTTACCTTCATCTGTATATGCTGTGGCTGACATGTTTGTCTCACAAGCTACCAATCCTATGCAGTAGAAGTGGGTATTCTAGTCAAGGTTGTAAAAATATTATTTGTAAGCAGTCTCTTTTGTAAACAAACAGTTTGTCCAGAATTCTATAAATGTGTCTTGCCAAAAGCTTTTACCGACAGGTCTCATTATCCTAATTTTTGGGGGTTTCAGATTCCTATTCTGCATAAGGCAATTGGATTTAGGTGGGAATTAATCAGAGCTTTATCTCTCATGTCACTAATGTAAAATTCTTTATAGCAGGAAATACCTGGCCTGACTTTGCTCTCCTCAGAAGTTAAAACTAAAAAGACTAAGAAAAATTTGTTATGGATGATAAAAGGTTTTGATATATCGCCTGGTTTGTTGAGAGATGATCCGCAGGCTATGCACAATATTATATAATATTATTGTACAACCTAGCGTGAGGCAGATAATTATGTGTGACCTCTACCATGACATGGAGGCAAGGAGAAAAATTTGCACTTTCAATGTCAGCACACTAATTCAACCTGTGAAATTACACACTCTAGTGTCAGAGTTAGATTGGCGACAAGTTCTCATACTCAAAAAACATTCATTGAAGAAGACATACAAACTATGGTAATTACCAGATCTTCAGGAGTAAACAAAAAAAAAGGGGTCACTGATAGCTCTCTGGCCATGGCATGTGTAATACACAAATGTATATAAGCTCAGAGAAGTCTTTGCCACCATCAACCACGTCATGACCATGCTCCAACAAAAAGTAGGCATTGATAATGTCTGTGCGTCCACTAATATAGATGACAGAAAAGACCCAAAAAATGATGAAAATTGTGGCTCAAACTCCAGAAAGTTACAGCTTAAATTCCTAAAGGATACCAAAGATTATGTTGGGTGACTTAAATGTGCAAATCAACAAAGAAAGAGAGGAACAGAAAACCATAAGCCAATATCCAGCCTTCAGATTTGTGAACAGAAATGGCTCAAGACTCGGCAAAATAACTTAAAAACCATGTCAACATCTCTGAAAAAAGTTCCGTGAAAACAAAAAGATGTGGAGAAGCAAGACATTGGTGAATATCGGATCAATCACATAGCCATTTTCTAGCCGATACAAGAAGAAATCCCCGACGTTTTAGTCTGTGGAGACACAAACATTGGCTCAGACCACTGTTTGACGCGAATCAAACTCATATTTTTATTGAAGAAAATAAACTAGAGAAAACCATGGAACATGAATGACCAAAATTTAATACCACAGAGAGAGAACTATAGGTACCCCTGATGGGAATCAAAATTTGAAGAAATGCTGGAAGAACACAAAGAAACACCAAAAATAAACAACACTTTCAGGAAACAAGTGATGAAAAATGTAAGGAAAACCAAGAGGAAATACCTGAAAGAGTAGGTGGACTCAAACGGAAAATTTTTTCGCAACAACAACATGTAAGATTTCTGTTGGGGACATCTGCAGGAATAATCTGAATATACACCTGAGTATTGTAGTGCATAAGGGACCAGATGCTACGTAAGATGATGGGATTGGGTCATCGATATTAAGATCTATCATAGATGTCAGGATCTAGCTGGACCATCGTCCATTGGCCATGGGCAAGCAATGGATTGGTGAGAGATGATTTGTTTGGCACCCAGAGGCCCTAATAAAACATCATTAGCAAGCAAATATTTATTGTTCCAAAAATACACTGTTGTCTTCCTCCATGGCTTCCAGGAGCAATTGGAGCCAGAAGTGGTGCACGTTGCAGCAGTGGAGGCACAGATTCAGTGTCCAGCAACGTCACAGGTCGCTGACTGCAGTTCAGCCAGTGTTGTCCACACTACCTCAGACAGTAACAGCTTGAGAAAGTAGATAACCAGGGCACTCTGGTTGATGTCATAGATGGCACCTCAGGAAGCACCGTCTGGCTCTGCATGGAGGGGACAAAGTCATCTCAGGTACAATGGGTATCCAGTAGGAATAAGGACCACACCATCTCCCTCCCTTCCTCCCACCACCCCCACCCCAACCTCACCCCTACCCCTGTGATTATGGTTGTTGGCTGTTTCCTGACCCAGCCTGCTGGTTGGCCACCAGAAGACCTGTTGACTGATGTCACTCACAGATCCCCACAGTCGTGACTCCAATTACAGCACTTTGGTTTGCAGTGGCCATCTCCTCCAGGCAGAACTTGATATTCCATCAGGGGTGAAAACAGTCTGGATGAGCAGAGGGTATACCAACATAGGTCCCTCTTCCACACTAGATGGCTACAGACTAGCATACTTCCTCTGGAAAAGGAGTAATATTTATGCCAAGCTGGCCCATAAGCTTTGCCACTGTAAGACAGCTGTGACATAAACTGAAAGTTGTCTCAGCTTCATCTTTCATGAGTGGTGGCAGTCATATTTGGCAGAGTCAGTACACTGAATAGGTATTCTTGCCTCGGAGTTACACCTAGTTACTCCACTCTGTGTGATCAATGCCTTTTTGGCATTCTGCTGGGCTGTTGCATACTGACATGCTTTGCTTGCCTGTTGTGTTACCACGGGAAGACTTCTAAAATTTTATTCAATTACCACACTTATTACCTCGTGGCATTTCAATATTTTTGTTTCAAAGAATCAGATGGAACGCTCATCTTTGCCAGTCAGGAAACTGGCTTAATATTTTTCTGCACTCCTTAACTGTCCTACATCCCCCCCCCCTTTTTTTGCAGGGTTTCTAAGGAAATCTCCATTTACACACTCACCTAATCCTCGCCACTTTCATAGGAGAAGGTTCACAGGTACATCCTCAAACTCGAAAATAACAGAGCTTTGGGAAAAGCTGGTATCACCACAGAAGTACTGCAAAATCTTGGACCAGATTCCCTCAGAGGACTCTTACAAATCATAACAGAGGTTTGGCAGACAGAAAAGCTTTCTGAAGATTGGGAATGTGCACTCGTTCTCCCACTCTACAAAGAAGGTGACATAATAGATTTAAATAACTATAGTGGAGTCTCCCTGCTTCAAGTTACACACAAAATTCTGTCAGCATGCTGACTTCAAATATTTCAGAAGCAATTTGATCATCAAACTGGCAAATACCAAACTGACTTGCAGTGGTTGACGTTGTATTGAACAAATATTTAATTTAAAAATGACATTAAAATACAAAGCATCCAGGAACAACCAGATCATATGATCGTTTGTGAACTTGAAGAAAGCGTAAGACTCAATCAGTTGCCAGTTCCTCTTTTTTGTCCTTGAAGAGTAAGGATGAATCTCGTCACTGACTAACACAACCTCCAAAGTTTTATTTGTGGGTGAGGTGTCACAACCATTTTGCATCAAAACTTGTTTGGCATGGCAACAGTCTGTCTCATATTCTCTTCAGTCCGATTTTTGTCAGAGTCATCCAAGAATGGGTATTGGAGTTTATAATTAATACTATTGAAAACCCGTATGACCTGGGGGACCTAAAAAGACGTATAAATTTATTGCTTAGCTTTAGCAGACAGTCCGGCAGTACTAGCAGGCAACAATGACAATAAGTAAACAGGTAGAAACTCTTTCAGAAATATGCTAAAAGAGTTAATCTCCAAATATCCTTTCAGAAATAGAGCATGTGCTCAAAATGTCCTTCTAAAAACTGAATACAAAATATGGACAAAACAAGATTGTTCCATACTTTAAGAATGTAAGTGAAGTCATTGAACTTACAAAGTGTGAGAGAATGGCACAGAAAATTTGCATGCAAGAGCTTAAAAGAGATTATGGCAAACAAGATACTACAAGAAGTGGATGTTTATACAAATAAAAATCAGACACTACAACACATTCATCACACCTGACGTTTTGTACATTGGCAGTATGCTTAACACTCCATACAAAAAGGTGATCTGAAAGATGTCCTAAAAGAGCAACACAAAATTCTGAGAAAGATACTTGGCCCAAAAAGAACAGAATACTGATACAGACTAAAACTCCGAAAAACAACTGAAAAAGTATCAAATCTCATGGCAGACATCAGAAAAAGAAGACTTAAGTTTTATGGCTATATCCACAGACTCCCAACAACAAGACTCACTGACAAAATTGTGACATACATAGAATAACTCAAAACCATATTATGGATCCAGCAGGTTGGCAAGGATTTAGAAAAAGCTCTATTAAACACTTTCAATAGAAACTTGTGCAGACAAAAAATTGTAAATGGGATCTACTATCAGATAAAAACTCACCACCAGACCAGGAACAAAGGGGACTGAAAAAGAAAAAAAGTATCCACAGAGGAAAAAGTGGAAGGTGCTTGGAAACTGTGATGAGTGAAATAAATAGCTTTGCATCATTTCATGGGATCCAGTTGGTTCTAGTAATACCTGCAATAATAATAATAATAATAATAATAACTGAATTCTTTCCCAGTTCAGAGCATGTGCTCCACCCCTAATGACCTTTTCGGCAACAGGACATTAAAGTTCCTTCCTTCATTCCTTTTTGTCATGCATGTCTTGAGTATTGTAAGCATATAATAGCAATCAGTTGAAATCTAGATATTTCTTTAGCTTGTCTGAAATGCATAAATGCCGTAGGGTATCATTGTTTGATCACCCAGGAATGCCACGTGCCAGCTCTTGCAACACCAAGAAGAATAAATGTGACCATAAATTAGGTTAGGTACATGACAACATGCAAATGGTTACCATTAGCGAAATGTAATTTCATGTTGTACATATTGTAGACAAACAGGAAAGGGCCGACAGTGGTGTCTAACTAACTGTTCATAAGCAATATAAAAACAATTGAAAGCTAAAGAAGAACTCTGATGAATGGCTGCTTGCACAAAAAGTTGAAGTTGTTGGCTGCTGTGCAGAGACTTTAATGTGGTAGTTTTAGGTTTTGGAGGAGGGGGAGGGGGGCTGTTTCGATCATGGTAGTGTAAGATGCTGCCCAAGAGGTCGGGCCTGAAATACCATGTTCACAACACTGTCAGCTGAAGAAGTAATTGCATGTTATCTATTACCAAATACTTTGTGTACTCCGTTTTGCTTTGGATTATGCATTGCTTGTTGTTTCCTTTTCTTATTTTGAAATGAGTAAAGAGTAATCCTAGTCCATCCTGTGGTTTGAGTACGACTCTCACAACACCAGAAGGGTTCAATGATCCGTATTACCACTTGTCAGTTCTGCTTTCGCAGAAACCCAGAACATAGGCACAGGCTGGCAGCCATGTGAAATGGATGTGGGGCTTGTTTCCCTGCACCTCTTCCCTACCTTTGTGTGGTCTAAGTTTGTTTGTTTACACTTACGGTCAGCTGCCACATTATAGTGTCTCCACCTTAGAGAGCTGTGACAACACGGAAGTGTTGCCCTCAATACACATTCAAAATAACACTTTGCGACTGGTTGTGCTAGATAACTTTAACTGTCAGGTCTCTTCTCTCACTGTTCAGATTATAGGATCAAACAACAATAGAATTTATTGGGGATGATCTGTTGGTGGTTATGGAACTCAGTGAACCTAATATTGACCTTAATATTGCAGATATTTTATGCTGAGTTAACAAGATAGGTTGGAAACAGAAGTGATTGGAAAGAAATATTTATAACTTGAGATTTAAATGCCCATACTGAATGAATCATTCATGAACCTATAGTAGGTTGTTGTAGGGATAACATATTAAATGCTAATGAAGAAATGAAGAACTACACTTCAGTCATAACATCATCAGTCTTCCATCAATATATTGTAACTATTTTTCAGCTTTTGCCCTATCGATATTCGTACACCGTTTTCACCAATCTTGATTTCACCTGAGTGAAAGAGCTTATAATCTCAACTTTCTATCTCGCCATTCTCTCCCCATTTTATTTCACACATCTAATCTGTTCCTTTTCATCTCCTGTTTCGCATTCTCTAGCTTTCCTGCTTGCAGTAGTGTCCTTACATTCCATGTTCCAACCCTTATCTTTCCTTCCTTCACTGTCCCTTTCTTCCTTTCAAATATGCCTACTCTCAATGTGTTCCCCTCCCAGAGACCTGAATGAGGATAAGTTTTAACTCAGGAATCTTTCAGATGGAGAGACATACCATGTACTGCTTGTGTAAATAATGTGGTAGTTTCCCTTTACTTTCCACATAGGCAGTAGGATGCCCAGCTACTCACTATGAGTCAGACACTGTCTGTAGCCGCCCCTCTGGGGTACAGTCACTTCTTGTACTCTTTTTGTACCCAAAGAGAATCATAAGCGATCCATTTCTACTTTAAAATAGTTGATGGGAACAAACCAGAAAATTTCAATTTTCTTGGTATAAAAAGTATCCTTGGCCTACAGGTTATTCTGTAACAAATAAATTGTATTGTTACACATGGCAGTTATAAGAGTCGAGGGACACGAAAGGGAAGCAGTGGTTGGGAAGGGAGTAAGACAGGGTTGTAGCCTCTCCCCGATGTTGTTCAATCTGTATATTGAGCAAGCAGTAAAGGAAACAAAAGAAAAATTCGGAGTAGGTATTAAAATTCATGGAGAAGAAATAAAAACTTTGAGGTTCGCCGATGACATTGTAATTCTGTCAGAGACAGCAAAGGACTTGGAAGAGCAGTTGAATGGAATGGACAGTGTCTTGAAAGGAGGATATAAGATGAAAATCAACAAAAGCAAAACAAGGATAATGGAATGTAGTCTAATTAAGTCGGGTGATGCTGAGGGAATTAGATTAGGAAATGAGACACTTAAAGTAGTTAAGGAGTTTTGCTATTTGGGGAGCAAAATAACTGATGATGGTCGAAGTAAAGAGGATATAAAATGTAGACTGGCAATGGCAAGGAAAGCGTTTCTGAAGAAGAGAAATTTGTTAACATCGAGTATAGATTTAAGTGTCAGGAAGTCATTTCTGAAAGTATTTGTATGGAGTGTAGCCATGTATGGAAGTGAAACATGGACGATAAATAGTTTGGACAAGAAGAGAATAGAAGCTTTCGAAATGTGGTGCTACAGAAGAATGCTGAAGATTAGATGGGTAGATCACATAACTAATGAGGAAGTATTGAATAGGATTGGGGAGAAGAGAAGTTTATGGCACAACTTGACCAGAAGAAGGGATAGGTTGGTAGGACATGTTCTGAGGCATCAAGGGATCACCAATTTAGTATTGGAGGGCAGCGTGGAGGGTAAAAATCGTAGAGGGAGACCAAGAGATGAATACACTAAGCAGATTCAGAAGGATGTAGGTTGCAGTAGGTACTGGGGGATGAAAAAGCTTGCACAGGATAGAGTGGCATGGAGAGCTGCATCAAACCAGTCTCAGGACTGAAGACCACAACAACAACAACATGTATTTTGTTTGGTGGGTATGAGAATGAAAAAGGATGGACTTAATCTTCTTTCAGAGAATGTGTGACTAAAAATTTTGACACAAAAGCAGGAAAACACCTGAATTCAAGAAGGCACCTTTAGGATCAAGAGGGTTTTCAATTGTTGGTTCTCATCTACATATATGTGGTTTCTCTGCTATTCACAATAAAGTGCCTGGCAGAGGGTTCAGTGAACCATCTTCATGCTGTCTCTCTACCGTTCCACTCTCGAACGGCACACGGGAAAAATGAGCACTTAAATTTTTCCGTGCGAGCCCTGATTTCTCTTATTTCATCGTGATGATCATTTCTCCCTGTGTAGGTGGGTGCCAACAGAATGTTTTCGCAATTGGAGGAGAAAACTGGTGATTGAAATTTCATGAGAAGATCCCATCGCAACGAAAAACGCCTTGGTTTTAATGGTTGCCACTCCAATTCATGTATCATGTCTGCGACACTATCTCCCCTATTTCGCGATAATACAAAATGAGCTGCCCTCCTTTGTACTTTTTCGATGTCATCCGTCAGTCCCATCTGATGCAGATCCCACACCGCACAGCAGTACTCCAGAATAGGGCGGACAAGCATAGTGTAACCACTCTCTTTGGTAGACCTGTTGCACCTTCTAAGTGTTCTGCCAATCTAATCGCAGTCTTTGGTTTGCTCTACCCACAATATTATCTATGAGATCGTTCCAATTTAGCTTATTTGTAATTGTAATCCCTGAGTATTTAGTTGAATTTACAGCCCTCAGACTTGTGTGACTTATCGTGTAATCGAAATTTAGCTGATTTCTTTTAGTACTCATGTGAATAACTTCGCACTCTTCTTTATTCAGGGTCAATTGCCACCTTTTGCAAGATACAGATATCTTATCTAAATCA
The DNA here is from genome assembly GCF_023864345.2 of Schistocerca serialis cubense. Taxonomy (NCBI): domain Eukaryota; kingdom Metazoa; phylum Arthropoda; class Insecta; order Orthoptera; family Acrididae; genus Schistocerca; species Schistocerca serialis. The sequence continues at coordinate 168,586,196 of NC_064644.1, read as the reverse complement.
TTTTGCAAGTCGTTTTGATCATCTGATGACTTTACAAGACTGTAAACGACAGCGTCATCTACAAACAGTCTAAGACGACTACTCAGATTGTCTCCTATGTCGTTACTATAAATCAGGAACAATAGAGGGCCTATAACACTTCCTTGGCGAACGCAGGATATTACTTCTGTTTTACTCGATGACTTTTGGTCTATCACTAAGATCTGTGACCTTTCTGACAGGAAATCACAAATCCAATCGCAAAACTGAGGCGATACTCCGTAGGCACGCAGTTTGATTAGAAGATGCTTGTGAGGAACGGTGTCGAAAGCCTTCCGGAAATCTAAAAATATGGAATCAATTTGACATCCCCTGTCGATAGCACTTATTACTTCATGAGTATAAAGAGCTAGTTGTGTTTCACAAGAATGATATTTTCTGGATCCATGCTGACTGTATGTCAATAAATCGTTTTCTTCGAGGTACTTCATAATGTTAGAATACAGCATATGTTCTAAAAACCTACTGCAAATCGACGTTAGTGGTATAGGCCTGTAGTTCAGCAGATTACTCCTACTTCCCTTTTTGGGTATTGGTGTGACTTGAGCAATCTTCCAGTCTTTAGGTACATATCCTTCTGTGAGCGAGTAGTTATATGGAGCTATTTTATCAGCATACTTTGGGAGGAACCTGACTGGTATACAATCTGGACCGAGGCCTTGCCTTTATTAAGTGATTTAAGCTGCTTTGTTACACTGAGGATATCTACTTCTATTTTCTCATCTTGGCAGTTGTTCTTGATTGGAATTCAGGAATATTTACTTTGTCTTCTTTGGTGAAGGAGTTTCGAAAAACCGTGTTTAATAACTCTGCTTTAGTGGCACTGTCATCAGTGACTTCACCGTTGGTATCGTGCAGTGAAGGTATTGATTGTGTCTTGCCACTGGTGTGCTTTATGTATGACCGGAATCTCTTTGGGTTTACTGCCAGATTTCGAGACAGAATTTCGTTGTGGAAATTATTAAAAGCATCTCGCATTGAAGTACGCGCCATATTTCGAACGTCTGTAAAACTTTGCCAATCGTGGGGATTTTGCACTCTTTTAAATTTGGCATGCTTTTTTTTTGTTGCTTCTGCAACAACGATCTGACTTGTTTTGTGTACCATGGGGGATCAGTACTACCACTTACTAATTTATGTGGTATATATCTCTCAATTGCTATTGATACTATCTCTTTGAAAACATTCCACAACTTTTCTACACGTACATGATCAGATCGGAACGAGGGAAGACTGTCTCTTAAAAAGACGTTAAGAGTATTTTTATCAGCTTTTTTAAATAGATATACTTTGCAGTTCTTTTTGATGGTTGTAGGTGTTACGGTATTCAGCCTAGCAGCAACTGCCTTGTGGTCGCTAATCCCTGTATTCGTCACAACACTCACTATTTGTCCAGGATTATTTGTTGCTGAAAGGTCAAGTATGCTTTCGCAACCATTTACGCTTCAAGTGGCCTCATGAACTAATTGTTCAAAATAATTTTCTGAGAAAGCATTCAGTACAATTTCGGATGATGTTTTATGCCTGCCACCGGCTTTAAACGTATAATTGTTCCAGCATATCGAGGGTAGATTGAAGTCACCACCGATTACAATTGTATGAGCGGGGTACTTATTTGAAATTATGGATGAGTTGGACATTTAATTTCTGAACAAGCCAAACTTCTAGGCATAAAACGTAATGCAATTATGAAACAGAATTGATTCATAATTGAGAGGCTTATTGATGTCGTTTATTTTGTGAGCAAGCAAGAGCCCGCATTAAGAGGAAATTTTGAAAATGAAAGTTCTGACAACAAAGGTAATTATCTTGAATTATTGGAACTTTTGCCTAGGCAGGAACTGTTTATTCGTTATCACTTGCTGAGCACATCCAGGTTTAAGGGAACATCAGACACAATTCAAAAATAATTAATAGAGTTGGTCACCAGTGTCATTAATGATTGCATTAAAGAAGAGTTACAGTCATTTGAATTTGTTTTAATGCTAGCAAATAAAACCCTGGATGTTTTGTGTAAGTCACAAATGAGTGTTATTATCATGTTTTGTACACAAGACAGTCCCACAGGAAGATTTATTGGTGTTCACAATGTTTCTGGTGACAAAACTGCTCAGGGTTTTTTAGAAATTATACCCAGTGCACTTGATGCTCGTGGAGTTACTGACAAAATAATGAGCCAAACATATGGTGGAGCCTCAGTAATGGCAGCTAAACATGGAGGTGTTCAAAACTTGCTTAAACAAAAATGTCTGTGAGCTATATTTTTGCACTGTTATGCTCATATACTTAATGTAGTGCAGTTACGTTGTTCTAAAAATATCGTAGCAGTTGGGCTTTTCTTTTACCAGTCTTGTGGCATTTCATTCATTTTTAGCACTTCCTCAAAGAGGACACAATTCTTAGAAAATAGAGGTTTCAGATTGTCTCAGACATGTACTACATGCTGGAATTTCAATTCATGAACTGTTAAGACAATATATCTCATATGTTGAAAGACATTTCGCAAAATATCACCATAGATAATGAAGATTGGGATGCAGAGTCACAACAATGCTTCTGGCTTCCTTAGCATTCTTAATAAAACTCAATTCGTTTCTGTGCTTTGCAGTTACAAAGATATATTTATAAATGCTGACCATCTGTAAGCACTTCTTCAGCACAAAATTTCAAATGATATTAGTATGTACAATGCCGAAATCAAGAAGCCATAAGTTTGTTAAAGGATACACACTTACAAGTATTAAAAATTGCCTTAGAAAAATTTATGCACAGATGTCCTGTATAATAAGATGTAAGGTAAGCCTACCCACAATTAATCCAATAGCTTTGCCACTCCTGGAAACACAGTCTGCTTGTTATCTACACTGGTGGAAAGGAGATGCTTAAGAAGAGTATGGAATTGGGTTTGCCAACAGTGAGAGAAGAACATCAATAGAACTACAAGGAGAGGACTGACAAGATAGGAGGAGGTGAAAGTTGGAAAGCAAGGAACAGCATCTACCCTGTTGAACATTCACACGATAGTTATGATGACACGATTCCTGACTCCAAGAATTAAATGTGGTTTAAAGGCTCAATATGCTGCTGTCAGAGGTTGTAAACATTGTCTCACAGAAGCAAAGAGGGCCTGGGTATTTTCCTTGGGAATCCCCTTCTGTGAAGTTAGTGTACATCTTTTGTAAAGCATCAGTAGCAGCTGTTAGAGTACAGGTGTAGATGTTGAATTACCTGAAAACATGAAATTCAGCTACTCAACAAGGCTAGACTGTAATTCACCTTCCTATTGCACTCTGATGCATTTGTAGTTTTCTGACATATGAAGACGATGCACTGGATGGATTCACCTGTCCAGCCTGCAGAAGATAGCATTGTGCTGTCATTTTTTATGGCTCACACCCATTGCAGGGTTCAAACATTGAAGCTATTCTGTGAACAAATCTTGAAACATTCATCTTCGTCCATCATCTCGGAACTTCTGTAGCATCTGATGAAGTCCCACTTGTGGCCATAACCAGAGTTCACATTGTCTTAGCAGTGGTTGGTGTGCAAGTTGAATCACACATACTGCTCTGTAGACTTCCTTTGAAATGTTTGTTGGGAGATCTGGATATTTCCTGTGCACTGTTCCACATACGCTGCTAAGCTAAATCAGTGTCACCAGCCTTGCATAGACCTACGGGACAGGTTAAAATAGTCACTTCCTTTATACAATTACTCTCTGACCTGTAGCCATCTGACTACTTTCAAAACCTTACCAAATCTGGCCACTGGATTGGACAACCAACACTGTAGTCAGTCTTTGCATCATCACCAACCAGTTTCCTTTGTAAACCATACAGGATCACAATTTAAAGTTAGAGGATAAGTACATACTCGAGAACTCTGTGGGTCAAATTTCTATTGAAACGAAACAAAGTTGATTCTCTTCTGATATCCCTTGCCAAGTCCACTTCCTTTGTTAGACTATACCATCAGCTAACCACCTGCCCTACGCTCTTTTAGGTGGGCTCTTCCTAAACAGTGTTTGTATGCTTGTTAAATAGCAACACCCACCTCAAAAACAGGTACAAGGCAAGGGGTTTCCCACGCACATGGAATGGAACACACTTCTGAACACTTATCAACTTTCCACACATAGAGAACAACCTTACTGATCCCTGACAATTAAATTACAAAATATACCTCCACACCTCTCTGCCTCAAAGAGTTCAAACTCTCTTCCTGCACCTTACCAGGGCTGCCGACTGTCTCCTTGGTTTTGAGAGCGGCTCACAGCTCCACAACATTTTATTCACATGCATACGTTTTGGTCAGTATACCTCCAGAGCAGAAAGCAGGTGCTGTGATTAGTTATTTACTGCTAATGCTCGTAAAGTTTTGCTGCCCTCCGACACCAACAGGAGTTTGTTCCTCAGAAGGGTACTATGGGATGCCAGCCGTTCTGTAGGACACACTCTTCTTTGAAGACCAACCATTCAGGCTAGGCCACCACACATTAGCAACATTAGGGTAACCTAGCCCCCTACCTTACAGCTGGAGAACAGCTAGAGTCCCATGGACAGTGGCAAACCAGATTAATCACTGTTGCAGCAGCATGCCCTATTTCACAACACACTAACTCAACTTTGCTTAACACTGACCAATCCACTTGCACAAGAGTGCGCTGCTACATGTTTACACTATCTCTCTACAGTCCTAATCACTAAATGTTGATAGAATGTTCAACATGTTCTCAGTATTTGAGTTCATTCAGTACACTGTCTTTGGTTGATAAATTTTCCACAAACATTAGTGCATAATCTTATATGAGGGACAACCATACCCACAAGTAGACATCTTGAATAATAACTGCTTGGTTGTTCTTGTGAAAGATTTATTCGTTGACTGGTTTTGTGATCTAGAAGCCATATCTTCAAGTTAGAGCACGAATCCAGAATGGACAACAGTAACCTAATGATGTGACATCTCGGCTATGAAACTGGCCATTAAATAAATTACTTACAAGAGCTGCCAAGCAGTTATTGTTAAGGATTAGTGCATAAGAAAGACCAGCATTCAAAAATAGAGCAAATAAAACATAAGTTCTTGCTTCTTTTTCACAAACATTTCAACATTTCAGGCAGACATACATGATATCCAGATGATTCGCCAACAGAAAAGCACTGCGGGTCCCCGTTCTCCATCACACATTGTGCAGAAGAATGATAATGTGAGAGGACGGAAGGCTCCATTCAAAAGACAACTTTTTGTTGGTAAGTTATCTCGAGGGAGATAAATTTGAATTTGTTCTGCATTATATTCTTCAAGTGTCTCAAATAAGATGCATGTTGCTATTCTTGTCCTGGAATGGTTATTTGTGTACCTTCCAGTTATGAAGAAAAGAAATTAAACCATGTTGTCTCTCTGCTCTGTTCCTGATTAATGTGAACAAGATCTACATCTATACCCTACAAACCACCGTGAGGAGCTTGGGAGAAGGTATATATCACTCTTCCAGTTATTAGGGTTTCTTTCTGTTCCATTCACATATGGAGCATGGTAAGAATGATTGTTAGAATGCCACTGTCTTATCCTCATGATACCTGTGTGAGCAATATTTACGGTGTTGTAGTATATCCCTAGAGTAATCATTTAAAGCCGGTTCTTGAAACTTCGTTAATAATCTTTTTCAGGATAGTCTACGTCTGGCTTCAAGAGTCTGTCATTTCAGTTCCTTCAGAATCTCTGTGATGCTCTCAAATCAATTAAACAAAACTGTGACCATTTTACTGCTATTCTTTGTATATGTTCAATATCCACTGTTAGTCCTATCTGATACAGGTCCCACACACTTGAACAATATTCTAAACTGGCTCGCATGCATGATTTGTAAGCAATTGCTTTTGTAGACTGATTGCACTTCCCCAGTATTCTACCAATATAAAAGTTTACCACCTGCTTAACCCATGATTGAAGCTATGTGATCATTCCATTTCATATCCCTACAAAGTGTTACACCCAGGTACTCGCATGAGTAGGTCAATTCCAACAGTGACTCATTGATATTATAGCCATAGGATACTACATTTTTTTCATTTTGTACAGTGCAGAATTTTACATTTAGAGCAAGTTGTCCATCTCTGCACCCTGTTGGATTCTTATCAGGATCTGCCTGAATAATTATGCAGCTTCTCTCAGATAGTACATCACACCAGATAACTGCATAATCTGAAAAAAGTCTGATTTTACTATTAATGTTGTCTGCTAGGTCATTAATGCATAACATGAACCGTAAGGGTCCCAACACACGTCTCTGGGGCACACCCAAAGTTACTTCTACATCTGACGATGACTCTCCATCCAAGATAACATGCTGTGTCCTCCCGACCAAAAAGTACTGAATCCAGTCACAAATTTCACCCGACACCCCATATGAGTGTACTTTTGACAATAGGTCAGATGCACGGGCCTTCAAGAAGGAACCGTCCCGTGCAGACTTCCTACGTACTTCGAACTCCCAGCCGTCAACCAGTACTTCCACTAAATGACCTTCCAAGAAGGCTCATAGGAAGCACAGTTCTCCTTCTCCGCCACGGCGCATTTCTTCTCCTGCGCCACCCAGCGGTTGCCGCCCCAGGCTGTCATCCGTTTCGCCTGGCCGCACCGCTGGTAGCCGAACATCTGGCCGTCCACCAGCGGAGGAAGCTCCTCCTCCCAGCCATCTTAACGAGATGGCCGATGAACCTACAGAACCAATGGACGATGACTGTCCGCCTACTGATAGCGGCGGCAGTGCTTGCTCGAAGCCAGGCCCTCAGCGGCCTTCGAGGTGACCCCTTCTTTCATCTTCCTTTTCTTCTCTCGATGGCACTTATTCACTGGAATATTCGCAGCATTCGCTCCAACCGAGAGGACTTGAAGTTGCTGCTCCACTTGCACCTTCCACTCGTCATAGCCCTCCAGGAAACAAAGCTACGTCCATGCGATCACTTTGCCTTGGCACACTACACCTCTGTGGGTTTTGACCTACCCCCTGTGGTAGGTATTTCGGCTCATGGAGGGGTTATGTTGCTGGTCCGGGATGATATTTACTACGATCCCATCACATTGCACACCGGCCTGCAGGCAGTTGCCGTCCGAATTACTCTCCCCACTTTTACATTTTCCATTTGTACCGTTTACACTCCATCGTCGTCTGCCGTTACCAGGGCAGACATGATGCAAATTATTGCTCAGCTACCTGCACCATTTTTGTTAACTGGAGACTTCAATGCCCACCATCCCCTTTGGGGCTCTCCAGCATCCTGCCCGAGGGGCTCCCTGTTAGCAGACCTTTTCAACCAGCTCAATCTTGTCTGCCTCAATACTGGCGCCCCTACCTTTCTTTCGGACACATCTCACACCTATTCCCATTTAGACCTCTCTATATGTACTACCCAACTTGCATGCCGGTTTGAGTGGTATGCCCTTTCTGATACATATTCGAGCGACCACTTCCCGTGTGTCATCCATCTCCTGCATCATACCCCCTCTCCGTGCTCAACTAGTTGGAACATCTCCAAAGCAGACTGGGGGCTCTTCTCTTCCAGGGCGACCTTTCAGGATCCAGCCTTCACAAGCTGCGATAGTCAGGTCGCACACCTCACGGAAGTCATTCTCACTGCTGCTGAATATTCCATCCCTCACACTACTTCTTCTCTACGTCGCGTACCGGTCCCCTGGTGGACCGCAGCATGTAGACACGCTTTACGTGCTCGTCGACGTGCTTTACGCACCTTTAAACGCCACCCTACAGTGGCGAATTGTATCACTTATAAACAATTACGTGCGCAGTGCCGTCGTATTATTAAAGAAAGCAAGAAAGCCAGCTGGGCTGCTTTCACAAGCATCTTCAACAGTTTTACTCCTTCTTCTGTTGTCTGGGGTAGCCTGCGCCGGCTATCTGGCACTAAGGTCCACTCACCAATTTCTGGCTTGACGGTCGCGAATGACGTCCTTGTAGCCCCTGAGGATGTCTCCCAATGCCTTCGGCCACTTTTTCGCAGAGGTTTCGAGCTCTGCTCATTACCACCCTGCCTTCCTCCTCCGAAAACAGGCAGAGGAGGCTAGGCCACCTAACTTCCGCTCCTCGAATTGTGAAAGTTATAATGCCCCTTTCACCATGCGGGAACTCGAAAATGCACTTGCCCGGTCATGGTCCTCCGTTCCAGGGCCTGATTCTATTCATATTCAGATGCTGAAGAACCTTTCTCCTGCGGGTAAAGATTTCCTTCTTCATACTTATAATCGCATCTGGATTGAGGGACATGTTCCCGCATGCTGGCGCGAGTCTATTGTTGTACCGATTCCTAAGCCGAGGAAGGACAAGCACTTGCCTTCCAGTTATCGACCCATCTCGCTTACCAGCTGTGTCTGAAAGGTGATGGAGCGAATGGTTAACTCTCGTTTGGTTTGGCTGCTCGAATCTCGACGCCTACTTACCAATGTACAATATGGATTTCGTAGACGCCGCTCTGCTGTTGACCATCTGGTTACCTTGTCGACCTTCATTATGAATAACTTCTTGCGGAAGCGCCCGACCGCGGCTGTGTTCTTTGATTTGGAGAAGGCTTACGACACCTGTTGGAGGGCGGGCATTCTCCGCACCATGCATACATGGGGCCTTCGCGGTCGCCTCCCTCTTTTTATTCGTTCCTTTTTAATGGATCGACAGTTCAGGGTACGTGTGGGTTCTGTCCTGTCAGACACCTTTCGCCAGGAGAATGGGGTGCCACAGGGCTCAGTTTTGAGCGTCGCTCTCTTCGTCATAGCGATCAATCCAATAATGGATTGCCTCCCAGCTGATGTATCAGGCTGCCTTTTCGTGGACGATTTTGCCATCTATTGCAGTGCACAGCGTACATGTTTCCTGGAGTGCTGTCTTCAGCGTTCTCTTGACCATCTTTACTCCTGGAGTGTCGCCAATGGCTTCCGTTTTTCTGCTGAGAAGATGGTCTGTATTAACTTCTGGCGCTACAAAGAGTTTCTCCCACCATCCTTACGACTCGGTCCCGTTGCTCTCCCATTCGTGGAGACAACAAAATTTTTAGGTCTTACATTTGACAGGAAACTTAGCTGGTCTCCACATGTGTCTTATTTGGCTGCCCGTTGTACCCGTTCTCTAAATGTCCTCCGTGTTCTCAGTGGTATGTCGTGGGGAGCGGATAGAACTGTCCTATTCGCCTATATCGGTCGATCGTCTGCTCAAAGCTGGATTATGGGAGCTTCGTATACTCCTCTGCACAGCCGTCCATCTTACGCTGCCTCAACTCCATACAATATCGGGGTTTACGTCTTGCGATCAGAGCGTTTTATACTAGTCCCGTCGAGAGTCTTCATGCTGAAGCCGGTGAATTGCCACTGACCTACTGGCGCGATATACTGCTTTGTCGGTATGCCTATCGGCTACTGTCAATGCCTGACCACCCGTCTTATCGTTCCTTTTTTGACGACTCTCTCGATCGTCAATACGGGTTGTATGTCTCTGCCCTGCTACCCCCTGGAGTTTGCTTTCGTCGCCTCCTTCAACACCTTGATTTTTCACTCCCTGCAACCTTTAGAGTGGGCGAGAGCCACACGCCACCTTGGCTCCAGGCTCAGGTTCGCGTTCACTTTGACCTTAGCTCACTCCCAAAGGAGGTTACCCTCGGTTCGGTATACCACTCCAGTTTTGTCGAACTTCATTCGAAGTTCATTAATATGACCTTCATTTATACAGATGGCTCTAAAATCAATGACGGGGTCGGTTGTTATTTTATTGTCGGGTTACAAAGTTTCAAATACTGGCTCCATGGCCATTGTTCGGTCTTCACAGCTGAGCTCTTTGCCCTCTACCAGGCTGTTCTTTATATCTGTCGCCACCGACATTCTGCTTATGTCATCTGCTCCGATTCCCTGAGCGCCATCCAGAGCCTCAGTGATCCGTATCCGGTTCACCCTTTCGTGCACCAGATCCAATGCTCTCTTCAGCAGCTGGTGGACGACGGTTCTCCGGTTAGCTTTATGTGGGTTCCTGGCCATGTCGATATCCCTGGGAACGAAGCTGCAGATGCCGCGGCCAAGGCTGCGGTCCTCCAGCCTCGGACAGCTTATTGTTGTGTCCCTTCATCAGATTGTAGCAGGGTCATTTGTCGGCGCATTTTATCACTGTGGCATGCCGATTGGGCTGCACTTACGGACAACAAGCTTCGGGCCTTGAAACCTCTTCCTGCGGTTTGGACGTCCTCCTCACGCCCTTCTCGGCGGGACGAGGTAGTTTTGGCCCGGTTACGAGTTGGACACTGCCGGTTCAGCCATCGCCATCTGCTGACGGCTGCGCTGGCGCCGTTCTGCCCATGTGGGCAACTGCTGACGGTCCGCCACATTTTAACGTCCTGTCCGGATTTTACTACACTGCGTCTTGATCTTGGCCTGCCATGTACTCTCGATGCCATTATAGCGGATGACCCAGGAGCAGCTGCTCGTGTTCTTCGTTTTATCAACTTGACAAACCTGTCTAAGGACATTTGATTGTGCTGTTTTTTTAATCCTATGCCTGTCAATCTTTTATCGTGTTTTCCCTTTGAGTTGCTGTTTTAAACTTGTGCCTCACGGTGCATTCCTAACGTAGTCTGGGCGCTAATGACCGTTGAAGTTGTGCGCCACAAAAAAAAAAAAAAAAAAAAAAAAAAAAAAAAAGTGAAACATACTATCGTACATTAGTAATAGCTTATTGCTAAGGATCTACACACATTAAATAAACACATCATGGAGAGCTGCATCAAACCAGTCTCAGGACTGAAGACCACAACAACAACAGCATCTAAGTTAAATCAACTTCCTGCTGTGTGATGGTTAAGCGTCAACCAGTAGCCATACAAATACAAAGGCAAGGAAGCAGAGTTTAGAGATGCAGGAGTGATGGAGTTTGTGACAGTTGTGCAGTAGTGGAGTGTGTTTGTATTTATGCATAGCCCAAGACACTTCAGGTAGTTCTTTGCTTTCCCATTTGTCTGCTTTTTCATCTCGCAGAAAGACTAGCTGTGTAAGCCACTTCACCTGGAAAGAGCCCCCAGGTTTCACAGCAATGTGTCTCCCACAGAAGTGTCACTCAGCACAAGGGTTCCAACTCTAGAATGATGTGCCCTATATTTGAAATATGTATTTGCCAAGATCTAATGATGATTCTTATGTTATCAATAACTCGTGTGTAAGTTTTGGAAAGAATAAAGTCCTACAAAAGTTAGCAGAATACACGAGATGGATAAAATAAACTGATTATACGACCATAGTAGCATGGGGGACATCAAACTGAACAAAATTTTCCAAATAACCGTAGGTCAGACCACCTTCATAGAGCTGTGGGATAAGGCCACAGTCAGTCAGTGATAAATGTGTGAAACTTGACCCAACTAATACTGGTTATGCCAAAGAATGTAGATACTAATTACATTAGCTGAAGATTTTTGTTTCATATGCCAACTAGATCCATAGGTGGTGAAGAAAGTGAAAGAATGTGTGATGAGGTAAAGGACATTATTAAAGAAGTAAAGAAAGATGAAAATTTAATTGCGATGGGTGACTTGGAATTTGATAGCACGAAAAGGAATAAAATGAGAGATAATAGGTGAACACGGACCAGATGGAAAGGAGTGAAAGAGGAAGTTGTCTACATCTACATCTACATCCATACTCCGCAAGCCACCTGATGGTGTGTGGTGGAGGGTACCCTGAGTACCTCCCTTTTATTCCAGTCTCGTATTGTTTGTGGAAAGAAGGATTGTCGGTATGCTTCTGTGTGGGCTCTAATCTCTCTGATTTTATCCTCATGGTCTTTTCGCGAGATATACGTAGGAGGGAGCAATATACTGCTTGACTCTTCGGTGAAGGTATGTTCTCGAAACTTTAACAAAAGCCCGTACCGAGCTACTGAGCGTCTCTCCTGCAGAGTCTTCCACTGGAGTTTATCTATCATCTCCGTAACGCTTTCGCGATTACTAGATGATCCTGTAACGAAGCGCACTGCTCTCCGTTGTTGGATCTTCTCTATCTCTTCTATCAACCCTATCTGGTATGGATCCCACACTGCTGAGCAGTATTCAAGCAGTGGGCGAACAAGTGTACTGTAACCTACTTCCTTTGTTTTCGGATTGCATTTCCTTCGGATTCTTCCAATGAATCTCGGTCTGGCATCTGCTTTACCGACGATCAACTTTATATGATCATTCCATTTTAAATCACTCCTAATGTGTACTCCCAGATAATTTATGGAATTAACTGCTTCCAGTTGCTGACCTGCTATTTTGTAGCTAAATGGTAAGGGATCTATCTTTCTATGTATTCGCAGCACATTACACTTGTCTACATTGAGATTCAATTGCCATTCCCTGCACCATGCGTCAATTCGCTTCAGATCCTCCTGCATTTCAGTACAATTTTCCATTGTTACAACCTCTCGATACACCACAGCATCATCTGCAAAAAGCCTCAGTGAACTTCCGATGTCATCCATAAGGTCATTTATGTATATTGTGAATAGCAACGGTCCTATGACACTCCCCTGCGGCACACCTGAAATCACTCTTACTTCGGAAGACTTCTCTCCATTGAGAATGACATGCTGCGTTCTGTTGTCTAGGAAATCCTCAATCATCTGTTCGACGTCCCTTCTTGAAAACGGGGATGACCTGTGCCCTTTTCCAATCCTTTGGAACACTATGCTCTTCTAGAGACCTACGGTACACTGCTGCAAGAAGGGGGGCAAGTTCCTTCGCGTACTCTGTGTAAAATCGAACTGGTATCCCATCAGCTCCAGCGGCCTTTCCTCTTTTGAGCGATTTTAATTGTTTCTCCATCCCTCTGCCATCTATTTCGATATCTACCATTTTGTCATCTGTGCGACAACCTAGAGAAGGAACTACAGTGCAGTCTTCCTCTGTGAAACAGCTTTGGAAAAAGACATTTAGTATTTCGGCCTTTAATCTGCCATCCTCCATTTCAGTACCATTTTGGTCTCAGAGTGTCTGGACATTATGTTTTGATCCACCTACCGCTTTGACATAAGACCAAAATTTCTTAAGATTTTCTGCTAAGTCAGTGCATAGAACTTTACTTTCGAATTCATTGAACGCCTCTCGCATAGCCCTCCTCACACTACATTTCGCTTCGCGTAACTTTTGTTTGTCTGCAAGGCTTTGGCTATGTTTATGTTTGTTGTGAAGTTCCCTTTGCTTCCGCAGCAGTTTTCTAACTCGGTTGTTGTACCAAGGTGGCTCTTTTCCATCTCTTACAATCTTGCTTGGCACATACTCATCTAACGCATATTGTACGATCGTTTTGAACTTTGTCCACTGATCCTCAACACTATCTGTACTTGAGACAAAACTTATGTGTTGAGCCGTCAGGTACTCTGTAATCTGCTTTTTGTCACTTTTGCTAAACAGAAAAATCTTCCTACCTTTTTTAATATTTCTATTTACAGCTGAAATCATCGATGTAGTAACCGCTTTATGATCGCTGATTCCCTGTTCTGCGTTAACTGTTTCAAATAGCTCAGGGCTGTTTGTCACCAGAAGGTCTAATATGTTATCGCCACTAGTCGGTTCTCTGTTTAACTGCTCAAGGTAGTTTTCAGATAAGGCACTTAAAAAAATTTCACGGGATTGTTTGTCCCTGTCACAGGTTATGAACGTTTGAGTCTCCCAGTCTATATCCGGCAAATTAAAATCTCCACCCAGAACTATAACATGATGGGGAAATCTACTCGAAATATTTTCCAAATTATCCTTCAGGTGTTCAGTCACAACAGCTGCTGAGACAGGGGGCCTATAGAGACATCCAATTACCATGTCTGAGCCTGCTTTAACAGTGACCTTCACCCAAATTATTTCACATTTCGGATTTCCGTCAATTTCCTTCGATACTATTGCACTTCTTATCACTATAAACACGCCTCTCCCTTCACTGTCCAGTCTGTCTATGCGGTATACATTCCAATCTGAGTTTAGGATTTCATTACTGTTTACGTCTGGTTTCAGTCAACTTTCTGTCTGTCTGATTGAATTTTGAGCAGAGCATAATTTAATCATTGTTAACACTAGGTTTCAGAATTGTGAAAGAAGGTTGTGTATGTGGTAGTGATAGGAGACACTGGAAGGTTTCAGATTGATAATGTAATGGTAAGACAGAAATTTAAAAACAAGATTTTAAACTGTGAGACATTTCCAGGTGCAGAAGTGGTCTTTGACAATAATTTATTGGTTATGAACTGCAGATGAAAACTAAAGGAATTGTAAAAGGTAGGAAATTAAGGTGGGACCTGGATAAATCGAAGGAGCCAGAGCTTGATGAGATTATCAGAGTGAGCTTTAATCAATGCTAGACTGAAATAGTGGAAAGGAATATGACAGTTGATGAAGGGATAGCTTTGACAGATGAAATAGTTAAGGCAGCAGAGGATCAAATGTTCAGGGGGAAAAGAAAAAAAAACAAACTTGAACGATTAGAGGTAGGATGTTCTGCAGAAATGATCAGCATTTCAGTCACCTCACTTGAGCATGCATCTGTTGCCTAGCAGGCACAGGGTCCGTCAAGGGCCCAGATAACTTGTTCCATGCATGACGTCATTGATGCATATAAGGCACAACTAGCATCGTATGGTATAGCCGCCCATGCTGCATTCACATGGTTCTGGAGTTCATCTGTGGTAAGTGGCATTGGTTCACAGCAGTGCAGCCACCTTTTCACCATATTCCACACATTGTCGATTGGTGACAGACAAGTCTGATGATCTACCGGGCTAGGGCAAAATGTTGACATCCTGTGACATCAAGAAGGAACGTGTTTGTGCAGCAACGTGTGGTCGTGCATTGCCCTGCTGAAAAATGGCATCTGGGGTGCTGTGCAGAAACGGTATGGCTACAGGTTGCAGGATCTCATTCATATTTGTCAGACTCGTCACAGTGTCCTGGACACACACCAACTTCAATTTGTGGTTGTATCTGCTAGCACTCCACACCATAAGGCCTTGATTTGGCGTTGTATGTCACAACTAAATGCAGCCACTATGATACCGCTCCCCTTCTCTGCAGTGAACCAAAATGCGGCCATCATTTTCAAACAAACAGAACCTGGACTTGTCGGGCAACACTATGTGATGCCGTTCCTGTCCCCAGTGACATTGTTCTATACACCGTTGCTGTTTAGCATGTTTCTGCACATTCATCAAAGATATGCAGAGAAATGTATGACGCACACGTAACCCATGCAATAACAAACGGCAACAGATTGTCACTCTTGATAGTGTACGAAATGTTCCACTGTTGCAACAGAGCCGAGGAGGATGCAGAACTGTCCTGCATTGCCATTCGGATGAGGTGTCGAACCTCTTGGGGGTTGTTCTGGGTGGTGCATCTGACCCATCTTGTCATGTTCTATGGCCTTACGTGAACCATTCTGCACACACCCATTACACAGCCGAAACACTTCATCCCACACGAGCAGCAATTTCCCAGATGGATGCATCGCATTCTCTCATGCCAGTAATGCGCCCTCTTTTGTAGATGGTGTTGCGGCACGATATCGATGTCAACCTCGAACCCACAGGCCGACAAAGTTCAGATGCTAATCGTATCTGCAGAACATACTAATTTACACATCTTGTGAATATGAATGCTTTATCTCTTGTTGTTCAATGTGTTCTGTTTTTTCGGAACATGAGTGTAGGTAGAAAGAGAAAGCCAAGTAGAAATCCTAGATAACGCAGGAGATATTAAATTTATCTGTTGAAAGAAAAGACTATAAAAATGTTGCAGATGAAGCAGGTGGAAGGAAATACATAGATCTAAATTATGATATTGTCAGAAAGTATAAAATGCTAAGCAGGAGTGGACAAAAGACAAATGCCTGGCTGCAGAAGAGACCTTTGCAGAAAAGAGAAGCAGCTATTTGATTATCAAGATATAAAATGGCAACCCAGTACTAAGCAAAGAAGAAGGGAATGCTGAAAGATGGAAGGAATATACAGAGATTCTATATAAGAGCGAACATGAGGACAACATTATGGAAAGAGAAGAGGTAGGTGAGTATGTGTTGGGAGACATGTTACTGTAAGAATAATTTGACAGAGCACTGAAAGAGTTGAAACAAGGCACTTAGAGTAGACAACATTCCCTCAGAATTGTTGAGATCCTTAGGAGAACCAGCTATGACAATATCATTTCACCTGGTGTGCAAGATATATGAGACGGAGGAATTAACTTCAGCAGGTGCTGACAAGTGTAAATACTACCAAACCATCAGTTTAATAAGTTATGGTTGCAAAATATTGACATTCATTTTCTACACTAAAATGGAAAAAGCAAACTTGAGGAAGATCAGTATAGAATCCAGAGAAATATAGAACATA
Source organism: Schistocerca serialis cubense (assembly GCF_023864345.2). Classification (NCBI taxonomy): domain Eukaryota; kingdom Metazoa; phylum Arthropoda; class Insecta; order Orthoptera; family Acrididae; genus Schistocerca; species Schistocerca serialis. The sequence continues at coordinate 168,569,755 of NC_064644.1, read as the reverse complement.
AGAGGCAATGTCAACTCTATGCCGTGTCTTAGAAAATAGGTTGAAGAAAGGCAGACATACATTAGAGAATTTGTAGAATTAGATAAAGCTTTTGACAGTGTTGACTGTGAAATCTCCGTTCCCTTAAATAACATAACTTTCACAAAAAAAATCCAAACATGTGAAATATTTCACAGTAATTTGAGTTTTTCATAGTGCCCTTCTACTAAGGCCAACATTAATGTGGAACATGATATTTTCAGCAGGAAAGGCAAGTTTAGAAATGAATAAGCCTGTTTATACTTGTCTTCATATGAAGACAGCAGTAGATTGGTGTTGTTGTCTAGTAGAATTCAAAAGCTTCATTAGTTTAAGTGATAAAATAGCTTCTATCCCCTTGGAAAGTCTTAAGTTCCTGTTTGTTTATGCTTGGAGCCGACAGTTGTGGTATTGATTACACATTGTACTGTGCACAGCATCTTGTGCAGTGGAGCACAGCAATCACAGCAGCAGCTTAGTTAAACAAAGTCACTCTACTAGACACACCCAGACAAATTTCCACACACTCATTGCTGATTGGCTGTCATTTTGCAGCTATAGATCCACAGTGGTGCATTTCCAGCTATTGGTTATTTGGAAAATTTTGCTCAATATACGTCCATTACACTGCTCTGACTTTATTATTAGAATGCTTTCCTCCATTCTGTATGTCATAGTGCTCTGATAGAGGGCAGTAGCAAGAACACACATCCAGGGTTTCCAGTGTCCTAGAAAATGGGGTAAACTCAGGAAATTTCATTTTTCTAGAGAACTTGGGGAGTTTCGGCATTTTGCTCAGCCCAAAAACCATGAAAAAGGCAGAGTACTCAATTTTCTTATGGGCAGAGGCATTTGCTTGCCTTCAGTTTGCCTCAGTGCAGCACGGTGCTCATCATTCATCTTCGGATTAGTGCTGTGTGACCACCCGCCACTGGTGGTTCTGCATCCGCACCCCTTCCTCTTGCTTGGACCAAAGCAACAGCCAGCCAGCGTGGCCTGGCTGTAGCTGGCTGATCCCAGTGTAACTGTATGAAAGTTTGCACGCTTGTCGCTGCAATGTGGCCATGCTTTCCTGGTTTGTTGCTGTGCTGACGTTTTGTGCATTTGTGACTCAATGTGACCTGCAAGGAGCTGATATAGGTTTAATTTACATCTGTTCAGATGTAAGTATTGCTTCATTTCCTGACTACAAAGTGATGACAAAGATGTGTCCGTTTAGGGGCTTTGCGGCCTATTCATATCCATTTACTTTGAACAAAGGATACTAGGGTGTGATAGGTTTGCATACAGTATGTTGTTTTGGATGTGTGCAGAAAAATTACTATTGTAGGTGCCTGCAGCTATTGATCTGATTGTTGCTGTATAATAACTATCATTATGGAACTTTAATGGCAGGTATAAAATAGTGACATTATAATACTAACAAGCAAGCATTGGGCTTTTGGTGTTCACTGGTTGGTTAAGTTACAGTTGAGCTAACACATTTCGTGGGAACGATGTAATGCAGGTGACCAGTGGAAATTGTAGGATTAGTTGGCTGGGGCAGAAGAGGCGACTCTTTGTGTCATTTGTCTGCTCATTGATTGAAGATTCCAAAGCTGCTATGGGTCTTCGTTGCCATAAACTTACTTTCAATTACATGCCTACAAGGAAATATTAATTGCCCTCTTCTCCACCTAGTCTTCAAGGGATGTAGGTGACTGGATGTTAAACAGTACAAAGTGCAGTCTTTCCAGATTTTTTTATTGCGCCCCTAATAATAACAATTTTTTTTCCTCTCTTAATTTTCTACTACATCTAGTCATTGTGTATATGTATTATATGCCCAAATCTTTCAAAATATTGTTCGGACCTTATTCCATGCAAAATTATTGTTGAGAGGAACATTTTCAATCTGCTCACTACAAGAGGGCGTTTAATTTTACTGGAAACTTGCTTAATTAAAAGTAATAAATAATTGATAATTATACTACAGGGTGATTTCATCTTAAATCATACGTCATGTTAACTCATGGTCATGTATTTCTCTGGAAAAAACATGTATTAAACCTCTATATCATAAGTGTTAAGGGGACCAAACCGTGGTTAAAGTCGAAAAAAAAAATCGATTTTCGGTTTTCATCATATTTCGATAGATTAAGTTTTTATTTAAGTACTCTGAAAAGGATTTTGCTGAACAAAATTTTTTTGAGCATTTAAAGAGCATTTTCCTATCACCTGTGTTTATGTGCCAAGCCCACTTTTCTGTCACTTAGTTTTCTGCATATATTTTAGATATTTATATCCCCTACATTGCAAGTTAAAAACACAGATGAAGTGACTTACAGAACGAAAGTGCTGGCAGGTCGATAGACACACAAACAAACACGAACATACACATGAAATTCAAGCTTTCGCAACAAACTGTTGCCTCACCAGGAAAGAGGGAAGGAGAGGGAAAGACGAAAGGATGTGGGTTTTAAGGGAGAGGGTAAGGAGTCATTCCAATCCCGGGAGCGGAAAGACTTACCTTAGGGGGAAAGAAGGGGTTTGCCTTTACAAATGTCTGCTTGTGTCTGTGTATGTGCGGATGGATATGTGTGTGTGTGCGAGTGTATACCCCTTCTTTCCCCCTAAGGTAAGTCTTTCTGCTCCCGGGATTGGAATGACTCCTTACCCTCTCCCTTAAAACCCACATCCTTTCGTCTTTCCCTCTCCTTCCCTCTTTCCTGATGAGGCAACAGTTTGTTGCGAAAGCTTGAATTTCATGTGTATGTTTGTGTTTGTTTGTGTGTCTATCGACCTGCCAGCACTTTCGTTCAGTAAGTCACATCATCTGTGTTTTTAGATATATTTTTCCCACGTGGAATGTTTCCCCTTTTTTAACTCTCGAGTGCGCTGGCTATCCTTCGAATGAAACGGTCGGTATTCTTTTGTTTCTGCTGTTTGTAAACAACACACTTTCAAACACGCGGTTAGTTTTGTTCAAGTGTGATTGTGAGTAGTTGTTATACTTACGTTTGCAGTGCTTGTTTACGTGTGTTTTGTTGTATATTGAAGATGACGAAATGTAAAGGCCTTTCAAGAAACGACAATTTAGAGGAAACAAGTTTAGAAAGCTTTCTGTACAAGAGGTTATGTCGTCTGGCAACGATGTTTCTAATTGTAATTCTTCAACAAGTGCATCATCAAAGAAGCTCTCACCATTTCAAGAGTGTTACAATGAATTTACTGTAAGTGACAATAGGTGCAGTAACATTATTATAAATTTGAGAATATTATCAGATGTAATTTCTAAATTTGTACAATGTAGACAGTGTGGTGAGTCACAGAGTGTGAAAATATGTGAGAGTGCCAGTGGCAGAAAAGATCTAGCAATTGCTCTGGATTTAATTTGCACTAAATGCTCAGCTGTGATTTCATTTATGAGTTCTTCAAAACCAGATGCAAGTGGCCCTTATGAAATCAATACTAGATTAGTTTATGCCTTACGATCCATTGGCAAGGGCATGGCTACAGGGAGAACATTTTGTTCAGTGATGAACTTATATCAACCACCATATAAATTTGAAAAACTGATTGCAATATTAGAGAGAGCTGTATGTGAGGTTAGTGAGGAAAGCGCGAAACTGACTGCTAGGGAATATTCCCCCGTTAGGAAGTTCACAAAAAAATATTTTTTGCAGAAAAAACAAAATTTTTTTGTTAATAAATTTGAAAAAGTATTTCTTAAAAACTATAAAATGGATAAAGTAGATTTTAGTACAGTTGACTATATTATCGTCATGTAACATACAGTAAAAATATTAAGGTCCTGCATGAAATACTTTTTACAGAAATGGGTCAAATACTTGCCTAAATTAACATGGGTTGGATAGGCAGAGTGTGGTCCCCTTAAGAAATAAAGTATTTTTATTTTATTTTAATTTTGTAAATGATACGGCCCTTTGAAGAATCTATATTTTGTAAATAACTCTTAAAACGGTAGAAAACAAAAAAATATATATAATTAATAAACCAAAAGTACTGGAAAAATTGCAGATTTTCACGTTTAAGCTTCCTCTTAGTGTGTTGAAATTTAGTTGACACCTGCACATGCACACTTATGGGCTTCCTTTAACTTACAAATTTAAGATGAAAATATGATATTTAAGCTAATTTTTCCACTTTTATTATTATTATTCAGAAAGTCATAGAACACTATCTTTTCTGTCGTATTACCAGATACTACTGATGTAATTATAAGCAGTATCTTCTCTGCTCCAGCTAGCTGTATTACATAAATATTTATTACTAAAAATGGAAAAAATTGCATTTTCACAAGTTTTTATGCATTATTTACTTGAAAACTCCCATCAGAAAACTTTTGAAAATTACACAAAATATTGTTTGGTTAATAGGTTAGTAGTCAGTGCAAATACAGTGGGCAATACTTTTCTGTGTAAAATGTTAAAAAATTTTCAACATTCTGCATATTTCTCATCACTGAATTTCTAGTGTAAAATATGCGGGTTGTCAACTCTGTTTCCAGCATTCTTCTGTTTATAACAGAGTGAGAACTTGCACATTAACCATTCTGCATCCAGTTTTGTGTTTGGTTTGAACTTCTTGTTAGGTGCAATGTCAGTGAGGAAATACAGGATTGAAAAAGTGAGGTGTGTGGACTACGAAAAAAAGACAAGAAGGTGGTGTTTAAGAAAAGTGAAAAACACTTCACGGTTGTTGGAAATATGTCAGAGGTATTGCAGAAATTACTAGATCCTCAAGTAACGGTATTAGCATCACAACCACTGTGTAGGTATTGCTGCATCACTACAAGAAGAAATTTAGTGACAATCCACCTGAACGATCGCCATCACCTGAGTGTGAAACTGAAGAAGAAAGTTGCTACTCACTGTATAGTGGAGATGCTGAGTCACAGATAGGCACATTCCATCCTGGATGTTTCATTATTTGAAACTGAAGGAGAATGTTTATATTCCTGGATGTGAAGTTGTTGACACATTGAATGTTAGCATTTCTGCCTAGCTCCTACTATATCGCCCCTTAAATGTCCAGGAAATGTAAGAAGCATGAGAAGAAAACAGAATGTAAAAACAAAACTGGAAGAAATTGAAACAAGTTTTACACAAGCAACATCTTCAAAACTATATCATGTGTTTAATGTAGATGAATGTGGTGCAGAACTTGAAGATAGTGATATGTGCATGAAATGCGATGTATGGTTTTTAAAACCTAAATACAGCTATCTCATCAGTCACCTACATTGAGAACGTACAGTTGCTGACACTGATACCAGGTAGCCACTCTAAGCAGCTGATATGGAAATACATGCTCACTTCCTCACATTATTTGATTTCAAAAGCTCGTAAAATAAAGAATGAGAAAGGTATTTGGGCACACCCAGATTCTTACTGTGGTCATTCGTTGCAAGATGATACACTCACTGTTGCTTTGGATTGTTCAAATGTGTGTGAAATCTTATGGGCTTTGGAATGTTACCTAAGTGATGACAAAGATTACAGCAAGAAAAGTCCTAACCAGGCCGATTCTATAGTGAAAATGGTAAAAAGATATATGACAAAATCATGAAGAGAAGCATATCTCGTAATGAAAAATGAGCAAACCGAATTTAAAAATTGGTCACACAGAATTGTATTCCTTATGACCAAAATGGGTAAAATGCCAGCCAGTGAAGGAAGTATGCACATGTATTTATTGCACCAATTTGAAACTTGTTTGTTTTACCATAAGCATCGTCACAAGAAAGAAGTACATAGAGATGGGCCTGATGCTTTTGGTGTGTGTCGAGAGCCGCAAGATAAATGTTGGTTGCAGGAGTGTGCAATGTATCCTTGGTGCTCAAGTGATCACTGTTGAAGTATTACACCTTCAGGATACTGACAATGACGTAACCTATGCATTGTGGGAGGGAGGAGAGTTTGTGAAGAAGACAGTAGAGCCACAGAAGTTTGTTATAGAGGTTAGTCATTGGGCCATGAAAGGAATGCTCACCATCATACCCGGAGGATTCAGAGACAGGCCATAGCACATGTAAAGTCAGCCACATCCCAGAATACCAACACATTAGTTCTTGATTTCAACTTTGCTGAGAACTGATCTGTTGGTTTGCAGAACATAATTCAAAGGTACCACTGGCACACATCTCAAATATCAACATTAACATGTGTTGTTCACTTCCTTGGAACACCACATGGTTCTGCTATTCTCAGTGATGATCTCAGCCGTCAGCTTGATAATTGATGTGAGAGAGTCTAGAGGCCATTCATTTTGTAGACACATGTATGTGACTGATGGTGCAGCATCTCGATTTTAAAAACTGCTTTCAGCTTTATGAGCTTGTCAACACTGTAGTACAGGAATTAAGACAAAAAAAATTGATATTTTCAGTAACGGATCATGGGAAAAGTGCTTGTGATTGGGTAAGTGGTATCTGTATACATCTTGCATGAAGATATAATCTCCAGCATGAAGCTGTTGATGCTCTAAGAAGATGCTAATGGATTTGTACACACTGTACCAACATTAGTAGCAAACATGAAACTCTTAATTGCAAATGAAAGTACATTAAGGGAATTTTGTTTAAAAAAAGAGAGAAGAGTGGTCTGTTATAAAGCCTGTGGTACGAATTCAGTTAAGTCACTACTGGGTTGCATCCTGCAGTGGCACATACATTGCAAGAACGGTTCTCCACAAAATGCAGCCTGTTACTGTGTGTGAAATGCACAGACCACAGTGTACACTAGAAGACTTTGCAGTGAGTCACCTCATTTATTGTGTGTTTGACAATCAGTGGTGGGTGGTACAAACAATAAGTATGTCTCATGTGCTGCAAGATATAACCGTCTCCTTTGTGACACCTCAAAGTCCTGCTAATGGTTTCAAATGGCCATCAACAAAAGATCAGTGTGCAGTTCCTATTTCCCAAGCACTGCTCTTGTTTGGTCATTCTTTTCCATGTGCAGATTCAGCTTGGCTGTATGAGTTCAGTGAGAAGCAGATGAAGAAAACAGTGCAGTGTTGGTTATTACATTGTGGACAGTTTTAATTCATGGAAAGTCATGAAGTAGTAAAATCATGACAAAAGACAATAATAATTTGTGAATATTATTATAAAAAGAAAAATGGGTATAAATATTCTATATCCAATTTTTGTTATAAAATGTTTTTGAAGAAAACTATGAATTGTTTTCCCACTCACTTATAATGTTGTAAAGTAATTATTTTGATTCAGAAATACCAGTTTTGCATGACATTTACTTAAAATCAGCGATCACTTTAAATAGTGAAGTGTCCATGATTTTTTGACCTTGAGAGTAGAGCTAGGTCTACCTAAAAAATTTCTCACATTTTGTATAGACAAGTATTGCCCACTCTGATTGCACATTCCCTAAGTACAATGGCCATCTAATGGACCAAACTTTTTAGAACATTTAGGATGGGGGTTTTGGAGAAAATTTCTAAATAACCAAAAATTTCAGATTCTTTCATCTTTAAGTACAAATATTTTGGTGGTTTAAGAATTTCATGCATTAATGTCATAGCTGACAGTTAGCAGTCCATCCACTCGATCATTTCATATTTTCAAAACATAATTTTGAAATACGCAGAAAGTTACAAATTTTCATAGTTCATTTTTCCAAAAAGAAAAAAGCTCAGAAGTATGTATGTATTTATCATGTCTTATAGCATTGGGAACAAATTATTTGCTGAGAATAAGTTCAGATTTCTATCACTTTTTGTTTCTTTATTGTAATTGTTCAATTTTGCCTTTCATTATGACATTTTCACAAATACTCTCATTTAGAGACATCTGTAGTGTTTTAACAAATCATCAGAAAATCAGAATATTGTAGTTTTGGAGAGGTCATGTGGAATTTCAACATATATTTTTTTCAGTGAACTTGAAATAGTGATGTGGCACGTTCCTGCTTGACCTGTATGATTTGAGATGAAATTGCTCTACAGTACATAATAGTGAATTTAAACTGAATAAATCAGTAGTTTTGGAAACATTGATACATGTCATCAGAAAGCTAGGATACAAACTTCACAGTAACATGTTTTAATTTTCAGGAAACTAATGAACTTACTAGGTACTCAGTATAGAAGTTCAGATACACTCAAAATTACTGCTGCCTTTGTGCCATTATACTGTTTAATTTGCAAATTTACTATTATACTTCTGTTGTCTCAGTTTTTCTGAACTGACTGTCACTCTTCATTAATCAGTGAAGTCAGTAAGCAAAACTTTGCATAATTTATCATAATTTGAAGTATGCCAACTGCACTTGCAAGTAGATAATTTTCAGCATAGACACACAAAATAGTTCTGTAAGCTATGTTACTTTGTTAAGTAACTACCTCATATGTAAACCATGTTATTGCCAGAACATATAGCTTACTACTTGAGTAAATTTCACCTTAGCAATTTTATAAACGAATGTACAGGGTGTATCAAAAAGAATGTCACAGACTTACACAACTGAAAGACATGATAATAGAAGTGCAAGTATCCAGGAAGTATGTGCTCTAAAATGCATACCTTAACAGCTATGAGCACCTGTTAATCTTTGGTACTTTGGAACACAACTCTTCTAATGAACAAGTGTTCATAACTTTTAAGGTATGCATTTTAGAACACATGTTTATTGGACATTTTTTTCTTGTTTTGGTTCATTCTACCACTTCCAAAAATATGGAAAGCAAAGAGCTTGCAGTAGAAGAGATTTGTTACACAATACTTAAAATCAAGAATGTCTCACAGGTCTTAATATATGCATTTTAGAACCCATGTTTACTGACATTTGTGCTTCTGTTATCATGTACTTTCAACCATGTAAGTTTGCACCATCCCTTTTGATACACCATGTACATTTTCCAGAATCATACACTACCATTATGCCTCAGCTGGTCCCAAGTTAACGTCTATGCATCGAATCTGCCTATCCCAATCATGTAGTCGGGTCAAAGCTTAAGAAGTACTCATTTAACATTTTTACAATATTATGAAGAGGATAGACTGCTACTCACTGTAAAAATGACATGTTGAGTTGCAGACAGGCATGACAAAAAGACTGTTACATATAAGTTTTTGGCCAAAGCCTTCTTCAGAAAAGAAAAACACACACATTAATACAGGGAAGCAAACCTCATGTATACATGACCACTATCTCGGGCCATTCTGGCCAGAGCGGCTGGGGATAGTGGTCATGTGTGTGTGTGTGTGTGTGTGTGTGTGTGTGTGTGTGTGAGAGGTGTGCTTGCTTGTGTGAATGTGTGTGTGATTTTCTTTTGTTAAGAATGCTCTGGCCGAAAACCTATATGTAGCAGTTTTTTTGTTGTGCCTGTCGGCAACTCATCATGTCGCCTTCATAGTGAGTAGCAATTTATCCTTTTCGGAATATTGTTGATATTACAATGTGGTCTTTCAGTTAACATTTTCTATGATAATTCATGCTCATGCAGTCTGCAACATGTTTACAATACTCTACTTGGTAAACTTTTTGTTTTGTGCCACACCAACAGTTTGAGGTGACTAGTAATGAACTGAGTTCAACTGCCTTTTTGTATAAACTGTGAATCATGACGTAAGTTTCAATAAGTTTTGTCACTGATAGTGTCACTGGATGGTTGATATAGCATGGTTCTTTTGATGTGTGAATAGAAGTTGTAGAAGACTAGTCATTGTCCAACACGCCAGTTTAAAGTTTATAGACATGAGGCCAAGTGAAACTAAGAAACAGGGGTGTTGTGCCCATTATTCTGTATTATAATTCAGTACCCAAAAATGTTTCAGTTTGAGATGATAAATGTATACCCTACCAAGAAGAACAAGAAGATGAGGCTCAAACCAGTTTCATAACATTACAGATGGGGTAGTTATTGCTAATAGGAAAGTAAGTAGCCCAGGTATTGAGTTTTTTGGTGGCTTATCATCATCGTGAAATCTTGTATACATCTTACTATATCGCTTAGGATGATCTTGTCTAATGCATATGTTAACTCGGAACTTGCTCAACCCATGCTGGACTGTGGATACAAACTTTTGGTGGATCATAGAACACGTGTCTGAGAGAATCAGCATTCAGTGGATCTTCTGTAGAACTGACTTCTCCTTCAGCTGCCTTGTGCAGTCGTGCCAGGGACAAAGAAGTACATTGGGCCCAAAGCTACCATGAAGATTATAGAACTCGTATCAATGGTAATCATTACAGTCAGCCACAGCCAAGTGCAACTGCATACTCGTAGCACTGGTAGTGCCACTCGTTGCTTGTGGACAAAATTAATCATCAACTACAACAATGAAAAGGACAATCCTGATGATGCTCTTGACATGCGAGATGCACAAGGAAAAAAGGATCAATTTCAATGATGAGAAATACTATTTCCAATTAGTCTTCATTTTTAGTCCACTGTGGCATAGGCAGGGACTGTCATTCAGTCATAATTTGGCCCAGTAACCAGCTTCTTATCCTGAGGTAGTCATGTGGGGTGCTTATTGCAGAAATATCTGGATGACAGCCAATGATGCTAGATTGTATGCAGAGGAATGCTAAGATGAACTTTTGTGTCTGTTGACTGCTGTGAGACACCAGTCTTCTCGAGACATTGGCAGCCTTGTTATGTTGCAAGACAGTGACATAGCCTCAAAAGTATGGATTATAAAATGAATTACATCATTGTGTTCGGACTGGGGTTATTTTTCACTTTACAGTTGGAGAATAATGTTGCAGCCTGTGACATTGTCACACTTGGGTTTGATGAGAATTTGAATAGGTTGGCGGAAACCAGCAGATTGACCTGGTTGTATGTTACTCTGATAATGTTTTGGGCCAGGTTTCAAGCAGGTATCCCACTTCAGTGTTTATGGGAAAATCGTGATAGTCAGGGCTCAGCATGATGAAAGTAGAAAATTAAAGAAGAAACAGGAGCAGGTAAGAGCGAAACTGGAAAGTATGTGTAGGAAGTAGAAAGGGTAAAAAAGGAACAAGAGAATGTAAAACTGAAACATAAGATCACTATTGGAATTTCTACGATACAGAGTATGAGTCTTTGAAAGCCAAGATGCTGAGAGCTCACCTTGCCTTTTTTTAGTCTGTGGCTGCTCAAGTTGAGCCTTTTTTGACTATATTCCACTTAGATGGCTCCTTATCTCCTTTCCTCTATACTTGGCTCCAGTTTATAGGCAGAGAATTAATGAAAAACCTTGTCAAACCAAAGGTTTCTGAGAAATAGACTATCTTCAAAATAGATCTAAGTGACACCACAGATCTGTTGTGAACTCAGAAAGTGGGCTATGGATATGGAACCAAACAAGCTATGGCTCAGTGTGGTGTATCAGAGGAGGATCTAGGATCTCTCGGTGTTCCAGAGTGAATGCCTTGCATTTGTTAGGAATATGGTATCCACAATTCTGTATAAATCACCTCTGCCATATTGCTTTATAAAGGGCATGTGTTGAAATCCAAAAGTGCAGTTAATGCTGACCTGAAGAAAACGGGTAGGCATTGGCATTGACATGTTTTCTACGTTAAGTCGCTTTGGTGGTCATAATAGGGTGACCAGACATCACGTTTTTAATGGGACTGCACTTTCTTTGTCCTGTTTCCCTTTGTCCCATGAAATATTTTCTTAATCAGCAGTACCCTTATCTTTTTGTGTGTGTGCTTTTATTTATTTTTACTTTTTTTTCGCAATGTAGCATCATAGCATGTTATGTTATGTTAACCGGGAACCTAGAAACGACGGAGAGGCTCCGTCCCCGCCGCAGCCACAGTGGTCTGCATCCCCATGATGACTATTGCAGTCCACTTCGCCCCTCCGCCGCCCCACACCAAACCCAGGGTTATTGTGCAGTTCGGCCCCTGGTGGACCTCCCATGGAACATCTCACACCAGATGAGTGTAACCCCTATGTTTGCGTGGTAGAGTAATGGTGGTGTAGCATATGTGGAAAACTTGTTTGCACAGCAATTGCCGACATAGTGTAGCTGAGGCAGAATAAGGGGAGCCAGCCCGAATTTGCCAAGTCAGATGGAAAACTGCCTAAAAACCATGCACAGGCTGGCTAGTTCACTGGACCTTGACACAAATCCGCCGGGCAGATTCGTGCCGGGGAGCGGCGCTCCTTCCCGCCCGGAAAGCAGTGCGTTGACCGCATGGCTAATTGGGCGGGCATCATAGACATAGTTTTTTAACATTTTCTTGAATCTTGCATTGTCTTGGATGCAAAGATGGAATAAAGAAGAATTATTTTGATCATGAGATGAGGAGGGGTGTCCACAGATTTTTCCATCATCATGCTCAGTGCCAGTGATTTGTGGGTGAGCTTCGCAATTTTTATTGATTATTTGCTACTGCAGAAATGACAGACAGATGTAACAAGTTTTTGTTACAGAACATTAGAGGGCTGTCAGTGTTCAATTGTATTTGTAGTTATGAGTTAGCTATTTACTGTTAGATGACATAAATTTGCAGTAGATGCAACTGACACTGTCTTTGGACTGTACAGACCACAGTGAGAATTAGGCGGCAGTTTCAACACCAGCTACGGCAAGATTATCGACTTCGGTGGGTACAAGAGGGCAGGAATAAACAAGGTTTATTCCAAACTGAACATTGAAGGCATCAGTTGTGCATCCCATGTGGTACACAATGGAGTTCAAATAAGTGCAAATATTCTTCCCATTGACATATAATCAATAGTTAATAAAATTTGTCAATATTTTCACATTTACACTGTGCATATGAGGGAACTGAAATCATTCTGTAATTTCGTTGATAATGAATACAAGCAAGTTCTCTCCATCTGAACAGGCCTTAGAAGGTCCAGTGGTACCGACTGGCCGCCGTGTCATCCACAGTCCACATGCGGATACGGAGGGGCATATGTCAGTTTACGAGACTGGAGCCAGTACTTCTCAACCAAGTAGCTCATCAGTTTGCCTCACAAAGGCTGAGTGCACCCCGCTTTCCAACAGCGCTGGCAGACTGGATAGTCACCCATCCAAGTGCTAGCCCAGCCCGACAGCACTTAACTTCAGTGATCTGAGGGGAACCGGTGTCACCTCTGTGGCAAGGCCGTCGGCTCACAAGCAAGTTCTAGGTAGTATTAAAACTAGATGGTTGTCATTGTCGCCAGGAGCTACGAGAGTTATTGGCATGTATTAACCTTTGAAATCACATTTTCTGTCTCAGGATAGGAGTCCTACATTGCTGAAACAGTTTTTTTAAGAGCCCACAGTCTCTTCTTTGGCTTGGCTTTTGGTCTATAAACATCAGTTTTTATTTAATTTAGTAAAGTGATGCAGTCACGTATGCAGAATAGTTTCTTTTTGTCTAGCATCCCATTTTTTTATCCCGATTTTTCCCAAATGTCCTGTTTTTTCATGTGGAAAATTTGGTCACCCTAGGTCATGAGACTGATACCATTGTTCATAAGTTCCAACGTCTTTTATAAATCTGGTCAATAAAGGAAATCCTCAAAAATTTTAATGGGATCGTGATCACATTAATCAGTTCTAGATGATGGCCATTGATGATAAAAGTGAATGTAAAAAATCAAAAAGATTTATAAGGCTTGCTTTCATTCTCTGGCAATTCCTCAATTCTGGGTGATAATTTGACTAAAGCCTCTCTCATAGCCTTTCGTACTACTCATGATGCCGTCGAGTTCACTAGGGGTATTGGATGTGTACCCATCATGAAGTGGTTAACACAAAGTGTCCGAAATGCATATGGTAGATGCAGAGAACCAGTAGCAGAGAAAGGGGCAGTTTGAGAAGTCCTTAAAATAAAATGAGAGAAAGAGGGCTGAGCAGAAAAAGTTAAGAGAGCTACAAAGTAAGAAAATGAAACTTGAGGAAAGTTCTGAGAAAGAGGTTTCTCAGGTAGAAGGTGTTTATAACTACACAGTATTTGCTTGTGACTTCATGTAATGTTCATGTATGTGCCCTTACCAAACTAGACTGTTACTATTCATTCCATAATTGTTTTATTCAAATTTTATTTGAATTTTATTCTTAGATCCCTTTGTAAACAGTGTAATTATTTTCTGCAGTAGATAATGCTCTTAGTTTTTATGTCAGTGTGATTGTTCCTGATGGAACTGTTTTATTAATAATGTTCACTTCCTTTGCTTATAGTCTCATTTGAGTTTTCCTGTAATTTTTTGTTAATATTACTTTTGAAACTTAATTCTGTTGTCAGATGTGGTATGTTTGTTTGTTTATTTATTTATTTTAGAATCTCTTGACACACTGATGTCCCATTCAAGGCATCAGCCAGTAGTATCATTGAGCAGCCATTGTCAGATTATGAATTATAGTTACACAGTTTAACAACTACTCAAATGCAGAGACATTGAACTAATGACAGGTACAAACTACCAGAATGTGGAGATGTTGAGTCAAAGACAGGTACATAAATAACACTGAAAATTGTTAGCTTTCAGACAAATTATCTTTTGAGCTAAAGCACACGTGCTCTCTCTCTCTCTCTCTCTCTCTCTCACACACACACACACACACACACACACACACACACACAAACAGAGTCTGTACAGCCACATTGTGTCGGGTGAATGCACAATACCTGGACTGCAGTTCTGCAGCTTGACCGGGGTGAGAGGTTCTGTTGGGTGGAACAGGAAGACGGAGAAAGGGGGCAGTGAGCAGGAGGTAGTACTGGGAAAGGGTGGCTGACGGCTCAGAGGGAGGCAGCAGATACAGTGGATAGGAATGTAACATGGGCAGTGGTACAGGTGAGTTAATGCAGTGCATGATTATGTGTCAGATTAGATTGAAAAGGGAGTGGCAGAACATGGAAGGGGGGAGGCGCTGTGAGAAGAGGTTGTGAGGAATATGTGTGAAGTTTGAGTCCTGGGGCAGGTGGGAGTGGAACAAGGGTGAGGGGCTAGCATAGATGAAGACCAGGAGAATTATGGGAACAGAGGATGTGTAGCAAGGGCAACTCTCATCTACGTACATCAGAAAAGCTGTTGTTGGAGAGGGGAGGGGGGGGGGGGAGGCTGTCAGTTGCAACGAGAGACCAGGTGGAGCATGTTACTTGGTATCCCCACCCTCCCTCATTCAGTATTGATATACTTAACATCAAGTACATTTTTTCCTCAGTATCATTTTTTGTGTGTGGAATAATATCAATATAGGAAACATTTATTTTAGTAAATGGATTAGTTAAATTATCCATTACAGGTGTTGAAAATTTGTAAATGAGAATACCTTTGCTTTACGTTTCAGATGATGAGAAAAATTCTGGTAAGCTGGTAGTAAACTCTGGAATTGGAAGCACGACTGATAAATGGGGATCACCTTCATGGGCAAACTTCCGGTTCGACTATGAGGCAATTATGAAATGTTTTGACTAATGAAAGGAATCGCCAGATTTCTTCGTACGAACTTAAAAGGAAACTATATTGTTTGTATATTCTCATTCTGGTTCCTCTGTGTGAGAGGATATCTCAGGGTGACAGACATGCACCGCTGTGTCCCTTTCACAAAGGGACTTGTAAATAGGTGTGGATCCTGTAAATTGCACTTTTACAGTTAGAAACACTTTAATTTTAAGAGATATTTGGATGATCTCTTTGTTACTCTGTATCTGTTGTAATTTTGTTAATAAAACATTGCAGTTAGTACTGGTACATATTTTTGATATATGCCCTGCTCCCATTAGTGGTGGTACACGAATTTGTACATTTTACTCTGAGAAGTTTGATTGTTTCTGGATTTTAATTTTTTCTTGCCAACTTATATCAAGAACTTAACTGCAAATATGCATCTGTTCATCAGTTTTCATGGACCATATGATTCATTTTGTGTATCTTTATCCAGATTGAGAAGCCAGAAAATTAGATCTTCAATTAACATAAAAATTCTTTTGGTATTGTGATTAACATGATGAACACACAACTTTCTACATTCTGCAAAACACCATATGCTGTGTAATGAAGGATACAGCAACAGATTTTTACAGTAAAGCTCATGTTGTGTGTTACAAGAGGAAGTAATATGTGACTGCACACTTCTTGGAACATACATTCTCGAAAGTTCTTTTACATAGCCCATTAGTCCATATAAAATCCATCATGTATATGATCAGATTCTAATATGCTTTCCTCTTGCGTGATACGTCAGTTTTCAGTTCTGCAATCTTTTATAACTGTAACCCACATTTCAGTACTCTTATTATCTCAATTATGAAATGACCTTCAGAGAAACATTTTTAGTTTTTCTTGTTGACTCTTGTTACCTCATATTAAATGAATCTCCCTACCAATTTCTGAAATTTTTATGTACCTTTAAATGTTAGAAACAGTAAGAAATATAATACAGACAAGTAAGAAGCAAAAATTTTTCATGGTATTTACTCGTAATGAATAAGCAACAAAACATTTATTTGGCAGAAGCCAAACAGAGAGCAGGATGTGTCATCCAGAATCCTGGGGCAGAGGAGACCTAAAAGGTAAATAATAAGTGTAAAATTTTGTGATTGATTACACCTGACACATTTCAGATGGCAGCTCAGTTTATAAAGTGTTGAGACACAGTAGAACTACATCACAGAATATAATTGGTAATCAAATGTAGATAAGGCAAAATGAATGGGGAAAGGAGCAGAAAATAGCATATATAAAGTGAAAATACATGTATAATTAGAAATGAAAGGATAGACTGCATTGTGAGAGATAGAGGCACAGGATACAGCTTAAAATGATCAGCGGAAACTCAATTAACTCTGAGTGCCAGGTATATTACGAAAAGCCTGTTACCATTTGTAAGATTAAAAATTACTCAAAGTGAGAGAAATGTTCAAGTGAATGAAGTGGTAAAATTTGTAGCAACATCTTTCTGTTTTTGTTTGGCAGAGCGTGTTTTACAATGGAAGTTGTCTGTTCCTATCAGAAAAATTTTACCCATAGACATTCATTTGAACAAAGAAAATGATAGTTTTCATGTTAGTGTTGAATCTGCATGTAAAATGAGAGCATAGACTATATGGGGAGGGGGGATGGTTCTTTAAGATTTGTACATATTTTATGAGGAAAGAGATGGGTGGAATAGCTTGCATTTAGTAGGTACATTGAATAGGTTTTTGTAACATGTGCATGTGAGATGGTATGCCTTGGATTACAGAAGAGGGTTTAGTATTGTCTTTTGGTTTGCCTATCTTTTCTGGGGCAAGTAGGCTAGAACTGTGGCAGTGTTGCTCTAATTATGAGGCAAGTATTAAGAAAACTGTGGCCATACTATAAAAATTACTTTGAATATTTGATTTAGTGTTATATATTACTATTGCGAAAACACTATTATTTGAAGTTTTTACTGTGTCATTGCAATATGCCCCAGTTATGTCATGTGAATGCAATTACTTATGTTTACTGAAGTAATCATGGTTAACACAGCTGTCTGTATCATATAAGTGAATGGTTGGTTAACACAGTGCTTTGTCACTAATTACATTATGAGTTTACTGCAAACTGGTATAAAGACATGGAATCTGCAAGTGTTCATGTAGACAAAAAAAGAAAAAGCAAATACCAGATCTGTAGTTTTGCCCATTTGGATGAAAGGTTTCTGACCTCTTTTTTTCTGTTGTTGAGAAAAACGTGACCAGTACTCAAGTGATAGTGGAATGAAACAGTCTTTTTCACGATCATGGTGATTCCCAACAGGCAGTGAGTGTTGAGATGGTTAACAACTGGAGAGTGCTGTTTCTGAACTTGATGAAGGAGATGGATACCTTCTTTATGAATGCATGGAGGTGTGTCTGCTGGTTTAAGTATATTTGGAGGAGAAAGTAGCCGTTTAAAATCTGAAACTTTAGATACTCTCCATCTGTATTGTTGTCAACAACTTACACTAGCCAGATGAAGCATACTAGAGAATTCTTCATGTGAAAGAGAAATTTATCAGGTTAAATTGTGGCTGGAAAAAATGTGTATGAAACGGAATGATGGGATATGGCACTCAGAATGTAATTTAAAAACAGAAAACTAATGGGGAGAAAAATAATGCAAATGAACACTTCACAAATCTTTGTCAGTTAATTTTTTTGTGTGACAAACTGTAATTTGTTTGTCATATAGGAGCACATATTCTGGGCTTCTCTCCTAAGAGTCATCAATCACATTTTCTGCAGTGTTTCAGCAAATATTTGTAATTTAGTTTCTGCAACATGTAGCTGATGCCAGCTCAAACAAATACTGCATCACATCTTTTATGCAATGCATGGTGTCAGTGGACAGCTTTGGTTTGTTTTCTGTTACAAACAAAATTACTTTTAAAGCAGAATTTTGCGTGCCCATTCAATAGAATTGTCCCACATTAGTCTAGTGTGATATTTGTTTTATTGATATGTGTTAATAGGTGCAGTAAACCATGAAAAATAACCAGTACTCCAGCAGAGATTTCTCTGATGTGGTGCGTGCTGACTGCTGTTGCCATGCAAAAGCAGTTCTCTGTCACTGTGAGGATACTGGTTATTCTTCATGTTTTAATGTCGCTGTAAACACATATTGATAAAACAAATATCACACTAGACTTGTCTGGGACCGGTCTGTCATGTAGGTATATAAAATTCCATTTTGAATGTAATTTTGTTTATAAAGGGAAACAAATGACACTTTGTGGGTGTCGCATGAAAGAAATGATGAGCACTCCATGTTTGGCCTGACTCCTGCTACACATCAGAAAAACTGTGTTGCAAATGTGTGCCAAACAACAACAACAAAGAAAATGCCACTGACGACTCTTGGGAGATACAGCATGTATAACTTTGGTCTTATACATTCTAGTTGTATCCTGTTTCCCTTTTTCTTATTAATGCAGTTATATTCTATTACTATCAAAATGGTATTGATGTGATGCACTGTTTGATTTTAACTACAGTCTTGCAGTAAATGTAAAGTGTTATTAAAAGTGACTGTTGAGCTGCTTCTCGTGAAATCATGATGCAGCCATGTGGTGCAGCTGTTTCAAATGAATGTAAAGGAAAAGCTTTGAAAGTTAACTGAAGTAATGGATTACCATTCAGATGTAGTCTTAACGCTGTTAAGTTTGTAAGTTTGATTAATTTATCACACAGAAGGATAAAATTTTCGATTTCTGAAATTGTAACCAGAATACAGTGCAACCTAAGGGAAAATACAAAGAATCGGTGCATATTGCCGGTTGTGCAGTAACTGCTGAATGGTCAAAAACTGCGATTAAAGAGCTGATTTAGTACCAGGCATACCCTATCCAAAATATAATTGGAGTCACAAAGACTCATTTAGAACGATGGATGGTGTCAAACAAATTATGGTGTTAGATAAAGATTCGCAGTATGTTTTCCTAGAGGAGGTACTCCTTACGGCGACTTTGCTATTCATACTCAGGATAGTAATGTTTGTGTGAATGTGGTGAAAAGAACAACTAGATGAGACAATTATTGCTAAGTAAAGTATAAAATCTGAAACCACTGAAAGAAAGATATTTATCGTGTGAAAGTAATTGACATCTTAAGTGCAAGTGCAGTATTGGAGGCCTGACACTGTGTTCTCCTTAGTTTCATAGCACCTGCTGTGCATCTATTAATAAGTTTCTTCTTTGAGGAAGTGTTACTGATGCTGAATTTCATTTCTAACAAGTATAGCAGAATGTAGGTAGTCTTCAACATTGACACATTTTCAAAAAGTGCTTTGGGTGAGGGACAGATATGACGATGTGATTATTTTGGTGTTATAGTGTCAATTTTAATTTCTATATATTGAGAATACGTTCTACAACATATGGTACCTTACAGACATTAAACCATCCTTTAACAATTTGCTGTACATTATTTTTCAAGAAGGTATCACCTGACCTTACACTACAGTGTGCGTTCACATTTTATGGCATGCATAAGTTGTGAAATTGATCAAATAGTGCTGAGCAGCAGGATCTGCAAATTTATTGCCAAGCATATTCTTTGGCAGTGACATTTGTGCAGATGGACAATTCATTCATGATCATGCTCACTTAGAAACCTACTGAATGTTCGGAATTTATTTATTTATTTATTTATTTTTTGTATAAATGGCTAGTTTCACGAGCTGAATCTCACAAACATGGCATTCTAGTGTCTGTAAGCTGTTATCGGCCATTTTAGTAAATGACGTCCGGACTGTGGCCCGCATTTTGCTTTTTATGGATTGTAGCAGTATGGTGAAGGATATTTAATTTTTAGTTCAGAACCTCTGTTGTCTCTACGGCGTATTTTATGGACCTTTCTCCAAGAGGAAGTCCTTCTTCTTAGCTCTCTTTCCTCCCATCAGTTGGGCTTAACGTGTACTCATTTTTAACTCCTGTTTTGTATTAGTATTCTGAGGTTATAACATGGCCACATATGACCTTAGTTGTCTTAGAACCCAACAGAACAAGCAAAACATCGCTAATGAGACCAGATATGCCCAAGGCAGTACAGGAGTAGGTGATGGTTGGATCTGTGGAAAAAGTATCACACTGGGTCCTTCAGAGATAGGCAGCAGGCTGGAATTAAGAGTGGAAGAAAATTTTTGTGTTTGTCTAAGTGGGTGGTAGAATACAACTTCAGGAGGAGGAAGACATGTATTTTGAGTAGTATTTTTTGTTATTACAGGGAATGATAAAGGATGTAAATGAGGAATGGGCGGGGGGGGGGGGGGGGCAGGGGCCATTATATACTGGTTTTGAAGCCAAAGTGGTATTGAATGCTGACTGAGGGAGGGGGAGATTACTTATATGCTAGAGCAAACAGATCATCAAATAGAGATATTCAAGCTCACATGAAGGCTAATGGGCAATCATTCTTCCTGTCAACCATTTGCCACTGGAACAAGGAAAAGGGGAATGGGATGCGACAGTGGTGCACAAAGTACCCTGCGGAGTATGTTTATTGATGCAGATAAGAGAAATTAGGGTTTATACAGATTCCATTTGCTACTGGAATAGAAAAGGAAGTGAGTAGTAGTGGTATATGGTATCCTCTGCCACACACAGTACTTTGGCTTGCAGAGTATGTATGTAGGTGTAGAGCATGGATGAATACTGTACAAGAAAGTTATTCATATGCCAGTTGTGGAAGCTAGAATGTGAGAAGGCCATCAGGAGACCTACACAATTCTGCGAGAGGAATTAGCCTGTCCCTGTTGTATCCACAAATCATAATTGTCAAGACCATAGGGCAGGTATTATTTGATATGAAGGGTATGGCATCCATCAGAGTCAAGGAATTATTGATTGCTCGTTTAATATGGGCAGAGGTTGTGTTGGTGTCATCAAAAAACTTTGACATCAAGGAATGTGGTTTACTCTGCAGAATAATGCTGAAATAAATAACTTAGAAAATATTGAGGTTTTGTGTAAATGAAAACAGCACATCATGATGTTCCATGAAAATCATCACTAATTCAACAGTATTTTGTGTCTTATGTTTTTTTCGGTACACTAGATTAAAATTATCAAGTAGCTAACAATATTGGTATCCATACAGTCATACATTGTGTAGTAGTTACAAACAGAGAACTGTGATAACACAAGTCTCAGTTTTTGAGATGTCGGAGGACAATTATGGGGTATGGGAGTAAAGCTCATTACGTGTCAGCTCCCAAGACAATCTGTAAAATGTAGGAAGCTCCATGTGCAGGAATGTCAGTTTGATATCATATGTTTGATATTTCCCCTCTGCAATATTTTATCATGCTTTAATATTAGAATTCAGTTGTGCATGTCCAAGACCAAAGTGAGAGAAATCAATTTTGGTTGCATCATGTTAGCCCTGCAGCAAAGTTGTATTTGGGAAACATAAAGCACAGTATTTCTTAATGGCTGGTCAGTAGAAGTTAGATGGAGGAGGTAAAAATGTCTAGTCATCGTCTTACTAATGTCTATAAGTTGTAAAGAATGTGCTGCAGGCAGTCTAAAATTATTGTGAATAACTGATAATACTATCACTATGGTCTCCCTCCACTCCCTGCAGTTTGCAATATGCCATCGGAATTAGCTTTCTTTTTTTAGGGTGTTATTGTGCTGGTGTTGCACTAACAGGACCACTGTAGGCAAGAAACTGCAGGGTGCCAGAACTGAAATAGCTAGATTGTGAGGCATGTCCCCACAGTACAACGGTTGAAATTTTTCATGTACCCCTATCAGTAATGGTAAGTTATCTGCCACATTTAAAAACGATAAAAAAATCGGCACGTGCAAAATGTTGTATACTGTTTGAGCAGAATACGTTGTGATGCCGGTACTGTTCATTTGGAGGCTTTGCAGCCGCATCATGAATTTCATTGAACAGTGTACAGAAATGTACGATCCCTTAAAATGTTCGGACTACTGATGCTTGTGTGATTTAAAAACAAATTTATACTGCATATTATGTATCTTTCAGAAACATGTTAGCGTTCGTCGATTAAGATTTACTAGCGGGCCTTATTTAGTACTGACTGTATATCGTTACGCTGCCGTCTTGTCAAACGGGAAAAGGAGAGGGGGACGCATCCGATGCGTGACAACAGAAGATCGCGAAGCGTTTGGTGTGTAGTAGTTCAAGATAGCCAACATGGCTGCTGCTCTGACGGCGGAGCAAGAGCAGGTGAGCATTATATGGAAAATTACAACAGTCCTAACTAAAAGAGATCTTTTAGTTTGTGTCAGGACGATTTTTATGAAATTGTCGTGTGTGCAGTGTTAAATTTATCGAAGAAAATCAATTTTATTTGTGGGTGGTCGTGTAAACATGTGCGAACAGTTCTCGACTTCAGCAAATGACAAGTGTTGTGATTTAATCCAGTTCTTGTTTTATGCTATAATATGTAGTGTTGCATGAAGTAAGTGCTGCAGATGACGGTAAGTACCCATGATACGCTTTCCAAGTATAATTTAAGAAAATAAATCATTTGTTTACAGTCGTAAATTACGGGTGTGCGTCCATACCAAGGACACATGGGAGTGACAGACGCGCGCGTGGTGTTCTGTAGACCCCGGCACCTACGTAGTTCACTATATTGTACTTGAAAATTACTATTACTTGAGCAAGAAAAATATGTCAGGTCTCGAGTATCCGATGCAGTGACCAAAACAAGTGGAATAGTACAGCTGTCAAAAAATGTTTTGTATGTTGCAAGCGTTTTAATCCCCGATCAGTGATCTGATAGCCTACTGTCAAATGATTCACAGTACTAAGATTTCCTCTTTCGACCAGCATTTAGCGTGTGTATTAGCAGGTACTTTTCGCATTAACAGCAGTATAAATATCTTGCCACACTCACAGCCGGAGTACTTGTGTGTACCGCAATTGTTTATGTAGGTTACAAAATGTGTGGTAGAGACTGTGAAGGGTGTCAGTTATGATACCAACTACATTTTTAATTTTTATTCTTGTTATGGAGCAGTTCTGCTTTCCTCTCTTAGAAAGAAAGAAATTACGGTTCTGTTTACAGTGGCAAGAAAGCGGCATAATTTATATTGATAAATAGTGATACTTAAGTGAAATTAGAAAGAACAGCACATACGAATTACGTATTAATAGACCTACCTGTCACGTTCAAAGCAATTTTATCATTACGAAATGCGTGCACCGAACACTGCATTGCACAGTCCAAAATCAGTCCCACTCGAAAAGATAATACAAAAATAGCCAGAAATGGCGCAAATGTTTACAAAATTCTGGCGATGTCTGGAATTGTAAGAAACAAATATGTGCCACTGGGTCGTCGATTCGCGGTGACCTTGAGATTTGATATGAATACTATCCCCGCTTGCGTATAGCCTACTGGTGAACTTGGTACAACTGATGTATTAGATTTATTTGTTTTGGATTCCAAGCAGTTGAGAAGAAACAGAAAATCTGAATTCTTGTCTGCAGAGGGGTATACTATGGGTGGGGCTACAGCTTGCTTTAAGAAAAATATGAACTGGTAATCAGTCCTTTGTATAGACAGATTTAAATTAACCACGGATAGAAACGATTATTGCTATATATATGAAATGATGCAAATGCTTAGCTGACTTTGTCGTCAGCGTCTCATGGATATGCAGCTTCTCGGCCTGGCAAACTAAGTTTCATTTGCTAAGATAGTTTTTGTAGTTAAGAACTCCAGATCATGACAGAAAAGATGTTCGTCCAATGCTATTTTCGTCCTGAAACGTCCTTTGAAAAGAATGACACATTTGCGATGTTCTGTCTTAATGCCTATGATTTATTTGTTTATTTATCTACAGGGTATTTAGTATGACCTTCCATTACAGCTTCTACTGAATGGGCAATCAAATTAAAATTCTGAACAGCGTTCGTGGTAATACAGCTAATTTGTTGTATTAACCGTCTGTTTGAAATGACACGGCTCAATCCGTAGAGCGCCACGCCCCCTGGTGAACGTGTCACACACAGTTCCATCATTTGGGTTCCGGTACAGGTCGATAAACAACGAACAATATCAAATTAATCTCAAACAGTACCGCATTGAATCTGTCTTACGTACATTTCGTCCGTCTTGCCTTTCCTCAGAATCTTCAGAACTAAAAACAAAAACGTACATTGTGTCTGTGTGATGCTGTATACTTCCATGCTTGATCGCGTTTTAAACTGAGACAGCACGGGAAAAGTTGATAGTTTATAAGGTATACGGCATGTATTGCACCGTGTAATGTACATACTTGCTCGTCATTTTTGATACCGGTTTCGCTTCGTATTCGACAAGCGTCTTACGGCTAGTAATTGACAGTATGAACGTAAAAATTGAGAAAAGTTTCTCGAAACTTACATTCATAATATTCCGTTGTATTCTAATGATTGCTGGCGACCAATTCAAATGTCACGGAAGCAAAAACTGAACTTGCCTGCACAGTGGAATATTAGAATTTGGTGACGGAGCTTCACTAAGCGTCAACTGCAGATTGCTCCAGCGTTGTGTTTGTGTCAGTAAGCAGTAAGGCGTCTGTGAAATTCATAAAAAGATCTCGTGCGGTAGCCATACCATATTAGTTATGATGGCCGAGTAAAGCACGCACACGTTGAAAAATATACGTTGTATGGTCTGTATCGTACAATTAGAAAGTATAAAAAGCACTGATAACTACAGAATACTCAACAGGTTTCTACACCCAGCGAAGTTGCGCGAAGAACTCGCTTTCAGGAAGACTAGAGTTAAACTAAAGTTCAAAATTGTTCAAATGGCTCTGAGAACTATGAGACTTAACATCTCAGGTCTTCAGTCCCCTAGAGCTTAGAACTACTTAAACCTAACTAACCTAGGGACATCACACACATCCATGCCCGTAGCGGAACCGCGCGACTGCTACGGTCGCAGGTTCGAATCCTGCCTCGGGCATGGATGTGTGTGATGTCCTTAGGTTAGTTAGGTTTAAGTAGTTCTAAGTTCTAGGGGACTGATGACCTCAGATGTTAAGTCCCATAGTGCTCAGAGCCATTTGCACCATTTTGCGACCGTAGCGGTCGCGCGGTTCCAGACTGAAGCGCCTAGAGCTGCTCGCCCACTAAACTAAAGTCTTTCTGTGGTTTCTATAAATACTTCATGGTAAAAGTCAGGATGATTTCTTTGGAAAGTACGTGAAAGTTTTCGGTCCCCACCATCCCCATTTCGAACATGTGCCCTTCTCCCAAAGTTCGCCCTCAGCGAGAGGTTCTACCGAACTCGTCTTTTCCTCAGCTTGTTGCAAACAGGAACTTCTTGAAATTTTGCGATAAACTCTGCTGCGAGGCGTAGAAAGTGGGAAGCTTGCCCTACGGATTAACAAGTGAGAAATTGTAGCGCAAAATGGGAGAGAGAAAGGCAGGCGTGGTCTAATACTGCGGTAGCCTGACGAGATAAGCAGAATTCGTGCAGAGATAACGAACAGATTGTGTCTAGATTGACGTAAAGGACAGGCACAACTGCGCTAGCTTTCAGCTTGTGTGAACCGTACAGTGTGAGTAGCAGACGTTAATGACCGATCACAATAAGGTATCAAAATTGGAGATGGACACTTTTATAAATACAGAATAGTGATTCGTAGAGCTGAAGGAAAGAGGTGCAGATGTGACTAAAACTTCTGCATTCGTTAATAAATGGGATAAGTGGATCAGACAAATTTGCCAGCAATGTAGAGTATTTTGAAGTTGTGTAAAAATATAATTTAATCAACGAAGCTTCCATCTCATATTTCACTGCTCACACGGAGTCAAATATGTGCTGTATTCAGTATTTACAGGTTTTGACTACTCACTAGAGGTGCCATGCCGACCCGACATCACCGATTTCGTCCAGATTTAATGTACGCGCAGGGCTTGGCCAGAAATGAAAGTGATAGAAGTGTAAACTCCAGATCGCCAAGCGTTTAGGAAAAACAGGCATTTTTAGCGCCGGATGTTCCAATGTTAGCATAGTTCGCAGGCAGTGGTTGGCGCAAAAGAAACAGTACAGGACGGTAATCGGAGGGTGATGGGGTCGAGTCTCCATGCAGAAACTTGTTGCTATTTTAAATTTTTACGCTACTTGACATGAAAATAAACCGAAGTATGCTACGTATATTGTATTTATTTTGCTTAAAGGCTTGAAAAGGCAAAGAAAAATTTGGAATTGAAAATAAATTTCCGTGAAAGGATTATAAGGCGTACACGAAAATTTCAAATATAAAATTACACACTTTTATTATTTTACAGTTGATTTACACGTACTGGGGAAGCAATAATTATCTCACCATTTTACATACGCCATGAATGCATTTTTACAATTTCATAGTTGTTTTAAAGTTTCCACACAAAAATAAACTTGGGGTATTATTTCTTTTTCCCCTCTAGATGAAACGAGAGCGGTTCTTAAACTTTTTTCTCAAATTCTTTACACGAATATAGAAACAGACGTCGCACGCTGCACTAGCGGAGTGCGTTTAGAGGGGAATCATTTTAACGCTACATGATGGCAATCCTCGATCTTGAAACACGATAAAAGTGTCTTACTTTATACACCCAGCTCTCGTGTGTGCCTTACGATCCCTTCTTCCTAGAGATTTACTTGCAATCCCAAACTTTCCTTTGCCTTTTCTTTTCACGCTTTTTATGATAATAAATGGAATCTTTTGAGCGTTATTTCGGTTCGTTTGCATTGTAAGTAACGTAAAAATTCAAAATGAAGTTTCTTGTTTGGGACTAGACCCCACGACCCTCTGATTACCGTTTTGCAATCCTTCCACTACGCCAACCTGTGATTGGAAACCACACTAACATTCATGCTTCGCCCGACCCGCGCCAAAACTATTATTTTCTGATCGCGTTTGGCCATCCGGAGCTACTACCACTTCTGTCACTTTCATTCTTGTCCAAGCCCTGCACATACCCCCTTGTCAGTTTAGAACACTCCAATTAGAATATTTTTCATCATCTTCCTCTTCTTCTTCTTCTTCTATCGTAGCGCTTAAAACTTCATTATTTTATGTTTGCGCTATTTCTTGGTTCAATGAAGATTAGCTGTGATCCTCTCCTCGGATAACGAGAGTAGTGATAAACCGTCAAGAACGGGCACTGCTCACTGCGAGATGTTTGACGAAGATGTACTGTGTCAGTATTTGAAACCTAATCTCTTCATATGATCAAATACTGAACATTGAAGCTCTTGCTGGACAGGGTCCCGTTATCAACAGACCCGACCAAGCAAACTGACGCGGAAGTTAATGGCACCTCGGATTTGGATGGAGCTGGGCTCAAGTCCTGAAGATAGTTCGGAATTGGGTTTCCCTCTACTTTCCTAAATCATTTCGGGCCAACACGAGGACAATTTCCAGAATGAATTTTTCACTCTGGAGCGTAGTGTGCGGTGATTTGAAACTTTTGGGCAGATTAAAACTGTGGGACGGACCGGGACTAGAACGCGGAACCTTTACCTTCCGCAGGAAAATGCTGCGCCGGCAAAGCTATCCAGACGCGACTAAAAGACCCACCTTTACATCTTTACTCCGGCCGTACGTCTTACTCCTATCTCACAAACTTCACAGGAATGCATAACGTGCGGGACTAGCACTGCTGGAAGAATGGGGGGTATTGCGGAGAATGGCTTTGTCACGGGTATGGGATTGGATACTTAATTTTTTTTAACGAGGCCAATACCAATTTTCTCTCCCATCCTTGGCCTGCTGAGCTTAATACTCCGTCTCGAATGATCACAATGAGGCAGGACGTCAAACATTATCCCTCCTTCCGTTTTACATCTCAACAGGAGTCTGTTGAATTCCTCTCCGCGAGACGAAACGTACCATGGCGCTCTGGCGAGGCGTGCATGCGTCATCGTGTGCACATTTGTGTAAATAAACATTCGCCTCCCGACCTTCACTTGTTATGCTTTGGCGCGACTTTTTGAGGTGGAGTATAAACTTACTAGCGGTCTCGTGAATGCCACCTTCTGTATTGCATCATCTTGACAGAACTCTAAAGAATCTGCACGGTACTTTGTGCTTGCCTTTGTCGACTATGTCATTACATAGTTTACTAATAATTCTTCCCTTACCTCCCCTGATTTCAATCGAAGTGTACCAAACCCATACAAGTGAATAGAATCGCCCACAATGTGTAGGAAAAATGCCAAAAGAGAGAGCTGTAAATGAAGTAGTCTAATAATTGCTGCATAGGGTCGCTGCTAATACAGGAATAGCTAACGTTTACTGGTTGTGATAATTAAAAATCAGCATACTCGGCATTAGTTGTTAACTTATTTTGGTGCTAAAAGAGAACTGTCCTACAGCGTAACCTGTAATTGTCATTAAAAAAATTTTGAGAAAAAAATTTGGCGTTATGGCTAATTCCCCATTTCAGTATTTACAGTGCCTGATAAAAAAAAAAAAAAACTCCAGCATCGAGACGACATGGTCATATGTCCGCGTAACTTCGTACAATTACATACCATCGGCGGGAATGTGAATGGTCGGAATTGAAATTCTCTGTGACAGATAGAACGGAGTGTTAGTGTTGTTTGTGCTTAGTATTGTCACCAGACCTTGGCGTGAATAGCGTCAGATGCTGAGTGATCGCAGTGAAGGGCATGGGGGTGCGCCATAATCGTGTTGGACAGCGTTATCAGCATTATACCGAGTCTGAAAGGGACCTCATTGTGGGTTTCTGTTTGCCCGTCAGATCGAATCGAGCAATATCCAGATTTGTGAGGCATTCTCATGTGACAGTGGCCCGATGTTGGACTGCGTGGGAAAGTGAGGGCTGGCATATTCGTCGTTAAAAGTTCTGGCGACCACATCTGACCACCACAAGGAACTGAGGTTGTATTGTGCACCTAGCACATCGTAATCACATCTGCGACTACCGTCCGAGAACAATAATGAACCCCCTGCTACATTCTGTGTCGTCCCACAAATGGTTCAAATGGCTCTGAGCACGATGGGACTTAACATCTGAGGTCATCGGTCCCCTAGAACTTAGAACTACTTAAACCTAACCAACCTAAGGACAGCACACACATCCATGCCCGAGGCAGGATTCGAACCTGTGACCGTAGCAGTCGCGCAGTTCCAGACTGAAGCGCCTAGAACCGGTCGGCCACAGCGACCGGTTGTCCTCCCACACCATTGGTTGCAGACTAGCAGTAGCCGGAATAGGGAATTACCTTCTTATGTGAAGGTTACCTTTGACACCACATCACAGATGGCTCCATTTGGGGTAGTGCCGTGACTGGAAGAATGGAATGCTGATGCAAGGCGTCGTATTCTGTTCAGCAATGAGTCATGGTTCTAAAATACACCAGGTAACAATCGTCGACAAGTATGAAGTCGACGTAGGCAGAGGTATCATTCTTCAAATATTTTGGACATACACAACACTGTTACTCCTAGCGTTATGGTGTGGGAGCCTACGGGTATGACTTCAGGCTGCGGCTTATTGAAGGAACCCTGATGGCGCATCTGTACCCTACGGCCATCCTGCGTCCTGACGTGTTACTTCTCATGTGACAGCATCGTGGTGACATTTTGCCACAGCACAATGCTCGTCCACACATGGCCCATGTTTCTATGAACTGTCTGTGTGATGTCGAGATACTCCCGTGGCCAGGAAGATACACCAGATCTGACTCACGTAACATGTTTGGGATCAGCTCGGACATCGACTCCGCCTCAGTGCCATTTTGCAGTATATCAACGACCAGTTAAAATAGTTTTGAGCTTGTCTCAAAAGAAGGTTGGAACACCTGTATGATACCCGTCCCAACCGAATCAGTGCTCGCATACAGGCCAGAAGGGGTGCGACGTCATACTGGTAAATGGATTCATACTGCCGTCTTTGTAAATTTGACGACTCGATTTTGTATTCACTGAAATAACATTACATCCCCTCTCAACGTGTGAAGTTTTGTTTTCGTCCCTCTTACCGTGCTGGATGGTTTTCTTTTTCCCTGTCCTGTACGTAGGAATGTTGAAGTACAAAAGTGAAACATATTGTGAGAACGGAGAACTGCAAAGTAGAATAGTGAAAATGACTGAAGGTTGGGGTATGCTGAGATCTTACAAAGAGGAGCTGAAGAATAAAGGTACATTAGGCAAAGAAGTGCGGAAGTAATCCTCGAAGTATAAGCATAGGATGGAGATGTTGGAGGAAAATCCGCAAAATGATTTTGAAAAAAGTGTTATGGAGAAGGCACTACTCAGAAAATGCAGTTAATAGAAGGAGTTCAATTGTCTGAGAAATGTTGCAACGTTCGTAAGACTGACATTATACAAGTATCTTTTCAATTCGTGTCATGTATGGATGTTTCTCCTTTGCACTGGATTGTTTACTGCAAGATTCCCTCAGTTTATCCTTAATAATAATAATAATAATAATCATAATCATAGCAGTTATTCCGTCACAACAGAAAGTCCAGCTTTTATCTGGAAATTCAGTATTTGTAAGTCTGGAATATTAATCAAAGTTTTTAACTTCCTCGGCTTCCTTGAGTGTCATTCCAGCACAGGGTATTATCATTATCATCAGTTTGAGATCCACTGCTGGCTGTAGACCTTTAGCAGATTTATCAAAGTATTAGCGTCTTCAGCTGTACGTGTCCACGTGGTCTTGCATGTTTTTTCTCGTCATGTGTTCACCTTCATTTAGTATGTTGCTTCGGTCTTCACTTATCACTTGGAACCCAGCCTAAACCTTTCTTGTTCTGCCTACCACTCATTCACTTTGTTATAATTTAGAGTCGTAATTACATCTTCCCCCCTCCAGAGTTTCTTCGGTTTCCTGCACCACTTGTGTCAGCAGAGTGTGTGCGCCGTCTCTACTGACATCCTTGGCGACGGGAAGTTAAACTTAATCTTCCTTCCACGTGAGTGAGATTCCTGGTACATCTTTTGTCTTCCTGTTCTCTTTTTTTTTTAATTTCCCTTCCACTCCAATCACTTTCCTGGTACTCCCCCCCCCCCCCCCCCCCCCTCCAAGTAGTTCCCAACTTGCATCTGTCCATTGCTCGCTTGACAAATTGTGAGGTACAAAGGTACTTCACTTTTACCCATTTTATGTCAATTTGTTGCACGGTGTAGCTACGCACAGGGTGTCCCAGAAATGTTAGGATAAACATAGAGGGGTTGTAGAGAGTGTCTCGAGGACCAAATCGAGGATCGGAACCCGTGTCCGGAAACGTCATCTAACGACGCTGCGCAGCGTCGAAGCTATAGGAGCCGGCGGTCGTCTCGAGGCCACCTCTTCGGCAACAATCGTGACTTTGTGCGCTGACGGGCCGTAGGCAGAACATCTCGCAATGTTGTTTGTTATACAGTGATCGCCACCCACGATCACCAGTAAAGAAGATGGGGCTAACTGCTGCATAGACAACAGTGTCTCCTATGA
Organism: Schistocerca serialis cubense; assembly: GCF_023864345.2. NCBI lineage: Eukaryota > Metazoa > Arthropoda > Insecta > Orthoptera > Acrididae > Schistocerca > Schistocerca serialis. Next base: position 168,537,893 of record NC_064644.1, on the reverse strand, counting down.
ATGCGAAGCTCTTTTGCCTAGGTGGACGATGGTTTCGGACACGGGTTTCCATCTGCAGTTTATTTTTGTCATGTATACCCAAAAAAGCTGGAAATTTTAGAGGGTTCCAGAAGAAAAATAAACTTCGGATGGAAATTCGTGTCCGAAACAGTCAACCAGTTTATTAGTGACTATGGTTCTTAGATAAATCAATAACTGACGCGATGGATGTTTTATGGAATTGAGGCGGAACCATTAAAATATGTATAGCCTTTTACGGTAGTTAACGATTTCTTCGAGAATCAGTGAAAGTCGCAAACGTTTCGTGAAGCTGCTAGAACAGGATCCTACCATCAATAAAAGTCTATGAGCTCACTCCCTGCGCGAACGTTAGGAAGAGCGTCAGAATATTATCTAACGAGAGGTAAGTTAGAGAGGTGCTTACAACTTCAGTTGATAGGATTGTGTTGTGCCACGTTCAGGAAAGGTCTGTGAAGTTCGCGGGTTTATCAAAGACGACGTCAAATACTTGAAAACGCTTGCTTTAACGATTCCGTCTCACTGTCACAAAACATCCGTTGTGACAGTTATTAATTTCTCTCAAGTCCATGTGCCACGAATATACAGACACCCTCAGTTTTGGAATGGTTTTTGCATGAAAGAGCGTAAATCAGAACTGATAATACAGACTGAGTTTACGCCCAAAGCACTACAGAGATTTATATTTCGGTATCCTTCCAGTCGTTGTCTTCGACCTCGCTAGGCACAAAAACTCGTCAAGTGGTTGTAGTAATACTTTGTCACTGTGTATAATTTTCTTTTCGCTTTACGTTGGTTTGTCTCCGAAGCCGATCGATCTGCGCAATTTCATTGACGACAGTGTGGAAGAAGTAAAGAAAATGATTCTGGAACATGGCAGAATCACCATCTAAGAGGTTGCTGACGATGTCGTTGTATACTTTCCCTAATGCCAAGCAATTATTTTGTTCCGAAATTATTGAATTTCGACCAAGAACGACGTCGCGTAGAAGTTGCTTACGGATTGGTTAATGAAGTCGACAACGATCCAGAACTTGTAAAAAAGGCTATAACATGTGACGAAACTTGGGTATAAGGGTATGACGTCGAAACCAAGGCCCAATCGTCCCAATGGAAACTATCTGAAGAGTCAAGATCGAAAAAAAAAAAAAAATATCGACAGTTTCGTTCACGTGTGAAGGTCCTCTCAAAGTTTTTTTCGATTAAATGGGATAGTGCATAATGAGTTCCTGCCTTATGTTCTTACGGTCAAAAAGAAATACTACTTGGAATTTATTTGTCGTTTGAGTGAAGCAATCCGAAGAAAACGATCAGAAATGTGGCAAAACCACAATTGCCTCACGATAATGCTCCCGCTCACACCTCAACGCGCATTAGTGACTTTCTGGTAAGAAACAAAACCGTTACGTTGTCTCAACCACTGTATGCGCCGACATGGTCCCCAGCGACTTCTTTCTATTCCTGAGGCTGAAGAGAACCATGAAAGGACGTTGTTTTGCCACCATTGATGAGATGAAAACAAAATCGCTGAAGGAGCTGAATACCGAACGAAAAGTGATTTCCAGCATGTTGGTAGAATTCAGTGTGGTCCCCCGTTTGTTGTTTGTTCATGAGATGGTGAGGGTTACGAGGTTCACATCTTGGAGTGTGTGTATTTACCACACAACATAAAATGTCGAATTCTTTCGTTATAATGGTTTGTTTGTGTATACCTCTGGCACAGATACCCGGTGTAAATGTGTCGAAGTATTTACTGACCTAAAGAAGCATTTCATATAAGCAGCACACCCAGCTGTTGCAGGGAAAAGAAGGGAACCAGCGGAAAATGCTCCTGTCCACGTTCCTCTTTAAAAGACTATGACAGAAATATGGAGTACCATTTTCCACAGTTCTCAACCCGTATTCTTCACCAAAAACTTTGGCATGCAAATCATTTGCGCATCTTTGTGCTGAAAAAGAGCTGCAGAGAGACAGTGATGGTGAAAGAAGAGAGGTGCTAGTGAAAGTGGCGGGGGGAAGGGGGAGAGAAAGAGAGAGGGGGTGGGGAGAAAGTGTCAGCGAAAAGGAAAGATGGAATACGACAATAGTTCTGTGAGCCAAAGTAAGAGGAGGTACTGATAGTGAGAGTCAATGGCAATGAAAGAGAAAGAGAGAAGGATGGCGATACAAGCAGTGGGACGAAAAGGGAGAGAAGACGGTATAAATGAGAATTACAGATGAGTCGGGACCATACACAAGCTTGGGGTTGAAGGGGGGGGGGGCGGCGTTATCCTCCCAGACCAGCGAACTTTGACATGTAGTTAGTTATAGGGGAGGGCGCATTTTGGACCGAAATTTTAAAGGCGTGAGTATATGGAATAAGTTGAACCCCCTCCCCCTAAAATTTTTAAGCTGCCAAGATATGGTGGAGACAGAGACAGAGGCAGAAGGAAAGAGGTTTGTAGAAGTAACATTTTGTGCAAGCTAACATATGAATCGTTCCTTACAGGATGCGTCGCCCTGTTTTTGAAACTAAGAAGTAGAAGGTCCATACCCAAGGACCATATGTCTATAAGCGGAGAAATGCGCCTATTTACGGTAAAAAAAATTGTGAAGGAAGATCCACATGTGTGGCCCGATGGAACGAAGAGGTTATAGGCTCGCTTTGTTACCTGTCTGTCTCTCAGACTGTTAAGAAACCTTTTTTTCTGAGGAACGGCTAGACGTATGAAGTTGAAATTTATGCCACACACTGAGGTCTACTGTCCCTTGGCGGTGTAAAACATTTACGCTTCTAAGTCGATGCAATCAAAAGATACGGCTATTTGTCACACATTTTGGTACTTGCAGAGTCACTTATCAAATATTTGAGAGTATTTTTGTTCTGTCGTTGCAACTACAAAAATGCATGTTTTTTTCCCACCAGACGCGTTTCGCTTTATTGAGGTTAAGTATCATCAGTGGTCTGTAATTAAATTATTTGCATTTTGATTTGCTTTTAAATCGAAAAAGCAGCGATGTGCTAGCAGACGGCATTTCCCGATGTAAGCGAGAAATCAACCGAAAATCACCGTAAGTGCAAATCAACTTACTCTTAACGAACTGTTTTTCGATGTAAAAGCAAATCAAAATGTAAATAACTTAATTACAGACTACTGATGGTGCTTTACCTCAATAAAGCGAAACGCGTTTGGTGAAAAAAACCACGCATTTTTGTAGCTGTAACGACAGAACAAAAATACCCTCAAGAATTATAAAGCAACTACAGACACTATGGCCACACAAACTAAGAATTTAATATCACTTATCAAAACCTATAAGGTGCGTCCCATTGACATAGCATCATGAAATTTAGCAAGAAGCAAGGTTCCACAGCACAACTACCGGTAGAGGAAAAAAAAATCCGAAAATTTGTAATTATATTACATAAAAATATTTTTTGCCATTAAAACCTACACAGCATTCATCATCCGTCAAAAGCACAATAGAAAAAAATATTGCTGCATGCAAATATAAAATTTAAGTTGCAGTCATATTTTAGAAAGTAAATCAAAAATATGTTATTAAATCTTCTCTCTCTACGTATATAAGCTGAAGTCCCCTGCTTCGTAAATGTCCGTGTTAGTCTCAGGAGCTTCTGTAGAGATTGTGATACGGCTTTGGAATTCCGGGGCTGATGCTTGCCAGTATCGATATCGATAACAAGGAAAAGTCATAGAGATTCTCGAGCCCCAGGATGGATGAGAACTATCTACACACATGGTTAAGTTTGTACGCAACCCTCAACGCGCGGATCCTACTCTCACTTGCGAATTTTTCTGCTGTAGCGACACACACACACACACACACACACACACACACACACACACACACACACACACACACACACACAGTCACACAGTGGGAGTGAATGACTAGGAGCTCTGTACTGGCCTATCAGCGCCTGGCACGCTTCCCGCTTCGAAGTGGACGATCCTTTATCAGCGCGACCACTGGCGGTTCTGTGCTGTTCGTTGATAACAGCTGAATGCGCCATTCACTTTCCGCCATCTGATACGAACCTGTTCGATGAATTAGTCAAAGCTCTCATATGCACGAATTATGAGTTTTGTTCCGTCGTCTGTATTCTGCTTTTGGCGAGCGCATTTAGAATGAAACCTGTAATTTTTTATACAGAAGTGTGTGGATTGCTGTGTTATAAAAGTTAAATTACGTGTTTGTATTGGTAGCACTGTCAAAAACAGTATCGTATCGTTTCATAGTAAAAACACGCGTTGTATGTCGAAGTGCTTACGTTTTTCCAAGGAAAAATGACGAATAGATTGATAAATCTCTCAAAAAGTGAAGTATGACGCCAAAACGAAGTGTTTTTAAGAAACGTGGGTTTCATGGTAATAGATTTTCGAATAAAGGGAAACATTGTGTTCAACATGTGGCGAGTGAAGTTACGGACAATGAAATACAGGCAAAATCGTCATTGTCTAGAGAACCACCCATTAGTGCTTGGAAGATTAAAATAAAACGTTGTGATACACAGTTTTCTCAAAACGAAAGTGATGTAAATGGTAGGTTAGGTTATATTCTGATAGATTTACACATCTTAACAAGGGTGTAAGGTGAATGTGTGTGTTGTAAAATATGTGGAGGGCCAGTTAGTTTACATGAAGACAGTGAGGTATCAAATGGACTGGACAGGAACCTTATCATTAATTGTGCCAGTTGTAAATATACTGATTCATTTTGTAATTCTGCTAAGTGTAAAGATAATTATTTTGAAGTAAATGTTAGGTGGTTTTATGGATTGAGAGCTGTTGGCAAAGGACAGACTGCAACAGAAATAATGTGTGCCGTGATGAATATGCCATGCCCACCTTGTAAAATAGACAAGTATATAGGATTTATTGGAGCTGCATTGTGAGTCAATGAAGGCTGCTGCAAATGAAGCTGTTAAAATAAATGATGATATGACTAACATACCAGTAGCGTTTGATGGCACTTGGCAGAAGCGTGCCTACGATTCTAAGAATTCTGTTGCTTTGGTGACCAGTGTGGATAATGAAAAAGGTTATAGATTTCCAGATTTTAACCAACATTGTTATAAGTGTAAGTCAGGGAATGAAGAAGGGCATACCTGTGACATAAATTATGATGGAACAAGTGGTGGTATGGGGGCCTTTGCAGCTACTAAAGTTTTTAGTCGATCTGTGAACGAAAGGGGAGTGTGTTACACTAAGTTCTTAGGTGATGGAGACTCAAAAGCATATAACAGTGTAGTAGCCGCTCAGCCTTAAGGAGCCGGCCGGAGTGGCCGAGCGGTTCTAGGCGCTACAGTCTGGAACCGCGACTGCTACGGTCGCAGGTTCGAATTCTGCTTCGGGCATGGATGTGTGTGTTGTCCTTAGGTTAGTTAGGTTTAAGTAGTTCTAAGTTCTAGGGGACTGATGATCTCATCAGTTAAGTCCCATAGTGCTCAGAGCCATTTTTCAGCCTTAAGGTGAGAAGATTATCACAAAACCGGTATGTGTTGGTCATGTCCAGAAGAGGATGGGCAACAGGTTGAGGAAGTTGAAACAAAGTTTGAGAGACAAGAAACTTTCTGATGGTAAAACCATAAGAGGCGCGCCGACAGACAAAATGACTGATGAACTACAGCATTAGAAATAATACAGAGGATTTGTTGAAAATGAAGCAGGCAGACTACCTTCTTCTACAGACTGTCAACTCCTGGACCTGATTCATACTGCAATTACTGCAATGCCCAGTACTCAAACAGTTCATACAGGCATACACATTCCATCGCAGCAGCAGTCATGGGTATCATATTGAAACTTCTTTATTTAAATGAGTGTTTCTGTACTGAAATTGCAGAATGACAGAGTATATGGAACTTCTACGTTATTTGATTCTGAAACATCTGAGTAAAACTTAACGTACTGAGCCTACTTTTTCTGTACTTTTTCTTATCATGTCAACACTGAGCCACAATATTCTAGCGCAACGCAATCTGACTGCTCAAAAGAATTACAACCTGACTTCAAATAATTAATTCAAAAGAATGGCCCTGACTAAAAAGAAATCTTAACAATAACCTATACGTTTCATTAAGCACTTACCTCGCAAAAATCTTCATTATGCGAACTACTGCAATACAGCGAGCGCCAACATTGCCAGCTAAATAAAAGATTCTAACTACTAAAGCCACTAACTACTAATGGGCATGTGGTTAGCAAAGGAAAGATGCTGTTGCTAATCAAATAATGTATTTTACATCTAGTACAAAGGTATATAATCATAAATAATATTCAATCTCCAAGTCGAACATGTACAGATCGTTAGCCTACGCTAACACTTCAGACCTCTACCCTCCACCAATGCCAACTTCTGACATCTAACACCCATCACTACTGGCTGTTCACCTCCAACTGCCCAACAGTACTTCCATCACTGCTGGCGACTTAACTTCCAACTGCCCAACACTACTGGCGATTAACTTCCAACAACGAGTCCAACCAGCCACAGAGTCTCTTACAAAGAAAGCGCAGTCAGAGATCCAGTGCAATGCGCTACACAGCGCTGCCAACACAGAAGCAGCCCACATACAATAAAACCTACTTACAGACACCTGACGAATCCTATATAACTGAAGAAGTGTCTGCATGGTCAGACTCAAAATCCCACTGAGTCGTTCAATAATCCTATACGGACTCACTCACCAAAATATGTTTTTCTTGTAATGAAGACTCTAAAGTGGGGTGGTCAGTGATGATGTTATTGCTTTTAATGATGGCAGCATTGGTAGGGTGAAAGTGCTGCAGCATATGGGAATTAAACCTGGAGCATACTGCATCAGAGAACTTGAACGGATGGACAAGGTTTGCATTGATAAAGCAGAGTATGCACCACTAAGGAGTCCAGAAAGAAGAAAAAAGTTGGAAAAAGATCAAGAGGGATATACAGTATGGTGCAGGGTGCATCTGAGTGACTAAAAATAAAAAATTAAGCGTATATTGAGTTACAGCCTTTTGAAACTTTAGAAGCCGTTCCTGAAAGTTTAGATTTTCTGTTGCGTTTTTCCCTAAATCTCAGAAAGCACTTCGAGTAGAGTATTCAAATTTTCAGGGAGTATTAACATACATATCCTGAAACACTGAACTAAAAGAAGAACATAATGTTAGGTATAATTAAAATTATTTAGGATAACGTACAAAAAAGTACACAAAATTTTAACCATGTAATAAAAAAATTGTAGACCTATTTCTGAAAGCAGTGGCTGAAATGCAATTATTGTACACTACTGGCCATTAAAATTGCTACACCAAGAAGAAATGCAGATGATAAACGGTTATTCATTGGTCAAATATATTATACTAGAACTGACATGTGATTACATTTTTACACAACTTGGGTGCATAGATCGTGAGAAATCAGTACACAGAACAACCACCTCGCTTGCCGTAGTGGCCGAGCGGTTCTAGGCGCTACATTCTGGAATCGCGCGACCGCTGCGGTCGCAGGTTCGAATCCTGCCTTGGGCATGGATGTGTGTGATGTCCTTAGGTTAGTTAGGTTTAAATAGTTCTAAGTGACTGATGACCTCAGGAGTTAAGTTCCATAGTGCACAGAGCCATTTGAACCAACCACCTCTGGCGGTAATAACGGCCTTGATATGCCTGGGCATTGAGTCAAACAGAGCTTGGATGGCGTGTACAGGTACAGCTGCCCATGCAGCTTCAACACGATACCACAGTTCATCAAGAGTAGTGACTGGCGTATTGTGACGAGCCAGTTGCTCAGCCACCATTGACCAGACGTTTTCACTTGGTGAGAGATCTGGAGAACGTGCTGGCCAGGGCAGCAGTCGAACATTTTCTGTATCCAGAAAGGCCCGTACAGGACCTGCAACATGTGGTCGTGCAATATCCTGCTGAAATGTAGCATTTCGCAGGGATCGAATGAAGGATAGAGCCACGGGTCGTAACACATCTGAAATGTAACGTCCACTGTTCAAAGTGCCGTCAATGCGAACAAGAGGTGACCGAGATGTGTGACCAATCACTCCGGGTGATACGCCAGTATGACGATGACGAATACACGCTTCCATTGTGCGTTCACCGCGATGTCGCCAAACACGGATGCGACCATCATGATGCTGTATACAGAACCTGGATTCATCCGAAAAAATGACGTTTTGCCATTCGTGCACGCAGGTTTGTCGCTGAGTACACCATCGCAGGCGCTCCTGTCTGTGATGCAGCGTCAAGGGTAACCGCAGCCGTGGTCTCCGAGCCGATAGTCCATGCTGCTGCAAACGTCGTCGAACTGTTCGTGCAGATGGTTGTTGTCTTGCAAACGTCCCCATCTGTTGACTCAGGGATCGAGAAGTGGCTGCACGATCCGTTACAGCCACGCGGATAAGATGCCTGTCATCTCGACTGCTAGTGATACGAAGCTGTTGGGATCCAGCACGGCGTTCGTATTACCCTCCTGAACCCACCGATTCCATATTCAGCTAACAGTCATTGGATTTCGACCAACGCGAGCAGCAATGTCGCGATACGATAAACCGCAATCGCGATAGGCTACAATCCGACCTTTATCAAAGTTGGAAACGTGATGACACGCATTTCTCCTCCTCACACGAGGCATCACAACAACGTTTCACCAGGCAACGCCGGTCAACTGCTGTTTGTGTATGTGAAATCGGTTGGAAACTTTCCTCATGTCAGCACGTTGTAGGTGACGCGACCGGCGCCAGCCTTGTGTGAATGCTCTGAAAAGCTAATCATTTGCATATCACAGCATCTTATTCCTGTCGATTAAATTTCGCGTCTGTAGCACGTCATCTTCGTGGTGTAGAAATTTTAATCGGAAGTAGTGTAGTTCAGTAGACTCAGATCATACAGTTTAACGTCCTGTAAAAGTTTCATGTCAATGGATACAGTGGTTCCTGAAATACAGGGAAACTGTCACTAAATTTGACATTGTCGGGATAGGGCTTTCTAACTCCCCTTCAAGCGACACACGAACCGACGCTGTCTGCTGGCGGAGACGGCGCCGTGAGAGAGCTAGCTAGCTGGCTGGCGTACCGTACAGTACCGTCTGCCGTGCGGACCTGAGCGCGCGCGCGGCTGCGCACTGCGCCGGATATCCTGCTTCGGCACAGCACAGCGGCCGTGCCCGCTGCCTACCGGCCGTCGGCCGCAGGTGGACGGCAACCGGCGACGTCTGACAAGTGCGGCGCTCGTCCCTGGCTGCGCCACTGCCAGCTGACCGAGGGTTGGCTCAGTGGAACTGTTAGCAGCGCTGCACGGGCCGTGTCATAATAATGATGCGGGTCAAGCTACACGAAAGTACTCGTTCAAGTCACGTTAATATGTCCACCGACAACGTTAGACGGTATGTCCAATAACCACTCACAGGCGGCAGGTGGCAGTACAAGCTGTGGAGGGTATATAAGGCGCGTCAGGGGACGGGGATAACAGTGCTGTGTTTCTCGTAATGGAAAAACGTAGTGATTTATCTGACTTTAAGAAAGATACACTATGTGATCAAAAGTATCCGGAGACCTGGCTGAAAATGACTTACAAGTTCGTGGCACCCTCCATCGGTAATACTGCAATTCAGTATGGTGTTGGCCCACCCTTAGCCTTGATGACTGCTTCCACACCTGCCGACAGAAAGCGTGGGATGGTGGTGGTTTCTTGCAGAAATCACCGACGAAACCTTTGTCTAAGAGTAAGATTGGCAGTCACGAAAATAGAGTAATGTATGCGAAAACGAATGCTTCTCGGAGAGGAAACTTCACCTTACGTGATAGTTTTAAACGTTTGTCAGCTCTCTATGTCCGCTTCTACCATATAAGGATATGGCACAGAGTCGAAGTAGGTATCCCGCTTGTTTGAATTGTAATGCTACTGTAGTGAGCTGTAAGTTACAACTCTGTTTCCATCCGTCTCCAATGTGCAGGGTGGAAACACCGTGGAAACAACGAAGGAAGTAGAATTTGCGACCTCCGACCTGCCTGTGATACCCGCCAGTCACACTAATGCCTACTAGGAGGAATTGCAATAGGAAAAATACTTTCAGTAGGGTACTCATAAATTTGTCTCTAGGCTCAATCTGGCTTCCCTCCTGGTTTTTTGTCCCCTTAGTATGCTGTTGTAGATGATAGTACGTCTGTGGGACTCCTTATTCGATGGTGCTACGTTATGTGGATTCTCTGTCTAAGCCAGGAGATGGTTATAATTAAAGTGCATTTACTCTCAGAGATCCAATGTCGGTTGTAATTAACTTATGGTAGCGAAACTTGAGATACGCTAATGAGTTAATACGGAAACGATTTACGCTGAAAAAAAGTAGTTCCAATTTTGGCCACAAGGTGCAAATCTGGCACTGTGAGTGTAAGAAAGGCGTACAGAAACGTTTCCATATGTAATGGATTAAGACGGGACTTGGACACAAACCGTCGATCTGCTGAGAATAGCATAATGTTGATTGTATTATTAACCGTCATTTACAAAATTTGTTCAATATGAGCGCGAGAGACGTCGAAGAGGTGCTACATCCGTAAAACGACGTGATGAACAGTTGCTGGCAGCATTTCCGGTCGAATCTGAGCAACGTGTTCTTGTATACTGGCCTGCACATCAGGTGGAAACCGAAAATGCGTTCTTTTATGTATACTCAGAGCCAAAAGTCACATTGATTTAGATGAGGTGATCTTGGAAGTCATGTGTCTGGAAAACCTTTGGAGATTATGGGTTAGTGGAAGGTTACATTAAGCAGATCTCTCACTGGGCAAGCGACATGAGGTGTTGTTACATCTCGCATGAAAACAGTGGTTTCCACACAATTGTGATCTTCCGAAGTATGAATCACGTGCTGTACAAAGAGGTCTCGATAACGTGCAGACGTTGTGGTACACCTGACAGGCCCTCTGGGTGTACTTTTGTCAAAGAAGAACAGACCGAGAATAAAGGTACTTGTGAATCTACACCACACAGTCACATAAGACGAGCGCAATGGCTCTTTGTGCACAACACAAGATTTTAACAGTACTCCAGATTCGGCCGTTTTGTGTATTCACTGAACCCTGTAGCGCAAAATGTGCCTCGTTACTCCACAGAATACTGCCCGGCCACGTGTTATCATCTCTGATCCATGGCAGAAACCAAAGAGCGAATTTAGAACGTTGCTGCGAACCATGAGGTTTCAGTTGCTGCACCGTCTGGCTCTTGTGTGGGTACCAGTGTAGACTAGACCGCAGAACTTTCCGTACTGTTGACCATGGGCTGCATAATTCTCGTGACTCCGGACGAGCACTAGCATTGCCCGGGGCACGTGCTGAATGGTCAGTTACAGCAACAGCGACGTCGTTAATAACTTCCACTGCTATAGGACACCATCCTTTTCCAATTGCCACACTAAGCTCGCCGGTGTTTTCGAATTTCATTATCATCTTCTTTAAACCATTTAATGACACGGGGCCTTTCCTCAAAACAGTTTCACTAACAGCCCACGGTCTCTCCTCTCGATAGCTATGCTGTTCACTCACGTTATGGCTTGTCTAATGGTGGATGTCATACCGTCATACAGTGTACAGCGCCAGATCTGCATCTGGTGGCCAAAATAGGAATCAATTTTTTCCACCATAATTCGGTTCCGCATTAATGCATTAGCTTATGTGCCAAGTTTCGCTGCCATACGACAATTACAGCCCACATTGTGACTCTGTGAGTAGCTGCACTTTAATTTACAAGCACCCGACACATTCACGACGACACCAGGGACATCAAAAAATACCTTCTACTACACTGTCCTAACATTTCACAGTAAAGTTTGATAAAAGTTTATTACAAAGTCTGCACATCGCGACCATGACGTTGTGCCTCTTCTAAGCTCTACTATACTACCGTTATAGTAGGCGCCTTCTGACCGTCGTCCGCAGCTCGTGGTCGTGCGGTAGCGTACAAAGTCTGCACATCGCGACCATGACGTTGTGCCTCTTCTAAGCTCTACTATACTACCGTTATAGTAGGCGCCTTCTGACCGTCGTCCGCAGCTCGTGGTCGTGCGGTAGCGTTCTCGCTTCCCGCGCCCGGGTTCCCGGGTTCGATTCCCGGCGGGGTCAGGGATTTTCTCTGCCTCGTGATGACTGGGTGTTGTGTGATGTCCTTAGGTTAGTTAGGTTTAAGTAGTTCTACGTTCTAGGGGACTGATGACCATAGCTGTTAAGTCCCATAGTGCTCAGAGCCATTTTTCTGACCGTCAGTTGAGAACCTGATAGGTCCTATTATATTGCACGCGAGCGGCTTTCATACGTATTCACTTGTTTACTAATTTGAGTGTAAAATATCTTGAAAAATATATCCGTTAGAAGATTATTGTTATAGAGGCTTTTCCCGCGCCCGGTTTTATTCATTTCATGATGTACACTTAAATTGTTAATAAACGGATTACTTTCGCTTGTGATTTCCGCGCTACCGTACTGCCATTGTTCACATAAAGTGGAGGTCCTGAGGCTCGCCTACAGACCAAAAATATAGAAAAAATATCTTCAAACCAACGGAAAATTGACTTCCACGACTTAGGATTGCAAGTTTGACTATGTAGTCAGTCACAAAGTGAAAGTACCCAGCACCTGTTACACACCACCTGCTTCAGTTAGTAGCTCTGTGAAGAGGTGTTGATAATTACGTGAAGTATTTTAGATAATTTCGATGTGTAGCATAAATAATGCGCTACTGAGCAACATAGATACTAATTTCAATTAGTGTTTATTGTTCTGAAAGTCAGCCGTCGTTGAGTGTGGTCGTTTCACTCCCTAGCTATTCCAGTAGCTGCACAAAATGTACAGAAATTCACGCTTCTTATCTTCGTAATAACCAACTAGTCTGTATGCACAGATATAAACTTTGTCGTTCTTTTACTAGATTAATTACTTCAAGACTTCATCCTGGTTTCATTTTACGTAGCGTGAACTAACATTTCGTGTTTCCCCTAAGCAACGAATACACAGGTCTATTCCAGCTAGACGTAACGCGAACAACAGAAAACGAAGAATTTCAGTTTAGCTGGCTGCCCTTTTAGTTTTGGAAAGATCGTAGTTTCCTTATAGAGGAACTTGCTTCGTTATAGGTGCTTTCTGATTTGACTCTGAGAAAGAATGAACTCTTATTACGTGCCTTGTGCTACGTAACTACTGGTATTCAGTTATTTTTACTAATCAGCTCTTTCAGAGCTACGACTTCAGCGTTCAACAAATTTACAGATGTCAGTGTCATCTCAGTTAAAACTGCAGACAGTACTTAATAATACCAGTAAATGACAAGAGTTGTAAATTGTTTTACTTCTCCATTGATATTCATTCCACTACTAACCACAAGAGAGTAATCACATGAGCCATCTGTTTATATTCCTTACTTGATATTCCCTGACCGTAAAGTCGAAGAGAATAAGTAATAAATTTTACTCGCGTCCTCCAGTTTAATCACTAAACAAATTTTGTGAGAGGAAGTCAAAAAGTAAAGGGACTTCTGAAAAAAGGAATATTTATTGTGATGTTAGAAAACTGAAGCATGCATTATTTTTCTACGTAATCCCCCTGAACTTCAGCTTACTTTGTCCAGATTTCACAAGTCTTTTGATTCTGTCAGAAAAAAAAAAAAAATGTTTTCCGTTGCACCTATAACCAATTTTGCGCCGCATAAATGACTCCTGCATGGGTTGTAAATATTCTTCTCTTGAGGGCTTCCTTAAATGTTCCAAACATATGGAAATCGCTTGGAGCCACGTCTGTACCGTATAGCGGGTGTTTCAGCAGTTCGAAACCCAAATCCTTTATTCTTTTGGCCGTCCGTTAGGAAGAATGTGGCCGAGCGTTATCTTCCTGCAGGATGTCACATGTTCGCAGTTTTCCGCGATGTTTGGATGTGATAGCAGGTTTCAGTTTAGTTCGTAACACTTCACAATAGTTCTCACTGTTCACAGTTTCGCCTCTTGGGGTGAAAAAAACGGCTACCGCACCTTCTGTGTCTCAGAATAGTGTTAGAATAATCTTCCAGATGATGGTTGAAGTTTAAATTTCTTTTCTGATGATAATGGCTGTTTCCAAACCATGCTCGCAACTTCATTTTTCGGTTCGTGATGATGTACCCACATTTTGCCTATAGTAACGATTTGCTGTAAAAATCCATCTCCTTCGCGGTGATAAGAGGCCAAATGCTTCGAGAGAAGTCCATTCTTTGCGCCTTATGCTGTGCTGACAATTCTTTCGGTACCCATCTTGCACATACTTTCCGAATATTTAGCCTGTCGTGCAGGCGTCACAAAGAGATGTTCTTCCATGTTTGAAGCGCTCTATCCATTCGTAGATCTTGCTTCGCGATAAACAGCTGTCACTCTACTGCGCTTCCATTCGACAAATAACTTCCGCAGTTTTAAAAACTTCCGCAAACAAAAAGCGAATCCCTGCCCACATTTCTTCCTTGGTGCAGATCGACACAGGAATTGCCTTGTTTCACATTATGCTACAATACAACGACTAACACGGGAATAAGAGTGACACGTTTATAGTTTAGTTGCAGATGACAATACTTCAGCTCTGGATACTAGCAGTGTTACCAAACGCCACGGCGAGAAACTGAAAAGTCCCTTAACTTTTTGACTTCCCCTCGTATTTCATCCATCCATTCAGTCATGCGCAACAATTAAGTGATAACTTTACAAAAGTTCAAAATGGTTCAAATGGCTCTAAGCACTATGGGACTTAACATCTGAGGTCATCAGTCCCCTAGACTTAGAACTACTTAAACCTAACTAACCTAAGGACATCACACCATCCATGCCCGAGGTAGGATTCGAACCTACGACCGTAACAGCAGCGCGATTCCGGACTGAGGCGCCTAGAACCGCTCGGCCACAGCAGCCGGCTTTACAAAAGTAGTTACATTCCCAGAGTTACGGAAGTGCTGTTTACCTAACTGGGAAAAATCGTGCGTTTCACTTCTGCTACGTTACAATTAAGGCCCCTTAAGCGATCAAACAATTTGCCAAACTTCACTTGCTTGTCAAATTATGAACCAGTGTGCTGCTTTGTTTGACGAGTTTGTCACACATCGACTGTGTTTGAGAGAAATTTTAATTGATAACCGATTTGACATACAAGTTTGACCGTTTACTCAAGTGCGTGTGTCAAACCATTTTTAAATGCTTAACGGACATCGAAGTTGCCGGATCTGACGAATGTTGATGTTTCGCCGCGGATTTTGAGCGAGAAAGATCAAAAGAGTTTGTGGACATTGGCACTGGCAAGACCATTGGCACTCACGAAAATGGTAGAGTTGTTGCTTGTTTCCCTCTCAAATATTACACAGCAAGGCGTTAAGAAGAAAATCTATGTTCTACGCGCGACGAACAAACGGATGTATAATAAAATAAAAAAAATCGTAACACCAGTTCTTCCTGGGCGATTTGTACGTATTTTTTAAAATTTCCATTTTTAGAGGACCAAGTAGAAAAGGAAGTCGGTACTAGTACAATCGAACATCACGTAATTAATGTTTAATTAGTATCAGTATTTGTATTTAGCGTCGTCAAATGTTTTATATATATAAATTTTTTTATAAATTTCATGTAACATCGTATTACAAGCATTTTTTTGTCATGGAATTGCTCCAGCTGTAGCAGAGTATTCACAGAAACGTTTTCGAACTTTTTTTGATATAAAATTTGATGCTTTATGCGGTTGAACTTGAAACATGTCATTTGAACATATTCTCTGTGAAACAGGTGTAATATTACCGGTAGCAAAATCTTCAGTATTTACACTGACGTATAGTTTGATAAGCTTAGTTAGTACGTCTGCACGCTTGTTTGACAAACCCATGGATAGCAGATAGTGAATTTTACAAATAAATTTAGAGTAACAGAAGCTTGCTGCTTGTATTGCAAGAGTGATAGGCTTCGCCTGTTTCCGTAAAAGTCACTTGTTGCCATAAAAGTGATGTTAGACACAGCTCTGACAAAAACGAGTATTCTCTCTATTATCGCACTCAAAACGACAGGAAACCGAATGATTGACGATTACTCTCATTACAATGATATTGTAACGATAGGATTATGGTTTATGACTTCAGGCGCCAATCTAGGGACACAGCATCGATACTTCACTCATCAGCAATCCCGGTTGGTTGATTGATTCGTGGAAGGGGACCAAACAGCGAGGTCATCGGTCACTTCGAATTAGGGAAGGATAGGGAAGGAAGTCGGTCGCGCCCTTTCAAAGGGACCGTACCAGCTTTTGCCTGAAGCGATTCAGAGAAATCACGGAAAACCTAAATCAGGATGGTCGGACGCGGTTTTGAACAGTCGTCCTCTCGAATGCGAGTCCACTGGAGCCCTCGAGTGATTCCTTCCGCTCATTTCATTCTTTTTTTTTTTCACAACTACACTCCAAAGTGCTCGACGGTCCCTGTTCGTCAGTAGATCTTGGTACTGCTTCTCTACTGGCTATACAGTACTCCCTGCCTCCTTTTATACTAGCGGGTTCACCTCTCGTGTCATCTAGTGGTCAATTACACAGTACATATGGGTGTTCGGATACTTTTGATCGGATAATGTATTTGTTGTTGGTTAGTTACGTACTGGCCTGAAAAGTTTCGTCGCCAGTCTCCAGCTCAGGCTGCAGAAAGTTTATTCAGTTGCACGAGGGCGTCTGACATTTGACTTTTCCTCACTAAAGAGAACGGCGCGCCATAAATGCAACAGTGAAACTTAATTTTGGCATTTAGGCCAACAGTAGCTGTCATCCAGTTAGCTGACCATCTCTCCTGGGAGTTTATCCGCGCGCTAGGCCACTGTGTGGGCGGCTCCTTTATGTACCCGTTCCTCACTTCGCAGTCCAAATAGGATTACTCCGTTTCTGTACCTGTGGCGTGTTCATATCGTCGCCGCGCTCCAGAAGTATAATTTCTCAACACTGTCGTACTGGTCAGAATTCCGAATGCTATTTGCAGCAACAAATTATTTACATACTGAAACGGCGTCCGGTCACATCTTACGTATTTCAGACATGCACATTGACTAAGGTAGTGTATTGTGGCTGCGCTTTACTTGTCACGTCGTTCTTCCGAAATGCACGTAAATATTTTATGAAGCACAGTCGAACGGCGAAAAGTATCCTCATGCAAAGACTCATACACAGTTAACCAATTAAAAGTTAAATGGCCACAAAAGTCTGAATGAAGCAATCCGGCGAGTGGGAAACTAGTACACAGTAATGCTACTCTAATACAGAGGTACGTTTTCTAACAAATAATTACCGAGAGAACCTAAAATAACACAAAATGAGTAATAGATGTCAGTTCTCTATAAGATCATCGGTAAACGCACAGAAACGGTTTACACTCTATAGAGGTGGGATTTCGTTGTGTTCCTCCGGCCTGTGAACTGACTTCCCCAAGCCCTTGTAATGGAAGCAGCAGTGGAATGTAGATTTTGCCATACCGTGCAGCTTTGAAGTTCTTCACATTTCCATAAACCTGCAGAAGTGGAAGCAGCGGTTAGAACATTAAACAATTCCCAGCATTAGCCAGGGATTGATCAGGAACTTTTCTATTTGTGATCGGCACATACCCACCGAGCCACCGATAAGAGAAAAAGCGAGAGTTAGGAAACTACTCGTATTGTCAGTGAGACAATGTAAGTTTTAAAATAAATGCACGTAAATACGTGCGTTCGTTTAATAAAAAATAAGAAAGAAAAAAAGAAATCAGCGGGATACCGCGAGTTACTTACACCAAACCCCTCAGAAAATAACTGTGAACGACCTTTCAAAATATTGTCATTGGAGTTCGGCTTAATCCTGTGTAAGAGTTAAATGTGCGCTGT
The DNA here is from genome assembly GCF_023864345.2 of Schistocerca serialis cubense. NCBI lineage: Eukaryota > Metazoa > Arthropoda > Insecta > Orthoptera > Acrididae > Schistocerca > Schistocerca serialis. The sequence continues at coordinate 168,520,007 of NC_064644.1, read as the reverse complement.
CCCAATACTGCTACCTCACTTTTCAACTTCATGCGAATAAGAGGGCTCCGGTTGGTACTCCGCCGTTCAGTACTTGGCGCTCGAGCGTTAGGCGGCTGCAGCGAGGGCGAGCGACTGACAAACTACCGGTCCGAGCGAAAGTTTAAAAGCTGTGCTTTCAGAAGGTCGCAACTGCGTATTAACAAAAGTACGGTCCCAACTTTAGCACAGGATCGCTTGCAGGGGCTGACATATTGCAAGTGTGATCTTTTCTCTTTAAAATATGAGGTCAAGTTGATGATGTTTCCATGTAAGATAAAATGTATTTCCTCTGTGTCCTTCTTTATGCGACACAGAAAATGTTGGCTATTCCAAAGCCGGCCGGGGTGGCCGAGCGGTTCTAGGCGCTTCAGTGTGGAACCGCGCTGCTGCTACGGTCGCAGGTTCTAATCCTACCTCGGGCATGGGTGTGTATGATGTCCTTAGGTTAGTTAGGTTTAAGTAGTTCTAAGTTCAAGGGGACTGATGACCTCAGAAGTTAAATCCCATAGTGCTCAGAGCCATTTGCGCCATTTTGCTATTCCAAATGAATGCACTTCCTGATGTGAAAGGAATATCTTTATCCTCAAAAGCCGTGGGAACAGCTACTACCTATGCGCCAAAAGTTAGCATACAGTTCCAGTTACATAAATCGTAGCGGGCCCTGTTTTTGTATCGTATAAAGAACGGCCAACAGGAAATCGTTTTATCTTATTAGCGTAGGCCAGTCTTGTTAACTGCAAATAAAGTCTGTACCTAGCAGAGGAGCTGCAGTTGGCGCCGTTTAAACGGCAGTAAACGATTCAGCCCGCTTTGCCTCTAAATTTTAGCTCAAAAAAAAAAAATGCTTCAAATGGCTCTGAGCACTGTGGGACTTAACATCTGAAGTCACCAGTCCCCTAGAACTTAGAACTACTTAAACCTAACTAACCTAAGGACATCACACACATCCAGCAGGATTCGAACCGGCGACCGTAGCGGTCGCGCGGTTCCAGACTGTAGCGCATAGAACCGCTCGGCCACCTCGGCCGGCAAAATACGAGAGGTTTTATGCCTTAACGCAAATCACTCTGTGTGACTCGGCCTTCAACTCACAACTTTATTGACAAAGAAAAAAATATTGACCTGGCAATTATTTTCTTCGCGATCGAGTGACTCGGTAGCGGTCTTGATATGTAGGAGAGCGTAAGTTCTTTCCCTAATTACCAAAAACACCCCCCTCTCACCTCCGCCATCACCACGCCACTCTCGATCATTTAAACAACCGAACTCGGTTAATAAAAGAGCCTGCAACGTCTGATTACTTTACATACACGGTCCATTCACATTAAGGTGACCACCGCCTATGTTCGACGTCAGCTTGCAATAACCACTGACAGACGGCAGACTAGCAGTGGATGGTACATAACGTGTATCTCCGGGGTTTGGGGGGACGACGTGAAAAACCGTGCAGTCATTTCGTAACGCGGAAATGTGTTTTACTTGGCGTCCAAAAGGGTACGATCATTGGCTTGCGGGACAATCGTGGAAGCGTTTCCCGTTTGCGTGCCGCCCTGGCTACAGTATACCATGCACGGCAAAATGGCGCTATCCAAAAACGGCGCCGAGGCAAGCGTGATACACCGTGGGCCGTAGATGACAGAGGTGAATGACGTCTGCGGAGTTGTGTATGGGCCAATAGAAGTGCAGCTTTTGAGCAACTGACCGCCTAGATGAACCAACAAGCTACCAACAGTGTTTCCTCAACGACCGTTCAACGAACGTTGCTGCGTATGGGTCTTCGCAGCAGGCACCTGATTCATGTCCCAATGCTGACGGCTGTTCTTCTGCGACGAAGGATGGAATTTGCAAGCAGACACCACACTGTACGTCCTATGATTGGCGACAAGCGCCCCTTTCAGATGAGTCACGTTTTATGTACCATCGGACCCAGAGCAAACACCGTGCCACATTCGTTGGAAGGGTTCAGACAGGAGGAGGAAGCGTTAAGGTCTCAACCGAGAAACCTGGAGCAGTAGGCCACGACACTGGAGTCGACATAGCCCCACGCTCCTGTCAGTACCTTCCAGAACCTCATTGATTCTCTTCCTAAACGTCTCGCAGCGGTCCATGCTGCGAACGCTCGTTATTCACACTTTTGAAAGTAGTCACTTGAGTGTGACTCTATCGTGTGTAAATTAATGCGTTAAATATTTGACGTCAAGCATCTGAAGAATTTTTGGTTGAAGGTGTAAAAACTAAAAACTAAACTGCTCCCGAACAGGCCATGAAGGCCCAACGGTAGCGACTGGCCGCCGCGTCATCCTCAGCCCATAGGCGTCACTGGATGCGGATATGGAGGGGCATGTGGTCAGCACACCGCTCTCCCGGCCGTATGTCAGTTTCCGAGACCGGAGCCACTACTTCTCAGTCAAGTAGCTCCTCAGTTTGCCTCACAAGGGCTGAGTGCACCCCGCTTGCCAACAGCGCTCGGCAGACCGGATGGTTACCCATCCAACTACTAGCCCAGCCCGACCGCGCTTAACTTCGGTGATCTGACGGGAACCGGTGTTACCACTGCGGTAAGGCCGTTGGCGGTTGAAGGTGCAAAGCCCTAATTATGTTGGTTTTACTAAGGGTATCCAGAATGTCAGGACGAATTTGAATTTTGCGCCATTTTGTCATATGACGGTTGGCAGCAGTAATTTTTCCATGTTTGTTATCTGCAGTCCTTTCCATTAGTAGCCCGGTAGCTGTTGTGTGAGCATTGTTGTTTGTTGTTTATTTTCATCGTGGGGCAGACGACAACTCAACAACGTATCCAAGTGGTAAAAAGTTGTTGCAAAAACAGTGAAATTCCCACGGTAACCGTTCGTGAATTGCGTGTGAGTAGCTCCTCAGTTTGCCTCACAAGGGCTGAGTGCACCCCGCTTGCCAACAGCGCTCGGCAGGCCGGATGGTCACCCATTCAACTACTAGCTCAGCCCGACAGCGCTTAACTTCGGTGATCTGACGTGAACCGGTGTTACCACTGCGGTAAGGCAGCGTTGCAACGCTGCTCAACCGAATAATCAGTTCGGAAGTTGATCCAGAAGTCTGAGACCACGGGTTGTGTTCCAAACGTTCAGAAAACAGGACGACCGCGTTGTGTTCGGACACAACAAAATGTTGCTCTCGTGCGTGACATTGTGACCTTAAGCCTGAGAAAATCGGTTCGCCGACGAGCTCAGCAAGTGAATGTATCACCAAGTTCACTGCATGAAATCCTTGCAAAAGATCTGAAAATCCATGTGCACAAGATTCAACTTACACGAGAGTTGAAGCGGGCAGATCATGGAAAGAGACATCGATTTGCCCAATGGATCTTGGCTCGACGAGGGAGAACGGGAACTTCACAAAAAGAATAATTTTCTCAAATGAGGCGCACTTCCAACTCAAACAGTATGTCAATAAGCAGACCTGCAGCATTTGGGGTAACAAAAATCTGCGAGTGCCTGTGGAAGATGAAATGGTTCAAATGGTTCTGAGCACTATGGGACTTAACATCTGTGGTCATCAGTCTCCTAGAACTTAGAACTACTTAAACGTAACTAACCTAAGGACATCACACACATCCATGCCCGAGGCAGGATTCGAACCTGTGACCGTAGCAGTCGCACGGTTCCCGACCGAAGCGCCTAGAACCGCTCGGTCACACCGGCCGGCTGTGGAAGATGAGATGCATCCACAACGCACGATTGTGAGGCGTGGATTTTAGACGGGGGGAGTGATCGGCCCGTACTTTTTAGAAACTGATGAGGGATCCTCTGTCGCTGTGAATGGCGACTGTTACCGACACTTGCTTTCTGATTGGTTTTTCCCTCTTCCTGATAAAAATGACGAATTTTGGTTTTAGCAAGATGGCACGACATGTCACACATCGCATTAAACGATTGCCCTGCTGAATGAAAAGTTTCCTAAAAAAATTATCTGTTTACGTGGCAACCAGGAATGGCCTGCCAGACCGCGCCTTGTAACTTTTTTTTGTGGGGATCTGTGAAATCAAAAGTGTACGTGAGCGCACCACAAACGATACACCAATTGAAGCATGAAATTAAAAAGGTTATTAACGCCATCCCACCACGTTATCGAGAACTTCAATGAATGCATTTCCCGTTGTCGCGCTGCCTTGGGTGGTCATACGGAGGATATAATTTTTCAAACATAAGTGGCAGGAATTAGTTGATGTGTGTTTTTTTAAATACATTTTCAATAAATTTTGTACGTTCTATAGCACTTTAATATTCGTCCCTACTTCCCGGACACACTGTAGTTTCGGATTTTTTCCCCCCGTAGACTAATGAACAAGTCAAAACTAAAACTGCATTTCATTGAGACGCCAGTCTAATAGCCTCTCTTTCCAGTCTGAAGAAATGAGTGTCGCAAAGCGAAAAAATTTTGCGGCAAATACGTTCAGTGATATATGGATACTGTGTGGAATATTTGTTGCGAACAGATTTAGTAGTAAAGGGGCAATAAATTCAAACGTCACGTATGATGCTGATGTTCTACTGATTGAGCAGCGAAAGTTTAGCAAGCGATAAACTTTTTTTCCTTTCATTATTTTGTGGAGGATAGGCGCGAATAAAAGTGTCGAAAATGTTTGGAATTGTGTGTAAAGATTGTTGGAAGCCACTAAGTGTTCTCGTTCTCAAATGCTGGATGAATATGGTGTGAATAATTTGCACTCCGTGAGTTAAGCTGCCTTAAGGCTTGTAACTTTAGCACTTATTGTGGTAAACGTTCAACATTAGATTATACCTCTTAATGTCTTCATGGTTAGATTATTATAGCATTTTAAAATTTTAATTTCGGTCTATAATTGCGTGAAATGCTGAACATCAAATTTATTTTGCCGCGGAAAGCCGTTGGATAGACACTCTTCAACTCGGGCGGGTGTTATTACCCGATTAGTAATACAGATTGGCGTGTAACTCATGGATTTTTATAATGTGATGATGGAATTTAATCTACGAATCGCGATATAAACATTCCTGCATGAAATAAATCGCGACTGAGCGGCTGTGCAAGATGTTTATAACGTTAGATGCTTCGTGCCGCTGCGATTCTGAGAAGATATCCGCATCGTCTGTCTTGCTTTTTATGTTGAAAGCTAAATGTGTTGCGCTTCTCATTGCTAACGTTAACTTGGAAATTAGCGCCGTTGTACCTTTATGTGGCGACAGACCGTAAAAACAGATTACCCTTTTCATTCGGGTTGGGCAGCGTGTTTAGTTTCAGCGAAATTTTAATCACGGGCTGCGCTTCGGTTGACTCCATACGCCTCGCATCACGCTTACATCTGCGCAACTGTAGTTAATTCAGCTGCTGTGACAACGGGAAAATTCAGCCAGTGAGTTTTCATTTACAGCAGAAAATAAAAATAACAATTCACAGTTCAGTGTTTAACATAAAATTAACATGGTGACTTTTTAAAATAATAGTGACCATGACAAAATTACATGCGTAATTACATTCAAATGCTCCTTAACGCTTCGCTAGGTGCTTAAATAAGCGACTCGCATCAATACAATTATGCCTAAATTTTTTCTACCGTTGTTGGTACAGTAATTAAATGGTATCATGATAGAAACTAGATTGAAATGCTGATGATGCTGTGGTGTACGGGAAGGTGTCGTCGTTGAGTGACTGTAGGAGGATACAAGATGACTTGGACAGGATTTGTGATTGGTGTAAAGCATGGCAGCTAACTCTAAATATAGATAAATGCAAATTAATGCAGATGAATAGGAAAAAGAATCCCGTAATCTTTGAATACTCCATTAGTAGTGTAGCGCTTGACACAGTAACGTCGATTAAATATTTGGGCGTAACATTGCAGAACGATATGAAGTGGGACAAGCAAGTAATGGCAGTTGTGGGGAAGGCGGATGGTCGTCTTCGGTTCATTGGTAGAATCTTAGGAAGAAGTGGTTCATCTGTAAAGGAGACCGCTTATAGAACGCTGGTGCGACCCATTCTTGAGTACTGCTCGAACGTTTGGGATCCCTATCAGGTCGGATTGAGGGAGGACATAGAAGCAATTCAGAGGCGGGCTGCTAGATTTGTTACTGGTAGGTTTGATCATCACGCGAGTGTTACGGAAATGCTTCAGGAACTCGGGTGGGAGTCTCTGGAGGAAAGGAGGCGTTCTTTTCGTGAATCGCTATTGAGGAAATTTAGAGAACTGCATTTGAGGCTGACTGCAGTACAGTTTTACTGCCGCCAACTTATATTTCGCGGAAAGACAACAAAGATAAGATTAGAGAGATTAGGGCTCGTACAGAGGCATATAGGCAGTCATTTTTCCCTCGTTCTGTTTGGGAGTGGAACAGGGAGAGAAGATGCTAGTTGTGGTACGAGGTACCCTTCGCCACGCACCGTCTGGTGGATTGCGGAGTATGTGTGTAGATGTAGATGAAATCGTTGTATACGACATAGTGAGGGCAAAACAGATTTATAGCTGATTTCTCAGAACAAGGAATAATTATCATCCTCCTTCCAAGTAAAAGCCCTATTGACCTCTTGCGGTTTCCTTGTATTTCTTAAACGTTCTATCCATTACTCTCTTCCCTCTGGGTGTATGATTGAATTTTCATATTGTTCTAACACGCGGAAGCCAATTTTGTCAGTATTCTAGAAGGTAATCGTGCTAACTGGCTAGTGAACTACCAATAAACCACCGAGTCTTCAAAGACTCGAACTCCCATGTATAAAACAGGTTTTCAAATGTGTGATTACAAAAGAATCAATGTGTTGAATATATCGTGTTACGCAGGTAAGCGAGGAAAATTTTAGGAACAATGTGACATTAATGCTTAAAGTTCGTTATAAGTCGCAAAGTGCTCTAGTTCTCAAATACTTGATGAATTTGGTCCGGATAATATGACCTTTCGGGTCAAATTGAAGCTGTTGAGATAGGGAAATGTATATTTGTTGTGTTATGGTTATACACAGTAGCTCATAATAATTGTTCGCCGGCCGGATTGGCCAAGCGGTTCTAGGCGCTACAGTCCGGAACCGCGCGACCGCTATGGTCGCAGGTTCGAATCCTGCCTCGGGCATGGATGTGTGTGACGTCCTTAGGTTAGTTAGGTTTAAGTAGTTCTAAGTTCTAGGGGACTGCTGACCTCAGCAGTTGAGTCCCATAGTGCTCAGAGCCATAATAATTGTTCAGTCTCAATGCATGCATGGCAACGGCGCGAGGAGTTCTGCCACTCTCTCAGTAGATCTCTGGTGTCTTTCGTACTAGGAGACGAACAGCTTGGATCCAACAGACAGGCCTTCATCCGTTTGTACGGGTTGTTTCATACACCAACGTCTTAACGCAGCCTCAGAGGAAAAGTTCGCAGGTGTGAGATTCGGCGATCGCGCTGACTGTGGGACAAGACCTCCCGTTCCAATCCAACGATGAGGGTACGTTTTGTTCAAGGGCTCGCGGACATAAACATCGAAGTGGGCTGATGCACCGTCGTGTTGAAACCACATCCTTTCGCGGACAACAAGGGGTACAGTCTCCAAGAACTGTGGCAGCACATCTCGCAGCAATACCAGCTAACGTGGTCCAGTGAAATGGGGAGGAAGCAAATAAGGTCCTGTTAGGTGACTACGGACAATGCCCGCCCATACGTTGGCAGAGAATAGTGCTGGTAACGAGTGATGTGGGTGGCGTGTGGATTGTCACCCCTCCAGAAACGGCTGTTGCGGCTGTCGAAAACATCATCACGGGTGAATGAGACCTCATCCTTGAACAATCCAAACTGTACAAGTTCGGCGCTACAGCACTGGATAATCCATTGACAGAAGTGAATCCGCTGGTCCCAGTGCTTGCAGATGTATTTAATGATAGGGGTGTAATACCTGTCCCACCAATACTCCTCCGAAGTGTGCGTTTCACGGGCAAGTTGACGAGTGCTTATTGCTGGGTGGTCGGCCGCACGATTCAACACTATCTTCTCAAGGTGTGGTCTTCATTTCTGCCAGTTAGAAAGTCGCCTGTTGGGAAAGCGTTCTCTGTAAGTTCGTGCTGGTTATGCAAACTCTCTTGACGAGTAACGTTCCATGTTTGACTATGCGTCATGCACTGTACACAGTAACACACCTCACCATGGATCATCGCAAGCTGCCTGATACAATGGGCAACTGACACCAGGGATAGTGGTGTGCGTGGAGCACAGGTTAATGCGCCGGTGCGATCTATGCGGTCGTCACATGACACACATGCTGTGAGCTAAGTTGTGTACAGTATGTGTAGTGGTCAGGGATGTGCGCCGTTAATCACCCGCTGCCTGTCCAATGTGCAACAGCCACCTGGTAGTTTTGCGAGAGAGTGGCAAAACTGCTTGTGCCATTGCTGTACATGCATTGAGACTGGCTGTCGTCGCTTTGAACAGTTATTATGGGCTCCACTGTTGTTATCCGGTGTATGCTGTGTATGTCCATAACACGATGAATATGCATTTCCGACCATTGGTTCCCTGGGTCAGTCTAATCGGCTGTGGATCCACTATCATTTGTTTCAATTTGACCTAAAAGATTTGACATGCCCTTTATACGCAGTTCCTAGCTGTACTTAAACTAAATACTTAGTGACTACAATTGCAAATAATTTACCTTGTAAAGATCACATAAGCAGTGTTGTTAGGAAAACGGACCAAAGATTGCGATTTAGTGGCAGAACGCTAGAAAGTGCAACAGTTTTGCTTACAGCTGCAGAGATTGTCTACGCTACGCTTATCCGTCTTCTTCTGGTTTATTGCTGCGCGGTGTGCGGTCCGCAATGGATAGGATTGACGGAGGACATCGAAAAAGTTCAAAGGGCAGTTCGTTTTGTATCATTGCGACATAGGGGAGACAATGTCACGGATGTAATACACGAATTGAGGTGGCTGTTGTGAAAACAAAGGTGTTTTCCGCTGCGACAGAAGTTTCTCATGAAATTTCAGTCACCAACTTTCTCCTGTGAATGCGAAAATATTTTATTGGCACTTACCTACATAGGGAGATATGATCATGATACTAAATTAAGAGAGATCAGAGCTCGCACGGAGAGATTTAAGTGTTCGCTTTTTCCGCGCTTTGTTCAAAAGTGGAACGGTAGAGAAATAGGTTGAAGGTGGTTCTATGAACCTCTGCCAGGTAATTAATTGTGATTTGCAGAGAGGTGTAGACGGATTTGTGTTAATGTGTTAAATTTTCAACATAGGAGAGTAGATTATGACAGCGTTATAAATTTTTTTAATTCGGTGAATAATTCTGCGAAATACTGAAAATCACATTTTTGTTATCCCTAGAAGCCATTAGGTAGACAACCTGCAACTGATCTGGGGTTCCCGGCTAGTCGATAAGTAATGTAGATAGCCAGCAGGTTTTCTCAGAAATTTAATTTCAGAGGTTCAGTGCGGAAGTGCAGTTTGTCAGTCCAGCTAGGGGCGCAGAATCACCTCGTTACGAATCTGCATTTTGTAAGTGAGCATTTCGATAACGACACGCCGTCAGGCGGCAGTTGACCTATCATAAGTCACACTTGGGCGCTGTGTGCCAAAGACCGGCATCAAGTAGCGGCTCACAGCATCCAGAAGCACGGCGTCGCATGTGGAAGGGGGTAACTATGAAGGATCTGCTCTTGCTACAGGTAACATTTGCGTTTCGGCCTGTAGCATATCCATATTGTGTTATAAAAATGTATGTATGTATGTTCCACATCTCCTCGTAAGCCACAGAACCGATTTAAAGGAATCGTCGTAGAGCTAAGGACCACCTACCTATGAAAGGAGTGGAGGTGAAAAAGAAGTGTAACCCACGACGCTCGAAAACCCATATTTTATTCATCCATTTTTTGAAAATGAGAGCACTTAGTGACTTGTAACAAATTTCATACATTATTTCATATCTTAACGAAATCTTTTCTCCATGACTTCCCCCACAAAATGGTGAAAAGAAAAAAGTTTTGTTGCGTACTAAATTTTCCCTGTTTATGCAGTAAAACTGTCGCAGCAGGAAATTGGAAATTTTGTGGTAATTTCCTATGGGACCAAAGTGCTGAGGTCATCAGTCCTTAGGCTTAAAAACTATTTAATCTTACTAAAACCAACTTACGCTAAGGACAACACACACACCCATGTCCGATGGAGGACTCGAACCTCGTACGGGGCGGAGCCCCGCGAACCGTGGCAAGGCGCCCCAGACAGCACGGCTACCTCGCGCGGCTGTCGCAGCAGGCATGAAGTTTTAATTTATTAAATGGTTCAAATGGCTCTGAGCACTATGGTACTTAACTTCTGAGGTCATCAGTCCCCTAGAACTTAGAACTACTTAAACCTAACTAACCTAAGGACATCACACACATCCATGCTCGAGGCAGGATTCGAACCTGCGACCGCAGCGGTCGCGCGGTTCCAGACTGAAGCGCCTAGAACCGCTCGGCCACACCGGCCGGCCTTAATTTATTACTTCATTACTACAAGCTGTATTCGCGGCGCATATAACAGACAGTGTCTATATACACAGGTGATACAAGTGTACAAATATGTGTGAAATGTGTTTAATATATGTGGATTGCATCGTACATCTGTGTATACGCGCAAAGCTGCGGATTAAAAAAGAAAAAAGAAACTTTCTAAACCCTAGGATCGATTTCAACCAAACTTGTTGCGCATGTTACCATTTGAAAATAAATTCTAGCGGATAAGAACCAGAAACTTTCTACTGGGATGGGGATGATAACCTGGAGCGAGAACGGGGCAGAAAGAGATGGACAGACAGACAGAGGGGGGAAAGGAGGATATGGACACAGATTTGGGGGAGGAGCAGATGGGCAGAGGAAGGAAAGAGGAGGAGATGCACTGAGAGACGGAGGGGGAGAATATGGACGGAAGTGGAGAACCAAATGGACAGAGAGAGAGTGGAGTGGAGCGGAGAGAGAGGGGAAGGAGGAGGTGGAGGAGATGGACAGAGAGAGGGCGGACAAGGAGAGGGACAGATAGGGGGGTGGACGAGACGGCAGAGAGACGGGAAAGAATAGATGGACTTACAGAACATATCCGGGCAACGGCGGATACTTAGCTATCAATTTATATTAGGCAATGCCGTCAACCATGCGGCAATAGTTAATACTTCGGAATGTATAGAGAGCACTGGGCAGAAAACTCGTGGAGTTTGAATAATCTGGTGATATTTGAATTACTTGCCGTGAACCTAGCGAGGTGATGCAGTGGTTAGCACACTGGACTCGCATTCGGGAGGACGACGGTTCAAACTCGCGTCCGGCCACCCTGATTTAGATTTTCCGTGATTTGCCTAAATCGCTTCAGGCAAATGCCGGGATGATTCCTTTGAAAGGGCACGACCGACTTCCTTCCCTATCCTTTCCTAATCCGATGGTACCGCTAACCTCGCCGTTTGTTCCCCCTCCCCCGCGCCTCTCCGAAATCAACCAACTAACCAATCAACTTGCCGTGAAACTGTGAACCGTGTGTGTTCAAAGGTTAATGTAACGTGAGATCATCTGCGTAAAAATGGGCAGAAAAGAACAAATGATTTCCCCTTCTAGCCATTGCTTATCATAAGTAGCTGGTGCATCGGAGTGTACGTAGCAAGTGGAAAAAATCGCATGTCATTGCCGTTTTAAACAAGGGTCGTCGGATAGATGAAAACAATTGTAGGTCTGTACGGTGGCGTCAGTCTATTGTAAAAAATATGGAACATGTTTATCCTCAAATATTATGAAGATTTTGATGAACGGGTGTCTCCGTAAAAGTCAGTATGGATTCTTAAGAGATCTTGGGAAACTCAGCTCGTCCCGTTCGTCCATGAGATCCAGAGCGCCGCATACAGGGGCGCCCAGGTTGATAACATATTCCTTGATTTCACGGAGGCATTTGATACTGTTCCACACTGTCGTTCACTGAAAAAATATGATCTTGCTGAGTATCGGACCAGATTTGTTACTGGATGCAGGACATCACCCCAGGTAGAAATTAACTCGTCGTTGTTAACGGAACAAAATGTACGGTGTACTTGAATGGAGTGTTGTAGAAGCGCAGCTGTTTGTTATTTATGGTAATGATTTTGTGGACAATGTCGGGGGCTATTCGCGGACGATGCTGCTGTTAGTAGGAAGGTTTCAACGCCCGAAGAATGTAGCGGAATGCGGGGAGACCTGCAAGGGATTGACGTTTGGTGCAAGGACAGGGAATTGACCCTGAACATAAATAAAAGTATAACAGATAAACAGGTGAAAAGAACCACTACTGATCGGTTACAGTATCGGTGACAAATCATCGGCAATAATAGGTACCGAAAATTACCTAGAGAAACCAAACGGGGCGATCTGAGGTGGAATGGCCACCTAAAGTAAACTGTAAGAAAAGCTATTGCCAGGTAAAAATCGGGAGCATCATGAGAAAATGTGATTTATCTATGAATGTAGTTGCTTACCAAACAATTTTTTCGGCTACGTCTTGAGTAATATCATCAATCTGGGGCGGTTAACAGGTTGGATTAATAAAGGGAGAGAGAGATGTAGCAAACAGCGGGACATTGCGTCGCGCGTTTGTTTAGTAGGCACGAAAACGTTATGATGATGCTCGACAGTCTCCAGTGGCAAACGCTACAAGAGAGGCGTTGAGCAACATGCAGACGTTTACTCTCGATCTTTTGAGGGCGTACGTTCCGAGAAGAATCAGCTAACGTGTTACTTCTCCCCACATACGTCACGCAAAATGGCCGCGGCGAGAAACTAGTACAAATTAGGGTTCATACAGAACCTCAGCGACTTTCTTCAAACGTGCCATTCACGAATGAAACTGGGATGGAAGGAACAGATCTCGGTGTCCGGATTATCCCCGACCACACACGGTAAGGTGGCTTTTGGGGTGTCTATGTAGGTGTCACTAGGAGGTAGGCAGTATAGTAATGGTTTATGTAGGACCCCAAAGAAGAGATTTTTCCCTGGAGGGAAGACAACGTTCTTTTCGCGAAACGGTATTGAGAAAACATAGAGAAACGGCATCTGATGCTACGATTCTACTGCCGCCTACGTACTTTTCGCTTAGGCTGCGGTCACAGAGGCATCTACACTGAAGAGTCAAAGAAACTGGTACACCTGCCTAGCCGGCCGATGTGGCCGAGCGGTTCTAGGCGATTCAATCTGGAACTGTGCGACCGCTACGGTCGCAAGTTCGAATCCTGTCAAGGGCATGGATGTGTGTGATGTCCTTAGGTTAGTTAGGTTTAAATAGTTCTAAGTTCTAGGGGATTGATGACCTCAGTTGTTAAGTCCCATAGTGCTCAGAGCCATTTGAACCATTTGAACACCTGCCTAATATCGCTTTGGACCCCTGCGAACACGCAGATGTGTCGCAACACGACGTGACATGTACTCGACTAATGTCTGAAGTAGTGCTGGCGGGAACTGAAAACCACGAAACATGCAGAGCTGCTTATAAATCCCTAAGACTACGACTGAGTGGAGATCTCTTTTGAACAATACGTTGCAAGGCATCCCCGGTATGCTCAATAACGTTCATTTCTGGGGAGTTTGGTGGCCAGCGGAACTGTAAACTCGGAAGATTGTTCCTGGAGCCACTCTGCAGCAACTCTGAACATGTGGAGCGTCGCATTGTCCTACTGGAATTGCCAAAGTCCGTCGGAATGTTAAATGGACATGAACGGATACAGGTGATCAGACAGTGTCACCTGTCAGAGTCGTATCTAGACGCATCAGGAGTCCCATATCACTCAAACTGCACACGTCCCACGCCATTAAGGAGCCTCCACCTGCTTGAACAGTCCCCTGCTGACATGCAGGGCCTATGGATTCATGGCGTTGTCTCCGTACGCGTGCACGTCCATCCGCTCGATACAATTTGAAACTAGACTCGTCCGACCAAGCAACATGTGTCCGGTCATCAACAGTCCACTGTCGGTGTTGACGGGCCCAGGTGAGGCTCCGAAATCCCATATCGATGATGTTTCGTAGAATGTTTCGCACGTTGACACTTATTGATGGCCAAACATTAAAATCTACAGCAATTTGCGGAAGGATTGTACTTCTGTCATATTGAACGATCTCTTTTCGTTGGTCTCGTTCTTGCAGGATCTTTTTCCGCCCGCAGCGATGTTGGAGATTTGATGTTTTACCGCATTCCCGATATTCACGGTACACTCGTGAAATGGTCGTAAGGGAAAATCCGTACTTCATCACTACCTTAGAGATGCTGTGTCCTATCGCTCGTGCGCAGACTATAACACCACGTTGAAACTCATTTAAATCTTGGTAAACTGCCTTTGTAGCAGCAGTGACCGATCTAACAACTGCGCCAGACACTTGTGTTATAGAGGCGTTACCGACCGCAGCGCCGTATTTTTCTGGTTTGCCCATCTCTATATTTGAATACGCATGTCTATGCAAGTTTCTTTGGCCCTTCATTGTATGTCGGTGGAATCCGCCGACGACAAATGTCTGCCGAAGATGCAGATTGTTTCAGATCAGTATGCCTCTATGATCGGGGTCACATTATACCTGATGGAATCCCCCTAATAGACTTCCGATGATAATCGATGAAATTCAAATTAGCTTTTTTTCTGTCAAATGGACCGACGTTCTCACACACGAAATTTGTGATGTGAGTAAATGATAAATTTAGTCCAAGAAAGAGTCACTTCGTGGCATCCCAAGGATGAACATATCATAATCGGGATATAGTTAGGCATCCGTGGACGGAAGTCGTAGGTTTATTGGAAACCATAAGTAGGCAAAATCTTAATTGGAAATTTTAGGTGTAAATTATAACCTCAAAAAATAATTTGTTCGAGTGAAAAGAGTGGTGTAGCTATGCTTCTAGTTACTGTAGTGGATCTTTTTTGGGTTGTGGTGGGTTTGCATTAACTGTCTACAAATCATTCTTACTGCTTGTTTTTTTTTTTCCTAGTTGGCTAGTGATCCTGTTATATGTAGTGATTTGTAACTGTGATCTACGGTATGTATTTCCACTTTTCAGTGCTTTAGGTGTTCAGAGTATCTTATGCTAAGCTTTGTGCTCGTCCTTCACGCATGTCCTGAATAACAGTCATTGAAGGGTACCTGACGTGTGTCTGCACCACACCGAATAAATACGGCGATGGGAGTGTTCGTGATCTTGCTTTTCGGTGCCATCACGAATCATCTCGAGTATGTGACAGAATGATACTCCCGTCATCTCACATGTTCGTAAAACTTGTTTGGTTTTACCGATAACTGAGGACAGACGGTACCGTTCTCGCCACGTACTTTTCGAGACAGATACAGCTCATTCACATGCACTCGGCGTCGTTTTTAATAGCAAAAGCCGCAACGCAGCACTCGTCTCCAAGGACAGCGACGTCGTGGTGTCTATCCCACGCTGAGAGGTTAAAATCTAACCTACTTCATACATATAATAGATCCTAACCTAACCTAACCATCTTAACCCTGCCAGGAACTGGCGAAGGAGATCAGACGCCCTGTGACCACGCTGTCGGCCGATGTCTGGCGACCGTTGTCGGTGCCACTGTGAACGTAGCCCTAAGGACTAGAGGTTAGGTCTCGTATGGAGGCACACAGACAGTCGTTTTCCCCCACTGTATTTACAAGTGGAACAGGAAAGGAAATGTCTAGTGACAGAACAAGGTACCTCCTCCATACAGCATACAGTGGCATGCGGAATACGTATGTACACTGCTGGCCATTAAAATTGCTACACCACAAAGATGACGTGCTACAGACGCGAAATTTAACCGACAGGAAGAAGCTGCTGTTATATGCAAATGATTAGCTTTTCAGAGCATTCACACGTGATTGGCACCGGTGGTGACATCTACAACGTGCTGATATGCGGAAAGTTTCCAACCGATTTCTCATACACAAACAGCAGTTGACCGCCGTTGCCTGGTGAAACGTTGTTGTGATGCCTTGTGTAAGGAGGAGAAATGCGTACCATCACGTTTCCGACTTTGATAAAGGTCGGATTGTAGCCTATCGCGATTGCGGTTTATCGTATCGCAACATTGCTGTTCGCGTTGGTCGAGATCCAATGAGTGTTTGCAGAATATGGAATCGGTGGGTTTAGGAGGGTAATACGGAACGCCGTGCTGGATCCCAGCGGCCTCGTATCACTAGCAGTCGAGATGACAGGCATTTTATCCGCATGGCTGTAACGGATCGTGCAGCCACCTCTCGATCCCTGAGTCAACAGATGGGGACGTTTGCAAGACAACAACCATCTGCACGAACAGTTCGACGACGTTTGCAGCAGCATGGACTATCAGCTCGGAGACCATGGCTGCGGTTATCCTTGACGCTATTCACAGACAGGAGCGCCTGCGGTGGTGTACTCAACGACGAACCTGGGTGTACGAATGGCAAAACGTCATTTTTTTGGATGAATCCAGGTTCTGTTTACAGTATCATGATGGTCGCATCCGTGTTTGGCGACATGCGGTGAACGCACATTGGAAGCGTGTATTCGTCATCGCCTTACTGGCGTATTACCCGGCGTGATAGTATGGGGTGCCATTGGTTACACGTCTCGGTCACCTCTTGTTCGCACTGACGGCACTTTGAACAGTGAACGTTACATTTCAGATGTGTTACGACCCGTGGCTCTACCCTTTATTCGATCCCTGCGAAACCCTACATTTCAGCAGGATAATGCACGACCGCATGTTGCAGGTCCTGTATGGGCCTTTTTGGATACAGAAAATGTTCGACTGCTACCCTGGTCAGCACATTCTCCTGATCTCTCACAACTGAAAACGTGTAGTCAATGGTGGCCGAGCCACTGTCTCGTCAGAATAGGCCAGTGACTACTCTCGATGAACTGTGGTATCGTGTTGAAGCTGCATGGGCAGCAGTACCTGTACACGCCATCCAAGCTCTGTTTGACTCAATGCGCAGGCGTATCAAGGCCGTTATTACGTCCAGAGGTGGTTGTTCTGGGTACTGATTTCTCAGGATCTATGCACCCAAATTGCGTGAAAATGTAATCACATGTCAGTTCTAGTATAACATATTTGTCGAATGAATACCCGTTTATCATCTGCATTTCCTCTTGGTGTAGCAATTAAAAAAAAAAAGTGGCTCTGAGCACTATGGGACTTACCATCTATGGTCATCAGTCCCCTAGAACTTAGAACTACTTAAACCTAACTAACCTAAGGAAATCACACAACACCCAGTGATCACGAGGAAGAGAAAATTCCTGACCCCGCTGATAATCGAACCCGGGCGCGGGAAGCGAGACCGCTACCGCACGACTACGAGTTGCGGACTGTAGCAATTTTACTGGCCAGTAGTATAGATGAAGAGGTCGCTGTCTAACTGGTCGTTAGCGCTCAGTGTGTGTGGCGCAGATGCAGGTGACGAGTCAGGGACGCAGGCGCGTCTCGCGGGCAGCGCCGCAGGCATCGTATCGTTTTCAGAAAGGCGAACCGTGCGCCCCGGCGAACCGCAGCGAGCGCTTCGGTTTTTGCGGGCGGGGTTCTGCGAGGCTGGCCTGCGGTCTCTGTCGCGGTCACCGCCGCCGCCGCCGCCACCGCCGCCGTTACTGGCCGGTGTGGCGCCTGCTCTTGCGAGACGCTTTAGCGAGCCACGGGACTCCACGACGTGGAGCGCAGCAGCCAAGAGCCTGACCAGTATTTTCCCTCGTCACTAGCAGTAGCCAGGGGTCTTACCGACCCGAGCCCGCTGGCTATCGGCTTAGTCAGTACTCACCGGGACTGCAGTGTAAAATGAGATGAATGTCCACCTCTGCGTTCCTCAGGACTTCCACTGGTCACTAACGCAATTTAGTAGATTACTTCTACACTGAAGTGCCAAAGAAAGTCGTATAAGCCTGCGTATTCAAATACAGAGAGATGCAAACAGCAGAATACGGCGCTGCGTTCGGTAACGCATGTATAAAACAAGTGTATGGCGCTGCTGTTAGATCGGTTACTGCTGCTACAATGGCAGGTTATCAAGATTTAAATTAATTTGAACGTGGTGTTATAGTCGGCGGACGAGCGGTGGGACAGAGCATCTCCGAGGTAGCGATGAAGTGGATATTTTCCCGTACGAACATTTTACTAGTGTACCGTGAATATCAGGAATCAGGTGAAACATCAAATCTCCGACACGCTGCGGCCGGAAAAAGATCCTGCAAGAACGAGACCAACGACGACTGAAGAGAATCGTTCAACGTGATAGAAGTACAACCGTTCAGCAAATTGCTGCAGATTTCAATGCTTGGCCATCAACAAGTGTCAGCGTGCGAACCATCCAACGAAACATCATCGATATGGATTTTCGGAGCAAAGGCCAATTCTTGTACCCTTGATGACTGCACGTCACCAAGCTTTACGCATTACCTGGTCCCGTCAACACCTACACTGGACTGCTGATGACTGGAAACATGTTGCCTGGTCGGACGAGTCTCGTTTCGAATTGTATCGAGCAGATGGACGTGTACAGGTATGGAGACAAACTCATGAATCCATCGACCATGAATCTCAACAGGGCACTCTTCAAGCTGGTGGAGGTTCTGTAATGGTGTGGGGCGTGTGCAGTTGGACTAATAAGGGTCCCCTGGTACGTCTAGATACGACTCTTGATCGGTGACACAAACGTAAGCATCCCGACAGATCACCTGCATCCATTCATGTCCGTTGTGCGTCCGACGGATTTGGGTAATTCCATCAGGACAATGCGACACTTCACACGTCCAGAACTGCTATGACGTGGCTTCAGAGTCACTCGTCTCAGTGTAAACACTTCCGCTGCCCACCAGACTCCCCAGACATGAATATTATTGAGCCTACTTGGGATGCCTTTCAACGTGCTGCTCAGAAGAGATCTCCACAACCCCATACTCTTACGGATTTATGGACAGCCCTGCAGGATTTGTGGTGTCCGTTCCCTCCAATACTCCTTCAGACATTAGTCGAGTGCATGCCACATCGTGCTGCGGCAAATCGCTACTTTAATAGATTTTGTGTGTGTGTGTGTGTGTGTGTGTGTGTGTGTGTGTGTGTGTGTGTGTGTGTGTGTGTGTGTGTGTGTGAGAGAGAGAGAGAGAGAGAGAGAGAGAGAGAGAGAGAACACTATTGTCGCAAAGCCATCTGAATATATTCTTTATTTTTTATAACAGAATCACAATTCCGTTACCTCTTTCGTGATCTTGAAGTTAAGGACCATCTCTCCCTTCTCGACTAAGTAATGGCAGCGAAAATTTTCTTCCATCACCAGGATGTGAACTGGCTACCTCCGAATCGAATGCTACCACAAATGCGCGCATAGCGAACTTGGCCGTACAGGCGGCGTAACTAATATCACACTGTTCTTAGGTCACAGAGTGTTCTGTAAGTCCCCTCCCATCCCTTTCAGACCAGACTTCAAAGGTTATTAGTAGTCGGAAATTCAATGGCAATCGAAAATTATTTACATGCGACTGAAAGACTCACATGCAGGTAAACAGGCGATGTTAAGAACTGTGACCATGAGCTCAGTACCAATTCCATGCTCAGATTTCAATTTTTGTACGGCTTTATTGTTGTTCATTATTCCTTAATGGATAATATAATATAGAAGGTTTATATTCAGTAATTATGATGAATACTACTCATAATTGTAGTTGTTCATAGGACAAAAAATTCGAACCTTATAAGCTCCAGTCCACATTCGAACTAGCCGCTATTTATCTTATCGTATCTGTATCTTATCTTTTGTATCGGGTCGTAAACACTTAAGGAACTTTAAACTGGAGCTTCACTTCCTTTATAAGTGCGTATTGCCATCTTTTCCTCCGAATTCTGTAATTAACATTTTTCATGTCATTTCATTTCCACTGCTCACCACTCTTCGACGGTTATTTCACTTTTAAAATTCAGTGATATACTACATCACGCTGTTCCTCAAAATCGTCTTGTCTCCGCTCGCGACACTTCACTGACCACTTGGAACCGCTCGCGCACTAAAATCGCAAAACTTGCATTGTCAGTACTACAGTGTCCAAGAATGTCAGTCTAAAACTTTGCACACCCCTCCTCCTTTATCCCCGGGTAGATGTGCTACTTACATATTCTGATGATCACTAGAAAAACGAGCGGAATTTAATCATTTTATAAGTTTCCTTCATTTTTCAAACGCGGGGATATCTGACCTCTTGAGCTTATGGAATTCCGCAGAAAGTTGAGAATCTCTCTTCTGGGTTAGCATGTTATAACTTTATCTCATCATGCTTTCAACCTTCCATTGTGGATAGGAATTATGTCGTAAATTTTTTAATGAAATGTCAAAGTTGTAATTCAGTGAGTAAACTCGATCTGAGATAACGTTAAATCATGGACAGTATATAATGTTCATCTCTGCCAGCTGTCTTACGTTTTCCCTTCCGTAGTGGAATATGATGAGTATAAATGTACAGTCTGTGGAGATAGCGTGTAATGAGAATTCTGTTCTGCCATTAGAGAAAAGCACATGTAAGTGATCGAAAACAGCCACTGAAGTAATTTATTGAGTTTTCCAGATATGAAGTCCTACCAGATTACCAATTTCCTACCCATTTTATCAATTTCTGGATTTAGTTCGTATCAAATTGCTTATTTTGCATTCAGTTTTACCAATTTAGAGATTTTTGATGCGACTTGAGTCACATTTTGTGAAGTATGCTATGACATCACACACACTGCAATGTCAAAAATACCTTACCTCACTATTTTTTTTTTCATTTCCAAGCCTCACTATAGCAACTGATCCCCCGAATAGAGACCACAAGCCTCGAATGGAGAGCAACAGCGCATGCTTGATAAACAAAAATGGCTCTGAGTACTATGGGACTTAACATCTGAGGTCATCAGTCCCATAGAACTTAGAACTACCTAAACCTAACTAACCCAAGGACATCACACACATCCATGCCCGAGGCAGGATTCGAACCTGCGACCGTAGCGGTCGCGCGCTTCCGGACTGAAGCGCCTAGAACCGCTCGGCCACCGCGGCCGGCCTCGTTGATAAACAGTAGAGTGCATTTGACCACTAAATTAATTATGATGATGATTCTGATGTAAGTTGAGGGTCAGCATAACATCGGTGTCATGCCGTCGCAACGCCGCATATATGTCGCAATTACGCCACTTGTGCACCAGTGCGACACTATCAGATCGTTGGCACACTTTTGGGCACAGGTCCTCTCACTGGATTTGATGGCACATTACTAATGTTTGGCAGACTGTGCTATGGTAACATTATTTTGTACTGTGTGCTTGTGCTTCTCACTACAGCATCAGGCAATTGGAGTAATAATAAAAAATTAGTTACAACAAATACCTGAGCTAGAATGGAGAGCATATTGCTTGAGAGCAGAGTGAGCCCCTTCATCGTCGAAGTGTGACAGGAAATAATGGCACCCACTAAACTGTAATATAAAAATTAAAATTTATTGAGCAGTGCTGGGGCAACTGAGCTTGCATGTCGTTGGCGCAGTCAGTGCTGTGAGGCCCCAGCACAAATGGCTGAGAGCGTGGTGACGTCGATGCACATATGTAGCGCCATTGGCCACAGGGGTTGGGGGAGGGAGAGGGCATTCCGGAAAATGCGGTAGGGAATTCTGTGACAATGCTGGACTTGTTACTGTCACAGAAGGTAAGGAATCCAGTTAATTTTGGCCCGGTGCACACGATTCTGTTCATTGCACATGAAAAGGGTTGTAGATGGCAGGTTATGCTTCGGGCCTGAAGGTGACACTATTTGGTGTCGAAAATGGTAGCATGTGTTCAAAAGAATAAACGATGTTGGATTTAAATACAGCCGCTGGTTTTGTTATCATTATTCAAGTAAATCTGTTAAAGGTCATGGCAGTTTATCATAAATGGTGACACGCAATTAGTGGCAAATGCATTGATAAGTCTGTGTAAACTTTATCCTCTGCGAACATTCATAGACATTTCTCCCCTTTCAACAGAAAGGTGCGGCATACAAAAGAGGTTAACGAGATGAACGGAACTGCGCTTTTTTGTAAACTCGGTGCGAGATGCAGAAGCGACACTACTCAGTTCTTGCAATTTTCCCAAGATAGTTTCGTTATTCGCCCTGCTCTACGGCGCGCTTGGTCAATGTCCCTTCTTTTCAGACTCGTCTCTATCCCCCCATCGTCTCTCTCTTTCGCTAGGTTCTTACTTTAGTGGAGATCTCGCTTGCATTTATAGAGCGCGCCTTCGACCCTCTTTTTATTGCGCTCTCGGAGCTGCAAAAGCACCCGTAGTTCTCTTTCTTGTGAAATCTTATTGAAATGCGCTTCTTTTCACACAGACCGTAAAACCGCAGTTCGTCGTCTTCTCGACGGAAGCCGAAATGTAGTTACATTATTTTATCGCTACTGCCAAACTATCCTCTGTTGATACGTTATAAAAACAGCTACCAACCACTAAATTGATGATATTTTTCCTTAAAACATTTTATTGTTTCTTGCAATTACCGTTTTCGAACGTTTTGTCTCATTCGTGACAGTGGCTCGATTGGATTGAGTACAAAAATGGACTGTGTAAAAATTGAGACTTCGTACGGCCGCTGATGACTGCGCAGCAAACCAAACATCATCGAACGTTTTGTCCATCATCAGATGACTACTTTCTATTTACGAAGTGTTAATCAGCCGTTATTTGATTTAACACACCTTAATTCCGTGCATTCGTGTTTGTGATTAAAAAACACGCAGCTAGTGATAGATGTATGTTTATACAATACAATATTTCGTCCTTCACGGAAGAAATGCAAACCTTCCAAGCAACTGGAAAGCACTCGCTGTGTATACATGTGCTATACGTTTACCATTACTTGAATTTATACTCGACTTTCATCTCCTTTTAGCATATTTATCAGTTTGAAATGTTTTCGCCGTTGGGCACAGAGGCATTCAAAACATTCAACAGATGATCATCTGTTCGTTCCGTAAATATAATACAGCCTTCTGATGGTGAACGAAACGTTGGAAACCAGTAATGGCAAGAAGCAAGAAAAATGTTATCAAATTAGTGTTTGAGTAGCTGTTTTTATAACAAATCTTATAATACAACCATGCAATCCTTGTACTGTCATCTACTGACAAAATAGCTTTATACTGTGCCGTGTTCATCTCAACCCTTCATACGTCAAGAGATCCGTTGATGGTAACAAGCACACGGGTTTGGATGTTCATTAGCTGAAAGAAGTTCTTCGTTATCCGTAATAAATTGTGCAGTACACGTCTTCTTCTCTAAAAATGTAGGTAATTGGAAATGCCAATTACGATTGTATCACAACGGTTATTAAACATTGCCAGTAAAAGAAAGCGTAAGTTCTTAAACTGTTCTTATGACACGGCTTCCTCACTGGAATTTCGAGTCAATCACGTTACAGCGCCTTATAGCTTTTATGTCGTTTTAACTGTAGTCTACGCTCTTCGGTATTGGCAGCCAGAAGTGTTTTTCTGATGTTGTTTGCAAAAGCTAAAAATAATATAACGGTGAGTGCGTTTCTTTCTTACTTCATTGATAATTGTGTGAAAACAATTTTAGACAGAAAAAACAGTACTTTGTACTGGACTCTAATAGGTAAACAAAAGAGAAAATAACTTTGGGTGCAACAACAAGTGAGTATTGTAAGATCCTTTGTGTTTTCATTACACAGTATGTAAACGTTTTATCCGACGGGTTAACCCTCTGACAGTGCTACCACAGTCTAACATCTACAGTCACGATTCGCACTTCTGCTGAAATTGTTACCGTCCGACAGTTGAAACGACGGTAGCGGCTCCTAGCGACGAGAAAGCCAGCCATAGGATTAATTTTGGTTTTTAATTTTTTCTAGTTAAATAAGAAAATAATTACTAAGTTTTTGCGTTGCAAACATAGTAAATTTTTAAGAAACATGGATAATTGTGGAGTAAGTGTAAGAACAGTCGAATTTCGCTGGTTCAGAGAGATAAGTTACTTATTCATTAATAAATACTTTCAAATATATGTATAATTGCAGCTTACTGTGTTGAAAGAAAGAGAATATAAACATCATATCTCATCATGAGAAGGATATACTTCTGTTGTCTTTTTTTTACGACATACACTTCTCTTAACACGTAACACTTCGGTGTGGCATCTAATGATTTGTATGTACTTAACTTCATTCGACTTTTTAACACACCAATATTTTCGTACATATAATTACTTTTGCTTTAAAAGTGAATGTGTTGAAGAATCTTGCCATTTGTGGCTCAGATGTGGCGCTGGAAAATAATTTCTATGGCTTTTTCACATTTTATTATCAAGTCTTTGTTGTTTTTTATCTTCGGCTAAAGTCGTGGTTGTTTATTTGGTAGATTAAATACGGTTGGTAGTGCACGCCATGCATGTTTCGTACGTTCCACATTCACTGATTTAACTGGTAGTGTAATGAGGAAAACTTCACACTGTTGCATAGCTGTATGATATCTTTATGCAAAAGATCAGATCTTCTGCTGTTTACTAGCCATTTTGTTGTTATTAAACGAAAACTACAGTCTTCAGTAAATATCTGTGGGCTCAAGGGTACTGTAAATAAGCTGTCCTGTAGTGTACCATTTATGCTTCCAAGGCCCTTAGGACACTAAAGAAAAACAAGTGTCGTTACTTTTTTTTAGTTAGTGCCTAGTTTTATGGCAGCACATACTGTCCATACCGTAAAAACTAAATAAATATAAATGATACTAAACTCTTAAGATAAAAGGAAACGACGCACCACTACGGAATTCTCCAAATAGGACGGAAATCGGTAGATGTGATGTACATGTATAGACAAACAACTGATAACCATTTCAGAAAAATTGAT
Source organism: Schistocerca serialis cubense (assembly GCF_023864345.2). NCBI lineage: Eukaryota > Metazoa > Arthropoda > Insecta > Orthoptera > Acrididae > Schistocerca > Schistocerca serialis. Next base: position 168,495,139 of record NC_064644.1, on the reverse strand, counting down.
TAGTTATTCACGAGAAAGACATTCAGAAATTGAGGTAGTCAATAACGGGTTAGTCCACCTCTGGCCCTTTTACAAGCGCTTAATCGGCTCGGCATTGATCGAGTTGTTGGATGTTCTCCTGAGGAAATCGTGCCAAATTTTGTCCAATTGGCGCGTTAGATTATCAAACTCCCGAGCTGGTTGGAGGTTCTTGCCAATAATTCTCCAAATGTTCTCAATTGGGAGTGATCTGGCTACCTTGCTGCCTAACGTAGGGTTTGACAAGCAGCAGAAACTCTCGTCGTGTGGTCGGACATTATCTTGTCGAAATGTAAGCCAAAGATGGCTTGCCGGTAAGGGTAACAAAGCAGGACGTAGAATATCGTCGGCGTGCCACTGTTCTGTAAGCGTGCGGCGGATGGTAACCGTTAGTCCCGCATCCAGCCATCCTGATTTAGGTTTTCCATGATTTTCCTAAATCGCTTCAGGCAAATGCCGGGATTGTTCCTTTGAAAGGGCACGGCCGACTTCCTTCCCCATCCTTCCCTAACCCGATGAGACCGATGACCTCGCTGTTTGGTCTCTTCCACCAAATCAACCCAACCCCAACACGGATTCCTGCTATTAAAAGAAATGGCGCCCCAGACCATCACCCCTGGTTGTCGGGTCGTATGGCGGACGACAATCAGGTTGGTAGCCCACTGCTGTCAGGGATGTCTCCAGACAGCTCTTCGCTGGTCAACGGGGCTCAGTTCGAAGCGCGGCTCTTCACTGAAGGCAATTCTACTCCAGGCCGAAGATGTGTCTGTACATGCATTGTTCTGACTGGTTCACTGACTCATCATCGCACAGCCCAAACATATAAGGGTAGAAACATGAAATCTGAAGAGGAACCTTATACTGTAGATATCACTTAAGAATGGATTTTTCGAAATTCCACCCCTTAGGGGGTGAAAGCCTTTTTTAAAAAAGTAGCTCGCCCTTCAGGTAGTTTGAAGCTAGAACTAAGATAATTGGTTTTTAGTTACTTAATCAGAATAAGAAATACTTTGGAAATTCAACCCCTAATGGGGTGAAATAGTGGGTGAAACAATTTTTAGTTACTCGTTATTAAAGAAATTTATAAAGAAGATTATGTGAAAACTGGAATTTAGCTTCTCGGTTTGAAACAAAAAAAAAAGTATGGGTTTCAGTGTTCTTGGAATTTCAGCCCTTAAGAGGGGTTAGGGGATGAAAATTTTTATGAAAATATTTCATTATGAAAGCTAAATCTATGGAAATTGGTATTTGGCTTCTCGGTTAGAAATCAAGAAATATGTGTTAGGAGATGAAAGTTTTCATGGAAATATCACCACAAGAACTTGACAGGCAGGATTGACAGAAGCTTCCAACTCCAGCTGCCAGAATCGCCTTTTTGGTCAGAAGTACAATCGAAAAAGACCATGCTCCTGTGGCCTTAATTAGCGTGGAAAGTTTACAAGGTGTTGCAATTTGTGGACTAAATCAAAGAAAGCTATTTAACAGTCATCACGACAAATCGACTTTAATTTTTCAGTAGCCCTAATATATTTTATAGTTATTTCTGTTGTAATTATCCTGCATACGCCAGCGAAGTAGCGGGCGCTAAACTAGTAAAGTAATAAACTAGTAAAATAATTTACAGAATTTAAGACCAGTGGTATTTCTAAATGCCAGTGTCACTTAAAGGGTTGAACTCCCCCCCCCCCCCCCCCCCACTCGTGTGTGGATGGTATAGTTCAGGCTGGAGGTGGTTTTATGATGTTTTAGGGGTGTTTTTTGTATCGTGCCTTGGATCCATCTACTGTAGATGCCGTGTGAACGTGAACCAGGATGTTTACGTCAAGATTAGCGGTGACGATGTACTGCCACCTCTTCTCACTCTTTCTGATAAGTATGCTGTCGAGATTCCCGTGTTCCAAGATGACAACAGCCGTGTGTTTACGGGGCTGTGCGCGAACGTTCCTGGCTGACAAACACTCAGGCATCCTATCGCACACCAACTGGTCCCAAGATCACCCGATCTTATTCCGTAGAAAATGTGTGGGACTAACTCGAAACTTAGCATTCAGCATCCCTGCAGTTTGGTAGCTCTGTGGGATGTAATCAGCAAAGTCTGGCTGGAACTGTATCGAATACTTTCGCACGTCAAGGAACAGTGTCTTCCTGCGCGCCTTTGTCTACGGCGCTCTGGACTTCATGAACGAACAGAGAAAGCTCTGTTTCGCAAGATATCCGCTTACGGAACACGTGATAATTTTTGAAGAGAAGAATCTAATTCTCCAAAAACTTTGCATGCGTGATCATGTAACGTGTTCCATAATTGTGCCACAGATTGATGTCAGGGATATAGGCATATAATTGTGTGCATTAGTCCGTGCATCTTTACTGAAACGAGAATGGCCTGCGCGACTTTCCCAATTGCTTGGTATCCTTATGTGCTGAAGCGACCTGCACGATCTAGTTGCATTAATGTGACCACCTACCAAAAGCCTGAATAATCAACTTTTGAACCGCGAATGTGCAGGAGTAGTGTCAGGTACAGGAAGATTACTAACCGGGGAATGGAGCCATGCCGACGCCAGTGCCCTGGCCAGCTGCGCTAGATTTCTCGGTTGAGGATCCATGGTGCGGACAGCCCGATCGAGGTTGCCCCATAATTTATCGACTGGGTCAGGGGCGTACGGTAAACTCATCCTTGTACTCTTCGAATCATGCAGATACACTATGACAAGTTGCAGTGTCCTGTTGGTAGACGCCATAGTGCTGAGGAAAAACTAAGTGGATGCAAAGGTGGACATGGTCCCCAAGGATAGATGCCTACACATGCTGATCAGTTGTGCCTTCCTGAATGAGGAGGTCACCCAGGGAATGCCTCGAAAACATTCTGCTCTCCCTCCTCTGGGCTCGACCCTTTGACGAATGCCAGCGGCCTTGTTGGATGGAGCGTGAAACGTGGTTCATCTAAAAAGGTCACTAATCGACACTCAGTGGGCGTCCAGCTGCTGTATTGGGGTGCAAATTCCAGCCTTCGTTGCCGGTGAACAGCAGTCAGCATGAGTGCATGAACTAGGTACCTTTTGCGGAGGCCCATAAGCAGCAACCTTGCCTGAATGGCCATTTAGGCGACACTGTTATTATCCCCTTGGTTCGTCTGGCTGGTCAGTTGCTCAACAGTTGCACATATGTTTCGCTGTATACATCTCTGTACCCGTTGTTCACCCCTGTCATCTATGACCCATGGCACTCCATATTCACCTCGGTGCTGGTTCTGGCTAGCGCCGTTTTGCCGTGCATGGTTTATGTTAACCACGGCGGCACGCCAACGGTTTACATACGTAGCCGTATCTGAAATGGTTTCCATCCTTGGCCCGAAAGCCAATGATCATGTGCATTTGGATCTTAGTTAAATCGCCCCATTTCCACAATGCGAGAACCACTGGTCTGTTATCCGCAGGCCCCCTACACGATTCATATCTACATCTATACTCCGCAAGCCACCTGACAGTGTGTGGCGGAGGGTACTTTGAATACTTCTAGCGGTTCTCCCTTCTATTCCAGTCTTGTATTGTTCGTGGAAAGAAAGATTGTCGGTATGCGTCTGTGTGGGCTCTAATCTCTCTGATTTTATCCTCATGGTCTCTTCGCGAGATACACGAAGGAGGGAGCAATATACTGCTTGACTCCTCGGTGAAGGTATGTTCTCGAAACTCCAACAAAAGCCCGTACCGAGCTACTGAGCGTCTCTCTTGCAGAGTCTTCCACAGGAGTTTATCTATTACCTCCGTTACGTTTTCGTGATTTCTAAATGATCCTGTAACGAAGCGCGCTGCTCTCAGTTGGATCTTCTTTCCATCAACCCTATCTTTTATGGATCCCAAAAAAATGGTTCAAATGGCTCTGAGCACTATGGGACTAGAACTTAGAACTAGTTAAACCTAACTAACCTAAGGACATCACAAACATCCATGCCCGAGGCAGGATTCGAACCTGCGACCGTAGCGGTCTTGCGGTTCCAGACTGCAGCGCCTTTAACCGCACGGCCACTTCGGCCGGCATGGATCCCACACCGATGAGCAGTATTCAGGCAGTGGGCGAATAAGTGTACTGTAACCTACTTCCCTTGTTTTCGGACTGCATTTCCTTAGGATTCTTCCAATGAATATCAGTCTGGCATCTGCTTTACCGACGATTAATTTTATATAGTCATTCAATTTTAAATCACTCCTAATGCCTACTCCCAGATAATTTATGGAATTAACTGCTTCCAGTTGCTGACCTGTTATATTGTAGTTAATGATAAAGGATCTTTCTTTCTATGTATTCGCAGCACATTACACTTGTCTATATTGAGATTCAATTGCCATTCCCTGCACCATGCGTCAATTCGCTGCAGATCCTCCTGCATTTCAGTACAATTTTCCATTGTTACAACCTCTCGATACACCACAGCATCATCTGCAAAAAGCCTCAGTGAACTCCCGATGTCATCCACAAGGTCATTTATGTATATTGTGAATAGCAACCGTCCTATGACACTCCCCTGCGGCACACCTGAAATCACTCGTACTTCGGAAGACTTCTCTCCATTGATAATGACATGCTGCGTTCTGTTATGTAGGAACTCTTCAATCCAGTCACACAATTGGTCTGATAGTCCGTATGCTCTTACTTTGTTCATTAAACGACTGTGGGGAACTGTATCGAACGCCTTGCGGAAGTCAAGAAACACGGCATCTACCTGGGAACCCGTGTCTATGGCCCTCTGAGTCTCGTGGACGAATAGCGCGAGCTGGGTTTCACATGACCGTCTTTTTCGAAACCCATGCTGATTCCTACAGAGTAGATTACTAGTCTCCAGAAAAGTCATTATACTCGAACATAATACGTGTTCCAAAATTCTACAACTGATCGACGTTAGAGATATAGGTCTATAGTTCTGCACATCTGTTCGACGACAGGTGGCCTTTGCACATGAATCACGTTTTATGCTCTTCGGCTTGTAGGGCTTGAAATGCAGGACGATCTGCACCATGCGTCAATGCGTGGCAGATCGTCCTGCATTTCAGTACAATTTTCCATTGTTATACCCTCGACTGCTGCGCCGCCACGTGCCGTCTGGTGGAAGTTATTGCACTTTGACTCGAACATAAGGCTGTGGTCACATCAATGTGTCTCGACCACACGTCCTGCTCGAAGGATAGAAAATCGTTACATGTTAATCTGTTGTGTAATGAGTTCTTACCGGCGGAGTGTGATCGACTTTCCAGTCGAAGAGTTGCCTGCGATCGGGCGGCAGCGCTCGGCCGCCGTGGACAGCCCTGGCTGGCACCGTGCGAGCCGGAAGTGGCTCGAGGAGGAAGGATGTGACGCCCTTCGCGGCGCGCCGGCACTAAAAATATATCGGCTGCGCGCCGCCCAAGCGGCTGCCGGCTGCGAACCCGATTGGCCGCCTCCTTCGCGGACGCTCCTCCGCTCGACGCCACAGTGACCTGACTGCATCACCGTGACATGCGCTACTTACACACCAGGGTGGTCCTTATTTTCCAACTTTCAGAAAGCTTACTTACCACCCGCCTATTTTTGCTCCAGTCAACAGAAAAACGACATGTGCAAAATTTCAGTTCAGTCGGACAACTACAAGACGACCCTCATCGACCGCGTAGTTTTGAATTTTTGCTATGTGAATTCCCTTACACAGTTTCCCATACTCATTTTTCCGGCGTTAAATAAAATCTTATTGTTAGAGTTACATATTTAAATAACCCTGCTTTTATCCTAATACTGTAATACGAGGGGCGTTTCAAAAGTCCGTGCAAAGTTCGAGAGGCGGCACCACCGGCGCGTATTGAGGTCATGTTTGGTTAGTAGCATCTTTGGAAAGAACGCACACCAAGTTTCAGCAATATTGGTCAATTTCTTTGTGTTTGGCATTCGTGAGAATCAAGGAAGTCGAGTGATTTTCAAAAAATTGACGAAAAATAATTTCGTGTGGCGGTTAAACGTTACTATATGAAAGGCAAAACGCCTCAGGAGACTTAAGAGAAGCCTGATAAACATTACTGTGACTCTGCACCTTCGATTAGAACAGTTTATAAGTGGTTTCCACATTTTCGGAGTGGCCATGTGAGCACGAGTGATGCTGAACTTTCTGGACGCCCTGTGGAAGTGACGACTCGAGAAATCATTGATAAAAACCACAATACGGTGATGGATGACAGAAGAGTTAAGGTGCTTGAGATTGCTAGTGCTGCGGGCATCTCGAATGAACGGGTACATAATATTTTGCATAAACATTTGGATATGAGAAAGCTATCCGCAAGATGGGTTCCGCGATTGCTCACACTTGACCAAAAACGGAATCGGGTCAAGTGTTGCAAGGATGGTTTGCAGCTGTTCAGGAAGAATCCGCAGGACGTAAAGCTTCGTTTCGTCACTGCGGATGTAACATGGATACATTACTATACTCCTGAGACCAAAGAACAAGCTAAACAATGGGTTACCAAGAAGAATCTGCACCAAAAAAGGCGAAGACCATTCCTTCGGCCCGAAAGGTTATGACGACTGTCTTTTGGGATTCGCAAGGGATAATCCTTATCGACTATCTGGAAAAGGGTAAAACTATTACAGGTGCATATTATTCATCGTTATTGGGCAGTTTGAAAACCGGGCTGCAAGAAAAACGCCGGCGATTGGACCGCAAAAAAGTCCTTTTCCATCGCGACAGTGGACCAACAGTTGTGGTCGCAAAATTAATGGAAATAGGATTCCAACTCGTTTCACATCCCCCCTATTCCCCAGACATGGCTCCCTCGGACTACTATTTGTTCCTCAATTTGAAGAAATGTCTGCGGGACAAAGATTTTATTCAAACGAGAAGGTGATTGCAGCAACTATTAGCTATTTTACAGACTTGGACAATTCCTACTATTCGGAAGGGATCAACAAATTAGAACAGCATTGGACGACGTGTGTAAGTCTAAAAGGAGACTATGACGAAAAATAAAAAAGGTTTACCTCAAACAGGTAGGTAGTTTTTATTTTCGCACGGACTTTTCAAACGCCTCTCGTAAACACTGAAGCTCCAAAGAAACTGGTATAGGTGCTCGTATTCAAATACGGATATATGTAAACAGGCAGATTACGGCGCTGTGATTGGCAACACCTGTAAGACAATAAGTGACTGACGCAGTTGTTAGATCAGTTACTGCTGCTACGATGGCAGGTTATCAAAATTTAAGTGAGTTTGAACGTGATGTTGTAGTCGGCGGACGTGTTGTGGGACATAGAATCTCCGAGGTAGCGATGAAGTAGGGATTTTCCCGTACGACCATTTCACGAGTGTACCGAGAATATTAGGAATCCGGTACAACATCAAATCGCCGACATCGCTGCGGCCGGAAAAAGATCCTGCAAGAACGGGACCAACGACGACTGAAGAGAATCTTTCAACGTGACAGAAGTGCAACCGTTCCGCAAATTGCTGCAGATTTCAATGTTTGGCCATCAACAAGTGTCAGCGTGCGAACCATTCAATGAAACATCATCAAAGGCCCACTCGTGTACACTCGAAGACTGCGCGACACAAGGCTTTACGCCTCGCCTGGACCCCCCAACACCGACATTGGGCTGTTAATGACTGGAAACATGTTGCCTGGTCGGACGAGTCTCGTTTCAAATTGTATAGAGCGGATGGACGTGTACAGGTATGGAGACAACCTCATGAATCCATGGAACATTCACGTCAGCAGGAGACAGTTTAAACTGGTGGAGGCTCTGCAGTGGTGTGGGGCGTGTGCAGTTGGAGTGATATGAGACCCCTGACACGTCTGACACGTGTGGATACGACTCTGACAGGTGACACGTACGTAAGCATCCTGGCTGATCGCCTGCATCCATTCATGTTCATTCTTCATTGCGATAGACTTGGGCAATTCCAGTGGGAGAATGCGACACACCACACGTCCAGAATTGCTACAGAGTGGCTCCAGGGACATTCACCAGAGTTTAAACACTTCCGCTGCCCATCAGACTCCCCAGACATGAACATTAGTGAGCTTATCTGAGATGCCTTGCAACGTGCTGTCCAGAAGACATCTCCACCCCTCGTACTCTTACAGATTTATGGACAGCCCTGCAGGATTGATGGTGTCAAGTCCCTCCAGCATTACTTCAGACATTAGTCGAGTCCATGCCACGTCGTTTTGCGGCGCTTCTGAGTGCTACGCTTTGCATGCTAGCAGGGACCCTGCACGATATTAGGCAGGTGTACCAGTTTCTTTGGCTCTTCAGTGTGTGTCATAATTTAATTAATAGTAAAACGTTAATAGTGCTAGTAAAGATAGCTGTATTAGCTAGGTGGGAGATACAGCGGCGTCTTCCTTTCATTGGTCTGGAGAATACTGCAGCCTAACAGTGAACACTTAAAAAGCAAACAAAGAGACTACTGTGGTACTGTCAGCGAGTTTCGTGGCGATAACTGCATAGGAGGGGACCAAACATTGAGGTCATCGGTCCCATCGGATTATGTCGCGGAGGGGCAAGGAAATCGGCCGTACTCTATCAAAGGAACCATCTCAGCATTTGCCTGAAGCGATTGAGGAAAATCACGAAAAATCTAAATCAGGATGGCCGGAGGCGGGTTTGAACCGTTGTCCACCCGAATGCGAGTTCGTTGTGATAACCACTGCACCACCTCTCTCCGTGCTGTGTTGCTGTTCGTGTTGCACTGGGATGGGAAGTTGCTCCTAGCGCTCAAAGGTATCGGAAAGGTCGACAGACTTGCGGTATTAGTAACCTTTTTAGGATAGGAACAATTACTGGGAGTCCCTAAAACCCCATCGGATTCTGTAGTGTATCAAGCCATATCTCTTCATCAGGCATCAGAGAAGTGGGGTATAGCTGACAAAATTCAGGCACTTTGCTATCATACAACAGCAGGCGATACAAGTTGGGTAAATGGAAGCTATACAAATTTAGAAAAATTGTTCAGTCATGACCTTTTATAACTCACTGCCATCATCACATTTTTGAATTGATCCTGAAAACCGGTTTCGACTCATTGCTGGAGGCAACTTCTGGCCCGGACATGAAAGTTTCAAGAAATTTAGAGTAACTTGGTCGAAAGTCGACTGTAACATTTACATAACGTTTGCAGTGAAATACCTGATGACTTACAGTCTATTAATCTCGGATTTCTAGGGAACCAAGTTCCTTCGCAGAAAAAACGGCGAAATGATCTGCCTTGGCGGTATTTTAACGACTGGAATGTCATTTCGCATTCCAGGAGCTGTAAGTAATTCTAGGTGGATGGCAAAGGCTATATAAGTAATCAAGTTATAAATGCTCCATTGTCATATCTTATATGGAGAACAACTCATGAAGAAGAATTTTACTTGGAAGTTGTGTACGTCCTAGCCTGGTTTTAGTCAACAGAATTAATTAAGGCACTTTACCACAATTTCCTATGCATGAGTCAGCTGATAAATTAACCAGATTTTGATCCAGTGATCAGTAAGACTGCCAAAAAAAAAATTCAAATAACCTCTGGTACGTAGCTGCAGAAACTGTGGCTTTAGCTTTGTGTGATGACTATGCCCCAACGAATGTCGAAGCAAATATAGCTACAGATACTTAAGAATTAGAAAAATGTGGAGAGGAAGAAGGAAAGAATCGAATGGAAAGGTAAATTATACATAAAAATTATCTTTCTTCTTTTACCAATATTGACTTTCATATTTTGTACACTGGACTCGCATTCGGGAGGACGACGGTCCAATCCCGCGTCCGGCCATCCTGATTTAGGTTTTCCGTGATTTCCCTAAATCGCTCCAGGCAAATGCCGGGATGGTTCCTGTGAAAGGACAGGGCCGACTTCCTTCCCCGTCCTTCCTTAATCCGATGAGACCGATGACCTCGCTGTCTGGTCTCCTTCCCCAACCAACCAACCAACCAACCATATTTTGTAACATATGTTATAAAAACTGTCTTCACGAGGTTCTCTGTCAATACCTATTTGCTCCACAAAGACCTTTCAATATGAGAAGACACGTCCCGTAAGAAAGCGCAATTCAAAAACTTGAGGAGATGGTTGTTGTGAATTATGTTGCAGAAAGAGGTTCTCACAAACGACCAAACTATGAAACAATTCGTTTTACAGATTGTTGTTGGAGACCCGTACAAAATACCCACTTGCTACTAAATCTTCTCTTAGGAATAAATAATGTTCGGTGTTCGTTCAATCAAATTATCTTTTGGTTCTACAAAATGAATGTTGCAAAATGATTATTGTAGATAAGAAAGTGTTTCAGTTTGAAAATACGTACATTACAGAAAGTAAATTTGATATTTCTTACATTTTTCGTGTTGTTTTCTGAATTCATTAAATGATTTATTCAGTAATATGAATTAAAATAATTGTAAAGATTTGCTGGGCTTGATTGAATGTATCACATACATTACTCTCATGAAAGACAAGTATTCAGTAGAGATAAGGAAGAATACAATGCGTTTTAACGGAAATGCGTCTTTCGAATGCTATATTCCAACATCAAGACGTTTGAGGGTCGCTTAGAATTTTTTGAATTGAGATGAAATTTTTCACAGGCTGTTTCTTTGTCAATTTGACAAAGTAGGGAGAAGTAAAATTCAAACTTTCAAAAATCTGCATTGATCCTGTTACACACGTTTTATGAGCCCTTGGTTAGGCCTGTTGCTGCATATCATATGTATTCGTTACTGGGCAATGAATATTGCATGAGACTCCTAGCACCGATTCGATATTCCCTAAGACGTATTGGTACTATATGTCGTGATACAGCACTCGGACTCGTGTCCGAAATCTTCGATTCCACCACTTCGTATAAAAGGGCCGAGTGGTCAACGAATGACGACCGGCACGTGCTGTCCCTGCTGAAGTCTGACCAAATCGGTAGTTTTCGGCAGCGAGTAACGACTATGTATCCCATTTCATTAGCCTTGGTGCGACCCTATTCGGTAATGAGTAACGACTCAAGACACAGTCTCTGCCTGTAATACTTACCTAATTGTGTTAAACTTTTCACATACGATTATATCTCTTAATGAGCATATTGTGTCATCATTTTAAATTTTGCACTGTACACACTCGAAGAAAAATACAAATCACTGACCGATCCTATTACTGAAGGAGCACAAGGTCGAGTTGGGGAAGGGTAGGATGGAGAATGAAATCAGATGTACCCTTTTCTAAGGAAGCCTGCTACATTTGGCCTAATCGATTCGGGGAAACCACAGAGAACCTAAACATATGGGACCGGACGGGGATTTGAACCGCCTGCTTTCCCAATACCAGTGTATTGTCTTAGCCAGAGGGGAAACCGTCTCAGCTAGAGATTTATTGGTTTCCATGTCCATTGGTTACGCCACAGTGCCAACAAAGTCAGTCGGCAGGACTCATTGAATAAAGGAGCATACCTGAAGATGTCCAGCGCAGCTGTGGACGAAAACTTTAGGAACGGAAAAGTTTCATGGACCACGACCATACAACCCGGAAGGTTGACCGAAAGCTAAGACATTCGATCCTGGAAGCCTTCATGTATGTCCAAAACTCGTTTGTGCTCTAGCACGTGCTGTGTGGGTATGGTGAAGTGTGTCCCTGTTCAGATGGCAGTCTCAGAAACATTTGCTTGTAAGAATTTCAAGCAATCATTAGAGTTCGCGCAAAATAACGTGGCACCAGCGCAAAAAGGCATTCTAGTCGTGGACGAGTTCGTCCCGTTGTTCCAGAAGGGTAGCCGCGTCAGTTGCCTTCGGCTGCCGACCTGCGTACTTCAGGCGCTCTCATTGCTGTCTGCATACTCCATAGCGTGGCAGCACAGTTCTTCATTGTCATCCACATGCGATTCTGTGCAGTGCCATTAAATTTTTATCAGAAGACCCAAACGAAGAAGCAAAAATCCCATTAAAAATTGTGCGTGAGAGGGCTGCAGGAACGGATAGCTGTTCCAATCACACCCTAGAGCGAGTGAAGAAGGGCGACGAAAACATAGCTACAGGCACTTCATTTCGTCGGGAAAGCTGCAGAAGAAGGAGAAGAAAATTTTATAATTAGGTAAAACTGACAAACAGGTTCTCAAAGAACTGACAGTTTTCATGTGACACATGTTTCTTATTTTATACTGTTTATTTCATAGAAAACGACTGCTACAATAAAAGATAAATTAAAACAAATATCTGTCTCAGTCACTTTTATTTGCTTACCTTATGTGACGATCAGCAGCTGTATGAAATTTTATTCCAAATCATTCACTGAATTTGAATTTCATGACATCACCCGCACTGCGTATAGACATATTACCCAATTGTGTCTAGGACAACTGATGTGATTAAATATACACTCAGTGAATAATTTGGAATAATATTTCATACAGTTGCTGATCATCAAATCATATGTAAATTTCATAAACGGAGACAGGGATACAACGATAAAAATGGTCTCAAACCCATTTGGTGATGTTATTCTCCCTAAGCGGGAATCAATTATTGTCGCGAGCTTAAATGGAGACGCACATAATACTACGATATAAGGATGTGGATTGTGACGTATGGTCGTTTGGGTAGAGCTGGAAAGCGTCCACGGAGAACTTAAGTGATTAAGACGACCGCTCGCGATAAGCGGAAGATCAAGTTTCAAGTCCCAGTGCGCACAAATTTTCATATGCCGCATTTGGGTAATACATCTATAACCGCTGCAGCTGAAATCGTGAAATTGGCATTCAGCAATGATTTGAAACAACTTTTTTTTCTCTCATGACACTTGTCGAAAGCTTACAATGTGATGTTCAGATGGATCACCTTATAATTTTTTTTTTGCTGGATGTAGTCAGTTGTCTTTTTTGAACTTAATTTCGAAGATTTTCCAGCAGAAAGAACTGTGAGGTTCGTTAGAAATACATATTTTTATCGATAGATGGTATTTGTGGACAACATATGGTTGTCAGGTACGCAGCATGTATATCTGTTTTTGTTTTGTGTTGCTTCCTTCTAGCAGCACATGGTCATACTTTGTTTGCTTAGGTTTTATTTTATTTATTTTACACGTGCAACGCAATACTGGTATATCAATAAGATAAAGAAATCAATTACTTACTAATTATCCATTTCAGAGACAATTTAGTAAAGTAAAGACAGAAAGTAATAACAGTAATAAGGAAGCATTTATATGCGCAACAAGAATTTATGAAATACAGACAGAAAGCAAAAAAAGACCAGCAAGATAATTCTCCATATTCCGTGGAAAGCCCATTATTCGGCTATTATCGCTGCTCTTTTGTTACCTACAGTAGGATCGCCATTAATACAGGTATCTGGCAGGTTCCTGCAGACTACCAGATGATGTTGTTCTTACCGGTCACCACACTGGCAAATTTCAGCAGCTAATCTCAGCACAGCTGCTGAAGCCCCATTTCCTGAGGATGACATAACGTCGTGACACCCCAGTTTTGTCTATTCAGAGCCTTCCATGGAAAGTTTGGGCCTCCGGCTGGTTCCTCATTGACATTCGTTTGGTGTGCCTGAGGCAAAGAAACTCGACAAAGCTCCACTCGACGAGTTCTGGGAGATGAAGCACTTGCTGTAGTTGTCTGCATGAAGCTTCTTCTTGATCCGAGTCTTCGTCATTGAGGCTTGTGTTCAAAGAGGGGTATCTAGGATCGGTTTGCTGATGTTCGTCCTCCACTTCTGCAGCTGCTTTCCTGCGAATACTTGGTCATGCTATAGGCATAATTTGGTATAGTTTAGTGACAGGATTCGGTCATAGGTAGATTGCCAGCGTCCAGTCTCGTTCACAGCTGTAGGAACCTATTTGACATGTGCAGAATTTTGCCAGAAAGGCACAGAGTATTCCACTGCGGAGACACATAACGCCGGGGCTGATGTTTAAAGTAGTTTTGGTTGAGGAATCAAGATGGTTCCTGTAAGTTTACTGATGACGATATTCGCTGCAGATACTTGGATCTCTACTTGTTCCCAGCTACCCTTGAATATGAGGGTGCAGTCCATTTTTATTCCAATTGATGTTCTCTATTCTTTTAGCTTTGGTGGATGCTTCGTTTATATTACCATTACTTTTTTAGATCTTCAGTGAGAAAGTATTGTTGTTTAACATCTGTGTTTGTTGAACTAGCCTTCTCCCTGCAGCTTTGCTGTGTACGCATTCGATACATATATTGAAAGCATCTCCTCCTCTTCCCCCTCCGTGTCCACCTCTTCTTCCCTCTGTCTGTCCACCTCCTTCTCTCCTTTTTGTGTCCACCTCTGCCTCCCTACTTCATCTTCCCAACTCTGTCCGTCTGTCTCCTCCTACCCACTATTTCCATCTCTTCGTCTCCCTCTATTTGCCCATTTCCTGCACCTCTTTCTAACCACGTCTTTCTCCCCCTCCCTCGAACCATATCTTCCACTCCCTCTCTCTTTCCATCTCTGCCTCCCCTTCTTCCTTTTCTACCTGTCCATTTCCCCCTCTACATCTTCCACCTGCCTCATATATCTCCTCTTCCTTCCATCTCTCTGTCCATTTTCTCCTCCCCCTGTTTATCCCCTCCTCTATCCATCTCAACCTGTCTCCAGCTACGCTCATTGGCACATGCAGCCCCTGCAATATGGTTCAATAAAGCAGACTGAAGCTACTCCCACAACATGCCTGCCAGGCAGGCCAGCCTAAAGTCAGAGTCCAGAAAACCATTTTTGCTCCTGGTATGTCGGTTCCTCTGTAAAATAGGTTGATTCGGCAGGCTGATACTATTGCCACACAACATGCCTCTTGTGCTGGGCATCCTATAATCTGTAGACTGCAATCAAAACATTTTTGCCTGTATCTGCTCCTGTTGGAGCTAGGGTGTTATACACTACTTAATGCTGATACTCATGTGGCCTGCTGTTTCTGTGCCAAATTTGGCACAAATGTATCCAGTGATTTGGTAGGAGATCCCGGACATACAAGCAGAAACACTGATATGTCCAGATTGTACTGACAACCTATTAATACGTAGATGTGTGTTTGTGCATGGGCTTCAGCTTTCGAACTGAACCTCCCCTAACGTGCGGTGGTCATTCACGTGGAGCTCCCACTACTACCGTTGTCCACTCTCCGACCCTCGCCGGATTGCGCAGCTACGAACCAAATTATTTTGTACGCAGTTTACCGCTCGTGCTTTCTTCAGCAGGGGCCGACAATCTTATCGCCACACTTGGATATGTCTCCTCCGATCGAAGACCGCCCAAGTCCCCATCTGGCTCCCTGCAGACTGCTGCGGTCGGTGATGAGCGTCAAACACCGCCCACCGGTGTCTTGCGCGATCAGAGGGACAGCGTTGCGGTGCCATTAGAATTGGAGATGGCCGCCTCGGATCCCCGGCAGATTTGCATGCCAGATAGGCGAGCGTTGGAGGTGGCGCCAGGCGTTCTAACAGCTTCCCACGACCGCGCAGCTCTGGGGACACAGACCTCTCGTGATAGACTATATGAATTTCCGCTGGTTTTCCATGCTTGTTTGATAGGTCACTCGGTGAAAGGTACTACCTCCAGAAAAAATGATACCATGGGAATAATATTTTCACGAATTTTCACACGTAGCTGCCCTTACGGGTTGAAATACATGATGCTCTCTTTGGGCGAGATGTGCACCGTTAGGGGTGAAACGTCCCCTTTGAACTATTTATACAAGACTGTGCTTAAACTGACACACAATATTTTGTTAGCGCAACGCAATCTGACTTTCAAAATTCCCTACAAAAGAATGACCCTGACTAACATTAAACTATACCTTTCACAAATCACTTACCTCACAAAAATCTTCGCTGCTCAAGCTACTGCAATACAGCGAGCGCCACTACTGCCAGCTAAATAAAAGATTCAAACTATGGAAGGCACTAACTACTGATAGGGATAGTTAGCAAATGAAAGATATTAATAGAGAACAAACAATGTATTTACCTTGATATCATCATATATAAATATAGCAGTTCATGACAAATTACAAACCTCCGCCATCTCTCTCCCCACATCCACCACTGCTGGCGGCTCACCTCCAACTGCGCAACGCTACGCGCTGTTCACATCCAGCTGCCGCTGCCCAACACTACAATGGCGAGTATTACAACAATGCAAAGCAGCCGCAGACTGCACACAGCACAGCCAGTGATTTTCATACAGAGGTGGCGTTACCAAGAAAAAACCTAAACAGCCTACTTACAGGGGGACGTGGAAAATGAACTAGATACAAAGGCGCACATACATCTGCATCTGTAATCCGAAATGGTATGTGGCAAAGTGTACTTCTGGTACCATTATTATTCTCGACCGCGCTTCCCTGCTCTACTCACGAATGGCGCGTGGAAAGTATAATTGTAAATAAATTGCGGATTTTCTCGTTGTGGTCATTTAGCGAGACGTATGCGGGATTGAGTAATATGTAGCCCTACACTTCACGGAATTCCTCTTTTGAAATTTCTGCATTAAATCTCTCCGTGATGTATACGCCTCTCTTGCATCGTCCGCCGCTTCTCTCGTATACATGCAGAATTTGTTTTTAAATGGGTTGCCAGGCTCGCTTTGGTCAGCCCCAATAACAAGCAAATAAGACAAAAAATCTCCCCTCTCCCCCCCTCCTCCCCTAGGAGACGTCCGGCAAATACCATGTAACATCGTCTTCAGCCATGATTATTCTTCCAATTCGGCGAGGAAGCAAGTCCATACGTTTCTACAAGTTCCCATATCCAGCCTGATGATAAGATCCCATCGAGCTACCAAGCAGTGAGGATGATGATCACTACGTTTCACCCATCATTCCGCCATTATCTATGGGATTAATGTCTACTGTGTTAGTGTGCGAGTACGACAGGGTGCCTGCTTCGGCAAACAAGGAATGTATGCTTGCAGCCTTATGAACACTGATGTTGCCATCTTAGAAGACGCAAGTGTCCACAGCATATTCAACATGAAGATGTAATAGACAGAGCAACATTTGGTCACCGAGAAATTTTCAGATACAGCTCTTGGTTCATGTTCGCAGTAGTGAGTGTGTTGCCTCAAGGCATATGATGAAAAACGTCCCAAAACGCCACAGAACCACCAGCGTCCTGGAGGTACACCCTCCACACTCTGTGTTTAAAGGCCTAATTGGACCCTCAGCGAACTCGACACTTTTTATCATTTGAAAAGATGCGCAATCATGAATGGTTGGACCACACTAACGCTTCCAGTCACGTACTGCCCAGTATCTGTGTTGTAACGCCCAGTAAAGCCGTACAGCATAATGTGCCGCAGTGAGCAGCGGCCCTTTCTGGGGCACACGATTCCAAACTTGTGTTGCGTTTGATTCCCTTCGCAGTGTTCGTCTACAAACTCATTGGGCTGGACCTGCATTCTCTGTCAGCAGCAATTCCTGTCGGATTGGCAACCGATTGTCATTGACAAGGCCTGGCCGACGTCTATGGTTCCTCTGGCTTATCTACATGGTCCGGGCACATTAATGTGCCACTGACGATGTCGATGTGCAATAACCAGTCACAGACGGCAGGTCTTTCACAACACATGATTCTTTGCCATGAAGTAACGTCATATCCGAGCAATCATCTTGATATTATCGAGTCCTGTCTTATGGGATCTCCCAACGCTTTTGTTGTCTCACCAAGATCTCTAGTGAAGCATGTCTTATTCCTTCTTTCGTTGAGGTCTTTCCTTTTCAACCTATGAACACTCTCGAGAGAACGTCTGTTATCGGTGTTTTTCGTCCGATAAACTCGTTCCTGATCTTGTCCACGAGACTGATTCCCAGCGTCCCACTGTCCACAGTTTTTTTGTGTACATTGCAATTTATGAGCAGTTTGTGATAATGAAGAACTCAAAATGAGAGGCGAGGTACTGGCAGAAGTAAAGCTGTGAGGACGGGGCGTGAGTCGTGCTTGGGTAGCTCAGTTGGTAGAGCATTTGCCCGCGAAAGGCAAAGGTTCCGAGTTCGAGTCTCGGTCCGGCACACAGTTTTAATCTGCCAGGAAGTTTCATGAAGAACTCAGTCTTCTCGAGGATAGCCCAACTCAACTCTGACACCGACCAAACCTTCGAATTCATGTCCACAGTTAGTGTAAATAACTTCGGAACTCCTTTGACTACTTGTTTTACAGGTTATGAGCTCTTCATATACTCTGACACTTATCGTTGCCTGTTTGTAAATATGATTCCGTCCATACATACTCATTGGACTCACATTCGGGAGGACGACGGTTTAATCCTGCGTCCGGCCATCGTGACTTAGGTTTTCCCTAAATCGCTCCAGGCAAATGCCGGGATGGTTCCTTTGAAAGGGCACGTCCGACTCCCTTCCCCATCGTTCCCTAATCCGATGAGACCGATGACCTCGCTGTCTGGTCTCCTTCCCAAAACAACCAAACCCGTACATACTCTTGATTGACACTGTCTGTAAACGTCTAGAAAGCCATAATTGCCAAAACACTATCGTCCTTTCTCTACGCCACACATTGCACCCAAAATTCACAACTTCACAGGCACTGTCGTATAGTTCTCCTCCAGTATGTGCAGTTGCGAGTCACTCCAAGAAAACATTTTGAATTTCAAGCTCGTAGATCCACGATATGATTTACTTCCTCGTCAGGAACGATCATTCCTATTTTTACTGTCCCCTCTCACCCATCAGCAGTCCTCTGTAAACATTGCATGTGGCAAATCTTGAAAATTTCTCGGGCATTCAGCCGGATAGTGTCGTCCAAAAGGCGCGATATTTCGGCAAGCCGACTTCTTGCCATCTTCAGGCGTTCTTGGTGTCTGTGGCAAATGTTGCGAAAAGTTAGTCAGACGTAATGCGAGACGTTTGACTAACCGGCCTATCCAGGAACGCTTGCATGAGCCTTTCGGAGCTCTGGTGACCTACCTGAGGCCCACTACAGTTAATTAGGGAAGTCAAAGCTCATCAGCTAAGTACAGACCTCGGCCGGTTCAATGATTCGATAATTCCATCGTCCGCAGCTCGTGGTCGTGCGGTAGCGTTCTCGCTTCCCACGCCCGGGTTCCCGGGTTCGATTCCCGGCGGGGTCAGGGATTTTCTCTGCCTCGTGATGACTGGGTGTTGTGTGCTGTCCTTAGGTTAGTTAGGTTTAAGTAATTCTAAGTTCTATGGGACCATAGATGTTAAGTCCCATAGTGCTCAGAGCCATTTGAACCATTTTGATAATTCCATCAAAAATAAAGCGCTCTTTCACGTCGCCCTTAGTTTATGCTCTTTCCCATAGGGTTCGTAAGGAATATAATACAGATTTTATCATAGCTGCCATTAACACGAGAATCATTCTACATTTACGCTCTTCTTTTGATTGATTGCAACGTGAACATTATCGGATTTAAAGTTCCTTCTTGATGCAAACACTATGTTTTTCTTGTAATCCCGAAAATAGTTTCGGCGATAGTTCGCCGTCAGTGGGGTTTTCCCTTCTTCTGTTCCTTAATCATTAATGCTGTGGCAAGTAAGGAATAGACAAAAAAATAAACAGTGATGATGGGGAATTATCGCCGAACAGTTTGGGTGTAGAAGAAACATGTACATCAAGGGGAAACCACAAATCCCACATAGCTTATAAAGAGCTATCAAGTGACGTTAAAAAGCGCACATTTTCGCTAAAAAATCACAATCTCGATACTTAAAACATGTTGTTAACACATAAGGGGCGATCAAAAAGTTCCTATTCGAAGGCCGCACAGTCCAGAATCGGTACGCCAGTCAGCCAAAATCGCCGTGACCATTGAGGGATTCAACCCTACGACACACCATCTTGGTAAAACACCATGACCTGCTGCACCTCCTCTTCCGACAGGAATTGTCGACCCTTAAAAGCCTTTTTTATAGGTCAGAAGGCGAGATAATCGCATTCCACAACGATGGTTTTCGACAGACATTCTGCCCCATACACGTTCTTCATTCTCAGATGGATGTCTACTGGTGTTTGCCCTTGGGCAGCCAAGCAAAAATTAAAAGCACGTTGTTCCTGTTTGGGCACATTTGGTAATAACTTCATAAAGGTTCATAGATGTCTATGCTTACATACTCGCATCGAAGTTGCGCTACATTACGTATTATACGCTGCAGCAATGGCTTGGAACGGAAAATTTTTCATCCCCCCTTATATAAACAAAACACTGTAACACTACCTCTGGAGCGTTTTTTTAATATGTTGAACTGTTTATGTTTATTTGCGGTGTCTGTATTCCCTATGATATATTACACAAAGGAAAGTTCCTTCGGGAGTCATCAGTTTACCACCCTGAAGAAGACTGTCATATGTCGGACGGAAGGTCTATTATGTTATTTAGAGGATAATGGCGGGGAAACTGATTCCAATCCTGTTTCTTGTCGTAAAATATTTATTTTTCCATAATTAATACTTCAAAGACAGCAAGTGAAAACAGATTCCATTACCTCGAATAAGCCACTAATATACGCTTAAATAGATTTGTTACTGTTATGTACGTCCCCTAGAAGCAAGTAATTGGTAACACTAACATAAATGTTAAAACTAAGTATTATGCCGTGAGGTGATACTAGTCTTATCATTCTAAATCAACGCATAACATCGTACACCCATCGGCGTTACACACGGGTTCCCGGGTTCGATTCCAGGTCGGCTTGGGGATTTTCTCTGCCAGGGACTGGGTGTTTGTATGGTCCCCACCATTTCATCATCATCATCATCATCATCATCATCATCATAGTAGTTTGTGAATGTGGCTAAAATTGGACTGTGTAAAGATTGGGACATTGACCGGGCCCTGAAGACCGCGCCGCACAATCCAAACATCATCATCATCGGCGTTACACAACATAAAAAGTAACGGGGCTTATGACAATTTCTGCTTATACATGATGACAACACATGCCATCCAAACGAAATGTCCTCACCAAAGCTGCCATTTTAGTGGTGACAAGAACTTGGTTAACGATTTGCTTCTCTGCTAAATGTTACCATACGATGGTGAATCTACTATAACTTAAAAGCTTTCTAATGCGAAAAAAGAATGACGCATAACTAGTTCACGTTTTTACTACAATTATCCTCTGTCAACAACTGAGTCACCGTGTTCAACAAGTACCAGTTGGACAAAATAAACTTTTTTTTTCTAGTATGACGCGCCACAGATAACACGAGTGACGGAAGTCCACTCACTCAGTTATGGAACTCATATCTAAAAGGATTTTTCAAAAATGTGGTATCACCAACAGGAGTAGCGCAGCGTTTCAAATCTGCGTCTGGATGTCGTGTCTTAGACTTGCTGTCGTTTCCCGAAGTATTTTCAGCGATTGCCAAAATGTACCTTAAACAGGCCACGCAGCTTCTTTTCCACTTCAGCTGAGCTACTGATGAGTGTCTAACGGCTCCTCTGTAAGGGAGGGAGGGGGGTATTCGTTGGTGTTGCTGGCTCAAAATATTCAAGAGTCAGTCGAACGAGGGATTTTGTAAACGACTTCCTTATGTCTTCCTTAGCAATATACAGAATTACGGTGAAGACATGTTACCTTTACTGTTAATGTTAGTGTTATTGACTTACACTTGTCCTATGTTTACATTGTAGGGATCACAATAAAATTTTAACGGATTACTAATTTCGGCTTGCCGTTGCCGTTTGCAGATCTATTCATTTCTGCACATCGGTGCTCTGTCAGTGTGTCTGGGAGTACATTGTCCTCTGTTCCTGACAGGGGCGAGTGTGTCCACTCACAATAAAGAGACCACCGCCTGCGTTCGATGTCCAGAGACGGCAGATGGCAGCACTAGCAGTGGAGGGAATATAAAGCGTGTCGGTAGAGGGGGGGACGCGCAGAAGTAGTGCATTGGTTGTCGTAATGCGGTAACAGAGCGTTCTATCTGACGTCCAAAATGGCATGATGATTGGCTTCCGGCATGGGTGGAAGTATTTCTGAAACGGATAAGTTTCTAAACGCGTGCCGCTGCAGTCAAAGTGTAGCGTGCATCGCAAAATGGCGCTATCCAAAACCGACCCCTAGAGAACTGTGGTGCACCACAGGCCTTGTATGAAAGGGGTGAATGGCGGATGCGGAGATGTATGGGGGAGAATAGTAGTGCAACTGTTGAACAGCGGAGCGCAGTCATGAACCAAGTGGCTACGAACAGTGGCTCCTCGACAGCCGTTCAGCGACAGGTGCTGCGTTCGTGCCTCCGCAGCAAGCGCCTAGTTCATGCACCCATGCAGACTGCTGTTCATCGGTGTCGAGGGCTGGAATTTGCACCCCAATAGTACAACTGGACGTCCACTTAGTGGTGGCAGTTGGCCTTTCCAGATGAACCACGTTTTATGCTTCATCGGGCAGATGGGCGTTGGCGTGTACGGTATGAAGGGTCTGAAAGCAAACACCATGCAATAATCGTCGGAAGCATGTAGGCCGGATGAGAGAGCGTTATGGTCTGGGGAATATTTTCGTGAAATTTCCCTGGGTGATCACGTCATTCTGGAAGGCACACTGGATCCACACAAGCATGCACCTATCCTAGGGGCCCATGTCCACTGCTATATGCAGTTTGTTTTTCCTCGGGACGATGGCAGGAAAATGCAATGTCACACAGCTGGCGGTGTACGTGCTTGGTTCGAAAAGCACCAGTATGAGTTTACCGTACTCCCTTGGTTACGAAATTCGCCAGATTTAAATCCAATCGAGAATGCGTAGGATCACGTCGACAGGGCTGTTCGTGCCATGGATCAGCAACCGAGAAAAACAGCGCAACTCGCCGTGACACTGGAATCAGCATGGCTCCAGATCCCAGTCGGTACCTTCCAGAACTTCAGTGACGCTCTTCCTGCACCTCCGCGCTGCAAAAAGTGGTTATCCAGGCTTCTGACAGATGGTCACATTAATGTGAAATATAGAAATTTTTGGTAAGGACTGTGGGACCAAACTGCTGAGGTCATCGGTCGCTAGGCTTACACACTACTTAATCTAACCTACATCTACATCCATACTCCGCAAGCCACCTGATGGTGTGTATCGGAGGCTACTTTGAGTACCTCTATCGGTTCTCCCTGCTATTCCAGTCTCGTATTGTTCGTGGAAAGAAAGATTGTCGGTATGCCTCTGTGTGGGCTCCAATCTCTCTGATTTTATCCTCATGGTCTCTTCGCGAGATATACGTTGGAGGGAGCAATATACTATTTGACTCCTCAGGTGAAGGTATGTTCTCGAAACTCCAACAAAAGCCCGTACCGAGCTACTGAGCGTCTCTCCTGCAGAGTCTTCCACTGGAGTTTACCTATCATCTCCGTAACGCTTTCGCGATTACTAAATGATCCTGTAACGAAGCGCGCTGCTCTCCGTTCGATCTTCGCTATCTCTTCTATCAACCATATCTGGTACAGATCTCACCCACACTGGTGAGCAATATTCAACCAGTGGGGAACAAGTGTACTGTAGCCTACTTCCTTTGTTTTCGGATTGCATTTCCTTAGGATTCTTCCCGTGAATCTCAGTCTGGCATCTGCTTTACCGACGATCAATTTTATATGATCATTCCATTTTAAATCACTCCTAATGCGTACTCCCAGATAATTCAGAGAATTAACTGCTTCCAGTTGCTGACCTGCTATATTGTAGATAAATGATAAAGGATCTTTCTTTCTATGTATTCGCAGCACATTACACTTGTCTACATTGAGATTCAGTTGCCATTCCCTGCACCATGCGTCAATTCGTTGCAGATCCTCCTGCATTTCCGTACAATTTTCCATTGTTACAACCTCTGGATATACCACAGCATCAACCTAAAGTAACTTACGCAACACACACTCATGCCTAAGGGACGACTCGAACCTCCGACGGGGGGGAGCCGCACGACCCGTGACGAGGTGCCTCAGACCGCACGGCTACTACGTGCGGCTCACATTAATGTGATTGGACAATGTATATTCTGTAAGTCGCCCCAGAGTTTGGCGGACGGTATTTTCGGCTATCGCTATCATCCCGTTCCTTCTAATCTTAGCAGCTGTTCAGTACCTAAGACATGTTTCACGGTATCGAAGATGATCCCGTGCTCATAGCTCTTGTGGTATTCCTTTTAGAGCCCGTGTTTACTGGACATTCTTGCTTCGAACGATCGTTCCTACCATATTCCCGAATGTTGACCACTCCTCCTGGGACACACTGTTTATTTTCTTTGCCCGCAGCGCATCAGACGGCATCCAGGATCGCGGTGGGCAGTGCTCACAGTGGTTTGGATCACGATTGTTTGCAGCGAGGTGTTGCTACATTCTGTAGCAGCGCTGTACTGGCGGGTGTGAAACGGCTGCTGTCGACGAGCCGAAAGCCGGCGGTATTGTTTTCGTGCGGTCCGGATTAAACCCTTATCCGCTGTCTGGTGGGACGCTTTTGCCGTGCCTTGTTTGCGGGACTGTTTTCGCTGCGGCTTGACGGCGATTGGCACAGTGTGACCAGCGGCCGAGGGCACGCGCGCGTTCCAACATCCAGAAGAACCCTTTTGCCCTCTCCTCTCGTTTTACGCTGCGGAGGGAGCGCGGGCACGTTGCGTGCACGCGCGCACACACACACACACACACACACACACACACACACTGCCGTAGTGCGTACTGCGCGGCGAGGCGGAGAAGGCGTAAGAGAAAGAGGAGAAGTGGCGCGGAATGGCAGGAGGGAACGGGAAAGAGGGAGAGCGCGACACGCAACTATTGATCAGAAGCGGGATGCACGAGGGTCGCGGCCGCCTCTGGTTGGGGTTGCTCGTAACGAGGGACGCAAACAGAGCGGCCGGCCGGCCGGCAAGCAGGTGGCCCGCTCCGCTGCGACGTCAGCGCCATTCCCTGCGTGGACCGGCGGGCGCACCTGTCTCACCTTTCTGTCTGTCGGCATACGCAATATCTGTTCACTTCCGTCCAAAAATGAAATTCTTTCCGTGGCAACGCTTATTTCTCACTTATGGCGTAAGTTAAGGTACAAGAAACTGGAGGGAAAAATAAGGATGAAAGGCTAAGAACGAAGTGCGGAGATTCAAAAGGGTGGAAGAGGCAGATGTAGTCTATCGTTTCTGTTGGTCAATGTACGGAGTGATTCCGTGATGATACAGACTTTCGGAGATAACAGAGAACGGTAATTGTATCACTTTGGGGTAAGGGACCCTGCTATGGAAACGACCGTGTCGAAAGTTACTAGCGAAAATCGTTCGGATACTTCTGACGGTGGAATACATGTACCGGTGGTACACCGAGCGAGGTGGCGCAGTGGTTAGCACACTGGACTCGCATTCGGGACGACGACGGTTCAATCCTGCGTCCGACCATCCTGATTTAGGTTTTCGTCATTTCCTTAAATCGCTCCAGGCACGTGCCGGGATGGTTCCTTTGAAAGGGCACGGCCGGCTTCCTTCCCCGACCTTCCCTAATCCGATGAGACCGATGACCTCGCAGTTTGGTCTCTTCCCCCAAAAACAACAACAAAATGTACCGGTACTAGTGTTCAAATGGTTGAAATGGCACTAAGCACTACGGGGCTTAACATCTGAGGTCATCAGTCCCCTAGACGTAGAACTACTTAAACCTAACTAACCTACGGACATCACACACATCCATGCCCGAGGCAGGTTCAAAATGGTTCAAATGGCTCTGAGCACTATGGGACTCAACTGCTGTGGTCATCAGTCCCCTAGAACTTAGAACTACTTAAACCTAACTAACCTAAGGACATCACATACACCCATGCCCGAGGCAGGATTCGAACCTGCGACCGTAGCAACAGTGCGGCTCCGGACTGGAGCGCCTAGAACCGCACGGCCAGCGCGGCCGGCCCCGAGGCAGGATTCTAACCTGCGACCGTAGCAGCAGCGCGGTTCCTGACTGAAGTGCTTAGAACTGCTCGGCCACAGTGGTCGCCGGTGCTAGTATTGCTATGATTATAGTGTACCCAACTTTCAGAGGTGGTACTGTAGACCAAAACAAGAAAAAGAAGGCTAGTAAATTTGGGATCTAAAAAAATGGTTCAAATGGCTCTGAGCACTATGGGACTTAACTTTTTAGGTTATCAGTGCCCTAGACGTAGAACTACTTAAACCTAACTAACCTAAGGACATCACACACATCGATGCCCGAGGCAGGATTCGAACCTCCGACCGTAGCGGTCGCACGGTTCCAGACAAAAGTGCCTAGAACCGCTAGGCCGCACCGGCCGGCTTGGGCTCTAAAACACATGGATTAAGAGCTATGGGTACTTGTCCGTAGACTTGTTTCACAGATGTGAAGATTAACAAGTGCTCTTAAGGTATACCTTCTTGGAGTCGAAGATTACTAGACATACTTTCTTGTTTTGGTCCACACTACCTCCTCTGAAAGTTGCCTACCTTACAGTCTTAGCAACAACAGTACCGGTACATCTATTCCTCTGTGAGAGGCGTCAGAACGGTTTTACCTTATAAATTTCGACCAGACATTTTTGGAGCAAAGTCCCTCACCTCATATTAATACATTAACCCGTTTCCATTATCCCTGGAAGTTCGTAACATCGTCACGGCATCACACTATATACACCGAAGAAGCACTGACGGAGGTGAAAGAAAGGTTCAGGAGTGGACTTAAAATTCAGAGTGAAAGGATCTCCGTGGTAAGTTTCAGCGACGAAATTACCATCCTCAGTGAAAGAGGAAGTGTTGCAGGATTTGTTGAATAGAATAAACAGTCTAATGAGCACACACTGTGTATTGTGTGATAGTCGAAGAAAGACGAAAGAAGTTTCAGAAAAGAAATGGGGATAAACTCAATTTCGAAATTGG
Organism: Schistocerca serialis cubense; assembly: GCF_023864345.2. Classification (NCBI taxonomy): domain Eukaryota; kingdom Metazoa; phylum Arthropoda; class Insecta; order Orthoptera; family Acrididae; genus Schistocerca; species Schistocerca serialis. The sequence goes on along the minus strand of NC_064644.1, from coordinate 168,468,320 downwards.
GGACAAGGAAGGAGACGAAGTGAAGGAATTTTGCTGCCGTGGATGCAAAATAACACAAGGCGGGCGAAGCAAGGACGACATGAACAGCAGAGTAGCACAGGCAAAGCGGATATTCTTAGTCAAAGGAAGTATACTTGTATTGGACATCGGTCTTAATTTGATGACATCTCTGAGGATGTCCACTTGGAGCACAGCAATGTGTGGAAGTAAACAGTAGACTGTGGAGAAACGAGGAAAGAAGAAAATCGAAGCTTTTGAGATATGCTGCTGCAGAAAGATTTTGAAACTTAGGTGTCCCGATAAGATAGAGAGTTAGGAGCATATTCACAGAATCGGAAAGGTAAAGAAAATGTGGAAAAACTGACAAGAAAAAGGGACAAGATACTGAGACTTATGTTAAGACGTGAGGTTGCTAGAGACAGCTTGAAGTGCATAAAAACTGTAGGATAAGACAGAGACTGTAATACACGTCAAATAATTGACGAGGTTGTGTATAAGTGCTACTCTGAGATGAAGAGGCGGGACGTATGAAACTAGTCAGCAGAAGACTGATGATCCCAGAACGGTGATGTAAACCTTATTGTATTGGAAGTGCTTGCCCTGTTTGCGTTCTTGAACATCTACATCTGTACTTCGTAAGTTACCTTCGAGAGCTTAGCGGAGGGTACTACAGGTATGACTGCCATCCCCTTTGTGGCGTAAGTAGGGTGTGACAGCCAAGGTGCGTGCATGGGTGCGTAGTTTTGTGACGAACGGGAAAAAGAGGAAGGGTGAATTAGGAGGGCGAAGAAGAAGAAGAAGAAGAAGAAGAACTGCATTGGTTGGCACTAAATTCGTTCTAGATAATACCTTTTTTGCTGCCCAGGTCTCTTATTACAAATCTAAAGACTCAAGATCGATTCCCGACTGGCCAAAGACTTTTTTTTCTGTATGTCAGAGTGGCTGCCACCGCTGGATATATTTCTATATTTGTGGAAAAAAGTAGTTCGGACTCCACTTCGAGATATACTTTGGATATATTTCTATATTTGTGGAAAAAATGTAGTTCGGAATCCACTTTGAGATGTAGGTCCGCCTTCAACTGCCTGCTTGGCCAAGTTCTCTCTTCACAGGAATAGTGGAACCATAAACCTCCAGGGCCCGGGTTCGATTCTTGGCTGGATCGGGGATTTTCTTCTCTCAGGGACTGGGTGTCGTGTTGCCTTCATCATCATTTCATCCCCATCCGACTCGCAGGTCGCCCAATATGGCGTCGAATGTAATAAGACCTGCACCAAGACGGCCGCTCTGCCCCGTAAGGGGCCTCCCGGCCAATGACGCCAAACGCTCATTTCCATTTCCAGTGTACAATGTAACCAGCAAATTCACTTTTCCCATGATACACAGAATTTTTCCAGCATGCTTATATAGTTTCCCAGATATCAAAAAATGGTTCAAATGGCTCTGAGCACTATGGGACTCAACTGCTGAGGTCATTAGTCCCCTAGAACTTAGAACTAATTAAACCTAACTAACCTAAGGACATCACAAACATCCATGCCCGAGGCAGGATTCGAACCTGCGACCGTAGCGGTCTTGCGGGGTCCGCCGCTCGTGGTCTCGCGGTAGCGTTCTCGCTTCCCGAGCACGGGGTCCCGGGTTCGATTCCCGGCGGGGTCAGGGATTTTCACCTGCCTCGAGATGACTGGGTGTTTGTGTTGTCCTCATCATTTCATCATCATCCAGGAAAGTGGCGAAATTGGACTGAGCAAAGATTGGATAATTGTACGGGCGCTGATAACCACGCCGTTGAGCGCCCCACAACCCCAACATCATCATCATCATCATCATCATCGGTCTTGCGGTTCCAGACTGCAGCGCCTTTAACCGCACGGCCACTTCGGCCGGCCCCAGATATCATCCACATACCATCCGTTTAATGGTGGCGTAAAATTGTGTAAGTTATACTTAGTTCAAATGCGGGAGGACTGAATTATCTCAAATCAGAAACTGTCCATGAGATCTTTCCAGTTCCATCCCTGATTGCTGGAAGTAGTAGAAGGAATATGGAAGACTCAGTAAAATACGTTCAGTAATTAGCCTAAGTCAGACCAAAGCGCCAAACAAGAAACAAAATACATATAGTGTGCCGGAATGACTTTTACACTGATCGGCAAAACATTATGACCACCGACCTACTGTCGATATACACCTGTTCAGGCGATAGCAACGTCACCTGGCGAGGAATGACTGGTAGTCGGACACACGCACGGCGCATGTAGTATTAATAAGCGTACTGTTCGTGAATAGAATGGGGAAGGTGCGCGAGCTATCTGAGTTTGACAGTGGGCAGATTGTGATGCCCCGGAGACTCGGCACGAGTATGTAGGAAACTCCCAGGGGAACAACTCCTTGGCACCTGTACTACGGGACGCAGACGAGCTGGTGGCGGTTCCATTATGCTCTGGGGAACATTCGCGTGGGCACCCATGGATCCAGTGGAGCTCGTGCAAGGTGCCATGACGGCCAAGGAGTATCGTACACGGGCTGCAGACCACATGCACCCCTTCATGACGATCAAGTTTCGCGATGGCAGTGGCATTTTTCATCGAGGAAATACGCCATGTCACAAGGCCATGAGTGTTACAGAGTGGTTTGAGGAACGCAGTGGCGAGTCCGAATTGATGCACTGACGTCCCGACTCGTCGGATCTGAACCAAATCGATCACTTCTGCGATATGACTGAACGTGGCGTCAGAGCTCATCGACCCCCCTCCCCGGAATGTACGGGAATTAGGTGACTTTTGTAAGCAGAACCATGAACCATGGAACTTGCCGTTGGTGGGGAGGCTTGCGTGCCTCAGCGATAAGATAGCCGTACCGTAGGTGCAACCACAACAGAGGGGTATATGTTGAGAGGCCAGACAAACGTGTAGTTCCTGAAGAGGGGCAGCAGCCTTTTCAGTAGGTGCAGGGGCAACAGTCTGGATGATTGACTGATCTGGCCTTGTAACACTAACCAAAACGGCCTTGCTGTGCTGGTACTGCGAACGGCTGAAAACAAGAGGAAACTACAGCCGTAATTTTTCCCGAGGACATGCAGCTTTACTGTATGGTTAAATGATGATGGCGTCCTCTTGGGTAAAATATTCCGGAGGTAAAATAGTCCCCCATTCGGATCTCCGGGCGGGGACTACTCAAGAGGACGTCGTTATCAGGAGAAAGTAAACTGGCGTTCTACGGATCGGAGCATGGAATGTCAGATCTCTTAATCGGGCACGTAGGTTAGAAAATTTAAAAAGGGAAACGGATAGGTTAAAGTTAGATAGAGTGGGAATTAGTGAAGTTTGGTAGCAGGAGGAACAAGACTTTTCGTCCGGTGAATACATGGTTACAGAAGAATGCTGAAGATTAGATGGGTAGATCACATAACTAATGAGGAGGTATTGAATAGAATTGGGGAGAAGAGAAATTTGTGGCACAACTTGACTAGAAGAAGGGGTCGGTTGGTAGGACATGTTCCGAGGCATCAAGGGATCGCCAGTTTAGTATTGGAGGGCAGCATGCAGGGTAAAAATCATAGAGGGAGACCAAGAGATGAATGCACTAAGCAGATTCAGAAGGATGTAGGTTGAAGTAGGTACTGGGAGATGAAGAAGGTTGCATAGTATAGAGTAGCATGGAGAGCTGCATCAAACCAGTCTCAGGACTGAAGACCACAACAACAACTTGTAAACAGATTGGCGCCAGCTCCTTCGGTGACCTATCGAGGCCTCACTGCCTCAATGCCAAGACGCGTCGCTGCTGTTTTCCATGCCAAAGGTGGACATACCGGCTGTTAGGTAGGAAGTCATAATGTTCTCGCTGGTCAGTGTACATCTTTGATCACTATATTTCGGACATGAGAGGTACAACCGTGCGGTTTGCGGAATTATGTTCACATACACCTTAAGTTTTAATACCCGTTTAACAGAGTACTGTTTGTGCGCCATCCGTAGCATACAAGATATCTAAGCGACAGCCAGGCCGGCCGGAGTGGTCGAGCGGTTCTGGGCGCTAGTCTGGAACCACGCGACCGCTACTGTCGCAGGTTCCAATCCTGCCTCGGGCATGGATGTGTGTGATTTCCTTAGGTTAGTTAGGTTTAAGTAGTTCTAAGTTCTAGGAAATTGATGACCCATTGTGCTCAGGGCCATTTGAACATCACTCCACGCGTTTACCTCTGGACTCTCGCGTACAATTTTCATAGTAATGTGGCGGTTCTCAGAGCCCTATATCCTCACATTGTGTCGGTTTATCTTCCCGGTAATATGAAATTAAGTTTCGTTCATGAACAGATAGTCTGGGATCCCGTTGATGCGACTCAGAATCTCAGTTGCAAATGCTTTGCGCTTTGGCCTGTCTTCAGGTTGATGCGCACGCAGCAGCTGTATCTTGCGGGCTTGGAGGTTCAGTCTCTTCTGTAGCACACTGTGCACCGTTCTTGGTGGTAATTGTAGCTGTCGAGGTGCTTGACGGATTGATTTGGTTGGGCTCTGGATAAATGCCAGTTGCATCAACACCGATAGAGTCGATGTTGGTTGCACCTGTTCCATATCTGCATCACTCATTCTCGGATGCTCAGAACTTATCCTCTTTATGACACTTCCGGATTCCTTGAACCTCTTATATCGTTGTCTGATGGTCGAACGTGGTGCTGGTGTGCCTCTGCAACGTGTCCGGAAGTTCCACTGAACCTGAGTGTCAGATTTTTTCTCTATCAGCCTTTCAACAGTGGGCCATTTGCTGGAGGAGTGACCATTTTCGTTAATAAGTAACTTGAAAAAAAAAATCCTTTAGAGATGTGTGAACATTATGGCTAAAACCGCACCTTTCTGCCTATCCCCATATCTGAAATACGCGTAATCAAAGTTGTAAAAATCATTTTGGAGCACCCTGTACCAAAAGGCAGGAAGCGTAGTGATGTGTTCATTTTCCTAAATTACGAATAGACAGGTAAAATAAATAAATGTGCAGCAACAAGGAAATTTCATTAATTAGCACTAATTGGTGCTAGTCACAGTCGGAAGTGCTGAAAGTCCGAGTTATAAGAATGTTTTCTAAAATGGTAATCTGAAGCTGTAATTAGCAATATAACAACCATTGTATGCAGCGGATCAACAAAAATTAGATGAACTGTCTTTCCTGTATATAGTCTGGGATCGACTTCCAAAACAAACGTTTCATCTGCGTTGTAGACCTGTGACAAAGACAGATTTCCCTCTTTTTGAAACAGACTTTCGTTCTTTACGAAATGATTCACCGCTTACAACGTCTGCAGTTAAACTCTCCCCACCCACCTTTCTGTTGACTTATTATGCCGATTACGGAATGAATAACCATTCGCTACTGGCCTTGAGAGCTTTTTGGACAAATTTATCTGCAAATCTTTCCTCTGTCGCCTGCAGTTCGACTGGTCTTACAGGAACCCCAACAGGTAGTTCTTCTTTGTACCAAGCGTACACAGACAGCAACATCATTGATCGTTTATTTTGGTCCTGTTTCGAAATTTTTGATTTCCAGGTAGTTCGTCTTCTTTTAACTGATAGTCCGAAGATTTATTGCGATTTTTTTAATGTCTTGAAAAATGTACTTAGCAGTGCGATACTCTGGGCGGAAGCATCGGCTTGGATTTTATTAAACACTCACATGTTACGTTTTATACCTAACGGTTGTCCGCTCCATGTAGCTCAGTGGTCAGCGCGACGGACTGTCAATCCTAAGGGCTGGGTCGGAGATTTCCTCCGCTCGGGGACTAGGTGTTGTGTTGTCCTAATCATCATCATTTCATCCCCATCGACGCGCAAGTCGCCGAAGTGGCGTTAAATCGAAAGACTTGCACCGTCTACCCGACGGGAGGCCCTCGTCACATGACATTATTATTATTATTATTATTATTATTATTACCTAACGGTTTATATCCACTCCTAACACTCATATTGGTTATTGTAGTGTACAGGGTGTCCATATGAAACTTCCCTGGTTTCCAGCTGTGATTCAAGAAAAGCCATGACACATAGGCGGTTGTTGTATGCGGCAAAATTTAAAGTGACCCAAAAACTTTTCCGCGGACTCCTTTCGCCTTTCGTAAGCCGTAAAGTGTCTAGACGACACACTATGTGAACCTATCTTCTGCAGAGGTCGCCAAGTTCACATTTAGGCGAGGCAACACAGTGTCTTTCAAATTATCTAACAGGAAGAAATCTAGTGGGGCTATGCCCGGAGGTCGCGGTGGCTACTTGGTTGGTCCATCATGTCCTGTTCATTACTGTGGAAATGTGCGGTCCAGGGTTTCAGTAACATGTAAACTCGAGTGCAGTGACACATTATCCTGCTGGAAGATCACATTTATGTGAAGGAGAAGCTAAGGGACAGCAGATAGCTCAGTCATATCCAGATACATGGTTTCTGTGATTGTTTGCTCTATGAATAAAAATGGTTCAACTGTGCTGCCTTTCTTCAGCACCCGCCCTACATTTATCTTTTCGCTGTCTCTGACATGATCCCGAAAAAAAACCGCGCGACCGCTACGGTCGCAGGTTAGAATCCTGCCTCGGGCATGGATGTGTGTGCTGTCCTTAGGTTTAAGTGGTTCTAAGTTCCAGGGGACTGATGACCTCAGATGTTAAGTCCCATAGTGCTCAGAGCCATTTGAACCATTTTTTGATCCCGAAAAAGGTGAGGGTTTTCCGAAGCTTAGATGTGAATGTTGTGCCAGTGAACCGTCCCATACGTGTGGGCACGTTGCTTCGTCAGAGAAAACGCCATTTCATAGGTAGTTGTATTTTTGCCCTCTCCAGTCCGACATATCAATAGGAAATTCGTGGCGCAGCTGCAAGTAGTTTCGCTTCAGTGCTTGCTCAATTTGAACTTCGTAAGAGAGCGTGCGAAGTCATTTATGCAGTAGCTTGTGAACTGTTGAGCGAGAGATGTCTAGCTCTCGTAATGCTGACTTTAATGGGCTTCCTTGGACGGAGTCCCCGATCTCTACCATTTCATCAGAACCTGTATACTGTTAGTGGGTCGGTACTTGCCATACCGTGCCTCAATCGTCGTTACGTCTGGTGACTCCCTTTGGGCCGAAGGTTCGAATCCTGCCTCGGGCATGGGTATGTGTGATGCCCTTAGGTTTGTTAGGTTGAAGTAGTTCTAAGTTCTAGGGGACTGATGACCTCAGAAGTTAAATCCCATAGTGCTGAGAGCCATTTGAACCAATTTTTTGACTCCCTTTGAAATCCACATCGGAGAATTTGCTTTCGACAACAATGGGTGATTTCTTTCCCACAAACCACACCACGCATTGGGCTCCCTCTTGAGGTGTAATCATTTCTGGTAGTTATTTGGCATCTGGAAAAAAGAAACTAAAGGAGTCATTTAGAAAAAAAATCTGTACAAAACTTTTTGAAGTACTTAACACGATGCCACAAACCGCAGTTATCTGTGTGTCGTAGTATTTTTTAACTCCATCTGGTAATTGGGAAAGTTTCATATTGACATCGTGTATTGTACGACACTTTAGCACTCTTCAAAATTTAAACGATCTCAGAGATGGAATTTAACACAACTCGTCATGCGGGTTCTAGCAGACGAACTGAGCATACTGTGGCTTCTTTGCGTGCTTGTTACCAACAATGATAGATACACTATTCATTGTCGGCCACTTCCAAAGCGAATGGGAAGGGAGGGGATGCGTGCAATACTAATAGGCATTATAAAAATGGATATTTGTGTGTGTGTATGTTCCACATTTTCCCATAAACCACTGGACTAATTTCAACCAAACTTGGTACACATATCCCCTACCGTTAACCATCAATCGTGGGGGTAATAACCACCTCTCATAGTTGAGGAGATGCATGAAAAATGCCGCACCATGCATAAAGTTGTAATACATTTATTCTTTACTACTGAGACACTCTTACATTCGAGTCAACTTAAGGAAATCTCGGAGACCTGGTAGCGCATTTTGACAACTTTCAGCAGCAAGCGCAAACGCCTATAGGCGAAAATACTCGCGTCTGTAGCGCTGCGAAGAGGCGTTACCATAGAGACGTTCACAAAATCGCTTTTTAGACACGGGAAGCGGCTGCGCCCAGTGTCCAGGAACTGTTTCGTAATTTCAAACGTGGTTTCACAAATGCATGGAAATGAAAATTTTTCGGTATTACACCACAATCACAGTTCATTTTTTTGTTTCAAATAGAAAATTGGGAAAATGAATACCCAAGGAAATTTAAAAAAGTAACTCATATTATCGCGAATCCCTAATTAGTGAAATCTGAGTTAGTGAGGGCTGAGTCTGTTAGGACAGAGGAGGAGACGCGTTGTGGAGCAGCCATTGTACCGTGATGCGCCTAATGTTTCCGCAATACAATTACTGTCGGCTGGCGGCAGTGGCGCCTGTGGGTTGGCAGCCCTGCTCGGCTCCCCCGGCACGCCACGCCAGGCGTATGCTCTTTATTGACACTCTGGCGGTGCCCGATAGCACGGCGAGAGTCGGGCAGCCGTAACGAAGGGGCGAAGCGCTGTCGCGAACTTGGCCGTTGCTCGCTGCTCCTGCAGGTGACTCCGACGGTGGTCCGGCCTCAGGACCTCGCTGTCACTGCTCGCTACGCCTCGCCGGCTGGCAGCTCGCCACTCTGCCAAGCTTGCTGCCAACACGCAGCCTTACGGCGGCGAGGCTTCCAGTTCCCGTCATACTTTTCTGATTTTTGACGCTCGCTACTAGGTACATCACTTTTGAGTGTTTGACAAATCGTAGTAAAAATTGTCGACGTTGGTATTGCATCTCCGATTGATTCCAAGAGGCCAGACGGGGTGGCCGAGCGGTTCTAGGCGCTACAGTCTGGGTCCGCGCGACCGCTACGGTCGCAGGTTCGAATTCTGCCTCGGGCATGGGTATGTGTGATGCCCTTAGGTTTGTTAGGTTGAAGTAGTTCTAAGTTCTAGGGGACTGATGACCTCAGAAGTTAAAGTCGCATAGTGCTCAGAACCATTTTTGTCATCACCGAGGCATTGGGAGGTTCAAAACGAAGACCAGGAAGGGGAAGATTGTCATTATGGTTTTACTTTGCAATTCAGCTTACAGCGTTTGTTATTATTATTATTGTTGTGGTTTTATTGGTTTGGCCTACTGAGGACCACATGAAATAACGTGTGTCTTCTTTCTTTTCTTCCATTCTCTCCTTCCGTAATTTTTCATTCGATCCCTGTGATTTCTCTTCTTCCTTCTGTCCATATTCCACCTGTCCCTTTCTTTGTTTCCTTCTGGAAACTCTTGAAACTTTATGCTTTTGCACTGAACTTCTTTCTCCTATTTCTTCCTCCGTTATTTACATTTCCCCCGGTCTGCTTTAACTTCTTAGATCCACATAATTGATGTTTTCCTCACATCTAAATCTACGTGGCGGAGGGTACCTCGTACCACAACTAGCATCTTCTCTCCCTGTTCCACTCCCAAACAGAACGAGGGAAAAATGACTGCCTATATGACTCTGTACGAGCCCTAATCTCTCTTATCTTATCTTTGGAGTCTTTCCGCGAAATATAAGTTGGCAGCAGTAAAATTGTACCGCAGTCAGCCTCAAATGCTGGTTCTATAAATTTCCTCAGTAGCGATTCACGAAAAGAACGCCTCCTTTCCTCTAGAGACTCCCACCCGAGTTCCTGAAGCATTTCCGTAACACTCGCATGATGATCAAACCTACCAGTAACAAATCTAGCAGCCCGCCTCTGAATTGCTTCTATGTCCTCCCTCAATCCGACCTGATAGGGATCCCACACGCTCGAGCAGTACTCAAGAATAGGTCGTATTAGTGTTTTATAAGCGGTCTCCTTTACAGATAAACCACATCTTCCCAAAATTTTACCAATGAACCGAAGACGACTATCCACCTTCCCCACAACTGTCATTACGTGCTTCTCCCAATTCATATTGCTCTGCAATGTTACGCCCAAATATTTAATCGACGTGACTGTGTCAAGCGCTACACTACTAATGGAGTATTCAAACATTACAGGATTCTTTTTTCCTATTCATCTGCAGTAATTTACATTTATCTGTTTAAGAGTTAGCTGCCATTCTTTACACCAATCACAAATCCTGTCCAAGTCATCTTGTATCCTCCTACAGTCGCTCAACGACGACACCTTCCCGTACACCACAGCATCATCAGCAAACAGCCGCACATTGCTATCCACCCTATCCAAAAGATCATTTATGTAGATAGAAAACAACAGCGGACCTACCACACTTCCCTGGGGCACTCCAGATGATACCCTCACTTCCGATGAACACTCACCATCGAGGACAACGTACTGGGTTCTATTACTTAAGAAGTCTTCGAGCCACTCACGTTCTTGGGAACCAGTCCCATATGCTCGTACCTTAGTTCGGAGTCTGCAGTGGGGCACCGAGTCAAACGCTTTCCGGAAGTCAAGGAATATGGCATCCGTCTGATACCCTTCATCCATGGTTCGCAAGATATCATGTTTTTGGCTTTCTTTCAGGAAGCTGAAAATTATTTTTGTTATTTTATCTAGTGTTTTCTGGTGTCCATAGAATACGAAACTTCTCTTCCTCATTGCGTCTAACATTAGTTCCAATCTATCAAAACCTTTTTTTTATTACTTCTTAATTTCCAGATACCATTGTCATATTTTGGTTCCAAGATTTTCCCGATTATTTTCCTTTCCTTCTAACCTATTTCACCTAATTGTTTAGCATTTTTAACGAAAGCCATTTTGAATCATGTAGGCATTCTGATCTAATGGCGGTGTTGTAGAGCCGGAGTTTCGCATTTGTAGAAATAGTTTACTTATTATACAGGTTTTGTGTTAATTGAAAAGTCACTTCCATTTTCCTTGGCCTTGTTGAGTTAGATTTTTTGTCCAAGGCATTTGTATTAGTCCTCTTAGATATATAAGTTTGTAGCCTTTTTGATTCTTCTATAATCAATTTCCACCTATTGCGGCGCCTTCTTCCCATCTGTCATATACTCTGCTCACAAGACGTACATAGGGCCGCTTTTGAAGCTACCTCTTGTACATTTATCTGCATTGTTGCATCTTCTATAAATTCAGCTAAGAAGCCAAGATCTCATGCAAAAGCCAGTCAGTTCTCAGCTTATAGACTTGCATGTCTGGATCAACACACATCAATGACGATTGACAGTCGCCAAAGTTAATTCAAAGCAAATACGCTAAATGCGGAGATCTTGGCATCAGCTGTGTTAGACATAGATGTACTATCTGTTAGTGGCATACACACGTCATCCAGACATGCAAGTAAATACACTCCTGGAAATTGAAATAAGAACACCGTGAATTCATTGTCCCAGGAAGGGGAAACTTTATTGACACATTCCTGGGGTCAGATACATCACATGATCACACTGACAGAACCACAGGCACATAGACACAGGCAACAGAGCATGCACAATGTCGGCACTAGTACAGTGTATATCCACCTTTCGCAGCAATGCAGGCTGCTATTCTCCCATGGAGACGATCGTAAAGATGCTGGACGTAGTCCTGTGGAACGGCTTGCCATGCCATTTCCACCTGGCGCCTCAGTTGGACCAGCGTTCGTGCTGGACGTGCAGACCGCGTGAGACGACGCTTCATCCAGTCCCAAACATGCTCAATGGGGGACAGATCCGGAGATCTTGCTGGCCAGGGTAGTTGACTTACACCTTCTAGAGCACGTTGGGTGGCACGGGATACATGCGAACGTGCATTGTCCTGTTGGAACAGCAAGTTCCCTTGCCGGTCTAGGAATGGTAGAACGATGGGTTCGATGACGGTTTGGATGTACCGTGCACTATTCAGTGTCCCCTCGACGATCACCAGTGGTGTACGGCCAGTGTAGGAGATCGCTCCCCACACCATGATGCCGGGTGTTGGCCCTGTGTGCCTCGGTCGTATGCAGTCCTGATTGTGGCGCTCACCTGCACGGCGCCAAACACGCATACGACCATCATTGGCACCAAGGCAGAAGCGACTCTCATCGCTGAAGACGACACGTCTCCATTCGTCCCTCCATTCACGCCTGTCGCGACACCACTGGAGGCGGGCTGCACGATGTTGGGGCGTGAGCGGAAGACGGCCTAACGGTGTGCGGGACCGTAGCCCAGCTTCATGGAGACGGTTGCGAATGGTCCTCGCCGATACCCCAGGAGCAACAGTGTCCCTAATTTGCTGGGAAGTGGCGGTGCGGTCCCCTACGGCACTGCGTAGGATCCTACGGTCTTGGCGTGCATCCGTGCGTCGCTGCGGTCCGGTCCCAGGTCGACGGGCACGTGCACCTTCCGCCGACCACTGGCGACAACATCGATGTACTGTGGAGACCTCACGCCCCACGTGTTGAGCAATTCGGCGGTACGTCCACCCGGCCTCCCGCACGCCCACTATACGCCCTCGCTCAAAGTCCATCAACTGCACATACGGTTCACGTCCACGCTGTCGCGGCATGCTACCAGTGTTAAAGACTGCGTTGGAGCTACGTATGCCACGGCAAACTGGCTGACACTGACGGCGGTGGTGCACAAATGCTGCGCAGCTAGCGCCATTCGACGGCCAACACCGCGGTTCCTGGTGTGTCCGCTGTGCCGTGCGTGTGATCATTGCTTGTACAGCCCTCTCGCAGTGTCCGGAGCAAGTATGGTGGGTCTGACACACCGGTGTCAATGTGTTCTTTTTTCCATTTCCAGGAGTGTATTACGTGCCGATGCGAACAAAACACGATAATATCATGCGTGTCGATTCGTTGTAGCCTCGTTCCCATGGTGTGGAAATACAGAGTAAAACTGCAAGCCTTAAGTGATGGATATACGGGGCTATGGTATAGGGATGTAGAAAGTGTGACATGTGCAAGTTTGGGTCAGTCCGAGAGCTATGCTCGGACAGCCGAAGTGGTCAAGACGACCACTAGCGATAAGCGGGAAATCCGGGTTCAGGATGTACTAACACATAGTACATCTCTATCACAGCTGATGCCAAGAGATTCGGATTTAGTTACTTTATTTCTTTAATTATCAGATTGTCACCTTTTCTCTCAATTATGATTTTTTAAAATACGTTCCTATTCTGTTATTTTCCTCCATTTCCCGATTACTTTTTCTATTAGACAATTGAACAGCAGTGAGGGCAGTCCTTGTCTCACACCAGTTTTGGTCTCAAAAGCCTTAGAGGTTTCAACTAAAAATTTAATTTTGCATTTTGCATTTGTTAGTATATCTTTTATGACTGCCAGTTGCAGACTCTTGTAAGGTATTGAATAACGTTTCCTTGTCAATCGAACCATAGGCTGTCTTGAAATCAAAAATACAATTTACAAACAACTTTTTGGCAGTTTAAAATAAATTTACAATGTTCGCAATCGATTTTAAACAGTTCATAATAAATTTTCAGAATGACATCGTCAGCGTAATGCTCTTTTGTACTCCAGGCAGCAGCATGTGTTACGTTGCTTGTCTTGGAGGCCTCTGTGTTCCATTGCATGACGAACAGGTCCATGGACAACATACAAATTCATTAATTTATCCATGTTAGCCATGGTTCTTTGATTTCCGTGGATGTGGCTTTAATTACTTCAAGAACTAGAACGACCACTTGTATTATGTTACCTACTGAAGGACACGTTTAAGGCTTTCAGCCATCTTCAGCATTTATATCATAATCAGTATAACGTTTTGTTGACTGCATTTTAAATGCTGCAAGTATTCTATTCTGTATTTCTTCAAGAAATAGCAGTTTATTATTTCGTGTGTCCTTCGCTCCTCTGTACACTTTGGTCTTCATCCAACTCCAGAAATAAAGATCAGCGGTGACGGTCTTGCCAGATAAGGATACCACGAAGAATTCTTTGTAAAATATGATTAGAATGCTGTCTCATACATAGTGTGTGTTCAACCACTCTAGAGATAAATTGTATCCCGCCTGGCAACGGAAGGCTCTGTAGCTGTTCAACAACCGAGTTAAAAGTGTAGTTACTCCTGCCCGCCACTTCGTGCTCTGAGTAATTGATTATTTACCTGCCAAAACTTCTTTCAGTATAGTTAACTCTGTACCCACAGGATGGGGTGGAAAACCACCCGACCGCCCTATTTGCCTTAGCGGGCTTGTGCGATGTAGCTCAGGTCTCATCCCGAGCTACCCCCCTGCGGGTCCGGGGATTAGAATAGGCCCGAGGTATTCCTGCCTGTCGTAAGAGGCGACTAAAAGGAGTCCCACCCCCTCAAGCGCCTGCGTCCGGAGACGGACGGTTCCACGACCTCTATTTGCGGTCATTTTGCTTTTTCACTTCTCGTTTCTTCCTTCCTTTGGTAGGTTCCTTTCTTTGCTCTTTTACACCTCACTGTCTTCCTTACTCTTTCCTTGTCTTCTTCTCCTTGCCTTCTCATTGCCTTCTTCTCCTTGCCTTCTCATTGCCTTCTTCTCCTAGCCTTCTCATTACCTTCTTCTCCTTGCCTTGTCTGGTCTCCGCCTCGGCGTTTGAGACAGTCTGTCCTCTCTCTCCTCCTTTTCCTCTTCTTCCTTCCTCCCTGTGCGTGCCTGAAGGCCGACCCACGCGTTCGCACGCGTAGCCGGTGACGGGGTAACGCGTAATTCCCCGCCCTGGGTAGACATGTAAGGCACGCGCGTACCCCCTGGTAAAGGCCAGGCCCGGGGAGGGGTGATTGCCTGAGCTGATACCTTCTGACCATGCCGATTGGTCCCTCCGTCTGGTTCTCGGGAGGTGTGACCTGAGGTGTAAACATTCACCTAAGGCGGGAGTGCCCTCTGAGAGGGTCCCCACAAGGAAGGAGCGCGCCATCGGAGACGCTGGCAATCATGGGGGATTCCTCCGCAATGGATTTCACTCCATCTGTCTCGACTTCTGCCCAAAAACGGAAACGTGACCAGCCATCAGTGACAAAAGTACTACCGCCTGCCCCACAGTTCCTCGTCGTTTCTCGATCTGAGGACGGAAAGGATTTTTCCTCTGTCAACCCTTTCGTTATCCAGAAGGGTGTAGATGCCATAGCCGGATCTGTCAAATCTTGTACCAGGTTGCGTAACGGTACCTTATTACTAGAAACTGAGAGCGCCTTTCAGGCACAAAAACTGCTTCGGGCCACACTCCTGTACACGTTCCCTGTGCGGGTGGAGGCTCACCGAACTTTGAATTCGTCTCGTGGTGTGGTCTATACTAGCTCCCTCGATGGACTGACTGACGAGGAGATTCAATCTTTCCTCGCTGAGCAGGGCGTGACGGCTGTCCATAGGGTCATGAAAAAGGTCAACAATGACCTTGTACCGACCCGGACACTTTTCTTGACCTTCGATAGTGTTAAGCTGCCATCGCGCATCAAGGCGGGCTACGAGGTTATTTCTGTTCGCCCCTATGTCCCGACACCTACGCGCTGTTACCAGTGTCAGCGTTTCAATCACACTTGACAGTCTTGTTCCAATGCGGCTAAATGTGTCACTTGTGGCAGGGATGCCCATGAGGGTGACTGTCCACCTCCGTCTCCTCGTTGTGTGAACTGTCAGGGTGACCATGCCGCATCCTCCCGCGACTGTCCTGTCTACAAGGAAGAACGCTGTATCCAAGAAATTCGGGTCAAAGAGAAAGTGTCCACCTCGGCTGCTCGCAAGCTATTGGCTAGTAGGAAGCCCGCGCTGCTCCCAGCGGGGAAATACAGTACTGTCCTCGCCTCTCCTCGGACTACCAGGGAGGTGGCCACCCAGACATGCGATCTGACCTTCAGCACCACGGTCGTCCGTTCGGCCAGTGCTAAGATCGCCCGGTCGACGTCTCCTCTTCCTCCCGTCACCCCTCAGACGGAAGCACTTTCATCAGCTTCTGCCAAGACGAAGACCCAGAAAGATGCACGGGCCTTCAAGAAGGAACCGTCCCGTGCAGATTTCCTACGTACTTCGACCTCCCAGCCTTCGACCGGTACTTCCACCAAACGTCCTTCCAAGAAGGCGCATAGGAAGCACAGTTCTCCTTCTCCGCCACGGCGCATTTCTTCTCCTGCGCCACCCAGCGGTTGCCGCCCCAGGCCGTCATCCGTTTCGCCTGGCCGCACCGCTGGTAGCCGAACATCTGGCCGTTCACCGGCGGAGGAAGCTCCCCCTCCCGGCCATCTTCCCAAGATGGCCGATGAACCTATAGACCCAATGGACGATGACTGTCCGCCTACTGATAGCGGCGGCAGTGCTCGCTCGAAGCCAGGCCCTCAGCGGCCTTCGAGGTGACCCCTTCTTTCGTCTTCCTTTTCTTTTTACGATGGCACTTATTCACTGGAATATTCGCAGCATTCGCTCCAACCGAGAGGACTTGACGTTGCTGCTCCGCTTGCACCGTCCGCTCGTCGTAGCCCTCCAGGAAACGAAGCTACGCCCATGCGATCAAATTGCCTTGGCACACTACACCTCTGTGCGTTTTGTCCTACCCCCTGTGGTAGGTATCCCGGCTCATGGAGGGGTTATGTTGCTGGTCCGGGATGATATTTACTACGATCCCATCACGTTGCACACCGGCCTGCAGGCAGTAGCCATCCGCATTACTCTCCCCACTTTTACATTTTCCATTTGTACCGTTTACACTCCATCGTCATCTGCCGTTACCAGGGCAGACATGATGCAACTTATTGCTCAGCTACCTGCACCATTTTTGCTAACTGGAGACTTCAATGCCCACCATCCCCTTTGCGGCTCTCCAGCATCCTGCCTGAGGGGCTCCCTGTTAGCAGACCTTTTCAACCAGCTCAATCTTGTCTGCCTCAATACTGGCGCCCCTACCTTTCTTTCGGACACATCTCACACCTATTCCCATTTAGACCTCTCTATATGTACTCCCCAACTTGCACGCCGGTTTGAGTGGTATGCACTTTCTGATACATATTCGAGCGACCACTTCCCGTGAGTTCTCCATCTCCTGCAGCATACCCCCTCTCCGTGCTCCTCTAGTTGGACCATCTCCAAGGCAGACTGGGGGCTCTTCTCTTCCAGGGCGACCTTTCAGGATCAAACCTTCACAAGCTGCGATCGTCAGGTCGCACACCTCACGGAAGTCATTCTCGCTGCTGCTGAATATTCCATCCCTCACCGTACTTCTTCTCCACGTCGCGTACCGGTCCCCTGGTGGACCGCAGCATGTAGAGATGCTTTACGTGCTCGTCGACGTGCTTTACGCACCTTTAAACGCCACCCTACAGTGGCGAATTGTATCAATTATAAACGATTACGTGCTCAGTGTCGTCGTGTTATTAAAGACAGCAAGAAAGCCAGCTGGGCTGCTTTCACAAGCACCTTCAACAGTTTTACTCCTTCTTCTGTTGTCTGGGGTAGCCTGCGCCGGCTATCTGGCACTAAGGTCCACTCACCAGTTTCTGGCTTGACGGTCGCGAATGACGTCCTTGTGGCCCCTGAGGATGTCTCCAATGCCTTCGGCCGGTTTTTCGCAGAGGTTTCGAGCTCCGCTCATTACCACCCTGCCTTCCTCCCCCGCAAACAGGCAGAGGAGGCTAGGCCACCTAACTTCCGCTCCTCGAATCGTGAAAGTTATAATGCCCCATTTACCATGCGGGAACTCGAAACCGCACTTGGCCGATCACAGTCCTCCGCTCCAGGGCCTGATTCTGTTCATATTCAGATGCTGAAGAACCTTTCTCCTGCGGGTAAAGGTTTTCTTCTTCGTACTTACAATCGCATCTGGATTGAGGGACATGTTCCCGCATGCTGGCGCGAGTCTATTGTTGTCCCGATTCCTAAGCCGGGGAAGGACAAGCACGTGCCTTCCAGTTATCGACCCATCTCGCTTACCAGCTGTGTCTGTAAAGTGATGGAGCGAATGGTTAACTCTCGGTTGGTTTGTCTGCTCGAGTCTCGACGCCTACTTACCAATGTACAATGCGGATTTCGTAGGCGCCGCTCTGCTGTCGACCATCTAGTTACCTTGTCGACCTTCATTATGAATAACTTCTTGCGGAAGCGCCCGACCGCGGCTGTGTTCTTTGATTTGGAGAAGGCTTACGACACCTGTTGGAGGGCGGGCATTCTCCGCACCATGCATACATGGGGCCTTCGCGGTCGCCTCCCTCTTTTTATTCGTTCCTTTTTAATGGATCGACAGTTCAGGGTACGTGTGGGTTCTGTCCTGTCAGACACCTTTCACCAGGAGAATGGGGTGCCACAGGGCTCAGTTTTGAGCGTCGCTCTCTTCGCCATAGCGGTCAATCCAATAATGGCTTGCCTCCCAGCTGATGTATCAGGCTCCCTTTTCGTAGACGATTTTACCATCTATTGCAGCGCGCAGCGTACGTGTTTCCTGGAGCGCTGTCTTCAGCGTTCTCTTGACCGTCTTTACTCCTGGAGTGTCGCCAATGGCTTCCGTTTTTTTGCCGAGAAGACGGTCTGTATTAACTTCTGGCGCTACAAGGAGTTTCTCCCACCGTCCTTACGACTCGGTCCCGTTGCTCTCCCATTCGTGGAGACAACAAAATTTTTAGGTCTTACATTTGACAGGAAACTTAGTTGGTCTCCACATGTGTCATATTTGGCTGCCCGTTGTACCCGTTCTCTAAATGTCCTCCGTGTTCTCAGTGGTATGTCGTGGGGAGCGGATCGAACCGTCCTGCTTCGTCTATATCGGTCGATCGTCCGCTCCAAGCTGGATTATGGGAGCTTCGTATACTCCTCTGCACGGCCATCTATCTTACGCCGCCTCAACTCCATACAACATCGCGGTTTACGACTTGCGATCGGAGCGTTTTATACTAGTCCCGTCGAGAGTCTTCATGCTGACGCTGGTGAGTTGCCACTCACCTACCGGCGCGATATACTGCTTTGTCGGTATGCCTGTCGGCTACTGGCAATGCCCGACCACCCGTCTTATCGTTCCTTTTTTGATGACTCTCTCGACAGTCAATACGGGTTGTATGTCTCTGCCCTGCTACCCCCTGGAGTTCGCTTTCGTCGCCTCCTTCAACACCTTAATTTTTCACTCCCTGCAACCTTTCGAGTGGGCGAGAGCCACACGCCACCTTGGCTTCAGGCTCAGGTTCGCGTCCACCTTGACCTCTGCTCGCTCCCGAAGGAGGTTACCCCCGGTTCAGTCTACCACTCCCGTTTTATCGAACTTCGTTCGAAGTTCATTAATATGACCTTCATTTATACAGATGGCTCTAAGACCAATGACGGGGTTGGGTGTTCCTTTATTGTCGGGGCACAAAGTTTCAAATACCGGCTCCATGGCCTTTGTTTGGTCTTCACAGCTGAGCTCTTTGCCCTCTACCAGGCTGTCCTTTACATCTGCCGCCACCGACATTCTGCATATGTCATCTGCTCCGATTCCCTGAGCGCTATCCAGAGCCTCAGTGATCCGTACCCGGTTCACCCTTTCGTGCACCGGATCCAACGCTCTCTTCAGCAGCTGGTGGACGTCGGTTATCCGGTTAGCTTTATGTGGGTTCCTGGCCATGTCGGTATCCCTGGGAACGAGGCTGCAGATGCCGCGGCCAAGGCTGCGGTCCTCCAGCCTCGGACAGCATCTTCTTGTGTCCCTTCGTCCGATTGTAGCAGGGTAATTTGTCGGCGCATTTTATCGCAGTGGCATGCCGATTGGGCTGCACTCACAGACAACAAACTTCGGGCCCTGAAACCTCTTCCCGTGGCTTGGACGTCCTCCTCACGCCCTTCTCGGCGGGAGGAGGTCGTTTTGGCCCGGTTACGAATTGGCCACTGCCGGTTCAGCCATCGCCATCTGCTGACGGCTGCGCCGGCGCCGTTCTGCCCCTGTGGGCAATTGCTGACGGTCTGCCATATTTTAACGGTCTGTCCGGATTTTAACACCCTGCGTCTTGATCTTGGCCTGCCATGTACTGTAGAAGCCATTTTAGCGGATGACCCACGAGCAGCTGCTCGCGTTCTTCATTTTATCAATTTGACAACCCTCTCAAAGGACATTTGATTCTGCTGTTTTCCTTTTTTAATCCTATGCCTGTCAGTCTGTCTTTTATCGTGTTTTCCGTTTCGTTGCTGTTTTAAACTTGTGACTCGCGGTGCATTCCTCAAGTAGTCTGGGCGCTAATGACCGTTGAAGTTGTGCGCCCTAAAACCACAAAAAAAAAAAAATCATCCCGAGCTAGTATCGTTATAACCCGGGGCGCTCACTGTACTTGAGGGATCACCTGTTCCGTGGTACGTACTACCCGGGATGGGATTCCACCCGACCTTGCTGTTAACGTGCTTCCAATCCACCTTTTAGGCCGAGGGTTAAAATTATTTTCACGAAAGTGTCTCGGTTTTTCTTCACCTTTTTGTTCTACGTATGCCTCCGTCGTGGAGGACTTTGAAATGATATATTGTCAGTGCATGTTTTGAGGCAGTCAGTAATAAGTGACCACCTCTTTCTGCTCTCTGAGAAATCTGTCGTAACAAGTGTTTACGTAATGAGTATGTGGAATGTCAGTTGGCCGAAAAACTGCACCGTTCATCCAGTTTGTATGAAAGAAGAACGAATGGGCGCATGAAAGAGAGGTATATCTAACATCTGTTGCAGTGTACCATAATATATTTTAGCTCGAACATGACGACTTTCGACGAGAAAGGGAAGCGTCGTCTTCCGTTGAAACACAGTCCTCCATTTTTACGAAAGATATGTTGAAAATAATCGACTAAGGTGAACATGTAGACATTTTTTCCCTAACCTGCAAAAAGCTACGTTCTTGACTGATAACGAAGATAAAATCGTCTGAAGTACCACTTCAGCTGTGTGACTCTGTCGAAGGAATTTTCGTTGTTCGATAGAAACGAAAGTGGCGGGGGCGTGCCCTGAGAAGGCTTGAAAATACCGCTAAGTGGTATTCAATATGTTTTAAAAGATTTATCAAAGGAACGATCAGCAGCAAGCTCAGATTGTATGCTGTCTTTGTTCGTGTATACAGGAAACTATCACCAGTCGATGATTGTAAAGAAATGTTTAATGAGGGAAACGCTGTTGTCGCTTGTTCTATTGAACTGCAAGTATAATTAAATATATATAAACACAAGCTGATATACATAATAAAAAAAATAGGTTAGTGTCTGAATACGTCATCAGTAGCCCGCCCGGCTAAGCCGCGTGGTGTAACGCGCTGCTTCCCGAGCGGGAAGGCGTGCCGGTACTCGGCACGAATCTGCCCGGTGGACTAGTGTCGAGGTCCGGTGTGCCTGACAGCCTGTGGATGTTTTTAAGGCGGTTTTCCATCTCATCTGCCTCGGCGAATGCGGGCTGGTACCCCTTACCCCGTCTCAGTTACACTATGCCGGCAATTGCTGCGCAAACACTGTCTCCACGTACGCGTACACCGTAATGACTCTACCACGCAAACATTTGGGGTTACACTCGTTTGGTATGAGACGTTTCCGGGGGGTCCCACTGGGTACCGAACCGCACAATAACCCTGGGTGCGGTGTGGGGAGGCGTTGGGGTGAGTGGATTGCTGTGGCCTGTTGTGATGTTGTGAATCACTGAGGGCTACGGCGGGCACGAAGACTCTCCGTTGTTTCTAGGTTCAAAATGGTTCATATGGCTCTGAGCACTATGGGACTTAACATCTGAGGTCATCATTCCCCTAGAACTTAGAACTGCTTAAACCTAACTAACCTAAGGAGGTCACACACATCCATGCCCGAGGCAGGATTCGAACCTGCGACCGTATGTTTCTAGGTCCTCAGTTCAATACACACACACACACACACACACACACACACACACACACACACACACACACACACACACACACACACAACACCACCACCACCACACCACACACACACCACCACCACCACCACCACCACGCGCGCGCGCGTCATCAGTGTACACTATTGAAACCTGTCACATTTACATCTACAGTGTGTTTGTCTACAAATGACCACAGTGGTTTAAAGGAAGTCGGGAGAGATAATTTGATGTAAGCACATGTGGCCCATCACGTCGGGAAACTACCATAAATTGGTCAACAAAAACTATTTACCCTACAACGCATCGCGGTGTGCGAGATTTTCAGTATTTTCTCGGTTTTTACGCGCGTATTATTATTCCTAGAGAAAAAATGGGCTATACTACTTCTGCACACTCATCCGCCCCCCTGTGATAGGTAGGTGGTTCTTACCCTTTCATCGATTCTTTCTAGACAGTAAGCGATACGTGTACGAAGTCCGGTTGAAACCGGTCCAGTGGGTTAGGTTGAGATGGGGATCGTACATAGATACATACTTACTTACGTAAATCCATTTTTATATTATGTATATATTAGTAAAATAGCAGAGCGGAGATTGAACCCAGCCCCCAGTAAAGGTCCCCAAATATATCCGCGGAGCATTATGTCGCATAATTTGCCTCGCGTGCACGCACATCGCCAAGTGTTCCGGCCGTGGGGGTGAGCATTGACTTCGCGCAACGCCACGGAAGCTCCGAGGCACGGACGGAAGGAACGTTTCAAGTTGAGAACAGTTGATATTTATATATTTGATATTTAGTTTTATGAGGTGCTATGCACTCAGGTGTCTGACAACAGACTGTAGCCTATTGTATATAGCTGGCACAATACCTTTTCGCTGTGTATTCATGCTGCCGTCTTAGTACAGCGCTAGAATGTGCCTGCAAATATTTCATGCATTTCTTCTACATGTAAGTTACCGAATAATGATTAAGTCTAAAGTAAGTCTGTGATTACCAGAGTGCTAATAAACTATTATAAAGGATTAGATTTTATATTTGATCGTAATGATGTACATGTTGAGTGTAGCTACTGGTTTGGAACTCAGCGTTGCATTCAAAATTCGACATAAAAAATAAACAAGTAAGTAAATAAATAAATAAATAAATGAATAAAATGTGATTCCCAGCACGAGAAAATGGTTCAAATGGGTCTGAGCACTATGGGACTTAACATCTGAGGTCATCAGTCTCCTAGACTTAGAACTACTTAAACCTAACTAAGCTAAGGACATCACACACATCCATGCCCGAGGCAGGATTCGAACCTGCGTCCTTAGCAGCAGCGCAGTTCCGGACTGAAGCACCTAGAACCGCTCGGCCACAGCGGCTTGCAGCACGAGAAAAACAAAGCAGGATACTCAAAACTACACGGTCAAATCACCTAAATGTAACCACCCCCTGTGGTCGACGTCAACGTTCAATAACCGCTCACAGAATATCGGTGGCAACACTAGCAGTGGAGTTTGTATAAAGCGTATCGGAAATACGTGGCAAACAGTGCACTCGTTGTAATGCGGAAACGGAGCGATTTAGCTGACGTCCAAAAGAGCATGATCATTGGCTTTCGACCTACGGGTGGAAGCGTTTCCGAAACGGCTGTTTGTAAACTGTTCGTGTGCCGCCGTCTTTAAAGTATCCCGTACGTGGCAAAGAGGCGTTATCCAAAACTGGCACTGAGGTAACTATAGTGCACCATGGGTCATAGGTGACATGGGTGAACGATGGCTGCGGAGCTGCTTACGGACGAATAGCCGTGCAACTCTTGAGCAACTGACCACCCAGATGAACCAAGAGCTTACCAACAGCGTCTCATCAACGACCGTTCAGCGAACGTTGGTGCGTATGGGCGTCAGCAGCAGGCGCCTTGCCTTGTTAATAAGTCCATGCTGACTGCTGTTCCTCGGCGACGGAGGTTTGGAATTTGAACGCCTGTACCTCAACTGGACGTCCATCGAGTGGCTACAGGTGGCCTTTTCAGATGAATTACGTTTTATGCTCCATCAGACAGATGGTCGTTGGCGCGTAAGGCTGAAACTTCTGAAGGCAAAGACCCTGTAGCAATCGTCGAAAGGATTCGGGCCGGGGGAGGCAGCGTTATGATCTGGGGAATGTTTTCGTGCCATTCTCTGGGTGATCTCGTCGTTCTGGAAGGCACAATGGATCAGCACAAGTATGCATCAATCCTTGGGGACCATGTTCACCCTACATGCAGTTTGTTATTCCGGGACACAGTGGAATCTACCAGCAGGACAGTAGGACGTGTCACACAGCTCTCAGTGTCGTTCGACGAGACCAGGATGAGTTTACCGTACTCCCCTAGTCATCAAACTCTCCGAATTTAAACCCAATCTGTGGAACCACCTCGATCGGGCACCTAGCGAGGTGGCGCAGTGGTTAGCACACTGGACTCGCATTCGGGAGGACGACGGTTCAATCCCGCGTCCGGCCTTCCTGATTTAAGTTTTCCGTGATTCCCCTAAATCTCTCCAGGCAAATGCCGGGATGGTTCCTTTGAAAGGGCACGGCCGACTTCCTTCCCCGTCCTCCCCTAATCCAATGAGACCGATGACCTCGCTGTCTAGTCTCCCAAAACAACCCAACCTCGATCGGGCTGTTCACGCCATGGATCCTCAGCCGAGAAACGTAACGCAGCTGGCCAGGAGTGGACATGACTCCACATCCCTGTTGGTTGCTTCCAGAACCTCACTGACTCTCTTCCTAGACTGTCCGCGCTGCAAAAACTGGTTATTCAGGCTTTTGACATGTTTTTCGCCTCAATGTGATTGGACAGTGTATTTGCTGATATTTCCGCTACCATCGTATTGGAATTCCGTTTGGGAAAAGGCGTTTGGCTCCCAGAACTGTGTAAGGCTTTTCAGTTGAATACTTCGGTTACTTGTTGTGATTTTCGGTGCATCTTCTCATTTGGGCTAACGATGCAGAGTGGGTCCTCTGCAGACCTTCCCGCTCCATAAAAATCCGATGCGGTCACCGACACTCGAATCCGCAGCTCTTTGCCAGTACCTCTTAGGCATGCTAATCACTAGATCTCGAAGGTGACTAGCTAACAGACTTTCGTGAATAGACTAGAAGAAGCCCTTTCCACGTGGTTTGTGGGTGTGCCACGCAGATAGTGACATCTGCGGGAAAATCGTGATTGATGTGACGTTTAGCACGGGACAGTCTGTGGTATCACGTCTGGACTCGTGTCCTGTATATTGATGGACTGGTGAACACGGCATTAATGTCTTCTGCCTGAGTTAGGGATTTTGAAAATTTGGGGGTTTTGATTAATGCCTTTTGTTATGGTTCTAAAGTATGTGTGTTGAATGTTGTGAACCCTGAACTGGCGGGTGAGAGTGTTTTTGGGATGTTTGTAATTGACCTGGAATGGCTGTGTACCTAAGGATGAAATGAACTGATGAGTTGCGTTTTCTGAATTTGTGATTGGGTTAGTTGTATGACTGTAGAGATGGCGAGTTTTTTTGTTTCTGTGAATGAGTGTATTCGGAACAAACTAGAGTGCGTCAGTAATAATCCTGAAAGCGTTGTTTTGCACTATTTGTAACTTTCGTATGTTAGTGTCTGCCGCAATGCCCCAGATCTCACAGTCATAAAGTATAGCTGGAAGGACCGCAGTCTTCCATATACGTAACGTAACTTGGTGGTCAATCCATCGCCATTTAGTAATGGTTATAACTGGTGCAGTCTTCAGTTACAGGCGTCGGGTATGTGTGTATTCCGAGAGAGTGTGAGAGGTTGCCATCGAATTGAAGTATGATGTCACACCAGGGGAGGCCTCGTCCATCTCTATACATTTAATGGTTAGGAGGTCTCCTTCCAGTTGTGAACATTATGCCATTACGCTTAGTTGGATTGATTTTTGCTTACCAGAAATTGCAACACTGCGTGACCTGATCAAGATGCCTTTTGATATTGAAGACTGGCGTAGACAGCAGTGGCATCTGCAAAGAAGGCAAGATTTGTTTTTCCCGCTTTGGCATGCCAATCGTGAAAATACCGTACCGAATAGGCCACAGAATAGATACATGGGAGACTCCTCCCTCGATGGACCTAATTCTACTCTTCTGTCTGTCAGGATTAATATAAAATTTCTGATTATGTCAGAATGAGTTCAGCATCTTCAAAAGATGTTGTGAATGGTCATACTGGCGGAGCTTATAGATTAGTCCGTCGTGCCAGACGCAGTCAAAAGTCTTTTCAGTGTCTAAAATAACCGCTCCCGTGCTGTGCTCGTCGCCTCTAGCCTTGCATACCTGCCCAACAACACGGGTGGCCTGTGATATTATCCCATCCCCGGCACGAAATCCGAGGTGTGACGGGAACGTTATATTACGTTCTGTCAAGAGTTCTTGCAGTGTTGTAACGATGAAGCTCTAGTTTTGCCTATGATACACAGGAGGGAGACCGGTCTGTGATTTTGTGGGAAGAGAGGCTTTTTATCAGGTTTGTGTTCATTTGTGACAGTGGCTCGACTGGACTGTGTAAAGAATTGGACTGTGTAAAGAATTGGACTGTGTAAAGAATTGGACTGTGTAAAGAATTGGACTGTGTAAAGAATTGGACTGTGTAAAGAATTGGACTGTGTAAAGATTTGGACTGTGTAAAGATTTGGACTGTGTAAAGAATTGGATTGTGTAAAAATTAGGACTTTGCACGGGTGCTGATGACCACACAGTTGAGCACCACACAAACTAATCATCATCATAATAATCATCAGGTTTTGGTATGGTCATCACTTTGGCAAT
This sequence comes from Schistocerca serialis cubense, assembly GCF_023864345.2. Taxonomy (NCBI): domain Eukaryota; kingdom Metazoa; phylum Arthropoda; class Insecta; order Orthoptera; family Acrididae; genus Schistocerca; species Schistocerca serialis. Next base: position 168,441,779 of record NC_064644.1, on the reverse strand, counting down.
TTTCCAGGAGGTAGGAAAGTGAGAATGTTTACACAGGAATTCTAGATGTTGGTTTGAGTAGGGTAGCTGAGGGAGGTAGATCTCTGAGTTGGAGTGGCTTTAAGCCACAAAGACGGGAGGTTTGGAGATGCTGAGCCATCTTAAAGATGAGCAGACTGCTTTGGGGGTCACAGGTTGAAATGTAGTCTGTGAGCGTCGTCTGACACTGAGTAACCTTGCGATTGCACGTATGACTTCTTCTTCGTGGTCGTCAGTACCTTCGTCGACTGCTCTGTTCTCCATGACTGGAGTTCCAGGGAGCTCGCCACAGCTTCCGTTTCGTCGTCGGGGAAAGGGGGGGGGGAAGGGACCGCATAGACAAGACCGTTTACGCCGTAAAGTGGCGGTACGGGACAGAAAAGCTATCCGCAGCGTCGTCCAAGTGACAGGACGCAGGGGTCTTCCGCTCCGGTCGCAGTGGGGACTCAGCCAGAGCGCTGCGCTGGCGGAGTCTTTGACCTCGCGTCCTGCGTTTCGTCTGAGGCGTCCCATCCGCTCATCTGACAGCCGGCCGGCCCCTGCTCGGCGTTACACAACGGGAGGCAGACGAGCTCGGGCCCGCAGGCAGCCAGCTGTTACAACACCGGGGGAAGAGCGTCAGCGAGAGCGACAGCGTGCTACTGGCCGACGACGTAGCTGGTGAAGGCAATGATGGAGGGGCCGGGGGACGTGTCGCACTTGACTGCACGTGTGACGCTCTCTCTTCCTCTCTACCTAGTAAGGATAACACCATCATCTGTGTTTACTGATTTCATTCACACACAACAGGTTTAGGTGTTACAGTACACCTTCTTCAGGCCCCTCGATACAGCAAATATACCATTTGTCACATTGGTCATACGAAGAGTGCTAATGGGAAACAGCCCAAATGTGCGATTGGGGTCGTCTTCTGCCACATGCTGGGTCAGGGGGACCCTAGGCCCTGCCTCTTTTGCCTGCTGCCTCTGCCATCCCTCCTTTACTCCGTTTCAATTGCTTTTAGCCGGTTTGCCTCGTTTTGTGCCGCACGCTGTTTCCCGTTTTAGGCGCAGCACTCTGTTGTTTGGTGGATGCTAATCTCCACTTAAACGCTTTGCCTATGATGGATCAGCTGTGTGAGGGCCTGTCCCCTTTGCATGCAGACCGTTGGGGGCACCTATGTGCGGCATTAACTTCAAAAATGGTTCAAATGGCTCTGAGCACTATGGGACTGAACTTCTGAGGTCATCAGTCCCCTATAACTTAGAACTACTTAAACCTAACTAACCTAAGGAAATCACACACATCCATGTCCGAGGCAGGATTCGAACCTGCGACCGTAGTGGTCGTGCGGTTCCAGACTGTAGCGCCTAGAACCGCTCGGCCACCCCGGCCGGGCGGGATTAACCTCGAGGGATATTCAGCAAAGACTGTCACTAATTCTCCTACAACAATGTGTTGTAAAAAGTCATTCATATAGACTTTTGACTCCAAGATGATGATGTTTCGTTTGGGGGGCGCTCAACTGCGCGGTCATCAGCGTCCGTACGAAGTCGCAGTTTTTACACAGTCCAATTTTTACACAGTCCAATGTAGCCACCGTCACGAAGGATGATGATGATGATGATGATGATGATGATGAAATAATGAGGACAACACAGACACCCAGTCGCCGGGCAGAGAGAATCCCCAACCCGGCCGGGAATGGAACCCGGGACCCTGTTATCCAGAGGCAGCAACGCTATACTCCGTATGTCGAGAGAAGAGCTCTGACAGCTGGCAGCGCAGTTTGGAGTATTCGACACGGTCGGGCACGGAGCCAGCGGTGGGGGGAACGGGGTGACAGACCTTCCCGTCCCACCGTTCGGCTCGCGACAACACTCGGCTCCTTCAGAACTTAACAATGCCGCGTCATTCATTGCAGCATTCCTGTAGGGGCAGCATTCTGCTGACCGATGTGTTGCTTGAAGGAGTATTTTTTCACATGCGCTACCAGTGTTTGTCCCTTACACAAAGACACACTCAAGTATTTTCTTTAATGATGTTGCAGCCATTTGACTGCAGCAATTTTTATTTTATTGGTATTCGGTTCAGATTTCGCTGTATCTCATACCAGTCTGATATCTTTTGACATATAAATAAGTTACTGTACTTGACAATGGCCTATGGCCAAACTCTGGATCGTATAACAATAAAATAAAAATTATTACCGCCAAACGACGGTAACATAATTTAAAAAAATTACCATGCCTACGTTTCCAGCCAAAAATACAAATTACACACAATCAGATTTTCAACATTAACAAGGTAAAGCAAATTTCACAGATGTTACGTGTAAAATATCGAAGAAGGACGGTGCCTCTATTTTTCGTGCGGGAGTACGGAAACCCCAAGATCGTCGTCATCTGATTGGTCATCTCTCGTCACGACCACGTAGTCTTCGATATCTTTGCTGCTGCTGTCCTCATCGTCTGATAAAGAAATTACAATATTATGAACGGATTCTTCTCTTACATCTTCAGTGTTTGACCTTGTAATCTCTGTCCACATGTGGTTCACGACGTTCTTCCAATTTTCTGGCACTTTTCGTGTGACAGCCACATTTACTAGCCTCTCTGTGTCTCGCAACGTAAAGGTTTTGTTTCGCTCCGCAACATCTGCTTTTATTTGACCCCTGATTATTTCTACTGCGTTGTAATGCCAGTGGTACGGTCGAAGACGTGTAACTTCGTGGCCGTGGTTCTCTGCTAATGTATCAATCGCATAGTGCGTCTTCTGTGGCTTGTATTATTTCGCTGATTCCAGAAGTTCCGCTTTCCGCATATTCTGTTCAAAGCCTATTTTATTATCTTTCACCCAGCTGACTATTTCGTCTCTCTTTGCAGCAGCCATTGGTGCTTTATTTACTGTACAGACAGAATGGTACGGCGCATTGTCCATAGCAAAAACACTACCAGAACTGACGTTTGGTAGTAAACGAGTATCGAACCAGTCTTTGAATGTATCTGCTTTCATCTCCTCGTGTTAGTCGATTACCGGGCACAAAACTGTTCATAGAGCCAGCATGAACTACAATTAGTCGCCCTCCGTTACCAGATGGCACACTCATAGTTCCGTGGCGCGTGTCGTCTGTCCATGCGACGGAACGTGCATGACGCACGTTGACCCATGTTTCATCAATCCATATTACATCTTCCGGATTCATTGCTAGCAACGCGTACAGGAAACGACATCTCCATGCTACAATGTCTCCGCGTTACATTAAAACCTTTCGTCCTGAGATCTTTTTCTAACGGAAGCCAATTTTGTTTTCAAAACAATGGAGAGACTTGTCGTTCTGCCTGTGAACAAACCACTGTCCGACAGTGATGCCATCAACTCTTTAAGACCAGTTTCTCCTTCCTGCTGTAGTACGCGTGTATGTGTTGCCTGATAGTACTTTCGTCGAAGTTGTCTGTTTCAGTCACACGACACGATCTCTTCCTTGACTTTCCAGGGCTCGCAGCTGAATAGGCAGCCTCACTATCATTTGTGACTCTCTCCACTGGCGCTGTAGAGATGTTCAACGCTTCTGCCACTCTGTCAACCACTTTACACACTGATATCAAAGGCCCGCAATTGTCCCTTTCTCTTTCAAAGTAAACACGCAATCCGTATATAATTTCGCGTGCTTGGGATTTCAGTGTAGCTCCTTTCCCGAAAGTCCTCTGCACTACACTTTTCCACTTACAACACACACACACACACACACACACACACACACACACACACACACACACACACACACACCTTTACACACTTTTCTACTGATACACACATCAAGAAACTCGCAGAAGTAGCGCAATGCACACGTTCACACACAATCCTGAACGTAGCACGTGGTGCAACTGACTGAAAGCAACGGTCGCCAGCCCTACGGCAACACTGTGGCATTGCCATGGTAACGTAAACAAAAGCTCGCGGTCTGATTGACCGTCGTGGATGCGCGAAGCATGTGCGCCAAGGCCGTGTCAACTACCAGAGCTCTTCTCTCGCCGTATGGAGTATAGCCACTAGACCACAAGCTGCGGACTTTTGAAACCAAGAATGGAGTTTTGCAAGGAACAGAAGTCAGTATTGAGCGATTCTTTTCATGAATTTAATTTTGCTACTGTCTGGCAAAAAATTTAAAAGATATGAAAAATGATTTTGTTGACTGTAGTTCCACTACTAAAAAAATGCTGCTTTATTTCTGTACTTGTATTAACACAAGTAATACTTAACGCCTCAGTACTAATGGCAGTGCTAACGAAAACTTTATTATTCGTTCTCGCCGGCCGCGGTGGTCTCACGGTTCTAGGCGCGCAGTCCGGAACCGTGCGACTGCTACGGTCCCAGGTTCGAATCCTGCCTCGGGCATGGATGTGTGTGGTGTCCTTAGGTTAGTTAGGTTTAAGTAGTTCTAAGTTCTAGGGGACTGATGACCACAGCAGTTGAGTCCCATAGTGCTCAGAGCCATTTGAACCATTTTTATTCGTTCTTAGACTCAGTCAGTTTCCTACTATGTTGCTTAGAACGTTCTTGATAAATTATTTATTTTCTAATTGCTTTTGTTTGCGTTACCATGGCAATGCCACAGTGTTGCCGTAGGGCTGGCGACCGTTGCTTTCAGTCAGTTGCACCACGTGCTACGTTCAGGATTGTGTGTGAACGTGTGCATTGCGCTACTTCTGCGAGTTTCTTGATGTGTGTATCAGTAGAAAAGTGTGTAAAGGTGTGTGTGCTCTTGTCTCAGTCAAGTAAAATAGTTCAGATGCTGTGGCGCGGAATAAGTCACCTAGACGCGGTCGTACGTAAACGTATCATAAAACAAAATGTTACACTTAGTCAAGGTAGTTAAAATATTTAATCATTATTTTTAGTATTGATAAGGTGGCAGCTTAATACTGCATTATCAGAACACCTTCCCAATTTTTTCGATGCATGTAAGTTATCTGCAAAAAGAGAGACACTAGTTTTTGAGACTCTTGACAAAAGTGTGATTTGGCACCTTACAAAATGTCACATCCCCACTTTTCATGTATTAATTACATGTGTGCATATGATCAGCATAGATTTAAAACCTTAACGAAAGACAAGAATTACAGAGTGTGTTAGCTGTATCATAATTATTGCGATAAAATCAAATAGCCTCAGTTACAGATATATTACTAGCTAGAAACAGTACTTACATACAAGTGAAAGGAATTGTACGGCATTATTCAATAGAGTCTAGAAACTATTATGCTGTATGAACCTTAGGAGGACTGTATTGCTCTTGTCTCAGTCAAGTAAAATAGTTCAGATGCTGTGGCGCGGAATAAGTCACCTAGACGCGGTCGTACGTAAACGTATCATAAAACAAAATGTTACACTTAGTCAAGGTAGTTAAAATATTTAATCATATGCTGTCCTTGCAGTGTAGAGTCATTATTTGTATTTCAGTAGGCTACACGTGGCCATTTACGATGTTCCACTCAGTTCGTCAAATGAAGGTAATACGTGACCTGAGATAGGACTCCTATACGTGTGGTACCTCGTGACTTAGGGACGCTTTAATAATTAGGCAACACAGAGTAAATTGCGCACCTGCCGTAAAATGCAAACGCATGTAACCACATAGTATACTGTACCTATACATGTGTTGGTGTCTAAAGGGAACGCCACCAGGCATATATTAGGAATAGTTGAGGTAGTTGATTAGGTATTTGGAAATAAAGAACCATACGCGAATGGTAGAAGACATCGCCTTAAATCATAATACGTGGCGATTCATATTGTATTATTCGGCTACACTTACATAACAATAAATTTGACCTAATAAAGGGTGTTAATAATTTGATAAACGTAGCAATCTGGAACGGACGCCTATCTAATGTAACCCTATCAATTGTGTCATAAAGACAACACGTGACAACTACTACTGTAGGCTGGCAGGAAGGTCAACGGAAGCGGTTTACTACAGACAGTACGAGATACGAATTAAATCATGATTTATAACTATATAAGAAGGGACTAAAATCTCAGCGCTCTCTTTGTCTCTTCCTCCTCCACTGCAGTCTTCCAGCTCTCTCTCTCTCTCTCTCTCTCTCTCTCTCGCTATCTCTCTCGCTATCTCTCCCTCTCTCTGTCTCCACCTCCACCTCCCTCATATGAGGTTATCCCACAGTTTTAAGATCAAAAACTAGTTAGTACATTCCAATACATGATCAACTGTTGTGACATATCAAGTAAAGTTTGACTGATACTGAACTCATTTATTAAAAGACGTAGATAAGATACAATACAAGTTGCATGTTCCCTACAAACTATCAGTTGGAAAAGCGACCAACACAATTAGAAAAATTGTTTGCTTTAATCTGCAGTTACACTTATATTTTGTGTGCTGAGAAGCTGTTTTGTTACCAGTCATACGATAAAAAAATTCGCAGTCCATAGTTAAAATATTCTTTACGAAACATTTACAAAATACTTTTCTCCATTATAACTAACATATCGTACAAAGTGCAGACTTAAAATTTAGGCAGCCCCTTTTCTGTGGCGCACAGTCATCAAGATCGCTTATCCAAGTAGGTGTGATATACTAAAAGCAAAGATCAAAGCTACGCTCCAAATAGACGAAATTCCGACCAGAAGCGATAAGAATACCCCTATGTACAGAGGATTTTTATTTCTTGAAAATGAATCTTCTAACCAAGTATGTGTTGTCCAAGTTGGTTAAATATTCATTGTGAGATCTATGGTGTAAAGTGGTTTATTTTCAGTTATCTTTTTAATTGTGACATTACTCTGAGATGAAGAGATTCGCACGGGAGAGAAATTACTGGCGTGCCACACCAGATCAGTCATTCATTTCAAATGACACGACAAGAAAATTCGTGAAATTAGAGCTAATACAGTGGCTTACCGGCAGTCATTCTACCCACGTGCTATTCGTAAGTGGAACAGGAAAGGGAAGATCAGTTAGTGGTACCAGAAGTACCCTCTGCCACACCCCATCAGGTGGCTTGCGGAAAACTTTATACCCATGGCTGACGTTCGTTTTGCATGGAAAAGTGTAGAGCAGGTCTTTATCTATCAATGAATGTCAAATGTTGATTGATTTTTTTTAATTTACTGGCATTCGGGACGTGCCCAAACAGCCATCTCAATTGTGGAACGTCAGTTATGACGATACGAACATGAGGACAACACAAAACCCAGTCCACGTTGTTGTTGTTGTTGTTGTTGTTATTGTTGTGGTCTTCAGTCCTGAGACTGGTTTGATGCAGCGCTCCATGCTTCTCTATCCTGTGCAAGTTTCTTCATCTCCCAGTACCTACTGCAACCTACATCCTTCTGAATCTGCTTAGTGTATTCATCTCTTGGTCTCCCTCTACGATTTTTACCCTCCACGCTGCCCGCCAATACTAAATTGGTGATCCCTTGATGCCTCAGAACATGTCCTACCAGCCGATCCCTTCTTCTGGTCAAGTTGTGCCACAAACTTCTCTTCTCCCCAATCCTATTCAATACCTCCTCATTAGTTATGTGATCTACCCATCTAATCTTCAGCATTCTTCTGTAGCACCACATTTCGAAAGCTTCTATTCTCTTCTTGTCCAAACTATTTATCGCCCACGTTTCACTTCCATACATGGCTACACTCCATACAAATACTTTCAGAAACGACTTCCTGACACTTAAATCTATACTCGATGTTAACAAATTTCTCTTCTTCAGAAACGCTTTCCTTGCCATTGCCAGTCTACATTTTATATCCTCTCTACTTCGACCATCATCAGTTATTTTGCTCCCCAAATAGCAAAACTCCTTTACTACTTTAAGTGCCTCATTTCCTAATCTAATTCCCTCAGCATCACCCGACTTAATTAGACTACATTCCATTATCCTTGTTTTGCTTTTGTTGATGTTCATCTTATATCCTCCTTTCAAGACACTGTCCATTCCATTCAACTGCTCTTCCAAGTCCTTTGCTGTCTCTGACAGAATTACAATGTCATCGGCGAACCTCAAAGTTTTTATTTCTTCTCCATGGATTTTAATACCTACTCCAAATTTTTCTTTTGTTTCCTTTACTGCTTGCTCAATATACAGATTGAACAACATCGGGGAGAGGCTACAACCCTGTCTTACTCCCTTCCCAACCACTGCTTCCCTTTCATGTCCCTCGACTCTTATAACTGCCATCTGGTTTCTGCACAAATTGTAAATAGCCTTTCCCTCCCTGTATTTTACCCCTGCCACCTTTAGAATTTGAAAGAGAGTATTCCAGTCAACATTGTCAAAAGCTTTCTCTAAGTCTACAAATGCCAGAAACGTAGGTTTGGCTTTCCTTAATCTTTCTTCTAAGATAAGTCGTAAGGTCAGTATTGCCTCACGTGTTCCAGTGTTTCTACGGAATCCAAACTGACCTTCCCCGAGGTTGGCTTCTACTAGTTTTTCCATTCGTCTGTAAAGAATTCGTGTTAGTATTTTGCAGCTGTGACTTATTAAACTGATAGTTCGGTAATTTTCACATCTGTCACCACCTGCTTTCTTTGGGATTGGAATTATTATATTCTTCTTGAAGTCTGAGGGTATTTCGCCTGTTTCATACATCTTGCTCACCAGATGGTAGAGTTTTGTCAGGACTGGCTCTCCCAAGGCCTTGTTTCGACTCGGGACTTTCAGTGCTCTGTCAAACTCTTCACGCAGTATCGTATCTCCCATTTCATCTTCATCTACATCCTCTTCCATTTCCATAATATTGTCCTCAAGTACATCGCCCTTGTATAGACTCTCTATATACTCCTTCCACCTCTCTGCTTTCCTTTCTTTGCTTAGAACTGGGTTTCCATCTGAGCTCTTGATATTCATACAAGTCGTTCTCTTATCTCCAAAGGTCTCTTTAATTTTCCTGTAGGCAGTATCTGTCTTACCCATAGTGAGATAAGCCTCTACATCCATACATTTGTCCTCTAGCCATCCCTGCTTAGCCATTTTGCACTTCCTGTCGATCTCATTTTTGAGACGTTTGTATTCCTTTTTTTCCTACTTCGTTTACTACATTTTTATATTTTCTCCTTTCATCAATTAAATTCAATATTTCTTCTGTTACCCAAGGATTTCTACTAGCCCTCGTCTTTTTACCTACTTGATCCTCTGCTGCCTTCACTACTTCATACATAAAAGCTACCCATTCTTCTTCTGCTGTATTAATTTTCCCCCATTCCTGTCAATTGTTCCCTTATGCTCTCCCTGAAACTCTGTACAACCTCTGGTTCTTTCAGTTTATCCAGGTCCCATCTCCTTAAATTCCCACCTTTTTGCAGTTTCTTCAGTTTTAATCTACAGTTCATAACCAATAGATTGTGGTCAGAGTCCACATCTGCCCCTGGAAATGTCTTACAATTTAAAACCTGGTTCCTAAATCTCTGTCTTACCATTATATAATCTATCTGATACCTTTTAGTATCTCCAGGGTTCTTCCATATATACAACCTTCTTTCATGATTCTTAAACCAAGTGTTAGCTATGATTATGTTGTGCTCTGTGCAAAATTCTACCAGGCGGCTTCCTCTTTCATTTCTTAGCCCCAATCCATATTCACCTACTACGTTTGCTTCTCTCCCTTTTCCTACTGACGAATTCCAGTCACCCATTACTATTAAATTTTCGTCTCCCTTCACTATCTGAATAATTTCTTTTATTTCATCATACATTTCTTAAATTTCTTCGTCATGTGCAGAGCTAGTTGGCATATAAACTTGTACTACTGTAGTAGGTGTGGCCTTCGTATCTATCTTGGCCACAGTAATGCGTTCACTATGCTGTTTGTAGTAGCTTACCCACATTCCTATTTTCCTATTCATTATTAAACCTACTCCTGCATTACCCCTATTTGATTTTGTGTTTATAACCCTGTAGTCACCTGACCAGAAGTCTTGTTCCTCCTGCCACCGAACTTCACTAATTCCCACTATATCTGACTTCAACCTATCCATTTCCCTTTTTAAATTTTCTAATCTACCTGCCCGATTAAGGGATCTGACATTCCACGCTCCGATCCGTAGAACGCCAGTGTTTTTTCTCCTGATAACGACATCCTCTTGAGTAGTCCCCGCCCGGAGATCCGAATGGGGGACTATTTTACCTCCGGAATATTTTACCCAAGAGGACGCCATCATCATTTAATCATACAGTCCACGAGCGGATAAAATCTCCGATCAGTGGTGGTGGTGTTGATGGTTGTGGTGGTGGTGATGGTGGTGATGATGATTATGTCGATGATGATATTTAGTTGTTCCTATTTTTGAGTATTCTCTTGAATTCCCAGGCGGCACTCGCTCGTTTCAGCAGTTTCCTTCGACAGCACATTTAGACGGCCGCGCTGCGTGATATCCCGGCGGCCTAAGTGGCGCAGATTTGCTGGTGGAAAGCCCTTTGAAACTTTGAGGTGTAAACTGTCCTCGAGCGCTGCGCGAAGCCCCACTCGCCGCTTACCGCGAGCTGCTTATAACGCTTCTGCTCTTGTGAGCTCGCCAGAATATCCTCAGCAGCAGGAAGCGGCTGTTCTCAACATCGCCTACATCTGCGCAGTTTCGCACGTCCACTGCGTCCTGTTTTCGCAACAGAATGAGAGTGGCGATCTTTGAGTTCATTTGATGTTGCACATCCTTTAGACAGAATGAGATTCACCGATGGGCAACAACATTGTGACCACTGTCCATTCATCGACTCAATGCCTCCTGGTCGCGTTACGAGCACGTGACTGGATAAGGAAAGTATATGAGCGGAGCAGAGACGGATGGGGATCATTTTCGCAGCGATACGAATCACAGTTGGGGATATCCACCGATGTAAGCGACTTTGACAAAGGGCCAATCGTTATGGCCTGGGAACAAGCGTCTCGAAAGCGACGAAGTTGGTCCGCTGTTTGCGTGCTGCTATCGTCAGCATATCGGTACGCATGCGACACCGTGCGCTGCCAATTTCTTCTAGAACTCCGCTCATAAAAAACGAGAATCTTCCGGGGCTCATAACACGGGTACTGTTGCTAATAGAAACGTAAGGTCAAAGTTTTAGGATATTCCTTGCATTTAGGATCGTTTGTATGCCCAACAGAAGGATCCTCTTAATGTGAGTATCCTACAGTAAGGGGTCAAAATTTCAATATTACACTCTTCCTCCAGCTTAGGCCAATGGAACAAAGCGATTCGTTGTTTTTGCATTAGATGTGCTCCATAGTGGTTGTGGAGCGGTTCCTGAGAAATTCCGAAAAACGCGTTTTTTACCATATTTTTCGCCGTCAGTAGCGGATATCTAAATATCTAAATAATTGCAAAAATACTGCAAATTAAGTGGTCAGATAGAGTATGGTATGAAAAATAACTAGTTTTCGTTTCTCTGCTAATGATTTACAATTACCACATCTCCGCATTTCCCGCTTAACTACCCGTTGTCTCTCTTAGTACTGTGATTCTCATCGTGTATCTCTTCCCACTGCTCGCTGAGCATCCCAAGTTTTTAGTGGATTTCAGGTTAAAAGTTCCTGTTTTACTGTTGGAAGTCATTCCTGTTCGTGTGAACCGATTGTAAGCATTCCTTTTCAGACGTATCGGAAACATTATTTTGAAAACTTACATAGTTCACTGAAAGCACTCAAGGCCATTTTTGCCCTTCTGTTCGTTTCTTTTACTGTCCATCTTTTACTGTTCGCCTTAGAGGGGCCTCAAGTACAAAAAATCGCTAGGGAATTCTGTGAATGCATTGTTAATTTATACAGTGTTGTTTTACACATTTCAGTTACACATTACTCTTGTTTTTTTTACAACCGTATAGGTGTGGCTGCTTGACATCCATTAAGATCATTTCAGTGCGGATACATTCTCTCTCTCCTGAACTCCTGCGGGAATCCAGCGTGATGAAGCGAGCAATGAGTGTAATAGACAAGGGGCGCTACCTAAGTAGTATGCGAAAAGTTGAGAATTTTGGCCAGACAGAAAGAGTTCTCGGATATTCGAAGCTGTAAGACGACCACTTGCGTAAATCGGGAAATCTGGGTTAGAGTCCCGGTCCGGCAAAAATTTTCACTTGTCCCAATTGAATTAATTTTAGTGTCCAGTTGCAGTCGATCTTAGAATTTATTTCATTTCATCATGTAATTGTAACTGATTGTAAGAGCTATTTTCTAATTTGCTCTGCGAGGTGCTTCCACTCGTTGTTGAAGCTAATGTGCACTGGAGGCAAACATTACAACGTCATCAGCAGAACGGAGGTCATAAGATGAGTTCGTTTTGCTGGTTGAGGGATACGGAAACTTGCTCTAGGACTGCTGAGAACAGTTTCGGTAATACGGAATCTTCTTGCCTGTTTCCTCTTTCATTTTTAAGTTAATCACTGTCCTGATGAAGTCTAATGTGGCCTGAATCAGTGCAGAATACTGAGAGGAGGTATTTGCCGAATAATGGAAAAAATGGTAGAAGCTGATCTCGATGAAGATCAGTTTGGATTCCAGAGAAATGTACGAACTGGCGAGACCATACTGACAGTGCGACTTAACTGAGAAAATCGGTTCAAGAAAGGCAAACCTATGTTTATAGCGTTAGTAGACTTCAAGAATGCTTTTAGAATTTTTATTGAATACACATTATGAAGTTATGAAGGTGGGGAGTAAGATGTTGGCTACAGCTTGTACAAAAACGAAAGTGCAGTTACAAGAGCCGAAGGACGTGGAAGGGAAGCAGCAGTTGAGAAGGGAGAGAGACGGGAGTGTACCCTCCCCCGTTGTCGTTCAATTTGTGTTTTGAGAGTAAGCAGTAGAGGTAAACAAGGCGAAATGTGAAATAATTAGCAACAGGAAGTAACAGCTTTGCGGGTATGGCATTGTTAATTTGTCAGACACGGCAAAGGGTGTGAACGGAATGGATAGTGTCATGAAAACATGGTAGATGAATCTCAGCTAAAGCAGATTGAAGATATTGGAATTTATTAGAAATACATCAGGTGATGCTGATGGATCAGATTAGGGACTGGGATACTAAAAGTGGTAGGTGAGTTTGTTATTTGGGTAGCAGCAACGTAACTGACGAGGGCCTAAATAGAGAAGATATAAAATGCATACTGGCAATAGCAAGAAAAGCTTTTACGAAAAAGAGATAACATCAAATATAAATTTAGTGTATTTGTTTGGAGCGTAGCCTTGTACGGAAGTGAGATGTGGACCAGAAGCAGCAAACCACAACATGAAGTATATAGACTGACATACGTTGAACCACTGCTTTATTTCTGCATAGCTGCTCGTACAGATTTTGTTCAAACTGACTCAAAAATTTCTCAAATTCTGTGAATCCCACACAAAACGGTAATTCCTATTTATTGCTCCATTGTTATGTACGAGGGGCGTTCAAAAAGTAATCCAACACATTTTTTTCTGAAAGTAGTGTGGTTTCGTTCAGCATTCCAATTCACTTTAGTTGGGGGGTGGGGGGGCTGTGTGACCGCATGGTAGCACTCTGCCGGTCGACGTCGGAGCCGACTTCTTACTGCGTCAGTAGCCTCTCCATCATCCAAGTACTGCTCCTTTCATTGGGCCAAACATCGGAAGATGCTAGAACGGGGATGTATGGTGGGTGAGGAAGAACAGCCCAATGAAGTTTTGTGAGGCCCTCTCGGGTGCACAGATTTGTGTGAGACCTTATGTTGTCATGCAGAAGGAGAAGTTCGTTTGCATTACTGTGGCGACGAATATGCTGATGCTGTTTCTTCAGTCTCCAGAGGGGTAGCACAATACACTTAAAGTTGATTACTGCACCAAGAGAGGGGACATCAAAGAGAATAACCCCTTGAGAGTCCCACAAGACGGTCGCTATAACTTGCTGTTCGCAGGAGGGGTGGTGTGGCGCCACTACAGTAATTGCCAATTTATTTCCGGTTGGAAGTGATGAACCCATTTTTCACCACCTATGACGATGTTATAAAGAAAATAGCCCTCATTAGTCTCGTAACGCGCAACCGGTTCTGTTCAAATGGCCCTCCGCTGCTCTTTATGGCCTTCTCTTACGCAGCGAGTAACCCAGTGGGCACATGCCTATGAGTATCCCAGCTGGTGGGCGAGTGTATCAGCACTACCAACACAGATGCCCAGTTGTGCAGCGAGGTGTATGATTGTGATCCGTCGTTCACCTCGAATAAGTATGTCCGCACGTTCCAACATTGCAGGACCCACCGTGACCGGCCGGCACCCGGGAAATCGCACAGGTTTACCATGATGACAGACGCCTCGCCAAAGGATTCACCGTGCTTTTGTTTGCTGTCAGGTCTCCGTAGACATTCTGTAGGCGCCTATGAACATCTGCGATGCTCTCGTTCTCCACGAAAAGGAGCACTCTGCTTGGAACACAGTCCACAGCTCGTGGTCTAGTGGCTAACGTTGCTGCCTCTGGATCACGGGGTCCCGGGTTCGATTACCGGCCGGGTTGGTGATTTTTCTCTGCGCGGGGACTGGGTGTTTGTGTGTTGTCCTCTTCATTTCATCTTCATCATTTGTGACAGTGGCTAGATTGAATTGTGTAAAAATTGGAGTGTAAACATTGGGACTTCGTACGGGCGCTGATGACCACGCAGTTGAGCGCCCCCAAACGAAACATCATAATCCTCTGCTTGGAGCACACCTCCGTTACAGACGCCATTTTGAAGGCTGTGTATAGCGCCGCTACTTATCGGAACTTCATGAAAGTATAGAGGCTGAAGCGGAAATATTCCGTGGTGTCCCAAAACAAAATCCACTTTTTTCCACCCGAAGTTGACCGAGAAAAAGAAATGCATTGCTTTACCTATTGAACTCCGTTCACACCCTGAAAGTAGTTAATTGTTTATATCTAGTGTTGACCTGACTTGTACTTTCGCTTGATTAAAAGCCATTGTTTTTTATATCTATTTACGAGACGAAAATGTTAATACAGGATAGGAGTACATGGATTACTGAATTCAAGCACTCGAAAGACTAGTAATTTGGACAAGAAATTATATTTTATCATTGGGACAGCACAGCAAGCTGAGTTTTCCGTGGTCGAACGCTCCCCGCTGACATGCCGTGCGTGCAACAGGGAAATGCCACTCTGCAGCCTCAGTCGCGCAACCGGCCGTTAGTTGCGTGGTACAATCTTGTTTCGCTTTACTGGTAAATGGTTGACGTATTGCTTGTCACAATGACAGCTGTGCTAATTGTGAAATAATAACTCGGTAGTTTCATTGCACCCGTCGCCTTGATTGGGCCGCTGCCGTGATTGTTACACAGAGCGACTCGTGTGAATTAATTTTCGTGTTTGCTGCTGTAAAGACTGCGGTAATCGTTGCCGACCTGTTGTTCTATGCAACATTCACCGATTGCAGGGAGTGATAATCGGCGCCGTAGACAGCTTCATTCCCTGAGCTCGTTATGCCTATTCCAATTCCAAATTACGTGTTTCTACCACGCTGTGTCGTGCCATGAATGCCGGCCTGTTCATTCGTACAGGGCCCTTTGACTGAACATGATACGCCCTTACGAGGAACATGCCCTTTACAGTCAGAAATTTTAACGCATTAAATCAAAGCGTAATTCCGAACCACGGCTGTCACATATACGAGTCTGTCATCCCTCACTGTGACACGTCGCTCGATACAACTGGCATGTGGTGGTGGAATATATTTTACTGATGGCATCGTAAGAATAGCTGATTACCTAACGTTTCCCGGTTGAGTCATCCCAGAAGATGCCACGAGCATCGAAACGCAAGCATATTAACAACTTTTTTGTTTTTCCTAGATATCATGTCGTATATATACTATGATCGGCTGAAACTGCTGCAGGAATTCCCCAGTTAACCTTCACATGTGATCACTTTCTAATCGCACTCCCGCGCACAGGGTAACTAAAACACCCCAGTAGCTCTTTTTTCCATTTGATAACTCATATACGAGTTTGGTTGGAACTGTTTCATTGGAGAACAATGTCGCAATATACTCAATTTTAATTTAGTGTGTAATGAATAACTGTTTCACAGCACTCGCAGTTGAAAGCGTCAGTTCGTAGTGTTAAGTAACCCGTTACACCCTAGGTCCATTGTGATGTTAGATTCGCGATTCATTACGTTGGTGCATAAGTTCGTAGCGTTTTGATGTGGTTCTAATTACCGAGTGTCTTTTTTTTATTTGTAGTTAATTGGTGCTGTTTGAGTTTGCATAGTGTCATTTTGTCGTTTGGAAGTAGTGAGTGGAGCTACGGACGATAGGAAATGGAGTGCTATGTGGAATAATAGGAACATTTCCGACATATTCTTCTGCCTGACTTCAGTAGAGTGGTGACAGTAGCGGAGGCAGACAGATTATTAACGCCCTAATGGGAATAATACCGTCGGACAGAACGGCACGTAAATGGTTTTCACGTTTTAAGGAGGAATAGTTTGACATTAGTGGCTCTCCACGTTCAGGAAGACCTTCGGGGTTTGATGAAGATAGCTTCAACGCATTACTTTACAATGATCCACTTCACTCTCCTCGACATCTGGCAAATCTAGTGAACTGTCATCATTCCAGCATCGCGCGACATTTGCATGCAGTGAGGAAGGTTCATAAATTGACTGTATGGGTACAGCATGCTCTAAGCCAAAAATCACAAAAATCAACGGGTGGCCATATGCGCATCACTGCTTGATCGTCATCAATTGGCTAGTGAACAACACCGACCATTCCTATCCTGTATCGCTACTGGTGACGAGAAATTGTTTCTTTATGCTAAAATAAGGAAAAGAAAGGAATGGTTGAGATCAAACAAAGCAGCAACTCCCCGTACAACTGCGCGCATGCACAAAGGATAATGTTACGCATCTTGTGAATCAGCGACAGTGTGGCGTTCTACGAATTACTTCCAGGAGGTGTAACCATCACTGCTGACATTTATTGCCGTCAACTGAGACGTCGTGGAGACGCAGTCCAAGAACAGCGACCAGGGAGACTGCGTGAAGTAACGCTACTTCTCGATAACGCCCGCCCACATTCTTCCAGACTGACAAATAACACTGTGCAGGAGTTGCGTTGGGAAGTCACTCTGCGTCCACCATATTCACGTGATCTTGCGCCCCCAGGTTTCCACCTTTTCCGTCCTCTGTTGAACGATCTTCGAAGAACTTCCTTTCCGGATGAAAATGCTCTGCGAACATGGCTTGACGAGTTCTCCGCCTCAAAACCACATGATATGTACAGTCGCGAAATCGGAAAGCTACCCCAGCATTGGCAGATTGTTGTAAATAGTGAAGGAGAACATTTTCTTGATGACTAAAGTCTCTATTATGCGTATCTGTTGTCTTTATTAAATTCACCGAAAAATGCTACGAACTTAGGCAACAACATAATATTATCAGAATGGTTACAGTTCTTAATGTGTGTAAACTATTTAGGAGACAATCTGAGCAGCCCCCATAGATTTTTTGCTGCTGATGTTGTCGTTTACCGTCTAGCAAAGTCGTCAGAACGCAAAACCGAATGCGCAATGATTTGGACAAGACATCTGCGAGAAGTGGCAGTTGACCCTGAACGATAAAATGTGTGAGGTCGTAAAAAAAGTTACTGTTACACAGTAAACCAAACAAAAGGTTTTCGATTTAAGTAAATACCTGGCGATTACAAATATAGACAAATTAAATTGGAACCATCAAACTGAAAATATTGTGTGTAAGCCTAACCAAAGACTGCATTTTATGGACAGTACACTTAGAAGAGCCAACAAATTTCCTAAAGAGGCTGCCTAAACTACCCTTGTCCGTGTTCTTTGGAGTATTGCTGCGCTGTCTGGTATCACCAGGTAGGACTGACGGAGGACATCTAAACAAGTTCTAAGAACGACAGCTCGTTTTGTTTTATCGCGAAGTAGGTGAGAGAGTGTCACGGATAAGATATTCGAGTTGAAGTGGCAGTCATTAACACTAAGGCGTTTTTCGTTGCGGCGAGATCTTTTCACTAAATTTCAATCACCAACTTTCTTGCCAGAGTGCGAAAATATTTAGTTGACTTCCACATACGTAGGAATAAATGACCATCGTGATAAAATACGAGCCGGCCGCTGTGGCCTAGCGGTTCTAGGCGCTTGAGTCTGTAACCGCGCGACCGCTACGGTCGTCGGTTCGAATCCTGCCTCGGGCATGGATGTGTGTGATGTCCTTAGGTTAGTTAGGTTTAAGTAGTTCTAAGTTCTAGGGGACTGATGACCTCAGATGTTAAGTCCCATAGTGCTCAGAGCCATTTGAACCATTTCATAAAATATGAGCAATCGGAGCTCGCTCTAAAAGATTGAGGTGTTATGTATTCCCACGTGCTGTTCGATTGTGAAACGGCGGAGAAATTGCCTGAAAGTGGTTCGATGCACCTCTGCAAAACACTAAAATGTGAATTGCAAATTAATCGTGTACAGGGGTGGGACAAAAATACGGAAACAGCGCGAGAAATGCATTCTTGAACATAAAAACAGATGTTAGTAAAGTCTGCAGCTTTCACTGTTGTATTTCGCCACTAATGGCACCTGTGCAATGGCCTCAGTACGTTCCAAGTGTCAGCCGTGGTCAGAACAGCGTTCTGTGTAGTTGCCAGAATTCGAACGTGCGCAAATTTTTTGTGCGTGGTTCCGTAACCAAGGTAGCCGGAGTGTTGGGTTTTACAAGAGGCACTGTACCCAAGATCTATGCCGCATTCAGGGAACGCGGAAAACAACGTTCTCTGAATCACAACGGACGAAAATATGTGTTGAATGATCGTGGCGGACGGTTCATTGAACAGGATTGTGAGGAAACATAAGAGGACGACAACTGCAGAAGTCACTGCAGAACTGTGTGTCGCACTCACGACCCCCAGCACCAAGTCAATACATAGAGAGCTAGAGAAGCAGGTATTTCCAGGGCGAGCAGGAATTCCACACATCGGCGATGCAAATGCCCGTAACAGGAAAGCGTGCTGCCCAAGCCACGAAACCTGGACTATGGAGCAATGGAAGAAAGTCATTCGGTCGAATGAGGCATGTTCCACACTGTTCCAACTTCTGGCCGAGTTTACCTACCAAGAGTGAAGCATGGCGGGGCTTCGATGATGAATTGGACAGCCATGTCGTGGTATTCCACGAGTCCCACGCTTATTCTCCAAGGTCGCATTACAGCCAAGGATTATATGACGATTTTGGTTGATAAGGCCCATCGCATAGTACAATGTTCTCCAACGGTGATGCCGTATTCATAGACGACGGGGCCCCTGTTCACACAGCTCGCGTTGTCCAGTCCTGGTTTTGTGAGAATGATAATGAATAGTCCACATCTACATCCATACTCCGCAAGCCACCTGACGGTGCGTGTCGGAGGGTACTCTGAGTATCTCTATCGGTTCTCCGTTCTATTCCAGTCTCGTACTGTTCGTGGAAAGAAGTATTGTCGGTATGCCTCTGTGTGGACTCTAATCTCTCTGATTTTATCCTCATGGTCTCTTCGCGAGATACACGTAGGAGGGAGCAATACACTGCTTGACTCCTCTGTGAAGGTATGTTCTCGAAACTTTGACAAAAGCCCGTACCGAGGTACTGAGCGTCTCTCCTACAGACTCTTCCACTGGAGTTTATCTATCATCTCCGTAACGCTTTCACGTTTACTAAATGATCCTGTAACGAAGTGCGCTGTTCTCCGTTGGATCTTCTCTATCTCTATCAACCCTATCTGCCCACACTGGTGAGCAATATTCAAGCAGTGGGCGAACAAGTGTACTGTAACCTATTTCCTTCGTTTTCGGATTGCATCTCCTTAGGATTCTTCCAGTGAATCTCAGTCTGGCATCTGCTTTACCGACGATCAACTTAATATGATCATTCCATTTTAAATCACTACTAATGCCTACTCCCAGATAATTTATGGAGTTAACTGCTTCCAGTTGCTGACCTGCTATATTGTAGTTAAATGATAAAGGATATTTCTTTCTGTGTATTCGCAACACATTACACTTGTCTACATTGAGATTCAATTGCCATTCCCTGCACCATGCGTCAATTCGTTGCAGACCCTCCTGCATTTCAGTACAATTTTCCGTTGTTACAACCTCTCGATATATTACAGCATCATCCGCAAAAGGCCTCAGCGAACTTCCAATGTTATCCACAAGGTCATATATGTATATTGTGAATAACAACGGTCCTACGACACTCCCCTGCGGCACACCTGAAATCTCTCTTATTTCGGAAGACTTCTCTCCATTGAGAATGACATGCTGTGTCCTGTTATCTAGGAACTCTTCAATCCAATCACACAATTGTTCTGATAGTCCATATGCTCTTACTTTGTTCATTAAACGACTGTGGGGAACTGTATCGAATGCCTTGCGAAAGTTGAGAAACACGGCATCTACCTGGGAACCCGTGTCTATGGCCCTCTGAGTCTCGTGGACGAATAGCGCGAGCTGGGTTTCACACGATCGTCTTTTTCGAAACCCATGCTGATTCCTACAGAGTATATTTCTAGTCTCCAGAAAAGTCATTGTACTCGAACATAGTACGTGTTCCAAAATTCTACAACTGATCGACGTTAGAGATATAGGTCTATAGTTTTGCACATCTGTTCGACGTCCCTTCTTGAAAACGGGGATGACGTGTTCCCTTTTCCAATCCTTTGGAACGCTACGCTCTTCTAGAGACGTACGGTACACCGCTGCAAGGAGGGGGGCAAGTTCCTTCGCGTACTCTGTGTAAAATCGAACTGGTGTCCCACCTCATCTGGATACCACAGTCACTAGATCTCAATATTATTTAGCCTATGTGCTCTACTTTGGAGAGCAGAGTGTGTGTTCGATATCCACATCCTCACCGTTACCTGACCTTTACACTGATTTGCGGGAACAATGGTATAAGATTTCCTTTAAAACCATGGAGGACCTGTGTTTATCGATTCCGAGACCACTGAATGCCAATGGTTTTCCTACAGAGTGTTAGCTATGGCTATGTGTTGCGCTTGTGGTGTTTCGATATTCTTGTCTACCCCCCTGTAGCTGTATTAGGTATACAACTTTGCTTCCGCTGTTTCGCAATGCGGGGTGCGGCAGCGTCCATATTAGGATACAAAAAACACACCATCCGGCAGTAACTGTAATTTATTTATTACCTCTTATGTCAATTAATAGTTAAAGCTATGCTATTTACTTATGTGTAAGCCATTGTCCATTGCGTGGATTACTTTTTGAATATGACTCCTGTCAAATGATGCCCCGTCTGCACAACTCATTCATCTAGGCAGCGTTGGAAGCTGTCCACAACTCGGCGTAACGTATTTCCTGGGACGCTGCCGACGGCAATTCTGATGCGACCCTTCAACTCAGGAATGGTGGCCAGAATTTGCATGGATTTCTTGCGACAGACGTTTCCGGGAGAATAATTTCCCGTTCTGGTGACTTGTCCTGGCCGCCTCGCTCATCTGACCTTTCATGTGCAGACTTTTTCCTTTGGGGCTACCTGGAGCACAAAGTGTTCCGAACACGTTGTGCCACCATTCCTGAGTTGAAGGATCGCATCAGAACTAACGTCGGCAGTGTCCCAGGGAATACGTTACGAGGAGTTATGGAAAGCTTCCAACGCCCCCTAAATGAATGTGTTGAGCAGAGGGGGCATCATTTGAGTCATATTCAAAAAGTAATCCACGCAATGGACAACGACTTACACATTAGTAAATGGCATACCTTTAACTATTAATTGACATAGGAGCTAATAAATAAATTACAGTTACTGACTGATGGTGTGTTTTTAATGTCCTACTACGAACGCTGCCGCACCCTGTAGATAGCCACAGCGGCAAATTGTGGTGCAGGTTGTAGGCCGCAAGTGTCATAAAATAACCTTAAGCATTTGTAAACACAATGCCATCAAAATATTAATCGTTTTGCGATCTCATCATAAAGTTATTGACGATTCATTATGTCAACTTAAGAACCCAGTACTCGTCATTTGCGGTAAGTTTTAATTTTCTTCTTTAACATTAAGAAATCTGCGGCTGTGGCTCGTAAAATGTTGGGTAAGGCCTATGGTGAGACATCTTCTAGTGAAAGAACATGCAGAGAATGGTTTCAACGCTTTAAGAAAGGTGATTTTGACCTCGAAGATCGGTATGGCAGTGGATGAGGGAACGTTTCCGAAGCTACTGAAAGCTACGGAACCATCGTTATCGAAAGCACTTGATGTGTCTGAGCCGAGCACTGAAAGACAAACACAGCGGTAGATATGAAAACGTGATTTTGCAGCATGACAATGCTCGACCCCATGTCGCAAAGCCCTTCAGAACATAGGTGGAAACGTCGAAATGGGAAATACCTGCCCCACGCGCTGTGTTCTTCAGACATTGCTCCCTCTGACAACCACCCTTTTCGATCTTTGGCACACGGCCTGGCTGACCAGCAATTGCGGTCATACGATCAAGTGCAAAGTTGGATCGATTCATGGATCTCCTCAAACGACGCTCAGTTCTTCCGCCTTGGGATTCGTATGCTGCCTGAAAGATGAGTAAAAGCAGTGGCCAGCTGTGGCCGATACTTTGAATCGTATATTTTTCTATGTTTTTCACAATGCCTCGAACTTAGAGAAAAAACGGCGGAAGCAAGGTTGTATGTAGACCTAATAAATGGTTGGCCCAGGTGTCGTAGGACAAAGTACATGTAAGATCGCAGCGGTCTGTACGCCGCATTGTGATGGACTTGTTACGGATTTGCCGCACAGCTGCCTGTAGAACGCCGTCAGCGATGTAGCGCGCTCGGGGATCCAGAAGCGTGTCCGTGTCTGGGAGTAGCGGTCACGCTCGCACATGTGCTAGCGGCGCCTAGCGCCTGGCGCCGCCTGACGTCACCAGATGCCGGCGCCCGCAGCCGAGTACCATCAGCGCTCGTTGCGCAACAGCTGTCCTACATAGCCGTTCCCAAACACTGATCTGCAACTTGGGTCGTGTTCTTTACTTGCCTCCATGAAACCAAGGCGGACGCCATCTGCCTACCCTGCAAAACTTTTCTTGAAGCTACTAACCACAGTAAGGTGCCACCCTTCCTAGCCCAACTTACACGATCGTGCTGGTTATTTTTTGCTGCCAGACTGAGTCCCTAGCCTTGCTTCCAAGCGATCTGCAACGATTTTGCACGTTCTGCGATGCGTACAAGCTATGCTCAAAAAATACCGTTAATGAATTTTTTGAGCAGCGAATGTTGACGCTACAAGCGTTTGATGTTATTTATACGACAGCCTGATCCATTGAGATAGGCAGCGTCAAGTTGGAATACGTTCCGACTTGGCAGTCAGCTTCCAGAGACGCTAGTGTGAGGTTGTGTTTCACGTATCTATTGCGCATCATGGATTTCGAACAACCCATGAACATTAATTTCTGTTTCAAATTGCAAAAAAAGTGCCAAAGAAACTCGCGTTATGTTGGAATTGGTGTAAGTCGATAGTGCTGTAACTCTGAAGACTGTTTGCAAGTGCCATGAGCGATTTCATAGCGGAAACTAGTCTGCAGAAGACGGACAACGTTCGGGACGTCCATTAACCTCAAAAACAGAAGAAAACGTGCAAAAAGTGGCAAACATTGTTCGTTCAAACAGGCGAGTAGCTGTTCGAGAGCTAACCGAAGAACGTAGCATCTCGCACAGGTCCGTGCAAAGCATTTTAACGGATAAATTGCAAATGAGAAGAGTGAGTGCATAACTTACTGCCAGACGTTTGAGTGGTGAACAGAAAGGAAATCGTGTGTCACTTTGTACGGAGTTGAAGGATCGTCTGCTTTCAGATCCGGACTTCACGTCCACAATTGTAGCCGGCCTCTGTGGCCGAGCAATTCTAGGCGCTTGAGTCCGGAACCGCGCTGCTGCTCAGGTTGGAATCCTGCCTAGGACATGGATGTGTGTGATGTCCTTAAGTAGCTCTAAGTGTAGGGGACTGATGACCTCAGATGTTAAGTCCCATAGTGCCTAGAGCCATTTGAACCGTGTGAACCACAATTGTAACTGGGGATGAAACTTGGACCTATGGTTGAAGACATAGTGAGACCAGAGTTCGTTCCAAATGAAACAACACCGAATTTTATAAGGGCGTACTCCAACGTTCGCGAAATTAAGTGCGAAAGAAGACACCAGAAAAATGGGCCAGTGGCTTTCTTCTTCATCACAACAACGCGCCGTGCAACAGGTCTTGTTTGATTCGCGAATTCTTAGCCAAAAAAGTGTTCCTGCCTGTCTACCACCGCTTTTTGCACCAGATTAAGCGCAAAGCGACTGATGGCCCTTCCCAAAAAATTAAAAACGTGCTTAAAGGGGGACGTTTTGACACCAATCCTGACACTGAGAGGGCCACGAGAGAGCAGCAGACCGCCTTTCCAAAAGAAGCCTTCCAGAAGTGCATTGGTAGCGAAGGACAGTACTCGGAAGGAGACTGAATCAGACGTGATGTAACTTTATTACTTTGTTTCTAATAAAACTATTCGCCGGGTTCCTTGATCAAACCTCACATTCTCTTATTTAGGGAAATCACGGATAACTTAAATCAGGATTGATGGGTGCGGGTTTGAACCGTCGTCCATAGTGCTAGTCCAGTGTGCAAATGAATGCGACACCTCGCTCGGTGGAGAGTGAGACTGTGTCACCTTACTTGTTTCGTATATTCATTAAGGATTGTTTCATATGTTCATTAAGGAGGCAACAACAACAATGAAAGAAAACACAACTGGAAACAAAATAAATGGTATACATATTCTTTGCATCAGATTTGTGGTTCAAATTGTCATAATGCGAGACTCAGAGAAGGAAAATCTAAAATTAAAAATGAATACCAAAGAGGCTAAAGTCATAGTTTTAGACAAGAAAGGAGGTGGGGATACGTCTGACATTAAAAACAGACAGTGAGCAACTCGAGGAACTAATGGAATTTCGGTACCTCAGTAGCAATGTGAAGGAGAAGAATAGATGCCTGAAGCAAATCAAGATAAGAATATCACTAGCCAAGAACGTATTCCAAAATAAAAAGAACCTTATGCTGCGTAAGCACTTCAGCTTACGCACAAAGACAAGATTTGTAAAAAAAAACCTTGGTTCCGAATAGGCAGAAATGTAATTCTCAATGAGTCTTACAAGAACTAGCTGGATTGACAGAAAAACAAATGAGATGTTTCTTTTATTATTTTATTTTATTTGGTTTCAGCCAAGGCCATTTCACCAGATAAAGGTACTGCGCATAATGATACAAACAGGACATTGGTCTGATTTCATTACGAAATATAAAACGTAATTTAAAGAGGAAGGGAGTCAACAAAGTACATTAGTCTGACTGAACCATTACAATAAAAGCCACGGAATTTTAAAATAAAATACAATTATATACATATATAATTAAACATTAAAGATATCCTCAGATTTTGAAGTTCCCTTTCAGAAAGACAAATGAAATGGCAGGTATATTTGGCAACGGACCTATCCGTAGAACTAACAGACAGTCTAAGAGAAAAACAGCCCTTAATTTTTAAAATGTTGCTCAGCGTAATTTCTCTTGGATGACGGTATGTATCACAACCTGTGAATATATGTACGAAGTCGTAGTCAATGAGGCAGGAATCTCAGTTTGGAGAAGGAAATAATATTAACAAATGTCTCGTTTTATTGGCATTCATATGTCCTGTTCTTAGTCTGTTAAAAGTTACAATTTATCTTCTCGCGACCGCTAAGTTGAGAAACCAAGGTTGGCGTAGAATCTGTTGCTGAATCGCCAATAGGCTACCATGTGCCTTTGATGTTACGGTCTGGATCCACTAACTTTGTTAATTCCGTGTTTGCTTGGCTGACGAGTCTTCTACGAAAATCATTGTACGCCAGCTGATGTGAACGTTCATTGTCCCCAATTTCAGTATGCCCCGGTATCCATTGAAGACGAATCCGTTGACGCGACTCCTCTGCCCGGCTGAGACTTTGTAGTATATCGAGTAACGGTAGCGTTACCGCTTACCAATCAGGGGGCCCGGGTTCGATTCCCGGCAGGGAACTGGGTGTTGTGTGTCCTTCAGCATTTTCATCATCATTGACTCGCAAGTCGCCGATTCAACTAGAAAGAACTTGCAATAGGCGGCCGAACTACCCCGAATGGAGCCTCCCGGCCAACAATGCCATACGATCATTTCATTTCATCGAGCCCCAAAGGATTTACAATTTTTCCTTCGGCTTGTCTCGTAAGAGATTGCAGGGTACTCATCGAGTGAGTACATACTAGGCACCGCTTCGACTTGTAAATCGAATCTATAAAGTATAGCTTGATAAATAGCATGATTCTATAAGAAATAACAGAAAAGAAATTACTGAAAGTTATAGGCCAACGCAGATCAAAACTCAATGGGCATTTGCTTAGACATAATGTTCTTTTACAAAACATTTTCGAAGACAAGATCGTAAAGAAGAAAACGAAGGAAAGACCGAAATCATTCTGTTCAAAAAATATGCTCCGTGAGAAGGGATGTTCTTCCAATAAGAAGATAAAGAGGACTGCTGGAGTGAAGAAGTGTGGCTAGAGAGACAAGTCTTAGCCTTTTGAAAGAAGAAGAAGAAGAAGACGGGATCTAATCATCGGTGAGCGGCCTCAGCTTGAGATGGCATACCTGAAGCAACATTTGAAGCCTGTCCTCGCCGAATTGAGTCTTTCTTTCTTTATTTTTTTTTTTTTTTTTCGTGTGGCTAGGGCCTCCCGTCGGGTAGACCGCTCGCCGGGTGCAAGTCATTCGATTTGACGCCACTTCGGCGATTTGCGTGTCGATGGGGATGAAATGATGATGATTAGGACAACACAATACCCAGTCCCTGAGCAGAGAAAATCACCGACCCAGCCGGGAATCGAACCCGGGCCCTTAGGATTGACATTCTATCACGCTGACCACTCAGCTAACGGGGGCGTTATGGAGGCTAGGCTCGGTGGTAACTTGATTTCTCCTAGGTTTGACTAATTTTCTGTCCGGTGTGCCAACGTCGTCAACCAGTTCACTTGTCAGTCGCACGTGGAGGCCGGGGGCAAGCGGTGGCCTCACCGGACGAGACGGCCAAAACTGCTGCGGCAGGGATGTTCCAGAAAGCCGGGGTCAAAAAATGGTTCAAATGGCTCTGAGCACTATGGGACTTAACTTCTGAAGTCATCAGTCCCCTAGAAGTTAGAACTACTTAAACCTAACTAACCTAAGGACATCACACACATCCATGCCCGAGGCAGGATTCGAACCTGCGACCGTAGCGGTCGCGCGGTTCGAGACTGTGGCGCCAAGAACCGCTCGGCCACCCTGGCCGGCCACCAGGGGTCAACGGACGGGTAACAGTGGCCGGCTGTGAAAGCGAGCGACTGGAAAGACGAAACGCGAGGCGACGACGCGGGCGACGCCTTAACTGCGACAGTTGTCGTAGATAATGAGTATGGTAGCGAACAGGTAATGACGGGAATGGGCTGGCGGAAGGAACAGCGAGGGGGGAGTAGAGGGGGGACGCAGAGTGAGCGACTCGGGCTGCCGGAGTGACGCATAACAACGGGAAATGACTTATTATGGGATGCCCCGAGACAGGCGAAGCGGTGGCCGTGGCCGACCAAGGAGCGGCGCGGCGCGGCGGCCTGGTTGGCCGGAGCAGAGCCCGGCCCAAGTCGAAAGGCGCCGCGAGCCGCACTGCCGGGTCACAGGCCACACACTGACGCAGATTTTTGTCGTCTGTTTTCCCACTTGACGTTCCAACTGTGGTGGAGGCACTGCTACATCCCTCTACACCACTGGTTTCCATTCTGGGGTACCTACGCCGGAACGGTAAAGCAAAATCTCCTGTAACGTAAAAACCGTAAGCTTTGGATTGCGTTACTGCAGCGGTTCCCAACCTTTCTTAGACCACGACTCCTGAGTGTCAATAGACATTAGTTGATACCCCCGCCCTCCCCCACCCCCCTGCAGTCTGTTGCCCACCCCCGCTCCTCCCCCAAATTTCACCAACTTTACCGTCTATCTAAACTGTAGAATGAAAGACTTTTCATGGAACAGTTTTCTTTTTCAAAATAATCAAAGATGAATGATATTTAGTGCGTGCGTGTGTGTGTGTGTGTGTGTGTGTGTGTGTGTGTGAGAGAGAGAGAGAGAGAGAGAGAGAGAGAGCGATAGATAGAATGAATTGCGAAGGAATTGACATAACTGCTTGGGAATAACCTTAGGACGTTACTTCACAAAGTCTACCAAATCATGTATTGACCATACCAACACTAACAGTTCCTTAACGAATGTATTACGACTTCGGTTGTCTCATAGACTGCACCACGCAGTTTAGTATAAATAACGCAAACTCCGCAATAGCGTCGTCAACCAGTGCGTCCATGTATACTTTACGTATCAAACAAGTGACCTTTTCACACTTTTACATAGACTCGGCTTTCTTTATTTGTGGGAACATATTCCCACATACCTAAATTAAAAATAGTTCTCATCCCTTGTTCAAGATGTTCGGGAGCCTTCCCTTGGTTGTAAGGCAAATGTTAGAAAAGGAAATGTCCTCCCAGATATGGCGTTCCCTTTGCTCCACTACTAGTTCACGTGCTATTTGGCTGAAAAGTTCCTGATTCTACAATGGGTCAAAATGGGAACAGCCGTAACTAGCTAGAGAATGAAACGTAATGGAAAAAAAGAAGTATTTGTTCCGTGTCGGAAGCGCCAGGACAATAGTGCTGCCGAGTCCGTGCTCTCGTGCCGCCTTCGTGCTCTTACTAATCAAACCGGGTGAGCTCTGAACGAAAAACAAAGTGGCAAACAGATTAGCTCAGTGGGGCGTGTCGCGCCGCAACAGATGCGCCATTGCTGTCACTCACTTTGACATACAGCAGCAACTGCGGCCATTGCATTGTTTTTGGTTTTTTATATATACCAGACCAGCTAGTGGACAGCCGCTGGGATTTACTTCTGAACCGTTCTAATCCTTCCGGAAAATTGGGCTGAAATGTGAGCACATGACATTGGTGGAAACGCGGAGTTACCAACAGCAAATACTGCCAACGGCGTACGTTAAGGACTTATTGAAAAATATATCTGATAACTAATTTTATTATCTATCTTTCGGAGTTACTGGTGAATACAGATGTATTGGATGTACATGTCCTTCATGTTTTTGAAATCTCGTTTTTCAGTGTTTCTCAGCTTTAAAATATTTTCAGTACTTAAGTCGTCCGTTGACATTTCCCATAGTATGATGATTTCCTTCTTTCGACTTTTCCCCTCTGGTCATTAGTCGCTCCTCTCCACACACACAGTAATAATAAAACATAAAAAATGTTAAAATCAAAAATGTTACGCTTACAGATATGATCTGGATATTACCCAAAAGAGCTGTCGCGGAACAATGCAACGCATCTTTTGGATACTTCTTATATTCCTTCACCGTGACAGTGAACATCACTTAAATACAACTTTAAAAGTAATAGTTCATGAAGGTATGTTCCGTCTTTGCAACTAAATGAAAGGCAGTTTGTTTTTACGCCATACGGGTTTCCCTTCTTTTATTTATGAAGCATCTTCGCTGGCCTGACTGCATTACGCAGTGATTGCAAATATGTTGTTATGTTACGTTTTTCAGATTAGAAATAACTTTCACAGCCCAAGTTTAGCGATGTTAAATTATCGTTTGGTGTTACTTACGAATTCCTGTCCGCAGCTCGTGTCGTGCGGTAGCGTTCTCGCTTCCCACGCCCGGGTTCCCGGGTTCGATTCCCAGAGGGGTCAGGGATTTTCTCTGCCTCGTGATGACTGGGTGTTGTGTGATGTCCTTAGGTTAGTTAGGTTTAAGTAGTTCTAAGTCCTATGGGAATGATGACCATATATGTTAAGTCCCATAGTGCTCAGAGCCATTTTACGAATTCCAATGTTGCTAGTCCAAGTGTGTGGTGAGACGTTCTCATTCGGTCCCCATTCGCCAGCTGGCCGATTTCCGGCGTTTTAGCACCCAAATTTATTACAACACTTTACTTCTCAGTGTGTTATCAAAATGTGGCTAGCTGGACCACGGGGACCGAATGAACACATCTCCAGGACGACACACATGAACTATCAATACTGGAAATCATAAGTAACACCAAACGATAATTTAACCTCGTTAAACTTGTGCTACAAAAGTTGTTTCTAATCTGAGAAACACGAGAAAACGTAACATAGTAACTTGTTTGTAATCACTACGTAAATACTGAAGAGACAAAGAAACTGGTACACTAGCGAATATCGTGTAGGGCCCCTGCGAGCACGCAGAAGTGCCGCAACACGACGTAGTATGGACTTGACTAATGACTGAAGTAGTGCTGGAGGAAATTTACACCATGAATACTGCAGGACTGTCCATAAATCCGTAAGAGTACGACGGGGTGGAGATCTGTTCTGAACAGTACATTGCAAGGCATCCCAGATATGCTCATTAATGTTCATATCTGCGGAGTTTGGAGGCCAGCGGAAGTGTTTAAACTCAGAAGAGTGTTCCTGTAGCAATTCTGCAAGTGTGGGGTGTCGCTTTGTTTTGCCGGAATTGCCGAAGTCCGTCGGCATGCACAATGGACATGAATGGATGGAGGTGATCAGACAGCATGCTTACGTACACGTCACCTGTCAGAGTCGTATCTAGACGTATCAGGGGTCCCATATTACTCTAACTGCGCACGTCCCACACGATTACGGAGCCTCCACCAGCTTGAACAGTCCCCTGCTGACATGGATGTTCCATGGATTCATGAGGTTGTCTCCATACCCGTACACGTCCATCAGCTGGATACAAATTGAAACTAGACTCGTCCGATCAGGCAACATGTTTCCAGTCATCAGCAGTCCAGTGTCAGTGTTGACGGGCCCAGGCGAGGCGTAAAGCTTTGTGTCGTGCAGTCGTCAAGGGTACATGAGTGGGCCTTCGGTTCCGAATGCCCGTATCGATGATGTTTCGTTGAATGGTTCAGGCTCTGACACTTGTTGATGATCCAGCATTGAAAACTGCAGCAATTTGCGGAAGGGTTGCACTTCAGTCACGTTGAACGATTCTCTTCAGTTGTCGTTGGTGCTGTTCTTGTAGGATATTTTTCCGGCCGCAGCAATGTCGTAGATCTGAAGTTTTACCGGATTCCCAATATTCACGGTCCACTCGTGAAATGACCGTACGCGAAATCCCCACTTCGTCGCTACCTCGGAGATGCCGTGTCCTATCGCTCGTGCACCGACGATAACACCACGTTCAAACTCACTTAAATCTTGATAACCTGCCATTGTTGACTGGCAGTAATGGATCTACCAGCTACACCGCACAGGTGTCGTCTTATATCGGCACTGCCGGCCGCTGCGCCGTATTCTGCCTGTTTACATATCTCTGTACCTTAATACGCGTACCTATACCAATCTCACTGGCGGTTCAGTGTATATTAGAAGCCAGTGAAGATGCTTCATAAATTAAAGAAGTGAAACCCGTTTGGCAAAAAACAAAATTTCTTTCATTTAGTTGTAAAGACGGAGCTTACCTCCATGAATTCTGACGCAGCTAAGGATCGACGGAAAACTGAAAAAATGACGATAAAATAAGAGATTTTGATACGTGGTTTTTCATAGAATCACTTTTGGGTTAACCCAGTATTGTATTAGTCATATGTGCAGTATATGTAGTAAGGTCTTATTTTAAGTCTTTTTTTTCTTGTATGTGTGAACGAATGATGCGGCGTAGTACCTAAGAGAGTGGAGGACGACGGTCAGATCCGCGTCGGGCCATAAAGATTTGGGTTTTACGTAGCTTTCCTCAATGATTACGGCATATCCCGGGACGGTTCCTTTGAAAGGATAAACCTAATTTCCTTTCCCATCCTTCTGAAGCTGAGCTAATGAGACGAGTGTAGGGTCGATCATTAGGTATTATTACATGGCCTTTCCTCCAGAAAATTGTTATTTGTGAAACTAATTACACACTCGAACAGACAGGCAGAAAATGAAAACAAGTGCGAATATGCTATTCTTTTAAATGCTTGCAGTGTCATTAAAGGCGGCTAGACACAGCCTCAATCAACAACACCAAATCTGCATTGATGAAAGGCAAGTGCTCTGAAATTGCCGGGGAGTAGCCGAGAGAAACTGATACTTATACACAAGAAACGATTTGTTAATTTACCTGATCCCTACTGTTTCTATTCCAGGCGGTTTCAAGCCAGGTGTGTCACTCAAACAGTTAAGAACAGAGGAAACGCTTATATGCCGCCCCCCCCCCCCCCCCCTCCGAGAATGGACATTATTATTGATCTTCCCGAATAATATAGGTTGACGCATTAGCTTAAGCCTCATTTACACCGGAGCGTATTGAAGCGAACATAAGCGGACGAGCATTCGCAGACAATTCGCCAGTGTTCACTGTTATTCGCTTGTGCCTTTGGAGAAGCGTTTACGCTGGAAGGAATGGAGACAACACGAAAGACCCTTCGAAGGCTGCATTATTGTTTTCATGTGAATTTGTACATAAGCGTGGAACGCTTGGAGGTAAGAC
Organism: Schistocerca serialis cubense; assembly: GCF_023864345.2. Taxonomy (NCBI): domain Eukaryota; kingdom Metazoa; phylum Arthropoda; class Insecta; order Orthoptera; family Acrididae; genus Schistocerca; species Schistocerca serialis. The sequence goes on along the minus strand of NC_064644.1, from coordinate 168,409,220 downwards.
ATTTAACGCTGATTTACAGTTCCAGCCTTCCGTGGCATTATTCCAAACTTCTGGACATAATGTGGGTTGATTCTTTTCACTGGCTTCTCATTGCTGTTACCTCAGATACTTCCCGAAATCTGCAGTGATACGTGCAAAGTACTTCACGGATTTTTATCAAAGTGCGTTTAAGGAAGATAATGTTGATAAAGTGCGATTAATGGGATGCGAAATATACGTACAGCCTGTCACATAGCTACTTGATACAATCTCCTATATAATCCGTTAGTCGGCAGATGGCGTGATTGCCGAAAACGATTTTCACTCTAAAGCGACAGCAGCTGTGTAATTAAAGCTAATGCGAACGTAAGCAACGAGAATAATTACGGCTTTGCTATATTTATAATTTTAATCAGAGTGGTAGGTAAACATGTTTCGTAAATAAAAACCGCCTTTTCTTGCTGTAATGTATTTTATTTCGTCCAGACGCGTTTCCCTTTTTACTTTAAGGCTTCTTCAATGGAATCTAGAATGAATTTTTTTTATGTGCGGTATTTGTAGGTTATAAAACAGTTCACGTCTCGTTTTTTACGTAAATAAATGATTACATGTAGTTCTTCCCGTTTTTGCTTCGCACCTGTGTTTCCTCTCATCTGATTACAGGCTGAAGCTCGCAGTTATTACGAAACGTAAGGACGTTTCACGATACGAACTTTTTTCTTCACAAATTTCAGGTTGTTTTCCTTCACTGCTATGGAGCGCTATCAGTCTTCTGTCAGTAGCTGTTGACGTTTTACCGAAAATTGTGAATTATACTTGTAACTAATGTGTGTTCACTTCATGACTCATCCTGTTTGGTTTGTTTACGTATATGTTGTCAATCCAACGAAGCATATGCTGAAAACTAGCGTCTATTCATTTCTGTTATGTTTGGATCTCTCTCTCTCTCTCTCTCTCTCTCTCTCTCTCTCTCTCTCTCTCTGTGTGTGTGTGTGTGTGTGTGTGTGGGGGGGGGGGGGAGAGAGAGAGAGAGAGAGAGAGAGAGAGGGAAAGAATGTATGGATTATTATATATATATGTGGGGGGGGGGGGGGAGGGAGGTTCGGAAAGCGTATACTTAGTTAGGATGGCAACATAAACGTAAACAAACCAAACAGGATGAGACATGAAGTGAGTACACAGAATTTTCGGTAAAATATCTGCAAGTAGTGATAGAAGACTAATAGTGCTCCACAGCAGTAAGCGCAAACAATGTGAAAATTGTGAAGAAAAAGTTCGTAACATGGAAACGTGCTAATGTTTTGTCAATAAAATTATAGTACGACCTGCCGGCCGGTGTGGCCGTGCGGTTCTAGGCGCTTCAGTCTGGAACCGCGTGACCGCTACGGTCGCAGGTTCGAATCCTGCCTGGGGCATGGATGTGTGTGATGTCCTTAGGTTAGTTAGGTTTAAGTAGTTCTAAGTTCTAGGGGACTGATGACCTCAGAAGTTAAGTCCCGTAGTGCTTAGAGCCATTATAGTACGACCTGCACCATGTGATCAATGAGAGGAAACGCAGATGGGAAACAAAACCACGAAGAACTGCATGTAATCACTTATTTACCAAACGTGAACTCTTTTATAATCTACAGATATCGGATATCAAACAAAACCGTATCATATAGGTTGATTCTTTGTCAGAAGATTACAGCAACCAGCCACTTTTTAAAATATTTAAATTATTTATTTAAATACCGCCGTCACCGGTTTCGAACCTTAGTTCAGTTAAGATACAATTTTACATTACAAACCGAATCTAAAATTGTATCTTAACGTTAACTAGCCGTTTGAAGATGAACCCGTCGGTTCGAAACCGGTGACGGCGCTATTTAAATAAATAATTAGCATTGTAAAAAGTGGCTGGTTGCTGTTAACTTCTATGTAAGGGTCAACCTACATTTTGTACACAGCCACGAGCTCCGAAAGTCATTTTTTACAAAATAGCAAAACCGTGTCATTGTAAATTCCACTGAAAATGCCTTAAAGTAAAAGGCGAAAGGCGTCTGGAAGAAATAAAATACATTGCAGCAAGAATAGCGGTTTTTACGTACAGAACGAAAATTTCTTTGCTTGCTGCGGATGATGCCACGCAAATAAACTTGTTGATATATAAGTATTCGTACCTGTTTACTTTCAAGGAAATTTATTATGCTGTTCCTGTGAAATAAAAGGAAGTACGATTCTTACGCTTACATGCTTCGTTACCGCCTGATGGAAGCATGCAATGAATTGTCTTTCTCACGTTCCCAGTTGGTCCTTTGAGTGGTTCGACGGTTTTCTACCAGGCACGTTACTTTTTGATTATGACATTTGCTTTACATCTATTGGATGCCACAGCACCTACGGTACCTTTATTGTGGCATCGCAACATTCATTCTTCATTCTCTTTAGATCACTCAATCGGTCACACAACTCTGATCTGGAGCGAGTCTGTCTGATTTTGTTAACGTTTGGGCGAACGTGGACGAATGAATCGCAAGATTACTGTCTGCGTAACTGGCTGATCCGTCGAAATGCAACACAGTACATCTACATCGATACTCAGCAACTCACATTTAAGTGCCTGGCAGAGAGTTCATCGAACAACCTTCACAATTCTCTATTATTCCAATCTCGTATAGCGCGCGGGAAAAATGAACACCTATATCTTTCCGTACGAGCTCTGATTTCCCTTATTTTATCGTGGTGATCTTTCCTCCCTATGTTAGTCGGTGTCAACAACATATTTTCGCATTCGGAGGAGAAAGTTGGTGATTGGAATTTCGTGAGAAGATTCCTTCCCAACGAAAAACGCCTTTCTTTTAATGATGTCCAGCCCATATCCCGTATCATTTCTGTGATACTCTCTCCCATATTTCGCGATAATACAAAACGTGCTGCCTTTCTTTGAACTTTTTCAATGTACTCCGTCAGTCCTATCTGGTAAGGATCGCACACCTCGCAGCAGTATTCTAAAAAGCGGACTGACAAGCGTAGTGTAGGCAGTCTCCTTAGTAGGTCTGTTACATTTTCCAAGTGTCCTGCCAATAAAACGCAGTCTTTGGTTAGCCTTCCAATTTAAATTGTTCGTAATTGTAATTCCTAGGTATTTAGTTGAATTTACGGCTTTTAGATTAGACTGATTTATCGTGTAACCGAAGTTTAAGGCGTTCTTTTTACCACTCATGTGGATGACCTCACACTTTTCATTATTTAAGCTCAACTGCCACTTTACGCACCATTTCGATATTTCTTCTAAATCGTTTTGCAGTTTGTTTTGATCTCCTGATGAGTTCATTAGTCGATAAACGACAGCGTCATGTGTAAACAACCGAAGACGGCTGCTCACATTGTCTCCCAAATCGTTTATATAGATAAGGAACAGCAAAGGGCCTATAACACTACCATGGGGAACGCCTGAAATCACTTCTATTTTACTCGATGGCTTTCCGTCAATTACTACGAACTGTGACCTCTCTGACAGGAAATCACAGATCCAGTCACATAACTGAAACGATATTCCATAAGCACGCAGTTTCACTACGAGCCGCTTGTGTGGTACAGTGTCAAAAGCCTTCCGGAAATCCAGAAATACGGAATCGATCTGAAATCCCTTTCAATAGCACTCAACACTTCATGTGAATAAAGAGCTAGTAGTGTTTCACAGGAACGATGTATTCTAAACCCATGTTGGCTGTGTGTCAATAGACCGTTTTCTTCGAGGTAACTCATTACATTCGAACACAATATATGTTCAGCCGGCCGGTGTGGCCGAGCGGCTCTAGGCGCGACAGTTTGGAACCGCGCGACCGCTACGGTCGCAGGTTCGAATCCTGCCCCGGGCATGGATGTGTGTGATATCCTTAGGTTAGTTATGTTTAAGCAGTCTAAGTTCTAGGGGACTGATGACCTCAGATGTTAAGTCACACAGTGCTCAGAGCCACAATATATGTTCTAAAATCCTGTTGCATATCGACGTAGACGATATGGGCGTATAATTTACCAGTATATTAAAGACAGAGAAACGTGGTTAGCATGTGGGCAAGGGACTAAATGTGCGTTTTACGAGACACAGTCAAAGAGGAGCAATTTTTATATAATATTACAAAGTGAAGATTGGCACAGTAAACATGGCCGAGACGCCGCCGCCGCTGTTGCTGCTGCAGCTGTCGGCGGCGGGCCGCGTCGCGACAGGTGCGCGCCGGGCGCAAGGACAATGCACCGCGTGGGCGGCGCGGGGGCGGGTCAACACCCAGGCGTGCCGTGCAGAAGAGAACAGAGCACGACGCAGCTCAGGCCGAGCACTGCTGGCACGGCCGGCGCGGCACGGCGTCCCCTTGACCGTCAGCTGCTGCCACCGGTAGCCCGGCTGCCGCCAGTGCGCGCCTCTGGCTTCTCCTGCGAAACTCTCGTCTCTTCTGAACACGCTACTGGCTTTACAGAACCGTCCCACGTCGAGTATTCTGCGGCAGTGGTGCGAAGTCAACCGATTTTGTCATGGTCCTTCGGTTTGATTTTCACGAGCAAAAAAAGTGATTGCAAGATCCCCTCGCTTTTAAACTGATACTGTTATTAGAGAATGAGATTTTCACTCTGCAGCAGAGAGTGCGCTGATATGAAACTTCCTGGCAGTTTAAAACTGTGTGCCGGACAGAGACTCAAACTCGGGACCATTGCCTTTCGCGGGCAAGTGCTCTACCAACTGAGCTACCCAAGCACGACTCACGCCCCGTCCTCACCGCTTTACTTCCGCCAGTACCTCGCCTCCTACCTTCAAAACTTTACAGAAGCTCTCCTGCGAACCTTGCAGAACTAGCACTCCTCAAAGAAAGGATATTTCGGAAACATGGCTTAGCCTGGGGGATGTTTCCAGAATGAGATTTTCACTCTGCAGCGGAGTATGCGCTGATATGAAACTTCCTGGCAGATTAGAGCACTTCCCCGCGAAAGGCAAAGGTCCCGAGTTCGAGTCTCGGTCCGGCACACAGTTTTAATCTGCCAGGAAGGTTCTGATACTGTTATTACTCAGCTTGGCCGCGAGTCCGTAGAGGGTAGTATATGTGACGTACAGTATGACTCGTCAGCATTTCCACGCGGGATTTGCGAGTGTAAGTCGGACCTTCTTCGATCCGCCTTGGTGGGTCGTGTCGTCGGATTTCCTCCTACCTGTGCGCGGTTCGGCTCTCGTAAATGTCTTCCCGTGCAGATTCTTCATTGGCGCATTGGATGTCTCTGTCGGTGGAAGCAAATTATCTGCAATTGCTGTCGATCAACTTTGGGTTATCTATTTACTCGAAATTAACATTCAGAATGCCGTAATATCGCTTTTATTCCTGTTGTTGTTGTTGTTGTTGTTGCTGTTGTTGTGGTCGTGGTCTTCAGTCCTGAGTCCTGAGACTGGTTTGATGCAGCTCTCCATGGTACTCTATCCTGTGCAAGCTCCTTCATCTCCCAGTACCTACTGCAACCTACATCCTTCTGAATCTGTTTAGTGTATTCATCTCTTGGTCTCCCTGTACGATTTTTACCCTCCAATACTAAACTGGTGATACCTTGATGCCTCAGAATATGTCCTACCAACCGATCCCTTCTTCTTGCCAAGTTGTGCCACAAACTCCTCTTCTCCCCAATTCTCTTCAGTACCTCGTCATTAGTTATGTGATCTACCCATCTAATCTTCAGCATTCTTCTGTAGCACCACATTTCGAAAGCCTCTACTCTCTTCTTGTCCAAACTATTTATCGTCCATGTTTCACTTCCATACACGGCTACACTCCATACAAATACTTTCAGAAACGACTTCCTGACACTTAAATCTATACTCGATGTTAACAAATTTCTCTTCCTCAGAAATGCTTTCCTTGCCATTGCCAATCTACATTTTATATCTTCTCTATTTCGACCATCATCAGTTACTTTGCTCCCCAAATAGCAAAACTTCCTTACTACTTTAAGTGTCTCATTTCCTAATCTAATTCCCTCAGCATCACCCGACTTAATTCGACTACATTCCATTATCCTCGTTTTGCTTTTGTTGATGTTCATCTTATATCCTCCTTTCAAGACCTTGTCCATTCCGTTCAACTGCTCTTGCAAGTCCTTTCCGTCTCTGACAGAATTACAATGTCATCGGCGAACCTCAAAGTTTTTATTTATTTAATACCTATTCCGAGTTTTTCTTTTTTTTCCTTCACTGCTTGCTCAATATAAAGATTGAATAACATCGGGGAAAGGCGACAACTCTGTCTCACTCCCTTCCCCACGACTGCTTCCCTTTGATGTCCATCGACTCTTATAACTGCCATCTGGTTTCTGTACAAATTGTAAATAGCTTTTCGCTCCCTGTATTTTACCCCTGCCACCTTCAGAATTTGAAAGAGAGTATTCCAGTCAACATTGTCAAAAGCTTTCTCTAAGTCTACAAATGCTAGAAACGTAGGTTTGCCTTTCCTTAACCTAGCTTCTAAGAAAAGTCGTAAGGTCAGTATTGCCTTACGTGTTCCGATATTTCTACGGAATCCAAACTGATCTTCCCCGAGGTCGGCTTCTACTAGTTTTTCCATTCGTCTGTACTGAATTCGCGTTAGTATTTTGCAGCCGTGACTTATTAAACTGATAGTTCGGTAATTTTCACATATGTCAACACGTGCTTTCTTTGGAATTGGAATTATTATATTCTTCTTGAAGTCTGAGGGTATTTCGCCTGTCTCATACATCTTGCTCACCAGATGGTAGAGTTTTGTCAGGACTGGCTCTCCCAAGGCTGTCAGTAGTTCTAATGGAATGTTGTCTACTCCGGGGCTTTGTTTCGACTCAGGTCTTTCAGTGCTCTGTCAAACTCTTCACGCAGTATCGTATCTCCCATTTCATCCTCATCTACATCCTCTTCCATTTCCAAAATTTTGTCCTCAAGTACATCGCCCTTGTATAGACCCTCTATATACTCCTACCTCCTTTCTGCTTTCCCTTCTTTGCTTAGAACTGGGTTTCCATCTGAGCTCTTGATATTCATACAAGTGGTTCTCTTTTCTCCAAAGGTCTCTTTAATTTTCCTGTAGGCAGTAGCTATCTTACCCCTAGTGAGATAAGCCGCTACATCCTTACATTTGTCTTCTAGCCATCCCTGCTTAGCTATTTTGCACCTCCTGTCGATCTCATTTTTGAGACGTTTGTATTCCTTTTTGTCTGCTTCATTTACTGCATTTTTATATTTTCTCCTTTCATCAATTAAATTCAATATTTCTTCTGTTACCCAAGGATTTCTACTAGCCCTCGTCTTTTTACCTACTTGATCCTCTGCTGCCTTCACTACTTCATCCCTCAAAGCTTGTAACCTCCCCCTCACTTATCGACCTTAATGACAGTGAAAAATGAAACCGCGTGTACCTAATGGGAATTTTGGAAAAGCAATCGTCACCGAAGTTAACCTGTCGGTAAAGAGGGAGGAAAGGGTTACATCTAAATGAAAGGAAAAATGCAAGTGAAACTGGTGGAAATTAATTTTGAAATAGGGATAAAGTTAATAAAGAAAGTAAATGTGCGGCCGTTACGTTAACAATCAACTAGCGGTAATTAGATATTTGAGATTTGGGGATATTACGGTCGCCAGTCGTATGGACAATTACTATAATAACTGAAAAAGAAAGGTTATTACACATATAATTAGCACTAGAAGCGTGGCAACTGAAGGTTGACACGTGTAGTGTGAAAACTGAAAGTTTGTCAGAAGTAATAAATTTCGCTACACTTAATTTAGCAAAAGAATTAATGAAACCGGAAAATCGAAAGTTAATTTAGTGACTGAAGTTAATAGTGAGCTTTCTTTCTGAAGCACATCGAAATACAGTTAGTCTTGGACTACCTCAACAATCATTTCTAAAGCTACTTGAATCTACGCAATTTAGAAAGAAGAGATTTAACTTTGAACTTGAATTAAACGATTCTGAACAATTAACAATAGTAAAATTTTGTACGTACCAAGCTGAGCTGCAGTCACAGGTAAGCTAAAATACGGTAACAAAACTCGCACTCTTAATTTGTGCTTGTGTAATCTAACTATTGTAGCCAGCTATGAATACTTAAATTGAACTTTGAAATTAAAGCAGTGAAATGGAATTATGCTGGCGTTTGAATTTCGGAAAAGGAAGGGACCCTGCTTGGCAATGCAATTGGGACAATGAGCAACAAAGGTTCATGCTAAGTTGCTGTAATTTTGCGAGGCAAATGGAACAATTTGAAAAGCTCAGGTCTGCCATACAGTTCTGAAACTTTACGTGCTTTTAGTCTTCCTTGTTGGTTGATTGAAGGTTTGAAGCCGTCGATCGAGGAGGTGGCGACAGTCACTCATTGTCGGCCGTCGTTGTTGCAGAAGCTGGATGTTGGCGCGCCTTCTTCTCGACACGGTCACCAGGCGAAACGGGCTCTTGATGTGCGCCAGCTAATGCTTCCCGTCCGCGACACCATGTCAGAAACTATCATCGCGAGTCGAGCGCAATCACATGCTGCCAAACCCCGAAAGCGCGGCAACTCGCGGGAGCGTCACACAACACACCTGCTCCACTCGCTACTCCAGCCAGACTCCCACAGCTCTGCCCGCGCTCCACGCGGCAGAGTTAACACTACCAAAGATCCTACACACTTTGAGTGTTCACACGACCTATCGATGTAATCGTTCGATAGCAGTTTTCCCTAGCCAAGACCCAGCGTAAAAATACAAATAATATTTACGAAACAAACCAATTATACATCGACATAAGTGCATAAATATATATATATACAAACAGTATAACAATTACAATATATAAAGAGACAGAAATGTCATATATTCAGGTAACAAAAATAAGGAAAACAAATTATAGTACAATAGATGGAAATAGGAGGATATGCATTTCCGGCGTTACAAGCTATCCATTCTTTTTCTGCTGTATTTCTTTCCCCCATTCTTGTTAATTGTTCCCTTATGCTCCCCCTGAAACTCTCTAAAACCTCTGATTCTTTCAGTTTATCCAGGTCCCATCTCCTTAAATTCCCACCTTTTTGCAGTTTCTTCAGTTTTAATCTACAGTTCATAACCAATAAATTGTGGTCAGAGTCCACATCTGCCCCTGTAAATGTCTTACAATTTAAAACCTGGTTCCTAAATCTCTGCCTTACCATTATATAATCTATCTGAAACCTGTCAGTATCTCCAGGCTTCTTCCATGTTTACAATCTTCTTTTATGATTCTTGAACCAAGTGTTAGCTATGATTAAGTTGTGCTCTGTGCAAAATTCTACCAGGCGGCTTCCTCTTTCGTTTCTTACCCCCAATCCATATTCACCTACTACGTTTGCTTCTCTCCCTTTTCCTACACTCGAATTCCAGTCACCCATGACTGTTAAATTTTCGTCTCCCTTCACTATCTGAATAATTTCTTTTATTTCATTTCTTCAATTTCTTCGTCAACTGCACAGCTAGTGGGCATATAAACTTGTACTACTGTGGTAGGCATGGGCTTCGTATCTATCTTGGCCCCAATAATGCGTTCACTATGCTGTTTGTACTAGCTTCCCCGCATTCCTATTTTCCTATTCATTATTAAACCTACTCCTGCATTACCCCTATTTGATTTTGTGTTTATAACCTTGTAGTCACCTGACCAGAAGTCTTGTTCCTCCTGCCACCGAACTTCACTAATTCCCACTATATCTAACTTCAACCTATCCATTTCCCTTTTTAAATTTTCTAATCTACCTGCCCGATTAAGGGATCTGACATTCCACGCTCCGATCCGTAGAACACGTTTTCTTTCTCCTGATAACGACATCCTCTTGAGTAGTCCCCACCCGGAGATCCGAATGGGGGACTATTTTACCTCCGGAATATTTTACCCAAGACGACGCCATCATCATTTAACTATACAGTAAAGCTGCATGCCCTCGGGAAAAATTACGGCCGTAGTTTCCCCCTGCTTTCAGCCATTCGCAGTACCAGCACAGCAAGGCCGTTTTGGTTAGTGTTACAAGGCCAGATCAGTCAATCATCCAGACTGTTGCCCCTGCAACTACTGAAAAAGCTGCTGCCCCTCTTCAGGAACCACACGTTTGTCTGGCCTCTCAACAGATACCCCACCGTTGTGGTTGCACCTACGTTACGGCTATCTGTGTCATTGAGGCACGCAAGCCTCCCCACCAACGGCAAGGTCCATGGTTCATAGGGGGGGGGGGGGGGGCTTTTATTCCTATTAGATCAATAATGAAACACTCATGTCACAAACTACTCGTAACCGAGAGCATGGCTACCATCGAACAAGACCGGAAGAGCTCTTAACGCCGACTGCCGACTTTGCCGCGCAGTCTGTATCTCTTACAAGTTTCGTCATAGTCCGTGGATTTCCGATCAAGTTCGTGCTTACTAAGATATGCATTTGTTAATGAGCGGGTGTGAATTTTAACGAGGCAAAATTATGCTAAATAGTTTTAAACATCCAGAGGCTCCTCCTAGTATTCATGTTGTCATAAATGACTTGAATTATAAATTTAAATAAACAAAATCGGTGACTTTGGCACCAAGATGGCGGTACTGCCCGTCATGTATATTTCCCAGCTTGTTGCTACGGTCCAGTGCCGAGCCCCACCCCACTACGCGCAACATATGGTCGCTTCGTCGCCTAGCCAGCCAGCTTGGGAAATGCTTTCAGACTCATGGCCGGCTACGGACTACAGCACTTCCTAAATATCGTGAATACATGAATAAGAGACAATAATTTATTAAATCTGGTAACAATGTCTTCCTCACATAGGAGGCACGTTACATGATCCAGAAAGTGTAAAATAAATTTATTTTACTTCCGTGTATGATCAAAATATTGTTCGATCCTTAGACTACCTGTTTCAGTCAGCGATGACCGTCTTCAGATCTGCAGCAAAATATGGAAAAACCAAATACAACTAGTGGGCAGTCTACATCTTAAAACAACAAAAAACTCCGAAATGAAAAGTATTACTTTCATACCTGAGGAGAACATGAGCTTAAAATTAAACGAGCCATACCTGTTTTAAAATACGTCGTAATATAATGAAGGTACGGTGGCATCGTTAAAAAAATACACTCAAAATTAGCTTAGGATCGTCGCACATACAAGCTAAAATAAGTTCCATCGAAACTGAACAGGCCTCGGAAGGTTCAACGGTACCGACCAGCCGCCGTGTCATCCTCAGCCTATAGGCGTCATTGGATGTCGATATGGAGGGGCATGCGGTCAGCACACCGCTCTCCCGACCTCTGTCAGACCGGAGTGGCTACTTCTCAGCCTAGTAGCTCCTCAATTTGTCTGACAAAGGCTGTGTGCACATCTTCTGATAAGAGCGCTCGGCAGACTGGACGGTCATTTATCCAAGTGCTAGCCAAGCCCGACAGCACCTTAGTTTGATAATGTGACGGGAACTGGTGGTACCACTGCTGCAAGGTCGTAGGTGTCGTCGTCCATACATGTGGTAGTAATTAAACGTTCCCTACTTGAGCCATTGTCGACGCATAGCTATTTACCGTATGGATATGAACCTTTATAGGAATGGTATTCAGACAGTAAGCTGCGGGATTCCCGTAGTCAGTAGTGTTCGTGTCATAACTTGCCGTTAGGCGCCGGCACTAGAAGGGCGACGTAGGGTTGAAACACAAGCTTCAGTTAAAAACAGTCAGTATCAGTGTCAGTCTGGAAAAGGCGAGCAGGGCTTTACTCGTAACCCAGTTTTAACAAAACAGTAGCAATAGTGCTGCTGCTTTTCGCGGGTTTCGACGCATTGAAGGAATACGGAGAGGTCCTCTTTCTGCACCGGGGTTGAAGAATATGATTCGGAGGTTCGAATTAACTGACTATCTGGGAACTGCTCCTGGGAGCGCAAAAACTTACTGTTACCGCAACAGAATGCTGGACACAATGTACGATATTCAACCAGTGGGCGAGGTGTGTCATGACAGCCGAACATTCCACGGTCCAACGTTCGAAAACTGTTGCGAGTAATGTTGTGAAATATGTATAGTACGACATACGAAATATACAGGGTGTTACAAAAAGGTACGGCCAAACTTTCAGGAAACATTCCTCACACACAAATAAAGAAAAGATGTTATGTGGACATGTGTCCAGAAACGCTTAATTTCCATGTTAGAGCTCATTTTAGTTTCGTCAATATGTTCTGTACTTCCTCGATTCACCACCATGATTTCATACGGGATACTCTACCTGTGCTGCTAGAACATGTGCCTTTACAAGTACGACACAACATGTGGTTCATGCACGATGGAGCTTCTGCACATTTCAGTCGAAGTGTTCGTACGCTTCTCAACAACAGATTCGGTGACCGATGGATTGGTAGAGGCGGACCAATTCCATGACCTCCACGCTCTCCTGACCTCAACCCTCTTGACTTTCATTTATGGGGGCATTTGAAAGCTCTTGTCTACGCAACCCCGGTCCCAAACGTAGAGACTCTTCGTGCTTGTATTGTGAACGGCTGTGATACAATACGCCATTCTCCAGGGCTGCATCAGCGCATCAGGGGTTCCATGCGACGGAGGGTGGATGCATGTATCCTCGCTAAGGGAGGACATTTTGAACATTTCCTGTAACAAAGTGTTTGAAGTCACGCTGGTACGTTCTGTTGCTGTGTGTTTCCATTCCATGTTTAATGTGATTTGAAGAGAAGTAATAAAATGAGCTCTAACATGGAAAGTAAGCGTTTCCGGACATATGTCCACATAACATATTTTCTTTATTTGTGTGTGAGGAATGTTTCCTGAAAGTTTGACCGTGCCGTTTTGTAGCACCCTGTATATAGTACGACATGTCAGCACTTCTGATCTGTCAGCAGTCGGTCTTAGAGTTTTATATTTATGTAGGAAATTTAATATCACCAAAACTGTTCTCAACAGCCGCAGAGGAGTTTTTCGGCCGCGCGGAGTGGCTGCGCGCTTATTGGCACCAGTCACTGACTGCGCGGTCCCTCTCGCCGGAGGTTCGCGTCCTCCCTCGGGCGTGGGTGTGTGTGTGTTGTTCTTAGCATAAATTAGTTTAAGTGGCGTGGAAGTCTAGGGACCGATGACCTCAGCAGTTTGGTCCCATAGGAATTCACACACATTTGAACGTTTGGGGTTTTTCGGTTCCGTAAAGCTAGAGAAACAAGAAGAAATTCATGGTAATGGAACATACCTAAATCACCCTCGATTTACTAACAGGATTGTACTGTTTTTCTCCGTCAGCGACGAATGGGGAAACATAACAGGACGTGTTTGAAAGCAGGTCTCAAATAACACTACAGAGATTTATAATCAAGGCGACGAAAAGAAAATGAACAATTAAGTCATTTTTGAAGCCAATTGAAGACACCGAATGGATGGGAAGCAAAATAAAAGTATAAATGGCCCGTAGCTCTTTTCGTAAAGTTACGACGGTTCTCGTATTTAATCATCTGAAAGACTGGGTTAGCTAATAACTGTCCAAACCTCCCGCTAATGTGCGCTAAAATTCAGTAACAACGAATAAATGCTTATAGTCTTCTTGGGACTCTGAATTTACATGTGGCTGCCTAACCTCACGTAATTCTTAAAATGGCAAAAGTTCCGCCGCTCCAGGCGACTATAACTTTCAAACAATAAATCGCACAATCAGAGAACAATATCACTCCCTAAAAGAACACGCTTTAAAACGAAAGTTAAACTGAACTATAATGTAATGAATACAAAATTAGATCACTATCCAGTCACTAAAATACTCTCGTCGCGTAAAAGGAAGCCAATGAATTTTGAACAAACAAATCTTGACTATATTCTTAAAATTACATTCGCAGCGTTTAGTAAGGTCTACCTGTCCTTCCTTTAACTGAAAATCAATCAATATTACAATAAATTCAAACAATTGTTTTGGGCTGGCGCAACTAAAAGCATTACGTTAGTCAGGCATGAATATAAAACAACGACTGATGCTTTACAGTGTAATGCCTGACTTCTTTTCAGTCAGTAAGAGCTTCTGCACACTCCACGCAGTCCTGTTCATGATTGTGCTGCCCGACAGTGACCGTCGAGTACTGTGGTGTAAAAAATCGCAAGAAATGAGCGGAATGAATCACTCATGAGTTCCATAGTACTACCAGCAGTCCAGCTAGCACAGTGACTGAGCATAGGGAGTTAAAAGAATGGGGCAGAGTGGTTGAGCACCTCCTCAATACTTGCATATTTACTATGAAATGACAACCCTTAGCTGCTTACAGGCGTTGACATGTGTAAACGGGGACAGATGAAAATGTGTGCCCCGACCGGGACTCGAACCCGGGATCTCCTGCTGACATGGCAGACGCTCTATCCATCTGAGCCACCGAGGACAAAGAGGACAGTGTGACTGCAGGGATTCGTAGTGCGGGACAACACGTTGAGAATGTGGGTCTCGCGGAATGCGTGCCAGAGATAAATCGCTGCAGTCGCACTATCCTCTGTGTTCTCGGTGGCTCAGATGGATAGAGCGTCCTCCATGTGAGCAGGATATCCCGGGTTCGAGTCCCGGTCGGGGCATAAATTTTCATCTGTCCCCGTTGACATATGTCAACGCCTGTAAGCAGCTAAGGGTTGTCATTTCATTCTAACGAGCTGCATGGTCACCGATGTCCGAAAGAACAGATACCATATTCGTATATATACTTGTATATTTCTGTACACAGAGCGAACTGACACTTGAGGAAGTGTAAAGAGCGACACAAAAGAGTGGACTACTGGAAACAAATGATTTGGGTTGATTAATCAGGCTGTAATCTGTGGCAATCCGGTGGAAGTGTTGATGTTTGGATAATACCTATTGTGTATTGCTTACAGCAGAGGAGCAGTTCGGAGACGATGATTGTGTAATCTTTACTACAGTTATTTTGTGTCACTGACCTCAAACTAGCGTTTCTATGATTACCGATTGGGCGTTACAGACCAAGTCTTCCTACTGCTAACTGCTCGATATCCTATCATAAGCTATTTTTTGTAGAGATCACAAAATATCCGCGACACAATTTATTATTCCACATAATACTTATGTACCCGTACGTATGTGACGACGTCTACGCGGAGGGGGGGGGGGGGGGGGGGGGACGGCGGGATTTCAAGCAGTGGGAAGGAATGATCTGTTACGTCGAAATCATAATAAGATGCATATGCGTTGAATAACAGAAAATAATTGCAGTAAGAGTACCACCATCATCGCGAGCCTTTAATGTGGTAATATGTCTGTCTTTGAAACCGTTCTTTGTTTTTCAAATAGCCAAAATTTAAGGCATATTTATAACCACAACACACAAAATGACAAATGTCTCCTTACAAGCAGCAAATAATTTGCGAGATATTTTTGTAGGGAACTAAAACTATTTCTATTTTTTTACTAATATTTTATGCACGTTTCGGCAGCATGCTGTCATCGTCAGGTGCATTTACAGTTACTTCGACATTGTAATTAATATGAAGTGAGGTCCGTTTCCTTTGCTGTGTGTGCCAGTGATGTTATGTGCCGAAAAAGACGCCTGTTCGGGAAGATAAATACGTTATAGTATGTACACTACTGGCCATTAAAATGGCTACACCAAGAAGAAATGCAGATGATAAACGGGTATTCATTGGACAAATATATTATACTAGAACTGACATGTGATTACATTTTCACGCAATTTGGGTGCATAGATCCTGAGAAATCAGTACCCAGAACAACCACCTCTGGCCGTAATAACGGCTTTGATACGCCTGGCCATTGAGTCAAACAGAGCTTGGATGGCGTGTACAGGTACAGCTGCCCATGCAGCTTCAACACGATACCACAGTTCATCAAGAGTAGTGACCGTCGTATTGTGACGAGCCAGTTGCTCGGCCACCATTGACCAGACGTTTTCAGTTGGTGAGAGATCTGGAGAATGTGCTGGCCAGGGCAGCAGTCGAACATTTTCTGTATCCAGAAAGGCCCGTACAGGACCTGCAAGATGCGGTCGTGCATTATCATGCTGAAAATTTAGGGTTTCGCAGGGATCGAATGAAGGGTAGAGCCACGGGTCGCAACACATCTGAAATGGAACGTCCACTGTTTAAAGTGCCGTCAATGCGAACAAGAGGTGACCGAGACGTGTAACCAATGGCACCCCATACCATCACGCCAGTATGGCGATGACGAATACACGCTTCCAATGTGCGTTCACCGCGATGTCGCCAAACACGGATGCGACCATCATGATGCTGTAAACAGAACCTGGATTCATCCGAAAAAATGACGTTTTATAGTTCGTGCACTCAGGTTCGTTCAGTACACCATCGCAGGCGCTCTTGTCTGTGATGCAGCGTCAAGGGTAACCGCAGCCATGGTCTCCGAGCTGATAGTCCATGCTGCTGTAAACGTCGTCGAACTGTTCGTGTAGATGGTTGTTGTCTTGCAAACGTCCCCATCTGTAGACTCAGGGATCGAGACGCGGCTGGACGATCCGTTACAGCCATGCGGATAAGATGCCTGTTATCTCGACTGCTAGTGATACGAGGCCGTTGGGATCTAGCACGGTGTTCCGTATTACCCTCCTGAACCGACCGATTCCATATTCTGCTAACAGTCATTGGATCTCGAGCAACGCGAGCAGCAATGTCGCGATGCGATAAACCGCAATCGCGATAGGCTACAATCCGACCTTTATCAAAGTCGGAAACGTGATGGTACGCATTTGTCCTCCTTACACGAGGCATCACAACAACGTTTCACCAGGCAACGCCGGTCAACTGAGGTTTGTGTATGAGAAATCGGTTGGAAACTTTCCTCATGTCAGCACGTTGTAGGTGTCGCTACCGGCGCCACCCTTGTGTGAATGCGCTGAAAAGCTAATCATTTGGATATCACAGCATCTTCTTCCTGTCGGTTAAATTTCGCGTCTGTAGCACGTCATCTTCGTGGTGTAGCAATTTTAATGGCCAGTAGTGTAAATTATGTGATAAGCATGGTTAGTCATTTTGTTAGTGCATTTACTTACATTTTGTTGGTAAAATCTTTGTTTGGTACATAGAGCACAGTACATCACATCTTAACACTTTTACAATCATTAGTTCACATCAGTCCAAAGAGTCTTAAAACTCAGATAAACTCTTTTCTATTGCTAAAACGGTAGTATACAATGAAGATAAAAATTTATATCTAGATGTATTTATGTCACGTCAAATATTAGGTAAGTGGTTGGTAAAGACAAATTTATTAATTTTTATAGTTTTCCCATGACATAAATACATCTGGATATAAATGTATCATTTTAACAGTATACTTCTGTATTAACAATAGAAACTAGTTTATCTTAGCTTTTAAGATTTGGATTGATGTAAACAATACTTGTTACTGTGCTCTGTGTGCCAGACAACGAAATTACCAACAAAAATGTAAGTAAATGCGCTAACAAACTAATCATCTGCATCGCATAATGTACACACTATTACATACTTATCTTCTTGAACAAGCGTCTTTTTCGTCACACAACCTCACTGGCATACACTGCAAGGGGAACTAACATCACTTCATGTTAATTGCGGCCGGCCGTTGTGGCTGAGCGGTTCTAGGCGCTTCAGTCTGGAACCGCGCGACCGCGACGGTCGCAGGTTCGAATCCTGCCCCGGGCATGGGTGTGTGTGATGTCCTTAGGTTAGTTAGGTTTAAGTAGTTCTAAGTTCTAGGGGACTGATGACCGCAGATGTTAAGTCCCATAGTGCTCAGAGCCATTTGAACCATGTTAATTGCAATGTTAAAGTAGCTGTAAATGCACATGACGATGGGAGCATGCCGCCGAAACGCATCGTGGTAATAAAATATTAGTAACAAGTGTTTGTTACAGTATTTAATACTTAATATAAACCTTCCAGTACAGTCGTCGCCCTCAAATATCATCCATATAAGACGGATAAATTGAAGTTAAAGAAAAAGCTATTTTTATCTTATAGACAAACGACTGATTACGTACGTATAGAAGGATCACAGTCTCAACCAACCATTAATATTAACGCGAAATAAACTTTTTTGTATTTAATGATGTGGGTTTTTTTGAGCGACCTTTCATTCAGTGGTCACTGACTGCTCTTCAGAATCGTATCCACATTTCAAGCTTCATTTTTTATCGCTACAGTCGCTTGTGCCATCTCTTTGAAAATGTTTCTAATTAACAAGGTTTTGCGCAAATGTGGTTGTATTGATCCTGATCCCTGCCTACTGTGTTTCTTTCGGGATTAACCCGCAGAATATTTGTCTCTGAAGTCGGATGCTGCTCGTCGTGAACTCGAGTGACCGCATGGAGCAGGAACAACGGATACCTTAGCCGGACGCCAGGCGGCGATAACATGGCGGAAGACCGCGTCATTCAGGATGTGACTGGTCTCAGTGTGTGTTTGTGCAGCCGCAGTATCGTCTCTTCCGGTCGGATACAAACCGCCGTTGCTGTTCCCACATCGGCGTTATTTCTAGTACAAGAAGCCACAGATCTGTCGATGGAACCCTGTAAACATAGGCTGCGACTAGAAGACAATATCGTTGAAAAAATGCCCCTCGTAATTGTGCAGGTAGCTTGTATTTTTTTATTTCTGTAAATTACTGAGAAAGAATAATGACCTTCGTCATGACTTTACCGGCCGTTGGCGCCGCTTTCAAATTTTTCTTCGGAGGAGAGGTGGTGTAGTTTCACTCCATGGACTGCTGTTGTGTTTCCGGTTCGAAGTGATGAGCCAATGTTTCATCGCCTGTGACGTTGTTCGACTAAAAATTGTCACAACCAGCCACGCGCGCGCGCAATTCAGTACAGATGGTCCTTCGCTCCTCTTTATAGTCTTCTGTTACGCGGGCACACACCTTTGAGTACCCCCAACTGGAGGCTCGCCCGCTTGGCCGTGCGGTCTAACGCACGGCTTTCCTGGTGAGAAGGAGCGCCCGGCGGATTTGTGTCGAGGTCCGGTGAACCGGCCAGTCTGTGGATGGTTTCTAGGCGGTTTTCCATCTGCCTCGGCGAATGCGGACTGGTTCCCCTTATTCCACCTCAGTTACACTATGTCGGCTATTGCTCCGCAAACAAGTTCTCCACGTACGCGTACACCACCATTACTCTACATTCCCTGGGGGGTCCACCGGGGGCCGAACCGCACAATAACCCTGGGTTCGGTGTGGGGCGGCGGAGGGGTGAAGTGGGCTGCGGTGGGGTGAAGTGGGCTGCGGTAGTCGTCGTGGGGTTGTGGACCACTGCGGCTGCGGCGGGGACGGAGCCTCTCCGTCGTTTCTAGGTCCCCGGTTAATATACAATACAATACAATACCCCCAACTGGTGGATGTTTGTGTCAGCGCTATCAACAGAGACATTCAATTGAGAAGCGAAGAGTTTGATTGTGATCCGTCGGTCACCTCGACTTAGAGTGTCCACATGTTCGAACATTGCAGGAGTCAGAGCTGTGTGCGCCTGGCCGGCAAGCGGGAGTCGGGACAGGTTTCCGCGACCTTATTGCGATGATGAGAGAAGCGTCGCCCAACGATTCGCCGTACTTTTGTTCACTGTCAGGTCTCCGTAAACATTCTGCAAGCGCCTAAGAATATATGCGATGCTCTGGTTTTGCGCGAGAAGGAACTCAGTGAGAGCCCTCTGCTTGAAATGCACCTCCATTACAGGCGCCATTTTGAAGGGTACATTAGTGCCGCCACCTATGGGAACTTCATGAAACCATAGGGGCTGAAGCGGGAATTTTCTGCGGTGTCCCAAACAAATTCCGTGTTTTTCGCAGCCGAAATTGGTCGAGAAAAGAAATGTGTTGCATTACTTATTGAACGCCCCTCGTATAACAATATCAACTACGTCTTTTGAGGGCATGTTCCTTTATCGCCAGGGGAATTCTGTTCGTTTCCACAAAACTAGTGACGGCGTATTTGTTCTAGATGCAGCCAGCTGCCTGCGATACAATTGTTTTGTGTAAGGTTTAAATTATTTGCGAGGTAACGCAGATGACATTGTTGAGGCCTTCAGTCCGAAAACTGACTTGATGTAGCTCTCTACGCTGGTGTATCCTGTGCAAGCTTCTTCACCTCTACATAACTACTGCAACCTACATCCATTTGAACCTGCTTTCTGTATTCGAACTCTGGTCTTCGTCTACAATTCGTCGCCCCACCCCCCTTCTCATCTCACACATTGCCTTCCAGTACCAAATTAACGATTACTTGATGCCTCAAGATGCTTGATGTCAACCGCTCCTTTATTTTAGTTAAGTTGTGCCATAATTTTTTCCATTTCGACTCAGTACCACGTCATTAGTTATTCTATCTATCCATCTAATTTTCAATATTCTTCTGTAGCACCATATTCCAAAAGCTTCAACTCTCTTCTTATCTGAACTGCTTCTCGGCTACGTTTCGGTTAGTTAAACGAATATATTCCGTACTAATACCACCAGAAAAGTTTCCCAAACATTTAAATTCATAATCGATGGTAACAATCTCTCCATTTTCAAAAATTATTTTTTTTGCCAGGCTGTAGTTTCTATCCTCCCCATTTCTGCCATCGTCTGTTACTTTGCTGCAAAAATAGTAGAACTCGACTACTGCTTTCAGTATCACTTCCTACTCTAATTCTACGAGCACCTCCGCATTTAACTGAACCGCATTCACTTACTTTTGATATATTTCTGATGTTCATCTTATAACCTCTTTTGAAGACACCGTCTTTTCCGTTGAACTGCTCTACCAAGCCCTTTGCCAACTTTGACAGAATTATAATATCATCGCAAACCGCGAAGTTGTTATTTCATTTCCATGTACTTTAGTCCCCTTTTTAAATTCCTTCTTGGTTTCTGTTACTGCTTACAGATTAAATAACCTTGAAGATAGGCTACAACCCTGTAATACTCCCTTTTCAGCTGCATCGTTTTGCTCCCTTTATTCTACCATTGCTGAAATACTACTAAGAAAAAAAATTAAAAGAAAAGGACGCACCACGGAGTTACGCAAATTGGTCACAAATTGATATTGATTCAGGTATCGACGAAAAATGCTAAATGGAAAACTTTCGTGACCGATGGATGAATGTGTGACGCTGTAGCGCAATGTCACTCCGGAGTCGTCGACGATAGTGAACAGGGGGACGTGTTGATACGAGGGTATAAAGCATTTGCGAATTCCATTCCGTGTACTTAGTTGGACAGTGACTATGCCTCGCATATAGGCACGTGAAGAATATACGCAGATGTCAGCATTTGAGAGAGGGCGTGTAGTTGGACTCAAAGAAGCCAGTTGGTGTGATCGGCGAGTCGCTCGACGTTTGAATAGGAGCGACGTCACAAAGCGCTGATGTTGGCAGCAATGGGTGAACCATGGCCGAACACAGCGTCAAGAAGGAAGCGGTCGACATAGAGAGACGACAGAACTTGAGGGCAGAGCAATCGTCAGAGAGACACTCAGAGCCCCCGATTCATCATTATGATCGATCCGACGTGCAGCTGGTGTTCAGTGACCAGAAAGACCATTAACAGGCGTCTCAGGAAGAGAGGGCTGAGTTCAAGGCGCCCCTCGCACCGACTAGCGTTCACCTCTGTACACAAATAAGCCCGTTTGCAGTGGTATTAGGCTCTTGTGGCCTGGAATTCATTGACTGGAGTAGAATTGTCATCAGTAATGAGTCCTGATGACCAGCGAAGACTTGTTTGGAGGCGCAGCAGACAGTGTCGCCAGCCATACTGCCCGGCAACCATGTGTGATAGTCTGGCCTGCCATTTAATTTTATAGGAGAACCTCTTTCGTTGTCGTCCGCAGCATCCGTACAGCACTGCGGTACGTCAACGATATTCTACGCCCCGTCTTGTCGCGCTTCATGCCAGGCCATCCTGAGTTTACATTTCAGCAAGATAATGTCCGCCCGCACACGGCGAGAGTTTCTATTGCTTGTCTTCGAGTTTGCCGAACCTTATGTCGTCTGCAAACGGACCGTGCTTTTGAACCTCAACGTTGAGCGGGTCGAGTTAAACGTGCTGCTGAACACTCAGAAACGATACGACCTGGGTATGTGGTACTTGTGCCCCAACTGGCATACACGATCGCAACGCGCTCCAGCGGCAGTTGTCGGCTGTATCTAGCTCGTAAATCGCACAATTGACGAAATGGACATGCGTAAAATTCCGAAGTTAGCTCTATTAAATCGCACATTTTCTCCCTCGTTCATACGAAATCATATTGTTCTGTCCGTAGTATACATAAATAAAAACTTCAATATCCATGGACATCATGCAAGGTAAAATGGAAAGTACCATGTCCAGTCAATAAGAAATCGGCGTATAAAACGTCCATAAAATTGTGCGATACAAATTTACAATAGTTCTCCATATAAGACAAAAATTATTTCATCATTTTCACTTTTTAGTAAAACCCTAAGCTCATTTTTACTTAATCACTGTTCCTGTTCAGTAGCAAAATCTTTACATGTCATTTAAAAAACTCAAAAGAAAAGAAGGGCAAAATACCTTCTGCAAGCAGTGCAAGCTGCCCTTTAGATTAAGCCAATCGAACAATTTCAGACATCAAATTCAAATGGTTCAAATGAATCTGAGCACTATGGGACTTAATATCTGAGGTCATCATTCCTCTAGAACTTGGAACTACTTAAACCAAACTAACCTAAGGACATCACACAGATCCATGCTCGAAGCATGATTCGAACCTGCGACCGTAGCGGTCGCGCGGTTCCAGACTGCAGCGCCTAGAACCGCTCGGCCACACCGGCCGGCACTTCAATTCTCAAAACGAGCGCACTTATATTTACATACCATCAATAATTATGGTATATACTATTAAACTAGTAAGAAAGTATCGTAACGTATTAAAAACGTAAAGGTTAGAAAAACATATTTGGATCTAGTGGGACGCGAACCACCGACACATCAGACTTTTCGTTATACATTTGGGACGCTGATCATTGAGCTAAATCTACCAAGAATGTTGGGTAACAACATCAAGCACGTCTTAACGTCTCCAAAGCTTTAATCGTAGCTATATTAACAACTGAAATTTAATTATAACGAATTATACCAAGAACAGTGCGTTTTTGATGGACCCTCAACACGCTGTTGCCTTGAAATGGCATATTCTCGTAATACGCAAGTTACAATAATTTTTTTACCACGAATATTACTTTTCATGTCATTTACTTGTCTCGTCATTTTACTACGACGAGTCATACAATTAACGACGGGTTTTCGAGAGATCCTCAATTTACTGGTGCTCAGAAACGGCATATAAAGGGTGGACCGTTGATAGTGACCGGGCCAAATATCTCACGAAATAAGCATCAAACGAAAAAACTACAAAGGACGAAACTCCTCTAGCTTGAAGTGGGAAACCAGATGGCGCTATGGTTGGCCCGCTAGATGGCGCTGCCATAGGTCAAACGGATATCAACTGCGTTTTTTAAAAATAGGAACCTCCATTTTTTTATTACATATTAGTGTAGTACGTAAAGAAAAATGAATGTTTTAGTTGGACCACTTTTTTCGATTTGTGATAGATGGCGCTGTAATAGTCACAAACGTATAAGTACTCGGTATCACGTAACATTTCGCCAGTGCGGGCGATATTTGCTTCGTGATCCATTACCCGTGTTAAAATGGACCGTTTACCAATTGCGGAAAAGGTCGATATGGTGTTGATGTATGGCTATTGTGATCAAAATGCCCGAGTGTGCTACGTATGCTGCTCGGTATCCTGGACGCATCATCAAAGTGTCCGAACCGTTGACTAGTCAAACATCAGCGACCTTGGCGGGTTAATGTATGGTGCGCCATTATGGGAGGAAGGATAATTGGCCCACATTTTATCGATGGCAATCTAAATGGTGCAATGTATGCTGATTTCCTACGTAATGTTCTACCGATGTTACTACAAGATTTTTCACTGCATGACAGAACGGCGATGTACTTCCATCATGATGGATGTCTGGCACATAGCTCGCGTGCGGTTGAAGCGGTATTGAATAGCATATTTCATGACAGGTGGATTGGTCGTCGAAGCACCATACTATGGCCCGCACGTTCACAGGATCTGACGTCCCCGGATTTCTTTCTGTGGGGAAATTTGAAGGCTGTTTGCTATCGTGGTCCACCGACAACGCCTGACAACATGCGTCAGCGCATTGTCAATGCATGTGCGAACTTTACGGAAGGCGAACTACTCGCTGTTGAGAGGAATGTCGTTACACGTATTGCGAAATGCATAGGTTGACGGACATAATTTTGAGCATTTATTGCATTAATGTGGTATTTACAGGTAATCACGCTGTAACAGCAGGCGTTCTCAGAAATGATAAGTTCACAAAGGTACATGTTTCATATTGGAACAACCGAAATAAAATGTTCAAACGTACCTACGTTCTGTATTTTAATTTAAAAAACCCTACCTGTTACCAACTGTTCGTCTAAAATTGTGAGCCATATGTTTGTGTCTATTACAGCGACATCTATCACAAAGTGAAAAAACTGGTCCAACTAAAACATTCATATTTCTTTACGTACTACACGAGTATGTGATAAAAAAAATTGGGGTTCCTATTTTTAAAAAACGCAGTTGATATCCGTTTGACCTATGGCAGCGCCATCTAGCGGGCCAACGTTAGCCCCATCTGGTTTTCCCCTTGAAGCTAGACAAGTTTCGTTCTTTTGACGCTTATTTCGTGAGATATTTGGCCCGTTCACGATCAATGGACCACCCTGTATACACATACGGGCTTCAACTGAAGGCCAGTATGGAGCCTCATAACTCTGCCCTGAAGGAAGATGCGTGCACGTGACGTAGGTGGCGTTTTGCCATCTCATTGGTCAACGTCCAAGCGCAAATTCGCAATATCTGACACACCAAATATTTCCTTACACGTTCGGAAAGACTCCCCAATGTGCTTTTCCACGCTATGACGTCTGAAACTCAGGACACTCAACGCTCAGTGTTTGGATCACGGTTCGTGTGCCGACGGCCCTACTTTGAGCAGCAAGGGCGCCCAATTGAGAATGTTTGGGGCAGTATGGCCAGGGCCCCCCAACCAAGTCGGGATTTTGACGATCTAACGCACGTGATACCCAGCTTCTATAAGAATGAGGTGGCAGTGATAAGGAACTGTCACCATGAATATTAGAAAAGGCATAAGGCAAGGATGTGCTCTCTCTCCTCTTATATTCAGTGCTTACATCCAGGAAGCTGTAAACGAAGTTCGAGATACTACTGAGGGGGGGGGGGGGGGCGGATCAAAATTAATGGGCGGAAGATAGACATGCTACGTTATGCAGATGATATTGCTATAGTCACGGAGACAAAAGAAGATCTAGAGGAAGTCCTCAGAACAATGGAAAAAATTCTATGCAATCAGTATGGAATGAGAATGAACAAGAGTACAGGAGCAGAATATGAACCTTTGAGAATGAGATGTGGATGAGAGGAGCTTGAAGTGATAGAGGAATCTACTTACCTGGGAAGCAAAATCACAAGAGACGGTAGAAGCCGGAAAGAAATTGCGACCAAAATACAAAAGGCCAAAATTGCATTTAATCGGAGAAGGAGCGTACTCATCAGCAACAACATCAGTCTGAAAATAAGGAAACGTATCATGAAAGGTTTCGTTTGGAGTGTGGCCCTATACGGATATGAAATTTGGATGATTGGAAGAGAAGAGAGAAGACGGCTAGAGGCCCTGGAGATGTGGTGCTATAGAAGGATGATGATCAGCTGGAGAGACAAAGTAACAAATGAAGAGGTGCTTAGAAGAGTACAGGAAACCAGGTCTCTGTGGAGGCACATCCACACATCCAAACAAGAAGAGACAAACTTGTAGGGCACATCCTACGACACAACATCATTGGAACAATAGCAGAAGGAGCTATTGAGGGGGCGACCAAGGATATCATACATGCAACAGATCATGAATGACAATGGATGTAAGACATACGTGGAAATGAAGAGGAAGGCAGACAGAAGAGAGGAATGGCGCTCTGCTGCAAACCAACCTCAGGGTTGAACAGTAAAAGAAGAAGAGAAACGCGCCAGTTGGACAGAATTTGGCTCGATATCTCTCAGGAGGACATCCAACAACACTATAAATCATGGTACTTGCGTAAGGGCCAGAGGGGGACCAACATGTTACTGCCTTGCTCAATTTGTGAAGCTCTTTCTCGTAAATAAATCATCCAATTTTTCTGAAATTGGAACGATTAGTTTATCTGCAAATGTCCATCACCTCTACCGTTTTCCTTCCAATTTGGATAATTCCTAAGTGGCGCGTCGTTTATTTTGGTCTTAGAATGTATAAATGCCACGTTCAGTAATAATTAATCGGGCAAATTAAGGTTTCAGCTGGTACGATGTAGCTCCATTATGTTGTCTATAATGGCTTGCAGCGTGTATGTATATATTTAGATCTCATTGGAAGTTCCCAGCTGCCTTTTTCCACATAATTCTATTTTGTAAACAATCACCTGTGTTCTTTGTTTCCTGGTTCTCTAAGTACCAGTACCGGGCCCACGCAGACTCGCGTTGGTGTATCCGCGCAGCACCGTCGCTTCTGCAGTGGTTCCCATTGTACGCAAATGAGTTGCGCCCCGTGGCCACTCAGTGACTCCTGTTTTCTCAGGCGCTAACCGCGATGCGATCTGTCCGGCCTACGGCAGCACTCGGTCCACGCACGTCCCCGCATTGTTTTAGACACAAAAGCGAATGTTGATGCTATCTGTGATTTACAGTAACTCCGCCTTACATACCCTTAGACTTAAGAGTCCACTTTAAAAGTCCCATCCAACAAACAACACAAACCACTTACACCCATTTTTATTACATATAATACACACTGATTTTACTAGGAACGTTCAGTAATTAAAAGAGACAAATCTGTAAGGGAAAAACTGTATCATTTTACAAAATGAGCCTCTTACTACTTCTCAATATAATCCCCACCAATATTAATACACATGTTCCAACGATGAGCTATTTTCTTATACATGATGTAAGGAAGTTTTTTTCTTGTTGTTTGAGCCACTTTCCCGCAAATGTTTGGCCTCATTGTTACTGGACTGTGTTTCCCACGTGATGAACCAAACAAATGCAATTCGGGAGGAGCCGAATCTGAAGTTTAGGGAAGATGAAGTAGTATCTCCCAATCAGTTTTTTCAATGGTTTCTTGCGTTCTTGAGTTAACTCTTTCGGGACCCACCTCGCACTTGTTTTGCTGCACTTGAGCATGTTCCTGGTGACATTATGAACTGCGAAAACACAAATTGTAACTGTTTTTGCTGTATGTTCAAACATAGTATGTCGGTCTTCACAAATAATGTCGTCAGTGCGATTATCAAGCGAAGAAGTTCAACTGGCCGACCAAGATGTTGCTAATCACTTACTGAAGTTCGACCGGTTTTGCATTGTTCTACCCACTTGTAAAAATTTCTGCGATTCATACAACTGTCAACATACTATAAAGTCATTCGACAAAGGATCTTAGCTGGTTTTTAACCTCCAGAAACAAAAAACGCGGTCTGAGGCGCACCAGTCATGGACTGAGCGACTGATCCCGCCGGAGGTCCTCCCTCGGGCATGTGTTTGTCCTTAGGATAACTTAGGTTAAGTATTGTGTAAGCTTAGGGACTGATGACCTTAGCAGTTAAGTCCCATAAGATTTCACACGCATTTGAACATTTTTGAAACAAAAAACGAATCACTGAACGTTGTTCAGGTAATGTGGAAACTTCATGCAGACACGCCATATATACATTCCTCTACAGTTTCATCCTCTAAGCTCCCTCTAGTACCCTGGGAGTTAATCCCTGATGTCATAACTGATCTATTATCCCTTGTTCCCAGTGTTTTCAATATATTCCTTTCCTCGCCGATTCTACAGAGAACCTTGTCATTTCTTACCTTATCAGCCAATTCAGTTTTCAACATTCTTCTGTAGCTCTACATCTCAAAAGTTTCGAGTCTCCTGTTTCGGTTTTCCGCACAGTCCACATTTCACTATCACACAATGCTGTGCTCCTAACATACATTCTCAGAAATTTCTTCTCCAAATTAAGGCCTATGTTTGATACTAGTGGACTCCTCTTGGGTAGGAATGCCCTTTTTTCCAGTTATAGTCTGCTTTTTATGTCCTCCTTCCTCCGTCCGTCGTGAGTTATTTTGCTATCTAGGTAGCAGAATTCCTTAACTTCTTGTACTCCGTGATCACCAATCCTGATGTTAAATTTCTCTCCGTTTTCATTTCTGAAGCTTCTCATTATTTTCGCCTCTCTTTGATTTACTCTCAGGCCATATTCTGTGCTCATGAGTCTGTTCATTCCATTCCGCAGATCCTGTTAATACTTCTTCACTTTCATTGAGTATAGCAATGCCCTCAGCGAATCTTATCATTGATATGCTTTCAAGTTCAATTTTAATTCCTCTCTTGAACCTTCGTTTTATTCCTTTCAGTGCTTCATCGATGTATAGATTGAACAGTAAGGGGCGAAAGACTACATTCCTGTCTCACACCCTTTTTAACCCCAGCACTTCGTTCATGGTCTTCCACTCTTACTGTTCTCTCTTGTATCTTTTACATATTGTATATTACCCTTGCTTCCTGATAGCTTACCCCTATTTTTCTCAGAATTTCGAATACCTTGCACCATTTTACATTGTCGAACGCTATTCCCAGATCGACAAATCCAATGAAAAAGACTTGATTTTTGTTTAGTCTTGCTTTCATTATCAATCGCAACATCAGAACTGCCTCTCTAGTGCCTTTAACTTTCCTAATGCCAAACTGACCAGCGTCTAATACATCATCAGTTTTCTTTTCCATTGGTCTGCATGTTATTTTTGTGAGCAACTTTGATGCTTGAGCTATTAATAATTCTCGCACTTGTCGGCTCTTGCAACCTTCGGAATTGTGTGAATGATGTTTTTCCGAAAGTAAGATGGTTTATCGCCAGACTTACATACTCTAAACATAAAAGTTAGTAATCATTTTGTTCCCACTTCCTCCAATGACTTTAGAAATTCTGCTGGAATGTTATCAGTCGCTTCTGCGTTATTGGAGCTTACGTCTTCCAAAGCTCTTTTAAATTCTGATTCT
Source organism: Schistocerca serialis cubense (assembly GCF_023864345.2). NCBI lineage: Eukaryota > Metazoa > Arthropoda > Insecta > Orthoptera > Acrididae > Schistocerca > Schistocerca serialis. The sequence goes on along the minus strand of NC_064644.1, from coordinate 168,380,111 downwards.
AATACTGGATCCCCTATCTCTTCTATATCGACTCCTGTTTCTTCTGCCACATCGTCATGCAACTCTTCCCCCTCATTGAGGCTTTCAGTGTACTCTTTCCACCAGTCCGATCTTTCCTCTGCAATTCACAATGGAATTCCCCTTGCATTCTTAATGCTACCGCCCTTGCTTTTAATTTCATCTAAAACTATTTTGAGTTCCAAATGCTGAGCCAGTCCTTCCGATCATCATTTCCTTTTAGGTTTCTTCACAGTTTTCATGTCGCCTTTTCGCCTTAGCTTCCCTGCACTTCTATTTGCTTCATTCCTAAGTGACTAGTATTTCTGTATTACTGAATTTCCCTGAACATTTTGACCATCCTCCTTTCATCTATCAACTGAAGTATTTCTTCTATTATCGACGGTTTCTTCGCAGTTACCATCTTTGTACCTATGTTTTCCTTTTCAACTTGTGTGATTGCTCTTTTTACAGATGACCATTCCTATTCAACTAAACTGCCTACTGAGCTATTGCTTATCGCAGTATCTATGGTCTTAGACAACTTCAAGTGTAACGCTTCATTCCCTAGTACTTCCGTGTCCAACTTCACTGTGCATTGATTCTTCCTGACCAGTCTCTTAAACTTAAGTCTACTCGACATCACTACTGAATTTTGGTCTGAGTCTGTATCTGATCCTGGGTACGCCTTACAATCCATTATCTGAGTTCGGAGTCCCTGTCTGATCATGATGTATCTAACTGAAATCTTCCCGTATCCCCAGGCCTCTCCCAAGGTTACCTCTCCTCTTGTGATTCTTGAGCAGATTCACAGTTACTAGCTGCAATTTATTGCAGAACTCAATTAGTCTTTCTCCTCTCTCATTCCCAGTACCTTATCCTCCCTCTCATTCCTGGTACCAAGCCCATAATTTCCCGTAACCCGTTTTTCTCCTGCTTCCCCTACCACCGCATTCGAGTCGCTCATGACTATTAGATTTGCATCTTCCTTTACATACTGTATTACCCGTTCAATATTCTCGTATACTTTCTATACCTCTTCATTTTCGGTTTGCGACGTCGGCATGTATACCTGAACTATTGTTGTCGGTGTTGGTTTTCTGTCGATTCTGATGAGAGCAATCTTATCACTGAACTGTTCACAGTAACTCATTCTCTGTCCTACCTTTCTATTCATAAGGAATTCTACCCCTGTTATGCCATTTCCTACTGCTGGTGATATTACTCTGCACTCATCTGACCAGAAATCCTTGTCTTCTTGTCTTTTCACTTCACTAAGCCCCACTACATCTGGACTGAGTCTTAGCATTTCCGTTTTTAGATTTTCAAGCTTCCCTATCACGTTCAAATTTCTGACATTCCACGCCCCGAGTCGCAGAACGTAATCCTTCCGTTGGTTATTCAGCCTTTTTCTCGTGGTTCTTCCCCCCTGGCAATCCTTTTCCGGAGATCCGAATGAGGGACTGGTCCGGAATCTTTTGCCATTGGAGAGATCACCAACCTTCTCCTTTGGATACACACTGTGTTTCCTTGATGCAGTAGTTCCCATTGCCTTCTGCGTCCTCATGCCGTCGATCATTGCTGATTCTTCCGCCTGTAGGGGAAGTTTTCCTCACCAAGGGCAAGAGAATGCCCTGAACTTCTATCCACTCCTCCGCCCTCTTTGATAAGGCCGTTGGCTGAATAAGGGTGACTTCTTATGCGGGAAGTCTGATGTTTTTTGTCAGAATTTAAGCGGTAGCGGATTTCGATCCTGTGAGTGAGGATGTTTTGATTACTAATCAAAGACGCTGTCCCTAGACCACGGGTGTACCTTAATGCAATATTGAGGCTATAAACAAAACAGTGATTATTCGTCAGCAGTTCTCAGCACAATGGTGCCAACCTAAAGTCATGAAAGTACTTGATTGCTCCTACCAGCTCTTTCATTTCTACTTCAGTTTGTCTTTTTAATTAGAAGGTCTTGCCTGTATTTTTAATTAGAAGGTGTTGCTGGAGTTGACGCCTTCTACTGCTGACACTTCTCATCGGGCGTCTCCTGCTGTGCTGTATGGATTCACATGGCGAACATGACGGTAGAGGTGCTGAGATGGTTGTGTAATATACACGAGCCGTAACATTGTAACCACCGGCGCCATAGAATGTTAGTTCACGTTTGGAACGTAATACAGCAGCTGTGCGGCATGGATTCGAAAAATCCTCCAGATGTTCACACATTTCACGCAGTTCCCTTAAATCACGGGCCTGTGGCTTGTAGGAGCGAACTGGCGGTCCAGATCTGCTCCATCGGATTCAGGCGAGACAAATTTGGTGGCCAAGACGTAACGTGAGTTCGCCGTCATGCTCCTCAAACCACTGTAGCCCGATTCCGGTCTTGCGACACGGTCAGTTGTCCTGCTGGAAGATGGCGTCACCATCAGGGAAGACATCGAGAACGAAAGGATGCAGGTGGTCCGCGGTAATGCTCACGATGTCGACAGCGGTCATGGTGCTTTCGATTTCTACCAGAGATCCCATGGAAGCCCAGGTGAATGTTATCGATAGCATAATACTACCCCAGTCGGCCTGGAGCCGTTTGCCTGGAAAATGGCGTATCCGGACTCACCTCTGAAATGAAACCTGGTTCGACTAAGCAACAAGTTTCCATTGGTCTATGGTCTAATGTCGATGACTCTGTGCCAACTGCAAACATGGTTGTTGATGTCGTTGATTCAACACGAACACTTATTTGCCCTTATTTCCTTAACCCCATATTTACCAATGTGTGTTGAACGGAATGGGTCTCTCGAAAAGAACATGATCTGTTTCCTTTCCCATTGCGTACAATCCGAGGGTTTGTTCTGTCTCTAATGATCTCATCATCGATGGAACAATAGATACTAATCTTCCTTTCTTCCAGAGGTGTTGTACTGCAGTAAACACCTTTGAGTCGTGCCGCTTTGTTCACTTGTGGACATTTCGAGCCCTATTGAAGAGCCCATCCTCTCTGTAGGTACCAGTAAGTTACAGCTTTCGATTATGGAGTCGTAACCAAGTAAATCAAAGAGCAGCTTTGACGTGGGTTAATGGTGTAGGATAATATCACGAAAACATATCGCCTGAGGGGAATAATCTGTCAGGCTAAATAAAACAATAAAACCCATTGCGTGTCCACCAGTACCTTTTGCCTTATATTTGAGAAAGAGTTAAAGAAATATTCTTCCCGGACGCGCCGACTTCCATGAATGGTCGGAAGCAGGAAACGTATTGCGTCGGAGGAAGCGACTTATTTCCAACCAGCAGCACTCCAACTCAGATACCGCCGAGCAGATTCGAGTATTTGACATCTATAAGGTGTAGTTACCATGGATTCAAACGTATCCATCTCCTCCAGAAGACCATATGCTAAAAAGCTCGCGAAGCAGCTGACGTAGAAATGAGTTTAGTTACCACTTTATTAAAGCGAACGGTGATCTGTTTCACTGTGACACATTGGCTTGCACTCCCAGTATCATTCGATGCTCACCTCTGACATGTTAAGAGTATGATCGCATGATTGTTGGGGTCCGTCTTGCTGGATTACCAGTCACGAAAACGGTCAGCCTTGTTGATCTTGATAGAAGTGCTGTGTTGACTCTGACGACGACCGGCAACAAACAGAGGAAATCATTATCTTCTAAGCATAACGGTAGTCGGACATCGAGGCCAAATGATAGAGACAAGCGAGACCTTATTGTAGTGTGGTCTACCTCTTCGCCTTCAGCCTAAAAATCATGTAAACGGTGACGAGGAGCACTTACACTGAGGCTGTCATTCTTTGTTGCCTTTTGCATGCTATTTCCTAACTTTTAGTGCTAACATACTACAAGTGGATAGTTACAAAGTCTTAACCAATATCTGCATCTGAATCGCTATTCATGCGTCAAGAAGCGCAAGCTCCATAATGCTGCATTGTGTCGTAGTGTTTCTTGCGAAAGTGTGCCAATGTGTACTATTGCCAGACCCCTTTTTCAAAAAATCGGGGCTTACTGGCTGGTGATTTAAAAAATTGTGGGGGCAAGGACCTCAAAATGGGACACAAAAAATGCCATAAATTTTCAGTCATTAGATAATAATTTCTTTTAAAGGCCCTTTGCTGTTCCTTATCTATATAAACGATTTGGGAGACAATCTGAGCAGCCGTCTTCAGTTGTTTGCAGATGACGCTGTCGTTTATCGACTAATAAAGTCATCAGAAGATCAAAACAAACTGAAAAACGATTTAGGAAAAATATCTGAATGGTGCGAAAAGTGGCAGTTGACCCTGAATAGCCGCGCGGGATTAGCCGAGCGGTCTCAGGCGCTGCGGTCATGGACTGTGCGGCTGGTCCCGGCGGAGGTTCGAGTCCTCGCTCAGGCATGGGTGTGTGTGTTTGTCCTTAGGATAATTTAGGTTAAATAATGTGTAAGCTTAGTGACTGATGACCTTAGCAGTTAAGTCCCATAAGATTTCACACACATTTGAACATTTTTTTGACCCTGAATAAAGAAAAGTGTGAGGTCATCCACATAAGTGCTAAAAGAAATTCGTTAAACTTCGGTTACACGATAAATCAGTCTAATCTAAAAACCGTAAATTCAACTAAATACCTTTGAATTACAATTACGAACAATTTAAATTGGAAGGAACACACAGAAAATGTTGTGGGGAAGGCTAACCAGAGACTGCATTTTATTGGCAGGACACTTGGAAAATTTAACAGACCTACTAAGGAGACTGCCTACACTACACTTGTCCGTCATCTTTGAGAATACTGCTGTGCGGTGTGGAATCCTTACCAGATAGCACTCACGGAGTATATCGAAAAAGTTCAAAGAAATACGCACGTTTTGTATTATCGCGAAATATGGGAGAGAGTGTCACAGAAATGATACAGGATTTGGGCTGGAAATCGTTAAAAGAAAGGCTTTTTTCGTTGTGACTGCATCTTCTCACGAAATTCCAATCACCAGCTTTCTCCTCAAAATGCGAAAATATTTTGTTGACACCAACCTACATAGGGAGGAACGATCACCAAGATAAAGTAAGGGAAATAAGATCTCGTAGGGAAAGATATAGGTGTTCATTCTTCCCGCGCGCTATACGAGATTGGAATAATAGAGAAATGTGAAGGTGGTTCCATGTACCCTCTGCGAGGCACTTAAATGTGATTTGCACAGTATCCATGTAGATGTAGATATTTACTTTGTTTCTAAATGTATACGAGCGCCGCCCAGAAAGTGAAGCCCCACCTTTTTTTCCCCACAATTCATTCCACACAATGGAAACGACACACATGAGAGAATGATGTTTTTATACACACCCTATTTTTCTATGTAATATCCTTCCTGTTCTGTGATCTTCCTCCATCGTAACTCAAGGGCGTTTATGCCCTGCGGTACCAGTCCTTATTCTGGTCACGAAGCCCTTTCTTAACTGCGGAATCACCTCCTCGTCATCCTCAAAATGTCTTCCGCGAATGGCATCTTTTAATGGCCCAAACAAGTGGAAGTCTGAGGGAGTCAGGTATGACAGCAGGGTGGATGAGGTAGCTTGCTCCAAGCTTGTTTAGTGGTGTGTTCAGTGTGAGGGCGAGCATTATTGTGATGAAGCAAAACATCCCCCGGATTGTTTTGACGGCGAAGTCACTCGAAACGCTTCTTAAGTGTGGTTAATGTGTTCAGGTATGCCTTCGAATTAATGGTACAGCCCATTGGCGTCAGATCGACGAGAATCACACTGTCACACTCCCAAAATACAGTCATCATCATCATCTTACCGGCAGAAGCAGTTGCTTAGACTTTTTTTTTTCCTGTCAGGAGTAAGGACAACACCATTCCATCGATTGCCTTGTTGTTTCTAACACAAATTGCAAATTGGTGAGCCCAGCTTTCATCACCCGTCACAATCTGGGCCACCCTTTCAGCTTCACAACGTTCCAACACCTCAGAAAATTTTGTTTCTCCGAAATTTGTGCCCCACCTTAAGATAACGTGGAACCCATCTTGCGCACACTTCTCAGTATCCAAGACCGCGACTAATTGCATCTACACTTCTTTCGTTGATTAACATCAGCAGCTCCAACAGCCGAATAGTAACACGCCGTTCCTTGCGAAAGATGTACTGTTGCCCTGGGGAGAACAGAATTTATTCATAAGGAATTACGAACAGTGCAATGAATTAAGACTTTTATGATTCTTGAAAGACGTACGTAACAATGTACAGAAAAAAAACATTTGTCATTCAACGTAATTGTATTTAGAATCAGTATCGATTTATTGTTTATATTATTCTTTTGTTCTATGTTAAAAATATTAATATTTGTGAAACAGTCGAATTTTTTGATGTAATTTCTTACTCTGACCGTGATCTTGGATGAGGATAAACGTGAGAGACATTGTAAGTGTACTTATGTTGCATTTTTGTTAAATACCTGTGCGTATTTGCTCTTAAAACCGGTATTTATGTATCTTTAGCATTCCTACATGTTAGGAAACAAATGATTTATTTTTTCAGAGTACCAGAACGCGCAATACAGCGCGAGCCTGTGATTGAGTGTTGTCGGCCATTTGCACGGCTGCAACGTTTTATTTGAATAGTTTCAATATTAAATGGCGCAGAGCCGCAGAAATAATATCCAAGTTTGCATTTTAATTATACTATTTAACGTCAGTGTCATTTTAATTTATTTGCAAAGATTAATAGTAGTTTTTGTTGAATTCTTGTGGTTGCTGCATAACGGCTATCTTTTGTCGTAGCTACGTAAATTCACAGAAATTATCTTACTCCGAAATGATCAGTGATAAATATGCCAAACAAGAATATTTCTTTCTCGAACTCATTTCAGTAAAGCAGTGTTAATTTTGAATGAAATTGCAATGCAAAAAGAACCTGAGATATTTTGTTAACATACGAGCTAGTACGGTGCCTCACGCCACTCCTAGTACATGTTTCATATTGCGTGCATTGAACCTTCAGATAACATTTTCATAAAAGAAGGACTGTGTAATTTGCCTGTGATAAGTTCTCTCGTCACTTCAGTGTGTGTGGCGTCGTTTGATGTGTAACTTTACGAATATGTGCCTACAAATCATACAGTTTAGTGAACTGCACATGTACAAACAGTTGAAGCACACCACGTGACGTACAGAAAAGAACACAACAACGTAGATGTTAAAAACAACGAGAACCTCAGCACGTTGCAACATGCCTGGTGTGACAGCCGTGTTTGGTGACAGCGCTCGCTGCAAATCCTGGAGCTCCTGTGACGGCCTCACCCTCTGTATCCAGCGATCAATTGTACTCCTGTCGACTGCAGGTGCTCCACAGACTTCACACAAACGTGCGTGGTTGTTCGCTGCAATTTGTTTCCCCGCAGTGAGAAATTCATTGAGGACACGCCTTTTGTATCATAAATTATTTACAGACGCCATTTTGAAATATTGCAGCGGCTACACTATTGCGTGCGCACTGTGGAAGCTTTAAAGAATTCATACGTAATGTTACGCATTCGTAATGTTATCAGCTGAGAAAAAAATATGGGACAGTACTTCCTGGGCAACCCTCGTACATATCCTGTAAATTACTTACCAGTCATATTCCGACAGACGTAATCGATTGAGAAACGCCAATGGGCGTTGTGCGCACACCTAAAAGTCAACTGTCTCTCGTGTTATTTCTTCACTACAAAATAAATGAACAAGCGGGATGCGCGAGAGCCGATTGCCGTTTTTTGGAGTGGAACTAGAGGACTGTTCAAAAAATTCCGGAAGTTTCAAATGTTCAAATGTGTGTGAATTCCTAAGGGACCAAACTGCTTAGGTCATCGGTCCTTAGACTTACACACTACTTAAACTAACTTATACTAAGAACAACAAACACCCCCATGTCCGAGGGAGGACTCGAACCTCCGGCGGGAGGGGCTGCGCAGTCCGTGATATGACGCCCCAAACCACGCGGCCGTGCGGAAGTTTGTCCACAAAATTTTTCTACGCTTACCTTTTACTTATTTTGAATGATATCCGAAATACTCTCCTCCACTACTGGTACACCGCTGCTAACTCCGTTTCCAGTTCCGGAATATGTCTTGTTACGCCTCTTGTTTTCTTTTATGTCGTCTATCGTTGCAAATCTTCGTCCATTCAACGATAGCTGAGTGGTCAGCGTGACGGATTGCCGTCCTAAGGGGCTCGGTTTCGATTCCCGGGTGGGTCGGGAATTTTCTCCGCTCAGGGACTGGGTGTTGTGTTGTCTTCATCATCATTTCATCCCCATCCGGTGCGCAGGTCGCCCAATGTGGCGTCGAATGTAATAAGACCTGCACCAAGGCTGACGGACCTGCCCCGTAAGGGGCCTTCGCCCAAAGACGCCAAACGCTCATTTCCATTTTCCATTCAACGGGGTTTTCAACTTCGAAAATGAAAAGAAAATTCCGCAAGGGCTAGGTCAGGAGCGTACCGAGGGTTTTGCCCAGTGATATCGTTTTTTGTGCAATGGATACGTACCAACAGGGATGAGTATGCGGATGCGTTATCGTGATGCAAGAGCCATGAATTGCCTTGCTACATTTCAGGCCTTTTCCTTCTCACATTTTCTCGCAGGCGTCGCAACACATTTCGATAGTACTATCGATTACCAGTTTGTCTCTGTGGCACGAATTCATGATGAACTAATCCTTCTTTTTTTGGTCTTGCAGAACCTTTCCCGACCCATTGCGAAGACTAAACCTTGGTCTCAACATCATAACCGTAGACCCACGTCTCATCGCCAGTTATGATTCTCTTAAGTAACATACCGTCCTCATTTGCCGATACAAAAGCGCTTCACAGATTGCGAGGCGAAGGTCTTTCTGGTCTCGACTCATGAGCCGTGGGACGAACTTGGCGGCAACACGAGGCATTCCAGGATGCTGTGTCAGGATTTCATGACAGGATCCAACGGAAGTGTTACATTCTTCTCCAACCTCTCGTACAGTCTTCGATTGCCACGCACAATTTCGTTGATGTTCCTAACATGAGCGTCGTCGGTAGTCGTCGAAGCGCGTCCCGAACGAAGGTCATGTTTCAACATCCCTCCGGGCCTTTTAAAACCATGTGAACCTTTCGTAACATCGATCACGGCTTAAGCACTCATCACCTTAGGCTTCTGCATCATTTTGTGTGTATCTACACAGGTTTTGTTGAGTTTCACGCAAAATTTAATGCAGACGCGCTGCTCTTCAAACTCTGACATCTCGAAGTTCGCAAATTGTGCGACACAACGTTATACTCAATACACCACTAACAGTCAATAACTAACGGACATATAACAATGAAACTCCCGGCAGTTACACATTAAACACAAGCGTGTGCAGGGATGCCAACCGTGTTTCGCACCAACGCACCATTGGCGCGAAATTACGATTGTTCTGGAATTTATATGAAGACAGTAACTGTCCTCGAAAAAACAGATACTGTTGATGACCGTGCAGCTTTCTCTAGAATAAATGATAATTAATTGAAACCCTCAACTGCCGACAGGTGTTGTTCATATACCTCGATGGGGATAGCTGAAAATGTGTGCCCCGACCGGGGCTCGAACCCAGGATCTCCTGCTTACGTGGCAGACGCTCTATCCATCTGAGCCACCGAGGACACAGATGAATAGCGCGACTGCAGGGACTTAATCCCTTGCACGCTTCCCGTAAGAGCCATATTCCCAACTGTCCACAATTCTATATTTGTAATGTACCTATTAGGTACAGTTAATTATCATTTATTCTAGAGAAAGCTGTACGGTCATCAATAGTATCTGTTCTTTCGAGAACAGTTACTGTCTTCATATATATGGTTAAAGACCACCCAGCCATTGACCTTCGTCTGTGGGAATGCGCACGGGTTGCCCGAACTCTTACGGGAATCGCCAAAGTGCGCGCACGTAATGAGTGGATGGGCAAATATCTATTAGGTACATTACATGTGTAGAATTGTGGACAGTTGGGAATGTGGGTCTCACGGGAAGCGTGCAAGGGATAAGTCCCTGCAGTCGCTCTATTCATCTGTGTCCTCTGTGGCTCAGATGGATAGAGCGTCTGCCACGTAAGCAGGAGATCCTGGGTTCGAGTCCCGGTCGGGGCACACATTTTCAGCTGTCCCCATCGAGGTATATCAACAACACCTGTCGGCAGCTGAGGGTTTCATTTAATTATAATTTGTTCTGGAATTTTTTTTAAACAGATCTCGTATAGTGGTGTGCAAAACAACTTTCGCGTAATGTGACACTGCCAAGTAACACAGATCGGTGAAACTTGGACCATGCATAGAAAGACCTGTTACAGTAGGGATCACAAGGTAACTGAAAGAAATACACAGTGATACGAACGGAATTGACACTATTATTCAAAGACAAAAACTACACTGATGTCTCTGCGATTCATGAAGATCCCCAGGACGCTACCGAAGGCAGGGTATGGTTCTTGATAGGGTGTGTAATCACCATGGACGTCAGTGCATTCCTCTGCAATGTGCTCCCTCGGTCGTCACAAGGTTGGTACGGAGATCTTGCGGTAGGGCGTTCCATTCCTCCATTAGCGCCGTTGACAACTGCTCTATGGTCGGTGGTGCGTGTCGACGTGCTGCAATAACTCTTCCCCAACGCAACCCACACGTGCTCGATGAGATGTAAGTCGGGAGAAGGGGCGGGCCAGTCCATTCGCCGAATATATTCTCGTTCCAAGAACTGCTCCACCACCGCTGTTCGATGCGGTCACGCAGCATCTACCACGGAAAGGAAGTCAGAGCCGCATACCACCGTAAAAAAGGCGCACATGGGAAAGTAGTTCAGTGTCATAATACCGTTGACCAGTGGATGTACCATGTTCAAAGATTTCTCCGCACACATTCACATTTGGAGCACCAAAACGATCATGTTCGACATGATCTTGGACGTACCCTCATATGGAGAGTGGTGGAAACACTTAATGCACCGATGAACATAGTGGAACACGATCGTTATGATGGTCCAGATATTTTGGCTTAGGTAGGTCCTATGTTGCATGGACGTACTGACTTCCAAATCTTTGAACACGGTACACTCACCAATCAACATTATTATGATACTGCACATAATCCGCATTTGGAGCTTTTCAGGGGTGCGTTCGGCCTTTACTTCATTTTTATGGATGATAATACGCCACAGCATCGAACAGCGCAAGTGGAGGATCTACAAAATTGAGTTGGCTTTCGTGGCCACTTGTTGAGGTGCTGCGACTCACATGTTCGTCCATGGAAGTAGAAAAGGACAAGAAACTGCCATTTCTTGATGTGCTGGTTACAAGGGATGGTGAAAACCTGGGACACAGCGTATATCGAAAACCGACACACACGGACCGGTACCTGCACAAACTATCAAACCACCACCTGAGCCAGAAAAGAAGCATGATTAATACGTTCGTAACGCGAGCAGAACGAATATGGGAGCCGCAGCACCTTAGACGCTAAATGCAACACCTGGAAAGTGTTCTGAGGAGCAATGGGTACTCCACAAGTCATATTAGAAGTGCAACAGAGCAAAACACACGACGAAGTAAGGAATCAGAAAAAGAAATGTCGGGTACGGCCTTTCGGCCATACATTCCCAGAGTGACGGACAGAATTGGCCGTATTATTTCGCAAACACAGCGTAAAGACGATTTTCAAACTGACAAGGAAGATCAAAGAGTGTCTTAGATTGGCAAATGAGAAAAGGGACCCACTTGCAATGTCGGGAATGTACCGTATATCATGCACACGCGGAAAAGTTTATGTCGGAATGAGTGGACGATCAATCAACACCAGGATCAAATAACATAAGCGACATTGCAGGTTGGGGCAGGTGGAGAAATCGACCGTGGCAGAGCACGCACTGAGACCGACCACGTAATAAAATTCGCCGACACGGAAGTTCTGGCTGTAGAGAAGCACTATCACACGCGCTTGTTCAGAGAAGCTGTAGAAATACAAAAACACGCGAACAGTTTGAACAAGAAAGAGGAAAGCCTCAAGGTAAACGGATCCTGGCTTCCGGTACTGCAGCGAACGGTCGTCGCAGGTAGTAAGAGAAGAACCGCAACGGAAATGACCGCGGAGAAGCTCTCGGACGTTGGCGCGCCAGGTACATATAGTCTGCGCCCGCGAGCTCGGCTACAGTTCACCACCGTCAATGGAGGGTGAAGCTCTGACAATGCCAGCCACTCATGCTGGCGAAACGTCAGTAAAATCATTAGATGAATGTCGGCCGAAGAACCCGAGACAGAAGCCAATAGGCACTTTGTCAGTGGAGGATCTCTATGGAACGTGAGGATATTCGGCGAATGGACTGGCCTGTTCTTTCCGCCGACTTAAATCCTATCGAGAATGTGTGGGTTGCGTTGGGAAGATGCACTGCAGTTTCGTACTATGTATGGTCCTAGTTTCATCGAACTATTGTACTTGACAGAAGCCAGCCGGTGTGGCCGAGCGGTTCTATGGGCTTCAGTCATGAACAGCGCGACCTCTACGGTTGCAGGTTCGAATCCTGCCTCGGGCATGGATGTGTGTGAAGTCCTTGGGTTGGTTAGGTTTAAGCAGTTCTAAGTTCTAGGGGACTGATGACCTCAGATATTAAGTCCCATAGTGCTCAGAGCCATTTGAACTTGACAGAAACACCATGCGAAAGCTACTTTCGTCTTTAAGCTTTGCGCCCCAGTGTATCAACAAAAATGTACTGGTGATTACACAAAGATAGGGAGTAAACTGTTGATCGGATCCATTGTGGAATCTCCCAGTTCTGAACAATTATTTTTTCTGTTGGAACTAAGTAAAACCCAGCGGTGATACAGGGCTCATTAGATTCCAAGTCAGTTGCAGTGGCACATACTTCCCATCCGTCTGCGGCTGCTACTTTCCTCTGTCGTCGCGACGGTAGCACAAGTCGCGATGCCTTGCAAGACAACTCTGGACTCGTTTTTTGTAGCTCGTCACTGAGTCACGTCGAAAAAGCTTGCCGGGTGCAGACATAAATCACGGACGAGCCCTGCAGAGCTTGTATTTACGCGTGGCGTGCTCTGTTGGGGTCACAGCTGCAAACGGACCAGCCACAGAAAAACGATACGGACATTGGCGGAAGCTTCATGGCACATTCTCTTTGCTTCTTCCGAACCGATTCGTTTCAATAATACGACAGTACTGCAGTATTTAGTTCGTTCTACGCGGTCGGCGTACCCTTGGTAATCGTAACTATAGCAACATCCACGTCTCTAAAGGCAGCATCTCCGTGTTGTTACACTGCCAGTGCGGTCCGATTGGCATTTGTTGGTGTTGTTGTAAAAGGAAGAGAGTCCAGGCGTAAGAAACTGCCTGTCATTTCAGACAATCTCGGTTTCTCGGTGGCAGTCTTTTTGAGAAGATTGAATGATGAATTTTTGTGCTCTCTGTCAGACTGAAGGAAGTATTAGTAATTTGTGGTGATTTTAATGTGCATTTCTTGAACGAATCTGACAGATAAAGTTATCTATACATGCTTTCAACCATTTACAATTTGGTGATGGGCATAAATGTTCCTACCCGCGTTTATGACATTAAGATATTATTTTAGATAACCTGTTAATTCAACAAGCACAAGTTACAGAGACACAAGCCTATCCGGTGATGAACGTATTGTTAGAACATAAAGCAATGTTAGTAACGTCATAGAATTTAGCTCCTTGTACAGTGAGGCTGATTAATGACAAAACTATGCATATTTTAAAGAAAGCTTAAACATGTTGGCTGGTATGTAGTGAACAAAGAGCATAACTGTAACTCAGATGTATTTCTTAATGAGTTAGCACGCATTTTTGAAAGTATTTTTCCTCAGAAGAAAATTAAATGTAATAATATCATGTTGTTAAAGAAACCTTGTGTCATTAAAGATATCAGAGTACCTTCATAAAGAAAAAAGGACGTGTACAAAATAGCCAGAACAAGTAGTCACTAGAAATGCTTTTTTATTATAAACAGCACTCTAACACATTAAGAAAAGTAGTACTAATTCCAGGAGTATGCACATTTTGTCAGAAATTGAGAAATCAGAGCATAAGATAAAATCAGTAGGGAACATTGTTGAAAGAGAGACAGGGAAAAAAGTCGTTGAATTTGACATTATTCCTGTTAAAGGGAATGGGAGCGTTATGAAAGAAGATTCATGTGGAACAGATGTTTTAATAATTACATTTTAAATATAGATGAGAAGATTGGTGCAAATAGCTCAGAAGAGAAAAGAAAACAATACACTGAATTGTGTATTGCTACACACAAAAAGTTGTTGCCTTATGATATGTAATATTCTTAGTTATTTACGTAATGCATCGTTAACTCACGGTGTATTCCCAAAAGTTGAAATATACCATCGTTAGGCCTATTTATAAAAACGGTGACGCCGCATATGTCAATCGTTTACTAAAATTAGTGTGGTTCAGGGTTGTTATTCGCCTGTGTAGTAATCGGTACTTATCTAGTGGCAGTTTGGATTTCAAAAGGGCCATTTTACTGAATCAGCTATTTATACATTTACTGACCACATAATAAAATCTGTAAATGATAAAATATCGGCAATTGGGATCGTCTGCGACTTGTCGAAAGTATTGGATTTTGTCAGTCATAATATTCTATTAGAGAACTAAAGTTTTTCTGGAATATGTAGTTTAACAGATATCTGCCATCTCATTTAAATTAGGAAGCAGAATCAACCCTGTTTGCAGATGATACCAGCATTGTTGTGAAGCTGAGCAATGAAGTATCAGGAGAGAAAATAGTCAGTGATGTTTTTGTGGACTACTGAATAGTTTCTGACAAATGGGCTAGCTCTAAATTTTGAAAAAAAAAAAAGCACAACCTCCAGTTAACGCACTATATACCACCGAGAAATAATAAACAGGGTAGAAATTGAAAGTTGTTAAGTGTGCATGTTGATGAAAACGTACACTGTAAAAACCATACAGCAGACTGGCTAAACATTAGGTTCGACTGACTTTGCGATAAGAATATTTGTCAAGTTGGGGGATATAGAAGTCAATAAGTTAACATATTTTCATTCATCTTACGGAATAATATTTTGTGGTAACTCCTGGCATAGGAAAAAAGTATTCACTGCATAAAACAAAGTAATTAGAATTACGTAGGATGTTTACTTGTGTCGGGTATCTCTTTAAGCATCAGGGAATATTAATTGCAGCCTCAAAGTACATTTATTCACTTACGAAATTTGTTATTATCAGTTCATCCAAGTTTGAGAGTAACAGAGATATTCACAATTTCAGCACCAGAAGGACACATTATCCGGATTACCCTTTAATGAATCTAACGTTGGCACGGAAAGGAGTAAAATAAGCAGCTAGAAGACTGTTTTCCAATCTACCCATAGAAGTAAAATGTCTGACATAGAGCCGAAGTGTTTTCAGATGTAGACTAAAGGTGTAATGTTTCTGCTTAACAACTCCTTCTATACCATATAAGAGAGATGATTCGTCATGATAAAACCCTGTACGTCTACGTCTACCTGACTGCTCTGAAGTTCGCAGTTTAGTGTCTGGCAGAAGGTTCATCGGACCACCTCGAAGCTATTTCTCTACTGTTCCACTCTCGAACAGTGCGCGGGAGAAATGAACACTTAAACCTTTCCGTGCGAGCTCTGATTTCTCTTGATTTTATTTCAATGAACATAATAAATGGCCAGATATATATTATTTTTTTTCAATCTTTTTTATTTACTTGTATGTGTGTGTACTGTGTCTGTTCTCTTGACACGTTACACATCGTATCGTGTACCGTGATGGTGCTCTATGGAACAAGTAACTAACTGTAACTATAACTTCTCTGCATTTGCTATCTTCGCGACTGTGTGGATGATTTTCTTCTAAAAGGCTGATAGCATGCTTTTAATAAAAATAAAATACTAACAGTAACAAAACATCCTAGTTATATAGGAGAGTAACAAGTGGAAACATTTCTGCACCTAAGCAAAAGTAGACGTCGGCTATACATTTTGGGTTCTGCCGTCGCGGTCTCATGAGTTGCAAACTGATGGTGCCAGTACGATATATAAACGACCTATCACAGAGTATTGCGCGGGCCATAAAAGGAATTGAAACAAGTAAAAGACGTCCGCTGCGGGCCAAGTGCCACCAAGTGCTACTAGGTTCCGAGAAGAGTCGACGCAGCCAGTCGCCCACACGATTTTAGCAGGCGGCTGAAATGGCAGCGCGCGATGTTAACACCAGTGTCCAGTAGCGTGTAAAGTGTAACAGCAGCAGTGCCGGCAACAGGCCGAGCCTCGTCTCCAGTCCACCAGTTACTGTGACGGTGAGATCCGCATTCCGTGCTTTACAATGAGCAGAACCGTCGAAACTGCACGAAAGTTATTTAAACTAACGTTTGTTTAAATTGTAACACCTAGAAAGAATGCCGCGAATGAAACTGTGCATGCTATGACTGTGTAGTGCACAGTGACATCTACTTCAGATGATCAAGCAGAGTCTGCGTAACACGACACTCCAATTTACAAAGAGCCATCAAACGAAATGGAAAAAAGTTCATTGGTGTAGCTGGTGTCTACTGCAAGTCTACGCAGATGCGCCGAAGTACGATGTGCATTCAGTAAGTAATGCAACACATTTTTGTCTCGGCCAAATTCGGTCGAAAGAGTTTGAAGTTTGTTGTGGGATATCGTGGAATATTTCCAATTCCGCTCCTATAATTTGATGAGATTTCGATACCTGGCGGCCCCTGTAACGGAGATGCCTTCGAAGCGGAGAGCTGTCATCGAGTTTCTTTTGTCGAAAAACCAGACCATCGCCGATATTCATAGGCGCTTGCAGAATGTCAACAGACAACTGGCAGTGAATAAAAGCACGATGAGTCGTTGGGCGAGGTGTCTGTCATCGTCACAACGAGGCCGCGAAAACCTGTGTGATATCCCGCGTGCCGGTAGGCCGCACGCAACTGTGACTCCTGCAATGTTGGAAGGTGCGGGCATTCTCATTCGAGGTGATCGACGAATCACAATCAAACGCCTCCCTGCTCAGCTGGACGTCTCTGTTGGTAGTGCTGACACACGCGTCCACCAGTTGGGTTACTCAAAGGTGTGTACCCGCTGGGTTCCTCAGCGCCTAACAGAAGACCATAAAGAGCAACGAAAGGACGCCTGTGCGGAATTGCGTGCCGTTACGAGGGTGATAGTGATAATTTTTTTTGACGAACATAGTCACTTCCAACCGGAAATAAAACGGCAATCCATCGTGTGGCGCCACACCACTGCTTCTCCGAAGGAAAAGTTAAAAGCCGGACCCTCAGGTGGTAAAGTCACAGCGACCGTCGTCTGGGATTCAGAAGCGTTATTCTGTTTGTGTTCACACTCATGGTGCAATAATCAATCCGGGGTCAGGGATTTTCTCTGCCTCGTGATGACTGGGTGTTGTGTGATGTCCTTAGGTTAGTTAGGTTTAAGTAGTTCTAAGTTCTAGGGGACTGATGATCATAGATGTTAAGTCCCATAGTGCTCAGAGCCATTTGAACCATTTTGAATCAATAATCAATCCTGAAGCGTATTCTGCTAGCCTCAGGAAACTGAAGGAACGGCCTTACCGTGTTCGTCGCCACAGAAATGCAAATGAACCTCTCCTTCTTCATGACAACACATGCACTCACACAAGTCTCCGCAACCGAGAGCAGTTCACAAAACTTCATTGGAGTGTTCTTCCTCATCCACCGTACAGTTCAAATGTTCAAATGTGTGTCAAATCTTATGGGACTTAACTGCTAAGGTCATCAGTCCCTAAGCTTACACACTACTTAACCTAAATTATCCTAAGGACAAACACACACACCCATGCCCGAGGGAGGACTTGAACCTCCGGCGGGACCAGCCGCACAGTCCACGACTGCAGCGCCTTAGACCGCTTGGCAAATCCCGCACGGCATCGTACAGTCAGGATCTCGCATCTTCCGACTTCCATCTTTTAGGCCCGATGAAGAATATACTCCGCGGGAAGCAATACAGGGTGATGGTCAGGTTATTGGTGCAGCAAGACGGCGGCTGCGACGTTGACCAGTGGAGTGGTACCACATGGACGCAAAGGCCCTCCATGTAAGGTGGCGTAATGCAGCCCCATTGAACTTAGATTATGTTTAGAAGTAGTGTTTTGTAACGCAAAGAGTGGGGGAATAATATGGCGCACCTGAAACCTGGAATTGGAGAGAAGAGAAATTTGTGGCAAAACTTGACTAGAAGAAGGGATCGGTTGGTAGAGCATATTCTGAGGCATCAAGGGATCACCAGTGTAGTATTGGAGGGTAGCGTGGAGGGTAAAAATGGTAGAAGGAGACCCAGAGATGAATACACTAAACAGATTCAGAAGGATGTAGGTTGCAGTAGGTACTGGGAGATGAAGATGCTTGCACAGGATACAGTAGCATGGAGAGCTGCACCAAACCAGTCTTGGACTGAAGACCACAACAACAACCTGAATCCTGAATAAAATCAGCCTGCTACCAGAAAAAAGTGTTACATTACTCATTGTACGCCCCTAGAATTATTCCCACCAGCTTAATAGCATGTTGGTTAATTTTTGAAACGCATCTCAGCACCTAGTCATTAGGGTATGAATTCGGCAAATCCTTGGTAGGCCTGCGCACAGGTCACACAACGTCCCTAAATTACCGACCGGTGGTTTTTGACCTGGCTGGTGACATCCGATAGCGTCTGTCTCTTCGTGCTGAGGTCAGGCGTTTCTAGTGGCCGGGACATCAGCGTCACTTAACTACCATGTTCCTCAAACTCCTGTAGCACCATTCTGGCGCCGGCCGGTGTGGCCGAGCGGTTCTAGGCGCTTCAGACTGGAACCGCTCGACCGTTCGGTCGCAGGTTCGAATCCTGCCTCCGGTATGAATATGTGTGATGTCCTTAGGTTTGTTAGGTTTAAGTCGTTCTAAGTTCTAGAGGGCTGATGCCCTCAGATGTTAAGTCCCATAGTGCTCAGAGCCATTTGAACGTTTTGAGCCATTCTGGCCTATCCTCCTGCAAGATGCCATCGCCGTCGGGGAATATACCTAGCTTGACGGGAGGCAGGAGGTCCGCGAAAATGTCTACGCAGTCCACAGCAGTCACGGAGCTTTCCATTATTACAATGGATGTTGTAGAATCCGAGGTGAATATTCCCCACAGCGTAATTCTGCCACCACCGGCCTGCCTCCATAGAGCGTTGCACGTTTCGAACAGCCGTTCGCAAGGACAACTGCGTATCCGGACGCGCCCATCGACGTGCTGTAACGAAAAAATGGATTCGTCCGACCAGGCGACACGTTTACATTGATCCACAGACCATTGCCGATGATCACGTGCCCACTGCGCTCGTAATTAACCACGTCTTTGGGTCAACGTGGGTTTAAATACGGCTCGTCTGCTGCGGAGTTGCATTTTCACCAATGTTTGCTGAACGGTGTGCTCCGAAATACACTACTGACCATTCAAATTGCTACACCAAGAAGAAATGCAGATGATAAACGGGTATTCATTGAACAAATATATTGTACTAGAGCTGACATGTAATTACATTTTCACGCAATTTGGGTGCATAGATCCTGAGAAATCAGTACCCAGAACAACCACCTCTGGCCGTAATAACCGACTCGATACTCCTAGGCATTGAGTCAAACAGAGCTTGGATGGCGTGTACCGGTACTGCTGCCCATGCAGCTTCAACACGATTCCACCGTTCAGCAAGAGTAGTGACTGGCGTATTATGACGAGCCTGTTGCTCGGCCACCATTGACCGGACGTTTTCAGTTGGTGAGAGATCTGGAGAATGTGCTTTCCAGGGCAGCAGTCGAACATTTTCTGTATCCAGAAAGGCCCGTACAGGACCTGCAACATGCGGTCGTGCATTATCCTGCTGAAATGTAGGGTTTCGCAGGGATCGAATGAAGGATAGAGCCACGGGTCGTAACACATCTGAAATGTAACGTCCACTGTTCATAGTGCCGTCAGTGCGAACAAGAGGTGACCGAGACGTGTAACCAATGGCACCCCATACCATCACGCCGGGTGATACGCCAGTATGGCGATGACGAATACACGCTTCCAATGTGCGTTCACCGCGATGTCGCCAAACACGGATGCGACCATCATGATGCTACAAACATAACCTGGAGTCATCCGAAAAAATGACGTTTTGCCATTCGTGCACCCAGGTTCGTCGTTGAGTACACCATCGCAGGCGCTCCTGTCTGTGACGCAGCGTCAAGGGTAACTGCAGCCATGGTCTCCGAGCTGATTGTCCATACTGCTGCAAACGTTGTCGAAGTGTTCGTGCATATGGTTGTTGTCTTGCAAACGTCCCCATCTGTTGACTCAGGGATCGAGACGTGGCTGCACGATCCGTTACAGCCATGCGGATAAGATGCCTGTCATCTCGAGTGCTAGTGATACGAGGCCGTTGGGATCCAGCACGGCTTTCCGTATTACCCTCCTGAACCCGCCGATTCCATATTCTGCTACCAGTCATTGGATCTCGACCAACGCGAGCAGCAATGTCGCGATACGATAAACCGCAATCGCAATAGGCTACAATCCGACCTTTATCAAAATCGGAAACGTGATGGTACGCATTTCTCCTCCGTACACGAGGCACCACAACAACGTTTCACCAGACAACGCCTGTCAACTGCTGTTTGTGTATGATAAATCGGTTGGAGACTGTCCTCATGTCAGCACGTTGTAGGTGTTGCCACCGGCGCCAACCTTGTGTGAATGCTCTGAAAAGCTGATCATTCGCACATCACAGCATCTTCTTCCTGTGGGTTGAATTTCGCGTCTGTAGCACGTCATGTTCGTGGTGTAGCAATTTTAATGACCAGTAGTGTACTTGTGTCTCTTCCAGCATAGACTCTGTCTGGTCTGTCACAGATCACTGCCTATCCTGCTTCACTCAGCTGACAAGTCTCCGACCTCCACCTCTCTTTTCGAATTTTGTAACTTTTTTTTCTTCAGACCAGTGCCTTTTTTCCATACACTTTAGTGCTCGAACTTCTGTAAGGCTACTGACGCACAGCCACTGTTCTTCTAAAAGAGCTTTATCACCATCGTGCGACCCTTCATGGAGACAGTTTGGATGTTTCGGACGCAAACTGAGGAGCAGCCCTCTGCCGCGTATCTGCTGGTGTGTATATTCTGATGTTGACAGTGCCATCTAGTGGTCAGATTTGCGTTAAATTATTTTGTTCCATGACTTTTCCCCGTGCATCAATAATATACTGTTCAAATCTGACGTCATTCTGAGCAGTGGTTCTCTCTCTCTCTCTCTCTCTCTCTCTCTCTCTCTCTCTCTCTCTCTCTCTCTCTCTGTCTCTCTGCAGCTTTTTGAAACTGGAACTTTAATTGTCGAACAGAATTCGCCTATGAGCAAGGCAAGTTACTATTTGGTATGAGTATCCTGGCATTGGACCAAGTTCCTTCCTGGACATGCTGCATTTAGGAACTTTCCGACCTTAAGTACGGACATCTTATTGTTTCGATGCAGTATCCATCCACAGTGTTTCTTCCTCATTGGATAAAAACAAATCTATACGTCGATATCTGTACTTTACAACCATTGACGACAAACTTAGGTTTCTCTTTTCGTGAGATGGACATTTGCGAAATATTTGGCAATAAACTCGTCAGTTGTTCCGTAGAGGAGTTTTGGACATGACACCAGAAGCTGTGTAGCTGAAGGGAAATCACTCGTTCTTCAGGAAACTGTTAAGCGAATAGCATTAAACGTTTTGGCTAGTTCACACACAAACACTTCAGGACGAAGCATATATGTAAGAGGCAAAACAGTATGATCCAAGAACTAACGCTTGTGTGTGATACTCGAATAATGAATTTACTGCGGTTTGTGCATCCTTCTGGAGGTGAGTGGTAGATTAGCGAGATGCTAAACGGAAACAACCAGCTGCAGAGGCGACGTTCCGGCGCTTTGTGTTGGGGCAGTCAGCTGAGGATGATGTAAGAAGGGTTCTCTCCGTCAACAACGCGCTGTCGGCTTAGAGCTCGTCACCACAGGCTTCCGACCTTTTTGCTGTACCCTAGCGAAGTATGTGGCGGGTGTAATCATAGCTACAAATACCAACACAGTTAAGCTCTTCGTTCCGAACTGCAAAATCCAAATGCTTCCATGAAATTTATTTTTTGGCACTTATTCGCGTCTTGGCGCAACTGAAGAGATACGACTTTAGTTTGTTTGTAAATGGCAAACAAATGTTCATAGCGCATTCGAGGTATGTTCCAAAAATTATGGGAATTTTTGTTTACTGCAAATAATTTTATTCCTACGTGGACATGAAAGAGATGCCCTTCAAAATAGACCCCACTAGATATTATACACTTACGACAGCGCTTTTTCCAGTGCCCTAAACACTCACGGAACTCGAGCTTTGACATAGCCTTCATCTCTCTCTGCGATGCCTTTTTAATCTTATGTGTACTTGTAAAATAACGGCTCTTTTAAGTTTATGGTGAATATGGAGGCTGAGAATCACTACAGCATTATTTTTCGCCAAGAATTCACGAACAAGTAACGAAGTGTCAGTAGGTGCATTATCGTGGTGCAAGAGCCACGAATTGTCTCGCCACAGATACGAACTTTTTTTTTTCTTTTTTGATATCTTCACGCAAACGGCGTTGAATTTGTGAGTAGTACTTGTTATTGATCGTTACAGGGTATTAAGCTGTATCTCCTGGAGTGACTAATTTTTTGTCTGGTGCTTGTGGCCGATGGGATTTTCTCTCAATATTCAAGCAACGTATTTTCCAAAATGAAAGAAAAATGCAATCAAGGAGAATAGGTGGGCAAGGTCAAAACTTCAAACCACAGGGGGAAAAAAAGATGCCCTGAAATGTGCTTTGTTTGCAATTCTGCTTACACAGTCCATTCCACAGGGAAGGTGACAAATTTTGTATTCCCATAACTACTAATGCCATCTGTAAATTGTTGCATGAATTAATTAGCCTGGCATTTCGACTATTTTCGGTTTTAAATTTAACAGCGCTGTCATTAGAGACTGCTTGTAATAACCAAAATGTTAATAGCGTTCTGTTCTGAAAGGAGTGATGGAACAGTGTGCGAATATTAAGTATTATTTCAAACTGGGTAAAAGTGCCTCAGACTCTTTTGAAGTGATACAGATTGCTTACGGCAGTGAGTAAATTCGACGTAAAAACATTTCTAAGTGCTGTGCAAGGTTACGTGACGGTAGAGAGAGAGCATTGAAGACGATCCACGTTCAGGAGTATCATTGACAGAGTGGTAAGAAAATGTTAAAGTGACTTACATTCTTCGAAATGATCGTTGTGCATCTGCCAGGTTAATTGAGTAGCTCACTGGAATTCCTAAATCAATTGTGCTTCGCTTTTTAGATGAAAAACTGGGCGAAAAGATGGTCTGTTATCGCTTTGTGCCCCACTCTCACTGTCGATCAAAAAGATTTCAGAGTGGATCACTGCAGAGACTTGAAATGATCGGCTGTTAGGGTCCCAAACATCCAGCCTTGTACCGTAACAGGTGATGAAACATGGTGTTTTTCAGTACGAGCCAAATTTACCGCGACACTGTACAGGCGCAGAAAAGAAAGATCGTACATGATTTCTGGGCTCAAAAATGTATCGTTGTGTTTGAAAACCCTTTTTATTCTCCTGGTTTGTTTCCGTTCAACTTCTGGTTATCTACGAAACTGAAATTGGCAACGAAAGGAAAGCGTTTCGACACGATTTAAGATATCCGGAAGGCTACGACCACAGTACTCCAGTTTCAGGATTGTTTCGAACAATTCTTCCAAAGCTTCAGTTCTGTATTGGCTTACTAGGATCCAATTTTAAATAAAAAGTCATGTAAATTAAAAAATTAATAACGTCTTTTACTGGATGATTACAATGAAACTGCAGATAGTCACAGAGATCCAGTGTGGGCTGTAATTATGATGTAGCAGCAAAACTTAGTAGATATGCTGATGCATCAATCCAGAAACAGTTTACAATGAAAACATAGTACCAACTTTGGCCACCAGTTGCAGATCTGGCGCTGTGAATGTAAGAAAGATGTGTAGAAATGTTTCCATGTGTAATTGATTAGGAACGGAACGTGAGCAAAATCTCAAAAAGTGAAAGAGGCTTTGTGTTGATTTTATTATTGATCGCCGCTTACACAATTTGTTCAGTATGACCACCAGAGGTGTCGACGAGATCCGTGAAACGACGTGATCAACAGTTGCTCTCCGCTGTTCCGGTGGAAGCTAAGCAACGTGTTCCTGTATACTGGCCTTCAGATCAAGTAGAGACCGAACCCCGGTAACCGCGTTGTTTTAGATATCCCCAGGACCAAAAGATACATGGATTCAGATCAGGTGATGTTGCAGGCCATGCATCTGGGAAACCTCTGGAGATAAACACGTTCGTGGAAGGTTGCCCTAAACAGATCATTCATTGGACGAGCGACTTGAGGTGTCGTCCCATTTCGCATGAAAACAGTGGTTTCCTCACAGCTGTGATCTTCCAAAGCGTGAATTACATGCTGTCAATGAGGTGTCGATAACGTGCAGACGTCACGGTACCCCTGACAGGCCCTCTGGGTGTATTCTCTTCAAAGAATAACGGACCGAGGATAAAGGTGCTTGTGAATCTACACCACACGGTCACATACGGTGACGCAGTGGCTCATTGCTCACAACACATGGTTTTGACAGTACTCCAAATCCGGTAGTTCTGTATATTCACTGCACCCTGTAGCGTAATATGTGCCTCGCTGCTCCATAGAATATTGCCCGGCCACATGTTATCAAACCCGATCGACGACAGAAACCAAAGAGCAAATTTAGAACGTTGCTGCAGATCATGAGGTTTCAGTTGCTGCACCGTCTGGCTCTTGTGTGGGTACCAGTGTAAAACAGACCGCAAAACTTTCCGTACTGTTGATAATGGGCTGGACAAATGTCGCGACACTGCACAAGCACTAGCTTTACCCGGGGCACGTGCTGAGTGATCAGTTACAGCAACAGCAACGTCGTCAGTAACTTCCAGCGCGATAGGACGCCTTCCTCTTTCAAGTGCCACACCAAGTTCAACAGTGTTTTCGAATTTCATTATCATCATCAACCATTTAATGACATCGGGCTTCTCCACAAACCTTTCAGTCGGCGATACTCTCTCAATGCGATAGTGTAATTGCTGCCGCTCACATAGAAATTTTTGCTAGTAGCGCACGACCTCTCTTGTCGACAGCCATACTGTTGACTCATGTTATGGCTTGTCAAAAGACATCGTGGATGTCATACGGTCATACTAACAGTGCACAACGCCAGATTTCCACCTGGTGGCCAAAATTGGAAGTAATGTTTTTCAGTGTAAATCGGTTCCTCATTAACGCGTTGGCATACCTACCCAAGTTTCGCTGCCATTCGAAAATTACATCCCACACTGGACGTCCGTGAGTAGCTGCACTTTAATTATCAATACCTGGTATTTTACACTGAAGAGCCAGAGAAACTGGTACCGTTGCCTAATATCGTGTAGGGCCCCAGCGAGCTCGCGGAAGTGCCGCAACACAACGTGACATGGACTCCACTAATTTCTGATGTAGTGCTGAAGGGAACTGACACCATAAATCGTGCAGGTCTGTCCATAAATCCGTAAGAGTATGAGAGGGTGGAGATCTCTTCTGAATAGCCCGTTGCGAGGCATCCCAGATATACTCAATAATATACATGTCTGGGGAGTTTGGTGGCCAGCGGAAGTGTTTAAACTCAGAAGAGTGTTCCTGTAGCCAATCTGTAGCAATTCTGGACGTGTGGGGTGTCGCACTGTCCTGCTAGAATGACCCAAGTCCGTCGGGATGCACGATGGACATGAACGGATGCCGGTGATCAGACAGTGTCACCTGTCAGAGTCGTATCTAGGCGTATCAGTGGTCCCATATCACTCCAACTGCAAACGCCCCACGCTGTTACAGAGACTCCACCAGCTTGAACAGTCCTCTGCTGATATGCAGGGTCCATGGATTCATGAGATGGTCTCCAGACCAGTACTCGTCCATCCGTTCGATACAATTTGAAACGAGACTCATCCGAGCAGGCAACATGTTTCCATTCATCAACAGTCCAATGTCGGTGTTGACGGGTCCATGCAAGGCGTAAAGCTTTGTGTCGTGCAGTCATCTAAGGTAGACGAGTGGGCCTTCGGCTCCGAAAGGCCTTATGGATGATGTTTAGTTGAGTTGTTCGCGCGCTGACACTTGTTGATGACCCAGCTTTGAAATCTCCAGCAATCTACGGTCACGTTAAACGATTCTTTTTAGTCGTCGTGATCCCGTTGTTGCAGGACCTTTTTCCGGCCGCAATGATGTCGGAGATTTGATGTTTTACCGGATTCCTGATACAGTACACTCGTGAAATGGTCTTACGAGAAAATCCCCACTTCATCGCTACCACGGAGATGCTGTGTCACATCGCTCGTGCGCCGACTGTAGCACCGCGTTCAAACTCACTTGGATTTTGATAACCTATCATTGTAGCAGCAGTACCCGATCTAACAACTGCGCCAGACACTTGTTTTCTTATATAGGCCTTGCTGACCGTAGCGCCTTATTCTGCCTTTTTACATATCACTGTGTTTGAATATGCATGCGTGTTGTTGTTGTTGTTGTTGTTGTTGTTGTTGTGGTCTTCAGTCCTGAGGCTGGTTGGATGCAGCTCTCCATGCTACTCTATCCTGTGCAAGCTTCTTCATCTCCCAGTACCTACTGCAACCCACATCCCTCTGAATCTGCATGGTGTATAAATCTCTTGGTCTCCCTCTACGATTTTTACCCTCCACGCTGCCCTCCAGTACTAAATTGGTGATCCCTTGATGCCACAGAACATGCCCTACCAACCGATCCCGTTTTTTAGTCAAGTTGTGCCACAAATTTCTCTCCTCATTAGTTATGTGATCTACCCATCTAATCTTCAGCATTCTTCTGTAGCACCACGTTTCGAAAGCTTCTATTCTCCTCTTGTTTAAACTATTTATCGTCCACGTTTCACTTCCATACGCGGCTACACTCCATACAAATACTTTGAGAAACGACTTCCTGACACTTAAATCTATATTCGATGTTAACAAATTTCTCTTCTTCAGAAACGCTTTCCTTGCCATTGCCAGTCTACATTTTATATCCTCTCTGCTTCGACCATCATCAGCTATTTTGCTCCCCAAATAGCAAAACTCCTTTACTACTTGAAGTGTCTCACTTCCTAGTGTAATTCCCTCAGCATCGCCTTATTTAATTCGACTATATTCCATTGTCCGCGTTTTGCTTTTGTTGATGTTAATCTTATATCCTCCTTTCAAGACGCTGTCCATTCCGTTCAGCTGCTCTTCCAGGTCCTTTGCTGTCTCTGACAGAATTACAATTTCATCGGCGAACCTCAACGTTTTTATTCTTCTCCATGGACTTTCTTTTGTTTCCTTTACTGCTTGCTCAGTATACAGATTGAATAACATCGGGGAGAGGCTACAACCCTGTCTCACTCCCTTCCCGACCACTGCTCCTCTTTCATGTCCCTCGACTCTTATAACTACCATCTGGTTTCTGTAAAAATTGTAAATAGTCTTTCGCTCCCTGTATTTTACCCCTGCCACCTTTCGAGTTTGAAAGAGAGAATTCCAGTCAACATTGTCAAAAGCTTTCTCCAAGTCTACAAATGCTAGAAACGTAGGTTTGCCTTTCCTTAATCTAGCTTCTAAGATAAGTCGTAGGGTCAGTATTGCCTCAGTATACCAGTATTTATGGCGCTTCAGTGTACTTCACATCAGTCACCTATCATGAGGGACGGACTGTGTATTTTTCTTCCTGAAACAACTCTTTTTGTCATGCGTCTTTGCTCCCGCCCGTCGTGTGTGGTGAATAGCGGCCGCTGAACTTCCTCCCGCCAGTCGCGGAGCGCTGCTCTCGCAGACACAGATTCGCCGCCGCGGCTGCAGGCGGGCCTCAGGCGCCGGAGCGCGCCAGCCCTTGAACCGGGCGCATTATCTGCTGCCAGCCACGCCACGCCACGCCGCCCCGTCCTCTCTTACCCCAATGGGCTGACTCAGGCAGGTGACGGGCGGCCCGCCGGGCCATCGCCTCAGGCCGCTGCACTGCGCTGCCATTGACTCCGCCTGTCCGTGCGTTTGAGCGGCTGTCGACCGCGTCCGCAAGCGCCTTGCCCAAGGTTGACGGGCTTGGGAAGGACGGTGACGGCAACGTTCTGATCGACCGGCGTTTCTCCTCGGCAACCACCGTATTTTACAGCTAAAGCTACCGTAGGCTGTCATACATACGTAAGCGTAGACTACGGTACATTTCCCAGCAGCTCTGGCCATTCAAGGTTGAAATCGCATTACTTGTACCTTACGTGTGTTGCATACCTATCCGGCGTTAGCTGATACCGATCGTTTTCTTTAGGCGTGCTGTCAGTGTCGTATTAGATCTCTCTAAAAACGGGAAGCAGTGAACCGTCTAGAAACTTGGTGAGCATTTGCAAAGGGCCCGATAACCTACAGAATGTTTTTGTTCTACGAAGTTATTCTCCTGTCTGTTACTTAAAAATAAACAGATTTATAGCTGAATTGAAATTGCCAATGTTTAATTCGGTCTTTATTCGAAAACTTTCGATTTGTATCGTGAAAGCCGGCCGGTGTGGCTGAGCGGTTCTAGGCGCTTCAGTCTGAAACCGCGCGACCGCTACGGTCGCAGGTTCGAATCCTGCCTCGGGCATGGATGTGTGTAATGTCCTTAGGCTAGTTAGGTTTAAGTAGTTCTAAGTTCTAGGGGACTTGATGTCCTCATATTTTAAGTCTCATAGTGCTCAGAGCCATTTGAACCATTTTTTGTATCGTGTGACAGAGCGATGTTGTAGTAAAACTAAAGAAAACATACAGATTTATCATACAGCGCTAGAAAACGCTGTTTCCTCAACAAGAAATTTAAAAAACCTGCAAAACAATAATATAACAAACATCGCTTCAACTTACATAAAACAAATTTCCGTTATTCATAAACAACTCTCGTATTTATCAATGATAACAGGAAAATCTTGATGAACTCGTGATGAACAACTCTTTTGATTCAAAATGGTTCAAATGGCTCTGAGCACTATGGGACTTAACTTCTGAGGTCATCAGTCCCCTAGAACTTAGAACTACTTAAACCTAACTAACCTAAGGACATCACACACACCCATGCCCGAGGCAGGATTCGAACCTGCGACCGTACCGGTCGCGTGGTTCCAGACTGTAGCGCCTAGAACTACTCGGTCACACCGGCCGGCAACATTCTATTGAGTACAAAATAACAACAATAACTATATATATTTTTTATGTTTGTGCATGTAAACTGCACTTGCATCAAAAGTAACTGACTCGGTTACACAGACCGAGCGACGTGGCGCGGTCGTTAGCACACTGGACTCGCATTCGAGAGGACGACGCTTCAAACCCACGTGCTGCCATCCATTTTTAGGATTTGCGTGATTTCCCTAAATTACTCCTAGCAAATGCCGGGATGGTTCATTCGAAAGGGCACAGCCGATTTCCCTCCACGTCCTCGATACAATCGGAGCTTATGCTCTGTCTCTAATGACGATTTCGACGGGACGTTAAACCCAATCTTCCTTCCTTCCTTTCGCTTACACAAAAGCGCAGAAGTTACGCGATCAACTAATTTTTTTACTTATAAACCTCCTATAAGGATATAAAATACACAGCAGACTAACACCGAATGATGTGCAGTTCTAATTATGTGCCGGCCGTTGTGGCCGTGCGGTTCTAGGCGCTACAGTCTGGAACCGCGTGACCGCTACGGTCGCGGGTTGGAACCTGCCTCGGGCATGGATGTTTGTGATGTCCTTAGGTTAGTTAGGTTTAACTAGTTCTAAGTTCTAGGGGACTAATGACCTCAGCAGTTGAGTCCCATGGTGCTCAGAGCCATTTGAACCATTTTTGTTAAGTCCCATAGTGCTCAGAGCCACCCCTCATTCTAATTATGTGCAAAGCAAACGGAAGTCGTAGGTCACCAATTTCTCTCTCCCACATTCATTTACGTTTCTTCCCCTACTAATACTGCTGGTAACCCTACCACTTACTATGTCATTTATGTTGTGTACCAAAACTACCGAAACCTAGTTCTGGTAGAGCGCAACTCTACCCTGTTTTAACACCTTTTTATTGTCCGCCCCCGGTAGCTGAATGGTCAGCGCGACAGAATGTCAATCGTAAGGGCCCGTGTTCGATTCCCGACTGGGTCGGGGATTGGGTGTTGTGTTGTCCTCATCATTATCATTTCATACCCATCGACGCGCAAGTGGCGACGCCGAAGTGGCGTCAAATCGAAAGACTTGCACCCGGCGGACGGTCTGCCCGACAGGAGGCCCTAGTCACACGACGTTTACATTTTTCCTTTTTATTAGGTCACTATGTTGTCTGAGTGTCCAGCACAGATTTTGCAACAGATTTTAAACTAATATTCCGTTGATCTAGACATGTGAATTTTTAAAAAAACACCTGAGGAGTAGATGGCAATGGAGTAGTGTGAGGGTAAGATTCACGTACCTCTAATAGGGGAGGGGATGGGGATGAAAACGGTGTGATAAGAAAGTGTAATGCAGAGTTCCACTTATTTATCCTTAGTCGGTGTTGCTGCTCGATGGCTGGCTCAGCTCATTGCGTCATAGCCCTGCAGGCGAAATGTGGGTAAATTACCGGCTGCAGAAAGTGTCTGCAACAAGTCATTCGATTTGTAGGTGCATTTCTGTAATGCCTGGAACAATTTCTACCAGACTGGGAAACAGGTATCAATTGCAGTCTGAAGATAAATAAATCAATAAATACTGTGACAGTAAGATCCCCGTGGTACCCCTACAGCTTGACGTTGAGGGTGAAATGAGATGATATATAAGCATATCTCAGGGACACCTGGAGAAATTTCAAAGGAAGTCCATGGTTCTGTCTCTCTCTCTCTCTCTCTTTTCCTGCCCTTTGTGTGAATCCCGTCGGAATATTGCATTTTAAATTCAGTCTTCCAAATTAACTTCTAATAGTTTTATTATATTTCGTACTACAGGCGTTTTTCGGCACTATTGCCGTTGTCCAGTAGACCTGTGAATATTAAAACAGGTAAATTTCGCCTACTTATGCGCTATTTGTATATGGAGTTAACTGTACATGTATACTTACGTGTATCTGAGCGAGACGTACCTATTGCATCACTGATGAATATTTTTGTCGATTGTCACTGTTTTTATGGTGGTAAAATCAAATCACGTAATAATTTGACAGCTAGTTGACTGTTCTCAATAATTCTGTACTAAGGCGCTGCAGTTATGGACTGTGCGGCTGGTCCCTGCGGAGATTCGAGTCCTCCCTCGGGCATGGGTGTGTGTTTGTCCTTAGGATAATTTAGGTTAAGTAGTGTGTAAGCTTAGGGACTGATGACCTTAGCAGTTAATTCCTATAAGATTTCGCACACATTTGAACATTTTTTGAATGATGCTGTGTGTTTACGAAGTGGCTATAGCCAGTCATCGGTACTGTTTGAGTTACACATAATGTAGTTGTTAGTGTAATCCTAGAGTGTTAATTTTTTATCCATTGTCGTGTTCCAGAATTTCAGTAAAATTTTCTAGGTAACTGGTGTACACATGGCTCGTTTTACTACATTCTTATTCACTCGCTCTCCTATCTGTCTGTGCGGTACAAATTTTGTGTTGATTTTAAACTAACTTCCCGATAAGTTAGAGACTTGAACAAAGTAGCTCAGAACTGGATGACGATGCAATATCAACTTGCTTTCTTGTGTGGCGTGTAGCGGAGGGTACTTTGTTTCCACTCTCCTTTCCCCATGAGGTGGAGACTCGAAACTTATAAAATAGCTCAGAATTGGATAACATTGCAGTATTAACTCGCTTTCTTGTCTAGCGTGTGGCGGAGGGGGCTTTCTGTACCGCTACCATTTGCCCCTTTTCCTTCGCAGTTGTTAGGAAGCCTCCGTGTGAACTCGAATCTCTTTAATTTTTTATCATTCAATGGAGGCTTTCACTACTGGATGTCATAGTTGCTGGTAAGTCTTCCGGGCTGTATGACGGTGGTCCAAGAAATTTACCGTGACATTCTATTATCCACGGCTGTAAAGAGAAGCCATCAAATACATAAAATTGAGGATAATTTTAAAAGTAAAAAAAGCTGTGAAACTTAGCGAAATATGAACAGTGGCTCCGCAAATCGGTAGATCAGTTTTTAGCCTTGACAGGCGACAGTCGATAATCAAGTTTTACCTCTGTCAATGATTATCTCTGCTGTTCACGTGTAAACTATACCACACCCATTTTACAAAATATTTAAGTCGCTTTCCGACGTCCGACTGGTCAATCACAAGACAGCGGTGCCATGAGCACCTCCGACGAAATCCAATCCAGCTCTGAAAGAAACGACAGGAGCCATAAAGTTTGTTGGGCCACGGCCATACCACCCGGAAGACTCACCAACAATCTATAGCTTTTACTTTCACGGTCTTCTCTCGAGATAAACGTAGGAAGAAGCAATGTATTACCTGACTCAGATAAAGAGAAACACAAATAAACCTGCTGTTTGCCACGTTCCTCTGGTGTAACCTCATCAGGTGTTTGAAATCGATTGAAGAATGTCACGCACACAAGACTAAAAAGAATAAATTAATTATTGAAATGAAAATAAATGTTTAATGTAACACTTTTTACGTCGTACTAAAAATATAAAATAATATCAGCCAGACCCATTCAGATTTCTATTCAAATGCAGACAGTTTTGAAATTTTGTGATTTTGAATTTTTAATAGTTATAATAATACTTGTAAGATTTATATTGAGAAACGTAGGATACTTAACCCATACCCCGTATTGGGTTGGTGCATAAGTTCGTAGTGTTTTTCTGTAAGTTTAATAAACAGAACAGTTTCACGTAACAGCGACTTCAGTCGTTAATAATATGTTCTCCTATTTACAACAGACTACCAGCGCCGGGATAACTTTTCGAATCGGCGACTGTACAAATCACGCCGGCCGGAGTGGCTGAGCGGTTCTAGGCGCTACAGTCTGGAACCGTGCGACCGCTACGGTCGCGGGGACGTTCGAATCCTGCCTCGGGCATGGATGTGTGTGATGTCCTTAGGTTAGTTAGGTTTAAGTAGTTCTAAGTTCTAGGGGACTGATGACCTCCCATAGTGCTTAGAGCCCTCGTGGGTATGCAGCCGGATTTCAAGTCAAAACGACACAAAATTTCGTCGGTCAAACTGCCCATCATCTGCAGATGAGGTCCTGCTCGTGCTCACTGTGAGTCTCGTCGAAATGATGCTACGGGAGATAATTACGAGAACTGCGCTCAGTGAAGTTTACACCCATACAAAACTGTGAAATTTACGCTCATTATTCCTGGAAACTACTTACCCACTATTTAACAATGAAATTCGTCAAACAGTCGTGCAATTGAAGTGTTATTTGTATTTTCGCTACCAGTTTCGGCAATTCGTTATGCCATCTTCAGGCCCCATACGAAGCTCTAAAAATTGATAGACATTGGCATACTGGTGCCAATACCGATCATTTTTGAGTGTCGCATATGGGGCCTGAAAATGGCATAATGAACTGCAGAAACTGGTAGCGAAAATAAAATAAATTAATAACTCATTTGCGTGGTTGCTTGGGAATTTCATTGTTAAATATTTGACCAGCCGCTGTCCCATGTCCATAATGGATCACAGAGACTTCCCCAGTAACTAACGGCCTAGCTGCATCCCGAGAGTTCTCTTTAGGTGCCCGCAGTGAGATGCGGTGTCGCCCTATCCGAAACGCGTCGACCCCGTCATGCAAATAACCAGCAGCGGAAGGGAAACACCTACTGCTGGAATAACAGCACCGCCAAATATCGACGTAACGTTGTACGATATGTCCTCTTACAAACGCATGTGGCGTTGGTCCTAGTTGTTTTAACATTTGAATCATACTTTTTTTCTTTTATGATATTTATTTTATCTTAATATGAAAATCTTTATCCATTGTCGGCTTAAATATTTCTTTTGGTTGTGGTTACGTAAGTTATTTTATGGTGCATACTGTGTCCTTTTAAACTATATCTTACTCAATATACATTATTAGATGATCTTCCACATCGCAATAATGACAAGATATGTAGAATTGTCCAGGAGTGCTGTACCTATTTAATACTCGCACCACTGCGAAGATAAATGCCAGGATGGTCACAAACAGTCTGAAAGGCTTATGAAGGAGTTGCGGACTAGGTTGTGGCGAGAAATAATTGCTACGAAAAAAAAAAAAATTCGATTCGTTTCGCCGTTTCCGTGTTAATTAGTATTGAAGCTAGCCAGTCGGACTAATGGGCGCTCAAGTTCAAGTGGCCCGCTAGAGACGTTGTCGCCAAAAGTATTACGCGGAACCTGGGACATTATTAAGGATCGACCCCGAGCCAAAGCTGAGCGATCTTGGTGCACTGTTATGTGACTAAGAAAACAACTGACACTAAATGTACCTGGCGGGCCGCCTGAATTTGCGCACTCAATGGCAGGATTGGCTGACTTCAGTAATAATTAGCTGGGAAACGGCGCAACGTATGAAATTTTTTTCTTAATAATTGTTTCTCAGCACAACGCTCTTAGCAGCCTTTCAGACCGTTCCTAACTGCCGGCCCGTGTGGCCGAGCGGTTCTAGGCGCTTCAGTCTGGAACCGTACGACTGCTACGGTCGCAGGTTCGAATCCTGCCTCGGGCATGGATGTGTGTGATGTCCTTAGGTTAGTTAGGTCTAAGTAGTTCTGAGTTCTAGGGGACCGATGACCTCAGATGTT
The DNA here is from genome assembly GCF_023864345.2 of Schistocerca serialis cubense. Lineage (NCBI taxonomy): Eukaryota > Metazoa > Arthropoda > Insecta > Orthoptera > Acrididae > Schistocerca > Schistocerca serialis. The sequence continues at coordinate 168,345,205 of NC_064644.1, read as the reverse complement.
AAGTCCCATAGTGTTAAGAGCCATTTGAACCATTTTTTGTTCCTAACCACTCTGTATAATACTCGTATTTCTAGTGCAGATTATTTTGAGATTATGGCAGTCACTTTTCCTATGTGTTTAACGGAAGACATGATTCATTTCCGTTTCGCAGATAATTTTCTTATCGTATTGTGTTGACGTGTTGATATTTATGCGAAAACAGTGCAGCCATACTGCACAATTTGTCGTGAATATGAGATGCTGTACAACTTGTCAAGATACATACTATCTAATTAACCACATTTATGCTGTACATTATTTTCCCATTGAATGGCATATGTTTTTGACCGTTTAAACCATAGTATGCCCATCTTGTTAGACACGAGACTTAAAATATTGAGTGTCATGTAATATTTTGTGTAATGTAATATCTTGTATAGACACCTTTTATTAACCTGACACGTTCCACATCATTACGATGTGTCGCATTCATGATCTATGGAACAAGTACTAATCTAATCTCACTATCTTGCGTCTTCTGTCTCGTGATAGTGTACAAAATTGTTAACCAAATTACCTTGCAATTAACCACGTACGTTTCAACATTGTGACTTTTCTTCTGCAGTGTGTTGCCGAAGATCGGCTTGAGGACCGGCACCAGTCCAGCATAGTGAATGTAAATAAGTACATCCTACTAGGCAGCTGATGCTGACAATTTTTTCCTCGTGAAGTTCACATGAGATAAATTCATTAAGAAATCGGAAAATGTAAGTAGCTTAGCCGACATTGTGTAAAATAATCTTGATAGATACAGCTTTTTTTCTCTCACAAGCTTTTGGATGGTACGACTGCAATGAGAAAATGTGGGGAAATAACAGGAAACGGGTCTTTTCGTTCCGTTATTAAAGTGTTATCGTGTCATCAAAACAAATAACAACGACACCCTAATAGGACGTCCGCTTTTTGGAACAGAAAATGCTAGCCAGATATCCGATAACAGATGTTCATTAGCGACTGCTGAAATCGTGTTACTAGTTGCTGCTTTTGTCTCTCGTGCCGGGAATCGGACAATGAGAGAAATTAGACCGGCTGAGAGCGGTGCAAATGGAACAGCTACCTCCTATTTCCGTTGTTTTGAAACCGGGCTCTGCTTTCAACGCTTTCCACTTAAAGAGTAAAGTGCTAAGTTCTGTGTGTAGTTTAATGTTCTGCAATTGTAACCGGTTGTGTGGCACTGTTCGGTTTATATCTGTAACGGAAATACGTACGACTTCAGTAATGTAGCTATTAAACACCGTCGTACCAGTAGTTAACCATTTTTTATTTCTGTTTTCACGCGTGATACTTTTAAAGCGGCGTTGTTACATTGCACTGTTGATGTTGAGCGAGAAGGGGCACATCCGACGGTTTACGATGTCCGTTATTAAGGTTAATTTGTAAGGATGAAATCAAAAGTAGACATTTTTCTTTCGGTGATCGTGATCGCAGTGGAAAGGTAAAAAATTACGTGGATTTTCTTGATCGTTGTAAATGAAACTAGGCGGGCTGAACGGAAGAGAAGAGGCGTGTTATGTGCCAATTGTAAACTACATGTGAACACAAAAATTCAAAAGATGTCAACGTAGAAAGGAGTAAGAATCCCCCACGTCGACTACCGAATTTCAGCCTGCGTTGAGAAGCGTTCCAGTGCTGCGGTAGTATCGTTACGGTTGGCGGCTCCAGTTATTATTCAACGTAAGGTGAATGAAATTTCACTGGAGTGCCTATATAACGATACACAAATTCAAATCACACGAAGAATTGACAGTAATATTGTCCTAGCATCTTCAGATGACTTCCATAATTAGTTTATAAACATTACAAAATATTTTAAAAAAGGATTAAATTAAACAAGACATCGATAATAAATTGTATATACGTAGGTTGGAACTTAAATAGTGGCAAATCTGGTGTGGAGACGCTATGCAATGGAATCTACTATTATCGGTGATAGCACACGTTTTTGACATACCTGTCTTACCTCCGAGCAAATGGACTCGCCCGTCCCACGTCACCGGCGTGCGCAGAATCGAGGGAAACACAGTCACTCTTGAGCGAACGGTCTAACGTAACGATGTTACTATGTTTTCGAAACAGGAACAACGGAGTTGGATCAAGATTGAATGTGCAGAGGTCGTGCAGCACGACAGTTTCATCAAGGTCTTCAAGAGGCGTGCGGGGAATCGGCATTGCCGTAAAGAACAGTGGCACGTTGAGTAAAAGCCTTCAACGAAGGCCGGCAAACTGTGACAGACATGCATCGGGCAGGTCCTCCTAACGTCTCTGAAGAAGAAGTGCTTGCTGTTGCCACGTTAGTGGACAGTGATCGATGCCATACGATTCGTGAGCTCGCCTACGAAACCGGATTAGCATCCTGATGGAACGCCTGGGCATGCGAAAAACTGCATCACGATGGGTTCCGCAGGGCTTGACGGAAATGCAGAAATGTATGCGTTACGACGCTGCTCAGACGCACTTGGAGCGCTATGAGCGCGAAGGAGAGGCTTTCTTACGCCGTTCGTAGCACAGGATGAGACATGGGCCACATCGTACGAGCCAAAATTGAAACGCCAATCCAATGAATGACGCCATTATGGGTCGCCGCGAAAGTGCGTCAGAGCCCCAGTGTGGTGAAAGTTATGGTGATTCTCGTGTACGACTGTGATGATGTTATCCTGACGCATTACGTTCCTCCATGTCAGACCGACAATGCACAGTATTACTGTTCGTTTTTGGAGCATCACCTGCGACCAGCTTTGCGAAAGAAGCGGCTACACTTTCTGCGCAACCCACCCATCATTTTGCACGACAATGCGCGGGCGCATACAGCGCAAGCTGTGGCTGCTCTGTTCGGTCGATGGGACTGGGAAGTACTGTACCATTCACCATACTCCCCGGACTTAAGTCGTTGTGACTTTGATTTGATTCCGAAGATGAAGGAACCGCTTCGTGGCATTCGCTTCAGAACTGTTCCAGAGATTCGACAGGCAGTAGACCGCTCCATTCGCACCATCAACAGAACAGGCTCTGCTAACAGTATACTAGGGCATTCCACATCGCTGGCAACGTGTTCTACACAACGCTGGTGACTACTTTGAAGGACAGTAACATGTGCAAACATGTAACTCTTTTGTATCGGTTGTGAATAAATAGTTGCCACTATTTAAGTTCCAACCCTCGTACATTCTAACACAGCAAAAAGATGGGGCACCACGAAGGAATTATCCGAATGAGACGGAAATCGGTAGCTATGATGTACATTACTGACAGACAAATGATTACAATTTCAGAAAAATTGGATGATGTATTCTAGAGAAAGAGCTTCACAAATTGAGCAAGTCAGTAACTTGTTGGTCCACGTCTGGCCCTTATGCAAGCAATCATTGGATGTTCTCCTGAGGGATACAGTACCAAATTGTGTCCGATTGGCATGTTAGAACGTCGGAAACCCGAGCTAGAGGCCCCGCCCACAACGCGCCACACGTCCTCAACTGGGGAGATCCGGCGACCTTGCTGGTCAAGGTGGGCATTGGCAAGCACCAAGACAGGAAGTAGAAACTCTCGTCGTCTGCGGGGAGGAATTATGTTGCTCAAATGTAAGCGCAAGGAGGTTTGCCATGAACGGCCACAAAACGGGGTGTGAAGTATCGTTGACGTATCGCTGTGCTGTAAGCTGTCGCGGATATGCAGGGTGGTCCATTGATAGTGACCGGGCCAAATATCTCACGAAATACGCATCAAACGAAAAACTACAAAGAACGAAACTCGTCTAGCTTGAAGGGGGAAGCCAGATGGCGTTATGGTTGGCCCGCTTGATGGCGCTGCCATAGGTCAAACGGATATCAACTGCGTTTTTTAAAGTAGGAATCCCCATTTTTTATTACATATTCGTGTAGTACGTAAAGAAATATGAATGTTTTAGTTGGACCACTTTTTTTGTTTTGTGTTAGATGGCACTGTAATAGTTACAAACGTATAAGTACGTGGTATCACGTAACATTCCGCCAGTGCGGTCGGTATTTGCTTCATGATACATTACCCGCGTTAAAATGGACCGTTTACCAATTGCGGAAAAGGTCGATATGGTGTTGATGTATGTCTATTGTGATCAAAATACCCAAGTGTGCTATGTATGCTGCTCGTATTCTGAACGCATCATCCAAGTGTCCGGACCGTTCGCCGGATAGTTACGTTACTTAAGGAAACAGGAAGCGTTCAGCCACATGTGAAACGTCAGCCACGACCTGCGACAAATGATGATGCCCAGGTAGTTGTTTTAGTTGCTGTCGCGGCTAATCCGCACATCAGTAGCAGACAAATTGCGCGAGAATCGGGAATCTCAAAAACGACGGTATTGAGAATGCTACATCAACATCGATTGCACCCGTACCATATTTCTATGCACCAGGAATTGCATGGCGACGACTTACAACGTCGTGTACAGTTCTGCCACTGGGCACAATAGAAATTACGCGACGATGACAGATTTTTTGCACGCCTTCTATTCAGCGACGAAGCGTCATTCACCAACAGCGGTAACGTAAACCGGCATAATATGCACAATTAGGCAACGGAAAATCCACGGTGGCTGCGACTAGTGGAACGTCAACGACCTTGGCGGGTTAATGTATGGTGCGGCATCATGGGAGGAAGGATAATTGGTCCCCATATTATCGATGGCAATCTAAATGGTTCAATGCATGCTGATTTCCTACGTAATGTTCTACCGATGTTACTAGAAGATGTTTCACTGCGTCCGCAGCTCGTGGTCGTGCGGTAGCGTTCTCGCTTCCCACGCCCGGTTTCTTGGGTTCGGTTCCCGGCGGGGTCAGGGATTTTCTCTGCCTCGTGATGACTGGATGTTGTGTGATGTCCTTCGGTTAGTTAGGTTTAAGTAGTTCTAAGTTCTAGGGGACTGATGACCATAGATTTTATGTGCCATAGTGCTCAGAGCCATTTGAGCCATTTTTTTGTTTCACTGCATGACAGAATGGCGATGTACTTCAAACATGATGGATGTCGGGCACATAGCTCGCGTGCGGTTGAAGCGGTATTGAATAGCATATTTCATGACAGGTCTATTGGTCGTCGAAGCACCTTACCATGGCCCGCACGTTCACCGGACCTGACCTCCCCGGATTTCTTTCTGTGGGGAAAGTTGAATGATATTTGCTATCGTGATCCACCGACAACGCCTGACCGCATTGTCAATGCGAACATTACGGAAGGCGAACTACTCGCTGTTGAGATGAATGTCGTTACACGTCTTACCAAATGCATTGAGGTTGATGGACATGATTTTGAGCATTTATTACATTAATGTGGTATTTACAGGTAATCACGCTGTTACAATATGCGTTCTCAGAAATGGTAAGTTCACAAAGGTACATGCTTCACATTGGAACAAACGAAATAAAATGTTCAGACATACCTACGTTCTGTATTTTAATTTGAAAAAGCTACCTGTTACCAGCTGTTCGCCTAAAATTGTGAGCCATATATTTGTGACTATTACAGCGCCATCTATCACAAAGCGAAAAAAGTGGTCCAATTAAAACATTCATATTTCTTTACGTACTACACGAATATGTAGTAAAAAATGGGGGTTCCTATTTAAAAAAATCGCAGTTGATATCAGTTTGACCTATGGCAGCGCCATCTAGCGGGCCAACCATAGCACCATCTGGTTTCCCCCTTCAAGCTAGACAAGTTTCGTTCTTTGTAGTTTTTTCGTTTGACGCTTATTTCGTGAGATATTTGGCCCGGTCACGATCAATGGACCACCCTGTATATATATAATTATATCAGTTTACATCGTTTGTCATTTACATTAAATGTTGTAATCTATCTACGAGAGAGAGAGAGAGAGAGAGAGAGTGGGGGAGGAGGCTATATTTTCATTTACAGACACCATCATTCAGTTTCAAATTTTTTATGACAATTACTGAATCTAAGTATAATAAGAAAACACGTGATTGTCGTCATCTGTGTATCGTCGCATAGTGTAACGGCTGCCTGAACAGAAATATCGCAATATGAGCGGTTGTGCGCATTGGACTACAATTGTTGATAAGGGAAAAAGAAAATTAAATATTTTCGCATTAATTTCTAATGTACGCCGAAAGTGATTCAAATGTGCGGGTATCAGGCACATATGCCTTATCATTAGCGTTTGAAAGCTATATAATACGTGAAACTCTCAGATAAAGAAAGGTACCGCAGATAACACCGATTCAAGAAATACTTACGACATGCGGCTTCCTTGTTCCTCAAGCCAACACTTCGACCGTTCTCAAAGTTCGAAAGAGGGAGATACGTCTCATGCATACGCTCAGTTACAACTTGCTAGGAAGTTCGAATTCGAAAGTACTTCGTATTCATGTGTATTCCTTATTTATTCGAGCGTTTGCTGCAGCACAACGGCACACCGTTAGCGTTCTGCCGATAGAAGTGCTAAAGTGGAATGCTCCTGCATTACATTCCTCCTGTTCATACAGAAATGTGATGGGGACTTTTAGTGTTCACGACATCCGTTAACAATTTCGTAGATTACATCAGCAGCGGAGTGAGACTATTGGCAGACAACGCTGTTGTACACAGAGAGGTGCCGTCATCGGGGAAGGTTTCTGTGTACTGAAGGAGAACATACAAATTATCAGCGTTCCGTGTCATGTTTCACAGCTGACTCACAAGATAAATATGAACTGTTTCACCCCATTATACACGAGGGCCAGGCACAGTAGTCAGATGCTTACGCATTACTGCCCGCATCGACTTAAAAGCAAGTATAATTGTTGGAAAAGCTGACGGTTCGTGCAGCGGATCGGTAGGAACTGTGCACGCTTCGAGCAAGTCATCGAGTTTACTCTGTCAGATGTGCCAACAGTTACAGTAACATCCAGACCAAGCCTTCTTCTTATTGGCTGGATCGTATTGCCTGCTCCAATTACACGTTTCACTCGGTTGTGAGGCAAATACTGGAAATATAAACTCCCTTCTGTCCCATTACCAGCTCGCCTGGTTTTTGGCTGAGAACATGGGGCTCTGCAATGTGTCCCACCTCTAACATCCTGCCCCCACTGTTCACCATCACCATCATCTTCTTCTTCTTCTTCTTCTTCTTCTTCTTCTTCACTTTCAGGGATTTCTCTACTAATAACCATTTGTGTGTGTGTGTGTGTGTGTGTGTGTGTGTGTGTGTGCGTGCGCGTGCGCGCGCATTCGGTGATGGTACTAACGAAGCTCTCCTCTATCCTATAATCTTTTTATATTCTTCTTAAAAGACAAGAAAATTTTATTTATATTTCAACCTTAAATTATTGTTATTTTGAAAAGTATCATTCTTTGTAAATACTGTAGTTAAAAGAAAAGAAAACTAAAAAGATGAAAAACGAAAATTGTAAGATTTACGACCTGTTTTAAACATCAGGTAACAGGCCTATAATTTGGCAATAAATAAATAATTTCAGGGATTAGCTAATTGCCTTTTCGGTCTTCTAAGGTTATTGTCGAACCCATCTTATTTTACGCCTGACAGGGTTTTTTCGTCCACTCGGATTGTACCTCCATAATTGTTTCTTCAGTTTTTCTTGTTGTGCCGGCTGCTGTGGCCGAGCGGTTCTAGGCGCTTCAGTCGGGGACCAAGCGGCTGCTACGGTCGCAGGTTCGAATCCTGCCTCGGGCATGGATGTGTGTGATGTCCTTAGGTTAGTTAGGTTTAAGTAGTTCTAATTCTGGACGACTGATGACCTCAGATGTTAAGTCCCATAGTGTAAGTTGAACCTTTTTTTTCTTGTTGCGTTCTGCTCACGTGCTCGTTCTCCTTCTGTAGTTCTCTGCTGTGTTGTTTACACTTCAAAATTTAGTTTTTGTATAACTTTTTCATTCAAAATCTGGTCTTGGCGTGTGCAGCATTTCACGGTTCTGAGGAACTTCATTTCAGTTGCCAGTGTTAGGATCGTTACTGTGCACAACACGCACTCTAAGACAAAAAACGACGCACCATGGAGGAATTATCCGAATGGGACGAATATCAATAGATTTGCTATACATGTGCAGACAAACAAATGATTCCAATTTCAGAAAAAAAATGATTTAGTCAAGAGAAAGAGTTTCAGAAATTGAACCAGTCAGTACGCGTTGGTCCATCTCTAGTCCCTATGCAAGCACGGAATGGCATTGAATGATAGAGTTGTTGGATGCCCTACTGAAGGATGTTGTGCCAAATTCTGTCCAAGTGGCTCGTTACACAGTCAGAATCCAGAGCTGGTTTGACGGCCCTGCCCATAATCCTCCAAATGTTCTCAATTGTGGAGATATCCGGCGACCTAGGTGCCCAAGGTAGGGTTGGGAAGGCGCGAAGGCAAGCGGTAGAAGCTCACGCCGTGGGCGGGCGGGAATTATCTTGCTAAAAAATCAGTCTAGGATAGCTTGCAATGAAGGAAAAGAAAACGGGGTGTAGAATACCGTCGACGTACCGCTCTGCTGTAAGGGTCCCGCAGATAGCAACCAAAGAGATTCTGCTATGAAAAGAAATGGCACCCCAGACTGGAGTATAATTGTCTTCAGTGATGGAGTCGCGCTACGAACTGAGCTCCAGTGCCCAGCGAAGATGTGTCTGGAGATGCCCCAGACAGCGATGGGATGCTAACCTGCCTGTTGCCTGCCATACTGTCCGACAACGAACAGGAATAGTCTGGGGTGCCATCTATTTTCAAGGTAGGACCTCTTTGCTTGTCATGCGCAGCACCCTTACAGCACAGCGATTTATCGACCATGTTCTACACCCGTTTTGTTGCCCTTCATAACAAACCATCCTAGGCTGATATTTCATCAAGATAATGCCCGCCCCCACACGGCGAGAATTTCTACTACTCGTCTTCGTGCTTGTCAAACCCTACTTTGGCCACCAAGGTCGGCGGGCCTCTCCCCAAGTTGAGGACGTTTAGAGCATTATGGGCAGAGCCCTCCAAACATCTCGGGATTTTGACAATCGAACGCGCCAGTTGGACGCAGTTTTTCGAGATGTCCTCGAGGAGGACATCCAGCAACTCTGTCAATCAGTGCCTAGCCGAATAACTGCCTGCATAATGGACAGAGGTAGACCATCACGTTGTTGACTGGCTCAAATTGTGAATCTCTAGCCGGCCGGTGTGGCCGTGCGGTTCTAGGCGCTTCAGTCTGGAACCGCGCGACCGCTACGGTCGTAGGTTCGAATCCTGCCTCGGGCATGGATGTGTGTGATGTCCTTAGGTTATTTAGGTTTAAGTAGTTCTAAGTTCTAGGGGACTGATGACCATAGATGTTAAGCCCCATAGTGCTCAGAGCTATTTGAACCATTTTTTTTGTGAATCTGTTTCTTTTTCTGGAATTGTAACCATTTGTTTGTCTGTGCAAGTGCATCACATCAACCCATTTCCGTCCCATTTGGATATTTCCTTCGTGGTGCGTCTTTTTTTAAAAAAAGTATATATAAATTATTTAGTGGATAACATCGGAAGCTCTCTGAGGTTGTTTGCAGTTGATGAGAAAGGTGGCAATGTCAGAACACTGTAGCGGACTGCAGGAGGACCTGCAGAGGATTGATTAGTGGTGAGAGGACTGGCAGTTGACGCAGATTACAAATAAATGTGAACTATTGCGTATAAGAAGTGTAAGAAAATCATTTCTGTACCACTGCTGACAAATTGAAACAGTAAGTACCATAAAATATTAAGAAATAACTGTCCGGACCGACCTTAAGTGTAATGACCACATAAAACAAATAGCACCGAAAGCAGATGCCGCACTGAAGTTCATACGAAGAATCTCAAGGAAATGTAATTCACCGACGAAAGAAGTGGCTTACAAAACCTTACAAAACACTTGACCGATCGAGGTGTCGCAGTGGTTAGCACACTGGACTCGCATTCGGGAGGACGACGGTTCAATCCCGCGTCCGGCCATCCTGATTTAGGATTTCCGTGATTTCCCTAAATCGCTCCAGGCAAATGCCGGGATGGTTCCTTTGAAAGGGCACGGCCGACTTCCTTCCCCGTCCTTCTCTAACCCGATGAGACCGAGGACCTCGCTGTTTGGTCTCTTCCCCTAAAACAACCAAACCCAACAAAACACTTGTTCGACCCAGTCTTTAATATTGCTTACCTATGTGGACGCTTACCAGGTTGTATTATGAGAAAAGATAGACAACAACCAACGAAGAGCGGCGCGTTTTGACACGGAATTGTTTAGTCAACAAATTATTTTCTCCCACGTATGTCTCGCGAAATGACCACTACGAGAAATTTCGAGAAAATCGGGCCAGTTCGGAGATCTATGGAGTCATTCTTCACGCCCACCGTTCGCAAATGGAACAGCGAATGGGTATCAGATAATGATACCAGAAATTCCTCCCATAACGCACCGTCAGGTGGCTTGCGGAGTATGGAAATAGATGTAGGCCTAGATGTAGATACAGTTTGTGCGAACCAAAGTTTCACTCTCGTACAGCAGAGATGTGATGGCCATAGTTTTATAAAACTTTATTTTTGTTTCCTTTCTAATTATGTTCTTTAAGATTGTATTAAGAGCTCCAGTTCTTCTCTGATATGAAACTGACGGCGCTTGCTTTTTACATGTCTAGTTTGCCGGTAGCATAAAAATGGTTCAAATGGCTCTGAGCACTATGGGACTCAACTTCTGAGGTCATTAGTCCCCTAGAACTTAGAATTACTTAAACCTAACCAACCTAAGGACATCACACATACCCGTGCCGGAGGCAGGATTCGAACCTGTGACCGTAGCGGTCTCGCGGTTCCAGGCTGCAGCGCCTAGAATCGCACCGCCACCGGTAGCGTATTTGGTTTCCTAAATAATTAAAACTGTATCTGTTATTGAGAACACTCTTTGATATAATTGTGTCAACTGCTTTAAGTGACGTTACCTTCGTTTTACTAATTGAGATCCATTCCATCCTTCCTGGAAATGGGGCGGGGGGGGGGGGGGGGGGGACAACAACGCCGACGTATGGCAGATTCAGTGGAGGAATTTTTGTGAAATGTCAATCATCACCGAACGAGGGCGAACTGCCATCTACAGTAACCTTGTGTATTGAGCATTCCGGTGTTCTTGCTAAACAAAACTGCCAGGAAAGGAGGGGGAGAGAGGAAGCAAGGGGGCAGAGAGAGAGAGAGAGAGGGAGGGGGGGGGGGGAAGGGATCACCCTCTCGGTGATAAAAGAGCAGTGGATCGTCACAAATTGATCAAAGCAATTGCTTTACAAGCAAACTGTTAGCGAAGATCTGGATGAGATATGGCGTGCTGACTAAGCGAATCATGAGCAGCTCTAAGCCTTTCTAACTGATGCCATTTTGTGACGACATGCGTGTCATATGTGGAAAGTGTAAATGTTTTACTGTAGCTGACTGTGATGAATACATGTGGAGTGTACTGTCACGTTTTAGTTATTGAGAATGATGATGATGATGATGATGATGATGATGGTGATAGATGGGATAAGGTGAAGCAACGCTGTGCGACCGTCTTATCACGACCAGCAACACGACCAGCAAACTGCAGGGACATTTAGGGGAAATATTACGGTTTAATGTCCCGTTGTCCACAGGCTCATTAGAGAAGCAGGGAGATAAGGAACACAACTCACCACATCGGCGCGCGGTCTGACGAGAAGGAACATTAGAATGTTACCTCCTTTCCGCTTGCCGGCAAATACTTACTGGCGATGGAAATTCCTTGTCCCTCCAGGAATAGACCTAACTGCCAGGATGGTCGAGCACTGCTGCATTAGCGTGCGCTAGCGACGTTGGCTACGGTGGGGATACGTTGCTTTTGAAAGATGCTAATTGGCGGAAGCTCAGATTATCTCGCGAAAATATGTTTACGTAACTTAAACCCGCTTTGCAGTGAAAAAGTCTTGAGATATTCTGAGACTTCCCGCTGACCGTTTCTGTGTGTATTCTGAATTACAACTCGCGCGAAGTCTTTATAAGCCGGAATTTTTCCCTGCCTTCATACGTGAATGCAACGAGGAATAAGATTTGTTTAAAACATAGAGGTACCCGCTGCTACATACTGCAGTGAATACCATAGATGAAATTGCTGATGAAGAGCCAGTGTATATTTTATCAAACGACTAGGGAAACAGGCTCGTGTTCAGGTGTCCTCTCTGCAGTAGCGTTTTGCAATTTAATTCTATCCACCAAGATGAACAGCCTCATAGATGTGATTGACAACTTTTTAAGAATTTCGTCGATTCAGAAAGGGAGAGCAGATAGTCGACCATTTCAAAGGCGATTGATTTCTTGCTCTTCTGCTATCACGGCTAGCTCTTTCTCTACATTGAATTCTACTTACTATCCTCTGATTTCATTAGTCATTCTACTAGCTACATACTGACGAGAATCTTTCTCAGTCTGGACCTTTATTCTAGTAAACTTTATTTCACTGACATTAGCTGAGATCATCTTATGTTCCGTCGAAGTAACGCAGTTAAAAAAGTGTCCGAGTACTGCCGAAAAAGAAATAAGCATGAAACATTCGCATATTGTACAGCGATAATTAGTACTATCTCTGGTGCACAGTTAGATAATAATTGTTAAACGAGTGTCAGCGATAGGATTGAAGTTAGGGGTAGGCGGTTAGTACAATACTAATAACCTGTTTGTGTAAAGTCGCTGAAGTAAGGCTACCCCCTTGACGTAGTGTAGTCATTCTTTGGTCCGTTGTCGCACTGCTGTTACTATGTAGTGTTTCCGTTTAAGTTTGTGCACAACTGTCCGAAGTGCTAAAACTGATACACCACCTGCCGAAATCCCAAGATCGGGACGGAGCGTATGCAGCGATCGGCGTCTGCCTCCCCGGTATTAGTTTCTCGCTACGCCAGACGTAGCCCACGTACACAAGACACATAGGCACGAGGGCTGATCGGAAAGTAAAGTCCGATCGGTCGCGGAATGGAAACCATAGTGAAAATAAAAAATGTCGTAGCGTTGTACCAACTTTCCGATGTCCTCGTCGTAGAAGGCAGCCGTCTGCGCTTTCCGGTTATTCTCTACGCTGCTCTACAGTTCATTGTCTGTGCCAAAATGTTGTCTTCACAGCTAGTGGTTCATGTGAACAGAGACGGAAATCAGGAGCAGCCACATCCAGGCAGTGTGCTGCCGACAGTGTTCATGGAGAAGGAAATGCATGACAGCTACGTTACGTGGGCTGTATAAAATTAGCCGAAATCTCACAGCTGGCGCACATACTTGGCGAGAGACACTATTTTCTAGGCATCTTTACGTGCTCACTGCGTGCTCAGAACAGAAAAGAGCGACGTGATGCGATCGACAGGCATACTAGAGACACTTCCCAACGTATGTGTCCAAAGCTTCATCTGATTTTTCACTGTGGTTTCCATTTAGCGCCCGATCTGACCTTACTTTCTGAACAGCCCTGGTACACACCTACACAAATACATATGAATGTGCATACGTACATAACAGTGCTGCCAGTTCAAATGGCTCTGAGCACTATGCGACTTACCTTCTGAGGTCATCAGTCGCCTAGAACTTAGAACTAATTAAACCTAACTAACCTAAGGACATCACACACATCCATGCCAAGAGGCAGGATTCGAACCTGCGACCGTAGCAGTCACGCGGTTCCAGACTGAAGCGCCTAGAACCGCACGGCCACACCGGCCGGCAGTGCTGCCAGTGGTCGGCGATATTCTTTCGTCGACGTGCCTTGAAGCAGGATAGCTCTACGTCTAGTTACGTATTCCTGTAGCTAACGAATTTACATACATACATACATATGTGCATGCATTTGTACATACATTCTTTCATTCCTAACACAACAATTTAATTTTTGCGTGGGACAGTGGACAACATACTCCCAGAAATAAATAAAATCGTTTTAATCCTCCAGACTGCCCAAGGTTTCCGAGAGGTTTCCCTTTGTCATCAGGATAATGCCGGGACTGGAAATATTTGTCCAAACATTTCCCATTGGAATTCCCTCTGTCCCACTCGCAGTCTACTAGGATATTTGTGTGAAAAGAAAGAAATTCTACAGCAGTGCACCCTTTTCTCGTTAGTGAAAGAAAAAAAAACGTGAAACAGCTTGACTGTATCTACATTACGATGCATATTAATGACAGTACCTCTGAAATTTAATTGCAATCACAAGAGAAAATAAGTGGTTTAGTGAAAACTTGTTTCGAGTTCGTATGGGTGGAGCCGGCCGAGGTGGCCGAATGGTTCTAGGCGCTACAGTCTGGAGGCGCGCGACCGCTACGGTCGCAGGTTCGAACCCTGCCTCGGGCATGGATGTGTGTGATGTCCTTAGGTTAGTTAGGTTTAATTAATTCTAAGTTCTAGGGACTGATGACCTCAGAAAATAAGTCCCATAGTGCTCAGAGCCAGAGCCATATGGGTGGAAACAAAATTAGGTTATAAGCAGGTTGTCGGCTAGGTAGATTTACCCTGTATATCTCAATTGAAAACATAAGTGCAGTACTTCAATATAACAATGCGGGAAAGGGAAGTGGAGAGGATATGAAATTCTTGTTTTGTGTTTTTCAGCTTCGGGTCACATGGAGTATCATGATTAGATTCTACTTCTTGGGAAATTATCATTAGAATTTTTGTTAGAAGGACGTTGATAGTAAAATTCTGGGAAACTAAGTGACAAATTAAACCCGCATCTATAAATAACTACACTCTCTTGCCATCAGTTTCATACCAACTCGTCAACCGAACAAGCCAAAAGAGGCGCCCGTAAAGTGAACATATTTGCGCTTTGATAGTTGGAACTCTTAACTGACAAATCTAAGATTAAATATATTCACAATACAGAATTGGCTGTGAAAGGAAAGCCTTCTCAAAGTCAAAACTAGTAAAAAGTTACCTAACTACCGTTATACGGGACTAGATGTAGAGCTATCCAGTTTCAAGTGTACGTCGGCGAAAGAAGTTACCAGCCCTAAGTAGTCTTTATTAGATGTTTGGTGTATCTTTTTAATAAATGTGTTAAATAATGTTCGCGGGTGTTACTATATTACAGTTTTTCGTTAATCTCATATTGTTAGGTAAGAGACAACTTTTTAGAGTACAAGTTTCGTCAAGTTACTGTTCGGTTCAACTTACAATTTTTTGTGATCTTATTATCACATATGTGTCGCATTGGAATAGTAACTCATTATTCTCCGTTTTCCAGGATGTCCGATTTTTGGAGTCTGTGGGTACATTCCACTTAAATACTCCACCTACACCGAGTGATTTTTAATTTATTTTTTTTAAATGTGTGTGTGTGTTCTGCGTGTGTATATTGATTCTAATGTAGCGAACTGTAGTTATGTGCTTCTGAGCAGTTATTGACATTACACTGGTCACTTATTACACTCTTGTTAACTGCAAAGTCTTTTCATATCTGAAAATTGTTCTACAACGCAGGGCTTTTCTTTTGCAATTGTTCGATCTAATAACTTGTTAACGTGGTTCCAGGTTAGACTGATCATGGAAAAGAAAGTAATATATGACCAAATGGATGTCGTACTCTGGTAGCTGAGTGGTCAGCGCGACGGAATGTCATACCTAACGGCCCGGGTTCGGTACCTGGCTGGGTGGAGATTTTCTCCGCTCAGGGACAGGATTTCATCCCCATCGTCACGCAAGTCGCCGAAGTGGCGTCAACTCGAAAGGCTTGCTCAACTCGAAAGGCTTGCACCAGGCGAACGGTCTACCCGCCGGGAGGCCCTAGCCACACGGCATTTCCATTTCCATTACCAAATGGATGTAAGAAATGACTTACTGATCATGTTAGCGAATAAAACACTAACTAACCGAGAAGTTGGACATAAAAAATTACTTAATCTCCCGGACATAGAGCACACAATGAAAGCAAAATGTGAAATGTGCCCACAAACGCCGAAAACCGGACATCCTGGTGTACGCAGACAACGAGTTACAATTCTAGGGAAACATATGTTTGATTTTGATAAAAAGATCTCAAGAAAGTTACAAACGGAACCAGAAATTAATTTAACCTTTAGAAACCTACATTCCAAAAACTTTTCTGACCTTGTAGTAAGAAAGTGAAAAAGAAACTGTAATTTTATAATATATCTGTAAACATTACGTAACACATTTATCGTATACACACAACAAACATTAATTATAAGCCAGTAGGAATGCTTCGTAAATAAAAGGAAGCGAAACGCGTATACCATAAAAGCAAACAGCCTTTCATTTAGTTGAAATTCTTGGATGGAGCAATATCTAAAATAAGGAAAAGGCAACCACTCACATATAACGGACCGATGCATGGAGCAAAGGCAACCACTCACATATAACGGACCGATGCATGGAGCAATGAGACATGTAGCAGGGAACAGCATTCACGTGAGTGCGCGTTTGGGTGCTTGTGAAAATGTGTGTAGAAAAAAAGCTGGAGCTCGAAATATTGTGAGAATGCTGTTTCTTGTTACGAGCCTCTCTGTTTCACTCATCTGTCCGATATAGATGAGTGGTTGCCTTTCCCTTATTTTAGTTGCATTAATTTAAGTTACATAGACGCACCCCATCCCTAAGAATATAATAATTAATAATAATACTAATAATAGTGGTACAGAGGCAACTAAGGAAAGACTAGAAGCTTGAAAATAACACTGTTACTGTTTGTGTGGCCCGAGGCTGAAAAATACAATAATGGAATTTCGTTGCTCGACGCTGACTGCGTTGTCCTAGGTAGTGTGCCCACTTTATGTAGGAAATAAAATTACGTTATTTGTGTCACATATAGTTGACAGCTTATTTTGCCTTTAGTTGCTGTTTCATTGCGGTGCAGTGTGTCATTATCATGGTGCTTGGCGGTGCTGTCTGTAGTAGCTGCGAGGCCAAATTGAGCCACGTTTTCTCACACTGGAACTGCAGCAACTGTGCGCAACGCGCCGCCAGCGTCAACGTAACAGGGGTTCCACGAACGCTCAACATCCGGCTCTTTGCCGCTCGTTACATCACGGCCTGCAGTCTGGTTCTCACTAGAAACGTCCGTGCCTGCCGTAGCACGGGAGTTTAACAATGTGGGAGACGCATACTTCGTGTCATGGACAAGGTTGTCAGGTTGTGTTCCCCAAACCAAATGCATTTATCGGAAGAACCTGATGAGTTGCCTAATCGAGTTTGGAACACCTAAGAAATTGGTCTCAGCCTAGTTACAGTTTGTCTCACCGATTCCAGAGGCAATGTGAACCGCGAGAACCGAGTTACGCAAAGCTACATCATAATCGCAGGGCTGAGGCAGGGGGATGGTTTGTGTTCGATATTGTTCAAAGTGAGTCAAAAGAAAATAGTGGAGAAAAGTTTTGCATAACAATTTCGAAGTAATGGAGATAGAAGGTCAGAAAATCACACATCTCGCATATGCTAACGACGTGGCCCTGTTCAAATGGTTCAGATGGCTCTAAGCACTACGAGACTTAACATCTGAGGTGACCTAGTCCCCTAGACTTAGAACTACTTAAACCTAACTAACCTAAGGACATCACACACATCCATGCCCGAGGCAGGATTCGAACCTGCGACCGTAGCAGCAGTGCGGTTCCGGACGGAAGCGCCTAGAACCGCTCGGCCACAGCGGCCGGCATGGCACTGTTATCCAGATGTAAGGAAGAAATGATGCAGATAAGCAACGTCGCATCTTAAATGCGACAGGAAATAAGATCGGTCACCCAGTGAACGAATCGAAGAGACCAACTGCAGCCACTGCTGATGAGAACTTGATCCTACAAAAGGATTCATAATTTCAGATATCTGGGCGTGATTTTTACAGAGGACGCATCGTATAGGACAGAGATGAAAACCAGGATCCAAGCCAGAAACCGATCGTACTTCAGTCTCGGTTAGGTGCTCTTTTTTTTTTAATTGATGACTGTATGGTTGCGAAACATGAAATTTCGGAAAAAAATGTCTTAAATAATGATGAATTCTCTTCGGGTTATCAGCCGAGTGGTGACGTCGCCTTGTCGCAATGTTTCGATGAGTTTCGTACCCAGATGTTGGCTACGAAACTCATCTAACTGTTGCGACAAGGCGACTTCACCATTCGGCCGATAACCCGAGAAGATTTCGTCACAGGAATACGCCGAGAAAGCCTGCAATCATATAAGTCTTAAGTAATCATCTCGTTGTCACTTGCAGTGCCTTAAAAGGAGATTAATGGCCCAGTACGAGATGACTGGCGAGTGGAGGGTTTTATAACAGCCCAAATATTGTTAAGCCTGATGAGAACCAAACTGCTAGTATGGGCAAGTAATGTCGCTCAGATGGCAATCATCGATGGCCTTTAAGTCTCTGGAGTCTAATCCCCGCCGAAGAAGACCACTAAGTACATTAAAGAAAAGGAGTAGGGATAGAATGTATGGGGCTTGGGCTGCAGTTCGACAAAGAGGGGGAAAACAGGACATACAGGGAGATTCAAAAAGAATACCACAACTTTAGGAATTTAAAACTCTGCAACGACAAAAGGTAGAGCTAAGCACTATCTGTCGGCGAATTAAGGGAGCTATAAAGTTTCATTTAGTTGTACATTTGTTCGCTTGAGGCACTGTTGACTAGGCGTCAGCGTCAGTTGATGCTAAGATGGCGACCGCTCAACAGAAAGCTTTTTGTGTTATTGAGTACGGCAGAAGTGAATCGACGACAGTTGTTCAGCGTGCATTTCGAACGAAGTATGGTGTTAAACCTCCTGATAGGTGGTGTACTAAACGTTGGTATAAACAGTTTACAGAGAATGGGTGTTTGTGCAAGGTTTTTTATCCCTTTTTCTTCGAAGGTGCTACTGTAACCGGACTACAGTATCTGGAGATGTTAGAGAATTGGCTGTTCCCTCAGCTCGAACAAGAAGCACAACAATTCATATTTCAGCAGGATGGAGCGCCACCACATTGACACTTATCTGTCCGTAACTACCTGAACGTCAACTACCCGAGGCGATGGATCGGCCGCCAGGCAGCCCGTGACAGAGCACTTCATCACTGGTCTCCAAGAAGCCCTGATCTTACCCCCTGCGATTTTTTCTTATGGGGGTATGTTAAGGATATGGTGTTTCGGCCACCTCTCCCAGCCACCATTGATGATTTGAAACGAGAAATAACAGCAGCTATCCAAACTGTTACGCCTGATATGCTACAGAGAGTGTGGAACGAGTTGGAGTATCGGGTTGATATTGCTCGAGTGTCTGGAGGGGGCCATATTGAACATCTCTGAACTTGTTTTTGAGTGAAAAAAAACCTTTTTAAATACTCTTTGTAATGATGTATAACAGAAGGTTATATTATGTTTCTTTCATTAAATACACATTTTTAAAGTTGTGGTATTCTTTTTGAATCACCCTGTACAATACAGTAGAGCCGGCCGGAGTGGCCGAGCGGTTCTAGGCGCTTAAGTCTGTAACCGCGAGACCGCTACGGTCGTAGGTTCGAATCCTGCCTCGGTCATGGATGTGTGTGATGTCCTTAGGTTAGTTAGGTTTAAGTAGTTCTAAGTTCTAGGCGACTGATGACCTCAGATGTAAGTCCCATAGTGCTCAGAGCCATTTGAACCATTTTTTTGAATACAGTTGAAGAAGAGCCAGCTGTTACCGCGCGAGGTCGTTTGTACCTGATCGCGTAAAGCAAAGGTGGGAATCAAAGTCGGGACTCCAGAATCAATTTTCTCACGCTGCGGAGATGCGCTAATTTGAAAATTCTTTGTCGATTAAAACTGTCTCCTGGACATTACCTGCTGCGGGTAAATGCTCTACCGACGTAGCTGATCGGTCATGACTGACGATCCGCCCTCACAGCTTTACTTCCGCCAGTACCTCTCTTACACTTGGCAAAGTGGCAGAAGTTTTAACCTAACGATACAGTATGTCTTACACAACATACTTTGGCTTTACGATCAAGATTTCCTTCAATGTCCATCGAAACAATCCAGTCAGCTCTCATCATATTAATTTTATGAGCAGTGGGAAAGTGAGAGATGGACTAAGACTCAAACATGTAGATGATGGTTCAAATGGCTCTGAGCACTGTGGGACTTAACATCTAAGGTCATCAGTCCCCTAGAACTTAGAACTACTTAAACCTAACTGACCTAAGGACATCACACACATCCATGCCCGAGGCAGGATTCGAACCTGCGACCGTAGCGGCCATGTAGATGAATCAGAGTAATATCGCATTCTGGCTGCTGAGCAGCTATTTTTCGGTGACCTGGAGATTCTAACGGTTGCGCAGCTGGATTTTCGCGATATGTGAAAGTGCCATGTTGTATCTTTTGTTTAATTAGCAACAGGTGAATGAAATAATTTTTTTAGCAGCAACCTGTAGAGGGCGACCACGTGAACGCTGCCTGATTTCCAAATGCAATTAAAAATTGCTATGAGACGTACACTGACGGAAAAAGAATCGCAACACCAAAAAATAATTAATGTAAAGTAATGAAATTTCGGAAATACATTTGTCTAGGTAAATACCTGTATGTATGTGATTGACATTGCAAGAACACATGTTAACGTAGCGAGAGACAAACCATTGGAAATGTGATATGCTGATACGGTAATAGCCGATGCAACGGCCAGACTGTTGAGTGTAAGCATGGAAACGTGCATGAATTGTGTTGTACAGGTGCCGGATGTCAGTTTGTGGAATGGAGTTCCATGTCTGTTGCTCTTTGTCGGTCAATACTGGGACGTTTGAAGCTGGTTAGGGATGACAATGGAGTTGCTGTCCGATGATGTCCCATACGTGCTCTATTGGAGACAGATCTTGTGATCGAACAGGCCAAGGCAACAAGTCGACACTATGTAGAGCGTATTGGGTTAAAACAGCGGTATGTGGGCGAGCGTTATCCTGTTGGAAGACACCACCTGGAATGCTGTTTATGAATGGCAGCGCAACAGGTCGAATCACCAGACTGAGGTACACATTTGCAGTCAGGGTTCGTGGGATAACTACGAGACTGCTCCTGCTGTCATAATAAATCACACTCCAGACCATAACTGCAGGTGTGGGTCCAGCGTATATAGCATGTAGACAGGTTGGTTGAGGGCCCTCAACTGGCCACCTTCTAACCAAGACACAGCTATCACTGGCACCGAGGAAGGACCAGTTTTCATCAGAAAACACAACAGACCTCCACTCTGCTTTCCAATGAGCTCTCGGTTGACACCACTCAAGTCACAAATGGCAGTGGTTTGGGATCAGTGGAACGCACGCTACAGAGCGTCTGGCCTGAGATGTGCGGGAAGCAACGGGTTTGTACACTCCTGGAAATGGAAAAAAGAACACATTGACACCGGTGTGTCAGACCCACCATACTTGCTCCGGACACTGCGAGAGGGCTGTACAAGCAATAATCACACGCACGGCACAGCGGACACACCAGGAACCGCGGTGTTGGCCGTCGAATGGCGCTAGCTGCGCAGCATTTGTGCACCGCCGCCGTCAGTGTCAGCCAGTTTGCCGTGGCATACGGAGCTCCATCGCAGTCTTTAACACTGGTAGCATGCCGCGACAGCGTGGACGTGAACCGTATGTGCAGTTGACGGACTTTGAGCGAGGGCGTATAGTGGGCATGCGGGAGGCCGGGTGGACGTACCGCCGAATTGCTCAACACGTGGGGCGTGAGGTCTCCACAGTACATCGATGTTGTCGCCAGTGGTCGGCGGAAGGTGCACGTGCCCGTCGACCTGGGACCGGACCGCAGCGACGCACGGATGCACGCCAAGACCGTAGGATCCTACGCAGTGCCGTAGGGGACCGCACCGCCACTTCCCAGCAAATTAGGGACACTGTTGCTCCTGGGGTATCGGCGAGGACCATTCGCAACCGTCTCCATGAAGCTGGGCTACGGTCCCGCACACCGTTAGGCCGTCTTCCGCTCACGCCCCAACATCGTGCAGCCCGCCTCCAGTGGTGTCGCGACAGGCGTGAATGGAGGGACGAATGGAGACGTGTCGTCTTCAGCGATGAGAGTCGCTTCTGCCTTGTTGCCAATGATGGTCGTATGCGTGTTTGGCGCCGTGCAGGTGAGCGCCACAATCAGGACTGCATACGACCGAGGCACACAGGGCCAACACCTGGCATCATGGTGTGGGGAGCGATATCCTACACTGGCCGTACACCACTGGTGATCGTCGAGGGGACACCGAATAGTGCACGGTACATCCAAACCGTCATCGAACCCATCGTTCTACCATTCCTAGACCGGCTAGGGAACTTGCTGTTCCAACAGGACAGTGCACGTCCGCATGTATCCCGTGCCACCCAACGTGCTCTAGAAGGTGTAAGTCAACTACCCTGGCCAGCAAGATCTCCGGATCTGTCCCCCATTGAGCATGTTTGGGACTGGATGAAGCGTCGTCTCACGCGGTCTGCACGTCCAGCACGAACGCTGGTCCAACTGAGGCGCCAGGTGGAAATGGCATGGCAAGCCGTTCCACAGGACTACATCCAGCATCTCTACGATCGTCTCCATGGGAGAATAGCAGCCTGCATTGCTGCGAAATGTGGATATACACTGTACTAGTGCCGACATTGTGCATGCTCTGTTGCCTGTGTTTATGTGCCTGTGGTTCTGTCAGTGTGATCATGTGATGTATCTGACCCCAGGAATGTGTCAATAAAGTTTCCCCTTCCTGGGACAATGAATTCACGGTGTTCTTATTTCAATTTCCAGGAGTGTATTAGTTCGTTATG
Source organism: Schistocerca serialis cubense (assembly GCF_023864345.2). NCBI lineage: Eukaryota > Metazoa > Arthropoda > Insecta > Orthoptera > Acrididae > Schistocerca > Schistocerca serialis. The sequence goes on along the minus strand of NC_064644.1, from coordinate 168,322,461 downwards.
TCACTGTGGTGCCAACTGATGCTCAAACTGCTGTTGCAGATGGAGTACCATGCGCTAGAGCCGTACGTGGAGCACGATGGTCTTCCCTCTCGATAGTACCACGTGGCCGTCCGCGAACTTACAGTCTCGTGACCACTGCTTCCAGCAGTCATGTACGGTGGCTACATTCCTGCTAAGTCTTTCTGCAATATCACAGAATGAACATCCACTTTTCGTAGCGCTGTTACTCGAACTCGTTCAAACTGAATGAGGCGTTGATAACGGCATCTTCGTGGCCTTAAAGACATTGTTGACTAACATCAACTCACCACTTCCAATCTCATGACCGTTACGGCGTGTATTTGAAGCAAACCCGCTTTGCATCCTGATAGTGGCAGTACTAGCGCCACTCTTATGCGATTTGGCGTGAAATTTGAATAGACATTAAGTTTCAGATGTGGAAACACGCCTACCAACTTTCGTTTATGTTGTACAACTTCTCCTTGACGCTGCGATTTTTTTCCGTCATTGTAGAGACTTGCTGTTTGCGACATCATGTAAAGTAAGTCAGTAAGTTTTGTACAAAAAAGTGCTACACAGCTACATGGGCATCTTTGGCAACTTGTAAAATGTTTAGACGATACTCTGTATCAGTTCACGTGCGCATAAGTACGTCTGTCGTTATTTTAAACATAGCTGCGTAACAGCAACGGTTCCACGTAATTAGATTTAAAACAGCCGACCCGTTGCAAAGGATAAAGTAATCTTTACCTAGGTTTCGATAAGTTTAAACCTATCTTCTTCAGAAGTCGGCACTATTATATTAACATGGAGTAATACGTCATTGCCATTTTTACAAACGTCTCCGTAGCTCCATTAGTCAAAATCAAATATAGCCCTAAAAGTAGGGTTTGTCAGATAAATAAAAGTAAGTACATGGAAGCTGGAGAGCGCATAAGCAACGATTACTCCATGTTAATATAATAGTGCCGACTTCTGAAGAAGATAGGTTTAAACTTATCGAAACCTAGGTAAAGATTACTTTATCCTTTGCAACGGGTCGGCTGTTTTAAATCTAATTACGTCTGTCGTGTTGGGTACTATTGCATCCGTAGTTCTTCTGCAGAGATCATCAAGGGCACTTGCAGGCGAGGCATGGAGAATATCTTTCGCGTAATGCCACAGGAAGAAATCCAGAAGGGTTGTGTAGGGAAACGGCGGTAGCCTATTGGTTGGTCCACCAAGTCCTATCGACTGCTGTGGAAATGTTCTGTTCTGGAAGTGACGAACGTGTAAATTCCAGAGCGGAGGTGCAGCAGTCTGCTGGAAGATCACAGCTGGAAGATCACAGAAGATAAGCCATTAAAAAGAAGGGCAGTTCGTTTTGTATTATCGCGAAATAGGAGAGATAGTGTCACAGACATGATACGTGAATTGGAGTGGCAATCATTAAAACAAAGGCGTTTTTCGTTGCGACGGGATCTTCTCATGAAATTTCAATCACCAGTTTTCTCCTCAGATTACGAAAAAATTCTGTTGGCACCCACCTACATAGGGAGAAATGATCATCACGATAAAATAAGAGAAATAAGGGCTCGCACAGAAAAATTTAAGTGCTCGTTTTTCCCGCGTGCCGTTAGAGAGTGGAACGGTAGAGAGACAGCTTGAAGGTGGTTCATTGAACCCTCTACCAGGCACTTTATAGTGAATAGCAGAGTAATCACGTAGATGTAGATGTAGAAATTTGTCTTAAGGGAAGGAAATTAAGGGACCGGAAATTTCTCAAGCATTTCCAGATAAACAGTTACTGTTTCCTCGATAAAGAAAAATGGTCGAACTTGCTGTCTTTCATCAGCACATACATCGCTTTTACCTTCTCTCTGTCTTGACATCTTCCGGAAAACTGTGGGGATTTTCCGAACCCCTGATGCGAATGTTGTGCCGATTAATGTTTGCACGTGTTTGGAAATGTTTCTTCGTGGGAGAGAACGACATTCCCTATATGGTAAGGGTTTTGCTCCATCCGGTCCATCGTCTGAAGTAGCAAATCGTGGCGAAGCTGCAAGTCGTTCAGCTTGCAAGCATTAAGAATTTGAACTTCGTAAGCAAACAAGCGGAATCGTTTATGAAGCACCTCGCGAACTGTTTAGCGAGGGATGTTAAACTCTCGTGATGCTCTGCGAACTGACTTTGATCGGCTTATTTGCAAAGTCTCTTTGATCCCTTTTGCCATTTCCTCAAATGTACATTTTCTGCGCCGGCCGCGGTGGTCTCGCGGTTCTAGGCGCGCAGTCCGGAACCGTGCGACTGCTACGGTCGCAGGTTCGAATCCTGCCTCGGGCATGGATGTGTGTGATGTCCGTAGGTTAGTTAGGTTTAAGTAGTTCTAAGTTCTAGGGGACTGATGACCACAGCTGTTAAGTCCCATAGTGCTCAGAGCCATTTGAGCCATACATTTTCTGCCAAAACACGACTGTTTACATTCCAAGTGGTCAGAACTTTGTAACAGTGTAGAATTCTCTCTAATTTTACTTAAAACGTTCTGCTATTCTAATCTAAAGAGTTCGCACGGATGAAATTATGAGGAATATACCTTTATGTAAAAGAGTAACATTTCATATCTCTATTAGCATAGATATTACGTAATCCAGCGAATCATCTGAAGTGGCTGAGGTTCACTACATTACTAGGCTGAACTAGAAAATTTGTTCAGTGAATCGTTCTTACGTTTATGGGCAGCAGGGAGTCCACACCTGTGCTAATGTAGCACATTAAGAGGGGAGTGAATGGTAGCTGCCATATTGTATAAAAATTGAAGTTCAGTGAAACAGTAAATTCCCCAAGCAGGGCAATGACCGTGATGCAGGTATCCTACACCTATCCATACGATCCATAAACTGCCGATAATAAAGCATAATGACATCGATGAAATAAAATTATTGATAGACTGACCACTAACATACCTTGACGAATTCTCCAAGAATCATTACAGCTTTCCCTGTCTCTCTCTGTCAATCGCGATTTAATTTTTGTCCACATAAAGACGTAATTTTTACCTATGAATCAGTTTCTTTAAATGCGATTACAACGCTGATCGTTATTACAAGAAAGTACAAGCAACCGTCCTCATCGAAGTATAGAACAAGAGAGAGCTCATCCGTTCTCTCTTGACGAAATCATGTCATGAAATAATGTCACAATCCAGAGAGCGCTAGCTCTTTTGCTGCCGTAGTCCGTGCATATAAATACATCTTTTGTGCGCTGTTTGCTCTTGGCGTTACATTAATAAACGGTAATCAAATTTACAATACAATAAGTGATAGTACAAAAAGGGATACTAGAATAGCAAGACTTAATCGTCTTAATGTCTTGGGCTCTCTCTCTTGAAGTATAGGTATTTCTGCTAATTATTAGTAATTATTATCATACTTTTCATACTTTTCTCATACTTTCTTAATTGAATTTGGAAATCAAGGAGGTTTTATGTGGAAATTCAGTATTTTCCGTATAATGATTTTTATACTTATTTATTGAAGAAGACAGGAAAGCGAAAGAAATAATATGTATTTTTATATTGTAGGACACTGGCTCAAAAAAAAATCGAAAACTGGATACCGTTTAAAATGATTAAGGGACTTCACAATGAGAGTAAGACTGTGTGCCGGAACGGGTCTCTAACAAAGGACCATGTCTTTGGCGGGCATTGTTTTCGCCTATACAGCTACCCAGATACCACTCACGATCCGCCCACACAGCTTTTAGGAGCAAACCCCTAGTTTGTGGCTAAGGCATTACTCCATTGTAGTTTCTGTTCCAGGGCTTGCAGTCCAGAATGTTGTGCGGGAGAGCTTCTGAAAAATTAGGAACATTCTAGCAGAGTCGAAGCATACATTTCGCGGCAGACTGGAAGGTTTAGTTATAGTAGTGATACGCATTAGCGACGAATGCATAATGCTTAAATCATGAAGATGTCTACTTCAGATTTCGTGATGAAAAACTTAATTTAAAAATTACGTGTTTGCCGAGTGAGGAAAAAAGGGAGATAGGATAAAGTTTGACTTCCCTTCACGTCATCATCATTGGATACCGAGCTTGCCAGTTGAGCAAGGACAGGAGTGGATGTTGCTGTTCGCCTGCCAACATTATAGGGAATGTCGCATCAGGTCTGGCAGTCTAATGGTAAGGCGCATGTGTAGAATCCGAGATATCGCGAGATCGAACACTAGCCGGAGCACCAAAATTTTCAGTCTTCAATCTGGACTTCACCTCTCAAGGATCGGAGGAGTCTACAAGAAAGACACGTAGTCCGGATTTTACATTGAAAGTGTTGGTCCGCTTTTCGCAATTCGATAATCGTCGTAGTCCAGGAACACGCAATTGACTGAAGTGGCGCCCGATTTAAAAAGTTACACCCGATCATTGAGCGACATTCAATTACTGTTATTATTGGTGTAGTCAATGAAAAGAGCGATGAGCACTGTTAATATCGCCGTCTGGTCACCTCTATTTAGTTCTATGATTTTTACCTTAAATCACTTCAAACATATTCTCAGAAACGTTCTTCAAGAAGGGCGCGACCCACACCGTTCGTCTTTGTTACTCAACGAAGTGCTCAGTTCAGTTTCATGTCGACAGGTTGTCAAATTCTAAACATTATTTCCATGAAACAAAAGTGCTGTTTGTATTCACCCGCTACCATGTAATCAGAGGACTGCGACTTGTATGGCAAGAAATAACAACGGAAACAGTACACAACGAGAGACTACGCCAAAAACAGTTTTTAAGTTTGCAGTTGTTACGTACGTTAGTATAACTTCGTTTTAGGATTCTTCGGCGCACAAAAGGCACTTTTTGAGGTATAATGTACCAAAAATAATGGCGTCTAAAGTTTATCGGGACGTCTGTGGCATAGAATCAATTAATACCATGCACAACTACGACAGCAAGTTATGCACAGTAGAGCCAGAATCATCTTTCTGTGTAACCTTTTTTGTGTGCCTCACTCGAAATAATCCGTTACGGAAATGCGAGATAGAGTGAATAAGGAACTGCCGGCCGCGGTGGTCTCGCGGTTCTAGGCGCTCAGTCCGGAACCGCGCGACTACTACGGTCGCAGGTTCGAATCCTGCCTTGGGCATGGATGTGTGTGATGTCCTTAGGTTAGTTAGGTTTAAGTAGTTCTAAGTTCTAGGGGACTGATGACCGCAGATGTTAAGTCCCATAGTGCTCAGAGCCATTTTTGAATAAGGAACTGTGTGCGGAAGGATGTCGACATGCAGCGATGTTGCCTTGACGAAGCCTCATCGCAAGGGTGATACGTGACGGCATCGTGATGGCGGCATGCTTCAGTGATTCCTCGCGCTCTGACGCATCCGTCGTGACGTGGTTGCCTCGGCGCTCCCAGTCAGGTTCCCGTTAATTACGGCGCTTACTCAGAACTCAGTGTCGTCGACACTTGCGACTTCAGCGTTTTTGGAGATGTATCGCAAGAGAGAAGTGTCCAAGATCATCACTGTTTCATACTGGAATCACATCCGATCTGGAGCTTCACAGTGGATGAAAGCTCCTCGTTCGCCGCAAAAATGGCATCGGGATGCATTGTCGATGAAATCGTAAATAGCTGTTGCTACTAAGAAGTTCAATGCATTACACAGGGTGTTTTAAAAAGACTATACGTATTACAAAGTATTATTTTATGCAAACTATCGATCGCTGCGCCTCGACTCGGCTATTGGAGAAACGAATACATAGTCTAGTTTATATTAATAGCCGCTAGATGTCAGTTGTCTTCTGTTTTGCACGATAACCGTCATATGTTTAAAATGGATACTCCGCAGCAGAAATCATTTTGTGTTCTCGAGTTTACGAAGTGCATTTCCGTGATTGTAGTGCAAAGACGTTTCAGGATGAAATGCCAGATTGATCCTCCGAATTGGTGGAACATTCACAGATGGTATCGACAGTTTCTATATACAGGGCGTGTATGTAAAGGAAAGAATCCTGGCCGCCCTCGTGCTCCTGAAGAAAATGTTGCACGTATTCAAACTGCTTCCCAACGTAGTCCTTCAAAATCAACTCGTCGTGCCAGTCGGGAGTTATAACTGGCTACAACAACAATTTGGTGTGTTTTGAGACAAAATGGTTCAAATGGCTCTGAGCACTATGCGACTTAACTTCTGAGGTCATCAGTCCCATAGAACTTCGAACTAATTAAACCTAACTAACCTAAGGACATCACACACATCCATGCCCGAGGCAGGATTCGAACCTGCGACTGTAGCGGTCGCTCGGTTCCACACTATAGCGTCTAGAACCGCACGGCCACTCCGGCCGGCTTTTTGAGACATCGGTTGGTTATGAAGCTGTACAAGTTACAGCTGTTACAAGCTCTGCGTCCTAGTGATAAAGGCAAACGTGTGGCATTTTGTAACAAGATTCTTGATGCTATTGACAATGGCAACAGTTTCGCACAACGCATCGTGTTCAGTGATGAAGCTACACAATGTTCGAATTTGGGGCCTACAGAATCAACATGCAGCCATTGAACATGTACGAGATTCACCCAAAGTCAATGTGTTCTGTGCGATATTTCGATTATCTGTTTACAGTCCATTCTTCTTTGATAGAAACAATGGTCAACAGTATCTCGCTATGTTACAAAACTGGTTGTTTACGAGGATGCACGAAGACAGCTTCATTTTTCAACAAGCTGGGGCACCTTCTCACTGGAGTCGCCAAGTGCGTGAGTATTTGAATGAAATCTACCGAACCGTTGGATTGACCGTCAAGGAGCTGGCGACTTAAGCATGTCTCAGCTGGCCTCCACGGTCACCGGATTTGACACCCCCTGACTTCTTCCTGAGGGGTTTCGTTAAAGACAACGTTTATGTACCACCACTCCCATAGGAATTGGAACAGTTGAAGAACCGGATCCGTACTGCCATAACATCACTGACGAAGGACGTGCTTCCCCTAGTATGGGAGGAATTTGAGTATCGGTGTGATACTGTTCGTGTCGCTGATGGGGCACATATTGAACATCTGTAATCTGAACTTGAGAGGTTCGTAAATATGTGTGTGAAGTTTCATATTCGTGTGTCGTAAAGTTTAATAAATATATGCATTCGAAATACGTATATCCTTTTTGAAACACCCTGTACGTTAATTTAGAATTCCCGTTAAAAATAGAGAAAAACGACGGCACTATTTGTTATATCTTATGCAAACAAGAAAATATAATTTCTCCCTCACCCGGTGCTGTTCCGTAGAGAGATCATTAATCAGACGTTGATGCAAGTCTCTGCAATACAAGTGGAGGTATTGCTGATCTGTGGTCGTAGATTACATAGTCTACCTCTAAATCAGGAAGAACTTGATATACTAAAAACATCAGCCGTGATTAATGATCATGAAGGAAAGGACGTCATTAACTTTCATAGGAAATTAAGTAAGAAGAAGACGAGCAGTGTAGATGATAAATACTTAACAGAAAAAAGAAATTCGTTGTGCTAACTTACAGAACTAAAGAGCGTGAACTGACAGCTCGTTTTGTCCCTAAGAGTAAAGAGACAGTAGTCTTCCGTGCTGACATTCGAGTTAGACACAAAATACGAAACAGAGAAAGTGTGGTTCGTAATAAATAGTTAAAGTGAGGTGTGTAGAAGATAAATTCTAGCTCCTTTCCTAAATTTTACTTATGTCAAACGGGCAGCTCTCTTGATGTCCGCTTCGGAGAACATTGTAAATTAGATAGTAATAAACAGGTTTTGGTTCTCATTAAAAAAATGCGTGCGTAAAGTAGGACGCAACAATTCTAAAGAATGACCTCTGGATACCCTTGAAGAGCTTAGCTTGATATTTGTACAGCTTTTTCAAAAAAAGTACCCTTAATAGTTTTAAAATGAACAAAGCAATTTCCGTAACAGAAGGTTTTTCGAAGTAGTTTCAGATTTGTCATGATGGTTCTTCTCCCTGTCTTTCGGCTTTGCTTCTGCTGTGCTTAATTTGTCTGGTGACTGACCGTAGCCGAATATTTTTAATCTTGTGTTGCGATTTAACGGTAACCAGCTTCATATTATTACGTAGTTAACTGCGACCTACTGTTCCCACAATCAGAGCGCAGATGTCGTTGCACTGTAGTTCTTCCCCGGGCCTATTCACTTGACGAGTTGCAATGAAACGTATGCAGGTACGTGTAGTATTGTATAGACGTTAGTTTGGCTCGTAATTTTTCAAATATTTTGCCATAACACCTTTTATTCCCTTTTTAAGTAGGTTGGTAATAATTGGGAACTATTTGTTTGACCTGAGACTGAAATATATAATAAAAAAAGAACCATTTACCTTCCTCCTTGTGGACAATTAGTGGATTTGTAGGCGAGAGGAATGGTAGTCACTGTTCGAATTTCTTTAAGTTTACCCACAAGCTCATTGTACGAGATAAATAATTTATTTTTTGATTTGTGTTGAAACTGGGGTTCCAGTAATAGTTAGATTAAGATTCCTCGCGATACAGAACGCCTCTCAGGTAGCTTCTCCAACAGGAGTTTGTTGAGTATTACTTGGCGCTCTAGCGCCGGCTAAACAAGCCCGTGACGAATCGTACTTGGACTCATTGCTAGCTCTTTTTCTCTTCCAGGTCGCTAGCTTTCGCATCCATAAATCTTATCATTCACATCCTTTCATACAAAATTTTAATGCCACTTCCGAACCTTTCTTTTATTTCCGTCGTTGCTTCTCGATGTATGGATTGAGCAGTAGGATTCAAATGGTTCAAATGGCTCTGAGCACTATGGCACTTAACATATGAGGTCATCAGTCCCCTAGAACTTAAAACTACTTAAACCTAACTAACCTAAGGATATCACACACATCCGTGCCCGAGGCAGGATTCGAACCTGCGACCGTAGAAGCAGCGCGGTTCCGGACTGAAGTGCCTAGAACCGCTCGGCCACAGCGGCCGGCTAAGCAGTAGGAGCGAAACACTGTATCCGTGTCTCTCATCTTTTTTAATCGGAGCATTTCGTTGTTGCTCTTCCATTCTTTTATTCCCTCTTGGCTATTGTACATATTGTATATTACTCGTCTTTTCCTGTAGCTTACTCCTATTTTTCTCAGAATTTCGATCATGCTGCATCATTTTACATTGTCGAACGCTTTTTCTAGGTCAGCAAGTCCTATGTAGGTATTTCGATTTTTCTTAAGTCTTGTTTCTATTATCAAGCGCTAGGTCAGAAATCTCTCTCTGGTGCCTTTACCTTTCCGAAAGCGAAACTGATCGCAATCTAACAGATTATTAATTTACTTTTCCGCTGTTCTGTGTTAATATAAGATACCAATTTAGTTAACTGTGAGAATAAAGATTTTTCTAGACGTCTAAAGTTATTAAAGCGTAATAGATAATTTAATTAAGAAATACATTTTGGGCCCTTTCAAACAGAAAAATAGTCTGGATTGCAAAGTTATTTAATTTGAATAACGCGTTTCGCCCTTTTGGGGGCTCATCAGATTGTCCACAAGACAAGAAAAGAATCCATTAAGAACAAATAGAGGGATGGGCATGTTTCTATCTTGTACGACTACGCGAAGATAGCACCGTGCCCATCCCTCTATTTGTTCGTAATAGATTGTTTTCTTTTTGTGTAGGCAATCTGATGATGCCCCAACGGGGCGAAACGCGTTATTGAAATTAAATTACTTTGAAATCCGGGGGGCGGGGGTTCAATTTGAAATAATTCAGAACAGTTGCTGTACCATCCGGCCAGAATGGAATGGAATAAATTTTATATTCTGAACACGTTCTCTTTTCAATAAATATACACAGGAGCACCACAACCTAGCGCGGAACGATGCGAAATATATGCAAGACGAAACAATTTATGGCACACCGCCCTTCGTAAGGTGCGTTTACAAGGGCCTTAGAAATTGCATATTGGTGACAGGATAGCTTGGTAATGCTGCCCGGCTGCATTCCTAACCACGCGAATTGCAGCCACATGTTCGGCAAAATTACTGGTCAGTGTCGACTGACAATGCTTGTGGCTGTAGATTTCCGGGATAGAAGTGTGAAGAGGGGATTCCGAAGACGAAGGAACCACTTCGTGCCATTCGCTTCAGAACTGTTCCAGAGATTCGACAGGCAGTAGGCCGCTCCATTCGCGCCATCAACAGAACAGGCTCTGCTAACGGTATACTACGCTTTCCACATCGCTGGCAACGGGTTCTACAAAACGCTGGTGACTACTTTGAAGGACAGTAACAGGTGCAAAAATGTAACTCTTTTGTATAGGTTGTTGATAAATAGTTGTCGCTATTAAGTTCCAACCCTCGTATATTACTTTGGATTTCCATAGCCCTGACCATAGATGCGCACATCACATTATGAAATACATGGTAATTTCTTTTGTCCACTTCTATATTGCTGTAGACAACAAACATACCGAATACCTCTGCATACGTGCCAACTTTCGAGTAAAGCAAAATAATATTGTTTTACCGCCAGGATTACGTCATTTTTGACTGAAGGACAGGGGTGGATACGATCCGGCCATATAAAATACTCTCCACCTTTGGTGGACAACACCGAGAGCACTTCAGCCAGCCCCCGGCAATTACAAAAGCTGGAGAAATGTGTGGAAACACCGCGAGAAGTACATGGGTGAACGAAGTGCAGATGCTAGCCAACCCCGCAGATTGTACGCTACTGGCCATTAAAATTGCTACACCAAAAAAAATGCAGATGATAGACGGGTATTCATTGGACGGATATATTATACTAGAACTGACATGTGATTACATTTTCACGCCATTTGGGTGCATAGATCCTGAGAAATCAGTACCCAGAACAACCACCTCTGGCCGTAATAACGGCCTTGATACGCCTGGCCATTGAGTCAAACAGAGTTTGGATGGCGTGTACAGGTACAGCTGCCCATGCAGCTTCAACACGGTACCACAGTTCATCAAGAGCAGTGACTGGCGTATTGTGACGAGCCAGTTGCTCGGCCACCATTGACCAGACGTTTTCAATTGGTGAGAGATCTGGAGAAAGTGCTGTCCAGGGTAGCAGTCGAACATTTTCTATATACAGAAAGGCCTGTACAGGATGTGCAAATGCGGTCGTGCATTATCCTGTTGAAATGTAGGGTTTCGCAGGGATCGAATGAAGGGTAGAGCCACGGGTCGTAACACATCTGAAATGTAACGCCTACTGTTCAAAGTGCCGTCAATGCAAACAAAAGGTGACCGAGACGTGTAACAAATGGCACCCCATACCATCACGCCGGGTGATACGCCAGTATGGCGATGACGAATACACGCTTCCAGTGTGCGTTCACCGCGATGTCGCCAAACACGGATGCGACCATCAGGATGGGTGTGTGTGATGTCCTTAGGTTAGTTAGGTTTAAGTAGTTCTAAGTTCTGGGGGTCTGATGACCTAAGAAGTTAAGTCCCATAATGCTCAGAGCCATTTTGAACCATCATGATGCTGTAAACAGAACCTGGATTCATCGAGAAAATGACGTTTTGCCATTGTTGCACCCAGGTCCGTCGTTGAGTACACCATCGCAGGCGCTCCTGTCTGTGATGCAGCGTCAAGGGTAACCGCAGCCATGGTCTCCGAGCTGATAGTCTATGGTGCTGCGAACGTCGTCGAACTGTTCGTGCAGATGGTTATTGTCTTGCAAACGTCCCGATCTGTTGACTCAAGGATCGAGACGTGGCTGCACGATCCGTTACAGCCATGCGGATAAGACGCCTGTCATCTCGACTGCTAGTGATACGAGGCCGTTGGGATTCAGTACGGCGTTCCGTATTACCCTCCTGGACCCACCGATTCCATATTCTGCTAACAGTCATTGGATCTCGACCAACGCGAGCACCAATGTCGCGATACGATAAACTGCAATCGCGATAGGCTACAATCCGACCTTTATCAAAGTCGGAAACGTGATGGTACGCATTTCTCCTCCTTACACGAGGCATCACAACAATGTTTCACCAGGCAACGCCTATCAACTGCTGTTTGTGTATGAGAAATCGGTTGGAAACTTTCCTCATGTCATCGCGTTGTAGGTGTCGCCACCGGCTTCAGCCTTGTGTGAATGCTCTGAAAAGCTAATCATTTGCATATCACAGCATCTTCTTCCCGTCGGTTAAATTTCGCCTCTGTAGCACGTCATCTTCGTGGTGTAGCAATTTTAATGGCCAGTAGTCTTTTTCACTACGAACGGCACCTATGCAGTATCCTCAATATGTTCAAGTGTCTGTCGCGGTCAGACAGTGTTCTTTGTAGTTGTGAATGCATTATATGGGACCGAACTAATTTCGAAATGGGGAAAATTGTTGGTGTTCGTGTGATGGGTACTTCCGTAACCAAAGGAGCCGAAGTGCTTGGTGTTTCAAGAGGCACCGTAAAGAACATTTGTTCTGCGTATGAGGAAGGTGGGAAAACATCATCCGATAAGTCTCAGTGCGGATGATAGTGTGTGTTGAGTGATCGTTACGGACGGTCGTTGGAGACGATTGCGACGAAAAATAAGAGGACAACAACTGCAAAGGTCACTGCAGAATGTCGCTGTCGTGAAGACTGTCAATACGAAAAGAGCAATAAGGGAGCTCCAGGAGCACGAAATAGCAGGGATAGCTGGAATTCCAGAACCGCTCACCAATGCCTGATGCAGATGCCCGAAACAGGAAAACGTGGTGCCGAATTCATGAAAACTGGACTGTAGAGCAATGAAGGAAACCCATTTGATCGGATGAGTCTTGTTTAACACTGTTTACAACTTCTGACCGAGTTTATGTCCCTAAACATAGCGGGGTTTAGGTGATGATCTGGACACACATATGGTGGTATTCCGTGGGTTCCATGGCTACTCTGCAAGGGCTCATTACTGCCAACGATTAAGCCGATCATTCTGGTCGATCAGGTCCATCCCCCTGTACAATGTTTGTTCCTCAATGGTGGCGCCGTTTTGCAAGTCAACAGAGCCTGTGTTCACACAGCTAGCACCGTCCAGAACTGGTCTCGTGAGCACCAGGATGAACTGTCGCGTCCCCTCTGGCAACCACAGACACCAGATTTCAGTATAATTGAGCCTTTGTGGTTTCCTTTTCAGAGAAGTGTGTGCGATGTCTGTCTACATCACAGTTGCGTGAACTTGCCGCTATTTTGCAGGAAGTGTGGTATAAGATGCCCTTGAAAACCCTGCAGGATCTGCATTTATCCTTTCTGAGACAATTGGAAGCTCTTTTGAATATCAACGGTTTCCATACACCGTATTAGGCACGGTAACGTGTTGTTTTTGTGGTGTTTCCATTTTTTGTCCAGTCCCTGTACGTGCAACATCCTGCTGTACTATCAAAATTTCCGGCCCATACCGTTGTACTGCCGTATATTGCGGCCACGTTTCCAGCTATGTAAACGGTGACATTGTTGTGGCCCTATATTTACGTAAAATACGGCCCTTGCAAACGCACCTGTATACACGCTCTTTCCCGCTTCGGCTGGGCATCGTGCCCCGCCCGCCAGCCTCCTTGGGATGGGAATGTTGATCAGCGGCCAGCGGACCTAAGTCGTTCCCACGGAGCGCGCGCTCCGCGGAGCAGCCCGGCCGGCGGGGCCGGACGTGGGAATGAGGGCCGCCATTCACACAGGCGTCTCGCCGCTGGCCAGCGGCGCTCTGCTCTCATTTGCACAGCGCTCAGCCAGTGGACCGAGCGGAAAGCCTGTCTGCTACACTGATTTCTCGGCAGACTCCCCGCTACCGCACAAAACTGCACTGCTGTTGAATGGATGTTCGATATCGTACGAGAGTAACGAATATGCCACGAGACTCGAAGTACCGCTTCTTTACTGCCTGTTTTCTTCCCAACACGCGCCATTCTCGGACCGACAAGGTAGCTGAGCCAGTAGTTTTCGTATTCCTCCAATTCATTACTATCGGCGAAGTAAGTCTTCAGTGACACGGAGTGGCGAGTACATTTTGTCAGTTCGTGGCCTGCTCCAGCTGAGTCGACGGTGTTCTTAAGCCTCCAATTCCTCGAGCCGACCCTGGACCACGGGTCCTCAAATGCTCTTCCATTGCGCTCCTCTTCTGAAATATAAATCCTCCTCCTCCTCCTCCTCTTCTTCTTCTTCTTCTTCTTCTTCTTCTTCTTCTTGCGTTGCGGCCTCTATAGGACCATGGGTAGCCCCTTCGTGGACTGCATTTTCCTCTTCTTCTCCCAGAACCTCTTCATTCTTTCTCTTCTTCTCTCCCGCTCTTCTTCCGAAATCTTCAGTTTTAGTTTCTCCTGTCGGCTCCACTGGCGACACTCTAATCTTTTCCTGTATTCTTCTCTGTCACTGATCTCCGGCATATTGGTCGGTGTATATTTGTTCCTCCAATTTTCCTTTCCTTCGACCTTGATTGCGAATTCCAAGGCCGGCCGGGGTGGCCGAGCGGTTCTAGGCGCTCCAGTCTGGAACCGTGCGACCGCTACGGTCGCAGGTTCGAATCCTGCCTCGGGCATGGATGTATGTGATTGTCCTTAGGTTAGTTAGGTTTAAGTAGTTCTAAGTTCTAGGGGACTGATGGCCTCAGAAGTTAAGTCCCTTAGTGCTCAGAGCCATTTGAACCATTTTTTTGAACCCAATTCCAAGCAGTCCTTCCAAAGTTCAACAACCCACTTGGTTCCTGTCTTTCCTCTTGTCCTCCCTGTTGTTTCCCACACACTCTTCGTCATTCTGTCCATACTCATCCTAACTACATGTCCAGAAAACCTTGCCCTTTTGAGTCTGATTTCCCCCGATATTGTTCTCATGTTTCGGTACAATCCTTCCCTAGGTCTTCGCATCCACCTCTTTCCACCTCTTTTGGGATCTAGTATTTTTCTCAGTATTTTTCTCTCCTCTTTCTCTAGTTGCTCCGCCCCATTTCATCCTAGTGTCATCGTCTCAGCAGCATATAATACTGCATTCCTCACCGTTGCCTTGTAGTGGCTTATCTTTGCCTCTGTGGATATATTCTTTTCAATGTATATCTTTCTCGTCATGCAGAAGGCTGACCTCATCTTCTTTATCCCCTCTGTTATTCCCTACTGGCTCCTGTTCCTTCCTGTTATAAATTGTCCCAGGCATTTAAATGTGTCCACCATTTGCACAGTGGCTTCCTGTGTTTCCCAGTCTGCAGTGGTATTTAATGTCTTTGTCTTGTTATATGCGATCCTCAGTCCCACCTTTCTGGCTACCTTACTTAAGTTGTCGAGTTGTGTCTTTGCGTCTTCTTCCGTCTCACTTACTATTGCTATGTCATCTGCAAAGGCTAGGCAATCCACTTGAGCCCTGTTGTCCTTTTTGTTCCCCACATGGGACTTTGGTATTCCCATTTTCTCGTTTATTGCTCTCCACTGCCTGATCACTTCGTCCAGTGCTATATATAAATCCCTCGTATTTATCTTTCTTTCTTGGCATTTCTCATAATTGGCACAAAAACGGCCCACAATATCTATTTTCTTTCTTCTAATTCTTGCAATTATGAGTTACAACAATAACAACAATCATTATTCGAGCATATCATAGTTAAGCATTTTCGTTTAAAATTATAATACTTTTGTATTACACAAAACTGGTGAAAGTTAACGATTAAAACTAGTTTATAAGTATCCATAGCTGCTTGTGTATTTATTCGAACTGAGAAAATATATTCACTACAATCTTTTTTAACAAATTAGCTTCGATCTGTTTTTAATTCATTTAGAATGTTTTAATATCTGGAAGATAGCGACGTCCAGATGACGATAGAACAATAGTCTACATGTAAATGCCCATTTAAAAACTTTTATATTCAAACTGATCATGCAAAAAAAAGAAATAAACAAGAGTAAAAATGCATACGGTTTAAAATACGGAAATTTGCTGACATTTGCACTTAGTGTGACGTGTCTGCTTGAATTTGTGCAGAAAATAGATCCAATGTTGGTTGGATCTTTGAAACAGCAACTTGCGGATCCGCGTCCAGCAACAGTCGAGACCGATCCTTCTCCTGTTCAAGGCCATTGTGGAAAATGTTGACATACACATGTAAGTTGCTGCGAACGGTAATAACACGTCAGATGCCCTTTTTGGTAAATTCGGATATTCATTCCTAGTCTCCACCCAAAAATCTTCAAGAAACTTGATTTAAATTCACTTGGGTGTCTTCTATCAATTGTGAGTTTTATTGTATACTGCTGTTCTGCTGTTGGCAAGCGCTCTGTGATGGTCGTGTCGAACGGATTGTGGTTCTAGTCATACTTAGACGAAAGTTCTGGAAATTTATCCTCAAATTTTTGAGGAAAGTTTTCGAGGTTTACTGCTGCAGTTCTGCTAATTTTACCTGGATTTAAGTCATTCTTCCTTCACGAAGTCGTTCAGACAGGGAAACATCTCACAGTTATCCTTCTCCGTCTGAGTTTTCCAAGGTCCTAATTTTCTCTTAAATGCAAGCACTTTCTCGCTTAGGACGATGATATTACTATTTCGGCCTCGATGTGACATATTAAAATCAAGCTGTTTCACAGAAGCGTCGGTCACATAAGCACAATATTAGAAGCCCTTATCATCCAGAAACAGAGCTCCGAGTGTAGGACTGCTATTCAGTTGGAAAAGTAGTAGTTCATCCTTTATCTCCACAACTCAGTCATACTACGAGAGAACCAACATACTTCCGAGTGTGGTAGACGTGAATCATGAGTGAATCCATGCTCCTCGTCCAGAATGGACAATAGCGAACTATTTAAAGCTCGTGCTTCCACAAAAAAAAAACTTTCTGCATCGTTCAGCACTTTATTGACTTTCGGCTGTACTATTTCAGAAGCCAGTGTCTCCCTGTGTGTCATTTAGCGTGACAATTTTACACAAGGAGAAGCGGTACATACTCTTGCCATAAACTCCTTTTTAGTTCCAGTAAATTCTGGCGCCCAACGGTACACAAACTGAGGCAGTTTGCCCGTGAAAGATTGTAGTTAACAAAAAAGGAATTCACAGGAAAGAAAATGTCTTTTCTGTAGTCTTCTCCTCCAGAGCTTTACAAATTAGAAAGTCCTCGTGCATTTCATTTTCAGAACACTAGCGGACGAAGACAAGAAGCTGGAAAAGATCAATGATACCACTATTGACATTAAGTTGTAGGGGGAATTTTGGGCTATCATGAAAAGTGGAAGCAATTGATTTTACCTGCCGGTGCCTATTCCATCAGTACGACGAACCACCGCATTGTATGAGAGTGGAACGACTTTAGACTTTCGGCAGCCTTTCTCCGTGTATTATTTCGCAGTTTTCGACGGCTTCGTTTGAGGATTCTGACATTTTCTTTTAGTTGTACTAATGACGCTTAAGAGGTTGGGCTGTTTACTTGACTGAGATTTAGATTTTGTTTGAGGTGTCTCATTAGTTTTATAGGCTTCACGCAATCGTTAGCTAAAATCTCCCAACAAGGAACACTTTGTGGTCGTTCCCCATTATTCGAAAGCATGCTGACAAAGACTAATGTCAGATAATCAACTTGGTATACACGCACTTGCGTTTTGTGTTTAGAACTAACGTTGCTTTATTTTTACGTTTAGAATCGACGCTGCACGTAGGAACAGGGGGAGATGCGAATGAAGAATGTACTTTATTAAATTTGAGTGTTTTTCCTTACTAGAACTACACACCTTCGAAGCAGGGGAGACACTCGCTGAATCTCAGTTCCATGGAATCTCTCGTCACCACTGCGAGTCAGCCACTTATACATAGGGATGGAGGTACTACATTATTTTAAATGCGGTTATCTGCCAGGGAACACCCAATAGAATTCAACTCCTAGCTAAGTCACTATCTTTGAACAGACACGGTAATTGTTAGCGCATTGGCCACGAAAGACAGGGTTATGGGCTCGAATTGCGATCCTATACCGGTTTTAACTCGTCCGATTTATTACCGGAGGTAACACTGTGCTTATAGCAAAAGAACAAATTCTCAAACTTTTACATTCTCCTTGTAAATTGATCAAAGATATTATATACCGTACAAAAGTACTGAATTGTTATGTACTAAGACTTCAGGCATAGTTAAGGTAAAGTTACCCATCTGGCGACTTACGGACGAATGAACATTAATTACCAACAACTGTTAATTCGACTGGTAGGAATTCAGATTTTTTTGAACTGTTATAAAACATGAATGCTGCACAGCATTTGAAAGGCTCTCACTTTTCTGCATTATTGCTCAGGTACAACGACTAGGCGACGTTCGTTCAACCGATGTATAGATTCAGTTCATTAAACTCTTCTACTACGTATATTCTAGGACCCGTGGCTGTGTATTGAATACAAGCAGAGAAAAAAAAATGCGTCTAGTCACTTCTTAAAATATTTATTATGCGGTAAACAAAGTTAATAGTTTATTTCCGCAGCATGACGCTGGAGGCTGGCTCTGTCACAAAAAGACACATAGAAAAACTTGAGTGATAGTTGGCGGTTAGTGCCGAAAAACGAATTCTTTTAATTACTGCGGCGGTATCGGCGGTACTGTAAATAGTATCCATTAGATATTTATGGGAACAAACAAATATTTCAAAAAACGACTGGTGCGGTTTACTATACTCGTATTTAGATTTAACTACGGGCCCGCCCCTGCTTCGCACGGGCAGGACTCACTACGCTCGGAAAATTTGTCTAGCGTAGCGTTAATAAATTATACACACATTCGTTGTGAATCAGTCTATTATTGAAAACCGTATAAAATCCCTACTGTTTTTCCTGAGATGAACTTCCACAAACAGACGTAACACGCGGTGGGTGGACTATAACTTACAATATGCATCGCTTAATGTTTGATTACTCCAGTTAAAACTTCAGGTATTAGATGCCTCTCAGTCGGGAAGTTTCAGCTGAAGTAAACACCGGCCGTAAAAGCCTTCATTGTATCACTTTCCATTATGTTACCTTTCGCGCAAGCTGCAGTTGTGAAGTTTTCTCCATATGAACTGATTAATTATTAACTCCTTGCCCTTTCTACCCGTGATGTTTATAACCACTTTCTTGTTATTCGTCTGGTCTACAAGTGACCGCACAAAATAGCTTACGTCGCCTTTCTTTTCTCCTTTCTTTCTTTCTTTCTTTCTTTCTTTCTTTCCAGTGGTTCTCAGTCTTTCAAAAAAAATGGCTCTGAGCACTATGGGACTCAACTGCTGAGGTCATAAGTCCCCTAGAACTTAGAACTACTTAAACCTAACTAACCTAAGGACAACACACACATCCATGCCCGAGGCAGGATTCGAACCTGCGATCGTAGCGGTCGCGCGGTTCCAGACTGTAGCGCCAGAACCGCTCGGCCACCAGCTGCCGGCCTCAGTCTTTCACTGTGTCCATATTGCACCTATCTGTTTCTTCGTCTTCTCTTGGAAGGCCTTGAAACTTCTAACTTCAGCTCTGACTGTTTTTCTTACTATTTCTTCTTTCTTTGTTTCCCTTTCTCTCAGGTTTTCCGTACCTTCTTTGATCCACGTCATTGAAGCTTTTGGGTTTCTGTCAAAAAAGTTAAAACTCGTTTTTTAAATCCTCTTTTCGTCTAGCATATTTAGGTATCCATAGAATACAACTCTTATCTTCCTCATCGTGTCAGATATTAGGTTCTATTTTTTCATAAACTTCTTCATTACCTCTAAATTTCCTTCTCCAGTTTCCCTTTTCCATTCTCGTATTTTGGTCTCAAGGCTTTTCTGATTCTTTTTGTTTCCTTCTTTTCTATTCCGCCTTGTTGTATAACTGTAGTTAACGAAGGGTATTTTGAATCATAAAGGCATTCTGATTTAAAAACAGTGTTGTAATGCTGGAGCTTTGCATTTATGGAAATAGATTTCTTTTCTTTTTATACAGGTTTTTTGTTAGCTTAGAAACCACCTCCATTTTCTTCGTAATTCATAAACTACCTTCTTTGTCCAAAGTATTTCTTTGTATTATTTCATCTAGATACTTAGATTTTGTAGCCCTTTTTATTCTTTCGTAATCAGTTTCCATGTATTTTGGTGCCCCCTTCGCTTCTGTTTTTGCTAAGATGCTGCGTGAGTCAGGAGGAAAGGTACTTACTTTGGAGGATCATCGTATTAGAGATACTGAACAAAACACGTAATATGCACATGTGTGCAGTTGTTAATAGTTTCCATCCAAACTAATGAAAACTGTGGCGAACAGGATAAATGCAGGTGATAGTAAATAAAACACTGTAATCTGATGTTTTGTTTAATTGTGTACATTTCCTCAAAAAATGTTCAAAAAGTCCACTGCCAACTCAATATATTTTGCAGCTCTTGTAGGCAGTTGTGTTGCTGATCTGAGTTCATTCGCACGTGTCTTTACTTGACCACACGAATGTAAAATACAAGCGAGAAGCTCCTCCTTTGGGGGTCCACTCTGTGCTTGTTGACTTCGCTTTTACGCGAAACCCACAAACAATACTCTAATGGAGTAAGACCGTGTGACCTCGGTGGCCTAGATACGACTCTCCGGGGACTGATCCAACGCCCAGGATCCGTTTCAGTTAGGTACTGTGTCCCTGACCGTACGGGAATGTGCAGGAGATCCGTGGTGCTGAAAGTATATAACCGTCGTGTTGCCCAAGGAGTATCCTCCAAGTATTCTGGTAACATATTTTGAAGGAGGTCAAGATGAAGTGCTCCATTAAGACGGTCATCAAAAACTACTGGACCGATCAAAAATACCGCGCAGGTGAAGTGTGCATTTAAATGGTCAGGAAGGACAACGCTACGGAGGATAATGTCGCTTTGGCTGTATTTGCATGTGATTGTTGGTGAAGGACATGCAACAGACGCCTGTGATTTTCAAACAGCCTTATGTCGGAGGGTTGAAGGTTTTTGTTCAGAATCACCAATAGTATCATCCCTCAAAGCATGTACCTTTCCTCCTGACTCACCCTGTAAACATAGGCCTGCTTTTGAAACTGTCTCTTGTAGGAGATTTATCTGCATTGTTGCATCCTCTACAGCTTCAGCTAAGCAAAAGCCAAAAAATCGAAACTCAAACTCAGAGAATACCTTTTTCTTCGAATTATGATTTTTTAAATTTCTTCTTTTTATTTTAGTTATTTCTCCTTGTCGCTCTTTTAGTGATTATACAGGTTTTTATACAGTTTTAAGGACGCTAGCTCTGTTTTATTTGTCCTCAGTGCCAAGTTCGCAGTTAGATAAACACCTTAGCGTACTGCAAACATTTTCTAAGAAACAGCAGCACATTCCGAGTACAGGTGCGAATAACTAAAGCGCGAAACGTCTGACTAACGGTGGGGTTGGAGACATGGGATGTTATTAGCTCGCAACTACCTTGTGGCAAATGCAATTGGGGCTGGTTCTATCTCGCCCAGTACTATAACAAAGGATCCAGTCGGCTTTGTAGTGCAGGAGCCGTTTGCCTCGAGGTGCCTCGTTAGTTCCTCCGCGTTCGGCAGTACCGAGAATAGATTATAGCTGCGAGAGCCACTAATCAGCGCGGACGACTGTTACGTGATATACGGCGGAATGGAACGGGACGGATGGCTTCGGTTTCGTTCCTCGAAGTACAGATAATGGGGTTAGGAAGCACTGATACTTTCGTGGAACTAATATAGTTACGGCTTTCCGGGCACTGAACAGCCACTATCGTTCTTCAGACGCCCTTTTCTGGCACACATTATCACAGTTGTTACACAAAAATAGTACACAGTCGGTTGATCGTGAGAGGCACGTACGTATACAAATTATTCGAAATTGCGGAAGCGATATTTGTCTGGTTCTTCTTGGAACTGAAGCTCACGGAATTAAGACAGTATTTCTCTCCGTGGTACACAGGCCTCACACGCAGCGACTTATTCCCACAAGTAACTTTATGCAGTCATATCACTTTTGCCAACTGTCTTGCCGCAGATCAGCAAAGTTAAGCGCTGTAGGTGTTGGCTATCACTTGGATAAGCGCTGTTGGCAAGCCTGGTGCACTCAGCCCTGGTGAGGCCAATTGACGGCCTACGTGACTGAGAAGTAGCGGCTCCGGTCATGAAAACTGACAACGGCTGGCAGAGCGGTGTGCTGATCACACGCCCTTCCGTTTCCGCATCCAGTGCTGCCTAACGCCTGAGGGTGACACGGCGGTCGGTGGATACCGTTGGGACATCCGAGATCTGTTCAGAGGGAGAATATCACTTTTATGTCGCTCTCGTCACGTACTCCCAGATATTCAGAAAAACTTAAATTGGAACCATCACAAAAGAAATTATTGTGGAAACGGCGAACCAAATATTGCGTTTTATCAGCAGACCCATGAAGGTACAGTTAGTGGAGAACGCGCTTCAGACATACGCTGGACGTTGCTTCGAAGCCGACGGCAGCATGTTAGATGCCCCAATACATTAGCAGACTACGGTGTACGATTACTTTTTGGTCTTAATTGCCGGCCCTTGTGACCGAGCGGTTCTAGGCGCTTCAGTCCGGAACCACGCGGCCTCTACGGTCGCAGGTTCGAATCTTGCCTCGGGCATGGATGTGTGTGATGTTCTTAGGTTAGTTATGTTTAATTAGTTCTAAGTCTAGGGGACTGATGACCTCAGATGTTAAGTCCCATAGTACCTAGAGCCATTTGAACCATTTTTTGGTCTTAATTTCTGTCGTATGCTCGTAATAGTTCTTTTAAATAGAAAATGTTACAGTATATATGAAGTCTTCACGGGTTGTCAGCCGAGTAGCGTCGTCGTCTCGTAGCAACGTTTCGATGGAATGCGTCTCCATTATCTTCAGGCAAAGGTGATGGAGACGCATTCCATCGAAACGTTGCTACGAGACGACGACGCTACTCGGCTGACAACCCGTGAAGACTTCATATATGAAATTCGCCGAGAAAGCCTGGACTCATATATAATGTTAGAGTTCTTTCGTGTGCCGGCCTGAGTGGTCGAGCGGTTCTAGGCGCTTCAGTCTGGAACCGCGAGACCACTACGGTCGCAGGTTCGAATCCTGCCTCGGGCATGGATGTGTGTGATGTCCTTAGGTTAGTTCGGGTTAAGTAGTTCTAAGTTCTAGAGGACTGATGACTTCAGATGTTAGTGCTCAGAGCCAGCCAGTTCTTTCGTGAATAGCACAGCGTTAGAAAGGCATTTTCGGCATTTTTTTCTGGTCTTAAATGAATATTTTATCCAGTAATACGTCTCATTTCGCCTCGTTGATGCAACTTTGTTTTTGTTAT
This sequence comes from Schistocerca serialis cubense, assembly GCF_023864345.2. Classification (NCBI taxonomy): domain Eukaryota; kingdom Metazoa; phylum Arthropoda; class Insecta; order Orthoptera; family Acrididae; genus Schistocerca; species Schistocerca serialis. Next base: position 168,299,250 of record NC_064644.1, on the reverse strand, counting down.
ACGTTTCCGCTACCCAAGAAAAGAAGTTTGTTACGTGAATGGCTCATTCCGTATTCCAGAATTTTCCTTAATACAGACTGACGAAGCCGACGTACGGTCTATGTTTTCTTTCTGAAAGGACGGAGACCGTATGTTGCTATTTTTGGTCGGATTCCTATCTTTCCTTCTCACAGCGTTAACTCCGAAAGCATTTAGAGTAGGACTGATAGGAAACCCAAAGTTACATGGCGGGAATAAAACCACTGCAGTAAAAGTAAAGAGCGCAACCAAACTCAATAAATATAAAAAGAAAATATCGTTTAAACGAGTCTACTTACGAATGAAAAGGGATTCCTTTACACTTTACATTGCGATCAGAGTGATTAGTACGCCCATAAATGACGCATGATGGCATTTTTTTTTACAACTCATTCAGCAGAATAATGTTTAGGGCAACTAATATGGGGGACATCAGCTTCAAGTTTTTTTCCTCCGTGACAACTCCTCTTATAATACCTCCACATGCATAAATTTAGAAGGTGCAACAGAGCTACTGAAGAGATTGCCAAAACTACGCTTGTATGTTCTCTTCAGCAAGGGACATTTAAGCTTAACGTCCCGTCGACAGCGCGGCCATTAAGACCGAACTCGAGCTCGGATTACGAAAGGATGCGGAAGGAAAACGGACGTGCCCTTTTCCTGGAGCGATTGTGGGAGATCACGGAAAACCTAAATGTGGATGGGCGGAAGGAGCTTTGAGCCGTCGTCCTCACGAATGCGAGTCCAGTGTGCTCCTCTTTTGGACTATTGCTACGCGTTATGTGGTCATTACCAGATGGGATTGACAGAGGACATCGTAAAAGTTCCCAGAAGAGCACATCTTTTTTATTTTCACGAAGCAGGGAAGAGGTTGTCACGTATAAGCGAGTTTGGGTGGCAAACATTAAATCAAAGGCATTTTCGTTGCGGCGATACCTTTTCGTGAAATTTCAATCACCATCTTACTCCTACGAATACAAAGAATTTGGTCAGCTTCCACATACATAAGTGGAAACCACGAATGTGATGAAATAAGAGAGATCAGAGCTCGGACAGAAAGATTTGGTGGTTCATGCTTCTCACATGCAATCCTAGATGGAACGGTAGAGAAATAGCCTGGTAGTTGTTTACGCACCCTCTGCGATAATTAAGATTGAATTACAGAGTAATTATGGAGATTAAGATGTAAATTTCTACCATTGTTGCAGTTTCCAGCGACTTATACACATATTTACGCGTGCAGTTGCGTTTTAACAGAACTAATGTACCGAAGATGACGTGCTACAGACGCGAAATTTAACCGACAGGAAGAAGATGCTGTGATATGCAAATGATTAGCTTTCCAGAGCATTCACACAAGGTTGGCGCCGATGGCGACACCTACAACGTGCTGACACGAGGAAAGTTTCCAACCAATTTCTCATACACAAACAGCAGTTGACCGGCGTTGCCTGGAGAAACGTTGTTGTGATGCCTCGTGTAAGGAGGAGAAATGCGTACCATCACGTTTCCGACTTTGATAAAGGTCGGCTTGTAGCCTATCGCGATTATAGTTTATCGTATCGCGACATTGCTGCTCGCGTTGGTCGAGATCCAATGACTGTTAGCAGAATATGGAATCGGTGGGTTCAGGTGGGTAATATGAAACGCCGTGCTGGATCCCAACGGCCCCGTGTCACTAGCAGTCGAGATGACAGGTATCTTATCCGCATGGCTGTAACGGATCGTGCAGCCACGTCTCGATCCCTGAGTCAACAGATGGGGACGTTTGCAAGACAACAACCATCTGCACGAACAGTTCGACGACGTTTGCAGCAGCATGGACTGTCAGCTCGGAGACCATGGCTGCGGTTACCCTTGACGCTACATCACAGACAGGAGCGCCTGCGATAGTGTACTCAACGACGAACCTGGGTGCAGGAATGGCAAAACGTAATTTTTTTCGGATGAATCCAGGTTCTGTTTACAGCATCATGATGGTCGCATCCGTGTTTGGCTACATCGCGGTGAACTCACATTGGAAGCGTGTATTCGTCATCGCCATACTGGTGTATCACCCGGCGTGATTGTATGGGGTGCCATTGGTTACACGTCTCGGTCACCTCTTGTTCGCATTGACGCCACTTTGAACAGTGGACGTTACATTTCAAATGTGTTACGCCCCGTGGCTCTACCCTTCATTCGATCCCTACGTAACCCTACATTTCAGCAGGATAATGCACGACCGCATGTTGCAGGTCCTGTACGCGCCTTTCTGTATACAGAAGACGTTCGATTGCTGCCCTGGCCAGCACGTTCTCCAGATCTCTCACTAATTGAAAACATCTGGTCAATGGTGGCCGAACAACTGGCTCGCCACAATACTCCAGTCACTACTCTTGATGAACGGTGGTATCGTGTTGAAGCTGCATGGGTAGCTGTACCTGTCCAAGCCATCCAAGCTCTGTTTGACTCAATGCCCAGGCGTATCAAGGCCGTTATTACGGCCAGAAGTGGTTGTTCTGGGCACTAATTTCTCAGGATCTATGCACCCAAATGGCGTGAAAATGTGATCACATGTCGGTTCTAGTATAATATATTTGTTCAATGAATACCCGTTTATCATCTGCATTTCTTCTTGGTGTAGCAATTTTAATGGCCAGTACTGTAGCAGTTTTACGCGCGTCCATTTTCGAAAGGAAACTGTGTGATTTGCACGCTAGGTACAGTCTCAATTGCCGCCGGTTAGCGCTGTGTTCGCATATCTCGAAGAAGAGCGCGTTGATGAACAGCGTCATTTTTAAAGCATGCACCAAAGGCGGTAGAAACCGTGCCTTGCGTGATTCACAGTGACAAACACGCACCTTCTGAGGACAAGGTAAGATGGCTTAGTTTACAGGCCGACGTGGCACATCGGGCATACAACAAGAATCAGTAATCATATAGAAACCGGGGGTCGCAAATGTCACGAGAGATCGCTGCGGTCACGTGTGGGCTGGCGTCGTCGAAAACTGTTTAATAGGGAGGTGTTGCTGCGAGAGGTTCTGCCGGTCACCCGGAATGTCCCCAATCGGTTTTTTCCTGTCGGGAAATCTGAAGAGCTTTGTGTATGGAACTCCTGTTACAGTGTCGGAGGGCTTAGTGGCCAGGATTTTTGCGGCAGCAGGATGTCTTCGAGATACACCAGGTATCTTTGAGAGAGTGCTCCGTTCGATGCAGCGTCGATGTCGCGCGTGCCTCGGTGTACAAAACTGAGCATCTCATGCAATGGGTGTCCATTTGCAGTTTGTGACTAAATAACTGCAGCGCCATTTACTATCCCCGGATGGCGTTTGCGACGTCCCCTTCCTATGTGATTACTGATCCTTGTTGTATGTCAGATGTGCTATTTGAGTTTGTAAATGTTTTTTGAATACCCTATATATAGAGGGACGTTCTGTAAATAAAGAGACAAATTGTCGTGAAAAAAACTGTATTTTTACAAAATGAGACTTTAACTACTTCTCAACATAACCCTCACCAAAATTAATGCAATCGTCCCAACGATGAACTAGTTTTCTTATTCCTATTGCAAGGATGTCTTTGTCTCGTCGTTAGAGCCACTGCCCCACGAATTCTCGACCTTGTCGTTGTTGCTGAACTTTTTTCCACCTAATGCCTCCCTGAGTAGATGAAACAAACGACAATCCGAGACTGTTAGATCTGAATTTTACGGAGAATGAGATAGTATCTTCCAGCCCATTTTTAAATGGTTTCTTGTATTGTTGCGTTAGCACTTGTTTTGCTGTACCAGGTAACGTTATGAATAGTGCCAACACTTCTGCAACTTTTTGCTATATGTTCAGCTGTAATACTTAGGTGGTCAGGAATAACGTCGTCAATGCGAGTTTCAAGCAAAGGAGTTTCACTTCAACTGGCCAATTAAGATGTTGGTCGTCGGTCACTGAACTTCGACCGTTTTTGACTGTTCTGTCTTCTCATTAAATACTCCGCGGTTCGTATAACTTTCACCGTGCTGTAAAATTATTTTGGAAAACTTTTTAGCCGGTTTTTCACTTTCAGGAACGGATAACTGAACTTGTTCAGCTAATGTGGAAGCTAAAAGCAGGACTACGATCTTTAGCTACGGTACTGGCGCTATCAACAAAATAATTTATGTAGCGCATCACAGTTGTTCTAGGATAACCACAGGGGCCGGAACGAAGAAGAAGAACGCAGACCAGAGAAGGCAGTGAGACGACGACAGCCAATAGCGCGCTGACCAGGACGTCACCACGACAGGAGCGGCAACTAGCCGAAGTGAATGTAACGCCGCTCCTGCCAGCCTCGGCCGGACATTAGTGGACAGTATTCGCTGAATAATCGCACTGGGCTAGACGCGGCCTAGCAGAGATTGCTACGATATCAGTTAGTAGTGATCGACAAACTGTGTGTCAAACTTGCACGAACATTGTACATAGCAGTGGACTCTGATTTATATTGCATGTCACCCATCGCTTGCGACCCCTTCTTATAAATACAAGTTAAGCATTGTCAGTCTTCTTATTTCTAATAAAAACTATTAATGTTATTTGCTTGAATTGTTGTATAGCATTCCGAGAACGCAGCATCCCTTACGCATCCCATGCGAGACGATAGGGCAAGACCCCACACCAGTGATGCATCCTAAAGAAGAGTGCATATACATTTCGCGAAAAGAACATGAAGATAAAATTAGAGAGATTCGACCCCACACAGAGGCTTACCGACAATCGTTTATTCCGCGAACTATTGGCGATCGGAACAGGAAAGCGGGAAAATGACAGTGGTACACAAAGTACCCGCCGCCACACACCGAAGGCAGCTTGCGGAGCAAACCTGTATGGTGGGCAATAAGTAATGCAGCACATTTTTTTTCTGAAACAGATTGGTTTTGTTCAGGATTCCAATACACCAATGATTCCCCACTCTTTTGGCTACAAAACCCTATAAACTCCGCTCAGTGGAACGGCCTTACGCCACCTTACCGGGAGGGCCTTATGCCCACACGGTTCCACTCTACTGGTCGACGTCGGAGCCAACGTCTTGCTGCGTCAATAACATGCCCATCATCCACGTACTGCTTTTCACGGAGTCTATCCTTCATCATTCATTGAGAGCGTCCGTACGTTCCGACATTGTAGGAGAGACAGCTGTCTGCAGCCAGCCGACATGCTGGAGATCGGACAGGTTTGCGCAGCCAAGTTGCAATAAAGACAAGTCTCGCCCAACGACTCCCTGTGCTTTTGTTCACTGACATGTCTCCGTAGACATTTTGCAAGCGTCTATGAAATCTGCAATGTGTTTTCCACCAAAACGAACACAAAAACAGTGTTCTGCTTGGAATGCACTTTCGTTGCAGACGCCACTGTGACGGCTGCGTACAGTGTGAAACGTCCTCTTTGAAAAATTGTACATGACTGTGCTTAAACTGACACACAATATTTTTGGCGCAACGCAGTCTGACTTTCAAAAATCCCTACAAAAGAATGGCCCTGACTAACATTAACCTATACCTTTCACAAATCTTCGTTACTCGAACTACTGCAATACAGCGAGCGCCACTACTGCCAGCTAAATGAAAGATTCAGACTACTGCAGGCACTAACTACTGATAGGCATAGTTAGCAAATGAACGATTTTGATAAAGAACAAACAATGTATTTACCTTAATAGTGTTCAAAAGTCATAATATATATAGCAGTTCATGACATCCATTCTTACAAATGTACTGTTTCTGATGGACACACGTCCAGATCATCCGCTCTAAAAGGTCCGCCATCTCACTTCCCCACATCCACCACTGCTGGCGGCTCACTTCCAACTGCGCAACGTTACGCACTGTTAACATCCCGCTGCCCAACACAACAATAGCCAACAACAATGCAAACCAGCCACAGACAGCACGCAGCACAGCCAGTGATTTTCATACAGAACGCTACGTGGCGGTGGCGTTACCAATATAAGAACCTAAACAGCCTACTTACAAGTGCCGCAACCTAGCGGAAGTTCTTGAAATGGTAGGGTCTGACTTACGAATATTCCACGCTGTCCCAAAACAAATTCCGCATTTTCTCTATCGAAACTAGCTGAGGAAAAAAACTGTCTTGCAGTGCTTATGGAGCGTCCCTCGAAGATGTACATTACTGGCCATTAAAATTGCTACACCAAGAAGAAATGCAGATGATAAACGGGTATTCATTGAACAAATATATTACACTATAACTGGCACGTGATTACATTCTCACGCAATTTGGGTGCATAGATCATGAGAAATCAGTGCCCAGAACAACCACCTCTGGCCGTAATAACGGCCTTGATACGCCTGGCGTGTACAGATACAGCTGCCCATACAGCATCACGATACCACCGTTCATCAAGAGTAGTGACTGGCGTATTGTGACGAGTCAGTTCGTCGGCCACCATTGACCAGACGTTTTCAATTGGTGCGAGATCTCGAGAATGTGCTGGTCAGGGCAGTAGTCGAACATTTTCTGTATCCAGAAAGGCCTGTACAGGACCTGCAACATGCGGTCGTCCATTATCCTGCTGAAATGTAGGGTTTCGCAGGGATCGAATGAAGCATAGAACCACGGATCGTAACACATCTGAAATGTAACTTCCACTGTTCAAAGTGCCGTCAATGCGAACAAGAGGTAACCAAGACGTGGCACCCCATACCATCACGCCGGGTGATACGCCAGTATGGCGATGACGAATACACGCTTCCAATGTGCGTTCACTGCGATGTCGCCAAACACGGATGCGACCATCATGATGCTGTAAACAGAACCTGGATTCATCCGAAAAAATGACGTTTTGCCATTCGTGCACCCAGGTTCGTCGTAGAGTACACCATCGCAGGCACTCCTGTCTGTGATGCAGCGTCAAGGGTACTCGGCAGCCATGGTCTCCGAGCTGATACTACATGCTGCTGCAAACGTCGTCGAACTGCTCGTGCAGATGGTTGTTGTCTTGCAAACGTCCCGATCTGTTGACTCAGGGATGGAGACGTGGCTGCACGATCCGTTACAGCCATTCGGATAAGATGCCTGTCATCTCGCCTGCTAGTGATACGAGGCCGTTGGGATCCAGCACGGCGTTCGGTATTACCCTCCTGAACCCACCGATTCCATATTCTGGTAACAGTAATTGGATCTCGACCAACGCGAGTAGCATTGTCGCGATACGATAAACCGCAATCGCGATAGGCTACAATCCGACCTTGATCAAAGCCGGAAACGTGATGGTACGCATTCCTGCTCCTTACACGTGGCATCACAACAACGTTCCACCAGGCATCGCCGGTCAACTGCTGTTTGTGTATGAGAAATCGGTTGGAAACTTTCCTCACGTCAGCACGTTGTAGGTGTCGCCACCGGCGCCAACCTTGTGTGAATGCTCTGAAAAGCTAATCATTTGCATATCACAGCATCTTCTTCCTGTCGGTTAAATTTCGCGTCTGTAGCACGTCATATTCGTGGTGTAGCAATTTTAATGGCCAGCAGTGTATAAAACTACTCTCACAGTCTGTTCCATTTCTACATCAATTTTTCTCTGCAATTGTTAAATGCTCCTTGTAGATATCAACGAAACCCATTGGAATGGAGAACTTGTAGCGTCTCGTGTTAACGCAGCTCTAATCATTTCATTCGCTTGCAAGGGGTTAATGACTTGGGCGATGGTGGCATTAGGCGCCAGCGTGCACGTACGCCGCTACTTGCCGGCGGCAGGTTTCGGTGTGTGACTAGCGAGGCTGGGCAGGGAGCGCGTGTGAGTAGCGGCGCGTGCTGGGGTAACGAGGGCGCGAGGCCACCCGAGGGGCGCCGCGGCGTATGAGTTCGTGCGCGGGCATTGTGGAGGCGGCTGGAGTGCTCGCATTCTGGGGCCGCGAGAGGCCCAGCCCGTCCCGTTAACTACCCCTGCGGCAGGCCCCCATCCATTTCCTGCTTCCTTGAATGAGCCGGCCGGAAACAGTCAGGGGCGGCGGTTCGCCACGGTCGCCACCGAGGGCTTCTCAATGAGCGCCGCGCCCAGGAAGGGCGCCATGGATTACGCTTCCTACACACGGCTAGCTGGCTTCCCTATAAACGGCTAGCTGATTGCCGACGGCGAGTTTTTCCAGCTGATAACACTTCCCCTGCGACTTTCAGCTCACAACATGCAGAAGACCAATCTCATATACGTACATCACATCAGATGTCCCTCAAGGTTGATCTCTTAAGGTCACTACTACTTTCGGAAGGCTTTTGACACTGTACCACATAAGCGGCTCGTGTTGAAATTGCGTGCTTATGGAATATCGTTTCAGTTATATGACTGGATTTGTGATTTCCTGTCGAGAGAGGTCACAGTTCGTAGTAACTGACGGAAAGTCATCGAGTGAAACAGAAGTGATTTCTGGCGTTCCCCAAGATAGTGTTATAGGCCCTTTATGTTCCTTATCTATATAAACGATTTGGGAGACAATCTGAGCAGCCGTCTTCGGTTGTTTGCAGATGACGCTGTCGTTTATCGACTAATAAAGACATCAGAAGATCAAAAGAAACTGCAAAACGATTGAGAAGAAATATCGAAATGGTGCGTAAAGTCGCAGTTGACCTTAAAAAACGATAAGTGTGAGGTCATCCACATGAGTCCTTCAAAGAACACGTTAAACTTCGGTTACACGATAAATCAGGCTAATCTAGAAACCGTAAATTCAACTAAATACCCAGGTATTACAATTACGAACAACTTAAATTGGAAGGAACACATAGAAAATGCTGTGGGGAACGCTAACCAAAGACTGCGTTTTGTTGGCAGGACACTTAGAAAATGTAACAGACCCACTAAGGAGACACTACGCTTGTCCGTCCTCTTTTAGAATACTGCTGCGCCGTGTGGGATCCTTACCACATAGGACTGACGGAGTACATCGAAAAAGTTCAAAGAGAGGCTACTATCGCGAAATATGGGAGAGAGTGTCACAGAAATGATGCAGGATTTGGGCTGGAAATCGATAAAAGAAAGGCGTTTTCCGTTGCCACGGAATCTTCTCACGAAATTCCAATCACCAACTTTCTCCTCCGAATGCGAAAATATTTTGACACCGACCTACATAGGGAGGAAGGATCACCACGATAAAATAATGGAAATCAGAGCTCGTACGGAAAGATATAAGTGTTCATTCTTTCCGCGCGGTATACGAGATTGGAATAATTGAGAATTGTGAAGGTGGTACGATGAACCCTCTGCCAGGCACTTAAATGTGATTTGCAGAGTATCGATGTAGATGTAGATGTTAATGTTAGGTCGTCAATATATCGAGATGGTTGCAGGGTCCTGTCCATAATGTTCCAAAGCTTCGGCCTGGAATCTCATTGCCTGAAGTAGAATTGTCGTCAGTGATGAGTTGCGCTTCGAATTGACGCCGAAGACAGCGAAGTCGTGTCTGGAGGCGCCCTGGACAGAGGTGGGATACCAAACTGACTGTCGCCCGCCATACTGCCCCACAACCAGGGGTGGTGGCCTGGGGTGACATTTCTTTTCATAGTAAGACCTCTTTGGTTGTCATCCGTGGCACTCTTAGAGCCCAGCGATACGTCGACGATATTCTACGTCCCATTTTGTTGCCCTTCGTGGCACCCCATCCTGGGCTTACATTTCAGCAGGATAACGCACGCCCCTACATGGTGAGAGTGTCTGCTGCTTGTCTTCGAGTTTGCCGAACCCTACGCTGACCAGCAAAGTCCCCTGATCTCTGCCCAATTGGGAACGTTTGCAGATTATGGGTAGCGCCCTCTAACCAGCTTGCGATGTTGACGATCTAACGCGCCAGTTGGGTAGAATTTGAAGCGATATCGCTCACAGGATGCCCAACAGCTCTATCAAGCAATGCTAATGACAGCTTGCTAAGGGCCAGAAGTGTACCTATGTTTGCTCAAGGGTCAGGAGTGGACCTATGTTTGCTCAATGTGTGAAGCTCTTTCTTTCCAATGAATCATTCAATTTTTCTGAAATTGTAATCATTTGATTGTCTGCACATGCACACACATCTACTGCTTTCCGTTCCAATATGATAATTCCTTCGTGGTGCGTCTTTTTCGTTGCCTTAGAGCGCACTCTACTGGGTTCTAAAGAAGCCTGGAGATAACTGTGTGTCGGTAGCAATGGGTAACGCTGGAGACAAAGTACCAGTAATCCCAAAGGAAATTACAAAATTTAAACTGAAATTTATCCCTGCTATGAGGAATGTTTTCAGGACTGCTATTCTTTTGTAACTTTATAAATAATTTATACTGCTTCATTCACTTTTTACTAATATTTAATTAGCACCACGAGTTTCGACAGCATACTGCCATCATCATGTACGTCTCAGTTACGTGTACATTACATTATTCTGAAGTATATTGAGGTTCATTTACAATATGTGCCAGTGACGTTATTATTGAAATAGTGCCGTCCGCTGTGGCCGAGCGGTTCCAGGCCCTTCAGTCCGGAACCGCGCTGCTGCTTTGGTCGCAGGTTCGAATCCTGTCTCGGGCATGGATGTGTGTGACGTCCTTAGGTTAGTTAAGTTTAAGTAGTTCTAAGTCTGGGGGACTGATGACCTTAGATGTTGGGTCCCATAGTGCTTCGTGCCTTTTTTTATTGAAATAGCACAACGAACAGAAAGGTACAGGGAAGGACCAAATGTAGCTGCAAAGGCTCGAGAAAGGCCTAATGCATGACAAAAAGATGAAGATGAAGAAGAAGAAGAAGAAGAAGACTTAAAGATAATACATAAATGATCTTCCAATTGTGTTTCACGAGACATAAATTTTGTACTCATTGCAGTCGATAGAAGTGTAGAAATTAGACGTAGTGCCAGTCCTCTTATGGAGAAGGGAGATAATTGTAAGAAGGCTGTTCAGGTTTTTTTTATTGGTAACGCCACGTAGCGCTCTCTATGAAAAATCACTGGCTGTGCTGTGTGCAGTCTGTGGCTAGTTTGCATTGTTGTCTACCATTGTAGTGCTGGGCAGATGGATGTGAACAGCGCATAGCGTTGCGCAGTTGGAGGTGAGCCGCCAGCAGTGGTAAATGTGGGGAGAGAGATGGCGGAGTTTTGAAATTTGTAAGACTGGATGTCATGAACTGCTATATACATTATGACTTTTCAACACAATTAAGGTAAATACATTGTTTGTTCTCTATCAAAATCTTTCATTTGCTAACTATGCCTATCAGTAGTTAGTGCCTTCAGTAGTTTGAATCTTTTATTTAGCTGGCAGTAGTGGCGCTTGCTGTATTGCAGTAGTTCGAGTAACGAAGATTTTTGTGAGGTAAGTGATTTGTGAAAGGTATAGGTTAATGTTAGTCAGGGCCATTCTTTTGTAGCGATTACTGAAAGTCAGATTGCGTTGCGCTAAAAGTATTGTGTGTCACTTTAGTGAATGTTTGAGTACGTTCAGTTTTGCTCAGCTGTTTGAAAAGCAAATAATGTAAGAGGTTTATCAGCACAGTAATTCATAAATTTTTCTAAGGGGACGTTTGATAATGAAATATTCGACTACTTCACCAGATGGTTCAAGACAAATCAGTATCATCAAATTTTGACGAGACTCTGTACATTCAGTTTATTATTTCCCACTGAAGTCTACAAACCATTACAATCAATTTCTCAAACAATGAAACACGAGAAATAAAAACTGTTAAATTTTTGGGAGTACAAATAGATCACAGTGTCAACTGGAAAACCAACTGCACAGATTTAATACTTCACCTTGGTTCAGCCACCTTTACAGAACGCATGATTACTGCTATATGCATATTAAAAATGAAGAAACTATTTTAATCGGCATCTATTCATTCAATAATGAAATACTCAATAATTTTTTGTCGACATTCGTTATAGAAATTGTATTTTCAGAATGCGTAGGCGTGAAATAATAACTATATGCGATATTGATTCTAGAACATCTTAAAAAACTGTGAATTTTGACAGCTGTTTCACAATACATACATACGTTAATGTCCTTTATTATTACCACTATTTCCCTTTTCACAAAGAGGGAGAGAAGCACGAATATCACTAGTGCTGACAACCACCTCTACCAAGATATCAAGCGGTTAACATTAGTACAGTTAGGCCTGCGATACATTGGTAGACATAAATTCTATAACCTACCCGAGTGCATTAAATGTCTTATAGATAGTGCAATGGAGATTAAGACTTAATCAAAGACCTTTGTCGGACAACCTTCATACATACTCTAAAACTGTATTTTTTTGTTAATATATAATTAAGATTAACATTTTAATACAGTAATAAAAAATCTTTGCTCTCTATTGCACTTAACGTACGAGGGTGAGTCAAATGAAAACCTTAAATTTTTAATAACAAATAGAAATTTCGCGCCGTTATCCTGTAAGTTGGTAAGCGTGCTACAAACAGCGTGCAGAATGGCCTGTAGGTGGCAGCATAGTGCAGATGCACATATACAATCGTAGTATCAGTATGAAGATGGCTGCCCCATTTGCGACTTGCACCAGGGAAGAACAGCGTTCTGTCATTCGGTTTTTGCGTAGTGAAGGTGTTAAACCTATTGAAATTCATCGACGAATGAAGGTTCAGTAAGGTGATGCATGTTCGTCACAGCAGGAAGTATACGAATGGAGTAGGAAGTTCGAAAATGGTGTGACTTTAGTGGAAGATGCTCCTCGTCCAGGTCAGGCACAACGAGTTGTGACTCCATAGAACATTGCAGCAGTTGAAGCCAAAGTGAAGCAAAACCGCCGAGTGACACTGAATGACATTGCAGCATGTTTACAGATTAGTCATGGGCCAGCACACCACATTGTGCATTATGTGCTCCAGTTTCACAAAGTGTCTGCAAGGTGGGTGCCACAGCAGTGACCCCTGAAATGAGAGAACGACGTGTTGATGCTTGTGAAGAACTTCTTAGGCGATCTGAACGCGAAGGTGATGGCTTCCTTGCAAGAATCGTTCCTGGGGATGAAACCTGGGTTCACGTCCACCAACTGGAAACGAAGAGAGCGAGCAAGGAATGGCGCCATTCATCATCACCAAAACCAAAGAAGTTTCGAACAGAACCATGCGCAGGGAAGGTTATGCTGACTCTCTTTTGGGACGAAAAAGGCGTCATTTTGGAGCATTGCATGCCTAGAGGGACCACTGTCACCAGTGCATCATACACAGATCCAAAAAATCATCTGCGGCCTGCAATCAAATCAAAGCGACGTGGATTGCTGTCAGCAGGTGTCCTTTTGCAACATGACGATGCAAGGCCCCACACTGCCCGTACAACAGTTGCAACAATCACAGACCTGCATTTTGAGTGGCTTCCTCATCCACCATACTCACCAGACCTTGCCCCAAGTGATTTCCATTTGTTTGGACCACTCAAAGACGCAATGGGAGAAAAGAAGTTCCATTCTGATGAAGAGATACGCCACGCGGTGCATGAGTGTTTGCACGGACTACCAAAAGAATTTTTTTTTTCTAAAGGAATTTATGCATTTTCTAAGCGCTGGAGGACTTGCATTGAGCGTGGGGGAGATTATGTTGAAAGTGGTACAGCTTTGTACCACTTCTGTACAATAAATAATATTTTAAAAAATATTTAAGGTTTTCATTTGACTTCCCCTCGTAATTAATCATTTTTTATTTCTTTCCACATCCCAAAAACCACTCTCTGTGGCATCCACGCAATACGACTAATATAATATAAAAATTCGGCAACCACTTTACGAGTCCTCCCTCGGGCATGTGTGTGTGTGTGTGTGTGTGTGTGTGTGTGTGTGTGTGTGTGTGTGTCCTTAGGATAGGGATTTTTTCAGATCTTCCAACTTTGAAAACAAAGAAGCAGTACGCTGCTATTCAGCAAACACGTGTCTTTCGTTGTAAAGTTCCACCAACTACCAACATTTTTACCGTTGTGTTTGACCTGATGAATGCTGTAATCCGAAAATGTCCATTTGATGGTTCTGCAGTGCTGTCACGTGAAAATGGCTACTCAGCCGTTACTGTACTGTAGTGAATGTAAAATAAAGGGACGTTTTTAATCTAACCAGTGTCAGCTATTACGGCAGAGGGTTACCGTTCAGAAAATTTGTGGTATCTGTGGACCGTATTCATACTGTACTATAAATTAATTTGGAGACATTCGAGATCTCTCGTAACTGTAAAAAAAAAAAAAAAAAAAAAAAAAATAGCCCTTTGGCAAGTTAGGTCAGGGCACGGTGCTAACTGTCATTGCTCGGCAGCTGTAGCAGACTACGTCGACAAGGAATACTGCTTTCGTTCCTGATCACTCGACTGCTAAAGCACACAACCGGAGAGTGGAAGAGAAAATTCTGTTTCCCTAATCCTCTTCACTACTGCAAAATTGAAAGATGAATTTAGGCCACACGACGAAACAGAAAACACCGCAGAAAATACAGTTTCGTGGGATTTCCGCGAAGCAAAATGCAGCCAGTGAGAATTTTAAAACCTTTTCCGGGACTGAGGTGCAGTTAGCCAATAACCACACTGTGATGTCATTGTTTCGCTTGTGGCAAATTCTTATAAAAGTTCTTTGTTTTAATATACGATAGTTTTAAAGATAACTTTTTCCATTCCTGTCTACATCTCCAGTTTATAAATTAATCGATTGAGAATCCTCTGCGTGTTACGGCGAGTTCGAATGCCTTAGGGAAATCGAAAATGGTAATTAATTTTCCCACGGAGAGGGTGCACGGTGAGTCACACCCCCATCTTAACTAAAACAGAGTGATTTTCTGCCAAGTCTAGTTAAAAACTGATCTGCTTATCTGTAAAATTAAAACCTGTTGCTCGGTAATATATATACCCTGTTTGCGGACCTCCCATCTCGGAGCTCTTACTGCCCTCGGGATTAGCTATTGTTGTCACCAATTGCCACACAAAAATCTAAGAGCACAGATATCACGTTATTGTCTCAGGGAGATGCCTCACATTACGGGAATTTAATGTAATCCGCCCTGAAATTAGCTACCTTTAAATCCGTGTCAAACCCTGAAATAATTTTCAGAATCTGATCAGAAGGATGCCGAGGGTAGTCGTAACCTCCGCGATTTCTAGAAATCACCAAATTCTCAGAAGTTGTATAAAATCCAAGAAAGAAGCAGCGGAACTTTTGTGTAAATGTTATTATTACTTAAATGCTCGAGCGCTTGACTTACTGTCATAGCCTTCTTGCATCTCAGTAAAGTGCTGCTTCAATTATAATCACTTAATTTTGCACACTCTTTTAAACGTTCTTTGTTCATGATCGATCCAGTCTAGTGATAGAGAGCACATTCAGGAAACGGCAGTATGGAGATCTTTTGCAGATCGGCGGTTAGTTAGATTAAGTAGTGTGTAAGCCCAGGGACAGTTGAGGGTTCAAACGGCTCTGAGCAGTATGGGACTTAACATCTGAGGTCATCATTCCCCTAGAACTTAGAACTACTTAAACCTAACTAAGCTAAGGGCATCACACACATCCATGCCCGAGGCAGGATTCGAACCTGCGACCGTAGCAGTCGCGCGGTTCCGGACTTAAGCGCCTAAAACCGCTCGGCCACAGCGGCCGGCAGGGACCGATACTTCAGCAGTTTGGTGCCATAGGAACTTACCACAAATTTCCAATTTCCACAAACACTTCACTGGCTCTACCTGCAAGTTAGAAGCACACAGATCGATCACAGGCCGTCAGATATTGTGTATCACAAGTTACAGCTGATGCGCCATTTTATCACCCATCCGCAGGGAGTAACTGGTGCAAGTGCAGATGTTTTTCTTCGACATTTGTGAACAGGAAGGGAAGACGCAATCTCAACCGTTTTCGAGAAAATCAAGTTTGAAAGTTTTTGACGTGCTTACAACCTTTGTGTGATCATTCGGATTAGTCTCATATCGATGCCGATACCTGTTTTTTTTCATTTCCACATAATTCAAATAACAGAGCTATTGCGACTGTGCAAATTATGAGATTCCATTCTGGTTGTTCTCTCAATAGACTGAAGACCCTAATGTCGTAATCCTGATGATTAGTGTCCACTATCGACTGCTTTTCTTCGGGCTCATAATCGCCTGCTGAAGACGACTTCTGCGGTTTCTTCAAACAGCCTTTCTTCGTCGATTTCTTGATGGTCAGTTAGTTTATTTTGTGCCACTAGCTGTTTCTCCGCTAACATTTCAAAAGCTTCAAAAATATTTCTTATCCAGTGAGCATGTGTTCTTGTGTTATTCCTGCAGAAGGATTTGAAGCGGTAAGATTAATGGCTCTGAGCACTATGGGACTCAACTGCTGTGGTCATAAGTCCCCTAGAACTTAGAACTACTTAAACCTAACTAACCTAAGGACAGCACACAACACCCAGCCATCACGAGGCAGAGAAAATCCCTGACCCCGCCGGGAATCGAACCCGGGAACCCGGGCGTGGGAAGCGAGAACGCTACCGCACGACCACGAGATGCGGGCGAAGCGGTAAGATTGTTTTGGGGAAAGAGTTGTTCGCTATACGTGACTATCGTTTTTATATCATACATTCGAAACTTCACCGTAAAGGGATTCGGCTTTACAGTCAGGTTCACTTAATCTTCCTCAAGAAGTACCAGGCACATCATCACATTTACTCGTGAAATCAGACATCTTGGAGCGTCGGCGATCAACTATCTCCGGAGCTAACATACGAGTGCGTATTGTCTGGGTTTGTGAATGCTGTTACGTTTCTCCCTCCACCAAACGAAAGTCATTTAGGATTCACACTGTGCATCACAGGCATCATAAACCTGTCTCTAGAATTACGTGGGATTGGAAAAAAACCACGAAGTACCGGCATTGAGATTCTATCACAGACCTTGCGCGTATGAGAGTAACAGCTTACTCGCTCGGGTACGGACTCCATGAATCCGGATGACCATACAAACATTATAAGCACGCCTAAAACTTTCAAACTCGATTTTCCGTAAAACGATTGACAGTTGTGTCTTCGTGTTTACGTATGCTGATGTTCTAGTCCTGTTCTACACATCCTCTCAGAATGAATCAAATCGGCGAGAGGGAGTTCGTACGGTCCCCTTGTAAATGAACTATGGCTGTCAATATAGACTAACAGTTTTGCGTCCGCACTTCAACACCTGACCTGCTACCCATTGGAAAATAAGCGTTAATGGCTTGACCTTGCCACATGCCCTCAGGGATAGTAAAAACATAGGACTTGTAATAGCTGTAATTTTTAGTCCGCAGATGGCGTAAATACCGACGTAATGTTGTTTAGTACTCTTTCCTCAGTCCAGGGTCCAGTCCGGAGAAGGGAGCGTTATGGTCTCGGGAATGTTCTCGTGGAATTCCGTAGGTCAGGGCTTCCCAACCTTTTCGGCTGGCGGACCCCTTCTTCAGTTGAAAATCCATGGCGGACCCCTAGTCAGTCAAGAACACAGTAACTTTAAATTTCAGAGCGAAACCCATGGGAACTGAAAGCTTCTTAATGCAAGTGCCATGTTCCCAATGACACCCCCCCCCCCCCCCCCGAAGTATCAATAGTCTTTGGTTTAGAGATGAATGAAAACAACTTGAAATTAACGATCCAATTTGAATTCCCACTATATCCAGACACTTATTAGTGGATTTACTCACTTTGTTCAAAACACTATAGCCTGATTAAAATTACTTGGTAATTGAGATTTCACACGATGGAGCGATCTTCCTGCAGGAGCAATCAACGTCATGTCCCAACTGTTCGCTGTTGACAAGCTGCCGCTTATGGTCTGTTCACTTCCACTATTTGGATGCTGCTGTGTGAGGAGCATGCATATTTCGTAACAGTTGTGTGTGTGTGTGTGTGTGTGTGTGTGTATGTGTGTGTGTGGGTGGGGTTCCTTCCTCCTCATTCATTTCAACTGGAAACTTCCCTTGTTGTGAAGGCGATGGAGAAACTCCACCCTTCTTCAATGATCCTGACTTCAGCCACCGATCCATGTTAGAAGTAATAAACTGGTTAAAAATCGACTTATGAAATAGATAGTACACTGACAAAGAAAGTTTAACATTTAATGATGCCTGGGGCCGCATACGTGCCAGCGAGCGCTATGATTGGTCGACAAAGCTCGCTCCGCGCATGCGTAAAAGGTTTCAGTGCATCTAGCGCCGTGAGCCGGGGGGGCACAAACGACCCCCGCATTGTTGCTAAACAGTCGATCAGAGAAGCCGCATTCTCCGGCACTAAACTGTGTATACGTTCTCCCTTAGGAACCGCAAAGGCTGCTTGGGGATACGACCTGAAGTAAAAGTACACATGTTTTTCACACGAAAAAAAAAATTGTGATGAATCTGATTTTCACATTTTTATTCAATAATTTTACTCATTAATTTACACGATTTGGTGAAAGGTGGCCGCGGGCCCTCTAGAAAGAGACGGCGGGGGTCCGCGGACCACAGGTTGGGAAGCCCTGCCGTAGGTGATTTCGACATTGTGGGAGGCATGATGAATCGACACAAGTATGCTTATAACCTTGGGAACCGTGTCCACTTCTACATGCACTGTTTTTTTCTTCGTTACCATGGCAGCTGCCAGCAGAATAGTGCAAAGTGACACACAGCTCGCTGTGTACGTGCGTTGTTGTAAGAATACCAGGGTGAGTTTACCGCACTCTCCTCACCGTCAAACTCCTCGGATTTAAACCCAATCGAGAACTTTATGGACCACGCCGCGCCATTGGTCCTCAACTGAGAAACCCAACGCAGCTGGTCACAGCAATGCGGTCGGCATGTCTCCACATGCCTATCGGTACCTTCCAGAACCTGACCGACTCTCTTCCTGCACGTCTCGAGCTGCAACAGACAGTTATTCAGACTTTTGACTGGTGGTCACATTAATGTGACTGGCCATTGTCCAAATGGTTCAAATGGCTCCACTTGTACATGCACTTTGTTTTTCTTCGGTACCATGGCAGCTGCCAACAGAATAGTGCAACGTGACACACAGCTCGCTGTGTTCGTGCGTCGTTGTAAGAATACCAGGGTGAGTTTACCGCACTCTCCTCACCTTCAAATTCCTCGGATTTAAACCCAATCGAGAACTTGATGGAAGGCCGGCCGAAGTGGCCGTGCGGTTAAAGGCGCTGCAGTCTGGAACCGCAAGACCGCTACGGTCGCAGGTTCGAATCCTGCCTCGGGCATGGATGTTTGTGATGTCCTTAGGTTAGTTAGGTTTAACTAGTTCTAAGTTCTAGGGGACTAATGACCTCAGCAGTTGAGTCCCATAGTGCTCAGAGCCATTTGAACCATTTTTTGAACTTGATGGACCACGCCGCGCCATTGGTCCTCAACTGAAAAAACCCAACGCAGCCGGTCGCAGCACTGCGGTCGGCATGTCTCCACATGCCTATCGGTACCTTCCAGAACCTGACTGACTCTCTTCCTGCACGTCTCGAGCTGCAACAGACAGTTATTCAGACTTTTGACTGGTGGTCACATTAATGTGATTGGCCATTGTCCAAATGGTTCAAATGGCTCTAAGCACTATGGGACTTAACATCTGAGGTCGTCAGTCCCCTAGAACTTAGAACTACTGAAACCTAACTAACCTAAGGACATCACACACATCCATGCCCGAGGCAGGATTCGGACCTGCGACCGTAGCAGCAGCGTCATTCCGGACTGAAGCGCCTAAAACCGCTCGGCCATGTACATTGTACGTAAGTAAGTTTGTACTGAATCCCTAGAGCGTGACTCATGCCCGCACTTGAACCTTTTGTTTTTTAATTAGGAAAGAGCTTTCCGATTGAAAACACAAAACTTCCCAAATCATGAATGTTACCTAATTTTTTTTGCCATTTTATATGCACTTTGATTGACAGTCTGTTGTTGCCTACGGAATGCTTCATTTAGCTCATAGCGCTCCCTTTGGACTGCGGTGCTTTTATTTTCGACAGTAGCGGTAATGGATTGTGTGTGTTATTGGTTTCTTTCTGACGCACTCGTATTATTGACATTTTACTCTCGTTACTGAAACTCTGCCGTGAAGCAGCAGCCAGTGGCGTTGCGGCCGGTTTTGGTTCATTAAATTTCGCGTTTGGATGCTCTGTTTGCTTGCAGTGTTCCCACATTGGTACAGTCCATTGCTGAAACATTGTGTAATCTGTCGAGAGTTTGCGACACTATTTCTTCCTTGCCTTTTCTCGCAAAGGAAGTTTGGAAATAAGTAATTTTACCTTCTTTGTACTATTCCCAGCCGGCTGGAGTGGCCGAGCGGTTCTAGGCGCTTCAGTCTGGAACCGTGTGACCGTTACGGTCGCAGGTACGAATCCTGCCTCGGGCATGGATGTGTGTAATGTCCTTTAGGGGAGTTAGGTTTAAGTAGTTCTAAGTTCTAGGGGACTGATGACCTCAGATGTTAAGTCCCATAGTGTTAAGAGCCATTTGGACCATTTGAATTAAGATCAGTTTTTCTTATGTATTGTAAACCCGCGGATTGCATCTTAAACTCTCACACCGCTGGG
The DNA here is from genome assembly GCF_023864345.2 of Schistocerca serialis cubense. Classification (NCBI taxonomy): domain Eukaryota; kingdom Metazoa; phylum Arthropoda; class Insecta; order Orthoptera; family Acrididae; genus Schistocerca; species Schistocerca serialis. The sequence continues at coordinate 168,278,744 of NC_064644.1, read as the reverse complement.
AGTAGCTAGTTGATCTCGATAAGAGGACGGAGAAATTGGTCATTCTATCTCATATAAGACTGTGTTCAAACTTGGCTTTTGGGATGAGGGCCTATATGTCTTTACGTTTGATTATTGGACGATGCGACGTCACTAAAGAGTTCATTCAGATATTTTCAAAGAACAAGTTTATAGCAGGTTATCGCAAATTGTCCGTCATAGTCCTCTGTAACACACAATTTTCGAACTTGTAGGAAAAAAATTTCTGGGTATTAATTCAAAGGAAAATGTAATTGAAAGAACACAGTATTATGGGTATAATTTTGTTGTCATTTTACGGTAGCACAGGACCACTGTTTTATCTAAGCACGTTTCCAGGTGATTTCATATCAGTCTCACAATACACGAATAAAAGAATAAAATACAAAGAATCTATTTCAAATCCATACGCATGGACGATTGAAATTCTCGCTTCCTTAATCTTTCCGGCACAAGGAAATTACGAGGGCGTGCTGAAAAGTAATGCCTCTGAATTTTTTATTCAGTTCTCAAGATCGATTGATGTATTAAATTTCATAATATTGCCCAGTTGGCTTTGCGGCTTCGCTCACGTCAGTCGCAAGCGTGTGTCGCTAGAGCGCTCGGAATTGTAGCGTGTAGCATGGCGGTGCGTGAGAAACAGCATGCTGTATTCGAGTTTCGAATTCGAAGAGTTCGTCTACACATGGAGTACCCTATCGTTCAGCATGATGATCCTAGACCACACACGAGCACTGCGACATCTCCAACAATCCGTTCACTGACATCGATCATCCTCCATACAGTCCCGTCTTGGCATCGTCAGATTTTCGTCTATTTCCAGAACTTCAAGGGCACTTTCGAGGATCTCGTGTTGGTAGTGATGAAGCGGTGCAGAAAGATGTGAGGTCATAACTCCGTCAACGAAGTCAAACATTCTACACTGACGGTATCAACAAACTGGTCTGTAGATGGGAGAAATGTGTTCGTCGCTAGGGTGATTATGTTGTGAAATAAATATGCAGACATGAAGAATGAAGAAATAGAATGTTAATAAATTTTGTTTTGTTTAAAAAGCTTTACGACTCTTCACAGAAAAAAGTCCGGAGGCATTACTTTCGAGCACGTCCTTGTAATTGGTGCACGTCTCTCACGGGCAGTGACAAGCGCGTCCGTTTGTATGCCTACGTTTGCTTCGTTACCCCCACTTCTGCCATCTACTTCGTATAGCTTACCATTGGATAGAACGTTCTTCTATGGACGGGTGGGCGTTTAGTGAATTTCTGTGCAAGAGGCGTTAATAAATTCGCGGGCATGATGCGTGGAATTTTTCCCCCAGTCGCTCAGCGCTGGCTTTCGTGAAACAGTTAGCCATTCGAAAAAGTACTCAGTCGCATCTCGTGATGAAAATGACTACTGAGACTTCAGTTCTGGCTTTGGATCTCGTATTCGGGCTTCACCAAGTGCAACAACCCTTGTCATAAACTGTTCTCCTTCTGTTTGATAATGTTGAAGCAATTCTTCTGCGATTCTTGTGCGATCTGCTTTTTGCTCTCCACTCAGATCATGAGGTATACATCTGGCAGCATCGTTTTTCATTTTTAACATTCCAGTTATAATTCTTAAAACTGAAGTGACAGACATTCTGGCGCCATATGCAATTTCCTCACATGTTTTTCGTCGATCCTCTCGAAATGTAATTAGCAATAACCGAAGAGGTGTAGTCTGTCGCAGTTGATGGCCTTCCATTTCTTGGGTCGTCCTCGGTGTTTACCCAACCTTCACGGAAACTAGCAGGCCACAGTGATGCTGTTTCTCTACTTCACACTGCATCTAAATGGTTCAAATGGCTCTAAGCACTATGGGACTTAACATCTGACGTCATCAGTCACCTAGACTTAGAACTACTTAAACGTAACTAACCTAAGAACATCACAAACATCCAAGTCCGAGGCAGGATTCGAACTTGCTACCGTAGCAGCAGCGCGGTTCCGGACTGAAGCGCCTAGAGCCACTCGGTGACATAGGCCGGCAATACCAGTAAGAATGAAATGCATGCAATCCTTTAGGGAGACTCTCAGCTCAAAATCAATATCAGTGAACACTAAGACGAGCTTGTATAACACTAGTCGTATGCGGCTCTGAAACCTGGAACATGATTAAATGAGAAAAGGAAAAACCATTAATATATGAATGTAGAACAATAAGGCAGATATGGGGTCCGATCTTAGGTAAAGGAGAATGGAGGAGAAGAAAGAACGAGGAAGTTTACCTCTTGATGCAACAACCAACAAGCCTACAGAAGCTGAAGAGAAGAAATCCTGTGAGTGTGCCATGTGGCCCGAATGACAGAGGAAGGGCCCTTGAGGGGAAACCAAATACCCAGGCGCCCCACAGGACGACGAAGGCAGCGCTGGATGGACGACTGGGCGAAGGACCTGACACCTCTGGGGACTGAAGACACCTAGAGGAACGGAGTACAAAACAGAAATGAATGGGCAATTTGTGGAAGCATCGCGCGGTCTGCAGGGCATTGATCGCTGAATGGTGTACTGTATTTATTGCTTTTGGTTGCTCATATACACATTTCAGATCCGATTGTGAACATGCGGGTTTGGCTGCCGCATTTTAGTTGAGGGTTTGGTTGCCGTATTTTAGCCGCCGTAATCGACTTTTTCTCCGTGTAAGCGTTCTATACCATTTGAGTCGTGTTTGAGCTTTCAGGTTGATACATGCTTTTCAATATGTTGTGTAATGTGGACGCACTATTTTTGTGTCCTGTTAAGGAAGAGAAGTAGTATTAGAATGACCGAGAAATTGTTCATTTCGTTTATTTAATTGCAGAGATGGAAAGTGAATCTGCTTAGTGTATTCATCTCTTGGTCTCCCTCTACGATTTTTACCCTCCACGCTGCCCTCCAATGGTAAATTTGTGATCCCTTGATGCCTCAGAACATGTCCTACCAACCGGTCCCTTCTTCTTGTCAAATTGTGCCAAAAACTCCTGTTCTCCCCAATTCTATTCAATACCTCCTCATTAGTTATGTGATCTACCCATCTAATCTTCTTCATTCTTCTGTAGCATCACATTTCGAAAGCTTCTATTCTCTTGATTGGCGACTCCATGTTGTCTTGTGCACTACGACCAGATAACAGGTATACTTGAAAAAAGAGACAGCATTGGTCGTATATTTTTTACTATTTTTTTTCGTATATTTTACTATTTTGCAATAGTAAAAAATATACGACCAATGCTGTCTCTTTTTTCAAGTATACTTCTATTCTCTTCTTGTCTAAACTATTTATCGTCCACGTTTCACTTCCATACATGGCTACACTCCATACAAATACTTTCAGAAACGACTTCCTGACACTTAAATCTATACTCGATGTTAACAAATTTCTCTTCTTCAGAAACGCTTTCCTTGCCATTGCCAGTCTACATTTTATATCCTCTCTACTTCGACCATCATCAGTTATTTTGCTCCCCAAATAGCAAAACTCCTTTGCTACTTTAAGTGTTTCATTTCCTAATCTAATTCCCTCAGCATCACCCGACTTAATTCGACTACATTCCATTATCCTCGTTTTGTTTTTGTTGATGTTCATCTTATATCCTCCTTTCAAGACACTGTCCATTCCGTTCAACTGCTCTTCCAAGTCCTTTGCTGTCTCTGACAGAATTACCATGTCATCGGCGAACCTCAAAGTTTTTATTTCTTCTCCATGGATTTTAATACCTACTCCGAATTTTTCTTTTGTTTCCTTCACTGCTTGCTCAATATACAGATTGAATAAAATCGGGGAGAGACTACAACCCTGTGTCACTCCCTTCCCAACCACTGATTTCCTTTCATGTCCCTCGACTCTTATAACTGCCATCTGTTTTCTGTACAAATTGTAAATAGCCTGAAATGCGGATATATTTCCTGAATTAGCAAAATCGAGCTATCGATCTGCTTACAGCTATACTCCTCTCCTTTAGTGGCTGAGGCTTTCGAACACAATCAGTAGCTTGTGGTAAAACATTTAGTCCACAGCAGTAGGACTGTCCAGTCTTTTGTAGCCGTTACAAGTCTACAAAATGTTGGATGCAATTAAGCTCCATTACTGATTACTTCGCTATCTAGCTGGGGGTAATAAAAGAATCTGGTTTGCATTAATTAGCAGGGATATGATTTTTTTGGGGAGGGATGTGGGGATGCACCTTACGCTCGATAAATCGATATATCGAGCTGGGAACATCCATTCAACGGCAGTATACATACGCGACAACTGAAATCGATTATCGACTTCCACAAGCTATCTTGCTGTGGATGAAATGTATGTATGTGTGTGTATGTGTGTGTGTGTGTGTGTGTGTGTGTGTGTGTGTGTGTGTGACAGACAGAGAGAGAGAGAGAGAGAGAGAGAGATGTATGGAACGGGGCCTGGGGCGAGGATATGTGACGAGGCCCGGGGAAGGCTTCGTGCAAGCAATTCCCGTAGAAGCGGGGCGCTCTTGTGAGCGCTGGCGGCTTTTGACGACTTTCCAGCGGTGGCGGCACACGCAGCCGACGGCGCTGGGATGCTGTGCGTTGCCCGTGGAGCACAACCCGCGCAGACGCGCTCGCCGCTCCAGTCGATAAGGCCCGGCTGGTGAGGGGGCGGAGGAGGGGGCGGAGGGAGGCGAGGACACGTGCCGGCGGGCTTCCGGCTCCGAAACTTCATCCCCCTGCCGCTGCCGGCCGGCCGTGGCAATGTGCCAAAAAATTAACGCTTAAAGATTCCCCCCCGACCCACTCCCCCAGGTGAGTGTTAGCAATATATTCATGGGAATAGGTAATCTGTGTCTAGGCTGCCTTCAGGGGTGGACGTCAGGCAAACAACTTCTGATCGTGGCTCACCTGCTTCAGAGCTGTAGTTTCTGTGGACAGTGTCCCATGTTGTCGTTTGCTTTCTCATGATTTACAGTTTGTACAGTGACGGCGTTAAAGCGACCTTCCTCGCTGTATGATGAGCGGATCGTAGAGTTTGGCGCTCACTCGCAGCACATTGCGAACACAGCGAGTGCCAGGACAGAAAAGATGTATACTATAATACAAAGATCGGGCTATTTTAAACATTAAACTTTCTTACTGACGAATACCATTCACAGAAAGCCCGTGGCACATGTTATCATTCATGCAAGTCTCTGGGACACGTTATGGTTCATATAACAATTTTATAAAATCATGATCAACTGCTGGATAAAGACATCATCTAGATTTTTCCATGCATTAGGATCTTCTACTATTTTAAACCATATTACTCCTGGATGTTTTCTGATGTCATCCGCCTCATCCAATTTACATAAAATCGAGCCTTAGTAATGTTGCTTAAAAAATAAGCAGGACAAGGAGCTAAAAGTCAGGGCAGAAAAGACGACTTTTCTTACTTGATCCCTGATCCCCCTGATCCATCATATATACACCACACGTGCGCACGCACGCGCGATACACAGTGCTTGAGGTATGTAGAACAGATCTAAGAAGCTGTGGTAGAGCGGCGCAGAGACGAAAAGGTCAGTTCGAAAAAGGGAAAGGTTAAAACCAGTCGAAAGACTGAAGACCTGGGGACAAGTACAGATTATGTTACACAGTGACTGTTCAAATCCTGTACTATTAGCTTCAGTAATTTTTTGCAATGTCATAGACAGATTTTTTTTTTTTTTTTTTTTTTTTTTTTTCAAGAGAAAGTACGTCTGTGATGCGGATAAATCGTGCTTGCCCATAGATGATCCTGAACGCATAGTTTAACATTACAATCAGTGTGACTTTGATGAAGTCATTTCAGTTATGAACACGCCATTGGACGTCATGGAACACCTTCCTTATGAATTTTTGGAGAGCCGTACAGTCTTGATGGTACACAGCCATATGGAGTTAACCTTTTACTGATCTCGTGAGGTAAGGAGGAATGCAGTGGAGTAGAAGTTTCCGTTGCACACGTCCGGTAGCGCCGTAATCCATCCAACTATATAGGTGGAGTCACTTAGCAGACCATACATCTTATCATCATACTCACATGGCTGATAGAGGTAATGCAACCATTTTGTTACCTCTAGATTCTTCTGAAGCACAGACAGTTTGGCTTGAGTCAACAGTCCAGCCTTATGCCTGTTATGTTTCTTATTGGGCTTAACTTTTAAATTGATGAAGCACTCCGTCTTCAGGCCACGAGTGGCCTACCGGGACCATCCGACCGCCGTGTCATCCTCAGTGGAGGATGCGGATAGGAGGAGCGTAGGGTCAGCACACCACTGTCCCGGTCGCAATGATGGTAGTCTTGACCGAAGCCGCTACTATTCGGTCGCTCCTCAATTGGCATCACGAGGCTGAGGGCACCCCGAAAAATGGCAAAAGCGCATGACGGCCTGGATGGTCACCCATCAAAGTGCCGACCATGCCCGACAGCGCTTAACTTCGGTGATCTCACGGGAACTTTTTTTGTTGTTGTAACCATATATATTTATATCCACTGCAGCAAGGCCATTGCCCCAAATTGATGAAGCATAAGCTTCAATTGACGACATGTGACTGCTGTGACAAAGTAGTGTTCAACATATGTCCACTGTAGTATGTATCGGAGGTTCACATTGTATTACTGTTGACTGTTGTTTTATTCTTATAACCATTATAGGACTCTTTAAATAGCCGCCATATGTGAAAAGAGATTTGTTTATTTATCAGGTCATAAGATGATGGGATAATTCCGAAAAGCGCCGTGACAAGAAACAATAGAGTAGTTTACGGGAAACCAGTGAATATTTTTGAGCAACCTTACAGCATTTCTAGAGTCTATTTCCTAATTACAAACAATAATCGTGTTCCTGTGATTTGAGGACGGTGATTAGCCCCTAAAATCGGGCGTCATATCCGTGCCACCAAACCACCGGACAGTAATTTACGGGAACTGGGTGCAGATATCTAGCTTCATATACCTCTAGAAACCTTTCAAGGACCTGTTGAATCCAAGTCACGCGGAATCGCTGCTGTTTCGAGTCCCGAAGGAGGGCCAACACTGTACTAAGCAGATCGTTATAATGATTTGATTCAACAGTGTGTGTGTGTGTGTGTGTGTGTGTGTGTGTGTGTGTGTGTGTGTGTATGTGTGTGTTTTACAAAATATGCTCCTTTACTTTGTTATATTGGTGTTTGTACTATCTTGGCGACTTCTTGTTCATTACATGGATTCGTTCGATTACACTGTTTTCAACGAAATTCAGTTCTAGAATTATACAGAAACACAGTAGCGGAACAAACCACAACGGTGACAGGTCGTTACGCCACCACCTCCTCGCTGGAACGGAGATAATTAGGGATCAGTCTCACTGAATGAGTTCTGGGCAGCTGTGCCCGTTCTGGTGGATAGCCGTCGCCAGAAAGAGGGTTCCCAGGAAGGTATCCGCAGGACCGGATGCGGCACCTGGCAGCCGCCGCCTTCTGCGAAGGATATGCCGACACGGCCGCCTGGACGTTGCCCAACGTGCTGCTGCGGATGCAGCCGCTGCCGCGTCGCCGCCGGAAGCTGTTTCGCACACACACACACACACACACACACACACACACACACTCCTCCGCATCTTCCCTCTGCGCTTGCCACCTAACGAGGTGGCGCAGTGGCAAGGCGCCGGACTCGTACGCGGCAGGCCGGGCGTTCAAATTCCCGCCCGGCTGTTCGGATTTAGATTTTACGTGATTTCCCTGTACGGCCTGAAGACCGATGCGGCGATGGCTCCTACGGAAGAAGGATCGAAGCGTCACAGTGTTTGGAAAAATGTGGAGCTCATTGCCGTTTTCAACAAGTTATATTTTAACTAAAGTTCAGTCTTGATCACAACACTTATGTCTCAATAACATAGGTGACCGGTTTCAGTTATCTTTATATAACCATCTTCAGACCTGTGAATTAATTTTAGAAAATACTAGAGACCAATCTGAAAATAAAATGAAAAGTGTCTAATGATGACAAAATTTTAACAGGGTAAAATAAAACTTATTATACCCATGGCTTCCTTGGAGGATAGTAGGCGGAGCTCTCCTCAGCTGCTACGAAGTCAACTGATGGGTATCAGTGCTGAGCATGAGCTTAAATATGCAGAGGCTCCGCCTACTTCCCCTCACACCACTTCACAACTGCCAATCAGCGTTCATAATATGACGCTATCGTCAAATTATAAAAGTACGAAATACACTAATAACATAAAATTGATTCATTTAAAATGTCTGATTGACAGATAGTTAGTATGTGTAAAACTTATTTATATTTTAGATAAAAACGGTAAACTATGATGTGTAATAGCTGTGCCCTCTATGGGCACCTTAATACTATTACAGTGTCAGTTAAATCAAAGATGTAAAAGTCCTTGGAGTTGTGGTATATATCGATTATACCGAGTCACCTACATCACAATTGCATCTTTGATGGATGTTGCAGAATCGTCTTACTTTAACTGTAGTTTTGATAGTGACATTCTTCATAACAGTAGTGTAGCAGCCAAGAGTACGTTCCGCATTATGTACATAGCTTTTGCCATGGGTATAACTAACATTATATTTTGAAACAAAAGAGTAGGTGCATCTTCATTATAAAATTTCGTCAAAAAGGTTGTAAAAACTTCGCGAAAATCTAATTGTTCATTGAGCAGCATTGGTGATTTGGTTTTCAGATGAGCATATATCTCGATTTCTTCTAAGATATTCATAAGTAAACCTTTATCTGCATAATGAAGAACTTGTACGTTCTGCTCTACTGTCCCATCAGCATGGTTATTAAATGTTATGTGATGGCCCAATACGGATTTTGTTCGTGAGGTACCTGACGTATGTTCTTTGTACCTTAATGCAAAATTTCGACCTGTTTGGCCGATATATATTTTCTCACAGTCTCTACATTGGATCTTATTCACTCGCGATCTGGTAAATTTTTCATTATCTTTACTTATGGTATGTCTTAATTTTTGTTGTAAAGTATTGTCAGTTGTGAATGCTATTGTTATTCCAGAATTTTTGAATAAATTAGTAATTCTATCTGATATGTTTCCCATATATGTCATCTTCGTATATTTTGGATTATGCATTAGTGGAGTACTTTGAGATTGTTGCACTTTATTAAAAATGATATCTACCTGTCGTGTGCCGAAAGAGATGGTTTTCGCAATTTGTTTTAAGATGGTCATTTTCTTTTTGATCTCATTAGCTTCCAGAGGTAATTTTAGTATTCGGTGTATCATAGACTTAAAAAATGCTTTTTTATATTTGTCAGGATGACATGATGTGACATTAATAATAACATCAGTGGTTGTAGGTTTTCTGTATATGGTGAAGCAATGTTTCCCGTTGTTATTAGTTATAGTGAGATCTAAATAGTTAATAGATTTTTGATTTTCATGCTCAACCGTTTTCAACAAGGTTCGTTGAATAGACAGGCAATTATACACTTCCATCGCTGACATCAATGTGTTGTACAATTGAGGGGTTTGGCGCTAGAAGGAGGTAGCTCCACTTTTTGGTTCTATTGAGTTGAACATTCTATCACATACAAAAAAAAAGCCCCTTCGATGCAAGAAAGAGGCAGCTACACCCACTAGTTTCAGAGAAATCCAACAGTTGGAGCTGCCTGTACTCCGAGTTTGCATGAAAACAGAAGCAGCTCCGGGAGCTGCCTCGTTCTTCCCCCAGACAAAAGCAGGAAGGAGGTTGTGTTACGTATTGTTCAGCAGACCGGTGTAAACATCGCGCGTTTCATGTCACTGAAGTGGATCCAAGATTTATTTTCCACTTTGTTGACACGCTGAAGAAATTTTTTGTAAAGAACCTTTACGTACCATTATTGAACAAGAAAAAGAAGAAAATATTTAATCACAAAGTACAAAATATTCCTCTATGAACAGCCATACATCGATAAAGGGATTATTCAGTGCAGTGCGTCCGTAGGGATGACTGTCTTCGATAATGCGCAAATTTGCAACCAAGGACCTGCCAGTCTCATAACAATGGACCACATTCATCGAGCTTATGATTGTCTCCTCCCGCTTAAAGACCAAAAGTTTAAAGATGTCAAAGAGCTGGCCAGAAAGTATGTTGGGCAAAACGAGATGCGGTTTTACCACCAGTTGACGTCAAATGCTTCAAACGATCCAGAGGTGACTGAAGGGGAGCTTGAAGACTGAAGAAGAACAGTAGAATTAATGTATTACGCAAATAATGTTGTACTTTCTTTATTAATAAATGTTGTTTAAACTGAAATATGGTTAATTATGAAGAATATTGTCCTGCAAAGAGTTTTTCATTTACTTTGGAGCAAAACGGAGGCAGCTCCAAAATTCAAAACTCTATTGCACGTACCTGAGTGTATGCATTTGTGTGTATTCTCGTCAGTAGTATCAGATACCCCATAGCGTGAAACAAGGCAGACAACTTTTTCGTTTTGGTGAAAACTAAATTTTTAAAACTTTTTTTTTAATTTGCCACAAACTGGAAAAAGTGGAGCTGCCTCCTCCTTGCACCAAACCCTTCAATTTAGGAACCCGTTTTATGCTTTCTGGAGACGGAAGGTCTCCTCTGGAGGGACCAATACGGATTCGGAAACAACCATCGTGTGAAATCGAACATGCTCTGTTCATCCAAGAGACCCAGGTAGCAGGTACCGATACGCAAATTGACGCCACGTTGCTTGACTTCGGAAGCCTTTCTTTATTTCACTGAGTGTAGGCAATCCGTTATGAGCGCTTCTTTATACAGAACGCATACAATTTCAGGCCATGATAATCTAGGATCTAAATTAAAACACTAAGAATGTGTTCAGGAAAACTGATATGAACCACATAAAATTAGAGCCGCATCCGCTGCTAAACATAGGTTCAGATCATGCAGCCAACGGAATGAAATAAACCACAGCAGTCTTTCCATTCCATGGAGCGTCCTCTTGCAATATCGTTTGCATATATATAATATATATGTATATCGAGCAAGCAGTAAAGGAATCAAAAGAAAAATTCGGATTAGGAATTAAAATCCATGGAGAAGAAATAAAAAGTTTGAGGTTCGCCGATGACATTGCAATTCTGTCAGAGACAGCAAAGGACCTGGAAGAGCAGTTGAACGGAATGGACAGTGTCTTGAAAGGAGGATATAAGATGAACATCAACAAAAGCAAAACGAGGATAATGGAATGTAGTCGAATTAAATCGGGTGATGCTGTGGGAATTAGATTAGGAAATGAGACGCTTGAAGTAGTAAATGAGTTTTGCTATTTGGGGAGCAAAATAACTGATGATGATCGAAGTAGAGAGGATATAAAATGTTTACTGGCAATGGCAAGGAAAGCGTTTCTGAAGAAGAGAAATTTGTTAACATCGAGTGCAGATTTATGTTTCAGGAAGTCGTTTCTGAAAGTATTTGTATGGAGTGTAGCCATGTATGGAAGTGAAACGTGGACGATAAATAGTTTGGACAAGAAGAGAATAGAAGCTTTCGAAATGTGGTGCAACAGAAGAATACTGAAGATTAGATGGGTAGATCTCATAACTAATGAGGAGGTATTGAATAGAATTGGAGAGAAGAGAAATTTGTGGAACAACTTGACTAGAAGAAGGGATCGGTTGGTAGGACATGTTCTGAGACATCAAGGGATCACCAATTTAGTATTGGAGGGAAGCGTAGAGGGTAAAAATTGTAGAGGGAGACAAAGAGATGAATACACTAAACAGATTCAGAAGGATGTAGGTTGCAGTAGGTACGGGGAGATGAAGAAGCTTGCACAGAATAGAGTATCATTGAGAGCTGCATCGAACCAGTCTTTGGACTGAAGACCACAACAACAACAACAACAACAACATATATCATATGCAGGATTGTCCTAAATTATCCGTCAAAAATGTAACGGCAGTTAGAGGGGACCGAAATAAGCAGATGTATAGGAATGCGTGTGCGGTAATGCCTCCTTTAGCTGGTATAGAGCGCTGATGACTGGGGCGTATAAAAGCGCTTCCCTGGAGGCCCAAACCCTCTCCTCCTCATGAGTCCTACGATCCTGCCGGAATAATAGGACCTTAAGCTTATCAACAGCCATCCTGTCTCCTCACCCTCTGACTCTGTGATCTCAGCCAGGTGCGAGTTGACAGGGAACTCCTGGTCATGTCAGCGACGGTATCCGCCGCGTGACCCGTCCCAGACCCGCTCTTCCCTGAGACCTAAGCGATCTTCGCATATCTACGGGCTCGCCATCCACCATCATCGGAGCTCAAGACAAATCCAAATCAACTGCTAGGATCCTCAATCCCTCCGGTTGCAAATCCTGATCCCATCAGGAACAGCACACTGTGCTTAGCCTGCTCGGGGCCGAGCTTAGTAAGCTCGTTCAGCTGCTGCGGCTGCGTGTGCGATGGATTCACCATTTCCCGCACGGATACCGAGCAGCACTCATCGCTTCACTAATGCGAACCTGGCCGACACGGTTTCATGTATTGGGGTGCACAAGGAAATGGGTTAGCTCTCAAAGATGTACAGGGAGCGGTGATTCCTGGATAGGAATCAGGCGGATCGCCGAACATTCGAGCGTCTTCATCGAGAGTTACGGACGAGTGGATCGTTTTCATGCTTCGAGGCGTGGAACTGGCATTGAAAGATATCGCGGAACTCCTACAGTGGAAGAAAGAATACTAAACATAGTAGAGGATAATCCTTCGACAAGCTCGAGAGCTGTAGGACGTGTGTAGGGTGCGAGCGATCAAAGTATTTTGAGGACTTAACATTAAGACTGAATGCATCCGTGTCATTTACAGAGCAGTGACCTCTGACGATTATCTTCGACGTTTCAACTTTTGTCGTTGGTATCTATAGCAGACTGTAGCCAATGAAACCTTCCCTGCAGATGTTTTATTTACTGATGTTGAACATCCGTAATTCTCACCTGTGGGCCCATGGTAATCCACAAGGCGCAATAGTACACGCCTACCAAGAAAAGTTTTCCATTAATGTTTGGGCAGGCATTGTGCACAATACGTTAGTGGGTCCTTACGTTCTACCTAGTCGTTTAACTGGCCACACATGCATTTTCCTACAGGAGGTCTTACATGAAATTATGGGTGATGCTCCTCTAGATGGAGCCCGAGCTCATTTCACGCGAAGCGTCTGGAATCACGTGGACGGGGTGGTCCAGTTCCCTGGCCACCGTGTTCTCCCGATTTAACCCCTGTGGATTTTTTCTTGTGGGGTCCTATGAAAGCCTGGTGTACGAGTCCCGTCACATCTGAAGAAGGTGTAATTGTCCACGTGTCTAATGCTGCTGGTCAGGTGATCGACACACCTGACGTCTTTTCTAGTGTACGCCGATCCATGCGCCGTCACTGCGAATCGTGTATCGGTGTTGATGGCCGCTCTTTCGAGCACCTTTTGTAAACTATTAATAAATTTCTCATGTCATTTGTCTTAACATGCCTTTTCAGTTTCCTGTGATTCATACTGCTATACAAGCTAGCGCTGTAATATGTCATTACTGCACACACATTCCTATACGAAATTGCTTATTTAGGCCCCCTTTACCTGTCTTTACATTTTTGACATGTTGTTTAGGATCACCTTGCATATTATTTCTCGAGTCAACATCCCTTTTTTTCAACACACACTGACCGTACTCTGGGATGAATGAGATATCGTTAGAAAGGTATTTTTTTAACCGGTTTCTGACGTTGCATACCGATTTTGCGCTAAAAATTACTATTTGTGAAAAATTTTAACGTAAAGAGATCTTTAACTATAATAGGCAAAAGGGCATAATGGATGCCAAGCTTCATACCTATATTTTAGGAAGCTAACTGATTAATCACAATTAAGAGGCTTCCTTTTCGTATTATCTTATTACAAATGCCATTTTGTTTTAAAGTACTTATTAGTTGGATAATTTGTAAACAGCATTCTCATAGACAAAACCGTGATCACCGCGGTAGCCCATTACCTCTGCCAGACGTGCAAGATGACTTTTCTAAACGAAATGATAAACATATTTGTCGTTTTCGCCTCGAATTGTGATTTACCTATCGCTACTATGACGTCAAGTGCTTACTGTAATCGAATTTTGTTCAAAATTACATGCATGAAAATGTGCATACAATCGTGTATCATATATTCATATTCATTATTATTATTTCACGTCGTTCGGTTCATTTTTAAAGATGGTTTCTCGTCGCGGCCACAACTACCCTCATCCCAACGACTACAATAATTTCAAGTACTGTCATTATTTAAAACTATTAAAAATGCGAACATTTCGCGCTGGTCTCCTGGTGGTAAGTGTGGTATTAGATCAGTTCTCCGACCGCCGCGGAAAATTAAGGACTTCTAGCGTCGAGAGGAAGGTAGCCTGGATCTGAGCGTAGCTCGCATTTAAGATGCTCCGCGTGAGTGAGGCGAAAATCACTTTGGGCAGACAATCCGCACCATAGCCGAGGGCTGCACCGAACATAGACGGCACATAAAGTATAGAAATCTTGAAAAATCAGCGATAGCGGAACACCGTCTTATGGAAAGGCATAAGATCAACTTTGAAATACGAATATCCTCCCCCACGCATCTACAAAACAAGCGGTAGAAATAATGTTAACAGACGGAGGTGACAATGTCAGTGGTTTCTGGAAACGAGCAGTTGAGGCGGACCGCCTTCAAAGGAATGACACCAAGAATGATAATTTTTAAGAGACTGGTAACTCTGGGGGTGGATTTCGTTCCTCTGCTGCCCCTTAGTAGCGGCCCCGTTGTGGCGGGAGCCTAAGCGCCTCATTAACGATTTCACCTGCTCTCCAGGTGACGTCACGCCGCCAGTAGAAGTTCAAATACCGAGCAACTCCACAGACAGATGACCATTGTAAGGTGCCTCCTATGTGAGGAAGACATTGTTACCAGTTTTAATAAATTATTGTGTCTTATTGATGTATTCACGATAGTTAGGAAGTGCCGTAGTCCGTAGTCGGCCATGAGTCGGAGAGCATTTCCCACGCTGGCTGGCTGGCTAGGTGACGAAGCGACCATGTGTCGTGCGTAGTGGGGTGGGGCGGGGCGGGGCTCGGCGCTGGACCGTAGCAACAAGCGTCAGCCTGGGAAATATACATAACGGTAAGTACCGCCATCTTGGCGCCAAAGTCACCGATTTTGTTTATTTATATTTAATAAATCAAGTCATTTATGACAACATTAATACTAGGAGGAGACTCTGAATGTAAAAACTATTTAACATAATTTTGCCTTGTTAAAATTCGCACCCGTTCATTAACAAATGCATATCGTAGTAAGTACGAATTTGATTGGAAATCCACGAACTGTGACGAAACTAGTAAGAGATACGGACTTCGCGCCAAAGTCGGCAGTCGGCGTTAAGAGCTCTTCCTGTCTTGTTCGAAGGTAGCCATGCTCTCGGTTACGAGTAGTTTGTGACATGAGTGTTTCATTATTGATCTCTTAGGAATAAAAGTGATATTACGGCATTCTGAATGTTAATTTCGAGTAAATTGATACCCCAAAGTTAATCGACATCAATTTCAGATAATTAACTTCCACCGACAGAGACATCCAATGCGCCAATGAAGAATCTCCACGGGACGACATTTACGGGAGCTGCACCGTGCACAGGTATGAGGAAATCCGACGACACGACCCACCAAGGCGGATCAAGGAAGGTCCGACTTACACTCGCAAATTCCGGGTGGAAATTCTGACCAGTTATACTGTACGTCACATGTACCACCCTCTACGGACTCGCGGCTAATCTGAGTGATAACAGTATCAGTTTCGAAGCGAGGGGATCTTGCACTATGTTGAACACCACTGTAAAGGAGGCCGACTTTGCTCACGGCAGACTGTCATCTCCTGATGAAAAAGATGCTGATTATTCTCGAAAGCTCGAGTTGTGGTTCAGATTTTACATGGTCTGAACTTCTAGAAGATTTTATTCAGTGATGCCGCCGCGAAAAAATTTTGATGTCATATTTAAGAGGATGTTATGTAAAGCCTCTAAATCACGTTGCAAGTATAAGTTTACAGTACATCATGCGAAGGAGAGCTGCGGAGGACGTCACCTCGGGCTGTTATATTTCAGCAGCATCACAATATCCCACACTTGTCACGTATTTACATATGTTAACTTGACGGCCATTTTCCTCTACTTGTAGTAATGATCATGAGGTGCTCTCCAAACTTCCACAGGTTAAAAATTCTCCGTAGGATGTATGAATATATTTTGACAGATTCCCATTATTGTTTAGAGTTGGTAGTTGAAGATTTTGAGTAACAGTAGTGAAAGCAGTTACTGCTTTGCACGAATTTACTTTCATTGTGATCATTCAATATCGTCTTCCACTGCAAAAGCTTTTCGACAGTGTGCCGTGTCGAATCAGACAGAACAAATGTATCATATATCTTAGTTGGTAACTTGTGACTGGGGCATTCTCCCGGCGCACAATGGTTCAACACGTTTCGCAACATGGACAGAAAAAAAAGTGCGCGTTCCGTCTTTAGGACGCGCCCGTGTAGATTACACTGGGGCATACTTGACCAACGCTGCGTTGTCATTTCAGTCTCAAGTCGATACAATACGTGTCGTGATAGAACACGGTAAACAGTGAGTTGGACAGTGAGACATTTTCAACGTGTAGTATGCGTGGCGTAGTTAATACATGAGAGCGATACTGCCTAATTGTCAGGACAAAATAAGATTGTAGCACTCCAGAAGTATGTTTGACATTTTTAACCGGCGTGGACTTAAAAAAAATAAAACTTCTACCAATATTATCCGAAGTCGCTGGCTACAAAATCTCATCTGCATGGCTGCATTTTTGTATTTTGCTTTCGTGCTACCTTAAGAGAGTTCAAAGTACTTGCGTACACATATTTGTATGTTTTTAGTGGACGGTCATTTATCTGTCGTGCGAAAGTGCCACACCGTAAAAATAGAACCCTCATTATTGCAGTTACCTCAGAAACTATTATCTGCACATAAAATTTCTTTAGAGCCCTTTGTAGAATTCTTGGGGGGGGGGGGGGGCTATTTGGAATTATGATCATAATTTTTTTCGAGAATTGGTAAATAATATTTTTCCAAGACTAAAATTTCCTCGAGTCGTATTTCTTTTCGCGAAATACTGCAGAACTATTCAAATTCTGTACAGAGAACTCTAGAACTAACATCTATCTATTAAGGATTCTGAATAAAAAAATCTCGAAAGTCGAGTGCCAACTTCACGGGACTCGGAATACTCCGCAGCAGTACCCGATGCCGTAGGACCACGTAGTTTCGATTCATGGATATGCCATAATCGAAGCTTTCCGTTGCCGATTGGTCGGCTATCTGAAGATGCGCAGGAAACTCGAAATAAGGATACCCGGCTTTACAGAGAAGATTTTACACGCAAATAGTCCCGTGAGAAAAAGATGCATGTCGTATTCCATCAGCTTCTGTCCTGTCATTTTCGGATCTATTCTTCTGGAGAGTCCAGAAAATCCCAACTGAAGAAGTTAAACAGATAACGCCTGAGGTAAAAGATCGGCTTTTCGAACCATCTCGCAGTGGACAACCTGATAGAGATCCTTCTGGCAGCGATAAAGACTCAAGCAGCGAATGTGGCTATGATTTGGATATATAAAATGCAAAATATCGAACAAAACATTTCAGTACGGCAAATTTCGACTTCTAATTCGATATCGGTGCCCTCGCAATACGATATACCCGTCGATTTACTCGAATTCGCTAAATTTATGATTTTTGAGGCACCAAATTCGATCTGCCATGTTGAATTTTGTATTTACGACATGGGATTCCTAATCAGCCATCCAAAGAATCTAAAAAGAACATAGGTTTTTTTTAGAATTTTATATCCATTTCTGGATTATGTTCAATTTTTGAAGCGAATTGGCCCACTTTGCGCCGGATTTCGTTACCTCATATGAGTATTTTTTACCGGTATTTGTCAGGCGTTAAATTTTCTTATATCAGCACTAAGACTGTTCTCATTGTTAGTCGCTATAACCGCTTAGGGTGTTCCAGTAACATTCATCAAGTGCTATAAGTCGCTGTTGTATGACATTCAATCCAACGTTAAATGCACCAGGAGTACTCAAGCGATCACATATGTAGAAAGGCGCTTAAGTCTTACATGGCCTCGGTTGTTATTCTGGTGCGTGCGTATACGGAGACGCTGATCATTATGCGAATAATGTGCACGTTGTTCTGAGAACAGTTATTGAACAGTGGCGCGGCATTTTGATGTGTTTTATGGTGTAATTAGCTGACAAACGCGTCGTTCCCCGGGTTTTCATTTTGCCAACTTTCTATTAGAAACGGAGAAAATTTTGTAATTTAATACTGAGGAAATTTCATTTCCGTGTATTCGTGAAAACACTTTTGAAATTATGAAACAGTTCCTGTATGCTGGGCGCTGCTGATTCGCATGTATACAAGCGATTTTGTATACGTCTCTATGGCAACACCTCTTCGTAGGTCTGTAGACGACTACTGTTTCCGCCTAAAGCCATTTGCCCTTCGCAGTAGAAAGCTGTCTAAAGCGCTGCTAGGCGTCCCGGATTTCCGTTAGTTGACTCGACTGTAGGAGTGTTTTGGTAGTAAAGAATAAGTGTATTAAAACTTCATGCATGATGCGGCGTTTAAAAATGCGTATAAATTTTTATGACTTCATACGTCTTGAAATACCTGTCGTTCAAGTATATATTTATGTAGGTACATTCAACTGAACATGTGGATACTGTCTGCAGAATGTGGTGCTAATAGACTTAATAGCAAAAAACTAATATATTTAAACGTCATGCACAATGCGGCAGTTTTTCATGCATCTCAGTGTTTATTACGTCATATCTCCTGAACTATGGTTGGTAGGTGGTTATTACTGCAACAGATTGTTTGCTGACAGTAAAGGATTGGTGTATTAAGTTTGGTTGAAATTGGTCCAGTGCCTTTAGGAGATGTGGAACATAGACACATACATACATTTTATAATATGTATGGATTACTGTGAAAACAAACCTTACTTATCACATGCTGTTTGGTAAAACAAGCCACACCATACAGTGCGGCGACCAATACCCGTGTACTGCCGTTCACACGTAAGTCAGCTGGTGTAGCCGATGCGTAATTCAACATTCTTTCACTGATGATACTAAGTTTATGTGGTGTGTTTTATGGAAACAACACATTTTAAATACAGGGTGATTCAAAAAGAATACCACAACTTTAAAAATGTGTATTTAATGAAAGAAACATAATATAACCTTCTGTTATACATCATTACAAAGAGTATTTAAAAAGGTTTTTTTTTTCACTCAAAAACAAGTTCAGAGATGTTCAATATGGCCCCCTCCAGACACTCGAGCAATATCAACCCGATACTCCAACTCGTTCCACACTCTCTGTAGCATATCAGGCGTAACAGTTTGGATAGCTGCTGTTATTTCTCGTTTCAAATCATCAATGGTGGCTGGGAGAGGTGGCCGAAACACCATATCCTTAACATACCCCCATAAGAAAAAATCGCAGGGGGTAAGATCAGGGCTTCTTGGAGGCCAGTGATGAAGTGCTCTGTCACGGGCTGCCTGGCGGCCGATCCATCGCCTCGGGTAGTTGACGTTCAGGTAGTTACGGACAGATAAGTGCCAATGTGGTGGCGCTCCATCCTGCTGAAATATGAATTGTTGTGCTTCTTGTTCGAGCTGAGGGAACAGCCAATTCTCTAACATCTCCAGAGAGTGTGGAACGAGTTGGAGTATGGGGTTGATATTGCTCGAGTGTCTGGAGAGGGCCATATTGAACATCACTGAACTTGTTTTTGAGTGAAAAAAAACCTTTTTAAATACTCTTTGTAATGATGTATAACAGAAGGTTATATTATGTTTCTTTCATTAAATACACATTTTTAAAGTTGTGGTATTCTTTTTGAATCACCCTGTACATAAAACATTTTGGAATTCTATCTGTACGGTTATTACACGTCCAGGTTAATTGCAGATAAAGCATGACTTGCTGTAAGAACATTCCATTGAGTTTCGGCTGGTTTGCTGTAGATAGTTTCAGCAGTTTGATGGCGCGTAATAGATCCAAAAAAAGCTGCTGCTTTGAAGTGTACCGAGTCCGTTTATCCGTTTGGCGCGACACTTTGCTCCGGCTTCTTTGTTGAAAGTGGAATACGCAACAAGTTATTAGCAGACTGACTAGGAACTACGACAACTGATATGGATGGTTTGTGGGCTACAGGCGCCGTGAACTTTATTTCAGGGGTCACGACCCACCCACACAATGCGTACTGCTGTGCGTTCGCCACGGCCATGGAGACCTCGCGGAGTTGCTGTACTATCCTCGAACGAGGCTCTGATACCGTCTTAAAGAACGTACAGTTAAACGTTATACAACGAGAGCTTCAGGCGCATCGGCCAGATACCAACTTTTATCATTTAGGGCAACTGTTCTCGAAAACAATATTGAACGATATCGCTCTTCAACTGTTCAGAATGTACTAATATGCAGGAAGAAATTCGTATCCATTTCAAGCACATTATTGTTTTCTTTTCTGTTGGCGTTCTGTTGCAGTTAGATACTGAAGTGACATGTTCCATATATCATTTGCACGATGTCTGCCGAAAATGATGTGAAACGAGTCTGTTAACACGCTTCGTGTACGTGATTGGTATTGTGCATATAATTTGTTTATGACCGGTTGCTTGCCATTTGTACTTCTTAGCACGATGGGTTAAATTTTATGAAATCGAACATATTAGCCTTAGTCGCTACTCATGTTATAATCATCATCATCATCATCATTTAAGACTGATTATGCCTTTCAGCGTTCAGTCTGCAGCATAGCCCCCCTTATACAGTTCAGTGCTAACATTGGTGCCTCTTCTGATGTTAAACCTATTACTTCAAAATCATTCTTAACCGAATCCAGGTACCTTCTCCTCGGTCTGCCCCCACTCCTCCTACCCTCTACTGCTGAATCCATGAGTCTCTTGGGTAACCTTGCTTCTCCCATGCGTGTAACATGACCCCACCATCTAAGCCTGTTCGCCCTGACTGCTACATCTATAGAGTTCATTCCCAGTTTTTCTTTGATTTTCTCATTGTGGACACCCTCCTGCCATTGTTCCCATCCACTAGTACCTGCAATCATCCTAGCTACTTTCATATCCGTAACCTCAACCTTGTTGATAAGGTAACCTGAATCCACCCAGCTTTCGCTCCCGTACAACAAAGTTGGTCGAAAGATTGAACTTAGTCTTGGTACTGACTCCCTTCTTGCAGAAGAGAGTAGATCGTAGCTGAGCGCTCACTGCATTAGCTTTGCTACACCTCGCTTCCAGTTCTTTCACTATGTTGCCATCCTGTGAGAATATGCATCCTAAGTGCTTGAAACCATCCACCTGTTCTAACTTTGTTCCTCCTATTTGGCACTCAATCCGTTTATATTTCTTTCCCACTGACATTACTTTCGTTTTGGAGATGCTAATCTTCATATCATAGTCCTTACATTTCTGATCTAGCTCTGAAATATTACTTTGCAAACTTTCAATCGAATCTGCCATCACAACTAAGTCATCCGCATATGCAAGACTGCTTATTTTGTGTTCACATATCTTAATCTCACCCAGCCAGTCCATTGTTTTCAACATATGATCCATAAATAATATGAACAACAGTGGAGACAGGTTGCAGCCTTGTCTTACCCCTGAAAGTACTCTGAACCATGAACTCAATTTACCTTCAACTCTAACTGCTGCCTGGCTATCCATGTAAAGACCTTTAATTGCTTGCAAAAGTTTGCCTCCTATTCCATAATCTTGTAGAACAGACAATAACTTCCTCCTAGGAACCCGGTCATATGCCTTTTCTAGATCTATAAAGCATAGATACAATTCCCTGTTCCACTCATAACACTTCTCCATTATTTGCCGTAAGCTAAAGATCTGGTCCTGACAACCTCTAAGAGGCCTAAACCCACACTGATTTTCATCCAATTGGTCCTCAACTAATACTCGCACTTTCCTTTCAACAATACCTGAGAAGATTTTACCCACAACGCTGATTAAAGAGATACCTCTGTAGTTGTTACAATCTTTTCTGTTTCCATGTTTAAAGACTGGTGTGATTACTGCTTTTTTCCAGTCTGATGGACTCCCAGGCCATTTCAATGATCCTGTGTAGCCATTTAAGACCTGACATTCCACTGTATTTGATGAGTTCCGACTTAATTTCATCCACCCCAGCCGCTTTATTGCACTGCAATCTATTGACCATTTTTTCCACTTCCTCAAATGTGATCCTATTTCCATCATCATTCCTATCCCATTCAAATATGAAACATTACTGATCGCATTTTCACCTACATTGAGCAACTCTTCAAAATATTCCCTCCATCTGCCCAAGGGATCCACAGGATTCACCAGCAGTTTTCCTGACCTGTCCAAAATACTTGTCATTTCCTTCTTACCTCCCTTTCGAAGACTGCTAATTACACTCCAGAATGGTTTTCCAGCAGCTTGACCCAAAGTCTCCAACCTGTTTCCAAAGTCTTCCCACGATTTCTTCTTGGATGCTGCAATTATCTGTTTGGCTTTGTTTCTTTCTTCAACATAACTTTCTCTGTCTACCTGGGTTCTGGTATGTAGCCTTTTTGATACGCCTTCTTTTTCCTTTTACAGGCTGCCTTGACTGTGTCATTCCACCAAGCTGTTTGCTTCATCCTACTTTTACACACTACTGTTCCAAGACATTCTTTAGCCACTTCTAGTACTGTGTCCCTGTACCTTGTCCATTCCTTTTCCAATGACTGTAATTGGCTACATTCAACTAACTGGTACCTTTCTGAGATCACTGTTATGTACTTGTGCCTGATTTCCTTATCCTGAAGTTTCTCCACTCTTATCCTCCTACATATGGACCTGACCTCCTGCACTTTCGGCCTCACAATCCCAATTTCACTGCAGCTTAAATAATGATCAGTGTCATCAAAGAATCGCATGAATACACGTGTGTCCCTCACAGCCTTCCTGAATTCCTGATCTGTTATTATATAGTCAATGACAGATCTGGTTTCCCTGCCTTCCCAAGTATACCGGTGAATGTTCTTATGTTTAAAAAAGGAGTTTGTGATTACTAAGCCCATAATGGCACAGAAATCCAAGAGTTGTTTCCCGTTCCTGTTGGCCTCCATATCCTCTCCAAATTTACCCATAACCTTTTCATACCCTTCTGTTCGATTTCCAATCCTGGCGTTAAAATCACCCATGAGCAGAACACTGTCCTTGTCCTTTACTCTAACAACTACATCACTAAGTGCCTCATAAAAACTATCCATCTTATCTTGATCTGTCCCTTCACAATGCGAATATACTGACACAATCCTAATTTTCTTGCTAGACACTGTCAAATCTATCCACATCAGTCGTTCGTTTACATACCTTATTGCAACTACGCTGGGTTCCATTTCTTTCCTGATGTAAAGCCCTACACCCCATTGTGCTATTCCTGCTTTGACTCCTGACAGGTAGACCTTGTATTCTCCCACTTCCTCTTCTTTCTCACCCCTTACCCGAATGTCACTAACAGCCAAAACGTCCAGCCCCATCTTACTTGCAGCCTCTGTCAGCTCTACCTTCTTCCCAGAGTAGCCCCCATTGATATTAATAGCTCCCCATCTCATTACCATTTGTTTGCCAAGTCGTATCTTAGGAGTCCCTGGTTTGTCAGTTAGAGGTGGGACTCCGTCACCTCCAAAGGTCCTAGGCATTTTGCTCTGATTGTTGCCAGCATCATATTTAAAGTACCAGGGAAGCAGGTTGCTAGCCTTACTTGCCCCGAGTCCCATTGGGTTTTACCCCTAATGGCTGAGGGACTAACCGGTGGATTTGGTAGTCTTTGCCGTATGAGCACAAAGGTGACCACGACTCAGAATATGTCCGAGATGCCCAGCCTTATTCCAAAGTAACTGGTATCCCGACTGTCGGGACCACTTACTTGGCCACTCATACCTTGCCCGTGGTTCATGAACTAGGACATGACTACAGGAATCCACACCATGAACCATGTTATAAGTGAAATAAAAATTTAGCAGCAAACTAAAAGTGTGTTTTTACTATACTAGTAGACATGCGGCCAGTATATCGTTAAATATTCGTATATAAATTAAGATGAACTGTCTAAAAGAAATGATTAAAGATTAGAAAAAAAATTATCTTTGCTTCCTCTATAAGTATGTAGTAAAGATACAGTTATAAGGCTTAATACTTTTAAGAGAAGCCAACAAGCTGACTGTGAATGAACACCATACGTCATTCTCAGTGCCTGCTTTTGTGCAAGTATTACTTTCTTCCTAAATCACAAACCACCCCACACATTACAGAATAAGACATTAATGAGTGGAAACATACAAAATATGCTGATGTGTTAATTTTTTCCCAAATGAATCACTATCCGAAGACTAAAAGTTGGTGAATTTCGATGTTTCAGTAGCTCAAAAATATGCCTCTTCCGGTTCAAATTTATAACAGAATTTATATCCAAAGATTTCTAGTAGTCTGCTCTGTTCACTGACTCCTGTTCATTAGCTAAATTTGTTGGTGTTATTCTGTATATTGAATTAAACTCAATATACTGTGTTTTTATGGAATTAAGGATAGCCCAGTTGCGGATAACCATTTATCAATTGTCTGAAAAACATCATTAAAAATTTCTTCTGTCGCTGTTTCCTTAATCGAATTACTCGTCACACTTGCGTCACAAAAAAGTACCAACTTTGCTTGATGTATGTTACGTGGAAGACACACAAAAGGTACAGGTGTGGAACTAAAATTCATCCCTGCAGGACTATGTTAGTGATTGCTTCCGAGTTGCTAAAATTTTCACCCCTCCATTTCAGCACCACTGATTTCGTTCTTATGTAAGCAAACCAGCTGTTTGCAACACGATGAATTCCATAAGTTTTAATTTTTTTGGAGGATGGTGTTATGAATTACATAACCAAATGGGTTATTATACTAACCACCGTTTTTTAATGCTTTTTTACATTTGGTGAGTAAAAGTATAAACAATGTTTTCACTAGAAAATCAATCTGGAATTCAGGCAGTGATGTAATATGGAATCTGTTTCTACTTAAGTGTGTTAATGTTTTTGAAGGCACTAATTTCTCTAATATTTTAGAAAAATATGTCAGTAAGCGAACTGGACAATAATTATTTCGAAATTTTCTGTCGACAACATACAGAGAGAATATCAATGTATCAGCCTTCTATTTATAAACCGAAAATTAATGAGCTGCTTCACAATAGGATTTTCTATGACGTTAATCTAGTTTTTCACATTAATGTCTTATACAGTAGTAGCTGTAAAATACAATGATCTGTCTCGAGGCTACGTTTCAACTGTTCGAATCTTTCGTGTGCTTTCTGTGCTTATTTGTCTTCCCTTAAATTTCCTGTGTCGCTCACGTGGGCAGACGCTTCATCATCCGGCGGATTTCCGCCATGAAGAATGGCCAATGATTAAGTGAGTAAACATATGAACGACTGACCTAATCATTTGTTCCGGACAATCAAGCGACAGCGTGTATTATCGTCGCATGTTAAGTAGTGGAGTCGAATCTCATCTCATCTCTCGAAAACAGGTATAAGATGTGGGCTGATCTCAACATTTGCAAGAGAAGGTGGGAAAGAAAAAGATGCCCGAGACTGGAATTTCATAAAAAGCTGCATGCTTCCCTCTTCCCTCCCTCCCCTCTTTCTCACCCTAAACCAGAAGTACGAAGCCGTCTGAAAAGTAGTGCCTCCGAATTTTGTATGTGTAAAGTATTAAACATTTTTAAATAAACGCTATCAACATTTTACATCTTTATTATTCACGTCTTCATATTTATTTCTCAACATAGTCACGTTGGCGATAACTACGTTTCTCCAAACGAGAGACCATATTGTTGATGCCATCACCGTAGAATGTTTGATTTTGTTGATGGAGCCACAACCTCACCTCTGCTTGCACAGCTTCATCACTGTCAAAGTGAAGTCCTTGAAGTGGTTCTTTAAGTTTTGGAAACAGATGAAAATCGGATGGGGAAAGTCGGGACTGAATGGAGAATGATCTGTGACAGTGAACAGAAGACGTCGGATTGATGCAGAGGCCGCAGCGTTCGTGTGGTGTGTGGCATTGTCATGGTGAGGGGGAGGGTACTCCATGTGCGAACGAAGTGTTCGATTGCAGCACTCGATTACAGCATGATGTTTCTCGCGAACCGACATAGTTACGTTACACATCGCCATGTTACACGCTACAATTCATAGCCCTATAGCGGCAGAGAACAAGGATGTACAGTGTTATTAACCTTTATTTTAGTTCAAAAACCTTAAAAGTTTTCATATTAAAAATTAGGAGGCATTACTTTTCAGCACGCTATCGTATTTACACTATAACGTATCCAAGGCAGTGTTGCTGTCACTTGCCGTGTAGTATCGTGTACCTACTTGTATTCAGTTTCTGCCGCATAAAGTTCCTGAGTGCTAAAATATTAAGCCTAAAATTTCGTTTGTTGGTACTAAGCATTCATTTCCTTTACAGCTTTTCAGCTTATCGCTTTTGCAGCCAAGTAAGAAGCTTCAAGATGTGTATTTCGCCAAGATAGGCCTATAGGGCCTATGACAAAATTGCTTGAACTGAGAACCTTCATTTCTCCGCTAATTTTTGTTTTTCCGTTCAATGCTGTCTTCCTGGAACATACATTATATGATCAAAAGCTTCCCGACACCTGGCTGAAACTGACTTACAAATTCGTGGCGCCCTCCATCGGTAATGCTGGAGTTCAATATGGTGTTGGCCCACCTTTACCCTTGATGACAGCTTCCACTCTCGCAGGCATTCGTTCAATCATATGCTGGAATGTTTCTTGGGGAATGGCAGCCAATTCATCACGGAGTGCTGCACTGAGGAGAGGTATCTACGTCGGTCTGTGAGGCCTGGCCTTCCAAAACATCCCAAAAGTGTGATGTAGGATTCAGGTCAGGACTCTGTACTGGCCAGTCCATTACAGGGATGTTACTGTCGTGTAAACACTCCGCCACAGGCGGTGCATTATGAACAGGTGCTCGATGGTGTTAATCGCCATCCCCGAATTGTTCTTCAACAGCAAGAAGGTGCTTAAAACGTCAAAGTACGCTCGTACTGTGACAGTCCCACGCAAAACAACAAGGGGTGAAAGCCCCCTCCATGAAAAATACGACTACACCATAACACCACCTCCGCCTAATTTTACTGGTTGCACTGCACACGTTGGAAGATGACGTTCACCGGCCATTCGCCACACTCACAGCCTACCATCGGATCACCACATTGTGTACCGTGATTTGTCACTCCACTCAACGTTTTTCCACTGTTCAGTCGTTCAGTGTTTGCGCTCCTTACACCAAGCGACGCGTCGTTTGGCATTTACCGGCGTGATGTGTGGCTTATGAGAAGCCGCTCGACCATGAAATCCAAGTTCTCTCACCTCCCGCCTAACTGTCATAGAACTTGCAGTGGATCCTGATGCAGCTTGGAATTCCTGTGTGGTAGTCTGGATATTTGTCTGCCTTAACATTACGACCCTTTTCAACTGTCGGCGGTCTCTGTCAGTCAACAGACGAGGTCGTCGTGTAAGCTTTTGTGCTGTGCGTGTCCCTTCACGTTCCCTCTTCACTGTCACATCGGAAACAGTGGACCTAGGGATGTTTAGAAGTGTGGAAATCTCGCGTACAGTCGTATGACACGAGTGACACCCAATCGCCTGACCACGTTCGAATTCCGTGAATTCCACGGAGTGCCCTATTTAGTTCTCTCACTGTGTCTAATGATTACTGAGGTCGCTGATATGGAGAACCTGGCCGTAGGTGGCAGCACAATGCACCTAATATGAAAAACGTTTGTTTTCGGGGTGTCCGGATACTTTTGTCACGTAGTGTATTTGTTTGCTTTTAGAAATATCTCATTCTCTGAGAATAATAATTGAGTCTTTTTCAGTATTCATTCACATGGGAAATGTTTCTCGAAATGTAGCAGTTAGGATACGCGAGTCGGATTTTATAGATTATCCCACGTTTAAATTTATAAATGTTGTTAAAACCGCTTTGGTCTTACTGCTTACATGAGGTTTATTGATTTAAGGTAGACTTATCAACAGACCAGAGCAACATTGCTCAGGTAACCGCTAACTAATGGACGTCATGTGAAAAATATGACGGTGTACAATTGTACTGCTTATTTAAAGAGTCGCGGCGGCTTAGCCTCAAAAAATATTAGCTATCAAATTTGTGGGATGCTTGGCAGTGATTACTGGGAATCTTAAAGGTGCTCGTCTACCGTTGTGCATCTATCACCTTATTTCCGTATTCTTCCTAATAACAGCTGTTTGGATGAGCTTATCACTTGTCTCGGTACCACAGTTTCCATTACGTCTCGTCGCTCACGAAGAAACGACAAAGCGTCAGGCCTTCACCATTGCAACTCAGTGTTCTGTGTCGTGAGATATAATTAATTTAATCGATATCTGAAGTCAGAGAAAATCGCCGTCAAGCATTATGAGACGAATAATTACTTGTTGTTTGGAATCGACTGCCGTTCAATGTTTTGACACTGATTTGATCAAGAGAATGATTATCGGTGATCATTTTAGAAATTCGTGATCGATTTCCGTCCACCAGTTTGTTTTCTACATTTTAGATTTAACCCAAACTATCTTGATACGGAGCAAGCTTTCGCGACTTTTTTTTTTATCTGTCATGAGCTGCTTGCATATGGTGAATGACAGTGTACGCAAAGCGACATTTTAACATATGAATCAGCAGTTCAACGGACAACGTAGGGAAGGAGGTTCTTAGTATCTGCGGTTTCCAGCGTATTTCCAGACGTTCCACCGGGAGTGAATGCGACAGACATTCCACTGTAAACCGCAGTGTCCCTGCGAAGCACGTGTTCCACATCCGCTTGTAGTTCTTGCTAACGAAGTAACGCTTCACTTAAGAGGTAAATTGACAATTTATCGTGAAAGGAAAGAACAGCTTAAAGTGGCTTAAATTCATCCACGTGTATGACAACATCGCTACTTGGTACTCTTTTCTTTTCAACTTATTGTAGGCTGGTTATAACTGATTTTCTGACATACTTGCAAACTTGCTCTATATTCTTCTAATAGTTTTGATGTTTATCTATATTAGGACTACACACTTGATGACTTTTTATATTTATGGCAGTTGAAGACAACGACTGGGAGGACTGCAAAAGATACAGTAGAATAAAAATGACCGGAATGATTTTGATAAAATCAGTATAGTTTTCGAAGCTAAGTTATTTCTGAAATGGAGAGTTTACAGTCAGTTTATTTAGTCAATTTTGACTTAAGCCAGTGAAATATGGACTTAGAATACAAAAACCAATAGAAATATTGGGATTTTTCAGTGAGCAATCGATAGGTAGGTGTTGGAATTATTGAGAGGGCCAGGGAAAGTAAGAAATGGACGAGGGAAAAGACTGGAGAGAGAGACGTGAGTATGAGTGTAATGAAAGTTAAATGGAGGTGAGCGGAATCTTTAGGGAGGTGACTGGATGGCAGATGGAAAATGAAAGTTCTTTGCTGGATTATAGGAGACAAGAAAAGAGAGATACCGAGCAAATGAAATGACACTGGGATACTTGCAAGAGGAACTGGTAAACGCATAAAGACTCTAATGAATGGAAAAATCTGGAGGACGCTTTTATAATTATAAGTAGCCGCCGCTGTTGTTGATGTCTTGAAGAAGATGATAAACAGACGAGTAGCACTGACAGAATAGGCGTGCATGACTTTTTCTAGAGAAACGAGGGCGTTCTGGATCGAGCCATTCGACTAAATTGTGAATGGATAAAAAGTTTCAGCACAACCGCGGCCATATTTCTGTGGAAAAGCGATACGGGCGAGACATTGGTGCGTGAACATGACTACATTTGCACTTCACTGGCTGCCTGCAGATTTTTCTCATTCCAGGCAGCCTTGTCTGTGCACAGCTGTCCGCTTTTGTCTCAGTGCTACAGATGAGTAATAAATCGGATGTAACGTAAACTGAGTACACAGACGAACGAGAGAACCAGATATGGCGTAGGATAATATGGAGAGGGAAACTGAATCACAGGTGAGAGCAGGGGTTCGATATTAAACAAATTCAATCCAGGGAGCGCTCGGTAACGCTATATTGCAGATTACCATGCGGACAGGTGCGTCCATTAGCTTATGCGATCAGCGATAGGTTCGCTACCTAATCATGTGACGTAAATTGACATTGATTGCCGACACCTGCAGTTTATAACCAGGACACTCTCTCTTTCACTAAGTCTTAGGGCCTAGCTTCACCATGGCGAGTTTTCGTGGAACTAACTTTCTTAGCTTCATTGCGTTTATCTGGCTTAAACACAGGTATTGCCGTGCGCTTGTTTCACGGGACATAGAATAAAGGGACATTCTTACGTTGTTTTAATGAAAGCGAAGTGCGTTAGAAAAGGCCGACGTTCGCAAGACCTTCTTCTTTGTTTTATAGTGCGTATCTGCTTTGAATGTTGGTGTTCATCGGAGCTACATCACTAGTGCTTGTTCGAAAAAGTTATGCGTTTTTCGTGAAGACCATGTCGTTCAGTTTTTGAAACAGCGTTGTTTTCTTCTTCTTCTTCTTCTTCTTCTTCCTCCTCCTCCTCCTTGTCCTCTTTCACCAGGTATCTTCCGTTAAAGAATTTTCTGCAGCCGTTTATACTTGTTTCAGTTCTTCATTACATGGTCGAGATATCGCATTTCACTGTGTTTGAGATTTATTTTCCTTTCTTCATTTTGTCGACAGTATTGCTGGTAAATTTATCTGTCCACCCGGCACTCTTAGCATTTCCTGTGCAGCCACAACTGAAATGCCTCAGATCGTTTGCTCGCCGTCTCGATTCCAGTCCAGGCCTCACCTCCATAGAAAATGATGAGTAATATAGAAATAAAAGTGTTAATTTTGTTTCGATTGAGAGGTGATGGCTCTTGAACACACTAGTCACTTTAGAAAACACGGCATTAAGAAATGCGGAATTTTAATTTCTTGCGAGTTATCCCATTGGTTGTTAATGCGTGTATTTGTTTACTTGGTTAATAAGTTTACCGTTAATGTTTTTATGGCAGTTTAGCATGTCTTACTTGCTGACGACCGAAAATTTTGTTTTATCTGTGCTCGTTCCTAGGCCATGACGTGCACTGATTCTGGATGCAAGATGCTGAAGATTATTTAAGCTGTCAAAAAATTTTACAGCATCAGCGGCGTAGCAGGTATTGTTCAGCTTCCCTCCATTGAAGATGATTCCTTCAGCGACATTCTCAAGGGCTTCTTTGAAGACATATCCCAAATAAAAATTAAATATCAGTAGCGAAAAAATACAGCCCCGTCTCATTCTGCGGTTTATCTCTAATATGTCAGATTTATCATTTTCTACTATCACAGCAGCATATTGATCCAAATATGCAGGGTATTCCAGGAAGAATGATCAATCTTCAGGGGTATGACAGGAACAACCATTCGAAGCAAACAAGTCTAGTGAACACGAGCTCTAAAATACACAGCTTTAGAGCTATGAGCACTACTTCGTCTTCGATACAGTGAAACAAATATCTTCTACTCCTGGTTATTTGCTGTCTACATTTTGGAATGAGGTAGTATGGATCAAAACAATAAACTTTTTCTAGTAAACATGGTCTCGAAATTGCATGCCTTAAGAGCTATCATCACTTTTTCAGTAGAAGAGATTGTTTCACAGTATTGAAGATGAAGACGTGCTCATAACTCTTAAGGTAGGTATTTCTGGACCGATGTTTGTTTCGAATGATTGTTCTGTCACATCCGTAAATACTGGCTGGCACTTCCTCCTGGGCCACACTGTAGATTAATAATGATCCAGAGGTCTTTGTTGCCTACCATAGGTTCTGATTCGTTAAAAACCTGCCATTAGCAGTTTAGATATCAATAATTGTTCTGTTTAAAAATTGTCGTTGTTGTTTTTGTTTTTTGTTGGGAAACCCATATTGTTGTGACTGTTTGTAGTATCCAGGATGAATGTTTCACTCAGCAGCGGAGCTTGCACTGCAAAAGATCAAAAATGGTTCAAATAGCTCTGAGCACTATGCGACTTAACTTCTGAGGTCATCAGTCGCCTAGAACTTAGAACTAATTAAACCTAACTAACCTAAGGACATCACACACATCCATACCCGAGGCAGGATTCGAACCTGCGACCGTAGCAGTCGCGCCCTCAACTTGGTATCACTGCAGTCTATTCTAAGGTGTTATCCTATCTTCTACATCTAATCTAAATTACGTACGTCATAATCGGTGCGTGTTCCAGTCCGGTGTTTATGTACCCCCCTCCCTCCTAGTCCAGGGGAAGGCGGATTCCAGCCGTGAAGTGGCTGGCCAAGTCCCTACCCGGCGGTACAGGAAGGGTGCACGAAGTCTAAGTCGGTGAAAAGTTTTTGCCTTTAATGATTTTTTTTTTTTTAAATGGACTTGTAGTCCGGGGTGATATTGTCCCTTAAGTAGTTCTTAAGGACTTTTTTCGATATTTCGTCTGTGAGTTTGTTTAAGGTGTTAAAAGTGTTGTCGTGCCTTAGTAAGTGGTACGTGTCATTGTTTGGTAGCTGTTGTCTTAGGTCGTGGGCTACGTCATCGAAGAGGTGGCACTCATACACCACATGTTCTGGGGTGCCTTGCACAGCACCACAGTCACACGCGGGTGTAGCCTGCTTCCCAAACCGACATAGATATGTTGGGTATGGTCCATGTCCAGTAAGAAAGTGCAGCATTCCTCTCGTAGGCGTGAAAAATGTAAGTTTTATCCGTTCCTCTATGTCCGGTAGCAGCTCATAGGTTCTGCGTCCCGTATCCTCGTTGCTCCACTGTTCCTGCCACAGTTCGATCCCTCTCTTTTTAATGGCGTACTTATCCCCAGCATAAACCCCAGGTATCTCCCTAATTTTGTCCCTGTTCTCCTTCTTCGCCGAGTACCAGGCGGCCTACTCACGAATTTTTATGTCCAGTCGACAGATCCCCATTAGCACTAAAAGCGCTCCCCCAGGTGTTTTGCTGTAGGCCCCTGCTGAACGTAGAAGCATGTTCCGCTGCACTCTTCTTACGGCCATGGCAGGCATGACCCTCGCGAGTCTGTGTGCCCAGACCCCTGACCCGTATCCTACTATTGAGGTCAAGATACTATTATGGTATAATTTGATTAGGTTGGGTGGAAGGTGAAATCGTTTGTGACCAATTCCAATGAGATTGTTTAGTAAAACCAAGGATTTTTGGGATACGGTATCAGTGTGTGATGCAAAGTTCCACCTCTCATCGATGATTACACCTAGATATCGGGCCTCGCGGCGCCGAAGAACTGGCGTGCGCTTTTATCAGCGCCCGTACAAATTCCCAACCTTTGCTCAGTCCAATCTCGTCACTTTCATGAATGGACAACAGAGACATCCAGTCATCTCGCGGCAGGTAGCAACGCTTGAGGTGATGTAAAATGCGGCGCCATGGGACAGTGAATGACTGGAAACGGGTGATTTGGAGTGATGAATCACGCTATATATATGATCTGGCAATCCGACGGAAGGGTTTGGGTTTGGCGAATGCCTGTAGAACCTTACCTGCCATAAGTGTAGTCTCAAGAGTGAAGTGCGACTGAGATGGTGTTACGGGTTTTTCGTGGTTGGGTTGTGGTGCCCTTACCGCATGTAAGAAAACGCAAAACGCGGAAGGATGTGAACACATTTTACAACATCGTGTACTGCGTACAGTAGAGGAACAGTTTGGAGACAATGAGTACGTATATCAACATGACAGTGCACCCGGTCACACAGGAACGTCTATGAGGCAATGGATTGTGTATACTAACATTCTCAAATGGACTGGCCTCTCCAGAGCCGCGACCTGAACCCACTGGAACACATGATTTAATTGAAGGAGGATGGAGGAGAAAGGAATTGAAAGGGAAGGGGTTAGTGATGTCACCTGCATCAGGACCTTGTGCGGCATCAGCGACGACAAGTGGAAATGTGTGCCTGACCGGGATTCGGACCCAGGATCTTCTGGTTACTAAGCAGTTGCGTTAACCACTGCATCATCCGGGACACAGTGTTTATCGCGCGGGCTGTCTCCGTACGCCTCACGGCCGACCATACTACCAGTGAGCGCCTCCTATCTGCAGTCCCTGTCCATTATACTCCATGCTCACTACTCAGATTCCCGGAGGAGGTCGGGCGTACTTGTGCCTCGGCACTGAAGGAGGTGGATCCATCGCCCATCCAGGCAGATGAGTTACACGAATGCGTGGTGTCTTTTCTTTCGTTTCTAGGTGCTTCACTCCAGAACCGCGCTGCTGCTACGGGCGCAGGTTCGGATCCTGCCTCGGGTATGGATGTATGTGATGTCCTTAGGTTATTTAGGTTTAAGTAGTTCTAAGTTCTAGGGGACTGATGCCCTCAGATGTTAAGTCCCATAGTGCTTAGAGGCATTTGAATCTTTTTGACTGTGTAGTGCGCGTTGGTGGCATCGTTTATCGTTTATCATAGGGTCGTACTTCTTT
Organism: Schistocerca serialis cubense; assembly: GCF_023864345.2. NCBI lineage: Eukaryota > Metazoa > Arthropoda > Insecta > Orthoptera > Acrididae > Schistocerca > Schistocerca serialis. Next base: position 168,244,090 of record NC_064644.1, on the reverse strand, counting down.
TTTAAAGGAGGTAAGTCCTGTGGGTCCTGTTACCTACTCCGTCAATGGTAAACGCTGTGGGAGTCTGTTGCGCAACCCTCCACGGGCGCCGCTGTATGGATGGTATCATTTTTATGCACGATGATGCTCCTCTGCACACTGCACAGTCAGTTAAGCGAAAGCTGCAGAGGCATTTCGGAAATGCTAGAATTATCAACCGTCATTTCCCTACCGCCTGGCCGTCCATATCACTTGCACTTAATCGTGTGGCTTCTGGCTGCGAGGTTGTCTAAAAGACGTTGTGTTTAGTGCTCGAATTACGCACGTAGCTGAATTGGGAACGAGACCCCCGAGACACTCCGATCTGTTGTGGAACATGCTGGTGTGGCAGAAAACGGTGGACAGCATACTTAACATGTCTTGCGCCAGTCCGAAGACGATGAGAAACCGATAAAATTTTGGTTTTATGCGTTTTTTGGCTCGAGACAATATACAATCCAATGTAGTTCCAATTTTTATGCGCATTTTGGCCCCACGATAATTAAAAACCGCTGTCATTTTGGTTTTTACGAGGTTTTCAGGCCAAGGACAATTGAAAACTGATATTTTCCCAACCGGTGTGATACGACTTCGCCAGGTTTAAGTAGTTTTAAGTCTAGGGGAGTGATGACCGTAGATGTTAAGTCCCATAGTGCTTAGAACGTTTTTTTTTCTTTCGGACGTGCCCGAAACAACGGATACCACGCATTCGTATACCAGTGGAACACCTTAGGGATGAGTTAAAAAGTAGCAAGAAATGGTTCAAATGGCTCTGAGCACTATGGGACTCAACATGAGCTCATAAGTCCCCTAGAACTTAGAACTACTTAAACCTAACTAACCTAAGGACATCACACACATCCATGCCCGAGGCAGGATTCGAACCTGCGACTGTAGCGGTCGCGCGGTTCCAGACTGAAGCGCCTAGAACCGCTCGGCCACACCGGCCGGCTAAAAAGTAGCAGATTTTTGGTTTTGATCTGGTGGGATGGGGGGTGAGCGAGGTACAGAAGCTGGTCATCAGAGGAGAAATTGGTACGGAAGCCACGTCGGTTGACAGGAAGGAGCTGGTCCTGGTTCAGGTGGTGATGGACGCGCCGGAAAAGGATGAATTCGAAGATATCGCTAAACTTTGAGGTGAGGCTGATGGGATGGTAAGAGGAGGAACCAGTAAGAGTTTTGTAAGGCATGAGGAAAAATAGGATTCTGAAGGTTTTCATGATGTAACCTGTTGAGAGAATGCAAGGGAAACTATTCTTGTAGGTGTCATGGGAATCGCGGTCATGTCTAGGGGATTGTTGCTGATTGAATTCCGTTTGTGGAATGTTGTCCAGGTAGTGGAAACTGCGACCCAGGGATGGGAAACTGCGACCCAGGGATGGGACGGTGATATTTGTGTGTCCTCAGGTTGTAGGGAAGAGGGAGCAGCCAAAATCAGGGTAATCAGAAGCGGAGATGATGTCGGAGAGAAATCATGCAAAGTGATGTCAGAGAAATGACAGTCGTTGTGGAGGAACGGGCAGTGACGGACGGGATTACTGCCAGTGAAACAATGGACAAGCAGTAATGCGGACAACTGGTACAGAAACACTTTAAAAGCGGAAACCGAAACGAGAACACTGCCCACTGAGAGTCAACTGCGATGAAATGAACTATGAGAGCAACGGCAGTCGTCCTACAAATATTAAACTACAGCAACTGAGGTCACTTTGAGGCGGTGCTCCCGTTCGTGTCAGCACAAAGATCCTATTTGTGCCGACACTAAGGGGCTACTTGACTACTTGTTAAGTTTCATTTTTGCGTACCATCTGCTGGCGGCTGGACGTCTTGATGGCTTTTGCTCTTTATGCACTTCAAATATCCCTCGAAAATGACGTAAAACAAGAAATTGGCCAACAGTGGAAAATAAATGAGTCGTAGCTGAAACGGGAAAGTGTTGTTTCAGAAATTGTTTGTCTGTTGGATCTGTAGAAATGTTTTTACGTTATTTATTCTGCTTTATTCTGCAAATAAACCGAAATTAAGTATACTGTGCTGATATTTTCGTAAAAGTCACGAAAAGGGAAAGAAAAGGAAAAATTGAAGCTGCAAATAAATTTCCAGGAAGGGATTTACGCTTTAATGATGTAATTTCATCTTGGAAAGTTATTTGCAGAGTTCTCGTGGACGCTTGACGTACAAGTCTTTATTGGGAATTTATTTGCAATCCCAAATTTCCCTTTGCCTTTCCTTTTCGTGATTTTTTTTATTACAAAAATATTGATAAACACAAGACATTGCGCATTATTTCCGTTTATTTGCACTGTAAGTAACGTAAAAACTGAATATGAAAAAAGTTAAAAATGAAGTTTCCGGAGAAAGACTAGATCCCACGACCCCCTGATTGCCGTTTTGTAGTCTTTCCGCTGCACCAAGCGCTGCCAGGAAGCCTCGCTCGACCTGCGCCAAAAGTGCTTGTCGTCTGGGCCGCCTACTTGCGTGACTTTCATTTCTGCCCAAGCTCTCCATATACCAAAAATATTGAAGTAATCCGTGATTGCGAGTAGGCGTGGTCCGCTTGCAAGACTGAAAGTAAGTAGTAGGAACACCTCGACAGGTACAAGTTACCAATCAAGTCAGAGAACAAGCTAAAACGTCTTTTATTTAGGGCTGTTGTAAACGACGACACAGAAATAGTAATCAATAGAGTAAAAACGGCTGGGAGCGCTTATTCGTAGATGAAGTAATGAGTTCCTATTTATCTGAAGAGGATCGTTTAGAATCACCGTGTAGTGTCAGTTTTGACTTATGGTAGTGGCACATGGGCTCTTAGTGTAAAAAGTATCCTAAAAATTAAGTTTAGTGTCTCGTCGACAACAATATCATTAGAGACAGAGCGCAAAGTCGGATTGATGAAGGATCGGGACTGAAATCGATCTCACCCTTTCAGAGGAACCATCTCAACCTTAATCTTTAGCGATTTATGAAAATGACAGAAAACTTACATCTGTATGGTCGAACGAGGATTTGAAGTGACGTCTTCCCGAATACGTAAATATGCTGTATTAAGAGTTAAAACGGTCACCCGTTGACCTGTCCCAGTTGCAGGCTTCCATAGTAACAAAAATTTGATTTTCCACATTCCATATAATTACTGAGAAATTAAAATAAAAAGCTTAATTTTTTAGTTAGAAACTGTATATTATGTTTTGAGATCTCGCAACTCACGGTGCGCAGATAACCCAGCGTATATTCATGCAGCATTTGAGAATGAGAGAAGTTAGAGGCTACCAAAAACTTTAAACATAATTTCAAACCTTTTCGATACTTTTTCTCGCTGATACCCGTCACGAAAGAATGAAAGGAAAATCAGTAAATACACTTTGCTGGTCATGCAGTGAGACTTAAGCATCAGCCATGACATTTTAATGTATTACTTCTGGATTAGTAACCCTATTCATGACAAATTTTCGTGTCACTATCTACGCGTTGCACTGAATGTACAAGCAAAGTTGTGTCATTCTGAGTTACATCATTGTACGGCACATACAGTTCGGGACATACGATGTCACCGATTGGTTTTGACCTTGATTCTGAGCGTAGATCCAAACGACACGTACGTTAAGTCATAAATGCACCTAAATAGCAAGCAAACACTTCGTTTACGCTTACTACACTGAAGCGCCAAAGAAACTGGAATAGGCATGCGTATTCAAATGCAGATATATGTAAACAGGCAGAATAGGCGCTACGGTCGGCTGTGCCTATATAAGACAGAAGTGTCTGGCGCAGTTGTTAGATCAGTTGCTGCTGCTACAATGTCAGGTTATCAAGATTTAAATGAGTTTGAACGCGGTGTTGTAGTTGGCGCAGGATCGATGGGACACAGCGTCGCCAAGACAGCGACGAAGTGGCGATTTTCCCGTAAGACAAATTCACGAGTGTACCCTGAATATCAGGAATCAGGTAAAACATCAAATCTCTGACATCACTGCGGCCGGAAAACGATCCTGCAACAACGGGACCAACGACGACGGAAGTGAATCGTTCAACGTGACAGAAGTGCAACCGATTCGAAAATTGCTGCGACTTTCAATGCTGGGCCATCAACGTCAGCGTGCGAACCGTTTAACGAAACAGCATCGATCTGGGCTTTCGGAGCCGAAGGGCCACTCGTGTACCCTAGGTGACTGCACGACACAAAGCTTTACACCTCGCCTGGGCCCCTCAACACCGACATTGGACAGTTGTTGATTGGAAACATGTTTCTTGGTCGGACGAGTCTCGTTTCAGATTGTATCGAGCTGATGGACTTGTACGGGTGTGGATAATCCATGGACTCTGCATGTCAGCAGGCGACTGTCCAAGCTGCCTCGGAGATGCTGTGTCCCATCGATCCTGCGCCGACTATAACACAACGTTCAAACTCATTCAAATCAGCAGTAACTTACCTAACAACTGCGCCAGACACTTCTTGGCTTATATAGGCACTGCCTACCGTAGCGCCTATTCTGCCTGTTTGCATATATCTGCATTTGAACACGCATGCCTATTGCAGTTTCTTTGGCGCTTCAGTGTAGCATGCGCAAATGAAGTATTTGCTTGCGATTTGATTGGCTGGTTCAAATGGCTCCGAGCACTTTGGGACTTAACATCTGAGGTCATCAGTCCCCTAGAACTTAGAACTACTTAAACCTAACTAACCTAAGAACATCACACACAGCCATGCGCGAGGCAGGATTCGAACCTGCGACCGTAGGGGTCGCGGGGTTCCAGACTGAAGCGCCTAGAACCACTCGTCCACCACGGCCGGCGCTTGCGATTTCGGTGCAATTATGAATTACGTAGGTGTAGTTTGGGTGGACGCTCCAACTTGCAGTTCGAGTGATATGGGACCCCTGACATTCGGTCAGAGGGCTGCGTGGTCTCTGTAATAAAACAAACTGAGTCAAGGAATCAACGATCATCTCGAACGGATGTCTTGGGACGTCCGCCCAGACCAAACGCAACGAACTATATCGAACAAAAAAAAAAAAAAGACACGTCTAGATACGACTCTGACAGGTGTCACGTACGTAAGCATAATGTCTGCTCGCCTTCATCCATTCATGTCCATTGTGCATTACGACGGAGGTGGGCAATTCTAGCAGTACAATGCGACACCCCACATTGTTACATAGCGTATCCAGGAACACTCTTCTGAGTTTAAACACTTCCGTTGGTCACTAGTCTCACCAGACATGAACATTATTGGGGGTATCTGGGATGCCTTGAAACTTGCTGTTCAGAAAAGATCTCCACCCCCTCGTACTCTTACGGATTTATAGACAGCCCTGCAGGATTCATAGTGTCAATCCCCTCCAGCACTACTTCAGACACTAGTCGAGTTCATGCCTCGATGTGTTGCGACATTTCTGCGTGCTCGCGAGGGACCCTACACGATATTGGACAAGTGTACCACTTTCTTTGGCTCTTCAGTGTGTAAACTATACGGATTGAATCGTTTCAAGCTTAACAGTATTTGATTTTTAAATACCGGTACTCAGATATGATGACTGAGTCCATGTAATCAACATCATGTATTGATGCGCTCTTGTGCTCTACCTCACGACTTGTCAGTCTTGTGTAACTCTATAATGTGACCTCTTGATGATAACCAAGTCTGCCACCGAAGCAGCGCGTATAAGCCGCAGTATTCTGGAGGCAGACCTTGTCGCCGCTCGGCTGTCATCCTACAGGGTGACAAATACGCTCGCTGCGCCGCGGACCTGCGACAACGTACGGGACCAGAGCGCCCGTTAGCGCTTTCGCTGACGCGTATCGCTGCGTGCCGGTGCGTGCGAGGGTCGGGCTGTCGCGAGTCGCTATGGCTACGCGTGCGCCTTTCAACAGCTGCCTGCGGCCTTCCGCGTAACGACGTCGCGCTCAACTTCTCCTCCGGCTCGTTCGCCGCCTGAATGTCACACCCCGCTGAATAGACGCGCTCACGGCGTTGTACGTGCTTGAGACTGCGCTCCACGCACAACCAACCGTCGCAGCACTGCTTGAAAGTACGGGACATGCTAATTGGCACTCGCGATTTTGAGTTATATTGGCTGGTACTGCCGATGTTGCTAATGTGAGCTGTTGCGGTAGTATTAGACGATGAGGCACCTGTCTGGATTATTAGGTATCGAGGGAAATATAGAGATATACGGCCGGCAAGACAAAGAGAGATATGTTACCGTAATTGCTGATCACCAGTCTGTGTCTTGCGTGTTGGCGCCGTACATTTTGGGGGTCGGACAAAAATAAGGCAGCCCCTTCCGCTGGAGGTTCGAGTCCTCCATCGGGCATGGGTGTGTGTGTGTGTGTGTGTGTGTGTGTGTGTGTGTGTGTGTGTGTGTGTGTGTGTTGTTCCTAGCATAAGTTAGTTTAAGTAATGTGTAAGACTAGGGACCGATGACCTCAGCAGTTTGGTCCCTTAGGAATACACATATATTTGAACATTTTTGAACAAAAATAAGGAAACACTGTCAGAAATGCATGTTGAATATGAATGCAGAGGTAGCGAAGGCTGGAGATTGATATGTTTTGTTACGCCACGAACGGCAGGTGCACAATGTCCTCAGTGCTTTGCATGTGCCAATCGTGGTTAGAAAAGTATTCTATGTAGTTACGATTGCATTATGCCGGAGCTAAGTGACTTCGAAAATGGGCAAATTGTTGTTGCTCGGATGGCGGGTGCGTCCGCAAGCAAGATAACCGAAGTGTTTCAAGAGGCGCCCTATCGACGATTCATACAAAGTGTACGAAAATTCGAAAAACATCGTCCGGTAAGTCACACAAAGCGGGTGAGTGACGGTCGGTGATTGAAGAGGATTGTGACGAAAAACATGAGGATGATGGCTGCAAAAGCCACTGCGAAATGTAGTGTGAGGAGGGCTATGCGAGAGGCGTTCAGTGAATTCGAAAGTAAAGTTCTATGTACTGACTTGGCAGAAAATCCTAAGAAATTTTGGTCTTATGTCAAAGCGGTAGGTGGATCAAAGCAAAATGTCCACACTCTCTGTGACCAAAATGGTACTGAAACAGAGGATGACAGACTAAAGGCCGAAATACTAAATGTCTTTTTCCAAAGCTGTTTCACAGAGGAAGACTGCACTGTAGTTCCTTCTCTAGATTGTCGCACAGATGACAAAATGGTAGATATCGAAATAGACGACAGAGGGATAGAGAAACAATTAAAATGGCTCAAAAGAGGAAAGGCCGCTGGACCTGATGGGATACCAGTTCGATTTTACACAGAGTACGCGAAGGAACTTGTCCCCCTTCTTGCAGCGGTGTGCCGTAGGTCTCTTGAAGAGCGTAGCGTTCCAAAGGATTGGAAAAGAGCACAGGTCATCCCCGTTTTCAAGAACGGACGTCAAACAGATGTGCAGAACTATAGACCTATATCTCTAACGTCGATCAGATGTAGAATTTTGGAACACGTATTATGTTCGAGTATAATGACTTTTCTGGAGACTAGAAATCTACTGTGTAGGAATCAGCATGGGTTTCGAAAAAGACGATCTTGTGAAACCCAGCTTGCGCTATTCGTCCACGAGACTCAGAGGGCCATAGACACGGGTTCCCAGGTAGATGCCGTGTTTCTTGACTTCCGCAAGGCGTCCGATTCAGTTCCCCACTGTCGTTTAATGAACAAAGTAAGAGCATATGGACTATCAGACCAATTGTGTGATTGTATTGAAGAGTTCCTAAATAACAGAACGCAGCATGTCATTCTCAATGGAGAGAAGTCTTCCGAAGGAAGAGTGATTTCAGGTGTGCCGCAAGGGAGTGTCGTAGGACCGTTGCTATTCACAATATACATAAATGACCTTGTGGATGACATCGGAAGTTCACTGAGGCTTTTTGCGGATGATGCTGTGGTATATCGAGAGGTTGTAACAATGGAAAATTGTACTAAAATGCAGGAGGATCTGCAGCGAATTGACTCATGGTGCAGGGAATGGCAATTGAATCTCAATGTAGACAAGTGTAATGTGCTGCGAATACATAGAAAGAAAGATCCCTTATCATTTAGCTACAATATAGCAGGTCAGCAACTGGAAACAGTTAATTCCATAAATTATCTGGGAGTAAGCCTTAGGAGTGATTTAAAATGGTATGATTATATAAAGTTGATCGTCAGTAAAGCAGATGCCAGACTGAGATTCATTGGAAGAATCCTAAGGAAATGCAATCCGAAAACAAAGGAAGTAGGTTATAGTACGCTTGTTCGCCCACTGCTTGAATACTGCTCAGCAGTGTGGGATCCGTACCAGATAGGATTGATAGAAGAGATAGAGAAGATCCAGCGGAGAGCAGCGCGCTTCGTTACAGGATCATTTAGTAATCGCGAAAGCGTTACGGAGATGATAGGTAAACTCCAGTGGAAGACTCTGCAGGAGTGACGCTCATTAGCTCGGTACGGGCTTTTGTTGAAGTTTCGAGAACATACCTTCACCGAGGAGTCAAGCAGTATATTGCTCCCTCCTATGTATATCTCGCGAAGAGACCATGAGGATAAAATCAGAGAGATTAGAGCTCACACAGAGGCATACCGACAATACTTCTTTCCACGAACAGTACGAGACTGGAATAGAAGGGAGAACCGATGGAGGTACTCAGGGTACCCTTCGCCACACACCGTCAGGTGGCTTGCGGTGTATGGATGTAGATGCAGATGTAGAATGTTGCACTCGCGAAACCTGTCGGCACCAAAAGAACACGAAGGGAGATTCATAAACAGGGAATTGCAGGGTTAGCTGGAATTCCAAAATCACTATTCAGTGATGCAGATAACCGTAACAGGATAACGTGGAGCCGAAGCCATAAGAAGCTATACAACCTGGACTACGGAACATTGGAAGAAAGTTGTTTGGTCGTATGAGTCTTGTTTACTACTGTTCCCAACGTCTTACCAAGTTTACGTCCTAAGAATGGTTTCGTGATGATGATTCCCGCACCCATATCGTGGTATTCCATGAACCCCGTTGCTAATTTACAAGGCCGCATTATTGCCAAGGACTGTATCACCTTTTTGCCTGATCAGGTCCATTTCATGGTATAAAATTTGTTCCCCAGTTGTAAGGCTGAAGGTGCGTCATCCCTATCTACCTCGTTCCTTGAACTTGCCACTATTTTTGCGGGAAGAATGATATTAGATTCCCTTGAAAGCTATGCTGGGCCAGTATTTATCCAAATCGAGACAAATGGAACCTATTTTGAATGCATTTGGTATGGTCCCACTGTTACGTTGCTGTTTGAAAGTCTCTCCACTCTCGAGAGACAGGAGGTGGGAGAAATTGCCTGTCCGTACCGAAACTGCTTTATCGAGTAAAACACATCTGGGTTGCGCTGCCCGGCTGTAGCCCGGGAACTGTTCCCGCCAGACTGCCTCTATAGCTGGCTATGTGTGCTCCAAACTCATCCCGCGATCACTTTACCTTGCAAGATGTCTCTATCCTGTAGGGTAGAGAATGACGTGTGTAAAAAGACAGGTACATCATTTAAATGTTACGATTACGAATCCCCGTTGCTCTGCTCCGAATGAAAGATACAAAAACAGCCTAATCCTCTCAGTCGCTAAATGCTTACAGAGAGCAATCCTTTACAGTGTTCGATATGCTTTTTACTTTAGTACAACAGTCACAAATATGAGACTGTAACCAACCCCGCTGATGTAGAGCAGGAGCACTTCCATCCGACGTCACAGCGTAAACTGTTAAATTTGATCACGGTGGAGAGAGGGAGGTTTAACCCAACTGGTTTAGCACAAGTATTGCCGCTTTTGACGAGGCCGTGAGAAAGTGACTGAAACCACTTTTGTCTCCACTCATAGTATATAAGATGGGAGAGAGAATTCTTGGCTCATCATCCAGGCAGTGGGGTACAGAAGGAAGGTATTCACAGGAGTGAAGCTGTGAGGTCTGGTCACGGTTCTCGTGCTTTAATGGCTTAATTGGTAAGAGTTTCTCAAATTTCGTGAAGAGTGATTTGTTGAGTGTTAACACAGAAATATAACGATCCAGAAGATTTCGGGCACATTAAAACTGTGTGCGGGAGAGTGACTCTAAACCGGGACTTTGCCCTCTGAAGGTGGAGGGCAAAGTTTCGGCTTAGGGGCACGATCCCGCACACAGTTTTAATGTGCCCGAAATCTTTTGGATCGTTATATTTCTGTGTTAAATTCAACAAATCACTCTTCACCAACTGTGAGAAACTATGCATTCCGGCCGGCCGCTGTGGCCGAGCGGTTCTAGGCGCTTCAGTCCGGAACCGCGCGACTGCTACTGTCGCAGGTTCGAATTCTGCCTCGGGCATGGATGTGTGATGTCCTTATGTTGCAGTAGTTCTAAGTCTAGGGTACTGATGACCTCGGATGTTAAGTCCCATAGTGCTCAGAGCCATTTCAACCATTTATGCATTCCGTATGGTTCCAGACACCCACGGAAATCCGTCAGCACCACATTACGTCACTTCCAGCTCTTGCAGGTGCTCCGTCTGCTGCAGACAGCCCTTGTTGCGAGTTGTGGCATGCGGTTGGTCCGTGCTTGCGGTGTCCCACTTGGGTTGACAGATGCTGTCGGGTCAGAGACAACGACGCCAGGGGTCTCCCCGTAAATCATAGCGCGCACCGCAAAGTGCGTTCCCGTGTTAGCACCCCGCGCTCTGCTCTCAGCACGCCGACTGCTCGCGTTCCTGTTAACGCGTCGCGTCGTTTCGTGGTGACTGGGCAGGCGCATTCCAGGGCAAGGACGAGCGGGAGCCTAGCTAGCCACGGCAGTGCCGTGGTGTAGTTGGTAGGACGGAGAACAGTAGGCGGCACCACACAATGTACACTGCGTGATCAATAGTGTCGGGACACCCTTATGTAATGCGAAATTGGCCCCTAGATGTCCCGAGAAGTGGAGCCGCAAGTATAAAAGGAGGAGAGGGGAGGAGGGGGGGGGGGCTTGTGTTGTTAGTAGAGAAACAGCAACAGCAGTGTTGGTCGGTCAAGAGAGCTCAGTGACTTCAAACGTGGTCTAGTCACACTATGTCGCCTGATAAATACATCCATCAGGGGCATTCACACCTTCTAAAGTCTGCAGTTCGTGGTCTGGTGGCTAGCGTTGCTATCTCTCGATATATCTACATCTACATCCATACTCTGCAAGCCACCTGACGGTGTGTGGCGGAGGGTACCCAGAGTACCTCTATCGGTTCTCCCTTCTATTCCAGTCTCGTATTGTTCGTGGAAAGGACTGTCGGTATGCTTCTGTGTGGGCTCTAATCTCTCTGATTTTATCCTCATGGTCTCTTCGCGAGACATACGTAGGAGGGAGCAATATACTGCTTGACTCTTCGGTGAAGGTATGTTCTCGATTAACAAAAGCCCGTACCGAGCTACTGAGCGTCTCTCCTGCAGAGTCTTCCACTGGAGTTTATCTATCATCTCCGTAACGCTTTCGCGATTACTAAATGATCCTGTAACGAAGCGCGCTGCTCTCCGTTGGATCTTCTCTATCTCTTCTATGAACCCTATCTGGTACGGATCCCACACTGCTGAGCAGTATTCAAGCAGTGGGCGAACAAGCGTACTGTAACTTACTTCCATTGTTTTCGGATTGCATTTCCTTAGGATTCTTCCAATGAATCTCAGTCTGGCATCTGCTTTACCGGCGATCAACTTTATATGATCATTCCATTTTAAATCACTCCTAATGCGTACTCCCAGATAATTTATGGAATTAACTGCTTCCAGTTGCTGACCTGCTATTTTGTAGCTAAATGATAAGGGATCTATCTTTCTATGTATTCGCAGCACATTACACTTGTCTACATTGAGATTGAATTGCCATTCCCTGCACCACGCGTCAATTCGCTGCAGATCCTCCTGTATTTCAGTACAATTTTCCATTGTTACAACCTCTCGATACACCACAGCATCATCTGCAAAAAGCCTCAGTGAACTTCCGATGTCATCCACAAGGTCATTTATGTATATTGTGAATAGCAACGGTCCTATGACACTCCCCTGCGGCACACTTGAATTCACTCTCACTTCGGAAGACTTCTCTCCATTGAGAATGACATGCTGCGTTCTGTTATCTAGGTATCACCGATCACGGGGTCCTGGGTTTGATTCCCGGCCGGGTTGGAGATTTTCTCTGCCCGGGGACTGGGTGCTTGTGTTGTCCTCATAATTTCATTATCCTTCGTGAAAGTGTCTAGACTGGACTGTGTATAGATTGGGAATTTGTACGGACGCTGATGACCGCGCAATTGAGCGCTCCACAAACCAAACATGAACATCATCATACCTTCCAAAGCTGCACAAGTCGAGTGCTGGCGATATGATTGTTAAGTGGAAAAGTGAAAGAACAACCACCAAGACCAGGCAGACCTCACGTACTGACGGACAGGAGGACAGTCGAACACTGCAGAGGTTGGTTGTAAAAAATCGCATGAAATCGGCTGTTGGAATCAATCGTAGGTTCCAAAGTGCTACCAGCAGACCTGTCAGCAATAACGAGTGTGTGTAATGAATTAAAAACAATAGGGTGCGATGGTCGGGTACTCGTCGTAAGCCACACATTTCTGGAGCCACTGCTAAGCGATAATGGAGGTATTGTAAGGAGCAATGCCACAGAACAATTGATGATTGGAAACGAGTGATTTGGAGTGATGAATCACGCTACACCCTGTGACAGATGGAAGGGTTTGGGTTTGGGGAATTCCTGGAGAACGTTGCCTGCCATATGTTACGTGCCAACAGTGTACAGGCGAGGTGGTGTTACTGTTTGGGAATGTTTTTCGTAGTTGGGGGGTGGTCTTCTTACCTCCGTTAAATAAATATATAAAACCCACGCTAAATGCAGACGGACGTAAATACATTTTGCAGCATTTTGTACAGCGTACAGTAGAGAATGCAGCTTGTTATAGAGCAGCATGTGAGATACAGTGGTTTGTGGACGATAACATTCCTGAAATTGACTGGTCTGCCGTGAGTCCCGTCCTGAACGCAGTGGAACACCTATGGGATGAGTTATACCGTCGACTTCGCTCCACACCCCGGCATCCAACATCACTACATTCTCTGGTTTCGGTTCTTGAGTAATGGGCTCCTGTTCCTCCAGAGACATTCAGACTCCTAATTACATTGAAAGTGCCCCCATCAGATTTCAAGCCGTGTTAAAGACCAAGGGTGGATGCACCCTTTATTTATGTTCTCTAGCAGGTGGGCCAAGGGTGGATGCACGCCTTATTTATGTTCTTTAGCGGGTGTCTGGACATTTTTGATTAGATATTGTATTTCCCAGGCAGCCCTCTTTTGAACTAAAACACGTCTCAGAGTGTTTCTTCGTCTTAAAGGACATTCTGAAGTTTTCCATCGTGGCTGTTTTCACAAGTATTCATTTTATTATACCTTGCAAGACTGGTCCATTTCGGTCTCACAGGCCATTTACTAGCGCAGTAGCTGTCGATGTGTTGTGCAGTCACCCTGTTATTAAATGACGGATATAGCCGATCTGTAAGCGAGTACCTAACATACAAGCGTCAAAAATAAAACCAGAAAACTTGCTGCTTGCAGTAATAGTCATCTTTATAACTAGCTAGCATCAGTAACCCGGCACTGACGGACATGTATTTATTCCAGTCTTTTAGTACTCTCATGTCCTCCTTCCCCCTCTCTCTTCCTATCTCCTCCTTCAACCATGCCTGTTGTTCTGCCCCACCCATTCTCTCTATCCACCTCCCCCCTAGAATTCCATCTCCTCCTCCTCCTCCCCCTGTCCATCTCCTTCTCCCTCTCTCACTGTTCATGTCCTCGTCCCTCCTCTCTTTACACGTCTACTCCTCTTTCCTTTCGCTGTGCGTCTCCTGCTACCCCCTCCCCCCTCTCTCTCTGTCCATTTCTCCCTCCCTCTCTCTAGCCATCTCCTTCTCTCCCATCTATCACCATCTCCTCCTACACCCTCTCTATCTGTTCATCTCATCCTCCACCCTTTTCTATCCATGTTGTCATCCCTACCCCAATAGGAGGTTGTTGATTCTTACCCCACAGTATTTCTTTCCAAATCGTAATTAATATAAGCACCAAATTTCGTTGAAATCGTTTAGAGGCTTACAGTGAGTTGTTTTCCCGTGGCTTTACCAGCATACGGACATGGGAGATATATTTCCATATATTTAATATATTTTACACAGATTTGTACACTTTTTCATCTCTATCTGTAGCGAATTTCGCCCTGCTGTTTCATTTTCATGCAACTCTATGTTTATGATTTCGTAACTCTTGAACTATGTGACTTACAATGATATAATTCTGCATCTACATCCAGTGGTATCTGTGGCTACCGTCTACGAAATGTGTTGCGAATAGAATCAGTAGTAAAGAAATAATAAATTAAAAGGTCATACCTGATGCGGCAGTTTTCTTGCATGAACAGCGAAAATGTAGCAATCGATATATTTTTTCCCCTCCTCACTTTGTGGCGGTTGTCAGTGAGGAAAAGATTCGTATAGTTTTGAAATTATTAGTTAAGTCTGTTGCAAGTCACTAAGTGCTCTCATACTCAAATCCTGGATGGGTATTCGCGTATTGTGTGCTACACTGCTTATTCACCTCCATCCGCTTCCACTCGATACGTAGGTGGTTCTTATCCCCCCCCACCTCCAAGTGATTCTTTCAGTCACTAAGTGCTATGTGAACGAAGTTCGTATGAAATCGATACCGTGGTTATTTTTATAATGTGTATGGATGCCACGTTATAGGACCTATATGTGCTCGCTTTCGTTGTTGAACACCAACAGGATAATTTTACAACTCATTTACACCTGTTGCACTTGAAAATGGCCTGTAAGTCCGAAATTAGCCAGTCGCGCAAGATATAATAAACTGAATAGTAGTGGAAAACAGCCGAAGTGGAAAACTTCAGAATGTCCTTTGACAAATATGCGTCGAAACATGCTCAGGTAAACAGAAAAAAAAGAAATACGTTGTGCTTTGCGTAAGCCGGAGATTAAAACCCCAAATTTAAATCGCAAACACGAAAGGAGACGCCATCAGGAGCTTGCAACCTCAGCACGATGATACAACAGTATGTGGGCTACGGACGTTATTTTCTCTGTCAGGAGCTACAAGAAAGGATATTACGAGTGCTTGCTCTCATTTCTGCGTCTGGGCCTTGAGACATTGTTGGTGTCTGGCCATTATTGATACCCAAGCTCGAATGCTTGCGCCCTCCATGCCGTTTCGTGCCCGTCTGTGTTATTACGCTCCCGTTTCGTTGCAGAAAACAAATTCTCGCCTCGTTTTTCGGATGCAGTCGGTGAGCTGGTCCCAAGGTGTTTGTACATATAGGGATGAATTTCAAGTCTTCTGTTGCTTTACAGGCTACTAAATTACGTTGTTACTGAACGTTTGTGCTTCTGTCACGATACTGGATTTGTCGTAAGCGATTTTTCTGATTACTTACCAGGCGATTTGCTAAGTTCCTTGAATCATTGTGTCACTGGTGTTCCGTGCACCACTTCTTTCCTAGCCTATGTACCCCTTTGACGTAGGGTTCGCTTGCTTGATTGCTTTCCGCCACAGTCTTTTGTCTTGCGCATTCAAGAGTGTGCGGTCCGTTGCTTTTATGTCCACACTGACTTTGTGTAACCCTCGCTTCTTTGATGGCACCATCGACCTCTGGATCTAGGCAATATCTTAGTTTCCATTCCATGTAGCCCTTGTCCATGTTTAGTTGTTGCACCGACATTCTGAATAATAGGGAGCTCTCTGAACTTTGCCCTTAGGGTGGTTGGGTACTTTCCTGTCTTGTAATACTTCCGTTATTTAGCGCCATTTTGCCCTTGCAGTATAAACACGAGCTCGAACATCTAGGGAGGTCTCAAAGTCCGCGTTACGTAAATGGCGTAGTTTTTGAACGTGGTTGGTTCTCTCTGATGACGGTGCTACTTTCTAAATCTACATTCCAGATATTCTTTTTTACATTTAGTCTCAGGCATAATTGCTTAAACGATTCTTCCAGCGCAGGATATTTTCAAGATACTTGCGTCTTTGGTCCGTGAGAAATGCATCATTATCGTATAATTCCTGTTACAAGCAGGTAAGAAAAAAGGTCTCATGCTTGTAACAGGAATTTCTTTGACCAAGAGAATTTGACTCTTAGCCAACTGTCATTCAGTCAAGATGGTGTACTCAGTAATGAGACAAAGCAGTAGGCTCTGCCACAAATATCGACTCTTAGACAATTTGTCTGAAAGTGTATTTTAATACGACAGTATGCCATCTTAGGCAATTTATAGCACTTATAAGTAAGCGTTACAAATCTGGATTGTTATATGGTTATATCACTTGTTACGTATTTCACTGTTATTATCTAACCTGCTTTCAGAAAACACTTGATAATGGCACTTTGAAGCCAAAATCATGATTCTGTAAGTGTAAATGCAACACTGTAAATAAACAACAGTCTAATGGCTGTACTGACTTTACAGAAACATTAATGGCTTGCTCTTACCATATGCAGTTGGAGGCGCTAATCAACCTATAAACATATGCCGTTAACACCAATATATAAAAAAAAATTATTATCATTTTCAAGGCTCTTGTGGATCATGAGAATTTCTTCTTCGTCGATTACTGTCAAACGACGGCCCACCAGGGTGCGATATCTGGGACCCTACCCTACATTCCCGATAAGTGGTTGCAACCATGGTGGCCTCTCCTTGCGAGAGGCCCATTTCTTCCCTACGCTCTCCGCTTTACTAAGTAACGATTTCGCCCCGAGGCCAATTCTCGCCTAACGGTCGGCCCTCCGGCTGGCTCTGTGTTGCAGGCCACGAAGCAGTTCCTGGACGCGGTGAACCGGCAGCGGCGGCGGCGCCTGGGCCCCGTCTCGTGGTCGACGGCCGTCAAGTTCCTGGTGGCGCGCAAGTTCGACGTGTCGCGCGCGCTCGCCCTCTACGAAACGCACGAGGCGACGCGACATCGCGAGGGCCTCGTGCGCTTCGACCCCACGCGTGAGCCGCTCAAGTCCGAGCTGGAGACCGGAAAGTTCACCATCCTGGTGAGTGCGTGCGCGCGTGCTCTTGCTCCTGCCGCTACTACTACTACTACTACTACTACTACTACTACTACCACCACCACCACCACCACCACCTGCTGTTTGTTTGTCAACCTTCATGCATTCCATTACAAGTATGATATCCATAATGGTTTCAATCGGCTATTGTTCAATTTATTCCAGCAATACTGTCAGCTGCTCCTTACAGCTGCATCGAACAGTTTATTTTGTTCAGTTGATTTCAAGGCTGCATGTTATCATCATCTGGTACCAAATGTGCTTCAAAAAATACTACGAGCTTTTGTCAAGAACATGAAGAAATAACGAAATCAGCTGCACTGTAGAATTCCTGCTGATGTGTGTGTAGGTTGTTGTGCGAAACATGCTGCGACACTTTTACGCGGTCCAGTTGCATGAATGCGACGGCCGCCTGTGGTTGACTTCAACGTACAATAACAATTCACAGATGGCATGTGGTAGCACTAGGAGTGGAGAGTATACAGGGTGAGTCACTAACAATTGCCACCAAGAATAACTCCGAAAGTATGCTAGGAGATCGAAAAGCTTGTGGGACAAGCATTGCATGGGACAACGGGGGCCATAATATGACGTTGGTCTTTGTTGCTAGCTTGGGTCGCTTCAGAGATATGAATGTCAACTTTGTTTTTTTAAATGGCATGCTATAGTTTGGTACTTATTTTCTGATAGCGGCAATTGAGACAAATCTAATGATGTGTAACAGTAAGGTCTTTGAAGGTCAACAAAGGTCGAAAAGGTGGCATGAACGTTCATTTACAGAAGGTGTTCGAAGAGATGACCATTAGTATCAATGCACTGCTGCAATCTTCTTATCATGGATTGAGTGGTATTCCTTATCACATTGGCACTTATCGAAGCACAAGCTCTGACAATTCTCTCTCGCATATCTTCAGGTGTAGTTGGAACGTCTTTATAAACAATGTCTTTTACGAATCCCCACAAGAAAAAATCCAGAGACGTCAAGTCTGGCGAACGAGCCGGCCACGACACATCTCCCTCGCGTCCAATCCAACGATTTGGGAATTGTCTCTGCATCTCATTTCTACCCATAACCGAAAAATATGACGGACATCCATCGTGTTGATGCCACATCATGTTCCTTGTTCCTAAAGGTATTTCTTCCAATAACAGACGTAATGTTTCTTGCAGGAATGTGGTGTACTTCCTACCATTAAGATTTTCTTCGATGAAATAGGGGCCTATAATTCCGGCCTTCAAAATCCCACACCATACATTCACCGACGGTTTTTGTTGTGCAACTTGCCGCAGCCAACACGGATTTTCAGTTGCCCAATAATGCAAGTTATGCAAAGTAACATTTCCATGATTCGTGAATGTAGCTTCGTCAATAAATAAAATCAAATTAATAAATGAGTTATACCTCTGAATCTGAAGTTGAGCCCATCGGCAGAATTCATTGCGACGCATTCAATTCGTACCAGCTATTTCTTGGTGGAGACTGATATGGTAAGAATGATATTTATGGCGATGTAGAACACGAACAACACTACTCTGGCTCATGCCAGATTCCCTTGCGATTTGACGCGGACTAACACAAGGATCCAGAACCACAGTGGTAAGAGTACCAATTTCCGTTTCCTCCTTAGTAACTTTCCTTTGCCGGATATGTTCGACTTGTTCTTCGAAGGAATACATCATTCACATTCGCTTAATTCGACGATACAAGTCTTACCGTTCCTATTAGTGCTGTACTGCGAAACCGTCGAATGGAGTTTACATGCCAATGACACGTTAGATGTATACGCCGTATTCGGCGAATATTTACTATTTGCACGATATACGAGAGAGAATTGTCAGAGCATGTGCTTCCATAAATGCCGATGTGATACGGAATACCGCTCAATCCATGATAAGAAGATTGCAGCACTGCATTGATATCAATGGTCATCACTTCGAACAGCTTCTGTAAATGGGACGTTCATGCCACCTTTTGGATCTTCGTTGACTTTCAAAGACCTTACTGTTACACATCATTGGATTCGTCTCGATAGCCACTATCAGAAACTAACTACCAAACATTAGCAAATGGCTCTGAGCACTATGGGACTCAACTGCTGAGGTCATTAGTCCCCTAGAACTTAGAACTAGTTAAACCTAACTAACCTAAGGACATCACAAACATCCATGCCCGAGGCAGGATTCGAACCTGCGACCGTAGCGGTCTTGCGGTTCCAGACTGCAGCGCCTTTAACCGCACGGCCACTTCGGCCGGCCAAACATTAGCATCCCAATAAAAAAAAAAAAAATAAATAAATAAATAAAAAAAAAAGTTGATCTTCATATTGCTGACGCGGCCCCACCTAGCATTAAAAAACAAACGGTATGTTATGGACCCCGTTGTCCCATGCAACGTTTGTCCCACAAACTTTTCAGCTACTATCATACTTACAGTTATTCCAGCTGGCAATAGTTGGTGGGACTCACTCTGCATAAAGCGTGTCGAGTGGATGCGGAAAACATTGCAATCGTTCCGTAGTGGGGGATAGAAACCATTTACCTGACATTCAAAAGGGCATGATCATTGTGGAAGGGTGAAAGCATTTCTGAAACTGCTAGGTTTGTAAACTGGTCGATTACCGCCGTGGTTAAAGAACACCCAGCGGCCATAGATGATACAGATGAAAGGCGGCTGCGGAGGAATAGACGTGCAACAGTTGAGCAACTGACCACCCTGATGAACCAGAGGGCTCCCAATAGTATCTCCTCAACGACCTTTCGACGAATGTTGCTGCGTATGAGCCTCCGCAGCAGACACCTGGTTCATGCACCATTTCCGACTGCTGTTCATCGGCGACAAAGGATGGATTTAGCACGCGAGTACCACAACTGGACGTCCACCGAGCGGCGACATGTGGCCTTTTGAGACGAATCACGTGTTATATTTCATCAGACAGATGGCCGTTGGCGTGTAAGGTATGAAACACCTGAAAGCAAACAAGAAACGCGGGTTATGGTCCTGGAAATGTACTCATGGCATCCCCTGAGTGATCTCGTCATTCTGGAAGGCGCAATGGATCAAGAGAAATATGCATGTATACTTGTGGACCATGTGCACTCCTACATGCAGTTGGTTTTGTCTTTCCACGATGGCATGTACTCGCAGGAGAATGCTGCGTGGCACACGGCTCGCAGTGGACGTGCGTGGTTCAGAGAGCACCAAGATGAGTTTATCGTGCACAGCTGGTCACCTAATTCCCCGGATTGAAACCCAATCTCGAATCGATGGAACCACCTTGATCGGACTGTTCGCGCCATGGATACTCAATCGAAAAATTTAGCACCATTTCCCGTGGCACTGGAGTTGGCGTGACCCTAGATCCTTGTCGATATCTTCCAGAACCTCACTGACCCTCTTACTGCACGTCTGTGCTGCAAAAGGTGGTTATTCCGGCTCTTGAAACATGAACAAGTAAATGTGGCTGGGTCGTGTATTTTCGTATGGTATTCTCCTTTTTGGATGGGCGTTTGTCGTACTTATGGCTCTCGATTTCTGAGGTTCGTTTGGTACCCGATGATAAGGACTCCATCTACATCTATTCTCCGCACACCATTGTGAAGTGCGTGGCAGAGGGTAATTCCAACTGTACCATTTATTAGCGCTTCATCCTATTCCATTCACTTACGGAGTGCAGAAAGGATGGTAGCATAAACGCGGCTGCACGCGCTGTAATTAGACTAATCTTGTCTTCTCCAATCCTTATGGGAGCGAGATGAAGGGACTAAAGTATATTCCTAGATTCATCAGTTAAAATTGCTTCTTGATAATCACTAAGCGGGCTTTCACTGGATGGTTTGCGTCTACCTTCAAGATTTTGTCAGTAGATTTTTTTCAGTATTTCCGTAACGCTCTCCCAGACCAACCTCTGACCATTCGTGCTGTCCTCCTTTTTTACACGTTCGACGTACCTTGCTAGTCCTGTTTAGTATGGGTCCCACTCACTTTACCAACATTCTAAGATGGCTCACACGAGTGTTTGACAGCAATCTCCTTTTTAAACTGATTGCATTTTCCTAGTACTTTGCCAGTGAACCGAAGTTTTATACGTACCTTACCTATGACTGAGCTTATGCAATCCTTGCACGTCATATCCCTAGAAATTGTTACACGCAGGTATTCATGCGAGTTCGTCAGTTCCAGGTATGACTTTCTGATATTGCACTCATAGCCTACTACGTTTTATTGTTTTGTAAAATGCAAAATTTTAATTTCCGAACACACAAAGACAAATTCACAATCTTTGCATCACTTTGAAATCTTACCAAGGTCCCACTAAATATTTGTCCAGCTTTTTCCTACAGTGCTCCTTTACAGGTATTTACATAACCTGAGAAAAATCTGAATGCGCTACTAATATTTTGTGCATATACAAAATGATCAGCAAGAATCCCAAAACTATTCCCTGGGTGCACGACTGAACATATATTACAATTTTTTTCGTTCCCTTTTAGAACATCCTCAGATTTATTGTAATTGAGGAGTAGCCCATCAGTTATATGTGTCTAGCGTAGCCTCCATAACTCACTAACGTACAAACATTACATAGTCCGGATCTGTGAAGAAGTGCAGACGAGCATGATGTTAGGCATCGCCCTCCATATGCAGAACACCAACATGATTTTGTGTTAAAAGGATACAAATCTAAAATAAAGTTGTAGTGTAAAAAATAATACTAGAAGGGAAGAGAATCTTACAGTTCACATCGCGAACACGTTTGCTTCCGGTTTGCACGTCGGTGTGCTTCTTCTGCGAGAATTACACCAGAGGGTAATCTTTTTCATGAATCGGGAACGTGTTCAGAGTGAAGCTCAACTACGATGCTCGGCTGGTCTCGTTGGCGAGAGCAAACGCCGTAGTAGTTAACTATTAGAACTTGTGTATGAAAGTATGTTGTAAGTAGGCTGTTTAGGTTTTTTTATTGGTAACGCCACCTCTGTATGAAAATCACTGGCTGTGCTGTGTGCAGTCTGTGGCTGCTTTGCATTGTTGTAATACTCGCCATTGTAGTGTTAGGCAGCTGGTTGTGAACAGCGCGTAGCGTTGCGCAGTTGGAGGTGAGCCGCCAGCAGTGGTGGATGTGGGGAGAGAGATGGCGGAGATTTGTAATTTGTCATGAACTGCTATATTTGTATATGATGATATCAAGGTAAATACATTGTTTGTTCTCTATTAATATCTTTCATTTGCTAACTATCCCTATCAGTAGTTAGTGCCTTCCATAGTTTGAATCTTTTATTTAGCTGGCAGTAGTGGCGCTCGCTGTATTGCAGTAGCTTGAGCAGCGAAGATTTTTGTGAGGTAAGTGATTTGTGAAAGGTATAGTTTAATGTTAGTCAGGGCCATTCTTTTGTAGGGAATTTTGAAAGTCAGATTGCGTTGCGCTAACAAAATATTGTGTGTCAGTTTAAGGACAGTCATTTGTAATTGTTAAAAAGGGGACGTTTCAATGTGTCTTTAGAATGTCTGTATAAAGTGTAGAAAAGCTATGCACCTGAAAATCGTTTTCTTCATTCGGCAGTTTGTCTGTTCCTTCAAGTGATGTACGAGCATTTCGATTTGCCCCAAAATATTGATGAAACAACTGTTTTGAGCTGTATGTATTATATCTTCGTGGTGCTCTAGATTCTATGTTTCTTGCTTTCCATGATTTATTCGTGTACCGAATGTAGTTTTATTATTCATGCCCACATGTTCCTTGACTCGATTATTGAATTAATGCCTTGTCTATTCTCTGTAGAAGTTATTACATCTTGTACATTAGTTCCGAATATCAGCCAAACCTTGTGTGGATTGTGGATTTTCTAGCAAACATAACACATCATGTCTTTCTCAATGGATGGAAACCTTTGGACATAGAAATAACTGAGGGCAGGTGCTAAGGGAGTGTTATAGGACCATTACTTTTCACAGTATATATAAATGACCAGTAGATAACATTGGAAGTTCGATGAGGCTTTTCGTGAATGGTGCTTTTGTATATACATAAGCCGCAGCACTAGAGAATTGAAGTGAAATGCGCCGAGACCAGCAAAGGATCGACACTGGTGTAGGGAGTGGCAATTGACTCTTAACATCAGCATATTTAACATATTGCAAATACACAGACAAAAAGACCCATTATTGTATGAGTGGCTTTTTCCCCGTGGAGTCACCTGCTTATTCATTCAACATATATACTGAACACACATACTCCTCCTCCTCCCTGTGCCCACAACTTCCCCCCAACTTGATCTATCTCCTCCTCCCAACTATATTTCTCCATTTCCTTCACCTCCTCTCTCTGACCATATATTCATCCCCACTTCCTCTGACCATATCCTCCTCCCCCTCCTCTATTTTTCCATCTCTGCCTCCCCCATTTCATTTTCCACCTGCCCACTACTGCTATACAACTTCCACCTGCCCTATTCTCTCCCCCACCTGCCCTCTCCATATCTATTTCCTCCTCCCCCTGGCTTTGTCCATCCCCTCCTTTATCTATATTAACCTGTCTGCAGCTACGATCATCGGTATGTGCAGCCTCTGCAATGCAGTTCAGTAAAACAGGCCGATATTACTCCACACCATGCATGTCATGCAGGAGAGGCTACACATTAGAGCTGTGAAAATAATTTATTTGGCCCCTGACTTGTAGGCCACCATCCAAAGCAAGTGATTGAAACAGGCTGATGCTACTTCAACACAACATGCCTATTGTGAAAGGCAGCCTATATGTCAGGGACCAAAAATCGGTTTTTTGCCTGTGATATGTAGGCTGCCTTGCAAAGCAGACTCATTTTACAAGTTGCTACTGCTCCCATACAACATGCCTGTCATGCAAGCCAGTCTCCATGCCAGCAGGTGGGAAAACAGGTATTTGCCTGTATCTCTGCTCCTGTTGGCTCTAGGAGGCTAGAAACTGCATGATGCTGATACTCATGAGGCCTGTTGTTTTTGTGCCAAATGTTGTTGAAATCACTTCATGGGTTTGAGAGGAGACCCTGGACATACACACACATACTCTGCTTTATATATATAACACATAATTCTAGCCGGCCAGAGTGGCCGTGCGGTTCTAGGCGCTACAATCTGGAACCGATCGACCGCTACGGTCGCAGATTCGAATCCTGCCTCGGGCATGGATGTGTGTGATGTCCTTAGGTTAGTTAGGTTTAATTAGTTCTAAGTTCTAGGCGACTGATGACCTCAGAAGTTAAGTCGCATAGTGCTCAGAGCCATTTGAACCACATAATTCTGATGTACTTAATTTTGCGGTATGGTCATTTATCTTAGGCTATGTGTTAGCCAGAACTGGTACAACTATACTACTACTACTACTACTACTACTACTACTACTGCTTACTCTGTTCGTATCTTGCTCTCCCATTACGATTTCTAACCCCCCCCCCCCCCCACACACACACACAAATTCTCTCTTTACCAGATTTTTGCCTTAGAATGCGTGCTTTCAAGTGATTACTTTGCTTAATCAAGTTTTGCCATAAATTTCTATTCTCCCAAACCCATTCAGTACATCCTACCTACCTAATTACCTCATCTCCATCATTCTTCTCTAGCACAATATTTCAAAATTTTCTGTTCTCTTCTTGCCTGAACTGCCACGTTTCTCTTCCTTACAAGTCTGTGCTGCACGTATATATACTGATAAAAGACTTCCTGAAGTTTCATGTTTATTTCATGTAAACAAATTAAACTTTTTAGTAACACTTTCCTTGCGCTTTCCCATCTGCATTTTATATCCTCTCTATATCAGTAATCACACGTTATTTTGCTTCCTGAGTAGCTACACTCAGTTACTACTTTTATTGACACATTCCTGATCTGATTCCCACAGCATCTCCTGTAATTCTGCCACACTCCATTTCTCTTTGTATAGTTTTTGTGGTGCATCTTACAACGTCTTTTTATGTTACTATCCATTCTGCCCAGCTGTTCTTGGGAGTCCATTGCTGTGTCCAACAAAACTCCAGTGTCGTTGGTAAACTCAAAGTTTTTATCTCTTCACCGTGATCAATAATTTCCTTTACAAATTTCACATTTGTTTCATGTAACTACCTGATAGCATATGGTGTGTGTGAACATTTAATGACGATGTGCTGAGGCATATCAGTATTGGTGATTAGAGGCTGCTGTTAACACACAACACAAACAGTTCCATTCTGTATGGTGCCATAACTGGAAGATGTGGACTGGTGACGAATGGCGTCGCATTGTGTTCACTGCTGAATGGCGTTTCTGCACTATTCTGGGTGACCACCGACGGCGATAATCTGGGGAGAGGTCGTACTCTTGCAATATCTTGGAGAGGCAAAGCGCTGTTACTCTTGATGTCATGATGTGGTGGAGGCATTGGGTATGACTTCAGTTCGCTGCTGGCAGTGACTGAGGGAACTCTGATGGCACAGCGCTACGTCACGGATATCCTACGTCTTCCTGTATTACTTCTCATCCGACAGTATCATGATGCAGTTTTCCAGCACAGCAATGCTTGTTCACACGCTGCACGTGTCTGAATGAACTGTATGCATGATGATGAGGTACTCCCGTGGCCAGCAAGATCCCCAGATCTGTCCCTGATAGAACTTGTATCGGATCAGTTCGGATATCAATTTCATACTAGTGGAAGTATATGGGATATCACGGACCAGTTACAACAACTGTGAGCCGGCTTAACTCAGGAGAGGATTTAATGGCCTTACGACCTGCTTCCCAAACGAATCGGTGCATGCATCCACGCCAGTGGAGCTGCAGCATCATAGCAATATGCTGGCTCACAGTGCTAAGGCCTTTGTAAATTTAATGTGATATAATCATATACCTTTTCAACCAGTGAAGTTCCATTTTGTGTCCTCAAACTCTTCTTGGGGGCTTCATATTTTCTGACAAATAGTGTGCATGTCAAAAATTTTCGTTTTCTATCTGTTTATATACCTGTACTGAATGAAGATCCCATTGATGGGGTTAAATATTGACAGTTACAGGCATCTACCACGAAATACTAGAGATGTTCGAAATTTTTACGCATCCATAGCACAAGTGAGCATCCTATTGAGAATAAAGACTTGGGATCTTGATGTTATGCGCTGTACAATTAAAATCATAATGTAAAAGTATCCAATTTTGCAGTTTTTTTAATAATTTGAGAATTATAATTTTGCCATTCCTTTGAAGCTCTGTGTATTGGGAGATTTGCAGTTAAGAATACGTGTAACCAGTGGATAGTCTAGGAAGTTTTAATCTCTACAAGAAAGGTCTGTTTTGCCGTAGGACGCAAAGGAAACCCGAAAAAACTGCATAATTTTACGGTTTTTGATCCCCCCCCCCCCGCCCCCCTATACGAGTTGAACTGGATGTCAATGGTCACAGTACCAAAAACAGATTTTTGCATATTGACTTTACGGTAATTCCTATCTTAGTCCATTGTACAGTTTCAAAGTAAATATATTCAGCGAAAATTGTATCAACTTTATTAATTGTATTAACTATACTGTATTAATTGTACTTATGGTGTTGCTGTAGTATTTTGCACATCAGAAGACTAGGATTTATTTAATCGTATGGCTAGTTGGTTGGTTGGTTGTTCGGGGGAGGAGACCAGACTGCGAGGTCATCGGTCTCATCGGATTAGGGAAGGACGGGGGAGGAAGTCGGCCGTGCCCTTTCAAAGGAAGCATCCCGGCATTTGCCTGGAGCGATTTAGGGAAATCACCGTATGGCTAGGGGCCCCCTTCAGGCAGACCGTTCGCCGGGTGCCGGTCTTTCAATTTGACGCCACTTCAGCCACCTGCAGTCGATGAGGATGATATGATGATAATGAGGACAGTGCAACACCTAGTCCCTGGGCGGAGAAAATTCCCCAACCCAGCCGGGAATTGAACCCGGGCCCAGAGGATTGACAATCCGTCACGCTGACCATTCAGCTACCGGGGGCGGACCAGACTACGATTGGTGCGATGCGCAGCAAGGAAGGGCAGTGTTCCACGTGACGCTCCAGCCAATAGCGTCATTCTGCCCCTTCTGTCTGTAGCAGGAAGAGTGTAGATCATTTAGCGTTGATTTTTATCTTTGTTTAGTACGGTGAAAATATTTAGTTGTAATGCTTATTACGGATGACACAAAGCGCAAACATTATGTTAACAAGTGACAGCGATAAGCGTAGTTGTCTGTATCAGGTGCAGTTGAAGGCTGATTCTGGGGATTGGGAGTCACAGCTGGGAGAGTGACTATTTGCTACTGTCACAGCCTTCCCTCCTCACCCCTGCCTCCCAAAAAATAGTCCCATAGTTCCAGGCCAACCCACTTTTAACGTGCCAAGAGCAGATAAGATATTATTGGTTAAAATGGCTCTGAGCACTATGCGACTTTAACTTCTGAGGTCATCAGTCCCCTAGAACTTAGAACTAATTAAACCTAACTAACCTAAGAACATCACACACATCCATGCCCGAGGCAGGATTCGAACCTGCGACCGTAGCGGTCGCTCGGTTCCAGACTGTAGCGCCTAGAACCGCACGGCCACTCCGGCCGGCAAGATATTATTAATAACAATAAAAGACAGTGTTCATAATTAAAGTTCCAGTTTCAAATCGCTGTAGAAGGAGAACCGCTGCTCAAAATGACGTCAGATTTGAACAGCATATTATTGGCGCAGGGGCAAATGTCATGGAACATGAAAAAAATTAACGGAAATTTTACCAGCAGATGGCGCTGTAAGCGTCCTAACGTAAATGTTGCAGGCTACAGAGGACAGATTCCGTACTGTCCAATGTGCATGACTGAACAAGTTCTGCATTTAACTGCTAATTAGATCAGCCTATCCACCATGACAACGTCATACCACATCGGATGGGAAAGATCGGTTTTTAATTGTCCTGCGGCGAAAAACAGCATAAATAGCAAAATGACATCGTTGTTTTAAAATTTTCCTGGATCCAGAAAGGCATAAAAAGCAAAGTGACATCGATTTTTAACTGTACTCGGACCAAAGATCGCATGAAAAGTTAAATGACATCGGTTTTTTAACTGTCGTGAGATTGGCGCAAGACGTGTTCAGTATGCTGTTGCCGGTTTTTGCCACAATGTCTTTGGAGCTCAGGATGCCGCGAAATGGTTTTCGATGTCTCAACCCACACGTTGCGCTGATCGCAGTTGAAACATTTCGACAACCATTTCGCTGAAATCTTGCGCTTGCCTAGGATTGTGGCGATTATGAAGCCAAGACACCCCTGGGAGATGTCCAGCACTTCGGATATCTTTCTGGAGGATATCTTCGGTCCTGAAGAATTAGCTCATGCACAGCATCGGATGTTGCAATGTCTGTTGCGGTCTGAGGGTGACTACTGCGGGGCTCGTCTTGACCATTGCAATGGTCAGTCTTGAAACGAGATATACAAGTATTCACTATGCTGGAAGAAGCACACTTCTCTCCCATTGATAGTGACATCTCAGTCCTTTGCGGACTTTCCCTGTAGAAACAAAAAATTCATGACGGTCCGTAATTCCAATGACGAGAAACTTACTTCTGGCTCTGCCATCTCACCTATCACCTGCAACAGTACAAATTGTACGAAAAGTGAGCACCTGGTATTTACATAGTTACGTATTAAGATTTGAAACTTTCAACTGAGCCCCCTCCCCCCTCCCCCAATTTTTTTTTCCAACGATAAGGCAACAAAGCCAGGAACTTTTCAGCACCTCTTCGTACCACAATTACGGTGCTGGACCTTCAAAGACGACACCGTGACTCTGCGGAAGCGAGCGGTAAATTCACTCCCATGCCGAGAGGACACTAGCGTTTGCCAGCTGTTCGCAATTAGCGAGGAAGTGGGCATAAAGCACATTTGCTTCGAGGGACGGCGCGCGACCTCAGCTTCCGGTCTCCTTAATACGACCGCTTCCGGGGCAGGAGCCCGCAACAGCTGCCCTGCCGACACATCCGTCCGCCCTGCGCCCCTTTGACACCACAGCGCCCCACGGAGGTGGAAGTTCGCTCAAAGGATCCTCAGAAAGGGGCAGGGGGACGCTAACGTGTAGCTGCTGTAAACTGGGGCACCAACCGGACCACGACAGCGGGGAAGCGGAAAAGAAAGTTACTAATTTGAGGCGTAATGGACCCTCAGCTGATGGGTTGCACGCTGACGCTGTCGCTTGCTCTTTCGGCCTACACTTGATGTGAGTCTCACTGGTACCCTACACCCGGGCCGGTGAAACGTGTCACTTGACAGCTCACGTGTAGTTGGCTATTCTGCGATTGCGAGGTTGCAATAGCACACGCCCACAACTTCGAAGTACGTTTTGTAAATTTAAGCTATAATCGACTTTTATACGTTAGTGCTACAAAGTACGTTTTTCTAACAATGGAGAGTACGACGACGGAGACTCAGCGTTTAATTGTACAGGATGGCGCACGAAATGTGTTACCATTTTGTTTTTGAATATAAACTTTATTGTCAATACAATCTGAAAGGAATGTACTTCAGTGAAGAGCCGTCCATGGAGATTTGTTCTAACTCAGCACTTTCTCAATATGTCCACCATTTCGTTTCCTTCAAACAAACACTGAAGTTAGTGATTAAGCTACGGCACATGTCTTCCGTAATTTCACTGCAAGCTTGAGGTATAAGTCTTTTGAGCTCCATTAAATGGTTCAAACGGCTCTGAGCACTATGGGACTTAACTTCTGAGGTCATCAGTCCCCTAGAACTTAGAACTACCTAAACCTAACTAACCTAAGGACATCAAACACATCCATGCCCGAGGCAGGATTCGAACCTGCGACCGTAGCGGTCGCGCGGTTCCAGAATGTAGTGCCTAGAACCGCTCGGCCACCCCGGCCGGCGAGCTCCATTAAATCACGTGGACGTTACGGGAAAATTTTTCATTTAGGTACCCCCAAAGAAAGAAGCCACATGGATTGAGGTCTGGGCTATTGGGGGGGGGGGGGGGGGGGGGGGGAAATTTTGTCCGTCTTTGTAGCGACCTGGAAACGTGAGTGAAATGATCCGCATGTCGAAATGCTCGTGTAAGAACTCCAACACAGTGTTTGCAGTATGTGACCTTGCTCCATGTTGCATGGACCACTGCGTGTTGAAGGGCAAGCAGCAAGAAGCTGTGGAATGAAGCTATTGCGAAGCAAGCTCAAATAACGCTCTCTGTTCACAGTTTCTTCAAAGAAAAAGGGTCCAATAAGTCCGTGACTGGAAATTGCTGCCCACGCTGTAATCCTCGGAGCATAGTATTGTCGTTCATGAAGCACTTGTGGGTTTTCAGTGGCCCCAAAGCGTACATTTTGTTTGTTAACCACGCCGTCTAAGTGAAAATTTGCCTCATCTGAAAACCAAACGTTGTTGAGTGTTTCTTCCCTATCCTCCGCCCACTGAGCAAAGAGTAGTCTCTGCTGCTTGTGTTCTTCAGTGAGCTTCTGTGCACAGGTCATCTTGTATGGGTACAAATGGAGGTCACTTTTAAGAATGCGTTGAACGGATAGTCTGGATATTCCCAGTTGCACTGCTGCCTTTCTACACGATTTCCCGGGACTTCTCTGTACAGCAACTCGCACCGCTTCAATATCTCCGGCGAACAAACAGGCTTACGCCGAGGTCGCTTCGCTTCCAATACTGTTCCTTCCAGTACAAATTTATCGTACAACCTGTGGATGGCCTTCTTGCAAGGGACCCATCGTATGTTAAACTGTTGCCGAAAACGCCTCTGACTCACAACAAGGCTTTTCGTTTCATGAAAAAGTAACACAATTGCCGATCGTTGCTGTGTCGTCAGTCTTCCATTGTCAGCCATTGCTGCTTACTAGTCTCCTAGCGACAGTATCTTGAATTACACATTTCGTAACTCATTTGTTTTTCCAAGCTCTGCTGGTACTGCTGTAGAGATCCCAGCGGGATATGTAATGTGCGTCGTAAATTGTGAAAGAAACAATTGCTAACACATTTCCTGCGCCACCGTGTACATGAAACCGGGAAATAACAACACCCGAAGATAATGACAAAATCTATGAAAAGTTGTTCCAAATTGTTACCGTAATAGCTGCATGTAAAACTTCGTATAGTAACGTAATCCTAAGCTTACCAAAGAACGCGCTATCTACACTCATAGAGAGAAATAAAGAAAAACAAGCATAGCCTACTCAATTGCAGAGATAAAGAATTAATTCAGTATACATTTACACTCACCAATTTAAGATTTCAGTGCTGCAGTTCCATCCAGTTCTCCTTCACTATCATCGGAATCGGCACCAAAACCGTTGTCATCATCATCTTTAAGAGAAATCATTAATTGTTCGTTTTCATTTACAATCCCGTCTATGGCCCATGCTTCTCTTATGAGTTTCACAACATGGTCTACTTTCTTCCTCCATGAGGTGGCGTCTACAGTAGCAAGACGTTCACGTAGCAGCCTTTCCACTTCTGTTTTAGTAAATGTCTCGTTGTTGCTTCTAATGTGCGCCTTGACATCACTCCAAACCAATTCAATTAGACTAAAATGGCAGTGATAAGGCGGTAGCCTAATTACCAAGTGATCATGTTCGCTTGCAATTTCATCCACAACGTATTTAGGCGTCACAGGCTTATTTTGCTTTACGAGCGAGTGTAAGTGCAGCTTTGTCATGCTCATGTTCGCAGCAATGTCTCTCGCCTGCAATCACTGCACCATAGTTTCTTTACGGCCACTAGTGGTGGGAGTTTTATCCAAAATCACGGAATGGTACGATTCATTGTCCATCACAAACACTGTCGGAACACTAGACTGGAGCAACAAATTTTTAAACCACTGCAGAAACCGTGGGTGGTCCATATCCTCATGATAATCACCGGTTTTTCTTGATCGAAAAACTAAAAGTCCTTCAAGCACAAAGCCGTTTGAAGATCCCGCACGAGCCACAATTAACCTGGATCCTCTTCCTGTTGGCTGATGACCACTGCTATTCGGAGTATCATCTGTCCAGCATTTCTCAACTGATTTTCCAGCGTTGGCCCAGGTTTCGTCTAACCATATGACTGAGTGTAAGTCCTTTCCTACAATTTTGTGTAAGAAATTGGTACGAGCTGCAACGACGTGAGCT
Source organism: Schistocerca serialis cubense (assembly GCF_023864345.2). Taxonomy (NCBI): domain Eukaryota; kingdom Metazoa; phylum Arthropoda; class Insecta; order Orthoptera; family Acrididae; genus Schistocerca; species Schistocerca serialis. The sequence goes on along the minus strand of NC_064644.1, from coordinate 168,211,872 downwards.
TTTTCGAGCAACAGCTAGTTCGTCCATCTAACTTTTTGTAATGGAAGCCCATACTTTTTAACACCATCTTAAGTGACGTTTTGCCCCCTGCGAGAAGTTCACTTTCCTTTAAAGAAATTAGCAACTTCACTATTGTGGGGTATTCTTTTCTTCTGTAATATCCGTAAATCTGCCGACGAATTTCATCGGATTGGAAAGAATCAATATCTGTAACAGCAATTCCAAAGCCTGACTATTTAATGGCAATCCACGGCGCAACGAATTGTCGCTTAGTGAACGACATCGTTTTGTTGCCATTGCTTCATAAACAGAAACTGTAGTCGAGGCGGTAACACAACACAACACAAATGCAGGCGGTCGCGCACTAACGTCCAATGTTTACACTTTACACGGAAGCCGGGTGCGTGGTTGCGTCTACGCCGGAACCGGCTTTTGTTCAGTCCTCTTAATGGTTCAAAAGACGCAGCATCTCGCATTCCTCACTTGTTTGTCAGTTATATTGTCAACTTAACGGCGCTTGGGGAGTGACCTTGAAGTGACCTGTTTCAGCGGCCCGGGTATAGAGCCCTTGTCCGTCATAATGAAACATGACTTGTGTTGATATCCACTTTTTATTCGGTGGCCATTACTATGGCTTTGAAACCTACCTGTTTCTTTTTTTTTTCAGATATGTTGTCGATACTTTTGTTGTCTGCCCTCATGGCAGTGAGGATCTGAACGTCTTTTCAGAACATATGAATTCAGTCCACCCGAATATTCGTTTCGCGATGGAGGCGGAGAACGATGGCTGTCTTCTCTTCCTTGATATGGTGGTCAAGAGGAAGGTTGATGGTACATTGGAACACGCCGTTTATAGGATGCCTAAGCTCACTGACTTGTATCTACAAAAAAAAAAAAAAAAGGTTCAAATGGCTCTAAGCACTCTGGGACTTGACATCTAAGGTCATTAGTCCCCTAGACTTAGAACTACCTAAACCTAACTAACCTAAGGACATCACACACATCCATGCCCGAGGCAGGATTCGAACCTGCGACCGTAGCAGTCGCGCGGTTCCGGTATGAAGTGCCTAGAACCGCTCGGCCACCGCGACCGGCACTTGTATCTACAGTCTGATAGTTGTCACCATGCAGCTCAGCGTGAAGGGGCCCTTCGTACCTTGGTTCACAAGGCCTACATCATTTGAGATCCTGACAATTTTTCAGCTGAGAAAACCTATGTTGTCGTCGCCTTCCGTCAGAATGGATATAGTGAAAGACAGATCAGATGTGCGTTGCGCTATCTACTAACGATGCACCGGATGAGTGATGATAATACTGATTTGGCACTGAGGTCTACGGCTTTTCTACCTTACGCACAGAGCATATCCAACAATATTAGTGTTATTTTGCGGAAGAAATGACGTGAAGTGTGTTTTCCGACCTCCATCTAATATTAAGATCCTTCTAGGTTCCGTCAATGATGCTCTTGATTTGCGTATGGAGGGTGTCTATCATATTTCTTGTAGTTGTGGCGTATCGTACATTGGTCAGCTGTCGGAACCGTCGAGGACAGGTGCCCTAAGTGTTACACACGCGAGCAAATCTGCGATTCCAGAACATTGTCTTGGCACCAGTCATCCCATGAAATGTAACAAGACGGAGATTCTGTCATGCACTTACAGCTATTGGGATAGTGTTCTTAAGACAGCTGTCGATATTAATTTAGCAACTAATCTTATAAATAGAGATGGAGGCATTTGTTTAAATTATGCGTGAAATCGTACCCTCCCCCTCGTCAAGAAAAACAGAGACGGGGTTAATACTAACTCACCCGTTGTTTAGGAATTTTCACTATCGATAAATCCTGGCGTCCGTCATATATGTTTTCTGTGATGGTGTTAAGTGTTTACAATGCGCATGTATGTTATCGTTCCAGAGTTTCTGTGCAAACAGAGGTTTTAAATTCGCTGGCACAGTAGTTACTTGCCGCTGTTTTCCCTTGAAGGTGACAATGTGATCATCTGTCTAAACTTCGTCTGTTGTCGATGGGTTCACCAGGCTGAATTCCCGTAAGTTATTTGAACGTTGTATACGCCGGGAGAAACACTCAGGTGTCAAATTCCATGCATGTTAGTAACGTCCCTACACTGAGAGCTGAGATGAACGGAAGAGACAAAATGACAGCGACTTCGGCAGTGAATCGCCAAATGTGTTTAAGTTAATCTCGCTTACACAAGCACAAAGGCAGTTTAGGTACATGCTTCTCAAACACATAAATTAAGTTAGTTTTACTTTTCGTATATTTGCTGATCTTGAAGATTTTGCGTATTTCCACTCAATGATGACTTATGCAATAATTTTCTAGGGGAACTCTTCACTTAGAAAGCGTTGATTGTGAAAAACACACAGTAAGAATAATATGTACAAATCTTGTAGGTACATCTTCAAGGAGTTAGGCATTTAACTGCAGCATCACAGTACATAATACTTATTCGTTAATGAGCATCGTCATAAATAACCCATCATGATTTGAGAAGAACTGTGATGTACCCACCTGAAACACAAGAGGAAAAAACTGGCCGAGTGCGAGTACGACTTGAACACTGAGATATTGGTCCATTGATAGTGACCAGGCCAAATATCTCAAACGAAAAAACTACAAAGAACGATACTTGTCTAGCTTGAAGAGGGAAACCAGATGGCGCTATGGCTGACCCGCTAGATGGCGCTGCCATAGGTCAAGCGGATATCAACTGCGTTTTTAAAAAAATAGGAACCCCCATTTTTTATTACATATTCGTGTAGTACGTAAAAGAATATGAATGTTTTAGTTGGACGATTTTTTTCGCTTTGTGATAGATGGCGCTGTAATAGTCAAAAACATATGAATCATAATTTTAGACGAAAAGTTGGTAACAAATAGGTTTTTTAAATTAAAATACAGAACGTAGGTACGTTTGAACATTTTATTTCGGTTGTTCCAAGGTGATAAATGTACCTTTGTGAACTTATCATTTCTGAGAACGCATGCTGTTACAGCGTGATTAACTGCAAATACCACATTAATGCAATAAATGCTCAAAAGGATGTCCGTCAACCTCAATGCATTTGGCAATACGTGTAACGACATTCCTCTCAACATAGAGTTGTTCGCCTTCCGTAATGTTCGCACATGCATTGGCAATACGCTGACGCATGTTGTCAGGCGTTGTCGTTAGATCACGATAGCAAATATCCTTCAACTTTCCCCACAGAAAGAAATCCGGGGAATCCGATGAACGTGCGGGCCATGGTATGGTGCTTCGACGACCAATCCACCTGTCATGAAATACGCTTTTCAGTACCACTTCAACCGCAAGCGAGCTATGTGCCGGACATCCATCATGTTGGAAGTACATCGCCATTCTGTCATGGTTCAAAAAATGGTTCAAATGGCTCTGAGCACTATGGGACTTAACATCTGTGGTCATCAGTCCACTAGAACTTAGAACTAGTTAAACCTAACTAACCTAAGGACATCACACACATTCATGCCCGAGGCAGGATTCGAACCTGCGAGCGTAGCAGTCGCGCGGTTCCGGACTGAGCGCCTAGAACCGCTAGACCACCGCGGTCGGCTTCTGTCATGGAGTGAAACATCTTGTAGTAACATCGGTAGAACATTACGGAGGAAATCAGCATACATTGCAGCATTTAGATCGCCATCGATAAAATGGGGGCCAATTATCCTTCCTCCCATAATGCCGCACCATACATTAACCCGCCAAGGTCGCTGATGATCCAATTGTCGCAGCCATTGTGGATTTTCCGTTGCTCAGTAGTGCATATTATGCGGGTTTACGTTACCGCTATTGGTGAATGACGCTTCGTCGCTAAATAGAACGCGTGCAAAAAAAAAAAAAAAAAAAAAAAAACTGTCATTATCCCATAATTTCTCTTGTGCCCAGTGGCAGAACTGTACACGACGTTCAAAGTCGTCGCCATGCAATTCCTGGTGCATAGAAATATGGTACGGGTGCAATCGATGTTTATGTAGCATTCTCAACACCGACGTTTTTGAGATTCCCGATTCTCGCGCAGTTTGTCTGCTACTGATGTGCGTTTCATTTGTTGCAGGTCGTGCTTGACGTTTCACATGTGGCTCAGCACTTCCTGTTTCCTTAAATAACGTAACTACCCGGCGAACGGACCGCACACTTGGATGATGTCGTCCAGGATACCGAGCAGCGTACACAGCACACGCCCGTTGGGCATTTTGATCACAATACCAAAATATCAACACCATATCGACCTTTCCCGCAATTGGTAAACGGTCCATCCCCCGGGTAATGTATCACGAAGCAAATACCGTCCGCACTGGCGGAATGTTACGTGATACCACGTACTTATACGTTTGTGACTATTACACCGCCATCTGTCACAAAGCGAAAAAAGTGGTCCAACTAAAACATACATATTTCTTTGCGTGCTACACGAATATGTAATAAAAAATGGGGGTTCCTATTTTAAAAAACCGCAGTTGATATCCATTTGACCTATGGCAGCGCCATCTAGCAGGTCAACCATAGCGTCATCTGGTTCCCCCCTTCAAGCTAGACGAGTTTCGTTCTTTGTAGTTTTTTCGTTTGACGCTTATTTCTTGAGGCCCGGTCACTATCAATGGACCATCCTGTATACAGGGTGTTACAAAAAGGTACGGCCAAACTTTCACGAAACATTCCTCACACACAAATAAAGAAAAGATGTTATGTGGACATGTGTCCGGAAACGCTTAATTTCCATGTTAGAGCTCATTTTAGTTTCGTCAGTATGTACTGTACTTCCTCGATTCACCGCCAGTTGGCCCAATTGAAGGAAGGTAATGTTGACTACGGTGCTTGTGTTGACATGCGACTCATTGCTCTACAGTACTAGCATCAAGCACATCAGTACGTAGCATCAACAGGTTAGTGTTCATCACGAACGTGGTTTTGCAGTCAGTGCAATGTTTACAAATGCGGAGTTGGCAGATGCCCATTTGATGTATGGATTAGCACGGGGCAATAGCCGTGGCGCGTTACGTTTGCATCGAGACAGATTTCTAGAACGAAGGTGTACCGACAGGAAGACGTTCGAAGCAACTGATCGGCGTCTTAGGGAGCACGGGATATTCCAGACATTCCAGTCTGTGACTCGCGATTGGGGAAGATCTAGAACGACGAGGACACCTGCAATGGTCGAGGCAATTCTTCGTGCAGTTGACGATAACCCTAATGTCAACGTCAGAGAAGTTGCTGCTGTACAAGGTAACGTTGACCACATCACTGAATGGAGAGTGCTACGGGAGATCCAGTTGTTTCCATACCATGTACAGCGTGTGCAGGCACTATCAGCAGCTGATTGGCCTCCACGGGTACACTTCTGCGAATGGTTCATCCAACAATGTGTCAATCCTCATTTCAGTGCAAAAGTTCTCTTTACGGATGAGGTTTCATTCCAACGTGATCAAATTGTAAATTTTCACAATGAACATGTGTGGGCTGACGAGAATCCGCACGCAATTGTGCAATCACGTCATCAACACACATTTTCTGTGAACGTTTGGGCAGGCATTGTTGGTGATGTCTTGATTGGGCCCCATGTTCTTCCACCTACGCTCAATGGAGCACGTTATCATGATTTCATACGGGATACTCTACCTGTGCTGCTAGAACATGTGCCTTTACAAGTACGACACAACATGTGGTTCATGCACGATGGAGCTCCTGCACATTTCAGTCGAAGTGTTCGTACGCTTCTCAACAACAGATTCGGTGACCGATGGATTGGTAGAGGCGGACCAATTCCATGGCCTCCACGCTCTCCTGACCTCAACCCTCTTGACTTTCATTTATGGGGGCATTTGAAAGCTCTTGTCTACGCAACCCCGGTACCAAATGTAGAGACTTTTCGTGCTCGTATTGTGGACGGCTGTGATACAATACGCCATTCTCCAGGGCTGTATCAGCGCATCAGGGATTCCATGCGACGGAGGGTGGATGCATGTGTCCTCGCTAACGGAGGACATTTTGAACATTTCCTGTAACAAAGTGTTTGAAGTCACGCTGGTACGTTCTGTTGCTGTGTGTTTCCATTCCATGATTAATGTGATTTGAAGAGAAGTAATAAAATGACCTCTAACGTGGAAAGTAAGGGTTTCCGGACACATGTCCACATAACATATTTTCTTTCTTTGTGTGTGAGGAATGTTTCCTGAAAGTTTGGCCGTACCTTTTTGTAACATCCTATATATATATATATATATAATCTTCTAAATCGAAGAGATTCTCGATTCCTAGGAGAACAACAAGAAGCGAACATGGGACTTCAGCTTATATATGTGGAGAGAAGTTTTATTACAACTTTTTTATTTACTTACTAAAACACGACTACAAATTACATTTCATTTTTCATGCAATCAGCTTCGTCTATTATGCTTTTGACTGACGATGAATGCAATGAATATTCAAATGGCAAAAGAAATTTTTATGTAATATAATTACAACTCAAAAGTTCTTATTTTGTACTGTCAATCTTTGCCTGTTACCGAATTTCACGTTTCTAGATCAACAGGAAGTAATGCTATAGGTTTTTATGAGTGAGTTTACGAGTATCAAAATATGTGACTTGAACGACCGAATCTTTACATTTACTTAGGAGGTTAAATTTTTTTCACCGGCAACGGATCACGGACTTTAGTATGTGACTTAAATGTGAACTTCATAAGCCAGACTGTTGAAGAGAAAAAGGGGTCCTAAAAGACGGACGCACAGACAAAGGGATGAAAATCAAAAAAAGAATTTTCGTGTATTATAATTAAAAATTAACAATTTTCGGATTTTTCGCATGTTTGTACCGTGTAACCTTGCTTATTGCGAAATTTGACGATTCTAGGTTATCGGGAAGCACGCTACAGATCTTGATGAGTTATTTTTCGAGTGAAAAAAAAAGTGACATAAAAGGCCGTATTTTTTAATTGAAGTGACTTAGAAGCTTAAAATGTTTAGACCCTCAAGGGACCATAGCCTTAATATGTGACGTAAATTTGAACTTGATACGTGAACCCGTCCCCGAGAGAATGGGTTGTTAACTTGCGAGCGGACAGACAGATGGACGGGCAACAAAGCATCTGTCGGGCAACAAAGCAGTCCTGTAAAGCCTCCATTTTCACATATTGAGACACGGAGCCCCAAAAATTACCTTTATTACCCATTATTAAAGCTGGCATTGGCTCAGAAAGGAGTTCAACATGCAGCAACAAAAATTTTTGATCATTTGCCCAGTAATATAAAATGCCTGGCAGGCAGCAAAGCAAGTTTTAAATCTAATCGAAACTCATTAACTTTGAACAAGTCTTTTTATTCCATGGACGAATTTATATTTAAAATTTAATATTCAATAAAAAACCATTCCCGGTTTTTAAGTATTGTTACAGGAGTAGAAACAAAAAATTATGATTCAATCGATGTTAACACTTAATACGTGGAAATACGAGTATGTTGTAATGTGACTCATTTCACATCATTTCGATAAGAGAATCATTCGAATGGAACATGTAACCAACTAACCGAGCAAGGCCTCACAGACGTGGATGATGGTGACCGAGAAGACCAGATCTTGCGTCATGTGATTTTTCGACAAGCCGGAAGAACGTCTAGGGGTTCAGTGAGGGCAATGAGGACGTTTACACAGTGGTTCTCAAATGGAACTCTGACCAAGCAGTGGATTTCTGTCCTCGAGGAACAGAACGATTGGTACAGCAGCCTTCAGACCATTACTTACTATTGAAAAATAGTGTCGTGTATCTTTGTCCCTTTGAATCGTAGTGCAACAATCAATAAAAGTTGCACGATCTGCCATAGTAATTTGTAACTTACTTTTTAAATTCCCTCCTACGTAACGGTCATCTAAGCCAAACATTATGACTTTTCACTTAATAGCATTTTGGTCCAACTTCGGAAGACCATACAACAGTGAGTCTGCGTAAGGTATGGTTTCGGCACGTATTTGGTAGGTTTCTGCTGGTATGTGGCACCAGATAGCTACACACACAGGTCAGACATTTACCCGTAAATTACGGGCTGCTGGATTGTGGTCGCTGAGCTACCATCCGACCCAATACTGACCCAAATGAGTTGCATTGGGTTCTGATCAGGCGAGTTGTATGACGAGGACATCAGTGTGAATTGACTACCATGCTCCACAACTATTTCATGTTCTGGGCATCCGCAGCTGTTGAAAGGCGTGATGTTAGGAAAAATTCCGCTAACAGTTGGTAAAATTGTTGTTTTTTTATATTTTAGTATAAAAAGGAAAATTGACAGTTCATGTTGAATAACCAATTAGAATTAAAGCATTCTGGCTCATTTTGATTGTTTATGCGATTAGATATAGCATTAGTCCGTCATAATATCCTGTATTATTCTCGCTTGTTTAGGTAGCTACTCAACGCTCCCAGTCATGAGTGTGTGACGTCACATTATCCACATGGATAGGCAGCAAGCTAGTCTCTCTTAGTCGTTCGTGTGGGCCGCTTTTGCTTTTTTCCCAGTGCTGGGTCGCCCGGCTGTCAGACCGGTAAGACGTGCCACCTGGTACATTACATACAGTAATCTGCTTAGTACCGCGACCAATCATGTTAGCAGTGGCAATTCTCTGTCACCAATCCGGCCCTTCTAAAATTCTTAGCGTCCTCTGACGTAAAACATTTATCGTTTTCCTTTTAGATGCAGGCAAATTTTTAAAACTTTGCTCTGCAATCACAAGTTTCACCTATCATCGGTTAGTCCTAAATGTATGGAGAAAATCTTTGTTACTTTTCGTTCGCCAAGTATTGAGAAAATTCACTGAATAGTAATTTTCGACTAGGCGCGATGGATATACTTGTGACCTTTTAACGTTTGAGTATATTTTAGACATTTCTTCATTAATTTTAATATCTACAAAATATTGTGACACTGTACTTTGCGCGTTACCATGTTGGTTGCGCCTGATGATGCAGCTTTAGACGGCGAAACCGGTTGTTTTGCAATGATCAAAATTTTTAGGAGCTGTTAGCGGAATTCTACCTAACATCACACTGTAGTGCGATTCTGGCATGAAAACAGAAACCGTTATTGTACACTGTGTTATTGTTCGCTGTAAATTTTCTGAGTAATACTTAATATGTGTGAGTTTCGCTTAAGAGTGCTACAAGAAAACCGTAAGTAAAAGTTTTGTTCCAAATTATTACAAATTAAATAATTCCTCGTGTTTACGTTACAGTAACGGTAACAGAATAATGCACCAGGTTCACACTTAGCAGACATAACTCAAAAATCTCAAAATATACTATTACGCAATTGAGTATGGGAGTGATTTCCCGATACGCGTTGTGCAAGAAATAAACAAAAGGAAATTGTAACTAGCCGCTGTAAAAGTTACTTCATAATCAGAAAACTCGTCTGACAACCAAATAAAACTTTGTCATTGCTAGAAACAGACTGGCAGCGTCAACAATTTAAAGTCATTGAATTTTTAAAATTCTTAAATTGTGCCCTATTTTTCTTAACTTCTACACTTTTAGTATCTGCACTCCCAGTTTATCTAGTTATGTATCTTGTAGCACATACTCTCTTTAACGTTCCTCTTGGGCTGGTAAAAGTTTTGGATATATGTTGTTTTCATCTTGCACTTTGTCCACTGAAATTTTATCATCAATCTGGAGCAACATTGCGTTTTACATATGTTCGAGTCATTGCCAGACGTGGAAGGGATAGACAAAGGTCCTTCCGACTGGATATTAGATCCCGGTCTTTTATGTTCGTGGTCTGACACGCACTCATTGAGTTACAGAACCATATAAAAATACAATATATAATCTCGAAAGAGGTACTGCATAATTGAGGCATAAAATCAGTTGACTAGTCTTTGTGTCTAGGTTAGCTGAGTACTAAAGCTGGATGGAGAACTAAAGAAATAAACAGAAGATTAACAATACCCTTCATTGCTTTTAGTAAACTGAATGGGTGCTTTAAAAATAAGCTTTCGGTATGTCTGAAACGGAAAGTGTGTATGTTACCAGTAATGACTAACAGTAGTGGGGCATGGACTTTTAATGGGAAAGCCGACCAAGGACTTTGCGTCCGACAGATAGCAGAAAGCTCACTCGGGTGGATGTCATAAGTATAGTTACTATGAAAATTAGATTAAAGCTGTGTGCCGGACCGAGACTTGAAGTCGGGAACTTTGGCTTTCGCAGACAAGTGCTCTACTGACTGAGCTACCCAAGCACGACCAACGACTCGTCCTCACAGCTTTTCTTCCGCCAGTACCTCGTCTCCTACCTTCCAAACTTGGCAGAAGTTCACCTGCGAAACTTGCGGGTCTAGCACTCCTGGAGAAAAAGATATTGCGGAAACATGGCTCAGCCTCAGTCTGAGGGATGTGTCCGGAATTAAATTTTCACTCTGCAGCGGAGTGTGCGCTGATATGAAACTTCCTGGCAGATTAAAACTGAGTACCGGACCGAGACGAACTCGCAACCTACACCTTCGGCTGTCAATTGCTCAATTGGTAGGAATATAGAATCTTCCTGTTGCCCTTCACCCACAGCTCGGAGGATATCTTGCGGGAAAAGGGCAAACTGAGCTATGCTCGACAGATGCTTTCTAAATCCGTGCTGATTTGTGGACGCAAGTTTTTCTCTTTCAAGGAAATTTACTATATTCGACTCAGGATATGATCAAGAATTCTGAAGCAAACCGACATTAAGGATATTGTATACTTATATGGATATGGTGTCTGTTCTTTCGGACATGTCCGAAAGAACAGACACCATATCCATATAAATATATAGTTGTGGCAATACCGGCCATGACCTTCTTCTTCTGTGGGGATGCACACACATTCCCCGAACTCTTACGGGACTTGGTAAGAATGTCTTCCACGAATGTAGTGTGTGGACATACAAGGTGAGAATGTGGGTCTCACGGGAGGCGAGCGCGAGATAATTCCTGCAGTCGCGCTATCCTCTGTGCCCTCGGTGGCTCAGATGGATAGAGCGTCTGCCATGTAAGCAGGAGATCCTGGGTTCGATTTCCGGTCGGGGCACACATTTTCACTTGTCCCCGTTTATATATATCAACGCCCGTCAGCAGCTGAAGGTATTAATATAATTCTAATTTCGTTAAGGATATTGGCCTGTGGTTTTGTGGGTCCGTATTTCCACCTTGTTTGTGAGAGTGACCTGCGCTATTTTCCAGTCCCTTGGGACTCTGCAGTGGGCGAGACGTAGATGATTAAGGCAGGGTTCTCATTCAAATGAGGGAAAAAATAGGCAAAGTTTGGAAATGTTTTTTAGGCAATGAAAAGACATACAAAGGATATTTTTAGGGATTATGATTGACCTTACTTTGAACTTTATTTTAGATTTTCAGTACAAAAAAAGACAAAATTGCGCCCGTAATTATGATTTGATCAAATCTGAAGTACGCAGACTACTTGGAGTGTAGACCTTCAGGAGTTATCTGAAATTAAAAAAAATGGATGGTTTATTTCACTCTTTATTGCTTTATAAAAAATAGTTAATATTAACAAATTTCATATATTATAGATATAAACTCCCAACAAAAGTGTTTACTTTTCGGGGGTCAAAGTTAGAAGTTAAACGGTTGAACTGTTTTTATTTTACGCTGCACTCAGTTTTGAAAAATCGTTTCTCGAGAAAAACTTCTTTAAAGTTTAGATAAAACTGTTATGTGTATTATTAGTTCAATCTGCATAAAAACTACGTGTTGTTATATACACTCCTGGAAATTGAAATAAGAACACCGTGAATTCATTGTCCCAGGAAGGGGAAACTTTATTGACACATTCCTGGGGTCAGATACATCACATGATCACACTGACAGAGCCACAGGCACATAGACACAGGCAACAGAGCATGCACAATGTCGGCACTAGTACAGTGTATATCCACCTTTCGCAGCAATGCAGGCTGCTTTTCTCCCATGGAGACGATCGTAGAGATACTGGATGTAGTCCTGTGGAACGGCTTGCCATACCATTTCCACCTGGCGCCTCAGTTGGACCAGCGTTCGTGCTGGACGTGCAGACCGCGTGAGACGACGCTTCATCCAGTCCCAAACATGCTCAATGGGGGACAGATCCGGAGATCTTGCTGGCCAGGGTAGTTGACTTACACCTTCTAGAGCACGTTGGGTGGCACGAGATACATGCGGACGTGCATTGTCCTATTGGAACAGGTAGTTCCCTTGCCGGTCTAGGAATGGTAGAACGATGGGTTCGGTGAGGGTTTGGATGTACCGTGCACTATTCAGTGTCCCCTCGACGATCACCAGTGGTGTACGGCCAGTGTAGGAGATCGCTCCCCACACCATGATGCCGGGTGTTGGCCCTGTGTGCCTCGGTCGTATGCAGTCCTGATTGTGGCGCTCACCTGCACGGCGCCAAACACGCATACGACCATCATTGGCACCAAGGCAGAAGCGACTCTCATCGCTGAAGAGACACGTCTCCATTCGTCCCTCCATTCACGCCTGTCGCGACACCACTGGAGGCGGGCTGCACGATGTTGGGGCGTGAGCGGAAGACGGCCTAACGGTGTGCGGGACCGTTGCCCAGCTTCATGGAGACGGTTGCGAATGGTCCTCGCCGATACCCCAGGAGCAACAGTGTCCCTAATTTGCTGGGAAGTGGCGGTGCGGTCCCCTACGGCACTGCATAGGATCCTACGGTCTTGGCGTGCATCCGTGCGTCGCTGCGGTCCGGTCCCAGGTCGACGGGCACGTGCACCTTCCGCCGACCACTGGCGACAACATCGATGTACTGTGGAGACCTCACGCCCCACGTGTTGAGCAATTCGGCGGTACGTCCACCCGGCCTCCCGCATGCCCACTATACGCCCTCGCTCAAAGTCCGTCAACTGCACATACGGTTCACGTCCACGCGGTCGCGGCACGCTACCAGTGTTAAAGACTGCGATGGAGCTCCGTATGCCACGGCAAACTGGCTGACACTGACGTCGGCGGTGCACAAATGCTGCGCAGCTAGCGCCATTCGACGGCCAACACCGCGGTTCCTGGTGTGTCCGCTGTGCCGTGCGTGTGATCATTGCTTGTACAGCCCTCTCGCAGTGTCCGGAGCAAGTATGGTGGGTCTGACACACCGGTGTCAATGTGTTCTTTTTTCCACTTCCAGGAGTGTAGTTTTGATGTTGCCGGACAGAAATCTGAAGTTAGATTTTCAAAATTCAAAATGGCTAATCAAATATGATGGACCAAAAATCACGTTCTGACAAAAAGTTGACAAAAAAGTGCTTTCGTTACTTATGTTTAGTCTGCAACTCCAGGACCATGTATCAGCCCTCCCTCTAGCTAGAATTGTTCCTGGAGAGCAGTTCCCTCGTTCTCCTTGGTGAGAAAAGCCGTCTGGCTGAGCTGTATATGTTGCGTTCGGCACCCTGCACACGTTGTTCACCAGCTTTCTCGACGAATATCTTTGCATGCATTCTGTAATATAAATCATTGTTTGAACGTGCGCCATGGCACGACAAGTTCTGTACCAGAGTCGTGCGTCTTAAGCTGAGAGTGTCTCACGTAGGCCGTGACACTGCTTCGAACAATGGGCGATAGAAACTTTTGTAACGCACGGATTAGAAAAATCTTCTAGACACATACCTTTCAAAAAATGCAATAAAAAGAAGTCAAATTTTCAATCATTTTGAATGAGAGCCTGGTCTTAATGCAAGGTAAATGGGGCCACTAACGAAGAGTACTCTCTGTAAAAGTGAACTGGGGTGCCCTGCTGACATGGCGACTTCTTTGGTTTGGCTGCTTCAGATGCTTTCCACCAACATTTAAATAAGATTTCTAAATAAGAAACGCGCTGCTTAATCTCTACTTGTACTGCTAATCACCTTGTGCGGTTGCGCGGAAATTCTAAACAGTAGCACACTTCATAGGAATTTAAGGTTTGTTGCACGCCTCTTCTCGGCGTTGCAGTTGTAACTGCAACTCTTCAGCTTCGTTTCATCATTCGTGACTCACAGTAAGTATGCCAGTGGGGCTCAAGTAATATACATGGTGGTCCACTGATCGTGACCGGGCCAAATATCTCACGAAATAAGCGTCAAACGAAAAAACTACAAAGAACGAAACTTGTCTAGCTTGAAGGGGGAAACCAGATGGCGCTATGGTTGGCCCGCTAGATGGCGCTGCCATAGGTCAAACGGACATCAACTGCGTTTTTTTAAAAATAGGAACCACCATTGTTTATTACATATTCGTGGAGTACGTAAAGAAATATGAATGTTTTAGTTGGACCACTTTTTTCGCTTTGTGATAGATGGCGCTGTAATGGTCACAAATATATGGGTCACAATTTTAGACGAACAGTTGGTAACGGGTAGGTTTTTTAAAGTAAAATACAGAACGTAGGTACGTTTGAACATTTTATTTCGGTTGTTCCACTGTGATACATGTACCTTTGTGAACTTATTTCTGAGAACGCATGCTGTTACAGCGTGATTACCTGTAAATACCACATTAATGCAATAAATGCTCAAAATGATGTCTGCCAACCTCAATGCATTTGGCAATACGTGTAACTACATTCCTCTCAGCAGCGAGTAGTTCGCCTTCCGTAATGTTCGCACATGCATTGACAATGCGCTGACGCATGTTGTCAGGCGTTATCGGTGGATCACAATTGGAAATATCCTTCAAATTTCCCCACAGAAAGAAATCCGGGGGCGTCACATCCGGTGAACGTGCGGGGGATGGTATTGTGCTTCGACGACCAATCCACCTGTCATGGAATATGCTATTCAATACCGCTTCAACCGCATGCGAGCTATGTGCCGAACATCCATCATGTTGGAAGTACATCGCCATTCTGTCATGCAGTGAAACATCTTGTAGTAACATCGGTAGAACATTACGTAGGAAATCAGCATACATTGTACCATTTAGATTGCCATCGATAAAATGGGGGCCAATTATCCTTCCTCCCATAATGCCGCACCATACATTAACCCGCCAAGGTCGCTGATGTTCCGCTTGTCGCAGCCATCGTGGATTTTCTGTTGCCCAATAGTGCATATTATGCCGGTTTACGCTACCGCTGTTGGCGAATGACGCTTCGTCGCTAAATAGAACGCGTGCAAAAAATCTGTCATCGTCCTGTAATTTCTCTTGTGCCCAGTGGCAGAACTGTACACGACGTTCAAAGTCGTCACCATGCAATTCCTGGTGCATAGAAATATGGTACGGGTGCAATCGATGTTAATGTAGCATTCTCGACACCGACGTTTTTGAGATTCCCGATTCTCGCGCAGTTTGTCTGCTACTGATGTGCGTTTCATTTGTTGCAGGTCGTGCTTGACGTTTCACATGTGGCTGAACACTTCCTGTTTGCTTAAATAACGTAACTATCCGGCGACCGGTCCGGACACCTGGATGATGTCATCCAGGATACCGAGCAACATACATAGCACACGCGCGTTGGGCATTTTGATCACAATAGCCTTACATCAACACGATATCGGCCTTTTCCGCAATTGGTAAACGGTCCATTTTAACACGGGTAATTTATCACGAAGCAAATACCGTCCGCACTGGCGGAATGTTACGTGATTCCACGTACTTATACGTTTATGACTATTACAGCGCCATCTATCACATAGCGAAAGAAGTGGTCCAACTAAAACATTCATATTTCTTTACGTACTACACGAATATGTAATAAAAGATGGTGGTTCCTATTTAAAAAAACGCAGTTGATATTCGTTTGACCTATGGCAGCGCCATCTAGTGGGTCAACCATAGCGCCATCTGGTTTCCCCCTTCAGGCTAGAAAAGTTTCGTTCTTTGTAGTTTTTTCGTTTGATGCTTATTTCGTGAGATATTTGGCCCGGTCACGATCAATGGACCACCATGTAGAAAGCAAATGACAATTAATCAGCTATGACTTACTTGCACGACACCGAAATCTGAGGTATGCGGAGCTGACACTCGGCGTCCCTCGTAGGACTACTGTCGGGCCCTTCAGGTGCGTCAGAACGGTGTTAGTGAGAGTGCGCCGGGCTGTGTTGAGCGCAGTGCGACTACAGTGGACGTCTTGTGTCTGTTGGCAGCCCACGCGCGACGCGACGGGCGCCGCCATCGCCGTGTTCACCGCGAGGAAGCACTACCCTCAGGAGTCGACGCACCAGACAACGCTGCAGGTAGGTACCGCGACGCCGCCGCCGCTGCTGCTGCTGCGCATTGGACTTCCAGTTGTGGTATCTGGCGTGCAAATTTCAGCCTTTGTCGCCGATAAACATCAGTCAGCGTAGGTGCATGAACGAGGTAACTGCTGCGGAGGCCCATATGCAGCAACGTTCAGTGAATGGTCGTCGAAGAAACAATCTTCGAGGCCCCTTGGTTTATCTGTGCGGTCATTTGCACAACAGCTGCACATCTGTTCACCCCTGTCAATGCCTGTCATCTGTGGCCCATGGTGTACCACAGTCGTCTCAGTGCCAGTTTTGGATAGCACCATTTTGCCAAGAACGATACACTTTAAACAAGACGGCACGTGAACAGGCCAGAAGCTGTTGGCGAGCGGTTCTAGGCGCTTCAGTCTGGAACCGCGCGTTCGCTACGGTCGCAGGTTCGAATCCTGCCTCGGGCATGGATGTGTGTGCTGTTCTTAGGTTTGTTAGGTTTAAGTAGTTCTAAGTTCTAGGGGACTGATGACCTCAGAAGTTAAGTCTCATAGTGCTCAGATCCATTTGAACAATGTGAACAGTTTACAAACTTAGCTGTTCCGGAAATGCTTCCATCCCCAGCCCGAAAGCCAATGATCATGTCCATTCGTACGTCAAATAAATCACTCCGTTTCCGCATTACGAAACCGACTGCACTATTTTCCGCGTCCCTCCGATACGCTTTGTATACTCTCCACTACTAATGCTGCTACCTGCCGAGTGCGAGTGTTTGTTGCACGTTTATGACCAACATAGGCGGTAATCGCATTAATGAGACTTGCTACGTCGAGCTATTGTCGTCATCACAGTCTTCCATATTGAGGTTGATAAGTCTGTAAATAGACTGAATCTCTGGGGGCGAAGCTGTGAGTGCGGCTGCTTAAAGAGATGCACGGGCCAATCAGACTCGCAGCAGTAGGTCATGTGATGTTAGCGTCCTCTGGTGGTCCGCCCCCGGTAGCTGAGTGGTCAGCGCGACGGAATGTCAATCCTAAGGGCCCGGGTTCGGTTCCCGGCTGGGTCGGAGATTTTTCTCCGCTCAGGGACTGGGTGTTATGTTGTCCTAATCATCACTATTTCATCCCCATCGACGCGCAAGTCGCCGAAGTGGCGTCAAATCGAAAGACGGCACCAGGCGAACGGTCTACTCGAAGGGAGGCCGTAGTCGTACCACATTATATTATTATAGCGTCTTCTGGTGGCGTATATTCGTGCCGCCTCCCATCAGAGAGAGCGACCAACGGATGAGCGGCTTCGCCCAGCGGCACGCTGGCAACAGGTTTAAAAGTGCCGTCTCGCACGTCTCTGTGAGCGACTTGAAAACTATTGACAACTACAGAGTTTTTAGTTAGTGACTTTGGAGTGGTGAGAAGTGTAACATTCCAACTTACGTTGTCGACTCGTATTTAGACTGATTCATATTTTCAGCAGTGCAGAGAATTAATTTGGGTCCGCCAAAAAACGTTTCGGATTAAATCTGTGGGAATTTCAGTATCTGCTCCTGTGACGTTTTGGCTCCTTACAAGAATAATTTCCATGGCAGTTCCAAAAAAACACTGGCGTCATCTCGGCCAACTATGTATCACTATGAGGGCTCGATCACTTACCCGCAAAAGTTTTTTAGACGATAACTACCGCTCGCATTTGCCATTTAGTAGTGTGAACCAAACAGCAGATCTAAAAGAAACTGCAATTCCAGCTTTCACGGTCAGCCTTTACATCCTTGGTGGGTTTAAGTATGTGGGTATTAAGGAGCGAATGACGTCACGTCCCGACGCGTGCGGATTTTCTTCCTTTATGTACGAGCTACTACGCTCTATGTTTGTTGCAACTATTTCTCCTTTATTTTCTTTCACATTTCTCTCATCATTTCTCCATGTTTCTCTTTTCTGTCCCAGTGGCTCCAATCATCTTCTTCGCTATTTCATGAAAAACTTTTGAATTGTGCAATTTCTTTGTGAGCGGCAGTCGTTCCTCAATATCTTGTGGAATAATTCGGAGTTCGTCTATGTCTCTTACAATTTATTCGCGCCATGTGTCACTCCTTTTTAATCATCCGAAATAAGTGAACAGCCTTTTTGTCGGTCTGTTGGGACTCATCTTTTAGATGTGACTACAGAAAGCTATCCATGTTTTCCTAATTATGTCTGTAAGATTTTCAGTCTTGGTATACAAATTCACTATTTAACCTCTTCTGTATTGTTTGCTCTTTGGCTTGTCCCAATATTTTCTTTAGTACTTTTCTTTCTACGATTTCCAGTTCTTCAGTCATCGGCTTTTTCTTTAGAGTTAAACCTGATGTGCTTCTGGGCGAATTACTGTAGTGCACTGTCTAAGCTTAGCATTGAGAGATATTGATTTCTTATTCTAGAAGGTGTAATGGGCATAAGTGCAGAAATTTCTGTTGGTGATGAGGACGGTGCATTGAACAACATTTTATTAGAATTTACCTCATATGCAGACTAAGAATTGTAGCCATTATAAGTCGTATGTTTTTCGGTTGATTAGTACATCCAAGTACATGTGGCAAAAGCAAGCCATTATGTTTATTTTCCACTATGCAGCAGGTCAGGCGTTGAACTATGGACGCGTGGACACAAAACGGCTAGTCTATACTAACAGGCTTAGTCCACTTAGTGATGCAGTAAAACCATGCACAAAACATCACGTCGTAAAGTTTGTGACATATTTATAGGAAGTCTGTTGGATGCAGAGAAAAAAACATGCAACACACTGATGTGTGTACATATTAAGGCATCACATTAAAAATATCTGCACTTATACCCTGTATGCATCCTTATTGAGGTAATACGCTATTTACACCTTATTAACTCGTGGTGTAATGGCTTCTTCCTCCGAAATTTTCTGTTCGGTTATTCGTCCTAGATATTTGAATGTGTTAGTTTTGTCAGATTTTCTGTACGTTGTTTCCTTTGTCTTGGGAGCTGCCTTAATGCTCGTCATAATTTTTTTTTACCTTATAGGTTTCAGGAGTAGTCTTATTTCGCCAGATATTGTTATTTAAGATAAAGGTACACACGCTACATTAGTCTGAATTCAGTAAAAAATTTAAAAAGTAATTCAACGTGATAAGTATTCATCAAAATACGAGCCACAAAATTTTAACATTATATCCAACTGTATATGTACGTAACTAAACAGGAGATAAGATCCTCAAATCTGAAAGGTTGAAACGGCAAACATATTTGCGCGATTACGTATAAACAGTTCAGCTTCCTCAGCTTGTTCACGCTTTAAGGTCGTTAAACACTAATCTTCCTTCCTTCCTTTAAGTTTGAAAATTAACTGCTTCCTTTACCATCTCAGGATGTCTCCAGCTTTAGAAGACGAATCGTTGGGCACAGAATAATAGCTTAGACAATGGTCACCAAACATGGTCAGTTCATCCAGTATGCTGACAGACTTCAATTTTCTGGACGAAACGTATGCAGCACGACACTGTGATACAGTCTTAACTTGTGTTTACAATACTAGATATTCACACATGTGACCTCTTGGCCGCTTGGCGTCTTAAATTAAGTACGTTCAATTTTAAATAATTGTAGGCCTACTTAGATTTTGAACCTAGATTTTGTACAAAATAGTGATGCGGCCCGCACTCACAATATTGTCAGTTATCCGGTCAAGTGTGACAAAAGTTTGATGACCTCTGCCTTAGACCATAGCTTAGTACCTGCATAACAAAAATAAGCAAGGATCTAACATAATCTCCTGCCAGCCGGGGTGGCCGAGCGGTTCTAGGCACTACAGTATGGAACCGCGCGACCGCTACGGTCGCAGTTTCGAATCCTGCCTCGGTCATGGATGTGTGTGATGTCCTTAGGTTAGTTAGGTTTAAATAGTTCTAAGTTCTAGGGGACTGATGACCTCTGAAGTCAAGTCCCATAGTGCTCAGAGCCATTTGAACGATAATCTCCTATTTACCATGATCTACTGCGATACTCGGACACTACACGTCATGTCATTAATGTAGAGAGCGTTGACGTTTGAGATCCTAACACGATTGCCACAGTAAATAGAAGCTCCACTTACGTTGATGATGCTTCGAGACCACATCACATTTCGTTTTGTGCGTGACAGCCACTGCGTAGAAGGGGACTGTGTGGCTGTGGCAGGCGGGAAAGAGGACCTCCAGCTAAAAGTGTGGGCCAGGCAGGAAGAGATAGCGAGCCGGAAGCTGCCTCTCACTCGAGTACATTCACCCGACCCGCACATACTCCGCGGCGACCTCGCATATCTACCGCACTGTGAGGACACTCTCACATAAGCTCAACGGACGAAAAATTAGTTACCCCAGTGCGCGCACACACAGATGGATCGCTAAGCCTTTAAGTTACGTCCACGCGATGCCTTTTTTGTGTTCAACTTTGCGCATGCGTATAAATTTCCAACGGCGCAACTACAGACGACAGGGAGCTGGCGCCTATGTTTGTTTGATTGCGTGGTGTGTTGAGGATATGCTGCGAAGAGATTTATGTGCAGTAATCTCTATTGACTCCAAAGGAAGCACGCTTTAATTCATAGATTATTGAGGACAAAGAAAAGTCGTATGGATAGCCGCCGATAAAGATTATTTCGATAAAAATTTGAAATGTGATGCCCGGAGGTCAAGCACTAAATAAAAAGTCTCCGTACATATTACTGTAAAGAACAAGACCTCGTTTTTAAGTTTCGAAGTAGGAAAACAAATTTACGAAAAGTGAACATGAATACTGTGGCTGGATGTTTGAATATTTATGCTGTGGCGAATTAATAGCGCAACAACTGAGGTGCCTGATCTCTGAATCTCTGAACAAATAAAATGTGGGGGGGTGGGAGTGGTATGTGTAGCTCCTCAACAAAATATTAGAAATAGAAACCAGATACACCGACGATGCAATAAAAAAAAAAAATCGGAAACACAACCTCCGTTGTGGTGGATTCTGACGTCTATGAAATTCGCAGATTTGTCGAGTCCGAGGTTGTTAATCTATATATCAAATCTTCCATTGTTTTAAGTTGTGTGAACAATTTTTTTTATAAAATAAAATTCAAATGACGGATTGAAAGTTAATGAACCTTCACATAATGACTAAGAATCACTCTAACTAATTTTCAGTCTCAGGAGTAATTACTGTACGCTTTGTTTAGATATGCGAAATAAATAGTTCAAACTGGTATATAAGTCGTCTGTTACTGGCTAACAGAAGTTACTGCCAGTGTTATCACAGCAGTTTTCGAAGCAGAAACTCTGAAGTCTCGCTGTGACGCCTTTTTGAAATTTGGAGACAGAACGTTGTCGTCACATTGTATTTCTCATATCTTTGTATTTAAATACTTCTTTACATGAAGCAGCTTTTACGTTTTCTTTCTTTGTCGTCTTTTTATCACAATTAACGCAGCAAAAGTTCCCAAAGAAAGATTAGGATCCGTAGCAGACTCCTTGCGCTGTAATGCAACGTGTGGAAACGAGAATGCCAGCGTACATGCGTTCTTTCCACAAATTTTTGTGCGTTCTCTTTTCTTCCCGTGCGCCTGCAATTGCGCACGATGAAAGAGGCATCGTGTGGACATACCTTTCCGGATGGAGCCGCGATCAAGTCACATGCTCAATCTTACGCGCACTGCCTCTATGTTAGCATAAGGCACTAGCGATCTGTAAGACGTTTATGTCTTAAACGGACATTGGAAGAAAACCTGAGTCACTGTTATACGTAAATTAAAGGTGGAGAGGGAAGAAGGGAAAGGAGAGGGATCACTGCTATCAGTTGCATTGGGACATTACGCGGAACCGGCGGCGATGGGTGAAAATGTGTTCTGGACCGGGATTCGAACCCTGGATCACCTGCTTACAAGGCAGGTGCGGTAACCACTGCACCATCCACGACACGGTGATGTCGCAACTGCACGGACTATCCCTGCTCGCCTTGCCTCACGGCCGATCCACACTACCATTGAGTGCCACATATCCACAGTCTATTTCCTCCATAGCCGCGCTTCCACGATTCTCACAGGAGGTCGGACGTATTTGTACATCCGTACTGAAGAAGATGGCTTCATTGCCCAGCTAGGCCTATCAAATTACATGAATGTGTCATGTCTGTTCTTTTGGACCTGTCCACACGTTCATATAAGTGTGTGAATGTGCGGACGTGACAAAGTGGCAAAAAGGAGCAGTCGTGTTTTGCCGTGCCCATGGCCATTTGGTGCGTGAAGTTGGTAGATTTGTTGCACCATTCTTGCACCAGTGCCTGTCGGAGTTCCTGAAGTGTCGTAGGGGTTTGAAGACGTGCAGCGATACGTCGACCGAGAGCATCCCAGACGTGCTCGACGGCGTTTAGGTCTGGAGAACAGGCAGGCCACTCCATTCGTCTGATATCTTTTGTTTCAAGGTACTCCTCCACGATGGCAGCTCGGTGGGGCTGTGCGTTATCGTCCATCAGGAGGAAGGTGGGACCCACTGCACCCCTGAAAAGGCGGACATATTGGTGCAAAATGACGCCCCAATACACCCGACCTGTTACAGTTCCTATGTCGAAGACATGCAGGTAGTTACGTGCACCAATCATAATCCCACCCCAGTGGCCGTGCGGTTAAAGGCGCTGCAATCTGGAACCGCAAGACCGCTACGGTCGCAGGTTCGAATCCTGCCTCGGGCATGGATGTTTGTGATGTCCTTAGGTTAGTTAGGTTTAACTAGTTCTAAGTTCTAGGGGACTAATGACCTCAGCAGTTGAGTCCCATAGTGCTCAGAGCCAATCCCACCCCACACCATCAAATCACGACGTCCATACAGGTCCCTTTCAAGGACATTAAAGTGTTGATATCTGGTTCCTGATTCACGCCAGGTGAAAACCCTGCGAGAATCACTGTTCAGACTATACCTGGACTCGTCCGTGAACATAACCACTGTTCCAGTGACCATGTACTGTGTTCTTGACACCAGGCTTTACGGGCTCTCCTGTGACCAGGAGTCAGTGGAATGCACCTTGCAGGTCCCCGGGCGAATAAACCATGTGTGGTGTCACCGCCAGACACCACACTTGCTAGGTGGTAGCCTTTTTTCGGCCGCGGTCCGTTAGCATACGTCGGACCCGCGTTTCGCCACTATCAGTGATTGCAGACCGAGCGCCGCCACACGGCAGGTCTAGTCTAGAGAGACTCCTAGCACTCGCCCCAGTTGTACAGCCGACTTTGCTAGCGATGTTTCACTGTTGACAGACGCTCTCATTTGCCGAGACGACAGTTTAGCATGGCCTTCAGCTACGTCATTTGCTACGACCTAGCAAGGCGCCATATTCAGTTACTATATGTCTTCTGAACAGATAATATTGTGAATCGTGTACCGTCAAGAGCGACGTTCCGCATTAATGGATTTAAGATAAGTATGAAACTAATTACGTCCGCTTTCAGAATTCTCATTCCTTGTCGTGTTCCAGACCTCACGTCAGTATAGTTCTTCCCTCCTCACGCCAGCCTGCGTGAGCTAAACGCGTGCATTTCGGCCTCCTCTATTAACACGGTGTTGGCTCTTCTGCCAACCCAACAGTCGTCTGTAGACTGCGAGTCTGGAGACAACTGTTTCAGGGGCTGCGGTAAGGTCCCGAGCAAGGCTACCTGCGGTACTCCTTGGCCGTCTGCGGGCACTGATGCTGAGATATCTGTCTTCTTGTGGTGTTGTACACTGTGGACGTCCCGTGCTGTAGCGCCTGGACACGTTTCCTGTCTGCTGGAATCGTTGCCATAGTCTTGAAATCACACTTTGTGGCACACGGAGGGCCCGTGCTACGACCTGTTGTGTTTGACCAGCCTCCAGTGCCGGCCGAAGTGGCCGTGCGGTTAAAGGCGCTGCAGTCTGGAATCGCAAGACCGCTACGGTCGCAGGTTCGAATCCTGCCTCGGGCATGGATGTTTGTGATGTCCTTAGGTTAGTTAGGTTTAACTAGTACTAAGTTCTAGGGGACTAATGACCTCAGCAGTTGAGTCCCATAGTGCTCAGAGCCATTTGAACCAAGCCAACCAGCCTCCAGTCGCCCTAGTATTCTACCCCTCATAAGGTCATGAATATGTGTTCTTTGAGCCTCTTTCAACACACTGTCACCATTAGCACGTCTGAAATCGTCTGCACACTTTATCGCTGCGCCGTACTCTGACATGCACCAACAAACCCCTGCGTATGTGGACTGCTGCCAGCGCCACCGTGCGACGACCGCAGGTCAAATGCACCGCATGGTCATACCCCGAGGTGATTTAAACCCGCAAACCGCCTACCAGAGCGTTGTTTCACCTAATGTCAGCATTATCCTGAATTTATGAGCATGAGTGTAGATTCCAGAAACAGAGATATCCGAAATTCTGCTTTATCTGTTCGTGCCTGAGGCCACCCTCTGCTAATGGCGTCTTTGGATGCGACACGGAGGGGTGTGTGGTCAGCACACCGCTGTAACAGTCTTTGTCGGGTTTCTTTATCTTGGAGCCGCTACTACTCGGTCGAGTAGCTCCCCAGTTGCTCTCACGAGGCTGAGAGCGCCCCGCACCAGTCCTATCACCGAGGATCAGTCCGTGGCAGTGCCGGTAATCGAACCCTAATCCTTCGCATGACCGTCAGCAGTACTGACTACTCAGCTACGGAGGTGGATATATACGTTAAAGCTAACAGACAGTCATTGTTTCTACGCGCCCTTCGTGAATAGTTGTACCAGAACTACCCTCCGTTACACACCGTTAAGTAGCTTGAATAGTATACAGGAAACATTCCTCACACACAAATAAAGAAAAGATGTTATGTGGACATGTGTCCGGAAACGCTTAATTTCCATGTTAGAGCTCATTTTAGTTTCGTCAGTATGTACTGTACGTCCTCGATTCACCGCCAGTTGGCCCAATTGAAGGAAGGTAATGTTGACTTTGGTGCTTTTGTTGACATGCGTCTCATTGCTCTACAGTACTAGCATCAAGTACATCAGTACGTAGCATCAACAGGTTAGTGTTCATCACGAACGTGGTTTTGCAGTCAGTGCAATGTTTACAAATGCGGAGTTGGCAGATGCCCATTTGATGTATGGATTAGCACGGGGCAATAGCCGTGGCGCGATACGTTTGCATCGAGACACATTTCCAGAACGAAGGTGTCCCGACAGGAAGACGTTCGAAGCAACTGATCGGCGTCTTAGGGAGCACGGGATATTCCAGACATTCCAGTCTGTGACTCGCGACTGGGGAAGATCTAGAACGACGAGGACACCTGCAATGGACGAGGCAATTCTTCGTGCAGTTGACGATAACCCTAATGTCAGCGTCAGAGAAGTTGCTGCTGTACAAGGTAACGTTGACCACGCCACTGTATGAAGAGTGCTACGGTAGAACCAGTTGTTTCCGTACCATGTACAGCGTGTGCAGGCACTATCAGCAGCTGATTGGCCTCCACGGGTACACTTCTGCGAATGGTTCATCCAACAATGTGTCAATCCTCTTTTCAGTGCAAATGTTCTCTTTACGGATGAGGCTTCATTCCAACGTCATCAAATTGTAAATTTTCAGAATGAACATGTGTGGGCTGATGAGAATCCGCACGCAATTGTGCAACTACGTCATCAACACACATTTTCTGTGAACGTTTGGGCAGGCATTGTTGGTGATGTATTGATTGGGCCCCATGTCCTTCCACCTACGCTCAATGGAGCACGTTATCATGATATCATACGGGATACTCTACCTGTGCTGCTAGGTGGTGGTGGTGGTGGTGGTGGTGGTTAGTGTTTAACGTCCCGTCGACAACGAGGTCATTAGAGACGGAGCTCATGCTCGGGTTAGGGAAGGATTGGGAAGGAAATCGGCCGTGCCCTTTCAAAGGAACCATCCCGGCATTTGCCTGAAGCGATTTAGGGAAATCACGGAAAACCTAAATCAGGATGGCTGGAGACGGGATTGAACCGTCGTCCTTCCGAATGCGAGTCCAGTGTGCTAACCACTGCGCCACCTCGCTCGGTGTGCTGCTAGAACATGTGCCTTTACATGTACGACACAACATGTGGTTCATGCACGATGGAGCTCCTGCACATTTCAGTCGAAGTGTTCGTACACTTCTCAACAACAGATTCGGTGACCGATGGATTGGTAGAGGCGGACCAATTCCATGGCCTCCACGCTCTCCTGACCTCAACCCTCTTGACTTTCATTTATGGGGGCATTTGAAAGCTCTTGTCTACGCAACCCCGGTACCAAATGTAGAGACTGTTCGTGCTCGTATTGTGGACGGCTGTGATACAATACGTCATTCTCCAGGGATGCATCAGCGCATCAGGGATTCCATACGACGGAGGGTGGATGCATGTATCCCCGCTAACTGAGGACATTTTGAACATTTCCTGTAACAAAGTATTTGAAGTCACGCTGGTACGTTCTGTTGCTGTGTGTTCCCATTCCATGATTAATGTGATTTGAAGAGAAGTAATAAAATGAGCTCTAACATGGAAAGTAAGCGTTTCCAGACACATGTCCACATAACATATTTTCTTTCTTTGTGTGTGAGGAATGTTTCCTGAAAGTTTGGCCGTACCTTTTTGTAACACCCTGTATATGTAGAGTATGTGTGTTCGTGTCTGCCGTGGTAGCGCTCAGGCGAAAAGATACGCCCGGAGGGTGGACCAAGCCTCCTTTGGTGGCCAGTGAGACGGATGAAAGCAGACACGTGCGAGCACGGGTGCGGCCACGAGCAAACACGTGGCAGTGGCTTCTCATAAAGTGCGGCTTTGGCCCGCCGCCGCCATATTGCCCACTGTGCGCGCGGTACAGCTTCCGCGTTGGCGGAAATGTGGGAGCCAGAGGCCTCCGGTTGCCGGCTGCTGGTTGCTGGGGGTTGGGGGAGGACTGAAGAGACGCGACTGGCGTGGGCGGAGGGAAGACCGGCACGTGTCCGCCGCGACAACACTGCCGCTCACTGCAATAACACCGGGTGGACGTGGGCGCGATTAAATCAGCTTCTGCTGCTAACAAGGGTGCTGGTACTTCAGTGCTGTTGATTTCCCTGTTCTGTTTTACTTTATAAACCGTCTAATGACTACTGTAACAGATCCGTCAGCCTTTCAGACGTCGTTACCTGCAAACACAGTTCAAATTACTATCGGGTCGTAATTTCTTCAGTGATGTAATTTTAATGCCTTTCTAGCAACGTTTTGATCTCGAAATCGACATTATCTGACAAGAAAGATGCTACACCCAGAAGACATGGTCGAATGTGAATGTAAGGTACTACACGTAGACACGATCTGCGGGTAAATGATTAGAGTTGCAATTCTCTTTGACAGAGCAGCCACCAGAATGTGTTGGTGTTGCAGCCTAGTGCAAGTCTTTTGAGTTGACGCCACTTCGGCCACCTGCATGTCGATGGGGATGATGATATGACGATGAAGACAACACAACACCCAGTCCCTGAGCGTAGAAAATCTCCAGCGCAGCCGGGAATCGAACACGGGCCCCTTTGCATGTCATTCCGTCGCGCTGACCACTTTTTTTTTTGTTCGCTGCGTTTGGTCTTGGCGGACGTCACATGACATCCATTCAATTTGATCATTGATTCCTTTACTCAGTTTTTTTTATTGCAGAGGGCAGCCAGCCCTTTGACCGAACACGCTGAGCTACCGTGACGGCTACCACTCAGCTATCGAGGTGGACATTATGAAACTGGATAGGGTTGAAGATTACACATATCCATGAATGATTATGAAGATAAGTGCGAATAATACTTATTGAAATGCTGTGTACGTGCTGCGGTGGACAGAATAATGGGGAGGTTAATGGCTGATCCACCTTACAAGAAGTGTTCAGAAAGTCCCTCACCCTTCTCAATGCACTTTTCATCGCATTGGAAGGTATGTTCTCTTGCTCATCGATCATCATCTCGGATGGCTTTAATGCGGGCACCAGCGTCGGTGATGCGAGACAAGTTCTTCTTCGTAGCATACACATCTCCCTTTAACCAGCACCGTGAACAGTAGTCTAATGGTGTTACGTCGGGTGATCCGACAGGCCACTTAATGAACCAGCCAAGGCCAAACCACCGTTGAGGAAATGTGTTATTCACACACTGGAATACTCGTCTGTTACACTGAATCGGTGATCATCATGTTGCACGGACAGCTGCCGTCGTTTCTCTAATGTCACGTCTTCCAAATGTCCAGGTAGGTATTCTATCAGGAAAAGCGCGTTGCTACGGTTGTCATGCGATTTGGCAGGAACACAGGCCTTATCATCAGGTCAACAATCGTACCACACCAGACGTTTACTGAGAAACAAACCTGGAATCTTGTTTCCCTGTTGTCAAGTGGGTTCTCCGTCATCCATGCATAAGAATTGAGAGTATTCATGACGAGAATGGGTGTAAACGTAGCCTCAGCTATAAATAAAGTGTATTGCATGTCACTGTGTACAGGCAAGCATTCACAAAATTGTTGTCTGCTTACTGAGTCACCTGGATGCAGATGATGTACGGACTGCACTTGGAAGGAGTACATGCCTTCAGAACATAACGTAAGCCATACTCGCGTTTGTGGAATATAGAGCGGACGGCTAATACCGTTTACTGGTGATGGTTGGGACTCGGCTGTACCATAGCAGCGTTGTCTTCCCTTTCCTCAGCTAACTGGACGGCCTCACGTTGTGATGTAACGTGTTCCGGATTCACGTAATGTTTGAAAAAACCTTGGGAAATACCCTGGCGTCCGCAGGTAGTGGTCGTGCGCTAGCGTTCTCGCTTCCCACGCCCGGGTTCCCGGGTTCGATTCCCGGCGGGGTCAGGGATTTTCTCGGCCTCGTGATGACTGGGTGTTGTGTGCTGTCCTTAGGTTAGTTAGGTTTAATTAGTTCTAAGTTCTACGGGATTGATGACCATAGATGTTAAGTACCATAGTGCTCAGAGCCATTTGAACCAAATACCCTGGCACACGGGGTTCGTCTCTGGTATTCTGTCACAGCCGCACAGACACTCCCATTACAGTACTCATACACCACATGTGCGCATTCTGCATGGGTGAACATACGTGGCACGTTGGTATTCACGGACACGGTGGACTTCAACACTCAAGCACGACTCGCACACAGCCTCACGATTGTACACTGATCCAAACGACGATTGTATGCTTCCAGCTGTTGCCTCGGTACGACGTCAAAGTGCTGTCATCTGTTGGGAGATGTGTCCACAGCTCGTGGTCTAGCGGCTAGCGTTGCTGCCTCTGGATCACGGCGTCCCGGGTTCGGTTCCCGGCCGAGTTGGGGATTTTATCTGAGACTCGTTGTTTGTGTTGTCCTCGTCATTTCATAATCATTTATGGACGTAGCGAGACTGGACTGTGTAAATATTGGGACTTTGTACGGGCGCTGATAACCGCGCAGTTGAGCGCCCCACAAATCAATCATCATCATCATCATCGGAGCAGAGAGAAAAATAAAGACTTTTGAAAATGAAACCCCGTGGAACTTATTTGGACCAATTTCTGACGAAGAAGAATGGTGAAGAAGAAATAAAAGGGAACTCTGGTAGATACACTGTAATGAACCATATAATGTTACAACAGATATGACGAAGAGACTGTGACGTGCCGACGACGTCTGTGGAAGAGAGGAGGGATTAAGACTGAGAGAAGCGCTGGAGAAGAAACACGGAGACCTTTAAGGCAGACCGAAAATAAGATTGAGAGACCAAGTGGCCAAGGAACTTCAGAAACATAGAGCAAGGTAAGAAGATCCCAAGGACAGAATGCTGCGGAGGAGGTTATTTGATGAGGCGAAAAACCGATCGCGATTTGTGGGGCCAGGAGAGTCAAAGCAA
This sequence comes from Schistocerca serialis cubense, assembly GCF_023864345.2. NCBI lineage: Eukaryota > Metazoa > Arthropoda > Insecta > Orthoptera > Acrididae > Schistocerca > Schistocerca serialis. The sequence continues at coordinate 168,181,801 of NC_064644.1, read as the reverse complement.
GTAAAACTAAAAATTACTAGATAAATTGCAGACCCTTCTGAGATTAAAACATAGGATGAACAAGTTGGTGGACGTACTCCTAGCTTCTTCAACTCTTCACTAGTAAAAGTGATTGTAGATTGGAAGAATAAATTGGTGGTATCTAACAAAAAAAGTGAAATACCAAATGGCTGCAAAATGGATCGTCGCAGAATTAATGTTCAAATGTGTGTGAATTCCTAAGGGGCCAAACTGCTAAGGACGTCGGTCCCTAGTCTTACACACTACTTAAACTTAGACTAACCTATGCTAAGAACAACACACACACAAACACACACACACACACACACACACACACACACACACACACACACACACACACACACACGCCCGAGGGAGGACTCGAACCTCCGACGGTAGGAGCCGCACGAACCGTGGCAAGAAGCCTGAGACCGCGCGGCTACACCGCGCGGCGAGAATTAATGGTTTAGCATTCGTTGATAATTTGTAAATTTTGGCATCCGGTGGACAGGCATCACAAAAGCAGATAGAAATACTGTACTTAAACACAGCAGGAAAATCGGAGTACAAATCTCCTTCGGGAAAAAAACCACAGGTAAAGACAAACAACAAGAGCGCACCATCAAAATTAAGCACGGGGTATGGCTATGCCAGAAGGACAGGCAAATTCTAATATCTGTGTGTAATCATCTGACCTAATTAAGGGAGTAATCATCTAACCTAACTGAGAGGAAAAAGAGACTTAAGTGTGTATAATAAAAACTCGTTCCCTACACATGCAAAAATTCAGCGTTACAAGGGAGTGCTTTGTCCATATGCATCAGCAACAGTAATTCTTGTATCACGAAAACAAAATGAAAGTATCTGCAAAAAGGAAAGAAAAATTGTGAGGAATATATTAGGGAACAGAAAGACAGCAGGAACATTTAAATTAAGAAATAACATAGAAGGTTACAACTACGTAGGGAAAATTACAGACGGAGTTGGAAAGACTAATGTACTATGGGCATGGCCAAAGAATGAGTCCGTGTAAACTGACAAGAAAATTGCACAGTAATTCGAAAATTTAAAGGCCAGACCGAATTCGGAAAGAAAGTGCATGAAGGCCTGGAAGAAACTACCGAAATAGTCAAAAAATTGAAGACAGAACAAAATATAGAAACGAAATTAAGACCTGAGGAGTTTCCCAAGACAAAGCAGTTCCAAAAAAAGACCTGGTATATTAGTGCATTCCATTCACAAGACTGGACCAGTGGTTTAGTAGAAATGAGACAGGCTTTTCACCATCATGCCCAAAGTATTGAGTGACATTACAGCGTCTTTAAAGAGACTCACGTCGGATTTAGCAGTAAGAGTATCTGCAAAATTTCTCTTTCCACAGCAATCTGAAAATACGGCCGAAACTTCTTTCTACGTTTGACTGTTTGGCTGTTTTTCTCGCAAATCGACTATTTTTTTTTAGCATCTGTTATTTGTCTTGAATAACGCAATATTTTTGCAACAATCACACACTTACTAATAAATACCTTGTTCAGGCTTTCCAGAATAAGACTTAGGTTGCTGATATCTCTCCGATGTTCCTGCCTTTTTGGGACCCAATATATTGCAAGCCATGAAAATAGCAATGCCATGAAAAATTACACGTTACGATAACGCCATCTACATTCCGCATTTATGCTTCGTGTAAGAAGGAGAAACGGGTACCAGCACGTGTCGGAATTCAATGTTGTCCAGATCAGGGTCCATCGAGTCTGCTGTTTATCATTCCACGATATTGCTGCTCGCGCTGGTCCAGATGACACTACTGCAAAGCGAATACGGAATCAGTGGATTCAGGAGGGCAATACTCACCGCCATGCAGGGTCACAATGGTCCCACGCTGCTAGAAAAAATTTGGAAATTTCTGGTAGGGTCTTATGGGACCAAACTGCTGAGGTCATCGGTTCCTAAGCTTAGACACTACTGAATCTAACTTGAACTAACTTACGCTAAGGACGACACATACACCCATGCCCGAGGGAGGATTCGAACACCAACGGGGGAAGCCGCGCGGACCTTGACACTACGCTACTAGAGCCAGAGGTCTAAGACATCATTGACCACTCTGCAGGATCGTACGGACACGTCATATACCGTGGGTCAGGTATTCACACGTACTTTACGACGACGTCTGAAGCACCACAGACTGTCATCACAGCGATCATTGTGGTACCTTCCATTGACGCGGTGCCAGAGAGTGGTGCGTCAGCTGGAGTGCAACCAGCAACATTGTTCGGTTCTATGCACAGCACCGTGATGGGTATATCCGTTTGTGGAGGTTCTGAGGAGAACAAACATTGCCGGACTGCATTCGTCACGTGGTGGGACGAAATTGTGAAGGCCCAGGGAACTGTCGTCTCTACAGGTTGAGAGTTCGGAGTGCGAGAGTGTGGTTTCGTGACTCAAGATTGGCTGTAAATACATTTATTGCAGAATTTATATAATGCAGATAGTTTCTCTGTGGCACTGAGTGAAGATGGCAAAAAGGCGCTTATGGCTGAATGTTGTTGACTCATATGTCCCAGAGGCATGTTGGAGGTCAGGAACCGCACCTTCAACAGGGATAACTTTGTGCAGGATGCCGACTCTGAAGTCTGTAGGCACTGACTACCCAGCCAGGAAGCTGCCTGCCATTGTGGCACGCTACGTTATTGCAGCACTTTCGAAGCCCTCGTAGTAACACCCAGGTCCACAGCCAACGGGATGACTGGCCTCCCAACAACAGATAGCTTTTCACAGATACATTCACGGAGATCGTTGGCCAGCAGCTAGTTGATCACCTTCGCAGAATGTTGGTCGTTCTTCACATCAGCGGCAGCAGTGGCATTCCACTGGACTGGAGTGCATCAGGTGGGTTGGTGTCTTAATGGTGAAGTTACCAGATGAATATTAGGCTGCATATTGTGGAACAGCCTTGACTTTTGTTGTAACTCACAAGACTGTCGCAACTAAACAGGATAGAGGAGTATAGAATGGCCTCTGTGCTTCAGAAGTCCATGTATCGACTCTTGCTGATCACGTTGACGAGCTGTTGTGATGATATAATTTTGTTCCATTTTCTAAAGTTTTCAGCTCTTTACACTGTACTTCAGTGTCCCAGATGTGGCTTTCATCTCTTCACCATGGCTCTGTCTGCAATATCAGCGAGCTGAAAGTCGTTCTTGCGTTAGATTGACGTGTTGTTACGGCACCTTGCGGAGCTGTCAGAATGATGTTATGATGCGGTCATCATGCTGTGGTCGCACTCAGCACTCCCTGTTCGAGGGTGTTGTGGTAGTGCCCCTGTTGTGTACCTCGCTAATTGCCGCACTGGCTTTTCTTCTTAATTACGTTCTGGTTGTGACACTCCGCTCGGACCTACCTTGTCTTGGCTCTGCACTTGCCAGGGAAGAAAATTCAAAAATATTATTTTTTCAGAATTCCTTTCTGTGGTGCAACAGGTCTCAGAGGGTGTTCGACTGTGGCCCCAGCCAGCACGTACTACTCATATTTCGCGCATGGAAAATCCTGGTCATGGATTGCCAAGCGACAGGCGCATCACTGCTTTCGAGCCACTAAGGATTCGTGAACAATGCCATTGAGCTGACCCAGCATCAATTGATGTAGCCGTATGTATCATCCGAGCTAAGTTTGAGTTGACAACCAGCCTGATCAAAGGTGCACCCAATACTATGCCCAGGAAGTACGATTTCGTTATTTGCTATGCTTACTTGTATTGCAGTTTTAATGGTTAGCAGTGTACTTATTAAACTTCCTGGCAGATTAAAACTGTGTGCCGGACCGAGACTCGAACTCGCGACCTTCGCCTTTCGCGGGTAAATGCTCTACCATCTGAGCTACTCAAGCACGACTCACGCCCCGTGCTCACAGCTTTACTCCCGCCAGTACCTCGTCTCCTACTTTCCAAACTTCACAGAAGCTCTCCTCCGAACCTTGCAGAACTAGCACTCCTGAAAGAAAGGATATTGCGGACACATGGCCTAGCCACAGCCCCGGGGGATTTTTCCAGAATGAGATTTTCACTCTGCAGCGGAGTGTGCGCTGATATGAAACATCCTGGCAGATTAAAACTGTGTGCCGGATCGAGACTCGAACCATCTGGTAGGTACTGGCGGAAGTAAAGCTGTGAGGACGGGGCGTGAGTCGTGCTTTGGTAGCTCAGATGGTAGAGCACTTGCCCGCGAAAGGCAAAGGTCCCGAGTTCGAGTCTCGTCGGTCCGACACACAGTTTTAACTGCCAGGAAGTTTCATATCAGCGCATACTCCGCTGCAGAGTGAAAATCTCATTCAGTGTATTCATTGTTCTTCAGACAAACATCTGGCTCATCCATTGTGCATATCACTGCCGACCTGCAGACCAAACAAGCGTGAGGGCTCTCGTGCAGCTACATAAGCGCACCTGGAAGTGTCTTTGTCTCGCGAGACCTACATGTGTACTGTGCACACCAGTTGAAGTGCATAACAATGAAATGCTTTCTGTCGTTTTGAGACCTGCCCAAATGGATTGCACTAGCAGGTGGAGCCCCATGGCTATGCCCAATTCGATAGATGGGCGCTGTGGCCGAGCGGTTCTAGGTGCTACAGTCCGGAACCGCGCTGCTGCTACGGTCGTAGTTTCGAATCCTGCCTCGGGCATGGATGTGCGTGATGTCCTTAGGTTAGTTAGGTTTAAGTAGTTGTAAGTCTAGGGGACTGATGACCTCAGATGTTAAGTCCCATAGTACTCCGAGCCATTTGAGCGAACCCAGTCCGATATCTCCCGGTTCTGTATTTTCACTCGTTCTGGTACAAAATACATATTTTATATTGAAGCTTTGCCCCAGTACTTCAATAATCTCTGGTGCCTAACCTGACGTTGTACAGAGTAGAAGGGGATACGCACATACGCTCAAAACGAGGGTTTTAAATTGAGGATCGGTGAGCACTAACAGTATAAATTCCTTGATGTCGAATGATGTACGAGAGAGAGGACAAACATAGACTACTAGGTCATACAAGTAACTTGGAATTATACCATACACCTGAATGTGCCCCGTATATTTCGAGGCGCAACGACGTGGATGACGTAGACCTGCCATAATCCTGGAAAACGCATTGCTCATTAAAGGATGGAAGGGTCAGTGCCCTTTTGACGTCGAGGTCATAAGAGAAAAGTGCAGTGCTTTAACCGTTGCATCAACTCATTCAGTATTACATAAGTGTTCTTGATCTGCCGATACAGGCTGGTCAGAAACGTGTCAAAGGGTTATAAGGGTGTTTCAGGGCAGGCTGTGCTGAGAAATAGTTGTTCAGGGAAAAAAATCTGTACGTTGCGTCGTTTCCGAGTTAATTAATATTGAAGTTGCGCGCGCTAATTCAAGAGGCCCCCCAGATACAATTAGTGTCTGTTGTTTTCATAGAATAAATGACAGCGCACAATACTGCTTAGCCTTTGGCTCGGGTTCGATCCTTACTACCGTCAATGCCCAAGTTTTGCATCGCTCTCTTGTCCGATTTTAGGAAACCAAACAAACTCTCTCTGGCGGGCCGCTTGAACCTGCGCTTGCAACGGCCTTATTGGCCAACTTCAGTGCTAATTAGCTCGGAAACGGCGCAACGTATCGAATTCTTTTCTTAAAAATTATCTCTGAGCTCAACCTTCCCTGCAACATTCTTACAAGCTTTTTACACTGTTTCTGACCACCCTGAATAATCCGTTATACGGTATGAGCGGAGATTGCTTTATGTACCTCTGCCACATTCTCATCCCCTTTCCTGTTCCAGTCGCAAATGGTCTGCGGGAAGAACTCCTTTGGTTGTCATCTGTCACAGCACAGATGTACATTGGCGATATTCTACGGCTCGGATTGTTACGCTTAATGGCAAGTCATCTTGGGCTTACATTTCAGCACGATAATGCCCGCCCGCACACAGCTAGGGTTTCTGCTGCTTGTCTTTGTGCTTTCCATACTCTACCTAGGCCGGCAAGGTTGCCGGATATCTCCCCAGTCGAGAAAGTTGCAGGAAGGCCTTCCAGCCAACTCGGGATTACGACAATCTAACGCGCTAGTTGGACAGAATTTGGCATGATGTCCCGCAGGAGGGCATCCAACAACTTTGTCAGTCAATGCTAAGCCGAATAACGAACACGTTATTGACTTGATCAGTTTCTGAAGCTGTTTCTCTTGAATAAATCATCAATTCTACCGCTTTCCGTCCCATTCGGATAATTTCTACGTGGTGCGTCTTTTTTTCCCCTTGTATTAAAGAGTATTGCCCCTCTCTTTCACCGAGCGAGGTGGCGCAGTGGTTAGACACTGGACTCGCATTCGGAAGGACGACGGTTCAATCCCGCGTCCGGCCATCCTGATTTAGGTTTTCCGTGATTTCCCTAAATCACTCGAGGCAAATGCCGGGATGGTTCCTCTGAAAGGGCACGGCCGACTTCCTTCCCCATCCTTCCCTAATCCGATGAGACCGATGACCACGCTGTCTGGTCTCCTTCCCCAAAACCAACCAACCAACCCTCTCTTTCTGAACAGGCTGAACCAGACATTCAGCTGCTGACTTGCAGCACGCCACCTCAGTCGTGGTAAAGCTGGTATATTCTTTTCGTCTTCCGATCATATTACTGGGGCCGATATGTTTACTGAGTTTCTGTACCGGACTGAGATGTTCCGATACCGTTCATGGATGTATCTGCCAATTTTATATCGTACAGACACGCTCCGCACGTTTGATTTACGCCCGTATTAGTGTGTATTTACGATGACGTCACACGCGAGCACTCAGCTGATTGTTTGCTTATGTTCTTGTCTATAGACGCCCACCATCTGACGGGTCTGCTAATAACCAAATCTGACGCTCTGTGTCCAGAGGTGTGATAACATGCTGGAGAACGTCGTAGGAATACTCCATCGTGCATTGTAATGTTGTAGAGTACTGAGTCTACGTTCGTACCGAACGAATGTGCTCAAGGTGTTTCTGAAGGTATAGTAAATATTTTGGGAGGTGGTAGCGTACACTATTTCGAATAGAACATTCTGCATAACATATGTCCGGCTTTTGTTGGGTACAGACAGTCAGCTAGTTATAAAGATGTTTCATTTCGCGTCCTGTAGGGATTTTTGCGTATTGTCATTGTTGTTTTGAAGTTCAAGTTGTGAAGGTGCTTTGAGTTTACAAAATTGAAATCTTGTAATTGTGATTTGTTGTCAGAGTCTACTGTACCGTCTAAGCATACTTCAAAGATTTATAAACGATGAGTATGGCGATACGCTATTCATGGACATGTTTTTTGATGTAAACGCTGCTGCCATTGCTTGTAAAGAACACGGCAGACGATTTTTTAGCCGTAGAGTACCAGACGCGAAAGTGTTTACTCGAGTTTTCTCTACACAGCGCGGAACAGATGCAGTGCTCAGCACAAATATTTCATCTGGATGTGCAAATTCATTAAGCGTGGATGAAACGAAACAGTTATTCATTTGGTAAAATGGAGTCCGCTGACAAGCACGCGAATTTTACATGTATCGGTGATGCACATTAGGACTACATGTACGTGGTGTCTGTCATAGGGATGTCGGTTATCGCAGAAACAAGCGGTTTTAGGTTACACTGTTCAAACCGCTCAAAATAATCTTTCTGAAATAACCGATTTCCCAAATGTAGACTTCGAACGAAGGTGCACATTCTAATGAGGATGAAGGAGTAGATCACGACCGATATGAGCTTGGGGCAGCGGCAGAAATCAGTCTCATTGTCTCCAGCAAAGATTGCGAAGGCGAAGGAGACGGGATAAGTGACAGCTAGAGCGCAAGGTCACAATTTGATGACTTCCATGCTCACTTTTTGATGGTATGCACTACTCACGCTGAAGCAACCACAGAATTACGGGTTCTGTTATTATCCCAAATTTATAGCACGTCAATAAAATTATAGGCATATCAATAAAATTTATCTTCTGTTACAAGGGACACAGTGGATGCTTTCTTCTTCTTCCTGTTTAGAATGGGCCTACTTTGGACCACGCTTGTTCAACTGTTGGGCTTTGATCCTTGGCCAGTACTGTCGCATCCTCTGTCGGTGTAACTCCTTCCTTTCTTCCGTCCAGGGGCTGTCTTCGGGGCTTTTCCAGAAATCCTCTGACTTCCTTCGGGGTTTATCTCACAGACTGTCTGTTCTGGAGATCAGTTATTCCCAGTTCTTTAATGTCCTCGGTTTCTGTCAGCCAAGTGGTGCGAACCTTCTTGTTTTGCCAGAAGGTGAACAGACGGTTGGTCAATCTGTTTGTAGGCAATCTTGCGACATTGTTATAAAAAGCTACCCTTCTTTTACTTGCACAGCCAGAGAGCCTCTCGATATGTTCGTAGAGCTTCGAATTATGCAGCCTTCTGAATTCCCCAGCTTCTTCTACCGAGCCTAGGATCGTCCTGAGGATTCTCCTCTCTCTGACTTCCAATTTCTCCATCAAACCTCTCCGGTTCATAGAAAGACATTCCATGACATACAGGGCTTGTGGTCGTATGACTGATGTGTAGCGCTTCAGTTTCAGGTTATGTGACAGGCATTTCTTGTTTAGGTGTTCATAGTCAGTCGATAGGCTAGTTCGAGCTTGTTGACTCTCATGAATAATGACGTTGTTTCTGCTAAGTTGGGTTCATTCCTTTCGCCGAGATACTTAAATTTCTCAGTCCTTTTGATCTTTGCCTGGTCTAGTAACATCTCTTTGTTAGCGTCTTTGATGTTGGTGAAGAACTCTTGTTTCCTCCAGCGACACTTGAAGACCCACTCTGGCTGCCTGTTATCTTTCAAAGCAAATAGAGCATTATATTTCATTGCTATCGCACTTGGTGAATACTACCACAAACTAGGGATGGTACAACTCTGCAATACAACCCATATCCGAGGCCGACAGCGAGAGACTACTGTGCAGACCAGTTGGAGGTGAGTCTTGCACACTGTATGTACATGCGTACCGTCCAATAGGTCACGCCAGTAGGTTTGCCAGGAGTCTAGCCTTAGCCGGACATGTCCAGCTTTTTACGGTCGTGTTCGATCAAATGTATGCAGCTTTCGTGAGGCTTATTAGCGATGAAGTAGGGAACGCACAACTAAGGCCAGCTCCAAGTAAATAACATAACCACGAGTAGTAAGTATGAGGAGTATTAGGGAAATATACCATAATGATATACGGATATATCAACCAGTGATACTCTTACGTCTGTGTCTTACGTTTTTCTTCGTAGGCCGAACGAACCTAACACATAATTTTGCAGCCACGCTACGCGCAGATCAAGCGAGGCAAAGTAGGCTTTGTCGATCGTCAGATGCCAAGCCGCCCCGCCCCAAACGCTCGCGCTTTGCTCCTGCCCCCTGATTAGACACACAAGTGAATAATAAAGAATTTCATTCGGAGTTATTGAAATTGGCAGAATATGACTTTGGAATTTCAGGCAATAATGCCAACGTCGAATCAATGTTCTGTTTTATTTTAGGCCCAGTGGACAAAGGAACGCAATAAATTGCAAATTGCCCAATCAAGAAGATGTTGCTGTTGTTGTGTAATTTAAAATTATCCTGCCAAGAGCTCTACAAAATGATTTCTAAGAAAAACAATGTTCCTAAAAAAGTGGGTATAAATGAGACATATTAATTCTTAATTACATATTATTGTTGTTTGTTTATAAGTCTAAGTGAAATGAAAGTTGTTGAATATCTTTTCACTTTCTGTCGCAGAGAATGTAAAATTAATTACTTTGCTTACTAGAGAATTTTTAGCTTATTTTGAAAGAAAATTATCGTGGAAGAAGACAGCAATTAAGAAGACTGAGAACTTAGTTGCTATCATAATTAGCAAATTATAACGATGTTTAATGAATGTTTTTTAGTTTAAGCACGTTTAAGATTGGTCTCGCAAAAAACTCATTGTAACTTACTGCTAATAAAAGACATAAAATACCCAGCTGACTACTTCTGTTTAAAATAGGTAGTTCAGCTTTCAGGGCAAACAGGCTAAACATAACGCCGAGACCTGCATTTTTGTTTTTGGACCTGGCAACGCTACTGAAACACGCCACACAGTAAAAGGTACATTACTTTCTCGTCAATGCTGTACGTATTCTTTAGTCATGTGTTTGCTGCTTCTTCCTAACCGTAGCTGTTGTTATTGAAATAGTCGGTTTTTCTAATTTCTAGCCGGATGGGTTAGCCCATTGGTTCTAGGCGCTACAGTCTGGAACTGCGCCACCGTTACGGTCGTAGGTTCGAATTCTGCCTCGGGCATGGATGTGTGTGATCTCCTTAGGTTAGTTAGGTTTATTTAGTTCTAAGTTCTAGGGGACTGATGACCTCAGAAGTTAAGTCCCATAGTGCTCAAAGCCATTTGAACCTAATTTCTATAATAATCCAGAATTTCAAAGCAATTGAAATTTTATAAATAAACATCACTCGTTTCAAAAAATAATTAAAACCAAAATATTTTAGCATTGCTGCTGTAGAAAATTGATATGCCGGATTTTTGTCCCGCTAACCGAGACCAAACAATACCGAAAAATACCGGTTATTCTGAACTAAAAAACCGGTATTGCTTTTAAATTGTCGGTTTTTCCCAACCCTAATCTATCGTTATCATTTACAGCGGATTCAACGTCTTCAAAAAGGAGATGAAGATAGACAGTTGACTGAATACTTCGTCCATAAGGGACGGCGTTACGGTTGCGACTGTTGATCAATACAAATAAAACAGTTTCTGTGCCAGTCTCTCTCTCTCTCTCTTTTCTACTACGCGTTTCGATGTTTCACACCATCATCTTCAGGTGGAGAATTGTTTATTTAGACGTCTTTTGACAGTCGGAGACCAAGGGCAGCGTAGGTATGTGACTGTGAACACGAGCTATGGTTGGTTGGGGTGATTTGGGGGAAGAGACCAAACAGCGAGGTCATCGGTCTCATTGGATTAGGGAAGGAAGTCAGGCGCGCTCTGTCAAATGAACCATGCCGACATTTGCCTGGAGCGATTTAGGGAAATCACGGAAAACCTAAATCAGAATGGCTGGACGCAGGATTGAACCGTCGTCCCCCCGAATGCGAGTCCAGTGTGCTAACCACTGCGCCACCTCGGTCTTTTCCACCAGCCACATAAATAAACAATTCTTCACCTGAATATGACAGCGTGAACTATACGAACGCGTAGTGGTGAAATAAACAGGTGACTGAGGCAGAAATTGCTTTGTTTGGGGACAATTGAAACTGTGTCGTTCGCTAGTTGCAAGCCGCCTAGTAACTCCACCTGATTAAGCCATTTTCACTAGAGGCGGTATTATAATACTCGTTACAAGCATCGGTGGTCCAACGAAAACCCACAGGTCTTTGTGGAAGATATTTTTAGTATTGCTTCTCTGTATACGTACGGCATGGTATGACAGAAATGTAGTTGGCAGGGGCTATTGTGTTACTGAACCGTTATCTAGACTTCCTTGCTTCAAGCGTTATTGAATGAAGTCCTTTTCCGTACAAGGATTGGTGTGTTCTACCAGCATGACGGGGCCTCTGTACCTTCTGGCCGTCAGATGACACGTCATCTAAAGCTGGTGGATCCGAGAATGGTCACGCTTCTTGGCCACCTAGGTCCCCAGAATTTACGCCTTCAGAATTTCGCCTATGGGTATGGTTGAATGGCGAAGTCTACAAAAAGAAAGTAAACACAAGAAACCAGTTGATCGTTTGGATTATGAATAGTGCCGTCCTCGTAAGAAAACGGAAAAATATCCTGCAACTACGGTACCAACGACAACTGATGAGGATCGTTCAACATGACAGAAACGCAACCCTTCCGCAAACTGCCGAGGATTTCAATGCTGGTCCATCAACAAGTGTCATCGTGCAAACCATTTAACGAACCATCATCGATGTGAGCTTTCGGAACTGAATGCCCACTCGTGTATCCTTGACGACTGCACGACACAAAGCTGTACGCCCGGTCCGTCAACACCGACATTGGACTGTTGACGACTGGAAACATGTTACCTGGTTGAACGAGCCTCGTTTCAAATTGTACCGAGTGGATCGATGTGTACGGTTATGGAGACAACCTCACGAATCCGTGGACGCTGTATGTCAGCAGGGAAGTGTTCAAGCTAGTGGAGACCCTGTAATGGCGTGGAGCATGTGCAGTTGGTGCTATATGGGACCCCTAATACATCTAAATACGACTCCGACAGGTGACACGTACATAAGCATCCTGTCTGATCACCTGCATCTATTCATGTCCATCATGCATTCGACGGACTTGGGCAATTCCAGTAGGACAATGCGACACCCTACACGTCCATAATTGCTACAAAGTGGCTCCAGGATCAGTCTTCCGAGTTTAAACACTTCCTCTGGACACCAGACTCCGCAGACATGAACATTATTGATAATATCTGAGATGCCTAGCAACGTGCTGTTCAGAAGAGATCTCCACCCCGTCGTACTCTTATGGATTTATGGACAACCCTGCAGAATTCATGGTGTCAATTCGTTCGAGCAGTCCAGCCCATGCCACGTCGTGTTGCGACAATTCTGCGTGATCGTGGGGGTTCTACATGATATGAGGCAGCTGTACCAGTTTCTTTGGCTCTTCAGTGTAAAAGCTATGTCTTGGTTTGTCTCGATCTTTGATGTCAACGCCATCTGGCGCCAAGTTGATATAATACGGTCGTCGAGTATGATGTCTTGTCTGACATGCGAAGTCTCCAAATAACATCTTTTGCAAATACGCCCAACAGCAGTTGCACACGAAATTGTACGTGTTTCTTGTAATCCCACTTGTACGAGCTTTGCTCAGCATGTTGTAGGTACTTCTGTTCCTGATGTTGCATGTACTTCTGTTCCTGATGTTACATTGGCCTTGTAATTATTACGTTTTACTTTAAATGCGAACATTTTAGGTTAGGCTTTACTGTGACTGTTATTGACATTAAATGAAACAACAAGTAACTGTTACCAGTCACCGTTTTATTTATTTCCACGACGCGTTTCAAAGGTTTAAACCTCCATCATCGGGTGGATTTACATTAGTTAGTATGACATTTGTGTGTGTGTGTTGTGTTACGATTTTTAGAGGAACTTGTGGCACTGCCTGTTGGAGAAACAAAACTAGGCAGTGCCACAAGTTCCTCTATAAATCGTAACACAACACACACACACACATGTCATACTAACTAATGTAAATCCACCCGATGATGGAGGTTTAAACCTTTGAAACGGGTCGTGGAAAACGGTGACTGGTAACAGTAAACTTGTTGTTTCATTTAACATTACGTTTTACATCTTCTAATTTGTCTTTCGTGAAAATTATGAAGACATTTGCATGGAATTACTACACGCCTTCAGTGGACCAAACAATACGGAAGCTGGAGAGTAACTGACAGGAGGTGTGTAGTGTGTTGCGACCAGTTGTAATTTTCCGTCTTTTAAGATGATACAAGACGTCGAGTGCATCTACGGTCCAGTGTGGTGTTTAACCTGCATTGTGTAGAAGGTGTAATACAGGTCTGGGGGCGGGGGGGTGGGGGGTGTTTTCCGTGTCAATAGGTGGGTCCAATCACTCAGTTACCGGGAATATGGAGCAGGACGTTTATTTCAATATTATCCGTAATCCAAGAGTACTCCTTTCTTCTGCATCTTTTTGATAAGATATGCTGTGGACACTCCCGCCTTCCAAAATGCCAAAAGCCAAGTTTACAGTGCTGCACGCAAACGTTACTGGTTTGAGCAACACTCATGCGCTCTCTCCCACTGCGACAGGCTCGCTAAATCAGCCGATCTCAACCTCATCGAAAATGTATAGGTCTAAATGCAACAGCGTATGACACGTAGCAGTCAACATTCCTGGAATACGATACTTATACAGTATCTAAGGGTCAGTGAGGGGCTTTAGCAAAATACAGCTTACTGTAAGAAACTTGTGATTGTTTAGTTAATCAAATCTCCTACAAACCATTTGAACGATTCGTTTATCGAAATGATGAGAAACGAATCAGTTTACAGGATATGTACGAGGGCAGTTCAATAAGTAATGCAACACATTTTTTTTCTCGGCCAATTTTGGTTGAAAAAACCGGAAATTTCTTGTGGAATATTTTCAAACATTCCCGCTTCGTCTCGTATAGTTTCATTGACTTCCGACAGGTGGCAGCGCTGTACGGAGCTGTTAAAATGGCGTCTGTAACGGATGTGCGTTGCAAACAACGGGCAGTGATCGAGTTTCTTTTGGCGGAAAACCAGGGCATCTCAGATATTCATAGGCGCTTGCAGAATGTCTACGGTGATCTGGCAGTGGACAAAAGCACGGTGAGTCGTTGGGCAAAGCGTGTGTCATCATCGCCGCAAGGTCAAGCAAGACTGTCTGATCTCCCGCGTGCGGGCCGGCCGTGCACAGCTGCGACTCCTGCAATGGCGGAGCGTGCGAACACACTCGTTCGAGATGATCGACGGATCACCATCAAAAAACTCAGTGCTCAACTTGACATCTCTGTTGGTAGTGCTGTCACAATTGTTCACCAGTTGGGATATTCAAAGGTTTGTTCCCGCTGGGTCCCTCGTTGTCTAACCGAACACCATAAAGAGCAAAGGAGAACCATCTGTGCAGAATTGCTTGCTCGTCAAGTGGCTGAGGGTGACAATTTCTTGTCAAAGATTGTTACAGGTGATGAAACATGGGTTAATCACTTCGAACCTGAAACAAAACGGCAATCAATGGAGTGGCGCCACACCCACTCCCCTACCAAGAAAAAGTTTAAAGCCATACCCTCAGCCGGTAAAGTCATGGTTACAGTCTTCTGGGACGCTGAAGGGGTTATTCTGTTCGATGTCCTTCCCCATGGTTAAACGATCAACTCTGAAGTGTATTGTGCTACTCTTCGGAAATTGAAGAAACGACTTCAGCGTGTTCGTAGGCACAAAAACCTGAACGAACTTCTCCTTCTTCATGACAACGCAAGACCTCACACAAGTCTTCGCACCCGAGAGGAGGTCACAAAACTTCAGTGGACTGTTCTTCCTCATGCACCCTACAGCCCCGATCTCGCACCGTCGGATTTCCATATGTTTGGCCCAATGAAGGACGCAATCCGTGGGAGGCACTACGCGGATGATGAAGAAGTTATTGATGCAGTACGACGTTGGCTCCGACATCGACCAGTGGAATGGTACCGTGCAAGCATACAGGCCCTCATTTCAAGGTGGCGTAAGGCCGTAGCATTGAATGGAGATTACGTTGAAAAATAGTGTTGTGTAGCTAAAAGATTGGGGTATAACCTGGTGTATTTCAATGCTGAATAAAACAACCCCTGTTTCAGAAAAAAAATGTGTTGCATTACTTATTGAACTGCCCTCGTATAATGATTCGTTTCAGTGGATGGCTAAATGCTGGCCACCAAGCTTTTAAATGGCAGAGTGGCCTAAATTTAACATTAATATCATATTTTTTTAGTCCTGCTCATGCAACTACACTTAAAACTAGTTTTTTCAAATATTTTGCCGTCTACCAGTTTTAAAAGAAATTCATCTGTGGATTAGAAACAGTTACACAGAAAAAAAACTGGCCAGGTGTGAGTGAGACTCGCGCTCTGAGGGTTTCGTACAACTTAATTATGTATATGAACAGTTCATCCATCCCAGGAATCGAGAATGTCGATGATTTTTGCCTACTATTGACATTGATACACGTTAGATATCAGTCACAGGAATTTCAAAACTTACGAGAGTATTTTAAGTTTGAAATCGGAAAAAGATGAGACAAGAGATATATTTTTTTCGTGTGATATAGTTACAAATTAATGATCCTCGAATTATTTCGCTTTGTTTGTTCCGTGAAACATTTATTCTTGTCAAATTTCATGATTCTACGTCAACGGGGGATATCCTACGGTTTTTCACGAGTGAGTTTGCGAGTGTCGAAATTCTTATCTTTTGACTGCATTGGGCTATAAGCTTACATTTTCTACGTCGTCAACAGATACCAGTGTGTCACATAAGTTCCAACTGGTTTCGTGCAACCGTTCCCGAGAAAAAGGGTTTTCAACAGCAGGAGAGTCAGACAGACAGACGGACAACGAAGTGATTCTAACGGTTCAGTTTTTACCGATTGAGGCACAGAACCCTAAAAATAGGCTGGGGTTAGATTTATAACTTACTCTGCTACGTGTCAGACATTTTATGTTGGTGCGGAAGTGATCAAGAATTTTTGATGGTGCTATTGAACTCCTTTCCGAGGCCCTGGCAGCTTTAATAATGAACAGTAAAGGTCATTTGTTTGTTCCTGTTGTAGTTATTGACACCACCAACCTCCTCAGATAATAAAGGATTATTCATGATGAATGTTTCATTAGGATGTACAGCAAAAAACGTGGATCGTTCTACTCTGTCTAATGACTCCTGTTAATTTGATACATCAGTTGTTGTCATGACTCTATTTGTTGTACAGAAGTAAATGTAGCGTGTTTTCTCCATTTTTCAGAGAATCACTCAACATTTCATTAGAACACTAAAGGGGACAAAATATTACGTCACTACTAAACCTTCGTAAATTTTAGTGTAAAATATTATAAAACAAGTCATAGTACGTTATGAATAGTTAATTACAATTACTACAGCTCCATTGGTACAGTACAAACAAAATAATTAGAAAATGTCGCGTTTTATTGTCTGTAAAGAGAATTGTACTGCTGAGAATGTTATCGAAAGAAAAATCATAGTTTATGCAATGTAATAGTTACAAGTTATTATATTAAAAATAGACTCCAAGAGTAGTTTACACACAAAATGAGTGGAGTGTCCTCTGCTTTGTTCCACGGTCACCCAGTGATTCGTCATCCGATTCCTCATTTGCTGGTTAAGAGTCTGGGTCTATATCATTGTCATCAGTACACACAACCTTACCTTCCTGAAGAAAATCTGCTTCTTTGCTAATTCTGTATTGTCTGTACCTTTATCAGCTTCTTGATGCAAATCAGCAAGTCTGTTAGTGTCAAACTCAAGCTCAGCACAAACCATAACTTGCTAATTTCAGTAGCAAAACACGAGATTAACACTGAGGAGTGCCAAGGTGATACAAGCTAACACTTTTCTAACTGTGACTCCGTGATGTTTCACATACGATGTCACATTGAGATAAAGTCTAAGTAATATAACAAGTATGCCGTCTATTAGAAAACAGGCACACCATTAACAAACATTCGTAATATTTACGACAAGGGCACCAAACGAAACCTCTAGAGCAGTGGTTCTCAAACTTTTTGCGCTTCGGGCGCACTTAAAAGGACGCAAATAATTGTGGGCGCACTATATGCACATTTCCGTGGGATATTTTGCAACAGCACTACACGAAAAGAAACACTGTGATAAAATACCAATTAAGTCATTTTATTTTGAATTTCGCGTCCAGGCTAAAGAAAATACAACTTACATCAATAAAAAACATGCATTGTCACAATGTGAATAAGTAATTTTTGTATAAGAAATGTGAGAGATTCATGAAACACGAGTGTCACCCAAATGCGACGTCCGAGCGCCATGTTGCCTCCTACACTGCAAGAAGAAAGGCAAGACAAGCTATTAAGTGAAGATTCCTAATACTGTCGACCCTACAAGGACAATAAGCCACCTTATTTGCTTAACTAGACTGAACTATTCGACAAAACTTAAGGACTCGTTCCGTGTTATACCAGTCGTAAAATGGATAAAACTGAGGACGTTTATGTTCTTTTACATTTGGCAATACGTCTTTCTAAAATATTACAAGGCGCACCCATAATTAACGGGAACTACACTACTGGCCATTAAAATTGCTACACCACGAAGATGACGTGCTACAGACGCTAATTTTAACCGACAGGAAGAAGATGCTGTGATATGCAAATGATTAGCTTTTCAGAGCATTCAAACAAGGTTGGCGTTGGTGGCGACACCTACAACGTGCTGACATGAGGAAAGTTTCCAACCGATTTCTCATACACAAACAGCAGTTGACCGGCGTTGCCTGGTGAAACGTTGTTGTAATGACTCATGTAAGGCGGAGAAATGCGTACCATCACGTTTCCGACTTTCATAAACGTCGGATTGTAGCCTGTCGCGATTGCTGTTTATCGTATCGCGACATTGCTGCTCGCGTTGGTCGATATCCAATGACTATTAGCGGAATATAAAATCGGTGGGTTCAGGAGGGTAATATGGAACGCCGTACTGGATCCCAACGGCCTCGTATCACTAGCAGTCGAGATGACAGGCATCTTATCCGCATGGCTGTAACGGATGGTGCAGCCACGTCTCGAACCCTGAGTCAAGACAACAACCATCTGCACGAACAGTTCGACGACATTTGCTGCAGCATGGACTATCAATTCGGAGACCATGGCTGCGGTTACCCTAGACGCTGCATCACAGCCAGGAGCGCCTGCGATGGTGTTCTCAACGACGAACCTGGGTGCACGAATGGCAAAACGTCATTTTTTCGGATGAATCCAGGTTCTGTTTACAGCATCATGATGCTCACATCCGTGTTTGACGACATCGCAGTGAACACACATTGGAAGCGTGTATTCGTCATCGCCATACTGGCGTATCACCCGGCGTGATGGTATGGGGTGCCACTGGTTACACTGCCACTCTTGTTCGCACTGACGGCACTATGAACAGTGGACGTTACATTTCAGATGTGTTACGACCCGTGGCTCTACCCTTCATCCGATCTCTGCGAAACCCTGCCGGTCGGGGTGGCTGAGCGGTTGTAGGCGCTACAGTCTAGAACAGCGCGACCGCTACGGTCGCAGGTTCGAATGCTGCCTCGGGCATGGTTGTGTGTAATGTCCTTAGGTCAGTTAGATTTAAGTAGTTCTAAGTTCTAGGGGACTGACGACCTCAGAAGTTAAGTCCCATAGTGGTCAGAACCATTTGAACCATTTTTTTGCGAAACCCTACATTTCAGCAGGATAATTCACGACCTCATGTTGCAGGTCCTTTACGGGCCATTCTGGATACTGAAAATGTTCGACTGCTGCCCTGACCAGCACATTCTCCAGATCTCTCACCGACTGAAAACGTCTGGTCAATGGTGGCCGAGCAACTGGCTCGTCACAATACGTCAGTCACCACTCTTGATGAACTGTGGTATCGTGTTGAAGCTGCATGGGCAGCTGTACCTGTACACGGCATCCAATCTCTGTTTGACTCAATGCCCAGGCGTATGAAGGCCGTTATTACGGCCAGAGGTAGTTGTTCTGGGTACTGGTTTCTCAGGATTGCTTGAAAATGTAATCACATGTCAGTTCTAGTATAATATATTTGTCCAATGAATACCCGTTTATCATCTGCATTTCGTCTTTAATGGCCAGTAGTGTACGAAGAGGTAGCAACTGCAGCCGTAAATTGCACGAGTGTTTTGTAATGTAGGGCTAAAGAAGATCATTTACATTTATGTTGCTTTCTGTGTGTTGGGATTTATTATTACACTAGCATCGTCTGCGAACAGAATCAATTGTGCTTCATGAATGTTAAGTGGATGGTCATTCACATTATAGGGAAGAGTAGTCATCCAAGAATTGAACCCGGCGGGACTGCCTTCGTGATTTTTTTTCTCCGTCTCGCTTTGGTTGTCACTGATTTTTTGTCCGGTGTGCGTAGAAGGGCGGGCCGTTGGCGTTGCCTTCTCGGCTGTCAGGTGTGGGCGTACGCGCCGGCTCAGCGCGTGGCAGGCGGCCAGTGTTTACGTCCAGCTGCTGACGTCAGCGGGCTCTTTCCGCCATGACTCGGGATTAGCGCCTCGCGAATTCTGGCATTAGCCGCGCCCGCTGTTACTGTGGTCGCATCTTCTACTGTAGCGGGCCGCTGGAGCCACGCCAGAAGAGTTACGGTCGGGCGACGGCGCCTTCCAGGTCCGCGTGTACGCTGCGGTGTGACGTGTCCCCCGGACGCTCACACAAGTTACGTGTTTTGTCAAGTTTTACACAGACTTGCTAATATCAGATGGGCTATAGTTTTTGCCTCGAGAAATGTGTTGTGATGGAACGAGCTTTCACGCGGGCAGGAACAGTAGGTATCTCTACGTAAGTAGAGGACAACATGACGTATTCATCAGAAACACGGTAAATAGTTCAGAGCCGATGAGCAACTCAACATACCGTAGAATTTACGAGGCTTGTTTTTAGTAAGGTCCGTTTGAACATAAGTACTCAAGGAAAGGTTATTTCAAAAAAGTAAATTTACTTTCAGAAAGTGCATACTTCACTCATTTTTCGACATATTTGCCAAGTTCGTTCAAACGCGTATCATACCTCTCAACCAATTTTAAAATACCCTCTTCATAAAAACTTGCCGCCTACTACGATAACCAAGATATCGCTGCCGTTTTCACGTTGTCGTCGTCATCATTGTAATGGTTGCCACTGAGGTGTTATTTGAGGTGGAGGAACATATGGTAATCGCTCGGCACAAGATGAGGACTGTAGGGTGCGTAGTCTAAAGCTTACCTGCCAAAACTGTCCAATAAATCGCGGGTCTCACCTGTCATGGAGAAGGACAATTCCCTTTGTCAGCATGCCGCGTATTTTGTTTTGAATCGCTCCGCTTAGCTTTCTCAGGGTTTGGCAGTAGGCTCCTGCATTGACGCGTGAAGTCGACCAACAAAACACCATGCCTATCCCTAAACAGCGACGCCATGATTTTGCGCTGGGACAGTGTCTGTTTGGCCTCCAACTTTACAGGCGGAGAGAGAGAGAGAGAGAGAGAGAGAGAGAGAGAGAGAGAGAGAGAGAGTGTGTGTGTCCATTCCATTCTCTGTTGCTTCGATTCGAGCATGGTAAGTGAAACCCATGTTTCGTCTCGAGTTACGATCTGACTCAAGAAGCCGTCACCTTCTTCGTGATAACGAGTCAAGAACTTTATCACACACTCAAATCTTTGGTTTTTGTGGGCCTCTGTTAGGAATGTTGGGACCCAGCGGGAGCACAATTTCCTAAACTTTAGGTGTTCAGAAGCAATGTTGTAAAGCACCGATCTCGACACGTCAGGAAATTCGTTTGAGAGACCTGTTATTGTGAAGCGCCTGTTCTCAAGAATCCTCGCTTCAACTGAAGCCACCAAATCGTCTGTAATCAAAGAAGGGCGACGGGAGCGGTCCTCATCATGGACGTTGTCACGGCCATCTTTGAATTCTCGTATCCACTTACGCACTTTGCTTTCACTCAAAACAGTATCACCGTACACTTCGCAAATCTGTCCATGAATTTGTGCAGTCGACAGGTTCCTTGCTGACGAAAACCGTATCACTGAGCGAACCTTACACGCGGCGGGCGAGATGACAGTCTTCAACATTTTGAAAGCACAGAATAGATCATTACAGGTTAGCTACAGAGCTGAAACTGAGCATAGTTGTTCCCGAGGCATGCCGGTACACGACGCTCGCGCTCGTTGCGGTATGCGGTCGAACTACTTGTGTCTACAACAAAACGGACCTTATTTAAATACACGCCTCATAGTCGTCTGCATCTACATTTACATCTACTTACACCGATGAGCCAAAACGTTGGGATGTTGCGCGAGATGCAGAGCTGTTGCTGGCACTTAACGCGGTAAGGAAAGTACGAGGGGCAGTATATCAATAACGTAACACATTTTTTTCTGAGAGCAGGTTTGTTTAGTTTGGGATTCCAATACACCATATTATTCCCCACTCTTTGACCACAAAGTCCTATTTCCAGCATAACCTCCGTTCAAAGCGAAGACCCTACACCTGCTTACTGCGAAGACCTGTATGTGTCATTGATACCGCTCTATTGGTCGGCTTTGGAGCCAACATCTCGCTGCATCAGTAACATCCCCATCATCCATGTACTGCTTCCTGCGGAGTGCATCCTTCGTTGGGCCAAACAGATGGAAGCCGGAAGATGCGAGGTCAGGGATGTAGGGTGGATGAGGAAGAACACTCCATTGAAATTCTGCGAGCCCCTTTCGTTTGCGCAGACTTGTGTGAGGCCTTGAGAAGAAGAAGTTGGTTTGCATTTTTGTGGCCACGAACACACTGACGTTGTTCCTTCAATTTCCTAGGGTAGCACAAAACACTCGAGAATTGGTGGTTGTACCATGAGGAAACACATCGAGCAGAATAGTCTCTTTAGAGTCCCAGAAGACCATCGCCATCACATTACCGGTTGAAGGTGTGGCTTTGAACTTTTTCTTCGAAGGCCAGGTGGTGTGGCGCCACTCCATGGAATGCCGTTTTGTTTTCGGTTCGGAGTGAAGAAGCCATGTTTTGTGGCCTGTGACGATGTCCGACAAAGAATTGTCACTATCAGCCTCGTAAGGCGCAAGTAATTTCGCGTAGATGGTCCACATTGCTCTTTTATAGTTTTCCGTTAGGCGGCGAGGGAACCCAACAGTGACAGACCTTCGAGTTCCCCAACTGGTAGACGAGTGTGTCAGTATTACCAGCACAGGCTTCCAATTCTAAAAGCGAGTTGTTTAATTGTGATCCGTCGATCACCTCGAATGAGAGTGTCCGCACGTTCCAATATGCGGGAATCGCAGTTGGGTACGGCCGGCCGTTACGCGAGCATGGGCAAGCTTTGCGCGACCTTGCTGCGGTAGTGACAGACACCTCACCCGACGACTCACGGTGGTTTTGTTCACTGCCAGGTCTCCGTAGGCAATCAGCAAGCCCTTATGAATCTCAACGATGCTCTGGTTCTCCACCGAAAGAAAGTCAGATCTGTGCCTAGAACGCACCTACGTTACAGATGCCGTTTCGAAGACTACGTGTAGCACAGCCACCTATCGGAAGTTCTTGAAGCTATAGGGGCTGAAGCGGGAATATTACACAGTGTCCCACAACAAATTCCGTATTTTTTCAACCGAAATCGGCCGAGAAAAAAATAAGTTGCATTACGTATTGAGCGCCCCTCGAATCTAAGCGGAACACGGACGAACAGGGAATCAGACTAGCGACGATGTGGGCCACAGATGCGGAAATCTACTGCCATAAGCGACTCTGACAAAGGGTAGGTTTTTAGGTCCGGCGCCTGGGAACGAGCATCGCGGAAACAGTGTAGCTAGTGAGCAGTTCGCATGTTACTGTCGCGCTTGTAGAAAGTGGCTGAAGCACACTGAAACCGCGAGAAGGTGAAAAGTTTCGGAACATGGAGGTTGGAGGGTTGCCTGCTCCGTAAAGCGAGAAAGGCGCCGATCTGTGGTGAATCTGAGTAGAATGCTGGTGTAGGCGCAAGTGCTTCGGAGCAGACTGCTCAGTGCACTTCGTTAAATTTGACGATCCGAAGAAGACGACCCCTACGTGTTTCTCTTGACCTAAGGAAATTATCTATTACGGTTGGAGTTCGCAGAGATTACACCGTGGATCAGTGGAAAGGTGTCGGCTAGTCGGATGAACGACATTTCGTGCTGCACCAGATCGATAGTGTTATCCAGATAGGCCGTCTTCCACAACAATAGCTGCTCGAAAGATGCTCTGCAGCACAATCTTAGGAGAGTAGGGGCAGTATTATGCTGTGGGGGACTTTCACTGAAGTGTAAATGGGACCTGCGGTAGTAATCGAAGGCACTATACAGCTTTGGAATACGGAAACATTATTGCTGACCACTTGCGTCCCTTTATACTTGGTGTGTCCCCCAATGGTGGCAGCATATTTCAGCAGGCTAACTGCATGTTTCACAAGGCCAGAATCGTGCTACAGTGGTTCGAGGAGCGTGATAGTGAACTTAGGTTGATGTGTTGGCCACCAAATTTGCCTGATCTGAAACCGATGATAAACATTTGGGACTCTATCGCCGCCAGTTCAGCTCCCACAAAGCACCGCTCCGTAATTTACGGGAACTGCTTGACCTGTAATGTACAAAACTAGTGCTGCGTACTTCCCGAAACCTATGAATATGTCGAAACCATACCTCGTAGATTCGCTGAAGTGTTGCGCTCCATGGTCGACCAACACGCTCTGTTATACGCTAGGCGCAAATTGAGACGCTTATAGCGCTTGTGGTGACGGGTTCAAATGGGACCGCGCAAATTGGGACGTGACGCGACTGGGACGCGACACGCGCCAGCGCTAGGTCGCACGACGTTCTGGTTGTCGCACAGTTTCGGGGAGGGGTGAGGTGGAGAGCGTGAAGGCAGTCCTGCATATGCTCACTTCGGCATAGCGCATATCGGCAGTGGAAGTACTGCTCATCCGAAAAATACGGCCGTACTGTATAGTGAATTTTATTATCACTGAGTAGTGCTTCGTTTTTCGCCTTTTAAGCGCTCCTGCACTTTTCGTTAGGACATAATAGTTTTCAGTTACATGTATCTGTACAGTTCTTTTCTTTTGTTTATTGCTACGCGGTTTGAGCCGCCTTGTCACGGCCCGCGCGGCTCCCACCGTCGGAGGTTCGAGTCCTCCCTCGGGCAAGGGTGTGTGTGTTGTACCTAATTAAGTTAGATTGAGTAGTGCGTAAGCTTAGGGTCCGATGACCTCAGCAGTTTGGTCCCATAAGACCTTCCTACACATTTCCAAAATTTTTGTTTACTCTTTTGTCTAAAACAATGCACAGATCAGTAACTGCTGAACCATTAGCCACTGGAATTACATCTTCTGCCTATACACTGTTTTCAGATGGTAAGAAGGGAGTGAGACAGGGTTGTAGCCTCTCCCCGATGTTATTCAATCTGTATATTGAGCAAGCAGTAAAGGAAACAAAAGAAAAATTCGGACTAGGTGTTAAAATCCATGGAGAAGAAATAAAAACTTCGAAGTTCGCCGATGACATTGTAATTCTGTCAGAGACAGCAAAGGACTTGGAAGAGCAGTTGAACGGAATAGACAATGTCTTGAAAGGAGGATATAAGATGAACATCAACAAAAGCAAAACGAGGATAATGCAATGTAGTCGAATTAAGTAGGGTGATGCTGAGGGAATTAGATTAGGAAATGAGACACTTATAGGAGTAGAGTTTTGCTATTTGGTGAGCAAATTAACTGATGATGGTCGAAGTAGAGAAGATATAAAATGTAGACTGGCAATGGCTAGGAAAGCGTTTCCGAAGAAGAGAAATTTGTTAACATCGAGTATAGATTTAAGTGTCAGGAAGTCGTTTCTGAAAGTATTTGTATGGAGTGTAACCATGTATGGATGTGAAACATGGACGATAAATAGTTTGGACATGAAGAGAATAGAAGCTTTCGAAATGTTGTGTTACAGAAGAATGCTGAAGATTAGATGGGAAGATCACAAACTAATGAGGAGGTATTGAATAGAATTGGGGAGAAGAGGAGTTTGTGACACAACTTGACTAGAAGAAGGGATCAGTTGGTAGGGCATGTTCTGAGGCATTAAGGGATCACCAATGTAAAATTGGAGGGCGGCGTGGAGGGTAAAAATCGTAGAGGCAGACCAAGAGATGAATACACTAAGCAGATACAGAAGAATGTAAGTTGCAGTAGGTACTGGGAGATGAAGAAGCTTGCACAGGATAGAGTAGCATGGAGAGCTTGATCAACCAGTCTCAGGGGTGAAGAGCACGACGACAACAACAACAACAACAACAACAACAACAAGGGACAGACGATTCATCGTTGAGGGTAGTACATAAGGAAGTAAGGAATATTTTAAAAGCACATGATTTAAAAGCAAGGCAGGAAAGTAAAACAATGTTATCTACTTGGTGCCTGTTATGCTGACGTATCTTTACGATCTTTTGCAAAAAGTCAAAAAGGCCCAATTTCCACAGATAGGACCCTTTTGTGCTTCTGGTAAAAAGCGTCCAAGATATGAAGTACGTGAGTTTCACTATCGTTACTTGGATATGGATGTAATACGAGAGCCGGCCGTGCGGTTCTAGGCGCTACAGTCTGTAACCGCGCGACCACTATGGTCGCAGGTTCGATTCCTGCCTCGTGCATGGATGTATGTGGTGTCCTTAGGTTAGTTAGGTTTAAGTAGTTCTAAGTTCTAGGGAACTGATGACCTTAGATGTTAAGTCCCATAGTGCTCAGAGCCATTTTTTTGTAATACGAGACATTATACTATGTACATGTGGAAATCAGATTTCCACTGTAAGCTAGAAACAGTCTAAAGAGCCTCGCAAATAACAATCTTTTAATTGGCTCGCCGTGACGAGAAAAAGCATTTCGTTAGTTGCATACACATGATTAGCATTAATAAACCAATTATACAACGGGCTACAAAAATGAGAAAAATGGTCGGCATTGTTACGAAAGTATGAGTACCTTGAAAGAATGCGGTATTAGATATATTTGATTTGTTGAAATGTATTGCTGACAAAGGCAGAACTACTTTCATGACAATGCTTTTCGAACGACGTGAACTTCCGCTCACAAGGCACGCATTCCTGTCGCGCGCGTTATTCTCAGCTGCTGACAATACGCTGACCTTTGTGTTGTACTACAGATCAATTGTTTATTGTTCTCAGTAGCAACTATTTTATTCGCACATTACGCATTGTCAGTTTGGCAAGCCGTAGGTGAGTAATGAGCATCTGGCATGTGCCTATCATTCTGCCTGAAGGAAACGCTGGTCATTATTTTAATACTGCTCAGATCAAGAGAAGGAATTCCGGTCGTTCAGTGTTAAAAACACGATTTGTTACTGGGATTCAACCAGAATTGCTACAGAATTGGCAATTGATTTTTGTGTGATTTCTTAACCTCTTCTCATTCGAAGAAGCATCACCATTTATGAGTAACGACCACATTTCTCTTGTTGACAGGTTTAGTTCCACTGCCTTTGCCAAAATACAGAGTAATTTGCACAAACTCATCCCACAGCAGCTATTGCGACAGAATTCTGTAACAGAGAGCCTCATTAAACAAGTAATTGGCAATCAGGGAGCTCAGTTGCTTACGAAAAACGTCGTAGTGTTGGTTTGCATTGACATAAGAGAAGATATTTAATGTTTATTTTCATACTAGAAAACTCTTGTTTCACTGGCTGTCGATTACTTTTAAAAAATTACAGTTACTTGAATGAAAAAAAATAAAGAAGGAAGTATAAATACTGATATATCACCTTAGATAAGAAAGTTCCTTGTGTTTACGAATTGGCAAAATACTCTCCTCCTAGTGTGCTGTCATTCCCCAAACTCTCGTGTCGCTGTCTCGAACGGTTTAGGAGCTAAGAGGGATGTTGTGAATATTTCATCGCGGGCGTGAGATCCGGAGTGAGTGCACAACATAGGATCCATTTTCTCAAGGTCGGAGGCAGATAGAGACATCCTCCCTAAAGAAAAATTCAACACGTTATCTAAATATCATACGCAGCAACATATGGTGTAATACGCACCAAACGCAAAATCATAGCGACCCCTATTTTTCATTGCAAACTTTTCGAATTTTGCGTATCGTCTTACTAAAATGTCTATACCACAATAAGTATCACCATTAGCGAGATGATGGGCGCTTCGCCAAGAAGCTGACATATAATGCTACAAGCAATGTAAAAATGAAATACACTCCTGGAAATTGAAATAAGAACACCGTGAATTCATTGTCCCAGGAAGGGGAAACTTTATTGACACATTCCTGGGGTCAGATACATCACATGATCACACTGACAGAACCACAGGCACATAGACACAGGCAACAGAGCATGCACAGTGTCGGCACTAGTACAGTGTATATCCACCTTTCGCAGCAATGCAGGCTGCTATTCTCCCATGGAGACGATCGTAGAGATGCTGGATGTAGTCCTGTGGAACGGCTTGCCATGCCATTTCCACCTGGCGCCTCAGTTGGACCAGCGTTCGTGCTGGACGTGCTGGACGTGCAGACCGCGTGAGACGACGCTTCATCCAGTCCCAAACATGCTCAATGGGGGACAGATCCGGAGATCTTGCTGGCCAGGGTAGTTGACTTACACCTTCTAGAGCACGTTGGGTGGCACGGGATACATGCGGACGTGCATTGTCCTGTTGGAACAGCAAGTTCCCTTGCCGGTCTAGGAATGGTAGAACGATGGGTTCGATGACGGTTTGGATGTACCGTGCACTATTCAGTGTCCCCTCGACGATCACCAGTGGTGTACGGCCAGTGTAGGAGATCGCTCCCCACACCATGATGCCGGGTGTTGGCCCTGTGTGCCTCGGTCGTATGCAGTCCTGATTGTGGCGCTCACCTGCACGGCGCCAAACACGCATACGACCATCATTGGCACCAAGGCAGAAGCGACTCTCATCGCTGAAGACGACACGTCTCCATTCGTCCCTCCATTCACGCCTGTCGCGACACCACTGGAGGCGGGCTGCACGATGTTGGGGCGTGAGCGGAAGACGGCCTAACGGTGTGCGGGACCGTAGCCCAGCTTCATGGAGACGGTTGCGAATGGTCCTCGCCGATACCCCAGGAGCAACAGTGTCCCTAATTTGCTGGGAAGTGGCGGTGCGGTCCCCTACGGCACTGCGTAGGATCCTACGGTCTTGGCGTGCATCCGTGCGTCGCTGCAATCCGGTCCCAGGTCGACGGGCACGTGCACCTTCCGCCGACCACTGGCGACAACATCGATGTACTGTGGAGACCTCACGCCCCACGTGTTGAGCAATTCGGCGGTACGTCCACCCGGCCTCCCGCATGCCCACTATACGCCCTCGCTCAAAGTCCGTCAACTGCACATACGGTTCACGTCCACGCTGTCGCGGCATGCTACCAGTGTTAAAGACTGCGATGGAGCTCCGTATGCCACGGCAAACTGGCTGACACTGACGGCGGCGGTGCACAAATGCTGCGCAGCTAGCGCCATTCGACGGCCAACACCGCGGTTCCTGGTGTGTCCGCTGTGCCGTGCGTGTGATTATTGCTTGTACAGCCCTCTCGCAGTGTCCGGAGCAAGTATGGTGGGTCTGACACACCGGTGTCAATGTGTTCTTTTTTCCATTTCCAGGAGTGTATTTTTACTCAATAGATTCTGTAAAATCGTTTTAGAAAGATAACAGTGTGCGCGCGCTTCATTTCTGTCAGCGCAGAACGTGGCCAACCGGCGCGTGCGAAGTATGTGTACGCATCTCAATATGCGTAGGAACCCCGCGACACGCGCGAAACGTGCGCGTCGCGCTGTAGTGTTGTGTCACGTCACACGTGCAATACGCGCCTCAATTTTCGCTTAGCCTTATTGTGATTAAGCAGTGCATAAACTTCACGAACCACTGTGCAGTGAATGGCGGGGGCTGCAACGTACCGATATTATTAATTTTCTTTTCTATTCCATTCGAGTACAGGGCGAGGGAAAAGTGATTGTACGCTTTTGGATGTGCCTTATCATCTCTTATACTCACGATCCCTACGCAACGTATGTTCGCACTTTCGCTGATGATAATTTGGTTTGTGGGGCGCTCAATTGCGCGGTTATCAGCGCCAGTACAAATTCCCAATTTTTACACAGTCCTGACTCGCCACTTTCACGAATGATGATGAAGTGATGCGGACAACACAAAGACCCAGTCCGCAGTTCAGACTAGTGTGGAACACATTCA
The DNA here is from genome assembly GCF_023864345.2 of Schistocerca serialis cubense. Classification (NCBI taxonomy): domain Eukaryota; kingdom Metazoa; phylum Arthropoda; class Insecta; order Orthoptera; family Acrididae; genus Schistocerca; species Schistocerca serialis. The sequence continues at coordinate 168,152,271 of NC_064644.1, read as the reverse complement.
AAGACTGTGAAGACGGGTTAGACGTATGCTGTCCCTTTACTCTCAAATATTCATCTCCTTTTACTTTTTAAAATTATTTAATTATTTCTTCTATTATCTGAGATCATAATCCCTGAATTTAATTTTTTGCTCTCTTATTTTTAATGCTTTAGGGCCTCGAATAAAGTTGATAAATAAAATTCTTAGTGAAGATATTTCTGCTGTTACGTGAGTAGATGCCACAGCCTATTGCGAAAACACTCATTAAACAATTGAAAATTGGCTTTAAACTATGTTTTCTCATTCATTAATATGCTGAAAATTATAATCTGCAACTTACTTTACGTGGAACTGCGCACGTCTCTCACAATTTAATGATGTATGAATCTGCCGTATAAAGGCGTATTGTTGTGCGCCAGCGATGTTATTTCTCCAAGCTGCAGTCTTAAGTAAAATATGAAAATGCTTAAATATTTGACAAGGAGGGTCTCGTTATTACATAAATAACCAGGAAAGTAATGATTAATACATATATTATTTTTATTTCTCCTAGTACAGAACTGTATATAACAGCGTAAGTAATAAGCGTCTACTTTCGGCTACATCTAGAGAAGAAGTTCTTTAATGTCTGATCTTGTTCATCGTTTCACGAAGACTACCTCGGAGTTACACAAAGTATTACTCGCAGAAATTGCAGCACATTGTCTATTCTTTGGCTAGATAACTGAAATACTTTTAGAGTTATTCTCACATAAACAGCGTTTATCGCATTTTCTTCGTGACACGTATTAAAAATAATGATCAGATATCATACTTAATGTTCTTGACTGTGACGCGTTTAACATTTTACATTATTTAATATGTCTATCCATACGGGGACGCTACGGTACAGGCGATGTGCGACCTCTCGCAGGAAGTTGCAAGCCGATAAATTCCAGAAAGGAGGCCAAGTCCGTCGTAAGCAATATACGAATAATTACAGTTGTATCTTAATGGAAAAGCAAGTCCACAGCGAGGTAATCAACACTGTATCACAGTGGGCGTAAAGGAGTACTTCATACTCGGTATGTGAACAGGTCGCTCGGGGCCGGTGCGCGAGGCCATAGGGTTCACCCAATTTAGTCTCTCCTAGTGCTGCCACGCGGTACATTATGCGTGTTCTGCTAATCGATTCCATTTACGTATCGCTGCTCGCTGGTGGGGTACCCTCGCCGCTGCTTTTGGGAGATAAATTATGACGACTGAAACTACTTTTCCATCATGTCTACGTGCAGTGTATTTAACACTGTGTGTGTATGTGTGTGTTTATTTGTTTCAATAGACTTGCATCAGACAGCTAAGTAAGTGACAGTGTTCCAGATAAGTGTGTTCCAGCAGTTCCGTCTTTGATTTGCAGGGAGTGGTGTACCAACTCGACGTCGCCCTAGAAAGCGTCGACACGCAACGAAGCGGCCTAGTCTTCATCTACGACATGTCGGACTCGAAGTATTCCAACTTCGACTACGACCTCAGCCAGAAAATACTTACATTGCTCAAGGTAGGAGGCAGCAGAAGCGAGCTGTACTAAGCGTTGCCCGCGTACGCGAATACTTACTACTGTCGCAAGCTGAAAGGATGTTACCGAAGCGATCACTGTTGGCACGAACAGTACTTACACTCTAATTTCAGACATTAAAATCTTAGTTTCTGAGAAGAACATCATACGCTAAGGACGAAGAACCCAATATTGACCTAAGGATAGACTACTCTTGTAGTACTAAAGTGTGTGCGATGGTGGATGATGCAGTGTCTTGCTGGTCTGCAGCGGGCTGTTGCAGCGTATCAAACACTTTCGGACATGTCCGAAAGAACAGGTACCGTCATCATATATATGTATCAAACACTTTTACGTAATCTACCATTGTGTTCCTTTGTCGTCCCCGTGTGAAGAATACTATCTCTCTTGAGGTTATTTGGTAATTATTCAGATCATTAACATTTTTTTCGAGATCCCATGATCATGAATATTCTAAGCTACAAACCCTATGGGGATTCCATACAACATGCGTTTTATATTTTTGGGTTCGATTCCTTACGTAGAAGTAAAGAATCACTAGAATCACTGGCTGTCTTCAAGCTTTGTAATTCTTTTACCAGATAGCCAATAAATGAAACAATTGGAAATCTTTTCATAGTACTGCAGGTGTGTGGCCGACCTTTGTGGCCGAGCTGTTCTAGGCGCTTCAGTCTGGAATCGCGCGACCGCTACGGTCGCAGGTTCGAATCCTGCCTCGGGCATGGATGTGTGTATGATGTCCTTAGGTTAGTTAGGTTTAAGTAGTTCTAAGTTCAAGGGGGCTGATGAACTCAGATATTAAGTCCCATAGTGCTCAGAGCCATTGTTGCACGTGTGTGTGTATATTTATCATGTCGAAATAAAAACGTAGTAATACGGACATGTATAAAAATTGCAAAGTGGCTGAAATCAGTGTGATCAGTATAAGATGTTGATTACACAAACACTCTGCCAGCTTTCCAACAAACACCGGTGGTAAAAATGGTGTCTGTGCTTCTAACTGCTTACCTTAACTGAGGCAGATGCTTTTACGGTCCTGTCTCGTGACGTAATTGCCCAAGCGTCATGCGAGCTGTAGGTAAGAATGGCAACGTGATGCGTAGATCAGTGAACATGTAATATAGTGTTAATTTACGTTCCAGGCCAATGGTTCAATGATTCATAAAATAAGAGGGAGTGCTTCGTGGATGGTTGATTCTTTGGCCATGTTAATCATGGTTATTTACGATTTGTACAGAAACCAGATGGCAGTTATAAGAGTCGAGGGGTATGAAAGGGAATCAGTGGTTGGGAAGGGAGTGAGACAGGGTTGTAGCCTATCCCCGATGTTATTCAATCTGTATATTGAGCAAGCAGTAAAGGAAGTAAAAGAAAAAAATCGCAGTAGGAATTAAAACCCATGGAGAAGAAATAAAAACTTCGAGGTTCGCCGATGACATTGTAATTCTGTTAGAAACAGCAAAGGACCTTAAAGAGCAGCTGAACGTAATGGACAGTGAGTTGAAAGGAGGATATAAGATGAACATCAACAAAAGCAAAACGAGGATAATGGAATGTAGTCGAAATATATCGGGTGATGCTGAGGAAATTAGATTAGGAAATGAGACGCTTAAAGTAGTAAATTAGTTTTGCTATTTGGGGAGCAGAATAAGTGATGATGGTCGAAGTAGAGAGGATATAAAATGTAGACTGGCAATGGTAAGGAAAGCGTTTCTGAAGAAGAGAAATTTGTTAACATCGAGTATAGATTTAAGTGTCAGGAAGTCGTTTCTGAAAGTATTTGTATGGAGTGTAGCCATGCATGGAAGTGAAACGTGGACGATAAATAGTTTAGGCAAGAAGAGAAAAGAAGCTTTAGAAATGTGGTGCTACAGAAGAATGCTGAAGATTAGATGGGTAGATCACATAACTAATGAGGAGGTATTGAATACAATTGGGGAGAAGAGAAATTTGTGGCACAACTTAACTAGAAGAAGGGATTGTTTGGTAGGACATATTCTGAGGCATTAAGGGATCACTAATTTAGTATTGGAGGGCAGCGTGGAGGGTAAAAATCATAGAGGGAGACCAAGAGATGAATACACTAAACAGATTCAGAAGGATGTAGGCTGCAGTAGGTACTGGGAGATGAAGAAGCTTGTACAGGATAGAGTAGCATGGAGAGCTGCATCAAATCAGTCTCTGGACTGAAGACTGAAGACCACAACAACAATCATGATTATAAGGTACTGGGTAGAATGCTGCAGCGGACTGCAGGTCTGGTGAGTTGTTATCAAGTTATCGAAGTAAAACCTCCAAAAGTGAGTTCGCGGAATTCAGACATCTATGGTTGCAGTTATGCAAGTATTCATTCATCTGAGTGTCGATACAGGGAGTGCTTAGAGGCCTGATGACGTTAATGAGATATCGAACTGTTCGTGAAAATAAAATTACTGCTGAAAACATATGGCTGTTTGGCGATTATTCTTTGGTAAATGGAGGACAGAGATGAACTACGGCTGCAGAGATGTGTGCGCGCGAATAGACAGGTAGTTTTGAGCGAATTACCGCCCAGATGAACCAAGGGGTAGCAACAGTGTCCCCACAACGACCGTTTATCCAACCGTTGCTGCACGTAGGTCTCCGCAGCAGGCGCCTGTTTGGTTCACCCATGCTGATTGCTGCTCATTGGCGACGAAGGCTGGAATCTTCACTGCAGGACAGTAAACGGACGTCCACTGAGTGGCGATAGGTGGCCTTTTCACACGAATCACGTTATATGCTCCTCGGACAGATGGCCGTTGGCTTGTAGGGCTTGAAACGTCTGAAAGCAAACACGCTGGAACCGGGAGGGAGCGTTATGTTGTGGGTAATGTTTTCGTGGCATTCCGTGATTGACCTCGTCATTCTGGAAGGCACAGTGGATCATGTCCTCCACTACATGCAGTTTGTTTATCCTCGGTACGATGGCATCTACCAGCAGGACAATGCAACGTGTCACACAGCTCGCAGTGTATGTGCGTTTTTTTAAGAGCCCCAGGATCCTTTTACTATACTCCCCTGGCCTAATACTCCGCATTAAAACCCAATTGGGAAGCTGTGAGACGACTTAGATCGGGTTGTTCGCGTGATGAATTCTCATGCGAGAAACCTAGCGCCGCTGGCCATGGCATTGGAGTCGGCGTGGTACCATATCCCTGTCGGTACATTTCAGAACCTCATTGACACTCTTGCTACACGCTTCGCAGCGGTTCACAGTGCAGAAGGTGGTCACATTAATGTGCTTCTTTAGGCTGTCAGATTTTGTGTCTGCTCGCCTACTCTGTTGACATGGCGCCCAATTACTTTTTCCTCTTTCCTGGGGTGACGAAACTGTTGCGTGTGAGGCATTTCTGGAATGACAGCAAGGTCATTTTTTTGGATGAAACTTCTCTTAACAGCCAAAATACAGACTACTGCTGCCGAGATTTGCGCCAAGTCATCCATCGTTGGGAATATGGTGAAGCATTGAAGGATGAATGTACAGGGTGGTCTATTGATAGTGAGCGGGCCAAATATCTCACGCAATAAGCATCAAACGAAAAAACTACAAATAACGAAACTCGTCTAGCTTGAAGGAGGAAACCAGATGGCGCTATATGTGGCCTGCTAGATGGCGCTGCCATAGGTCACACGGATATAAACAGTGTTTTTTTAAATAGGAACCCCCATTTTTTATTACATATTCGTGTAGTACGTAAAGAAATATGAATATTTTAGTTGGACCACTTATTTCGCTTTGTGATAGATGGCGCTGTAATAATCACAAACATATATGTAATTGGTATCACGTAACATTCCGCCAGTGCGGATGGTATTTGCTTCGTGACATATTACCTGTGTTAAAATGGACCGTTTACCAATTGCGGAAAAGGTCGATATCGTGTTGATGTATCGCTGTTGTGATCAAAATGCCCAACGGGCGTGTGCTATGTATGCTGCTCGGTATCCTGGACGACATCATCCAAGTGTCCGGACCCTTCGCCTGACAGTTACGTTATTTAAGGAAACAGGAAGTGTTCAGCCACATGTGAAACGTCCACCACGACGTACAACAAATGATGATGCCCAAGTAGGCATTTTAGCTGCTGTCGCGGCTAATCCGCACATCAGTAGCAGACAAATTGCGCGAGAATCGGCAATCTCAAAAACGTCGGTGTTGGACTTTGAACGTCGTGTATAGTTCTGCCACTGGGCACAAGAGAAGTTACGGGACGATGACAGATTTTTTGCACGCGTTCTATTTAGCGACGAAGCGTCATTCACCAACAGCGGTAACGTAAACCGGCATAATATGCACTATTGGGAAACGGAAAATCCACGATGGCTACGAGAAGTGGAGCATCAGCGACCTTGGCGGGTTGCCGGCCGCGGTGGTCTCGCGGTTCTAGGCGCGCAGTCCGGAACCGTGTGACTGCTACGGTCGCAGGTTCGAATCCTGCCTCGGGCATGGATGTGTGTGATGTCCTTAGGTTAGTTAGGTTTAAGTAGTTCTAAGTTCTAGGGGACTGATGACCTCTGCAGTTGAGTCCCATAGTGCTCAGAGCCATTTGCACCTTGGCGGGTTAATGTATTGTGCGGCATCATGGGAGGAAGGATAATTGGCCCCCATTTTATCGATGGCAGTGTAAATGGTGCAGTGTGTGCTGATTTCCTACGTAATGTAGTACCGATGTTACTACAAGATGTTTCACTGTATGACAGAATGGCGATGTACTTCCAACATTATGGATGTCCGGCACATAGCTCGCGTGCGGTTGAAGCGGTACTGAATAACATATTTCATGACTGGTGGATTGGCACGCACGTTCATCGGATCTGACGTCCCCGGATTTATGTTTGTGACTATTACAGCGCCATCTATCACAAAGCGAAAAATGTGGTCCACCTAAAACATTCATGTTTCTTTACGTACTACACGAATATGTAGTAAAAATGGAGGTTCCTATTTAAAAAAAAAAACGCAGTTGATATCCGTTTCACCTATGGCCGCGCCATCTAGCGGGCTAAATATAGCGGCATCTGGTTTCCTCCTTCAAGCTAGACAAGTTTTGTTCTTTGTAGTTTTGCCGTTTGACGCTTATTTCGTGAGACATTTGGCCCGGTCACGATGAGTGGACGACCCTGTATAGAGGACTAACACCATCACCAGTTTTCATGGTAAGAGCTTGATTTTTTTCGAAGTGGTAATTAAAACGAAACGACTACACCTCGCAAACACTGAGTCAGGTGTGTTAGTCGATGATGTAGCCCTATCGTAAGCACTGTCTGAGAATGGGCTCAGCTTCGTCACAGTGTAGTGGTCGGCCGGATGGTTTATTGATGGGGCAGCGGGTACGGCCGGATGCTAATTCCGCGAGCAGCGGCTCGGCCGGCAGGTACGTGGAAGGCGCCACAGGTGTCCCTCGAGCCAGTGACTCAGGCGGGCGGGTTCCGACTAGCTGCGCTTCCAGAAACTGCACTAAATGCGGACGTCGCGTGCCAGCGCGGCCTTCCCAGAACCGGCCGCCCCGGCTGCCCCTCGTCGAAGAGCACGTTCGACGCCGAGCAGCGCGCTACCGGTCATTTCCATGCCGGAGCGGCGCGGCCGTCCCGCGAAAAGCTAACGCGCCAGAGCAATATATGTTTCCATCTTCCGCAGTTGGAAATATGAATGGCAGCTGTATATCGTATGTATTCGTTACTGACAAGGGAACATCCCCATCGCACCCCCCTCAGATTTAGTTATAAGTTGGCACAGTGGATAGGCCTTGAAAAACTGAACACAGATCAATCGAGAAAACGGGAAGAAGTTGTGTGGAACTATGAAAAAATAAGCAAAATATACAAACTGGGTCGTCCATGCGTAAGATAGGCAATATTAAGGGCAATGTGTGGCGAGGAGCGCCGTGGTCCCGTGGTTAGCGTGAACAGCTACGGAACGAGAGGTCATTGGTTCAAATCTGCCCTCGACTGAAAATTTTGCTTTCTTTATTTCCGTAAAGTTATGATCTGTCCGTTCGTTCATTGACGTCTCTGTTCACTGTAATAAGTTTAGTGTCTGTGTTTTGCGACCGCACCGCAAAACCGTGTGATTAGTTGACGAAAGGACGTGCCTCTCCAATGGGAACCGAAAACATTTGATCGCAAGGTCATAGGTCAACCGATTCCTCCACAGGAAAACACGTCTGATATTTTGTATACGACACTGGTGACAGCATGTGCGTCACATGACAGGAATATGTTGTCGACCCACCTAACTAGTACACTTGGCGAATGGGTGAAAAGATTCTTCTACCTTGCCTGATTTAGGTTTTCTTGTGGATGTAATAATCACTCCAAAAAAAGTGATGGAAACATAAGAGTTTTTCACATAAACTGAAAATAAAAAGTTAAAATTTTCGGTCGAGGAAGATTTGAACTGAATACCTCTCGTTCTGCAGCTGTTCACACTAACCACGGGACCACGGCGCTCCTCGTCTCATACTGCCCTTAATATTGCCTATATTACACATGGACGACCCAGTTTGTATATTTTGCTTATTTTTTCATATTTCCACACAACTTCTTCCTGTTTTCTCGATCGATCTGTGTTTAGTTTTTCAAGGCCTATCCACTGTGCCAACTTATAACTAAATCTGAGGGGGGTGCGATGGGGATGTTCCCTTGTGAGATACGAATACGCCGCGACAGTCGAAGTACCATTTCAGTGCCGTCTGAAACTTGTTGTTTATTCATACTCACCAGATGAGGTCTTAAGGCCCTCTCTTACATCAGACCAGGTACACCCACCAAAAAATATTACAAAATACAGCCAATAATAGTGATGATGATGAGGTCCCATACTCCGAGGAGCGTAGGGGACGATGCGGGGGACCCGCACCGCTTACTAGACAAGGTACTGGCGGAGGTGGTTTGCCATTGCCTTCCTCCGACCGTAATGTGGATGAATGATGATGACGAAGACGACACAACAACACCCGGTCATCTCGAGGCAGGAAAAATCCCTGACCCCGCCGTGAATCGAACCCGGGACCCCGTGCGTGGGAAGCGAGAACGCTACCGCAAGACCACGAGCTGCGGACCCAGTAATAATAATAATAATAATAATAATAATATGAGGGACTCCGCTATACCGGTCGCAAGTCCGGGGCCTCATCTTACAAGCGATGAGGAAGGAGGAGCGGTAGGCGTAACACCTCGTAAAAAAACCGGGGTTCAGCTGGCCCGGCTGATAGCACCCTGTAAGAGCTCCTGCCTAGGGTACAGGTGAAAACTGGTAAACGGCTTCCAAGGCGGATGAAGATGGTTGATGCGATGTCAACGGCAAGGAAGGCGGAAGAACCACAAGGGTAAGGTTGGTCTCCATAGCCTGGGAAGGCAACTAATTTATGGGAGTAAACCCTGAAAACCTACCGGAGCTTCAACATCGGTAGTAACACGATTAGGCCGTAACTATCGTAATCCACCCAACAACATTTTCAATGAAAACATGGAAGACAAACATACGGATGTAATTAACCCAGGTGGTACTCAATCCACCGTTGCCTCGGACGACGTTAGTGGGCCTTTGGATTCTGGGGAGCCCACACTTCAGTCTGGAACCGCGCGACCCCTACGGTCGCAGGTTCGAATCCTGCCTCGGGCATGCATGTGTGTGATGTCCTTAGGTTAGTTAGGTTTAAGTAGTCTAAGTTCTAGGATGCTGATGACCTCAGATGTTAAGTGACATAGTTCTCAGAGCTATTTGAACCATTTGAGTGGGAGCATCCTGAAACCTCTAGAAACAATATACGACATAAACAATGCAACTATTTCGTCACGCTGGACATAAACACCTCACTCAAAATGGGCAAGTTGAAGCATCTGACAGACACTCTGAAAAATGGTTCAAATGGCTCTGAGCACTATGGGATTTAACATCTGTGGTCATCAGTCCCCTAGAACTTAGAACAACTAAAACCTAACTAACCTAAGGACAGCTCGCAACACCCACAGACACTCTGACACAACACAAGATTCTTATCACAGCGGTACAAGAGTCCAGATATACAGATGAACATGCCTTCGAATCTCAGGGCTATCGAATCTTCAGGACCAAACTGAAACGTTGGAAGATGAAGACCGTCCCTCATCTGGTAACTGGATTCATTGCCATTAAGAAAAATCTTGATTCCGTTATCGACTTCCATTCACCTAATAGTGGAGTGTCTCTATTACAATTTTGTTGCTCCCGTAAGGTCTACACCACTGTGAATGTACATGCACCTATTAACCAGGACAACAAGAAAGACCCTGAAGGCACAGACCAATTTTGGGAAGATGTCGAGGACACTATCGGCAAGATCCCAGAGCGGAATACAGTCATATTATTGGGCGATTTTAACGCCCAGTTAGCGAAAGAGCAGAAGTATAAATATATAGTGGGAGAATACACAGCTCACATGCGCACTAACAGAAATGGAGAACGACTTGTGGGACTCTGTAAAGCATTTTACCTAGTAATGAAATCAACGGCCTTTAAGCATCTACTAAGAAACCAGAAGACGTGGACTTCACCCAATAAACTCCTAGGAGAGTTTCAAATAGATCATGTGGTCATTTGAAGAAAGTCCTGTAGAGAAGTCCAAAATGTGAGTGTGTTAAGAGGGGCGAACCTGGGCTCAGACCACTACCTCTCAAAAATAAAGTTCCTATTTCTACCTAGGAATACAAGAAAATCTCAAACTCCCAAACTTACCAAGTTAGACTTGGAAAAACTGAAAACCTGCAATATGCTTACAGAGAGAATGCAAACACTAGATCATGAATGCAATAACTGCGACCAACTAAGGGACAAATTAATAAAAGCCGCAATAGAAGTCGCCCCACTAAAGAAATAGAAGAAATATGAGTGATGGACAAATACCTGCGACCAAGCGATCGCAAAGAGGCAAGCAGCTTGGCTAAAATGGAGCTCGCAGAAGTCCGAAGCAAATAAGGAGAAGCTGATAGAACAGCGTCGGCTAATTGCCAAAACCAACCGGCAGGTTAAACGTCAGTGTACTCAGGACCAATTGACTCAGTTAGATGAAGATTTCAAGAAGAATAACACTAGAAACTTTTACCAAACTTTCAAGCGAGACCTTAGAAGCCATGCCCCACCCAGTTTACACTTCCGAGGACCAGATGGAAACATAGCCTATAATGACAAAGACAACTGCCGCGTATTGGCCAAATATTTTGATAATCTCCTCAACTGTGAGTCCCCTAAAACCACCTTTATCTATCAGGGCAGTCCCAGACACCCAAACTCTCACCCTCCAACAGAAGAAGTGAAAAACATCATTCAGTCCCTGAAGAATAACAGAGCACCAGGAGAAGACGCTATAGTTGCAGAGCTGTAGAAACAGGCTGGGGACAAAGCAATTAGCAAGTTGAGCGAGATCCTACGGAAGATTCGGAATACTGAGAAGTGACCAGATGACTGGACATCGGCTCTGATCCACCCCCTACACAAGAAGGGTGATTTGACTGACATCAACAATTGTAGAGGGGACTCATTGATACCAGTCGTATATAAGATATTATCTAAGGCATTATTGAACAGAGCTGAACCTCAATTGGACCCAACACTTGGATATCCTCGGGGTGGTTTTAGAAAATGACGTTCTTGTGCTGAACAAATCCTATAACTTGAAGTCAGTATTAAGTCAAATTAAACTAGCGAATAAACAGTACTTAATTACTTTCGTTGACTTCAAGAAAGGATACGATTCAATCGACAGACATACTAAAATGAGAATTTTGCAGGAAATGGACGTGGACCAGAAAACCGATAGCCTTATCCAAAAGACGCTGAGTAACACTAGATCACGAGTAAAGTTCAGGGAAACACTTTTAGAAAGCTTTGAGATAAAGACAGGAGTTAGACAGGGAGATGGACTTTCACCTCTTCCTTTTGTATCCCGCCTGGACAGGTGGCGCGTGGGTCTGCTCCTGTGAACTGCTTCTGTAATATAGGCCGAGAGTGAAGGAAGCGAGTAGGAGCAGGAGAGATGAAGCACTTTTGTACTGCATGTAACTTTAACACTTTTAATAGAGTCAAAAACACAAGTAAATATCAAATGCATGCATAACTTTGGCTAGGATGAGCACGTGGGTGTGAAGCCATAGTCCATGTCTAATCCTGTGAAGTTAGGATGACTGTTGTTTATAATCTCAAAACTAACAAATACTCGTTGTTGTACAAACTTTAACCGAACGTAACTAATACAAAGTCTCAATAGCAAGCTAGCCCACCCGGTAGTAGAAGCGATATTTCCAGGTCGTCTGCTCTTGATGAAATGACGGCACTCCCTGAGCTCCACAGCGTCGGCTAGAGGGCGCTACGGTCGGCGTAGTCTTCTCCCGTAGTGCCAACTTGCGAGACCGTGCACCTACGTTGTGGCATCGTAACTATCGAGGCCACACTTCTCTTCAACTGAGCACTGGACAAGGTGGTCAGAGAGTGGCGAAAAGAAATGGAAGTACAAAATATACCGAGCGGTGTTTACCTGCGACACAAACGAAAGGGACTATAATCCGTTTATCATCAGAATAAACCTGATGTAAACAAACTCAAACGCGATGGTTGGTGAGAAGCCGTAGCACACGTACACTGGTGTTGTTACGCTCTTGGAAGTAGGTCCTAATTATGTATTAGATATCTTATTACTAAGATACGTTAAATGAAACTTCAAGCTATTCAATTGTATTAACAGCCATCAACGTTTTCCTTAATCACGCTTTAGTTGCGTAGTTTCTATTTCAAAAATCGTGTACAGTCGCAGCCTCTGCAGCGTTGTGCTCTGATTGTTGTGCTGTTAATGCGGAATATAAAAATGGCTGAGGCTGCTTTCTGTTCCGTAGTGAAACACGCGTGTGGAACACGGTTAAAAAGTACCGAGAAATAGGCTGTTCTTAATGTTTTTCGTAAATTAACGGAGATAATCGGCTTTGAAGTTTTCCCAGAGTTGTATATAATGCAGCTGATTAAGATACCGTTATTCAACGTGTAGCACATTCGGTATCGTAATGGAATATGAACCATGCAGTTAACTCGTGCGGTGGTTAAAATTTCACTGGTATTTTTTTCTCGTTCAATTTGAAATACCTACATCACGTAATTATAAAACTTGTCACCGTTTTTTTTATGAATAATGCACGTCTTCTTGTTTCTAAATACATATTGGACGCGAAATTCCTGTTTCCATTTCAAATACAAATTCTTAATTATCGATGTTTTATGAAAGACTGTTCATAAAAGTGGTTTAAATTAAGAAAACATAACCATTTAATTTTTAAGGCAAAAATGAAAAATCAAGTCCTCTTTATTTGGACTATGTCCATCGTTTTATACCCACAGAGGTAGATAAGTATCGTAGAAACATGAAAAAGAATCTTTTTCACAGCATCGAGCACATCATACAAATGCTGCATTTTTACATTTGCTATTGTACCATTGCAATATGAACCCAACAGAACTGGTCTGGAGCTAAGCTGGGGATTTGGCCCGAGAAGTAACAAGACTGTTAGGCTGCCAGACGAACTGGAACTAACGCTCGCAGCTTTTTCACACGTCACTGCCGAAAGCTGGCGGGATATAGAACGGCTCGTCATAAAAGAACAAGAGAAAATGCGGCGCCTGGTTGGCTGCGCGGATTCTGTTGTTGATAGGCTCGTTATCAACGTAGCAGGTGACACTTCCAGAACTGAAATGTATTTCTCGGATTCGGATAAGGAAGGAGCTAAGAGATTACCAGACGACTGAATGAATGTAAGTAATACTTAACAGTGGTTGCAATATTTAACTATATGGTGAAATCTTTCAATACTCTCTTACGTTACACACAGCTTAAGCAGAAAAATTACCCTGTGGTTAAGTCAGGAATTTTTATCATTCTTTCAGGAAGTCTTATCATTCTTGTATTTAATTACCATAGTACGTTAGCTAAAAACTATGTATTGCCGGTCTCGTCTACTCGTCTAAGGAGCGTGTTGTGGGAGATTTGCAGTGTATTATTTCATTCTGCCTAAAAATTAAATGACATTCGAAGCTGTATTGCTCCTCTGCTTTGCTCTTTTTACGTGTGAACTGCAGCTGGCCACGCCACTGCAGGCTAGCTGTACCAGCTGACCGACCAGTGCTGTCCAAGCTAAATGCGCCGGTAAAGCTGTTGTCTCATATTATCGCTAAGTCGATGTGCGCCAACGGACAGCACAAAACGTACCCTTATTATCGTACTTGACTGTACTCGAGACAGCTTGGCTGTAGTCCCACGTGAAACGGAAATCCAATGAAGTTCCAGCAAACGCGAAAGAATACGTAGTGCAATGTTTAAATCAGGTTTTTATGACGAACAGATTATAGTAGTAGACTGTCTAGCTTTCGCAGATGATCTGGCACTTACAAGAAGCTCAGTGGAGGTAGCAGTAAAGCAGCTTAATATGCTCAAACTCCAGGCTGCCAAGGTAGGACTTCAGTTGTCACTAGAAAAGACAAAAAAATGGTTCAAATGGCTCTGAGCACTATGGGACTTAACATCTGAGGTCATGTTCCCTAGAACTTAGAACTACTTAAACCTAACTATCCTAAGGACATCACACACATCCATGCCCGAGGCAGGATTCGAACCTGCGACCGCAGCGGTCGCGCGGTTCCAGACTGAAGCGCCTAGAACCGCTCGGCCACTCCGGCCGACTAAAATACAAAATGCCTCAGGATATCAGTGATACTCCCAATGAACTGCAGCTGGAACAAGGTCAAATTGAGAAAGTTGACAGATTCAAGTGTCTAGGAGATTGGTTGGAAACTAATCTATCAGAAGGAAAGGCAATAACAACTCGGGTTAATAAGTTACAATTAGCATATCGATTAACCAAGAACATCTATAATAACAAATGCCCATCTCGCAATTCCAAACTAAAACACTACCGAACAGTTAACCGCCCTGAGGCCCTATATGCCTCAGAATGCTTGAATCTGAACAGGAAAGGCTTGACAGATAAACTAGAGATTCAGGAGAGGAAGATCCTGAGAAAAATTCTGGGACCGATCAAAACAGATGGTGAGTACAGAAAACAATCAAACCAGGAGCTGTACAATCATAATGAGAAAATAACATATGCAGCCAGGAAAAGACGTCTCGCTTTCTACGGACATATCACAAGGATGGAACAAACAAGACTGACCAACCGACTTCTCAACTACTGGAAGAGCAGGAAGACCGTGACACCATGGCTGACAGAACACAAGGAAGACATCCAGGAACCGAACATAACTGAAAGTGACATTAGAAACCGAGCACTTCTCAGAAGGATACTAAAAGAAAAGAGGTTTCAGGACAGATCACTCCTAAAGAAGACCGGCGCCATTTGGACAAAGGAGAGAAAGGAGAGCCGGACTTAGTGGCCGAGCGGTTCTAGGCGCTACAGTCTGGAACGGCGCGACCGCTACGGTCGCAGGTTCGAATCCTGCCTAGAGCATGGATATGATGTCCTTAGGTTAGTTAGGTTTAAGGAGTTCTAAGTTCTAGGGGAGTGATGACCTCAGATGTTAAATCCCATAGTGCTCAGAGCCATTTGAAGAGAAAGGAGAAACATAGCCAGAGAATGAGAGATTAATGGGCAAACATCAAGTAATGTAATGTAATGTGTGTGAAATCTTATGGGACTTAACTGCTAAGGTCATCAGTCCCTAAGCTTAAACACTACTTAACCTAAATTATCCTAAGGACAAACACACAAACCCATGCCCGAGGGAGGACTCGAACCTCCGCCGGGACCAGACGCACAGTCATGACTTCAGCGCCCGAGACCGCTCGGCTAATCCCCCGCGGCAAGCATGAAGTCGCTGCCCAGGCTGAAAAGTTGGATATCATGGTCCTTAGCTGGCCCATTCGAAAGAAGAAGAAGAATATGAGGGACATTTAATAATTAAAGAGACAAACTGATGAAGAAATGAAACAGTTTGTATAGATGAATTTAGTATTTTCATGACTTCAGGTTGGCATCACTGGGATGAACTGAGGACAGCTGAAGTATAAATGTGTTTTGTTTACAACCTAAATATTTCATTTAACAATGGTGTCTCCCGCTTCAAGTTTACACAATAGTTAAACAACTTCAGTGACCAATTTTTTTTTTTCCTTTGTGAAGGTGAAAACACGGCTAAAATCTTTTCTGGAATGATTTTATGCAATAGTGAAAATTGTATGAAGGTAGGGATTTTTACAGGTGGACAGAACCGTTCAAAAACGGTCGAATCTCAGTGACTAACGAGTAACATACTAGCCGGCCAATTGAAACGTCAACTCCTTTGCTTGAGGCCCACATTGACGATAATGTTCGTGGAGGGCGACGTATCACAGTTGCTCATCGCACTGTGAACTGTCGTTTTCGACCGCGAAATGTGTGGGAATCAACGCCCCAGGGAAAGGTGTGGTTTCATCTGTGCCCTTTATGCCACACCCTGCGGCCCCTTTTTGCCGATTCTGAGCGGCGGTGTATCTGGAATGTTTTCCTCGGCAATGTTTTCCTGGCCGCTATCGACAGGGGATCTCAAGTTGATTCCGTATTTCTAGATTTCCGGAAAGCTTTTGACACCGTTCCTCACAAGCGACTTCTAATCAAGCTGTGGGCCTATGGGGTATCGTCTCAGTTGTGCGACTGGATTCGTGATTTCCTTTCAGGAAGGTCGCAGTTCGTAGTAATAGACGGCAAATCATCGAGTAAAACTGAAGTGATATCAGGTGTTCCCCAAGGAAGCGTCCTGAGACCTCTGCTGTTCCTGATCTATATAAATGACCTGGGTGACAATCTGAGCAGTTCTCTTAGGTTGTTCGCAGATGATGCTGTAATTTACCGTCTAGTAAGGTCATCCGAAGACCAGTATCAGTTGCAAAGCGATTAAGAAAAGATTGCTGTATGGTGTGGCAGGTGACAGTTGACGCTAAACAACGAAAAGTGTGAGGTGATCCACATGAGTTCCAAAAGAAATCTGTTGGAATTCGATTACTCGATAAATAGTACAATTCTCAAGGCTGTCAATTCAACTAAGTACCTGGGTGTAAAAATTACGAACAACTTCAGTTGGAAAGACCACATAGATAATATTGTGGGGAAGGTGAGCCAAAGGTTGCGTTTCATTGGCAGGACACTTAGAAGATGTAACAAGTCCACTAAAGACACAGCTTACACTACACTCGTTCGTCCTCTGTTAGAATATTGCTGCGCGGTGTGGGATCCTTACCAGGTGGGATTGACGGAGGAAATCGAAAGGGTACAAGAAAGGGCAGCTCGTTTTGTATTATCACGTAATAGGGGAGAGTGTGGCAGATATGATACGCGAGTTGGGATGGAAGTCATTAAAGCAAAGACGTTTTTCGTCGCGGCGAGTTCTATTTACGATATTTCAGTCACCAACTTTCTCTTCCGAATGCGAAAATATTTTGTTGAGCCCAACCTACATAGGTAGGAATGGTCATCAAAATAAAATAAGAGAAATCAGAGGTCGAACAGAAAGGTTTAGTTGTTCGTTTTTCCCGCGTGCTGTTCGGTAGTGGAATGGTAGGGAGATAGTATGATTGTGGTTCGATGAACCCTCTGGCAAGACTTAAATGTGAATTGCAGAGTAATCATGTAGATGTAGATGTAGAAATCCATGATAAAACAGCATGATTTTAACGCTGGGCGTTGCGATGCTTGCCTCCATTGCAGAGGCGTCGAAACAAGGGCTGAAATATCAGTAAGAGGGAGTGAGTGTAGGGGGGGGGGGGGGGACAATTGTCACATCGTGTGGTGACGCGTTCACAGTGGCGTTGGGTGTAATGGTGTAATTGTGGTCAAGTTTGCTGTCAATGTGACGTCATTAATCCAGCTTACACCTCACATAAACTTCAAAGCTGTGCTGTTTTTCGCCTGTGTCGACACCTTGCTGCCTGAAGCATTACGGAGCTCGAGGGTGACGTTGGACGACGCCACGCTTTTGCACCATTACAGAGGCATCTTTGAATCAAATTTCAAACTTATGCTTCGCAATGGGAGACAATTAAGAGGTTTCGAAAAACTGTAGGCAGGTGGGGTCTGGGAAGTGGTCCCCTGTGTGCACACACAGTCAGACGGATCGACGAGTGGGTCGGCGGACCAGCCGGGGTGTGAACGGGCGCCTGGAGGAGGATTGTACAGCCATACCATTGTTTGACGGTCGCACTGACTTACGTATGTGGGATATAGAAACAGACATTGCCGGAGTTGAGAAGCAACTGAAAGAGATGTAAACCTTTACGTCGCCATGTCTGGACAGAATCTCGGTTCGGTTCTACAGAGAGTGCGTTTCAGCGCTGGCTCCTGTCTCAGGTCGCATTTATCGCGAATCTCTCGAGTAGAGCAAAGTCCAAACCGAGTCCAAAAAGCGCAGGTGATCCCCATATACTGTGTAAGAAGGATAAACGAGTGGTCTTACAAAATTAAAGACCAATATCCTTAATGTCGGGTTGTTGCAGAATTCTTAAACATATGGCACCGCGCGGGATTAGCCGCGCGGTCTGGGCGCTGCAGTCATGGACTGTGCGGCTGGTGCTGGCAGAGGTTCGAGTCCTCCCTCGCGCATGGGTGGGTTTCTTTCTCCTTAGGATAGTTTAGGTTAAGTAGTGTGTAAGCTTAGGGACTGATGACCTTAGCAGTTAAGTCCCATAAGATTGTACACACATCTGAACATCTCAAACATACGGCAAGCTCGAATACAATAAATTTTTATAAGACAAAAGAGCTTTGGTCCACAAATCAGCTTGGATTTAGGAAACATCATTAGTGTGAAACTCATCTTGTCGTTTAGTCGCACGATATCCTTAGTACTATGGATGAAGGGCAATAGGCACATTCCATATTCCTAGATTTCCAGGAAGCGCTCGACACAGTGCAGACTTAACAAAAGTCAGGGCATACGGCTTAGGATCTCAGATTCATGAGCGGCTAAAATCTTTTCAAGTAATAGAACCCACTACGTTGTTCTGGACGGCAACTCTTCACCAGACACTGGGATATAGTCCGGAGTGCTGTGGGGAAGTGTAATAGGCTTGATTCTTTTGTCTGTGTACATATATGATCTGACGGTTGAAGTGAACAACAATCGGCGACTGTTTGTTGACGACATTGTAAAATGCCTCAGATGGCTCTGAGCACTGTGGGACTTAACATCTGAAGTCATCAGTCCCCTAAAACTACTAAAACCTAACTAATCTAAGGACATCACACACATCCATGCCCGAGGCTGGATTCGAACCTGCGACCGTAGCGGTCGCGCGGTTGCAGACTGAAGCGCCTAGAACCGCTCGGCCACACCGGCCGGCGTAAGACATTGTAATGTGTGGTGAAGTGTAGTTTTTGAGTGATTGTAGAAGGTACAGGATGATTTAGATAAAATTTCTAGTTGGTCTGATGAATGACAGGTAGCTCTAAATATAGGAAAATGTAAGTTAATGCAGATGAATAGGACAAAGAATCCTGTACTGTTCGAATACAGTACTAGGAATATACTTCTTGACTCAGTCATGTCGATTAAACATGTATGCGTAATGCTGCAAAGCGATATGAAATGGAGACTGCGCATAAGGTCGGTTGCAGAGAAGGCGAATTGTCGACTTTTGTTTATTAGCAGAATTCTGGAAAAAGGTTCAAAAATGGTTGAAATGGCTCTAAGCACTATGGGACTTAAAATTTGAGGTCATCAGTCCCCTAGACTTAGACCTCTTCAACCTAACTAATCTAAGGAACTCTCACACATCCATGTCCGAGGCAGAATTCGAACCTGCGACCGTAGCAGCAGCGCAGTTCCGGACTGAAGCGCCTAGAACCTCTCGGCCACTCCGGTTGGCTTGGAAAAAGGTAATTGATATATGAAGGAACAGGATATTTGTGCGACATATTCATGAGTTCTGATTCAGTGTTTGAGATCTTCAACAGGTCGCATCAGAGGAAGACGTCGGAACACTTTAGAGACAGTCTGATAGATCTGCTACCGGTAGGTTCGATCAAATCGCGAGTTTTACAGAAATGCTACGTGAACTGAAATGGGAATTCATGGAGGAAAGACGAAGTTCTTTCCGCGAAAAACTATTGAGACAAGGCAGAGAACTGGTATTTGCGGCTGTTTGCAGCAAGATTCTACTGCCACGAACGTACTCCTCGCCTGAGGACCGCGAAGTCACGGTAAGAAAAACTGGCGCTCGTACGGAGGCGTAGATTTTTTCCTTTTTTTTCATTTGTGAGAGGAACAGAGAAAGGAAGAATCTGTAGTGGTACGAGGTATGATGGTTTGCGGAATATGTATGTAGATGTCCAGGGGGTGCACAAAAATATGGGAACTCCAAAAACGCTACACATTACCATTCCTAATACAGTGTAGGATTCACGTTTGGCATTTAAAACAGCTTCCAGTCGTCTCGAAATGCATAAATACGGGTCCTGTATGGTTTTCGCGGGAATCGTATACCATTCTTACGGCAAAATAATGACAGGTTAAAGTAACGCTGATGGAGGTGGATAGCGATCACGCTCCTTTCTCTGCAAAGCAGACCGCAAAGGCTCAATAATATTGAGATCTGGTGTCTGTGGTGGCCATCGAAGATGGGACAAATCGTCCTCGCTCTCACAAAACCAGTTCTGGATAAAGCGATCTGTGTGAACAAGGGTCCTGTCGTTCTGGAAAATAACATTACCATTGGGATACAAACATCGTTGCGTGGGATGCACCTTATCAGCGAATATGGTCACATAATCCTTACCAGTAATTCGATGCAGAGAAATGGTGGATCCCAAGGAATACCACGATATGTCTGTCCAAATCGTCATTTTGGCTCTCGGGAGATAAACAGTGCCAGAAGTTGGAAACGGTATGAAACAAGATTCATCCGACCAAATGACTTTCTTCCATTGCTCCATGTCATTTCTGGAAACCCAGAATCTACTCTGTAGGAATCAACATGGATTCCGGAAGCAGCGGTCGTGTGAGACCCAACTCGATTTATTTGTTCATGAGACCCAGAAAATATTAGATACAGGCTCCCAGGTAGGTGCCATTTTCTTTGACTTCCGGAAGGCGTTCGATACAGTTCCGCACTGTCGCCTGTTAAACAAAGTAAGAACCTACGGAATATCAGACCAGCTTTGTGGCTGGATTGAAGAGTTTTTAACAAACAGAACACAGCATGTTGTTCTCAAAGGAGAGACGTCTACAGGCATTAAAGTAGCCTCTGGCGTACCACAGGGGAGTGTTATGGGACCATTGCTTTTCACAATATATATAAATGACCTAATAGATAGTGTCGGAAGTTCCATGCGGCTTTTCGCGGATGATGCTGTAGTATACAGAGAAGTTGCAGCATTATAAAATTGCAGCGAAATGCAGGAAGATCTGCAGCGGATAGGCACTTGGTGCAGGGAGTGGCAACTGACCCTTAACAGAGACAAATGTAATGTATTGCGAATACATAGAAAGAAGGATCCTTTATTGTATGATTATATGATAGCGGAACATACACTGGTAACAGTTACTTCTGTAAAATATCTGGGAGTATGCGTACAAACGATTTGAAGTGGAATGATCATATAAAATTAATTGTTGGTAAGGCGGGAGCCAGGTTGAGATTCATTGGGAGAGTCCTTAGAAAATGTAGTCCATCAACAAAGGAGGTGGCTTACAAACCGCTCGTTCGGCCTACACTTGAGTATTGCTCATCAGTGTGGGATCCGTATCAGATCGGGTTGACGGAGGAGCTAGAGAAGATCAAAAAAAGGGCGGCGCGTTTCGTCGCAGGGTTATTTGGTAAGCGTGATAGCGTTACGGAGATGTTTAGCAAACTCAAGTGGCATACTCTGCAAGAGAGGCGCTCTGCATCGCGGTGTAGCTTGCTGTCCAGGTTTCGAGAGGGTGCGTTTCTGGATGAGGTATCGAATATATTGCTTCCCCCTACTTATACCTCCAGAGGAGATCACGAATGTAAAATTAGAGAGGTTCGAGCGCGCACGGAGGCTTTCCGGCAGTCGTTCTTCCCGCGAACCATACGCGACTGGGACAGGAAAGGGAGGTAATGACAGTGGCACCTAAAGTGCCACCGTTGGGTGGCTTGCCTACTATAAATGTTGATGTAGATGTAGACAGTGCAGGTTTTATTTCTTCTGCGCCCCGTTTTCCTGCTACGGGCATTTCCAATACTGATGTATGGTTTTGGAATTCCACTTGGCCCTGCAATTCCGAGCTTACGGAGCTCACTTTTTGTTGTTTTGGTGCTGACTGGCTTCGCGAGTGTGACATTTAGTTTTGTAGTGACTTTCGTAGTTTTCGATCGCAGTCCTGTTCAGTAACCGTTTGTCATGACCACTCAACAGACATTTCCGTCCGCATTGTGACTTGGCGGATGATAATTTTCCGCTTTCGCTGTATGTGGTACAAATCTTTCATTCGATACGATGCTTCTTGAAACAACGAACACTTCGGCTACCTGGCTTACAGAATCACCCACCAAACGAGCACCAACAATTTGCCCACGTTCCAGTACACTGAACTCTAACATAATGGTGATGTTTGGTTTGTGGGACGCTCAACTGTGCGGCCATCAGCGCCCAAACATGGTCCCAATTTTTAGGCAGTCCAATTTGCACACAACCCAGTCTAGCCTCTGTCACGAATGATTATGATGATAATGAAGTGATGAGGACACCACAAACACCCAGTCCCCGGGCAGAGAAAAATGCCCAACCGGAGCTGGAATTGAACCCGGTACCCCTGATCCAGAGGCAGCAACGCTAGCCACTAGACCACGAGTTGCGGACAACACTAACATAATGCACTCATATCTATACCAGAAAACTTTTCTGACGACGACTGATTTTTCAACGTATTGAAGACATTGCACAGGTGGCATTTGTGGTGACATACAACAGCGCAGCCAGGAGTCTCGGCTTGCTACTGTATTTATGTTTAAGCATGCATTTCTTGCGGCGTTCCCACATTTTTGTCCAACCGCTCTACCTAAGGAGATCAACATCAAAAAATGGTTCAAATGGCTCTGAGCACTATGGGACTTAACGTCTGAGGTCATTAGTCCCCTAGAACTTAGAACAACTTAAACCTAACTAACCTAAGGACATCACACACATCCATGCCCGAGGCAGGATTCGAACCTGTGACCGTAGCGGTCGCGCGGTTCCAGACTGAAGCGCCTAGAACCGCTCACCGAGCGAAGTGGCGCAGTGGTTAGCACACTGGACTCACATTCGGAAGGACGACGGTTCAATCTCGCGTCCGGCCATCCTGATTTAGGTTTTCCGTGATTTCTCTAAATCGCTCCAGGCAAATGCCGGGGTGGTTCCTTTGAAAGGGCACGGCCGACTTCCTTCCCCGTCCTTCCCTAATCCGATGAGACCGATGACCTCGCTCTTTGGTCTCTTCCCCCAAACAACCAACTAGAACCGCTCGGCCATTTAACACCACTGAGGGAGCGGATCTAGTACAGGATGTAGGTTGTCCTACTGGTTACTTCGAAGTGAACGTCCCAGGAACTGTGGTGAAGGTCATGGCATCCACCGCGTGCCTTTTTCCAGTCATGCTGTTTAGGTACAGAACACTCAATTTTTGTGGTCGGAAACGTCACTCATTACTTTAGTCAGTCCTGGAGGTACGTTAAGGTGCCCTAAAGGAGAGCGACTACTTGCCATAAACCGAAAATCGTGGTTCGACAGAAGATCTGGCACAAATTTTCGTTTCTCCCCACACGTTGATAGCATTGCCGGTTCAAGATTTCTCAACGATTAGCACTGATAATGCTTCATGTCATTACATCTTTATTATTTCATTTCGGCGAATTTAATTAATTGACAAGTTTAGCGATTTGTATTGTCTCTATCTCAAGAGACGTAAGGAAGCTAAGAGTTGTACGACCTTTAGACGACGAGGTGAGCAGAAGAGGAAGTTATTCTCCGGATGGACGTGGTTAAGGAAGCAAATAGGCCGTGTCTAGTCTAGAGGAACCACTCCGGCATTCTCCTTAATAGATTTATGGAAATCACGAAAAATCTCGATCTTGACTGACTTTTCAGAATTTCTGTTCTCTGTCGAAATCACTGTGCCACGTCGCTCTGTAAGAAATATTGAGAAATGCTATACGAGACAATGTGTAATAAGCCAAAATTCCACTTTGTCGAGGTTACAAACAATCTTATGTAATCCAATATGCTGTGGTACGGCAGCGTCGTACGTAGAATCATCCAGTGAGTCAGTTTCTTGTAGGCATACGACGATATAGTATGAACGACATTAACACACAGCACAGTGGTTGGGAAACGCTGCGGAGGACGTGTTGTTCTGAAGCTCAGAGAGCCGCAGTGAAGATTCAGGATGTGTAGTCCGCGATGTTGCGAAAAAGCAAGTATGTCGGTTTCTATCGTAAGACGACGCCGGTGGAGGCTCTCACAGCTCCGAAATAGCTGTTTCCTGGAAACGCTTGAGGGCCGCTGCGGGCAGCAGGCCGTACACACCGCCTCTGGTAGCGTAGTCGACCACCTCACACCGCTACAGATCTGCAAGACCTACTCTAATGTGTTCTGCTGGCCTTTAAAGATGCAGCACCAGTACGGAGAGCAAGAAACGAATTTGTACTTGTAGACCTTATTGAGTCTAGTAGGAGGATAACACGATTAAATATATGGGTAATTTGTGGGTATACTGGGTGCCCCAGGACCGATTACCAGTGTTCAGGGACATGACAGGAATGATAATTTGAACTATAAAACTTTATATGAACATACATATGCCCCATTCCAAATAGTTTCCGAGACAGTAAACATTTGATGTACATTGTCATTTATATGCTTTGTTACTCAGTACATTGTCAGGTTTACACATGTACAGCAGTATGTAAACATTACAACATGCGTTTTACAAAGTATCGATTGAAAAATGCGTTTCTTAAACACACTGACCGCCAAGCGTTATCATACACGTCACGTTACAGCTGTTGTACAGTTCACAACGAATGTTCGAATAGCTCACCGTCAACGTCAATGTGTTTGTCCAGTCTTGGGAGAGCATGTTCAGTTCCTTGTCAGTCCTTAGTGCCTCTGCACGTTCCGTAATGAGGGCGGCAGCGCCCGTAATGCGACTGAGAAGATCATTTTGTACACGTCAGACTTGATGTAGCCCCATCAACAAAAATCTAACGGCGAAACGACTGGCGACATCTTCGGCCAGTTAATTGTACTACCACGACCAATCCAGCCATTAGGCAAGTTTTGTTGGGATGTTCCCTCGTACATCTGATAAAATGAGGAGGGGCTTTGTCATGATGGAAGTATGTTACAGTCTGCGTCGCCAGCGGAACGTCCTCAGGTTGCTCAACAAACGAATTTTGCAAAACAATGCAAGTAATTCGGTCCCATCATTCACTCCTCAAAATAACTAGAACTGTCGACATGTTACCGATAATGCCACACCAAACACTCATCGAAAAACGAAATTGATAATTACGATATTTCAGTGCCTGTGTCATTCTGAATTACGATGCAAAGTTTCTTTGGCCTTGCATGCATGTCTGGAGGAACATTGCATCGTAATTCAGAATGACACAGGCATTGCAATATCGTATTCATCCGCCGACACCGGGCAGGCGATGTCTCCCCTGTACTGGAATACACATAATGGATGTACGAGAACTGTACGTTTACTGTTGGTTATACGCGTGTTTGTGGCACACTGATGCCTGCAGAAAGGTTGACATGGCTGACGACATATGGAAGTTTGGGTGTGGCCGTGAGTCGTGCACGGATAGTTAAATAGGCAATGCGACCGCTCGCGATAAGCGGGGAACCCGAGTTCGAGTCCTGGTCCGGCAGAAGTTTCTATTGTCATCATTCCATTCTACAGCTGATGGTTGTCCATACTCCCATTTGGTTTCCACTATAGTATCTGGATTTTTCTGCGACTATCGATGATTATTACGTGCGTTGTTGATTCTCTTCCGTGTAAAGTTGGCTTCATCAGTGAAAACTATCAATGGGAGCAAATGATGCTTGTCATTTAAGCAGTGACAAAATGCAAGTCGTTTGACTTTGTCGCCAAAATGAAGATTGTTGGTACGGTATATGCAAAATAGACACTAGTTTTTAGCGTGTAATTTTTGTCATACGCATATTCTACATCTACATCTACATCTACATTGATACTCCGCAAGCCACCCAACGGTGTGTGGCGGAGGGCACTTTACGTGCCACTGTCATTACCTCCCTTTCCTGTTCCAGTCGCGTATGGTTCGCGGGAAGAACGACTGTCTGAAAGCCTCCGTGCGCGCTCTAATCTCTCTAATTTTACATTCGTGATCTCCTCGGGAGGTATAAGTAGGGGGAAGCAATATATTCGATACCTCATCCAGAAACGCACCCTCTCGAAACCTGGCGAGCAAGCTACACCGCGATGCAGAGCGCCTCTCTTGCAGAGTCTGCCACTTGAGTTTGTTAAACATCTCCGTAACGCTATCACGGTTACCAAATAACCCTGTGACGAAACGCGCCGCTCTTCTTTGGATCTTTTCTATCTCCTCCGTCAACCCGATCTGGTACGGATCCCACACTGATGAGCAATACTCAAGTATAGGCCGAACGAGTGCTTTGTAAGCCACCTCCTTTGTTGATGGACTACATTTTCTAAGGACTCTCCCAATGAATCTCAATCTGGTACCCGCCTTACCAACAATTAATTTTATATGATCATTCCACTTCAAATCGTTCCGCACGCATACTCCCAGATAGGGGAGGGACAGGACGCTTCAGAAAGTCACCGTGTCCTGGTAGTAGGACCAGGCTGCCCAATTCCAGTAATGTGCAGCTGTTCCTGCACAGGTTGTTGAACTACACGTTCAGAAGAAAAATGGGAACTTGGAAGAATACGTATTTCACGCGGTGTGCTGAAAACTCTGGTAAACACTCTACGATACGGAATTAGACGTGTCGGAAGGCGCCGACGGCATTCTTCGACAGGTTCATGAGCACTACCATCACAGAAGTTCGTAACATACGCCATATTTTCGTTTTCTTCATGAGTGTGGGTGTGTGGCATTCCAGCCAGCCTGTGGTGAGACAGTTAACCGATGCCTCTCCCTGATACACTCAGAATCCCATGCACTATTTCACTTGCAACACATCATGGTCAACTGCGCGTTCAGCGGGCTTGTTTAGTCGCAGAAAGACACCCCGAGCAAAGAGGCTGAAAGCAACGAGGCAGGTTAGACTAGAACTATAGTATTTTCCTGTCATGCGCACAGCTGGTCTTAGGGAACAGTCATTTGATTAACACTTACGTAGTGTGTAAGCCTAGGAACCGATGGCTTCAGCGGTTTGGTCCCATAGGAACTTACCACAAATTTCCAAAACTTATCTTATGCCGCTCTCTCATCTGCTGTGACTTGAAATTAAGGAGCTTGGGGTTATATAAGAGGGTTGTCACTAGAACACAAAGAAGCAGCCGAAAACGCTGGGATGCGAGAGACAGTAAATCTGTACTTCTCGAATTCTAAGTGGCGCTACTACTAACTCTTGTCCGTAAGACACATCTCAACATTCGGTAGACATTAGTCTGACATAAGTTCAGCAGACTAGACGACTCCAGCCACTCGAAGCAGAGTTAGAACCCACTCGTTTTTCCCATGCGGCCAAGTTTCATAACCCCTGCGCTGCCGTGGACCTCGAAACTCCGGGAGGCGTGGCCCAACCCTCGTCTGTATTGGCGCCGCCGATGACATTGCGTGGACGGGCAGGAAAGCAGTTCTGGTTACTTTTTCGGTCGCTCCTCAAACACTTACTGTGATAAACTGCCAGTAGACGCAGTCAGAATGAATCAAAATCGCCGAATACTACATCTATAATGCTGGCCATAAACAATGCAACACCACAAAGACGGCGTGCAATAAACTCAGAATTGTGATTCTTGAAGTTTTCCCGGCGTATTGAATGATCGATGAGATTTCTGGATTGCAGGCGGATCATGTAGACTTCTTGCCACGATATTTCGGCTGGCAATCGTCCAGCCATCTTCAGGTGAGTGTCCGTCACTGGTGACTGCAAGTTCCCGGAGACAGCTTTATAGCAAAAAATTGGTGTGAAAACGCATGCGCATTGGCCTCCGTCACTGGAGCGTCCTCTATCGAAATCCGCGCCCTCTGGAGCTACTGTTCCATCAGTGGCGCGCGCCGGTCGGTGTGGCCCTGCGATTCTAGACGCTCCAGTCTGGAGCCGCTAGACCGCTACGGTCCTAGGTTCGAATCCTGCCTCGGGCATGGATGTGTGTGATGTCCTTAGGTTACTTAGGTTTAAGTAGTTCTAAGTTCTAGGCGACTGATGACCACAGATGTTAAGTCCCATAGTGCTCAGAGCCATTTGAACCTGTGGCGCGCAGGCGCATGCGTAAAGGTGAAAACTACATGTCCGCCGGAATACGCGCCCCCGACGCTAAAAACGGACGTCAGATGTCGCCAGACGTATCATTATCAATAAAACTCGACAAGGCTTGGGACCCAGTGATCTCTCTAATTTCCTCTGAGAGAAGACATTTTATTGATAATGACACGTCTGTTTTTAACGACGCGGACGCGCATTCCGACAGGGGGCGGACATGTAGTTTTCACCTTTACACATGCGCCTGCGCGCCACAGATAGAACAGTAGCTTCAGAGGGCGCGGATTTCGATAGAGGACGCTCCAGTGACGAAGGCCAATGCGCGTGCGTTTTCGCGCCAATTTTTTGCTATAAAACTGTCTCCGGAAACTTGCAGTCTCCAGTGACGGACACTCACCTGAAGATGGCTGGACGATTGCCAGCCGAAATATCGTGGCAAGAAGTCTACATCATCCGGCTGCAATCCCGAAATCTCATCGATCAAACGCAGATTTGTTATCAAGTTTTGCACCTTCTTAGGTGTGCTGTAACTACGTTCAGCATTTCAGCTTACCGCAAGATGTAGGTTGGAGTAACACCGTAAACATTCCGTATATTATGCAAAGCTACGCGGCGGGTATCTCACTCAGAAATCGCAGTTCATTCTTGGTTGTTTGAGAGAAGACGGTTTTATGATGATATGTTTAAAACACGAGTATAGGAAAAACGAGATGTCCGAATAACTATTTGACAGAAAACTGATACACCGGATAAAGTTAACAGCATTAACAAACAAAGTGTGTACAAGAAATGTATTCGCAGTTGCGAATATGGACAACCATCAGCTGTATGATGGAATGACAATGAAAATTTGTGCCGAACCAGGACTCGAACTGGGATTTCCCGCTTACCGCAAGCGGTCGCCTTACCATTTGACTATCCGTGCACGACTCTCAGCCAGACCTAAACCTCCAAATGTCGTAAACCATGTGTCCACAACCTGTACTCGTACATCCATTATGTATATTCCCGTACAGAAGAGACATTTTACTTGAATGTCGCTTCCCCAGTGTCGGCGGATAAATACGATATTGTAGTGTCTGTATTACTCCGAATTACGATGTAATGTACGTTCGGAAATGCTTGCATGTCCGAAAGTACATCACATCGTAATTTGCAATAATACAGGCACTGCAATATCGTTGGCATCGTAACAAAGTGTATGTCAGCGAGAACGACAAAAAGTCGATTATCAGTTCCGCTCACACAAAAATAAAAATTATACAATGTTACTTACAGTCCGCCTTGATTGCAAAAATGTTTATTCACATGACCGGTTTCGGTTCCCCTAGAACCATCTATCCGAAGAGTAACCGAAACCGGTCATGTGAATAAACATTTTTGCAGTCATGACGGCTTATAAGTAACATTGTAAACAGTCATTGTCTGTTTTTGCAAATAAATATTATAGTGGAACACGGAGAATAATTTAATATTCAGCTTAGTAGTGCAGCTAAAATAAACATGGCTACGCTATGATGTTTGTGGAAATAAAGTAAGTCTTCTACATTTTGTAGTGGATTAAGATACTTGAAATTCTGATGAGAGTGGGACCATAGCAGAGACAAGTTATTTCAACATGTAAAAAAAGAAGCTGATAAAATACGAAAATCGATATATCAATCGAAGAATAGGTTATTTTAAGCTGTTGCTCTTACAACTGATCGTGAACGCTGCGTAAGAAAAGTTCATGAATAAACGTGCAGTAACAACAGCTATCGTGAAATTTGACGACGGTCACTAGCTGATGTCGATGATAGTTATCAGCTGTTGATCTTAAGGTTGTCTAACTGGCCAAAAACTGACCACTGCAATAGAAATACGCATCTAGACTGTGTTTTGTTGATAAATTTATAAAACAAGATCACTTTTTTCGTCTGGTGCTACAGTGCTGAAAATGATTATTTAGCGTAAACAGATAAAGGAATTAAAGGATCAACTTTGTCGCAGCAAGGAATTCATCAGTCTCTGTTTCTGAAGGAACAGGGTCTAACCAATGTGATTCAGGTTTCCGTGATTACCCTAAACGGTAGAAAGAGCTATGATTTTTGCAGGGCGTTGAAATCAAATATTCTTGTGTATTTCCTTTTAGAAGGCCAAGATGGACTTGTTCAAATGGCTCTAAGCACTATGGGACTTAACTGCTGAGGTCATCAGCCCCTGTTACTTACAAGGGAACCTCCCCATCGCACCCCCCTCAGAATTAGTTATAAGTTGGTACAGTGGATAGGCCTTGAAAAACTGAACACAGATCAATCGAGAAAACAGGAAGAAGGACTGTGGAACTATGAAAAAATAAGCAAAATATACAAACTGAGTAGTCCTTGTGTAAGATAGGCAACATACAGGTGAGTGTAAACTCATGAGCGCCGTGGTCCCGTGGTTAGCGTGTGCAGCTGCGGAACGATAGGTCTTTGGTTAAGTCTTCCCTCGGGAGAAAATTTTAATTTTTTATTTTCAGACAATTATCAAAGTTGAGGCACTCACATATAATCAACTTCGCTCTCCAAAATTCCAGGACATGTTCAGATTTGCTTGGACATATGCAGGATTTGACGGTCTACACACGGAAAAATTTGAAAATGTTAAAAACATGTTTTGACAGAGCACAGACAAAACTGTGCGACTGTGAAACTGTTGCATTCATTTGTTGCAGTTTATGTGACAAACTCTTATGTTTTTATCACTTTTTTGGGAGTGATTATCACATCCACAAGAAAACCTAAATTGGGCAGGGTAGAAGAATCTTTTTACCCATTCACCAAGTGTACAAGTTGGGTGGGTCGAGAACATATTCCTGTGATGTGACGCACATGCCGTCACCAGTGTCGTATAGAATATATCAGACGTGTTTTCCTGTGGAGGAATCGGTTGACCTATGACCTTGCGATCAAATGTTTTCGGTTTCCATTGGACAGGCACGTCCTTTCGGCTACTAATCGCACTGTTTTGCGGTCCGGCCGCAAAACGCAGACACTAAACTTATTACACTGAACAGAGACGTCAATGAACGAACGGACAGATCATAACTTTGCAAAAATAAAGAAAGTAAACTTTTCACTCTAGGGAAGATTTGAACCAAGAACGTCTCGCTCCGCAGTTGCTCTTGCTAACCACGGGACCACGGCCCTTCTGAACTCGAACTCTCCTAGATGATGCCTATCTTGCGCATGGACTACTCAGTTTGCATATTTTGCTTAGTTTTTTCATAGTTCTATACAACTTCTTTCTGTTTTCTCGATTGATGTGTGTTCAGTTTTTCAAGGCCTATCCACTGTGCCAACTTATAACTAAATCTGAGGGGGGTACGATGAGGAGGTTCCCTTGTTAGAACTACTTAAACTTAACTAACCTAAGGGCATCACACACATCCATGCCCGAGGCAGGAGTCGAACCTGCCTCCGCAGCGGTCGCGCGGTTCCAGACTGTAGCGCCTAGAACCGCTCGTCCACTCCGGCCGGCGAGAGATGGACTTGCTTCCGTATTTTTGCCCAAGTGCCTTGCGCACATCATCACAGACTTGTACTGGCTGGCGTTCGGGGAACCGAGGAAACGGCTTCTGCCCTGTGTTTGTTTTTGTCGTCAGTGCCAGAGAAGAGTTTGGCTCGGGACACATTGCGTTCCTTCAGAGCGAGACAGTGTCTTTCACAGGCGCTTACTGAGAAAAACACGTCTTTTGTCGGCTCATTGACTCTCTTCACGGAAATCTGAGATAATGTTGTGGGAGTGTGAAAGAGACTGTTTCCACGAAATCTGGGTACTCGGGGAGGACGTCAGTGCGTCGTACTCGACATGTGAAGGCACCAGCACACATTGAGGAGTATCAGAGCGAACCTGGTGCTACTTGCTCTGGAAATAGCAAACAGAAGAATTTAGCTGCAAAAACAATTATCCATCGTCCTCACTTACTGTTTTCCCGTGAGTGTTTTCCCTGTTGAACCTACCTTCCTGACTTTGCTTATGATGTTACATGCGGCTGCTTCCTTAACAACAGAGTTTATGACGTCTCCTGTAGTGTCTTCTGTGAATTTAGTATTTTGCAACTTGTTATTGTCTTGCTTGTTTCTCGCTAATGTTTTCGTTTATATTCTGTTTATCGTTCTCTCGAATTTGTGCTTGCTGCCGTAAGGGATGTCCCATCCGCCTGCATTTACAACGATAATTATTCCTCCTTCATTTTTTATGTTTTATACGACGCAGTCACAAGAGCATCGTACGATGCCATAACCGGTTTCAACCAGCTAGTCTTCATCTCCAGACTGACAGCAGATCAAGAAACAAGAGAAAGAAGCAACATCGAATCTATAAAATCTACCAAGTAACTTTCTACGTAAAGATTAAAAAATAAAGTTGTATCTAACAGCACATGTTGAAACTGGTGATGTAATATTCCCGATGCGCTAATAAAGGTAATTGTGAATTGATGTCAATGTTTGATAGGCAACGTGAAATTTTTATTCGCAAAACGAGTAACTACTCCGGCAAATTTCTTTGTTATATTAGTTAGAGTAAAAACTGCTGGACGTTTATTCGTGCTCTGAACGTGTCTTTCACAGCAGTCATGATTATGTGTAAGAACGATATCTTAACAAAATCCGTTCTGTTTTTGAGTTTTCGTTTTTAATATTTCTATCATCTTTTTTATATGTTGAAAATAATTTGTCCCTGATATAATCCCACCCCGCTTAGGACTTCAAATAATTTATTTACCTATAGAATAACGAATACTTTCTTTATGTCGATAATTGTCATGCGTGTATTCATTAGATTTTTTCTTTCTAGCTTCATTAATAAGCGGAATTTTATACTTTTTCCTCCTGTGTCACTATATTATTTATTTATTTTTTTGAGCCGGTCTCCTACCATGCACCAATTTTTACAGGCATACCCCCTGTTTAGGAATGCTGTGGAGTAGAACTAGTGTATCAGTCTGTCAAAGCGTTAACACGATTGCGCCTTTTACCTTAATGATCAAAAGTTTGAGCGGAGCGAAAACAAGACCCCCGAGAAATTAGACGACGGAGTTTTGTCCGAGCCTGTATAGCCAAACGAAGAGTGGAAATGGACAAATAAAGCCTCAATTTGACCAGCGTGATCTCTAGTTTAGAAAAAAGATTTACTTCCTTGAAAGTAATATGTGTAGATAACAAAATGTTAATTAATTGTTTTGGCGGAAAAATGAAATATTTCACGAACAGCTGCTGCGAGCTATGTAAATCAAGTGTCAAATATAAAATCACATGGTGTGTCTTTGTACTCCCAACACGACTGACTTTAACAACAGGAAATTGTTCATTGCGACTGAAGATGGCAGTGGTAATCGAAAATAAAATTGCAACTGGTACTGTTATTTAATTCCAAATACACTGACGGAAAAAATATCACAACACCAAGAAGGATTTGTGTGACATAAATGAAAGTTGGTAGACGTGTTTCTACATCTGAAAGATGGTGTCTATTGAAATTTCGCGCCAGTCTCATAACAGTAGCGCTAGTTGCTCTACTAGGAGGATAAATTAGGTTTGCTTTAAAAACACACAGTGACGGTCGTGAGCCTTAGTAACCTATGAGATTAGACCTGGTGAGTTGATATTACCCAAGAATGCCTTTAAGGCGACAAAGACACCATTGTCAATACCTTACTGAGTTTGAGCAAGGTCGCGTAATATGGCATCGAGAAGCTGGATGTTGCTTCTGCGATATTGCAAAAAGACTTGGAAGGGATGTAGCCACTGTACATGATTGCTGGCAGCGGTGGTCACGAGAGTGTACGGTCGCATGAAGACCGCGCCCTGGACAGAGATGTGGCACTACCGAGAGGAAGACCAACGTGTTCGATGAATGGCTCTGGCACATCGTACTGCGTCTGCAGCGACAATTTGAGCAACAGTTGAGACCACAATGACACAACGAACTGCTCAAAATTGGTTACTTCAAGGATGCTTCGAACCAGACCCGCTGCATTCTGATGAACACTGGTTCTGCCTCGATAGCAAATTGTTCAAATGGCTCTTAGCACTATGGGACTTAACATCTGAGGTCATCAATCCCCTAGACTTGGAACTACTTAAACCTAACTAACGTAAGGACATCACACACATCAGTGCCCGAGGCAGCATTCGAACCTGCGACCGTAGCAGCAGCGCTGTTCCGGACTGAAGCGCCTAGAACCGCTATGCCATATGGCGTCTCGATAGCAGTGATGGCCATGTGCGGCTTCAGTGGTATCAAGCGAGAGCTCGTTGGAGAGCAGGGTGGAGGTCTGTTGCGTTTTGTGATGGACCTGGTTCTGCCTCGGTGCCAGTGATGCCCGTGCGTTGATTTGTAGGAGGCCAGTTGAAGGCCTGCAACCAACCTGTCTCCGGGCTAGACGCACTGGACCCACACCTGGAGTTACGGTCTGGGGCGCGAATTCGTAAGACAACAGGAGCACCTTCGCGGTTATTTCAAGCACCGTGACTGCAGGTCTGTACGTCAGCCTGGTGATTCGACATGTGTTGCTGCAATTCACCAAAAGCATTCCCTTGGGTGTTGTCCAACAGGAAAACACTCGCCCACTTACCGCTGTTGTAGCCCAATATGCTGTACATATTGTAAACAGGTTGCCTTGGCCTACTTGATCACCAGATGTTTCTTCAATCGAGATCATATGCAACGTCATCGGACACTCCAGCGTCTCTAGGACCAGCATTAACAGTCCCTGTGATGACCGATGTACCACAGGCACGGAACTCCATCCCACAAACAAACATCCATCATTTGTACAACAGAATGCATGCATATTTGCATTCCTGTAATCAACATTCTGGAGGTTACAGCGATTATTAATAGAGCTGCATTTCACATTTGCAGTGGCTTATCTCGCGCTTACATTAATCTGTGATCCTGCAGTGTTAGTCACGTACCTAGACAAATGTATTCCCTTCAGTTTAGTACTGTACATTTATTATCTATCGGCGCTGCGATTTTTCCGTCAGCGTGTAATAATATAAGATTTAATAAATGTTCAAATGCGTGTGAAATCTTATGGGACTTAACTGCTAAGGTCATCAGTCCCTAAGCTTACATACTACTTAACCCAAATTATCCTAAAGACAAACACACACACCCATGCCAGAGGGAGGACTCGAACCTCCGCCGGGAACAGCCGCACAGTCCAGACTCCAGCGCCCTAGACCGCTCGGCTAATCCCGCATGGCTAAGATTTAATAACTTGAGAGATTTATTGACAGTATATTACTACATATACGGTAACTCAAAACGTTTCTACATCCCAAATACACCATTAGTAATGCAGCAGACATTTACTCTGTATTTCACTTCTCTCGAAGTGTGTTGCAGCATTGCAGGGGTAACAGTTGCGGTGGCTGCACGAATGCCACGGCCCAGAACTGGAAGATCACGAACTGGAGAATTCATGGTCCAAGAAATCCCTCACCGTGTTTTATGGACGGCATCGTGTTCTGTCGAACGAGGAGATTGTGAGTGCCTGCTTGCTTGTCGGACTGACGTACGAGTGCTCCGCTGGAAGAACGGACGGATTAATTCAGCAGTAACCTGCGGAACTGCTGCTTTGCGTGGTGGCCCGACATCGAAAGCAAACTGCCAGTTTCCTGAAGCCGCTTGTTCCATTTCTTGATTGTCACGTAAGTGGGAACATCGTCAGTTGCTCGCAATCCGTACTCGGGCTGAAAACAACATTGTACCATATAATAGACCTCAGCTCCGCGAGAGAAAGCCCATAGAACATTATCTACTGTGGAGCCCACGTGGGTATTCACGCAGTTTTCCGTGAACAAGGCAGATAAGTGCACGCGCATGTGGTAGCAAGTGCCGTAAGCAAAACAGAAAACATTCTGGGTTAGCATACTTGTAGAAGCAGCTCGCCAATAAATATTTCAATTACATCTCAAGTTATTACATTATACACTGAGGTGACAAAAGTCACTGGGTACCTCTTAATATCGCGTCAGACCTCCTTTTGCTCGGCGTAGTGCAGCAGGTCGACGTGGCATGGACTCAACAGATCGTTGGAAATTCCCTGCAGAAATATTGAGCCATACGGCAACCGTCCATAATTTCGAAAGAGTTGCCGATACGGGACTTTCTGCACGAAATGAACTCTCGATTATGTTCCATAAATGTTCGATGAGATTCATGTCGGGTGTTCGGGGTGGCCAAATCATTCACTCAAATTATCCAGAATGCTCTTCAAACCAATCGCGAAGAATTGTGGCCAAGTAACATATCGCATTGCTATCTGTAAACATTCCATCATTGTTTTGGAACATGAAGTCCGTGAATGGCTGCAAATGGTCTCCAAGTAGCCGAACATAACTATTTCCAGTCGATGATTGGTTGGACCAGAGAACCCAGTCTATTCCATGTAAACCCAGACCACACCATTGTGGAGCCGTCACGAGCTTGCACAGTGCCTTGTTGAGAACGTGGGCCCACGGTTTCGTGTGGTCTGCGCCACACTTGAACCTTACCATCATCTGTAATTGAAATCGGGACTATGATCAGGCCACGGCCTTGCAGTCGTCTGGGGCCCAACCGATTCGTGACGAGCTCACGAGAGGCACTGCAGGCGATGTTGTGCTGTTAGTTAAGGCACTAGCGTCGGTCGTCTGCAGTCGTAGTCCATTAACACCACATTTCGCAGGACTGTCCTAACGGATATTTTCTTTGTCTGAGGTTATTTGACGCGATGCTGCTCGTCTGGTAGCACTGATAACTCTACGCATACGCCGCTGGTGCTGGTCGTTAAGTGAAAGCCGTCGGCCACTGTGGTGAGAGGTAATGCCTGGTATATGACGTTCTCGGCACACTCTTGACAGTGTGAATCTCGGAAGATTGAGTTCCCTACGATTTCCGAAAGGGAATGACCCATGCGTTTAGCTCCAGTTATCATTCCATGTTCGACGTCTTTTAATTTCCGGCCGGCCTCAGTGGCCGAGCGGTTCTAGGCGCTACAGTCTGGAACCGCGCGACCGCTACGGTCGCAGGTTCGAATCCTGCCTCGGGCACGGATGCGTGTGATGTCCTTAGGTTAGTTAGGTTTAAGTAGTTCTAAGTTCTAGGGGACTGATGACCACAGATGTTAAGTCCCATAGTGCTCAGAGCCATTTTTTAATTTCCGTCGTGTGGTCGTAATCACGCCGAAATCCTTTTTACATTTATCACCTAAGTACAAATGACAGCTCCGCCAATGCTCTGTCGATTTTTGTCTTACGTATGCGAAACTACCACAATCTGTATACGTGCATATCACTATCCCATGACTTTTGTTATCTTGGTGTATATTGTTATATGTTTAACCAGGACATCTTGTGTATGAGGGAAGACTGGTTGCCCGCTAACGCCCTGCAGGTTGCGAGATGAATGAAAACGCTACGGCCGACGTGCCTTGTGGAATATGTGCAGGGAATCAGTGTTTACGCTTGTTTGATTCGGCTTCCATCAGTGCAACTCAGGGGAAGATTTTATCTTTTTCAGGGAGAAAAATCTATTTTACGATCGAAGCGACAGATAAGTTTGTGTAACAACTGCGACGTCGTGGACCATATTTCCACGTCACCTGTACTGGTCACATGGTATGGTTTGGAACATAAAATGAAGATCCGTACTGCGTACAGGAGGGCAACAATTCAATCTTAAAGTACTACCTATGAAGGCGTTGTGAAGGGGAGCGCTCCGAAGGGAACGACGGCAGCAATATGTTGCATCCTGCCCGTCTCATACCGTGCTCCGGAACTGTAAGACAGCATTAGACTACGACAACCACCGGGCGGAAAGGGGGAGGAGTGTATTTCCTGATACGAAACAGTTCCTAACTTGGCCCTCCGCGCTCGGCGTCGTTTATCGCAAATCGTTGTGTGTTCGGTGAGATGGGGAGGGGGCGGTGATGCAGAGGGAGAGAGGGAGGGGTAGCAGGATTTAGGAGTTTCGCTGCTAAGATAAGGCCCTTTGCGGCAGCGGGGGCTGAGTCGATACTTGTAGGAAGCTGCCCCGCCTCCCCCAGTGGGGTGCACCACCTGGCCAATAGAGGCAAATACAAGAAACATTGCGAGGAGAGAACGTACTTCGTCGGCGAACGGTGAGACAGTAATGGAACCACACTGTCAGTTACAGTGCTGTCGTGTTAGGAGCGCACTACATTGAAATGAAAGCGGAGCTGCGCTGTATACGACTTACACTCCAAATTTTTCAGCACATAGATCACAAACAAAATTTTACAAATTATTGAATTATTTTAGGCGAGCTGAAAACATAATGTAATTTTTATCTGATACAAACATTTGGCAACAGAAAGACAATTTCACACCCACCAGGGTAGCCGAGAACGCTAACGCGCTGCTTCCTGGACTCGGGTAGGCGCGCCGGCCCCGGATCGAACCCGCCCGGCGGCTTAACGACGAAGGCCGATGTGCTGGGCAGCCTGGGTATGGTTTTTAGGCGGTTTTCCACATCCCGCTAGGTGAATGACGAACTGGTCCCCCACGTCCCGCCTCAGTTACCCAATACGCAGACATTTGAAGCACATTCGCACTATTTCATGATTTACACTAGACGCAGACAGCTGGGGTACACCATTTCCGTCAAGGGTAGGGGGGGGGGGGCGGTATGGGGTGGCGACAGGAAGGGCATCCGGCCACCTCTTCAAAAATTAACCGTGCCAAATCAGTATTTACAAAGCAGACCCAGCAAGTCGGGATAAATGCTCGGAAAGAGAGATACCCGAGGGAAACGTGAAAGAATTTGTCTTTAAAACGGAAATTACCTTGCATATCGATCAGTTTCATCTGCGCGTACACAGAGGCGCTTTCAGCTGAAATGGTAGAGAAACAGCTCGACAATAGATGTAAGACTGACAGTGTCCTCAAAACATTTAGGAAACTATCCTCATAATTCTTTCAAGGCCAGAATGAATTCTTCAGATGTTGCGTGTTTTTTGACGGCAGTGATATTAGGAAATTGGACAATGTTTGTCATAATGTGCCCCTTTTACAATGCGATTTTCTGTTCAAGTGCATCCCCATCATGTCATTAATATGTCTCTTAATGTGGGCAGTGTACAGTCAAGTCCACTTAAAATGCGAAGTCTGCAATCCATTTCGGATGCTCTAATTTCCGTTCCTTTACTCCTTTTTCATTCATAAGTTCAACGACAGCGAGATTTGAATCGAAAAATTGTTCCGGGCATGTCCCTTGACTTAGCAGTAGTATGTAAAGTCTCCATATGCTTTGTTCAATTCAGTCGACAACTGTAGCAATTGACAGTGGAATAATGTTTTCATCGTCATAAGTTTTACTTGTCGTATAACCAGTTTCTTCAAGTACTCGATGCACAATGTGCTTCTTTATGTACAGAACAGCGAATCCCGTCTGTCGCTCGTTGTACTTTTTGGTCTTGCGTTGCTAAGTAAACCTTTAAATTTTTTCTGCCTGATACTATAACAGTGTTTCATAGCAAATTAACATACCCGTCGCTTATGCGTCTGCATGAATATATTGGGGATTCTTATCATCTCTTCTGGCATTACCATTCATTTCTAACGGCTTGTGACTATAGATCGCTGAACTATCTCCTTGTGCAAACAGCCACTGCACCTGTGAACGTTCTTCATACCACGAACAAATAGCGAAAGGTGAACAGCGCTGACATCACGATGCTGTCGAGCTGAAGAGAGTTTTATCGACCGAAAAATGCCTCACTGCGATGTCAAACGAAATGCCGCGCTGTACTTCCGACAAGGATTGAGCAAAACCGAGACAGACAAAGCCTTGGCCCGCACGCAGCCCGTAAACCCCCAAGCGTAAGGTTTGGCATGCCATGATAGGCAAAGTATTATACATTGAAGCGCCAAACAAACTGGTACACCTTCCTTATATCGTGTAGGGCCCCCGCGAGTTCGCAAAAGTGCTGCAACACGACGTGGCATGGACTCTACTAGTGTCTGAAGTAGTACTGGAGGGAATTGACACATGAATCCTGCAGGACTATCCACAAATCAGTAGGAGTGCGAGGGGGGTGAATATCTCTTCTGAACAGCACGTTGCTAGGCATCCCTGATATGCTCAATAATTTTCATTTCTGGGGAGTTTGGTGGCCAGCGGAAGTGTTTAAACTCAGAAGAGTGTTTCTGGAGCCACTCTGTAGCAATTCTGGTCGTGTGAGGTTTCGTATTGTCCTGCTGGAATTGCTCAAGTCCGTCGGAATGGACAATGGACATGAAAGGATGCAGGTGATCAGACAGGATGGTTACGTACGTGCCAACTGTCAGAGTCGTATCTAGACGTATCATGGGTCCCACACTGTACACGCAGCACACCATTACAGAACCTCCACCAGCTTGAACAGTCCCCTGCTGCCATGAAGATTCCTTGGATTCATGAGGTTGTCCCCATACCCTACAGTTCATCGTCTCGATACTATTTGAAATGAGGCTCATCCGACCAGGCAACAGGTTTCCAGTCATCAACAGTGCAATGTCGGTGTTTCTGGGCCCAGGCGAGGCGTAAAGCTATGTGTTGCGCAGTCATCAAGG
Source organism: Schistocerca serialis cubense (assembly GCF_023864345.2). Taxonomy (NCBI): domain Eukaryota; kingdom Metazoa; phylum Arthropoda; class Insecta; order Orthoptera; family Acrididae; genus Schistocerca; species Schistocerca serialis. The sequence continues at coordinate 168,111,690 of NC_064644.1, read as the reverse complement.
GTACACGAGTGGACCTTCGGCTCCGAAAGCCAGTATCAACGATGTTGCGTTGAATGGTTCGCACGCTGACACTTGTTGATGATGGCCCAGCATTGAAATCTGCAGCAATTTGCGGAAGGGTTGCATTTCTGTCACATTGAACGATTCTCTTCAGTTGTCGCTGGTCCCGTTTTTCCAGGACCTTTTTCAGGCCGCAGCGATATCGGAGATTTGATGTTATATCGGATTCCTGATATTCACGGTACACTCTTGAAATGGCCGTACGTGAAAATCCCCACTTCATCACTACCTCAGAGATGCTCTATCCCATCACTCGTGCGCCGACTATAACACCACGTTCAAACTCACTTAGATCTTCGTAACGTGCCATTATAGCAGCAGTAACCGATCTAACAACTGCGCCAGACGTTGTCTTATATATCTCTGTATTTGAATACGCATGTCTATACCAGTTTCTTTGACGCAGGGAGTGTAAGATAAGCAACGGCACTTTCAAAATGTTACTGGCCAATATTCGAATCTGTTGTTGAAGAAAATAAGGACGCCTTGCAGTACGTTCGTAGTCTATCACACAAAGGGTACTTGGTAACAATTGTGGTGAGTATCTAGAGTCAACCAACTGGTGGAAAGCACTGCAGGCCGAACCAAAGTCTAGCAGCCTGAGGCATTAACAACGAGAGTACAGGGGCAGCTGACAGATAATCATAGCCAAGAATCTGCAGTGAAGATATATATGTTTAGGTTATAGTTTTGAGCCTTTCTACGACTATCTTTACTTTTATCTCATAACTAGCGAACTCGGCAGTGCCTTGCAGTTGCTAAATGTGTATGGGAATTGGATAATTTATATGTCATAATCTGACGTATCGCTGAAAATTGTGCCAGGATGCAAATTTCAGCCACTTTGAAAGTATGAAATAATAAATCGTGTACAATATGAATGAAAGTGACCTCTTTTCGTTATTAGAGTTCCTTACCTTAATCGGTAAAAACGGAACCCTTTTAGGATCGCTTTGTTGTCTGTCTGTCTGTTCGTTAATAACCCTTTCTATTAGGAACGGGTTGAGGTCTCAGGTTTATATTTATGTCACATATTAAGCTCCACGGCCCCTTGGCGGTGTAATAAATGTAAAGTTCTAAGTCAGTGCAATCAAAAGGTACGACCATTTGTGCCACATAATTTTATACTCGCAATCTCATTCATCAAAATCTTTAGGGTACGTTCAGTTGGCCTAGAATCGTGAAATTTGGCAAGTAGCAAGATTTCACAGTACACGCAAAGGAAAAAAATCCGAAAGTCGTTAATTAGTAATTATATCAACTGAAAAACTTTTTTGTTGCTTGTTATCCAACTGTCTATGTGTCCTATTAAGACCCCTTTTTCTCAGGAATGGGTAGACACATAATTATCTCGTCTGTATCTATATCGATAACAGGCAAAAATCGCCGAGATCCTTGATTCCTGGTATGCACGAGTTATATATTTACATAACTAAACTTGTACGAAACCCTTAGTGTACGAGAGCAATTCGCTCCTGTAGGGATTTTTTAAAATTGTTTTTAAGTTTTTTTAACTTTTTGTATGGAGTAAAGTTACGAAATTTCGTAATATACAAGAGTTTTCGTTTCTTGAATACTGTGTAGTAAGAGTATCAACACGTTTTCGCATCTACCAGTTTGTGAAATGGCAACAAATAATAGATCATGCGAAAACCACTCTGATGGTAAATCAGTTCCAATGTATTTGAGCCTTGTTTATTGTTACAGGAAATGAAACCTTGATTGGGAACTGAAGTGGCTTAAATGAGTTAATAAATCGGTGAGGATTATTTGGATATCATTTGCATTTGGGATATGAGAGGGACCTCTCCAGTTACTGGACTTGTGAGGATAGAAGTTCGAATGACATTATTTCACATAGTTTTAATCTGCGAACGGGTAACATCGCAAAGTACCGGACGATTCAGATTGCATAATGGTATTCTAATCATAAGCCGAAAACTCATAAAAACGAGTTTCCCAATTATAAAGATTTTTTGATAAAACCATCTGCGGGGAAAAAAACAAAATAGCACATTTTTGTGTATAAATTTTTTGTTTAAAATTGTATACGTGGAAAAACAATATATATCAGAGAAAGACTTTGTTTAATAGTTTAAATATCTTCGTATCATAGCTAAAATCGACAGCGAGGAAGAAAACGAAACTGCACATTTTCACAGGACAGCAATGGATTTTGCTTGTCGCAGTCAGTTTTAACAGAAAACCTGTACATTGTTGTTTAAACAATTATAGCACATATCGGTCTACGTTTTTGGAAAAAAAAACGTTATAAATATTTCTCCTTCATATGCGACTGGTAGTATAGATATAATTGACAGTCAGCTTTTGTAGTTTTCTTAGATGTAGAGATTAGATTCAGTTTTCGTTCCGTAGACCCAAAAATGAGATGATTCCCGCAGGTATGGAATGTGACAGAAAGTATAGCGTGAAAAATATAGAACATCTGAATATAATACTTACTACCCTGATCATTTGTCAGGAGATAGTCAAAATACGTGAATACATTACAGTAAACTGGAACTGCTAATATTTACAAAATTGATGCACTATCATGATGAAACATTGTTATGCACTTTTAATAAATTTATCATATACAAAATAGCTAATCCTGACTGTTGTGATCAAGTGCTGTCAAAACTGAAGTCTAACAGACATTTTTACTTAAGCTGGTCTAACAGGCCCTGTGAAGATATTCATCTATATAGTAGAAGAAGTTGCCTATTAAAAAGTCTTTCAAGCTCTGTTTAAAGCGTTCTTTATCTGAAATCAAGTTTTTAATGGTTTATGGCAATTTATTGAAACTGTGTGTACCTGAATATTGGACCCCTCTTTGTACCAAGGCAAGTGATTTTAGGTCTTTATGTATGTGTTCTTATTCCTAGTATTGATATCATGTATTTAACTATTGGTTGGAAATAGAGATATATTACTTGCAACAAATTTAATTTAGGAATAAATGTACTGAGAAGCAGCGGTTATAATTCAATGTTCCTTGAACAGGTTTCTTCATGATGCTCTTGAATTTACACCACAAATGATTCGTATTACATGCTTTTGCACGCAAAAAATTTTTGCTCGATTTTATGAGTTACCTCAGAATATGATCCCATATGACATGACAGAACGAAAATAAGCAGAGTATGCAAGATTTTTTATATCTATATCTCCTACACTGCACTGCAAATAAATACTTGTTTACGCACTTCAGCAATTCTGTGGTATGTCATTCCCAACTGAATGTATTATTGAGGTGTAATCCCAGAAATTTAACGCTATTAACCTCTCCGATATGCATGTCTTCATATGTTATACACATGCTGGAAGGAAATCTCTCACAGGTTCTAAACTGCATGTAGTTTAATGACCGTGAATTAGCTGTAAACAATTTATAAATGTCAGTTAAAAATTGATTAGCTGCTATTTATAAATCTTTACTTTACTTGCTACTCATTGTAATGTTTGTATCATTTGCAAAAAAAACTTAGTATCTGGCAGTGTGACAGACGAAGAACACCAAATGTAATTAATTCCCAGTGAGATGAAGACTGACTGATTAGTGCACAGGTAATTCGCAACGACGCCCTTTGTTTCCTGTTAGTTAGGTAAGACTCAAACCATTTCGCAGTATAGCCGTTGACGCCATAATATTCTAATATACTTAAGAGAATCCTGTGATTCACACAGTCAAAGGCTTTTGACAGGTCACAGAAAATGCCATTAGCCTCTAATTTATTGTCTAATGAATTAAGTACGTTCTCATTGTAAGTGTAAACAGATTTCTCAATTTTAGAACACTTAAGAAACCGAAACTGTGACTTGGACACTATATTATTTGCAGTTAGATGCTTAGGGAGACGCTTGAACACAACCTTTTCAAATATTTTTGAAAAAGCCTGCAAAAGTGAAATTGATCGATAGTTTGATGGCATCTCTTTATCCCCCTTCTTGTAAAGAGGCTTAACGTTTGCATGTTTAGCCAATCTGGAAATGTTCCGCTGATAAGAAATTGATGACACAAATGACTGAAGATAGAACTCAAGTCGCGTGAACATTTTTACTGCAGCTTTGTTGTCAAAGGCTTTCACTATTCCGTATACCTCATCACCGTCAACGGGAACACTACATTACACTCTAAAGGCTATTGACGTTAGACTCCGTACTAAAAATATGCGCGTTATTACTTACACCCTCGCTTCGCGAAGAAACCACTTCAGAGCGCGTGCCGTAGGATACTCCTACTGATGTTTGGAAGTTTTTATCGTATTCCATTAGCGTATGCAGTGAGGGAAAATAAGTGTATTAGCTTGGATGGCCGTTTGAATATTTCTTGTCTTACTGTCGTCGATCCTATATGTGATCTCGATGGAGGCAGGTGAAATACCGCCTTCCAAAGTTAACAAAACAGGGTCCCTCTTGAACAACGCCGTATATCAACGACTGTACCTATCTGTTACGATCCTAGCAACATGTCCTCGAGTTCGTTTCGTATTTTCTGTAGTGCCTACCTGATAAGTCCTGCAACAGCTAGGACGGTTCTCTAGAACTGTTTTCAATTGCTCTCTTATGCGGTTCTATGTAAAAATGCGCTGCGCTTTCCCAAAATTCTCCCTTCAAATCTGAGTCTGTCGTTCGCGCTCCCTTTTGCTCATGTCAAGTGTTACCCCTAGATAACAAGCGGCCAAACTTGTCGATCACAGTCTCACATCAAGCAACGCAGTGCTGTCTTACTTCTGTTCCTTTATTCGCAGGTGAAAATATTTAGACCGGAAACGGCTGGTTTTTTTATTGCCGAAATTGTTGCCCGTGAAATTAGCAGAGGGAAATGCAATTACGTGTTCTACGAAAGCTTTTCCCATAACGCATCATTCTCTAGAGTTCACGGAACTACTTACCGTCGATTGTAGTTCGCTGAAGAGCCTCGCCGCTGATAGCGACTTTCGTGGCGCCGTAAGAAAGTGTGCCGAAGGGCAATGTCGCCCTTCCCAGAACTCATGTCAATTTGGACTGCCTCGCCTCGCGAGCGCTCTCCAGCCACGCGAGACTTGTAAACGCTCTTCCAGGAAGCGCACTCTCGCGTTACGTGCAGCCTGCTGCAGCCCGATGTTTAGCGTCGTTCGGTCCCTTCTTGTGCCACACTCAGGCATTCTGTGCAAAATGAAATTAGCGAGCGTTGTTGACTCAACCGGCAGCGGCCTTTGTTTCGCAGCAATTAAGGATGATCCGACCACGAACGCTGCACCTTCTGATCTACCGGTGCCTCGTTGTTTTGACCTAAAAGGCGAATGTGCGTCAGTAGATTCTCAGATTCATAACTCCTGTGGATACACACCAAATAACAAAAGAAGTGAAACAGAACGGGACGGGGAAACAAGCATACGGTTCAGAGGTTATGTGATGTTATTTCAGTGTCTGCGAAATCGACTCAAATTTACGAAGAATTTGGCAGTACGAGTCCACTTACCAGCAAGGCGTTGAACCCCCTTGCCTGGATGCATGAACTGGTTGGTGATGGTGTCACGAAGCCGTCGTACAGTCTCTCACGACTGTTGTAACTGGTCCTTGATACCAGGCATGTTGACATTGGGACCGAGTTGACGTCCGATTTGGTACCACACGCGGCTGGTCCCGGCGGAGGTTCGAGTCCTCACTCGGGCATGGGTGTGTGTGTTTGTCCTTAGGATAATTTAGGTTAAGTAGGGTGTCAGATTAGGGTCTGATGACCTTAGCAGTTAAGTCCCATAAGATTCCACACACAATTGAACAATTTGGTCCCACACGTGTTCTATCGGAGACAGATCTGGGGAGCTTGCTGGTCATGGGAAAACCTCAACATTACGCAGACAGTTCATAGAGAGACATGCCATGTGTGGACGAGCTTCCTCCTGTTGAAAAATGGCACTAGAGAACTGTCAGATGAGACCCAGGATGCCAGTAACCTAGTACTTTGCGCGGTCCTTCCAGCCGGAGATTCGAGTCCTCCCTCGGGCATGGGTGGGTGTGTGTGAGAGAGAAAGAGAGGGAAAGAGACAGAGAGAGAGAGAGAGAGAGAGAGAGAGAGAGAGAGAGAGAGAGAGAGAGAGAGAGAGAGTTGTTCTTAGCATAAGTTAGTTGAAGTAGTATGTAAGTCTAGGGACCGATGACCTCAGCAGTTTGGTCCCTTAGGAATTTACACGCTTAACGTAGTACTGCCGTGTCAAAGTTCCCTCAATTACTACCAGCCTTGACCTGAAGTCATCTCTGATGGTTCCCCACACCATGACACCAGGACAAGGGCTCTGCCCCTCTAAAACATGGGAAGAATGGGGCTTCTTCCAATGTCGCCGCTATACTCACCGACGATGGTAGTTCGTGGTAGTACAGGACCGCAGTTCATCGCTGAACACAATGCGACGCCGTCCATGCTTCGCGGTGACGGCATCATACCAAGATTTGTTTTGTGGTATTAATGGCCGCATGCTCATGGGGCGTTAATTTTCTACTCTGCCAGCTGCTATTCTACGACCGATGCTGCAGGATGACGCAGAATGTTCACTGAGTTCTTTACTTGTCCTCGGATGTGAAGGGGTTACGACATGCTTAGTGCACAATGCGGTGGTCCTCTATTGTTGTGGTCAAAAGTAGTTGAGTGAAACCTTGACGGCGAATATGGCTGCCCTCACATTCACATGCAGTCTAACATCGGACCACTGTCAATTCCGAACGCCCCAGAAATTTAGATTCTACCGTCCGGCCACATGGAGACCCAAGCTAAGTTCTTTGTGAAACTCTGCCAGGTGCTGACAGCACTGTGTGACACGAGTATTTGTCATCTCCGTCTCCTTGACAGTGATCCGTCGACATGCAACGCTGTTCATGCCCGTTATATACCCTACCAGGTCTGGTAGCACAGCTAAGCACGAACAACATTAATACTCTCTGGTGGCCGCTATACCTGTCACAGAGAATAGCAGTTTTGATCGTTTACGAACCGTGTCCTAGAGCGTACGTGTACCAAGTTACACTACTGGCCATTAAAATTGCTATACCACGAAGATGATGTGCTACAGACGCGAAATTTAAACGACAAGAAAAACATGCTCTGATATGCAAATGATTAGCTTTTCAGAGCATGTACACAAGGTTGGCGCCGATGGCGACACCTACAACGTGCTGACATCAGCAAAGTTTCCAACCGATTTCTCATGATTTGACCGGCGTTGCCAGATGAAACGTTGTTGTGATGCCTCGTGTAAGGAGGAGAAATGCGTACCATCACGTTTCCGACTCTGATAAAGGTCGGATTGCAGCCTATCGCGATTGCGGTTTATCGTATCGCGACATTCCTGCTCGCGTTGGTCGAGATCCCATGACTGTTAGCAGAATATGGAATCGATGGGTTCAGGAGGGTAACACGGAACGCTGTACTGGATCCCAACGGCCTCGTATCACTAGCAGTGGAGATGACAGGCATCTTATCCGCATGGCTGTAACGGATCGTGCAGCCACGTCTCGATCCCTGAGTCAAGAGATGGGGATGTTTGCAAGACAACAACCATCTGCACGAACAGTTCGATGACGTTTATAGCAGCATGGACTATCAGCTCGGAGACCATGGCTGCGGTTGCCCTTGACGCTGCATCACAGACAGGAGCGCCAGCGATGGTGTACTCAACGACGAACTTGGGAGCATGAGTGGAAAAACGTCATTTTTTCGTATGAATCCAGGTTCTGTTTACAGCATCATGATGGTCGCATCCGTGTTTGGCGACATCGCAGTGAACACACATTGGAAGCGTGTATTCGTCATATTTATACTGGCGTATCACCCGGCGTGATGGTATGGGGTGCTATTGGTTACACGTCTCGGTCACCTCTTGTTCGCATTGACAGTACTTTGAACAGTGGACGTTACATTTCAGATGTGTTACGACCCGTGGCTTTACCCTTCATTCGATCCCTGCGAATCCCTGCGTTTCAGCAGGATAACGCGCGACCGCATGTTGCAGGTCCTGTACGGGCCTTTCTGGATACAGAAAATATTCGACTGCTGCCCTGGCCAGCACATTCTCCAGATCTCTCATCAATTGAAAACGTCTGGTCAATGGTGGCCGAGTAACTGGCTCGTCACAATACGCCAGTCACTACTCCTGATGAACTGTGGTATCGTGTTGAAGCTGCATGGGCAGCTGTACCTGTACACGCCATCTACGCTCTGTTTGACTTAATACCCAGGAGTATCAAGGCCGTTATTATGGCCAGAGGTGGTTGTTGTGGGTACTCATTTCTTAGGATCTATGCACCCAAATTGCAGAAAATGTAATCACATGTCAGTTCTAGTATAATATATTTGTCCAATGAAACTCGTTTATCATCTGCATTTCTTCTTGGTGTAGCAATTTTAATGGCCAGTAGTGTACATTGACATGCGACCGTGCCTCCTGGGTGATTCATATGTCTTAAGTGATTTAGAATGATTGAAGAATAGAGGAAATTTTGCACAATGTTCGTTTGTTACCATTCAGCGCAAAGCGAAAACATATTGGTCTACTTAAACACAGTGTTATCAATGTTGCCACCATACTGAACTGAAACTGTAGCTCCTTTTACTCCACTGGTAACTGACCTAACTTACAGAAAACTCTCCAGAGGTGTCAACAACAGCCCACATTTATCTGAGACGTCCAAATTTTTTCTTACAGTGGATAGTGACAGAGTTTCGCTGCACCTACTTGCCCTAGGGGCAAGCTGCACTTAAGAGGCAATGATCAACTGCATTACGACGCAGACGGCAATGGAGGCCACTGAACTGAAGACACGGAATGCGTATTCACCGGACATCCGGTCCGTAATTTAAAAAGTGCCATGATGGTCTCTTCATTGACAAAAAATACCAAATTTATTCTCCCATTAGTATATTCGGGTGCCGACTGCCAAAGGGAGGGGGGGCGGGTAACTCAAGGAAAAGATTGAATAACCAACGAAAAGGTAACATTCTACGAATCGGAGCATGGATTGTCAGAAGTTTAAACGTGAGGGGGCAGCTATAAAACCTGAAAAGGGAAATGGAAAGGCTCAATCTAGAAATAGTGTGGATCAGTGAAGTGAAATGTAAAGAAGATAGCTATTTCGGGTCAGATAAATGTAGGGTAATGTCAACAGTAGGAGAAAATGGCAGAACTGGAGCAAAATTTGTTAAGAGTAGGAAATTAGTGCACAGAGTTAGTTACAGCAAACAGGTCGGTGATAAGGTTGTTCTCATCAGAATCGGCAGGAAACCAGCCCCAACAACAGTACTTTAGGTGTGCACGCCAACATCACAAGCAAAATATGAAGAGAGTGAGAAAGTATAGGAGGATGTCGATCGGATAATTCAGTATGCAAAAGGAAATTATAGTTTACTAAACATGGGGGTTTGGAGAGAGGTGGTAGGGGAAGGAATAGAGGAAGGAGTCACGGGAGAATATGGGCTTGGTCGTAGGAATGAGAGAGCATAAAGAATGAGTTCTCTATTAAATTTGAACTAGTGACAGCGAATACACTGTTCAAAAATCACAAGAGGAGAAGACATTCTTTGAAAGACCCGGAGATACGAGTAGATTCTAGCTAGATTACATTGTGGTCAAACAGAGGTTCCGAAGTGAGATAGTTGTTTGTAAGGCGTATGCAGCCGCAGATACAGACACAGATCACAATTTAGTAATGAGGAAGAGCAGTCTGAAGTTTAAGAGACTTGTACGGAAGAATCTGTATACAAGGAAGTGGGGTACTGAAGTGCTGTGAAATGATGAGATAACGAAGTAGTTCTATTAAGACTAAAGATATTGAGATGATGAATACCACACTAGGCAGTTGATTTGAAGAGGAATGGACAAATTTAAAAACTGCAATCACAGAATCTGGACAGACAAATGTAGACACACAAGGAGAATAACTGCGAAGAAACCTTGAGTAACAGGAGGAGTACTTCAGTTTATCGACAAAAGAAGGATGTGAACAAAAAATTAGGGGAAAGACAAGAATACAGCAATACAATCACTTAGGTATGAAATAAACAGGAAGGACTTAGAAATCAAGGCGAAATTTCTGCAGGAAAAATGCGAAGAAACTGAAAAAGAAATGGTTCTCGGAAGGAGTGATCCATCTAGTAGAGAAGTGAAACCAAGCTCCGCTGAGAATAAGAGCAAAGATATCAACATTAAGAGTGCAAGAGGAATATCACTGTTAAACGCAGAGGAGCGAGCGGATTGGTAGAAAGAGTACACAGAAGGTCTCCACGAGGGAGATGACTTGTCTGACGTATTCCAAAAAAGAAATAGGAGTCATTATGGAAGAATAGGGGATACGGTTTTAAAGTTAGAATTAAATTTTGTGGGTGGAGTTTGGGTTGACGTTGTATATATTCCAGTATCTGTATTTTCCTATAATGTTTGTCCTTCACGGCCTCCACTAGTACCGTGGAAGTTACCTGTGTCGTCTTAACGCAAAGATGGAAAAAAATGAAGCTGATCCAGAAAATGTTTATAATAAGACTCGAGCCATGATTTATGATGTTCGAACCCGTTTCGAATAGTTACGCTTTTTAATCGCTACATAACCCATTTCGCGGTATTTTGGCACTAAGTTTTGGATTGCAGACTTTGCAGGAGGTTTTGGCAAAACAGTTCCAGTCTCAAGCTCTTGCGCAAACAGTTCCGCATACGTTTTCCGCGAATTGTGCTTCCCGTAACACTCTACAATGAACACGCGCTGTTTTATCGTGAGCACCACTTTGTGTTGCATTCAACTGATATCATAAAACACATCTGCAAACGCCACAGTCAAGTACTCGGGGAAGAGCATATGCGCAGACATGTGACAGCAATCGATTAGTGCTTGGAAATAACAGTTTCCAACAGTTTATGTACTGGGCAGTTCTCCTTTTCATTAACAAGGATAAACTCCGCATTAGTCTCATAAATATTTTCAGGGCCAATTTTATTTTTTACTGTTCTCCACATACTCGTATCCTCTGCAGTTCTGTTTGTCTGAGAGAGAGGACGTGTGTTACTGCAGCATGTAACAAAAATGGATTGCTAAACTTTCAGAAATCATTCCTGATACGTGGAGGAAGAAAGTGAATAATATGGACACAGGTGTGGATATGCCTTTTCCATGTTAGACCTCAGATTCTACACCTGTTCAAGACATTAATCACTTAGTTTGAAACGAAGTCTCCTACATGAACTTTGCAATAAGGTGAGGGTTAAAACATTTTTGAATGAACTATTCGCTGAAGTATAGTACTGCACGATAATCAGATGCTATTAGTGCCTGCATACACTGTACATGGTACAAATACAGCAGATTCACATAAATCACCACTCAGATTCTGGTATTGTCAACATTATTTGTTCCAGCTAATTGTCCCATGCTGACACTATGGCTGTCGTCAACTGCACAACGAAGTTCCTCCTCCAGTTGAGGTGTCTTCGTCCTCTTGGGCCGTAACCAGTTTCAAGTAGTAGGCTTAAACGTCCAAAACGACCATCAATTGCTTAAATGTCCTGCCGTCGGGCACTGTCGTTCTCAACATCTCTCCTGATACAAGAGTTGAGCTGCTAATCCGTACAGCATCTGCCAACTTCACATTTGAGTACACTTCAGTTGCATTACATCGGAAACATAGTCCTTGATGAACACTAAACAGTAGATACTACGTGCCTGATGCTAGTACAGGAATGAAGTTCGTCACGTGTCAACACAAGCAATGAAATGAAACACATGTCAACATTATCTTCGTTCAGTTGGAACGACAAACACTGGTGAGTAGCCTAACAATTACAACTTACTGGACATTCTAACCAAATGTAATCAAGAGGGTATTTGAACATTTCATGTGCGAGAACGTTGATAGAAATGCTAGAAATGCAGTTACGTTCTGTTTCTGTGTGTTCCCATGATTAATGTGATTATGAAGAGAAGTAGAAAGTGAGCTCTAACATGTTTCCGCACTCATGTCCATATAACAAATTCTGTTCCTCTGTGTGTGAGAAATGTTTCCTGAAAATTTGGCCTTGCCTTTTTGTGCATCCTGTATTCTAGAGCTATTCACTGAGGGTAATGGTCTGGCAGTACGCGCACCGATTTGGTGGCGGAACCAATGGGACGAGTCGTAATTATGTCCGCCATTCCCGACGTGTTCCTATTGGACTAGCGCTGAATACGCCAGCAACTAATCAAGCGGCGCCAACCAGTGTGGATTAGGAAGAATTATCAGTCGTGGTACAGAAATAACGCTCCTGTTTCGGGTAGTATTTTGCATTGATAGGGGACACAGAAACCTCTGTAAGCTTCGTATTTTTTATTTTTTTTATTTTATTTATTTTATTTCATTTTATTTTATTTTTATTTTTTTTTTTTTTTTTGCAAACAGTTCCGCGAGCAACTGTTTCGTATTTTACTTCTGTTGTCTGTAATTTTATAGACAGATGCCTTTGTGTGTTGATTTGGAAGGCAACAAACGAACGCCCATTTAAATTTTGTCGCGTAAGGTCTGCTTTTCTGTTCAACCCATGTGATCGGTAAAACAGAACCATAAAATGTCGTCTTGCATAAGGCGGAATTCCTCTCCAGTTTTTTCGTAGCAAGCACGGAAATAAGAGGAACTGCAACATCCAAAAGACGATAAAAAAAATGGTTCAAATGGCTCTGAGCACTATGGGACTGAACATCTATGGTCATCCGTCCCCTAGAACTTAGAACTACTTAAACCTAACTAACCTAACGACATCACACAACACCCAGCCATCACGAGGCAGAGAAAATCCCTGACCCCGCCGGGAATCGAACCCGAAAACCCGGGCGTGGGAAGCGAGACGATCATAATGGCCGTATAACTGACAGGTTTGAAAGTAACTATGATGAAATTTTTTGTGCACAGAACTTAGTAGTCCACTTGAAAGCAAAAACAAAAGAAAACACACGCCTTACGTTAGTGGTATAGTAGCAGGCACTGTGCTGTTGGTAAAGAAACACTCTTTACTTGTTAAAGTGTTCGTGGATCCTACAACTACTTCCCGTATTTCTCATCTGAAAAGACCCGTAGAAATGGCTGTTGGGCTACGTTTTCTCGGTGGCTGACTGGGTACCTGTAGAAAAGCTCGGCGTTCTATCCCTAAACAGTTTTTTTCTAAATATAATTGAATATCAGATGGCGAAAAAAGTAGTAAAACATTCTTTCACTAAAAGTATGATGGGAAAAGCAATAAACGATCGAAAAGTCAGGTTGTATTTAAGCGTAATTGTGCTCTGACTGCTGCACCAGTTTTGATATTATGATTATGGATAAAGAACACAAGCAAGTTCTTATTTTGCATTTGTTTGATAGAAATGCTAACAAAAAGTAATCCACAGTTTACAACTCATATTTTATAGCATAATAATTTAATGATCAGAACAAATCTATAATTGTAGTAATACAAAGACATGTTGCAGACCGCTTCATTTTTTGTGAGGGAGTTTCAGAGAATTCTTTCACTTTGTAAGACAGACATACTGGCAGCAATTTATGCAATTTTATTTCTGCTTTTGCAGTGCTCATATTCACGTGTTCGTGGCGACAATATGCCATCCACTGTGGGACATTGATTATACCCATCGTATTATTTGTCCACATCTGGGTTATGGCGAGGTTTCTATATTCTTGCCGTTTTTGAGGTGTTTAACTCATCTTCTAACAGGGAATCAAACTTTTCTACCCTATTATTTCTTTCTGGAAAGCAGCCTTTTCCAGACGTTTGAGTAAATCCATAATGTCTATTTTCGCAATCTGGTTTTCAAGGCACAGCTCTCTGTACAGAAACTAGCAGTCGACAGCCGGAAGACCAACGAAGTGCCGTAAACACTGACGAAACGCCGCACAAAGCATTATCCCCTAATAGAGAATTTAATCTTCTGTTGGTTCTGCATGTACTAAAGCTAATGTGCATCAAAGCTTTCCCGTAAAAAAATATACGCCTGCAACTAACCTGTCTGCGTGCTAGACACACTGGACCTACACCTGAAGTTGCGGTCTGGGGTGGGAGTTCGTATGACAGCAGGAGCACTTTCGTGGTTATCTGGCGCGTCCTGACTGCAAATTTGTACGTCAGCCTGGTGATTCGACATGTGTTGCCATTCGGGAGCATCACTCCAGCAGTTGTCCAACAGGAAAACGCTCGCCTGTTGTAACCCAACACGCTCCACAGTGTGTCAACATGTTGCCTTGACCTGCTTGATCACCAGGTGTCTCTTCAATCGAGCTCATATGGGACGTCATCGGACAATTCCAGTTTCATCGACAACCAACATTAACCGTCGCTGTATTGCCAGACAATGTCAAAAAATACAAAAGCCGACGAACTTTTAACAACTGGAAATTGGCCTTTGTGATTGAAGCGGGTACTGGTAATCAAAAATAAAATTACAACCGGTGCTATCATTTAATACCAAATATACTGACGGAAAAAAATGTCGCAACACCAAGAAGCAGTTGTGTGACATAAACGAAAGTTGGTAGGCATGTTTCTACATCTGAAAGATGGTGTCTATTGAAATTTCGCGCCAGTCGCATAAGAGTGACGCAATCAGCTTTACTTTAAATATACACTGTAGCGGACGTGAGCCGTAGTTACCTTTGGGATCAGACCTGTTGAGTTGATGTCAGTCAAGAATGCCATTAAGACGACAGAGAGACCATTATCAACACGTCACTGAGTTTGAGCAAGGTCGCGTAATATGTCTACGAGAAGCTGGATGTTCCTTCTGCGACACTGCAAAAATACTTGGAAGGGATGTAGCCACTGTACATGATTGCTGGCAGCGGTGGTCACGAGAATATGTCGCAAGAAGACCGCACTCCGGACGGACACGTGGCACTGCTTAGAGGGAACACCATCGTGCTCGACATATGGTTCTGGAACGTCGTACTGCATGTCCAGCAACAATTTAGACCACGGTGACTCAACGAACTGTTTCCAATCGGTTACTTCAAGGACAGCTTCGCACCAGACGTCCTGTATCGTGCTTTGCACTGACCCCAAACCAACGCCATGTGCGACTTCAGTGGTGACAAGCCAGAGCTCATTGTACGGTAGGGTGGAGGTCTGTTGTGTTTTCTGATGGAAACTGGTTGTGCCTCGGTGCCAGTGATGGCCATGTGTTGGTTGGAATGGGCCATTTAAGAGCCTGTAAACAACCTACCTGCAAGCTACACACACTGGACCTACACCTGGAGCTATGGTCTGGGTGCGGTTTCGTATGACATCAGGATGACCTTGGTGTCATCCCACGCACTTCAAGAGCAAATTTGTACGTCAGTCTGGTGATGCGACGTGTTGTGGTGCCATTCATGGCTCTGAGCACTATGGGACTTAACATCTATGGTCATCAGTCCCCTAGAACTTAGAACTACTTAAACCTAACTAACCTAAGGACATCACACAACACCCAGTCATCACGAAGCAGAGAAAATCCCTGACCTCGCCGGGAATCGAACCCGGGAACCCGGGCGCGGGAAGCGAGAACGCTACCGCACGACCACGAGCTGCGCTGCCATTCATGAACAGCTTCCCAGGTGGTCTATTCCAACAGGATAACGCTCGCCAACATGCCGCTGTTGTAACCCAATATACTGTACAGAGTGTCGACATGTTGCCTGGGCTTTCTCGATCACATCTGTCTCCAATCGAGCACATGTGGGACATAATCGGGCCACAACTCCAGCGTCATCGATAACCAGCGTTAACCGTCCCTATTTTAACAGCCCCAGTGCAACAAGCTTTGAACTCCATCCCACAAACTGATATCCGGCACACGTACAATAAAATGCATGCACGTTTGCATGCTTGCATTCCAAATTGTGGCGGCTAATCCGGTTATTACTATGCCAGTATTTCACATTTGTTGTTACTTATCTGGCGCTTCATTAGACTGTGATCTTCCAATGTTATTCACTTAAATATGTTACATAGATATACGTATTTCCGAAATATCATTACTCCATTGAAACCTGGTAATCAAGGGAAGGCAGGATTCGGTTACGACTGTGGACGGGGCCGTAATCAGTTCCTATTGGTTGCCTTTTACAGTTACACACAATTCATTTTAAAGCAGTAATTCCAGACTCAACATTAAATAAAAATACCACACGTTATTAATGAAGGAATAAAAAAGCGTAAATAATAGTGTTTTCAGTGAGTTAAAATTTAGCAAATCACCACTAAATACAAATACAACAGATAATGTTTTATAAGCAAGCCACTGTGATCTGGGTAGAAGGCCTTACAAGCCACGAATGGCAGTAAATTGAGAATTGTTTAAAACTCACTGCAACTTACAAATTACAGGTATTGAAATTTTAAAGGCAAGTCGCCACAAACAGAGCAGACAGCATCAGACGCCAAGAATGGCAGGAAATAAGGTTTTAAAGGCTTACAGCGTAATTACAAATACCAAATTAGAATTAAAGGCAAGCGACCACAATCACGGCAGAAGGCAATGATATAAAACATTTAGAATCCTGCTCTAAAACAGCAAATACAATAGCAAAGGTTAATTAAAAAAACAAGCAGCTGATCGCCAAACGGATGAAATAAGATGGTGGTAAACTTTGTAACACAAGGGCCACAGACGGTACTCCAGGAATCGACCTCTGAGAAGGTCTGGCAGCAGACACTTTCGCGAGCGATGAGATAGGCAGCCAAGAGTTGCATTCACTTCAGAAGATGGTAACTCAGACTAGTGGCAATCTAACGAATGACTAATGATAATCTTGCTGGAGCTACCTGACATCCGATAAACCAAATGCAACGATAGAACAATACATCAAATCCGGAACCGGTGGTCTGCACTACGTCCGCAGATTACTGTGTTCAGAGCCCCCGGAACGAGAAAGGAACCACTACCACCAGAGTAGAAAGCAGTCCATGCGTGCCGCCAGCTGTCGCGGCGTGTTTTTCGCACTCACTCATTCACTCACGCGACCCGGAAAAACGACGACGTCGCCTCAAAGATAGGGCAACAGTTACTACATATCGATAACCGCTGCTGCTGCCACTAGCGGACAGGCAACACTTGCAAAGCCAAATGGCGCCAATCAACACGAGAAGAAGACAAACAACCGCAACCCTGCCAACTAAACGATACCGTCTGGCCTCCAACAGTGGGCGGAAACCTACAGACAGCACCAACGCAAGCCGCAGCACAGCTCATCCACATTAATTACTGTTTGTGTTGCGATTTTTTTCCGTCAGTGTATATTCATCCATTGTTTCACAATGAGAGCAGTTAGTGACTTCCAGCAAGTTTTAAGAGTGATTTCAAACGTTTCTTTAACTTTTTGCCGCTTACATGATTAGCATTAAATACGTACACACTAACTTATCAAGTAACCAGAAGTTTGAAGCTATTTTATACGTGGGAGTTCGAGTATTTAAAGAATATGGGGTTCACTGTCGTGTGCCTATGCACTAAACAGAGCTGATTAGTACCCACCCGCCGTCTGGAGCGGCGCGCTGCATCTCGCAAAGCGCAGGCCGTCCTGTGGGCGACCCGAGTGCAGCACGTGGCGGGCAAGGCCGGCCGTGCGCAACGCCTCGATGTGACTCAGGCATTAGCTGGCGCAACGCGGCTGCTCTGCGCCGCCTGTGCGACGTCCAGGAGGAAGGGCGCGCGTCGCAAGTGACCCGATACGACTACGGCGGTCAGCGACATTTTTGTTACCAAGAATACGAGCGGTGTTAGTGGCCAAGCCGTGGGGGCTGCATCCTAGAAATAAATTAGTTTTTGGCTATCATTAACTTACCTAGTCTTGAAATTTACAGATGCTCAGTTCAGAAATGTCCACCCGTCGGAGGTTCGAGTACTCTCTCGGGCATGGATGTGTGTGTTGTCCATAGTGTAAGTTACACTAAGTAGTATATAGGCTTAGGGTCGATGATCTCAGCAGTTTGGTCCCATAAGACCTTACCACAAATTTCCAGTTCAGAAATGTACCTCTAGGTAGCGTTGCCAGGTGTGCAGCTTCAGCCGGATATATGATGACCTCAGAAGTTAAGTAGCATAGTGCTCAGAGCCATTTGAACCATTTGAACCACAATTAAAGCAACAAAAAAAAAATTTTGTAAAGTTGCATTTACTTTACCACAAAACAGTACAAGCAGATGATAGTAAAGTAGAATTCAGAACGTAAAAAAATGCAACATGCATAACGGTAGACAAGTATGTTCTTCGTTTTCTCCAGCTTAACGGATTTAGACGCACAGTCCGACAACTGGTTAATATGCTCAGTATGGGGTCTGACCACCTCTGGCAGCAATAAAAATCTGACAACGATGAGGTATCTTGTGGCAATAATGCCCATTCTTCTTGCAGAGCTGCGCGCAAGTGTTGGAGGATGGGTGCTGACGCGATGCAAGCTGGCCGGCCGCCGTGACCGAGCGGTTCTAGGCGCTTCAGTCCGATCGCAGGTTCGAATCCTGCCTCGGGCATGGATGTGTGTGATGTCCTTAGGTTTAAGTAGTCCTAAGTCTAGGGGGCTGATGACCTCAGATGTTAAGTCCCATAGTGCTTAGAGCCATTTGAACCATTTGATGCAAGCCGTCTCGCTAATGCATCCCAGACTTGTTCAGTGCGATTCAAATTGGGGGAGCGAGCTGGCCACGCCATGCATGGAAATCCTTCCGTTTCTAAGAAAATAGCAACCACCGGTGGTCTATGAGATCGAGCATTATAGTCCATCAGTACGAAGTCTGGGCCCGCAGCACTTCGCAGCAACCCCACATGAGGTCCCAAGATCCCGGCGCGATACCCGACGGCAGGTAAACCTTGCCGATTCAACCGTACAAGTTCATGAAGAGGTGCCCGAATGGTCAACATAATACGTGCTCACACCATTTGGGACCCACCTCGATATCTGTCTCATTCCACAATGTTTGGCTACCAAAATCGTGTTCTACATTCCCTCCAGGTGCGAATCCGTCGGAGATCACTCTCCAGACCAAATTGGCACTCTGCTGTGAAAACATTGGCCCAGGTGGCATTTTGATAACCCCACTCTAGAGGTGCCCTTCTGTGACGACGCGTCAGAAGTGCCCATACAGTAAGCCTCCGGAAATAAAGGCCAATGTGCAGAAGCCTTCTGTACACCGTTTGCCTCGATGCGACTAGTCCATTGGGCTCTGCGAGGCCAGATGTCAGTCGCCATACAGTACTACGGCGGTACCGTCGTCCCCTTGCAGCCAAATAACGGCTCTCTTTTTCTGGTGTCACAAGTCGTCGGCCCTGCTTTGGTCTTCGCGATACAGTTCCGGTCTCTGTGAACGGTCGCCACATCCGGAAAACTACAGAACTATTCGCGTTAAGCCATCAGGCCACATTAGTTTGCGACTGTCATGATTTCATCCTTCGTGTCCCTTCACCGCTGAGTGTCTGGTAGGCGTCCCAGTGTGCCATACAGCACCGTCTGTAACTGTGTACACAGCAGTTGCGGGTTTGGACCACCCAGCAAACATTACCCCGTTTGATAGGTGCCCCGACGTCATCGTTGTAGTTGTTCGTTGTCCGAAATGCCATCTTCCGTGGAGAACACGATCGTACCGACCTCTGTTGACAATGTGTGTGACTATATCATGAATTAGATACAGGGCGGGGAAAAGTGGTATGTCGCTTTACTTTTGGACACCAGTGTATATACAAAGTCCGGCCAGTTTAGCTTTTGTTAGGCTTTTTAGCATAACTAAGCCCCGTTGCAAGCTAACAACGTAAGAGGGGAGGAATAGGAGTAATAAGAAGATACCAGAGGTTGAAAATACAGCGGCCGGCCATAAGGATATAGATAGAAATACCAACCAGTGCTCTTGTTATGTCTGTGCCTTATGTTTTTCTTTGTAGGTTGAACGAGCGTGACACAGTGTCACAGCCACCGCTATCCGCAGAGCGGTAAAGTACGTACAAAGCGCCCGTCACCAGATGCTAACCCGGTCCGCTCGCGTGTCGCTCCTACTCGTGTTGTTGTTGTTGTTGATGATGATGATGATGATGATGATGATGATGATGATGATGATGATGATGACATTTGGGCGCTCAACTGCGTGATTATCAGCGCCTATTCAAATTCCCAATCATTTCACTGACCAGTCTCGCTACTTTCCCGGATGTTGATGAAATGATTAAGACAACACAAATACTCAGTCCACGGGCGGAGAAAATCCCGACCCGGCCGAGAATCGAACCCGGGACCCCGTGATCCAGAGGGAGCAACGATTGCCCCTAGACCACTAGCTGCAGATTACTCGTGCTGAGACACCCAAGTGCGAACGGGTGATAGGCTGGCTGCTCCTTCGCTAGAAAAGAGTATCGCTCGCGCTTCCGCGCCCTACAGCGGTCAAGCCGACCGGGGTGGCCGAACGGTTCTAGGCGCTACGGTGTGGAACCGCGCGACCACTGCGGTCGTAGGTTCGAATCCTGCCTCGGGCATGGACGTGTGTGATGTCCTTAGGTTAGTTAGGTTTAAGTAGTTCTAAGTTCTAGGGGACTGATGACCTCAGATGTTAAGTCCAGTAGTGCTCAGAGCCATTTGAACCTGCAGCGGTCATTTTATCAGCGAGCCGCAATTCGAAACGACGATAACTACAGGACGTCTATTCATTTTCCGTTCCAGAAGAATAGATAATTGTTTATTTCGTTTAATGAGGAACTTTTACTCTGTTGTGACATAAAATTATCTTAGAAAGAAGACTGAGCAATTACGAAGATTTCGCACCTAGTTTTTACATACTTCCCAAATTGTAAGGTTGCTCATTAATTGTGTTTTACTTTAAGCATGTCTAAGGTTGATGTCGCAAAAAACTGACTGTAATTAATTATTAATAAACGATTGAAAATAACCAACTATTTCCTTTCAGAATAGGTTGCCTAGCCTTTAGGACAAAATGTCCGTCTGAATATAACGCCTACTCCAGTTTTTCTATTTTTCGATCTGCCAACCGTAACTCTTGGAAATGAAGGTAGTTTGGCAGTATCCCAATGAGTCACGCTCGATCACGTACAATCGCGTTTTATTTGTTGCCACTTGTATCTCGTCATTGACAATTTCTGACAATATTGTTCAAGTGACTGCGTGTTGTCCTAACTTCGTGAAGATTGTGGTATGTGTTTTGTGTTAATGCAGAATAAATGCCTTGTATCTCTGTAAGCAGCGAAAAATTCTTTTTGTTATATCTGTGGATAGCCAGAAAGCACGAATACGGAAAATTAATAGCCCGGTACAGAAGTCTCACCAACTTTATTTCGGGTATAAGGTTGACAGTAGGGACAAGACTGTGCCGTTCGTCATTAACTGCACTCGTTACAGGCTGATTAAAGAGATCACGCTACACGTCCTTTGCTGCTACCGTGATTTGCAGGAAGCTATAAAGCACACCTCAGCATGTTATTTTTGTCTGAAGAGATGGACGGACTCACTCGAAAACAAGGTAAACCGTGCAATACCCCAATTTACCGTCTGCTAAACTGTCCGAATGTCAGGATGAAGAGCTGTCGATTCGGAATACCACTTATGCATGCGGTAACGGAATACGCAGAAGACCGCGAAGATGGTTTGCATGCTGAACCGCCATTTTAAGGCCACTGTGAATCAAATGAGGCACTCTTTTAGTCTGAAAGGGATCTCAGCGGTCTTCTTCGCGATACAAATTTACCGAAGCAACAGGCTGAAATTCCAGCTTCGCAATGAAAATGGTGGACTCCTCTCCGCTGCACGAAAGTGAGTATTCATCGTGAACGCCATGCTGTTTTTTCTAAACATTTATCGAACGAAGGTGACATAGTTTTTAGGGTTCTGTTTCTCAGTCGGTAAAAATAGAACCCTTGTAAAATCACTTTGTTGTCCGTCCATCTGTCTGCTTGTCCCAATGTTAAGACCCTTTTTTCTTAGAAACCGATAGAAGTGCCAAAATGAACTTTATGTCAAATACTGAGGTCTACGGTCCCTTGGCGATGTAGAAAATTTAAGCTTCTAAGTCAATGCAATCGAAAGATACGGCCATAAATATCACATATTTTGATATTTGTAAACTCACCGAACCTGTGGATGAACTATCTATACACGTGTCAGGCCTAGTGATCTAGCAGTATAAAGCATGTCTGGAAATCGAGAGGCGGCCGCCGTGGCCGAGCGGCTCTAGGCGCTTCAGTCCGGAACCGCGTTGCTGCAATGGTCGCAAAAAAATGGTTCTGAGTTCATCAGTCCCCTAGAACTTAGAACTGCTTAAACCTAAGGACATCACACAAATCCATGCCCGAGGCAGGATTCGAACCTGCAACCGTAGCGATCGCGCGGTTCCAGACTGTAGCGCCTAGAACCACTCGGCCACTTCGGCCGGCTGCTACGGTCGCAGGTTCGAATCCTGCCTCGGGCATGGATGTGTGTGATGTCCTGAGATTAGTTAGGTTTAAGAAGTTCTAAGTTCTAGAGGACTGATAACCTCAGATGTTACGTCCCATAGTGCTCAGAGCCATTTTGAGCCATTTGGAAATCGAGAGATCGCGTTATCAAATCTAGTTCGGACCACGGATTTTTCCGTCTTCAGTTTTCACCTTCACGATACGAGGAAACGCCAGACACAACACGTGGTTCGTATTTCACGTTAAACTGCAGGTTCCCTTTTCCCTTGCTGGCTAACTGGTGTAGGTTAGGGACGTGCAAGTGACACGAAATGGCGTCCAATAGAAAGACTTGCACAAGGCCACTGAGACACATGAAATTATTATTATGGTCTATACACACAATTACGTTTTCACTAAACCATCAGTGTGTGTGTGTGTCCTACTCGCACTTTCCAGCTTTTTGTAATGATATCGAGTCCATTACCGATATTCTTGGCCATGATTTCAGTGTATGATTAATGCGTGTTCATATGTTCCAGCAAAGTTAGTCTGAAAGCGGCGCGTCTCCACAGTGGAAACAAATTTCCTTCTGCGTCGATTGCTCAAGCAGTTAATCTGAAGGAGATATAGGAGAACTTTAAATTTCTACTGAAACTTATTCAGTATAAGAAATAGAAATAGCCTATATGTGAAAAACTCAAGGTGATCGCAAAGCTTTTCAGGGCGCAGCTCGCGTACGTACGGTATTGCAGGCTTTACTGGAAAAATGAACTACAGTCTGAAGAAAAATCTCTGGCGGAGACACCACCTGTTGACCCATAAATGTGTGTCTGTCTCTGCTAAACATTAAAAAGGGTCTCGTGAAAAACATTGTACAAAGCTTCACGCTGATTTATGTACTTGCGAGAGAAGTTTCCAAGTATCAGTGAAGTAAAACTAAATGAAGGAAAATTTGTGGGGCCAAAAATTCAAAAATTTATGTGTGATGAAAGTTTCCATGGTTTGCTGGGTGATGGTGAAAAATGTCTTTGACAAGTGTCAGCAAAAAATTTTCAGGCAGCCACAGGGCAGAGAACTATCGCAATATTGTAGAAGAATTCATGAGATCGCACCATCCCCATAAGATGCTCAATGTTACTTAAATTACAGTTCTTGAATGATTATACGGACTACTTCCCCGTTAACCTCGGCTTAGTAGGTGACGAACATGAGAAATGGTTCAACCAGGACATTCAACGTAAAATCGTTGTCAATACAAATTGAATACTATATTTTTGTCAGACTACTGTTGGTCCGAAAGAAGCGACGTTCGTGGGGCAAATCATCGAAGGAAATCGGGACGGAAACATTTTTAGGTGTGGCAGTTTACTTTTCTTCACTCTTACTACGTTACTCTTTTTTGACTCTTTTATGTGCTTACAGAATATTTTTCTGCTGCCATTTGGAAATACCGTTGTGAGAGCGTGTTATTCTGCCAGAGTCATACAGGGCATCTCAGGGGAAACATCAGTATTTAGGGATATGACAGAAACGATCATTCGAAGCAAAAAGTCTGGTAAACATGGGCTCTGAAATGCATACATTAAAAGCTATGAGCACTTCTTCTGTAGAAAAGGCGTGTTTCACTCTAGCAAAGATGAACAAGTGCTCGTGGCTCTTAAGGTGTGTGCTACAGAGCCTGTGTTTACTGGTCATTTTTTTACTTGTTTTGCTCGTATTACCATTGTCAAAATATGGAAAGCCAAGAGCGTGCAGTAGAAGAGATTTGTTTCACAGTATTGAAGATGAAAAAGTTGTCATAGCTCATAAGGTATGCATTCTAGAGTGCTTTTTTTGCTTCAAATGATCAATCCTGTCATATTCCTCTTGGGAAACGCGTGTAACAAAAACGCCAACTCAAGCATTTACCTAACCCATCATTACATGAAAACTGAAGCCGACGGAGAAGTTGTCTGTCAAATTATATCTGGATTCAGGGAAGAAATTATCTTCCAAAAACAGTGGAACATAGTTCTTGTAATTGAAAAAAATGTTTTTGTTATTATCAGTGTTATTGAAATTAATTTTATTCTGGACGGCTAACGTATGTTGTGCATTACTTTGGTCGGAGGTTTTCCTCCAAAAGAGCAGAATTGAGCTTATTGATCAAATGCCTACAGACCCTATCCCTTTTCAAATACTACATGATTTTCAGGACGCCCATGAATTCCTTCCGAGCGACATCGGATCAAAAAGTAATAAGTTATAGCCCTATTCATATGTAGCATGCTAGACGCAAAGCCAACACCCATCACAATAACATCTATTAGCTCCGTATATGAAGAAGAAATTGAAGGAATGAATGGTGAGGAAAAACGAATTATTCATATAGTTACGAGCAAAAGGAAGAGAAGGAAACACACGGAGTGGTGGAAAGGAATGAAAGAGGAAGCAGACATGGTGTTTTGCACAGAACATAGTTTAATCATGGCCAACACTTGCTTAAAGAGTCGTGAAGATTACGGAGAATGTAATCATTTTAGTTCCGAGGAAGACGGATGCTGTCAGGTGGGACCATTACCGAACCACCTGTTTAATAAGTTTTGATTACTAAACGCTAATGCAACCAGAAAAATAAACGATAAAACTTGAACAACTTTTTCTATATTTATTTGGTTTTATTTGTCGAGTTTGTCCTCCAATTCTATGCAGATGTTTTTTAAACTGACCGTCATTAAATTTTAGTCATGCCACTATTACGTAAAACCTTCATTGTACGGTTAGTGTGATATACATGTAGAACAGAAGTAAACATGTGTGTCGTTCACTTTAGCGATATCCTCTGATAGCGCTAGATATTTTCGGTTCACAGTCCCGTTTCCTTCTTAATGCTTCCTTGAATTCGATTACGAAATCTGAATACACCTATCTTATCATACTTCTGGCTGCCCAGACCAATCTCTTCTTTCGTTAACGTGTCACCAATTTTGTTTCCCTGCAGACCACAGGAATCCATCTTAATGGTTCCCTGAATCGATTACGAAATCTGGATGTGCTGTCTTATCGTACTCCTGGCTGCCCAGGGTAATCTCTTCTTTCGTTAACAAGTCACCTACTTTACTGCTCCGCAGACCACAGGAATCTTTTACCCATACAAGAAAAGTTGTTCTGCTGCATCTTGAGGCGTTAGAAGCTGCGCTGCAGCAAGGAGTTAGCCGGAGTTGTATGCAACCCGCAACTCGCGCGCGGTGGCCTGGCGGTGCAGCCCTGGACTCGCAGGAGGTGCGACACCCGGGGGAAATCAGGCCGTGTTTACCTGTCTGTCTCTCCAGCTTGCTGCGCCGCAACTAGGCTGGACTCCCCATTTTCCTTTGCGCGCTCCCTCTGCGCCTGCCTCGAGACGTTAGCCACCACAGAACAGCCGTACTCGTATAGGAAAGCGTTCGCCTTCGGCTCGTCCTAATGGGCTTACAATAATGAGCCAAAACATTCTGATTATTACCCTGCACGAGTTTGATTGTCGTGTGGCGATTTTATGGGCACTTGACGCGGTAAGGAAGAGTATATAAGTGATAAACGGGCCACTAATGGAAAATCCACGGACAAGGAACCCCTTGAGTGCGAGGTCGCAATTTCAGTCCTTAATAAGACTCGTTTGAAATTGTTGTGTTAACAGTTATGACAAAAAAAATATTAGCTGCTAGTGGCTCACCATGTGCATCGGGAGGGCGACAGAAAATGAGTGTCCGGAAGGTGCACAGATCAACCTTCTGCGGGGTGTATGTATTCCAATTCACGAAGTGTACATCGTCGACATTCAATAAAAGTTCAAAACAAACCATTTACTTGCACTATGAACGCCGAATGAAAAACGGCGATTCTAGGCGCTTCAGTCTGGAACCGCGCCACCGCTACGGTCGCAGGTTCGAATCCTGCCTCGGGCGTGGATGAGTGTGATGTCCTTAGGTTGGTTAGGTTTAAGTAGTTCTAAGTTCTAGGGGACTGATGACCTCAGATGTTAAGTCCCATAGTGCTCAGAGCCATTGGAACCATTTGAAAAACGGCGTGCCACAGTAATCACAAAGGTTCGTATCATCAAGATTGCAGACGAACTCCTTGGGAGTTACAAACCGTGTAGGACGATCAGCAGGTATCCATCTTGAAGAATGCATATTGAACCATATTGGTGCAACGGGGGGGCGATGAGAACTGATGGATTGTGATGGCATGCAGCCGAATGCTAAACAGTATGTCGTGGAGGTTACCATGAAATTCACTGTCCTTTAAGGCGTAGTTGCAGATATTGCAGTAATATGTTTTATAGGCACGGAAAAAACACAAATAGCCAGAGGCTGACTTTGTCAAGTGTTGCCAGGTGATATGACCTGCAATGTCACACACTTTTCAGCAGGCATAGTGTGCTGTAAAGGAGTATAAATTTTGTACGTGTACCAAGACTGAAGCAAAAGCAAGTTATTTTGACCAGCTGTCGTACGAGACACTGGACCACCGTCTCCTTGCAGCATAATAAATAAATTTCCAACCAATTTACCATCCAGATTAACAGTCGACATAATTGTGTACGAATGCATTAAGGCTTTGACGTTAGTTGATCTTGGTGCAAGTCTCTTGGTACCTCCAATTTCCAGTTTCATATGCATTTTCTGTTCAAATCCCGGTTGAAACCAAATTCCTTACTGAAACGTAGAATAAGCTTTTTTAGCTCGTCTTAAATTTTCGGGTCAATTCAGCAATTTGTAGTACATCGTCAGGTTGCCGCTTTGTATGAAATTTCGCTATCTTACGCCTTCCAATTCTGTAGCACTGTCTGCAGTTATGCAAACACCGACTGCTTTCTTTGAAATCACTGTAATCTATCTCGCGCGCAATTTGATGTGCGTAACTTAGTAGGTCACTGTCATGCGCATCCTGTAAATTGTATCGAGCGTCCTTCAAACGCTCTGACACCATTGCCGCGCGGGGTAGCCGCACGTTCTAGGTGCCTTGACCTGGTTTGCGCGGCTCGCCCCGTCGGAGGTTCGAGTCCTCCCTCGGGCATGGCTGTATCTGTTGTCTTCAGGGTAAGTTAGTTTAAGTTAGATTAAGTAGTGTGTAAGCCTAGGGACCGATTACCACAGTAGTTTCGCTGCTAGTGACACACCATGTGCATCGGAAGGGCGACAGAAAATGAGTCGTTAGTGCGTGCGCCTTATCCTCCCTTGATATCAGTAATTTTTCTTATGCGTACACGGTTGTGTCGCTGCGGACTTATTCGAAATTTGGACGTAGTTGTCTTTTTACTTTGCTGCGGATGATGTACGTAATTATGTTTAGTACCCGCTCCTTGGACATTGTCCGTCCTTTGCTGCGTTTGACTGGAGGTCGGGATCTGTGGCTCTCTGTCCGACAAGGATGATGAACTGCATGGCCCGACATATGTTTCAATAACACCTTCACTTGTTAAGCACGTATCATCATCATTGTACTCCGCGTGACCGCACAGTCGAGCGTATATGACCCCACACATTCCACTGAATCATCTTGCAGAAACGCTAACATTTCATTTGCCACGTCTTTCTCACTCTGCGAAATTCCTTAGGTTCGTTTCTGACGAAATAACAGCTTCGGTAATTGTTGTTGTGGATATAATATAATATTTGCTTTCTTTATCTTCGCCATTGCTCTGCTTTGTATCAACACCACTAGCACTGTCGTGAGTTAGTCAGGACTAAGCAGTTCAACTGCAGTTTGAAGCCACATATTGTGCTCACCATTGGATATCTCCAGTCCCGCCCCCTGTTGCCATTAGTATCCAGCGTTGTGGTTGCACGGTAGACAATATGTGTGTGTGTGGGGGGGGGGGGGGGGAGGGGCAAATACCGTAAATACCATTGGCCTTTTGCGATCTCGCATTCAAGAGGAACCTTATCAGATAAGCGACACTGGCAAAGAACGGAGTACTGTGGCACGGCGCCCTGGAACGAGCACCTTGGAAATTGCAAAGCTTGTTGAACTCGGAATGTTAAAGCTGGTCTTCTGTTTCCGTGTTACTGCCGTGAGTATCTATGGAAAATAGTTGAAGGACGATAAAAGCAATAGTAGACGACAACATGTTGAACATACCCGCCACACAACAGAAGTGGAGGTCGGAGACTCTTCTCTGCCGGCCGCTGTGGCCGAGCGCTTCTAGGCGCTTCAGTCCGGAACCACGCTGCTGCTGCGGGCGTAGGTTCGAATCCTGCCTCGGGCATGGGTATGTGTGATGTCCTTAGATTAGGTTTAAGTAGTTCTAAGTCTAGGAGACTGATGACCTCAGATGTCAAGTCCCATAGTACTTAAAGCCATTTGAACCATTTTTAAACTTCTTCCCCCTGTAAAGCAGGATAGGCGGCAATCTGTAGCAGATCTGGCGACATAGTACAGTGCAACTAGACCAGCGCACGTTATTCATCGTAGGGCTCCACAGCAGATGACCATACTCTTTTGGCATGGTGACCCAACGGCATCGTCAGTTACGATTTCAGTGGGCACGGGAGCATCGAGATTGCTCTGTGGATTAATGGAAACTTGTCGTCTGGTTGTGTGAATCACGTTTCTTGTTACACCAGGTCACTGGTCGTGTGCAGATACGCCGTCATCCAGACGAACGGCTGTCCGAATCATGGACCGCACAGTGGACAAAAAAAGGTTCAAATGGCTCTGAGCACTCTGGGACTTGACATCTGAATCATCAGTCCCCTAGAACTTGGAACTACTTAAACCTAACTAACCTAAGGACGTCACACACATCCGTGCCCGAGGCAGGATTCGAACCCTTGACCGTAGCAGCAGCGCGGTTCCAGACTGAAGCGCCTAGAACCGCTCGGCCCCAGCGGCCGGCTGCACAATGGACACTGTATTACCTTATTCACTTGGGCCTCCATGGGACTTGTGCTAGTATTCAAAAGCACCATAACAACTCTAGACTATGTGAACAGTATTGAGGGCCACCTGCATCCTATCATACTTCATTTCATCCCCGATGGCGATTGAATGTTCCAGCGGGATCACTGGCCTTGTCACAAGGGCAGAATCGTGGTACACAGTTTTGAGAAGCTCGATAGTGATTTCATGTTGACATCTACACAACTAATTCGTCTGATCTGAACCCGCTGGAAAACATCTGGCACGTTATAGAGCATAAGCTCCGGGCTGCAAACATTAGGCCCATGATTTACAGGAATTACTTGCCCTGTGCGTAGACATCTGGCGCCACATACATCCGCAACCCTACCAAGGACTTGTCGAATCCATCGCTGTTGTATTGCTTTCCAAATGTGAACCAACACTCTATGAAACAGGGCAAAATGTTTTGGTTCATCAGTTTAGCTCATTTGATGTATCTGTCTTATAACAGGTAGTGAGTGGACGATCGCCAGTTTCATCCAGTGTGTGATGAGTTCATCATTTCTTCATGTCATGCAGCAGTTCTCTTCCTCTCGCTTTCCTCCCTTTGGAGGAATGTGATTGACCAACTCCTACTTAATTGTAATTCCTCAACTTCTCGTGACGAAATGGTTCACGGGTAAAGTGCCGGATGTCAGTGTCCAGCGGCACAATATTTCGAGCAGCAAGCGCGTTGCCATCACCAGCTGAGCTGAAGAAATGACTCCTCCTGCTGGTTCAAGGCTTTCATCTACTCCCCTCTCCACACCTACCGACCTGCCGTCACGGGTCTAGCATCTCCTCCCCCACTCCCTCGCCGACACTTCGCTCCGTCCGCTGTTAGCGTCCAGTGACACGTGCAGTCGGCGTTTCTGGTGTTGTTCCGCGTGTCCCGAAGGCAGCTGGTTGCGGGATATCTCCTTCTTCTTAATCAGACTAAGTGCGGGTTCCTAGCCACTATCACGATTGTTCTGCGGTTCCTTTACTCGAATCTCGATCGCTTCCTTAATTACACAGACATACCAGACCAGTACATCCACCCGCTTCCTCTCTCGTCTTTGTCTGTTCGTTCATTAGACTGAGAAAGAATGAAGGAAGGAGCACTTTGGTTGACATGCCGTAGACGACGATGTCATTGGAGACAGAGCATAAGCTCTTTTTTTTTTTTTTTTTTTTTTAACGTGTCACAGTTCATTCTAGAGCAGGCCTCAATGAACTGTGACAGGAGCCCGAACAACAGCGGTTGACGTACTACGGCATGTATTGAAACTCTGAAATACTGCGTTGATAATGGCTAGGTACTAGCTAAAATTGGGATTTGTTTGAATGAAGCCAGAAAGGAAACGACTGGTTACTGCTTTCCAGGTCAGATGTTTCTTCAAATCTCCGAATCTCACTTTATAACGCCCCGTACTGTTGGTATGTAGCACGTTTGTATTATTGACCACGTTTTGATCTTCCGTATGCTTATATGCATCCAAGATGGGATTTTCGTTATGGTGGTGATGTCTCATTGAGATTTAGGACGGTGAGATAGCTTTTCTGTTGCCATATAGTTTGATTTGTTGCAATCAATTAGTTTGCATACAATTGTTGGCCAGTTATATTTTTAGATCCAAACTGACGTATTCCGCGGGTGTCATGGAGGTATTTCTTGACTGCATATCATGCGTTGAATTTGTGACGTTTACTTCACCATACACCTTATGGGGATTTTATGATGTTCTTACATTATACGCGAATTTTATGATTTTTAGGGATTTTTGATTGATGTCAACCCGATAATAGCTGTGAGGTTTGAGTACATTATGTGCTACTGCTGTCGATCACAGGTTGTACTGTGTGGCTCGAGACTTCTGAAAGGCTTGTGTTACTGCAGTGGTTGTTTTATCGAATTGGTTTTTCACGTTATTTAGAAGGTTTTACTTTAGAATTGTTCCATTCCATGATTGGTTTGTAGTATGCGATCATTCATCAACTCCTTTTTTGGTCAAAAATATTGCTCCTTTTTGCGGCAGCATGTTCCTTAATTAGTGGACTTATTTTGGTGTCTTGTTGATTTTCGCACACTCACCGTACTTCTAACCTGCTCCGTCTCCACACTACGTTTTGCGATACAGCGTGCTATCTGTCAGTTCCTACTTCGAGGAGTTTCGTCATTTTATAAATAGGTCTACAGTATGACGTCTTATATTCCCAAGAGAAACTACATAGTCAATTGAGATTTTCGGAGGACTCCCGTTGGTTAATATGGTATTCGGAGTCCTTGTTTGTTTTATCCTAGTATTTTCCCGCCGATTAATTGATGTTTAAGGGACACCAAGTCATATCTTCTAATTTTTTTCTTTGGTATATGGTATTGTGTCTTTCAGGTATTTTATGGGTATTCCTCACAAGTTCTTTACTTACCGTTATTCGCCTAGTAATTTGTCGGCCGTTAGGTTTTGCTTCTAGTTGCGTTTTCCGATGTTGTGATAATTAATTCTGATACATCACTAGTGATGATAATAGTTATGCGATAGATATGCACACTATTGTGTACTCCATAGGTTAGCCGTGGGTGATTAGTCGAGCGGTCTAGGCGCTGCAGTCATGGACGGTGTGTGTGTTTGTCCTTAGGATAATTTAAGTTTAGTAGTGTGTAAGCTTAGGGACTGATGACCTTTGCAGTTAAGACCCATACACATTTGAACATTTTTTGAACTGCATAGGTTATATCGCCACGTTTTATTTTGGATGAGAATGGGTTTTCCTAAGTATTAGGGTGTTTCTGACCAACAAGAAATACTGTTTCTATTTAAAAATTAAAAATAAATAAAAATAAATAACTAGTAAAAAGTAATAAAAAGGAAAAAAGCTAGACAAGCTTCATTCGTCTGTGCTTCTGATTTTGTATGTTGTGTATTTTTTGGTTTTGTTGTAATGTTTGTAATGTTCTGTTATTACTCTGTGACGTCAAAATAGTTTTTATGCTAACCAGTGTATGCACATATTCTGCTTTGTTGTGGTTTATGTGCACTGGTCTTCTTAAAGCTGCAAATTGTATTTTGTAGTTTTTAAGGACTTTTATTATTGCTCTTCATTTTCCGTAATGTCAGCTGGGGTATACATGTTGTACGCTACATGGATACTCGTTTTCAACGTGCAAGGGCCTGAAGATGGTGTTGATGAGATCCCAAAACTGGTTGTCTAAATAAAATAACTTCAGAAAACATACACCTGTTTGGCTATTTTTCTTTGGCAAAAATTGTGAAAACTTTGTGATGTGATTGCAAAGACAGGGTACGAGGCAGTTCATGCCTACTGACACGAGATGTATATCGTACAGCGTCTACTGTTAGCGGCTTCGTTAAATACTGTTTCGAAACTTCTGTGTTAAATTCTTACAGCTTTCGTAATAATCATATTTTTTTGTATTCTATCATTCTTTCCTTTAGTTTTATTTAATTTTAAAATCAGTTAGTCCCTTGTTTGACACCCTGTAAATGACTTGGCTGATACTTGGCGACCTCGCGTGGTTTTTCGCAGACGACGCAGTTGTGTGCAGGGAGGTGTAATAGTTAGAAACGTGTTACAAAATGCAGAGAGATTGCAAATGATCAGCACTTGGTGCATAGATTGGCAGTTGATTCTAAACATAAATCAATATGAGGTAGCCCACATAAATAGGGAAAAGGATCTGATATCGTTTGCCTGCACATGACTACTTGTCCTCGGTTTTATTTTTTTAACACCGTATGCTGGAGGCTGAACAGCTTGGTAGCCTGTCCTCATGCACGTCTAGAAGAAATTGACCGTCAGTGAAATGTACATGAAACTTTTTGGCAGATTAAAACTGTGTGCCGGAGCGAGACTCGAAGTGGGGACGTTTGCCTTTCGCGGGCAAGTGCTCTACCATGTCAGCTACCCAAGCACGACTCACGCCTCGCCCTCATAGCTTTACTTCTGCCAGTATCTCGTCTCCTACCTTCTAAACTTTACAGAAGCTCTCCTGCGAACCTTGCGGAACTAGCACTCCTGCAAGAAAGGATATTGCGGAGACATGGCTTAACCGTAGCCTCGGGGATGTTTCCAGAATGAGATTTTCATTCTGCAGCGGAGTGTGTGCTGATATGAGTCTCGGTCCGGCAAACAGTTTTAATCTGCCAGGAAGTTTCATATCGGCGCACACTCCGCTGCAGTGAAAATCTCATTCTGGAGTGAAATGTACAATAAAGGCAATTGAAGGCTGAAATGTTTTCATTTCAGACAAAAAATTTAGTTTCAAGGACAGCATCACTGTGACTTTAAATTAATAAAATATTCTACATAACTATTTGGCTAACGTTGTAAATATTAATCATAATATCATTGTGTTGTAAAGGCCTTGTTCTGCTATCAGCTAACATATTGGGTTTTAACTGAGGAACCTACCTCCCATTGTCACAAGTTTTATTGCGCCATCAGTTAATACAAAAGAACATTTCTTCAAAAAATGTTGCATAGTTGTTTGCCGTTATCTGAAGAACATGCTTTATATTCACGTGGATGTACTATCGAGTGAGAATCTTTAGTTTTCTGTCAAGTCATGAAGAAATATAGTCGCTTCTGACGTCTCCAGTTGAACGAATCACAATTGTCTCACTGTCATGTCGCCTGAGATATCTGCGCCATGTGACTTGTGCCTCCGCGTAACTTTATGGTTGACTTTCTGGCTTTCAAAATGAATTCTATTTCGGGAAGAAGATCGATGGTCTCTCTCGCGCGGCACATCCAGCTTTAATCTCATAAAAGATTGTCGTCTCGCACCACCGCAATTCCGGTTGTTGACTACGAGACGTTGCGTGAAATATGGCATCCAGCGCAGTAAGCTGTGCGCAGGAGAGGTTTGCACCAGATTCCCACTTCCACAATAGGCGTATCGCCTTGCTGCGTCTCGTATGGGAACAGCGCAGAGAGATCGAATGGTGTGTTACAGAGGTTGTACCGGCAGGGACTTCTGTCGAAGTCGTGTACGCCAGTTTGAAATCATCAATAAGGACGCTCGTACTTCGCTGGCCATATGTTGTAAGTAAAAATAAATTACTTCGTGCGGCAACGTTCCTTGCTAAAACATACAACTTGGCTGCAAAACAGTTTAGGCGAATGTTATTGCCTTTAAAGTAATCTCCATTGGCGACACTATATTTTTGGCAAAATGTACGGATCCAGCTTATTACTCCTTCCTCCTACCCCTCAAGTATAACAATCGGTACGCCCCTCCTAAAGTACCAGATAGACATGTTGTTGTTGTTTTTGTTGTTGTCTTCAGTCCTGAGACTGGTTTGATGCAGCTCTCCATGCTACTCTATCCTGTGCAAGCTTCTTCATCTCCCAGTACTTATTGCAACCTACATCCTTCTGAATCTGCTTAGTGTATTCATCTCTTGGTCTCCCTCTACGATTTTTACCCTCCACGCTGCCCTCCAATGCTAAATTTGTGATCCCTTGATGCCTCAGAACATGTCCTACTAACTGGTCCCTTCTTCTTGCCAAGTTGTGCCACAAACTCCTGTTCTCCCCAATTCTATTCAAAACCTCCTCATTAGTTAGTTATGTGATCTACCCATCTAATCTTCAGCATTCTTCTGTAGCACCACATTTCGAAAGCTTCTATTCTCTTCTTGTCCAAACTATTTATCATCCATGTTTCACTTCCATACATGGCTACACTCCATACAAATACTTTCAGAAACGAATTCCTGACACTTAAATCTATACTCGATGTTAACAAATTTCTCTTCTTCAGAAACGCTTTCCTTGCCATTGCCAGTCTACATTTTATATCCTCTCTACTTCGACCATCATCAGTTACTTTTCTCCCCAAATAGCAAAACTCCTTTACTACTTTAAGAGTCTCATTTCCTTATCTAATTCCCTCAGCATCACCCGACTTAATTCGACTACATTCCATTATCCTCGTTTTGCTTTTGTTGATGTTCATCTTATATACTCCTTTCAAGACACTGTCCATTCCGTTCAACTGCTCTTCCAAGTCCTTTGCTGTGTCTGACAGAATTACAATGTCATCGGCGAACCTCAACGTTTTTATTCTTCTCCATGGACTTTCTTTTGTTTCCTTTACTGCTTGCTCAGTATACAGATTGAATAACATCGGGGAGAGGCTACAACCCTGTCTCACTCCCTTCCTAACCGCTGCTTCCCTTTCATGCCCCTCGACTCTAGTAACTGCCATCTGGTTTCTGTACAAATTGTAAGTAGCCTTTCGCTCCCTGTATTTTACCCCTGCCACCTTCAGAATTTGAAAGAGAGTATTCCAGTCAACATTGTCAAAAGCTTTCTCTAAGTCTACAAATGCTAGAAATGTAGGTTTGGCTTTCCTTAATCTATTTTCTAAGATAAGTCGTAGGGTCAGTATTGCCTCACGTGTTCCAATATTTCTACGGAATCCAAACTAATCTTCGCCGAGGTCGGCTTCTACCAGTTTTTCTATTCGTCTGTAATGAATTCGCGTTAGTATTTTGCAGCTGTGACTTATTAAACTGATTAAACTGTGACTTATTAATAGATAGTCATACGATTGTAAAAATAATAGCAATGAAGTATATAAAGTCTTTTAATACGAGGGCTGCCGGCCGGAGTGGCCGAGCGGTTCTAGGCGCTACAGTCTGGCGGTCGCAGGTTCGAATCCTGCCTCGGGCATGGACGTGTGTGATGTCCTTGGAGGTTTAAGCAGTTGTAAGTTGTAGGAGACTGATGACCTTAGAGGTTAAGTCCCATAGTCCTCAGAGCTGTTTGAACCAGCCAATACGAGGGCTGTTTTTTGTCAAATATCCTATCGATTGCACCACAGTGAGAATCAAAAATGCTTTGTTTGCAATATTTAGGTAAACCGTACAGCTACTTCTATACGTAGAAGCCTCTCCGACGTAGATATTTGTCGCAGCAACTTTCCAATATCCTCGTCATAGAAGGCAGCCACCTATGCTTTCTGCTCCTTCACTACGCTAATCTGCAGTTCGTTGTCTGTGCCAGAACGCTGTCCTCATAGCAGCGGCTCATCTAAGTGAAGAGATGAAAAGTAGAGGGAGCCGAGTTCGGACTCTGTTGTGGGTCATAAAATACTTCCCATCTTCGTTGACCCTGCAGTGTGCGGCCAACAACTGCCACGAAGACGGAAAAACATGTGGGCTGCGTAACATCAGGCGAAATCTTGGCGGGAGACACTATTTTCTGAGCACATAACTGAAAAGTTCGACACGACACAATATAAGGGTACACTAGAGACGCTCCGCAAGTCTTCACTGGATTGTTACTGTGGTTTTCATTTCGTGACGAGATTGGAAGCTAAAAAAAATAGCCCTTGTATAATCATAATAATAATTTGTTTACATCAGCACCTAGTACCGTACATCATTTCAGCATACTTCCAAAAAATTTTCATTTTGAAGAATACAGTATTTCAAAACAAATTCATTCTCAAATTTGAGATATAGATACGTTATGCAGTTGATTTAACAGTCACGAGAGTAACAAACTAAGTACAACGACAATGTAACTATTTGCAGAGTATAAAATAGCTGCACTCACCATAACCCGCATTTCACTTAGAACTATGTTTGAGAACGCAAGTCTGTGGCTGTGCGAACGTATAAATGTGGAGAATGATATATATTTCAGTCGTTTCAGCCTACGTTCTTGTTTTTTATCATCGGCGCCTTCTTCTTTTTTTTTTTTTTTTAAAAAAAAAAAAAGCTTAGCGTTCATTTTCTGTCTCGCCTTACTCAGCTTCCCTGATTCGCTGTTTCTACCTGTGCCCTCACGAACCATGTGTGAGATTTGTTGTTGATAACTGGTACCGTCAGCCTCTGAATGTGCATCTTTACGTCACCGGAATGTTCTCTGCCCATGAATGTGGGCAATCTACGACATAAGATACAGGGAAATATTGTGTGTTAAATGCAGCTCATAATTTTTAGAATCCCGTGTCAATTTCGGGAGTCGTACTTAGCGTGCCACTTTATGCTGCATAAGTTAGCGGAGGAATAAGGATCAAAAGTGGTCATCAGTCCCCTAGACTTAGAACCACTTAAACCTTACTAACCTAAGAACGTCACACACATCCATGCCCCAGGCAGGATTCGAACCTGCGGCCGTAGCAGCAGCGTGGTTCCGGACTGAAACGGCTAGAACCGCTCGGTCATAACGGCCGGTCATCTGTTGGTCACCCACTGCCATGCTCACTGGCGCTGGCGCAGCGGCAAAATGTAGTTAGTTGAAAATTACACTTAAGCGACAAAATTCATGAGGTAGCGATATGCGCATTTACCGATGGCGGTGGTATCGCGTACACAAGTTATAGAAGGGCAGAGCATTGGTGTAGCTGTCATTTTTACTCAGATAATTCATGTGAAAAGCTTTCCGACGTGATTATGGCCGCTCGACGGGAATTAATAGGCTTTGAACGCAGGATGGTAGTTGGAGCTGGACGCATGGGACATTCCATTTCGGGAATTGTTAGGGAATTCAATATTCCTCCACCCACACTGTCAAGAGTGAGCCAAGAGTACTAAATTTCAGGCATTATCTCTTACCACGGACGTCTCAGTGGTCGACGGCATTGACTTAACGACGAGAGCAGCGGCGTCTGCGTAGAGTTGTCAGTGGTGACAGACAAGAAACGCTGCGTGAAATAAAATGGTTCAAATGGTTCTGAGCACTATGCGACTTACCTTCTGAGGTCAAATGGCTCAAATGGCTCTGAGCACTATGGGACTCAACTGCTGAGGTCATTAGTCCCCTAGAACTTAGAACTAGTTAAACCTAACTAATCTAAGGACATCACATACATCCATGCCCGAGGCAGGATTCGAACCTACGACCGTAGCGGTTCGATACTGTAGCGCCTAGAACCGCACGGCCACTCCTGCCGGCTGCGTGAAATAACCACAGAAACAAATGTGGGACGTACGACAAACGTATCCGTTGGGACACTGCGGCGAAATGTGGCGTTAATGGACTACAGGAGCAGACGACCGACGCGAGTGTCTTTGCTAACAACACGATATCGCCTGTAGAGCTTCTTCGTGGCCATATCAGCGGGACGATAGACGACTGGGAAAGCGTGGTCTGGTCGGATGATTCTTGGTTTCAGTTGCTAAGAAACGATGCTAGGGTTAGAGTGTGACACACACCCTACGAAGCCATGAATCCAAGTTGTCAACAAGACGCTGTGCAAGATGCTGGTGGCTCGGTGTGTGGGCTGTGCTTACATGGAATGGTCTGGGTCCTCTGCTCCATTTGAGCCAATCATTGACTGGATATTGTTATATTCGGCTACTTGGAGACGATCTTCAGCCACAAATTGGCTTCATGTGAAACAACGATGGAATTTTTTACGGATGACAACTGGCTGTATCACCGAACCACCTTTGTTCGTGAATGGTTGGAAGGTCATTCTGGACAATTCGTGCGAATGGTTTGGCCACCCACATCGCCCGCATGAATCCTATCGAACATTTGTGGGACATAATCGCGATGTCAGTTCGTGCACATAATCCAGAATCGGCAACACTTTCGCAATTACGGACTTCAGCAGAGGCAACATGGCTCAGTATTTCTGCAGGGGACTTCCAACGATTTGTTGAGTCCATGCAACGTAGAGTTGCTGCACTAGGCCGGACATAAGACGGTGCGACATGATGTTAGGTGGTATCCCATGACTTTTGTCATCTCAGTGTAATAAACCAGTACTACACTACTGGCCATTAAAATTGCTACACCATGAAAAAGACGTGCTACAGACGTGAAATTTAACCGATAGGGAGAAGATGCAGTGATATGCAAATGATTAGCTTTACACAGCATTCACACAACGTT
The DNA here is from genome assembly GCF_023864345.2 of Schistocerca serialis cubense. NCBI lineage: Eukaryota > Metazoa > Arthropoda > Insecta > Orthoptera > Acrididae > Schistocerca > Schistocerca serialis. The sequence continues at coordinate 168,072,483 of NC_064644.1, read as the reverse complement.
GGCACCGGTGGCGACACCACAACGTGCTGACATGAGGCAAGTTTCCAGCCGATTTCTCATACACAAACAGCAGTTGACTGGCGTTGCCTGGTGAAACGTTGTTGTGATGCCTCGTGTAAGGAGGGGAAATGCGTACCATCACGTTACCGATTTTGATAAAGGTCGGATTGTAGCCTATCGCGATTGTGGTTTATCGTATCGCGACATTGCTGCTCGCGTTGGTCTAGATCCAATGTCTGTTAGCAGAAAACGGAATCGGTGGGTTCGGGAGGATAATACGGAACGCCGTTCTGGATCCCAACGGCCTCGTATCACTTGCAGTCGAGATGACAGGCATCTTATCCGCATGGCTGTAACGGATCGTGCAGCCACGTTTCGATCCCTGAGTCAACAGATGGGGACGTTTGCAAGACAACAACCATCTGCACGAACGGGTCGACAACGTTTGGAGCAGCATGGACTATCAGCTCGGAGTCCATGGCTGCGGTTACCCTTGACGTTGCATCGTAGACAGGAGCGCCTGCGATGGTGTACTCAACGACGAACCTGGGTGCACGAATGGCAAAACGTGATTTTTTCGGATGAATCCAGGTTCTGTTTACTGCATCATGATGGTCGCATCCGTGTTTGGCGACATCGCGGTGAACGTACATTGGAAGAGTGTATTCGTCATCGCGATACTGGCGTATCACCCGGCGTGATGGTATGGGGTGCCATTGGTTACACGTCTCGGTCACCTCTTGTTCGCATTGACGGCATTTTGAACAGTGCACGTTACATTTCAGATGTGTTACGACCCGTGGCTCTACCCTTCATTCGATCCCTGCGAAACCCTTCATTTCAGCAACATAATGCACGACCATATATTGCAGGTCCTGTACGGGCCTTTCTGGGTACAGATAATGTTCGACTGCTGCCCTGGCCAGCACATTCTCCAGCTCTCTGACCAGTTGAAAACGTCTGGCCAACGGTGGCCGAGCAACTGGCTCGTCTCAATACGCCAGTCACTACTCTTGATGAACTGTGGTATCGCGTTGAAGCGGCATGGGCAGCTGTACCTGTACACGCCATCCAAGCTCTGTTTGACTGAATGCCCACGCGTATCAAGGCCGTTATTACGGCCAGAGGTGATTGTTCTGGGTACTGATTTCTCAGGATGTATGCACCCAAATTGTTGAAAATGTAATCACATGTCATTTCTAGTATAATATATTTCTCCAATGAATACCCGTTTATCATCTGCATTTCTTCTTGGTGTGGCAATTTTAATGGCCAGTAGTTTAGATCTTGCCGATTGGTTCCAGTGAAATAAAAAATAAAGCCCTGGGAGGCGCCGCAACGCAGTTCCGGCCGAAATTAAGCCCTCGAGTAGCTCACCTCACCGATATCGCATGTGTTCCGAAGTTGCCTCGATATCGTAGCATGGATCCACACACGGCAGAAAAAAGTACGCACGGGTCCGATGTCGAGTTTAGCCAGGCTTAAGTTCTGCCTCGCTCAGCTGCCGTGACCGTAACTCGGACGGAAGTTTCTGCTGCATTCCGAACAATGTGTCCCAGTGTAATAGCCCCTTGTATAAAAGAGAACCGGCGGCGCCAGCCCGGCTGCTGCGCACATAGGCGGCGGCGGCGGCGGCGGCGGCGGCGGGGCTCGGGTGCGGCGTCCGGCGACGTCGTTTTATTTTCTCCTCTTGCCTCGCGCGTCCCTTTCTTCGCAGTTTCCCCCTCTCTATCTCTGTGCCCCATCCGCTGGTCCATCCCTCTCTCTCGGAATTCTTTTCATTCTCGGACGAGAGCCGGCGCCGCTTCGCTGTGCGACTGCGTCGCGTACCATCGCGTCGCGTCACCACGCCCCGCCTTTCCGACCCACTTGGCGTCTTTCTTCATCTGTCCGTCCCCAGCCGGCCGTGACAGCCCCAGCGCTCGCCGCCTCCGGCTAATCACTGACCGCCCCGCATCGTCCACCCCGGTGGCTGGCTGTCATTGCGTGGCGCCGGCCTACTTTTGACATTGCTTGAATGACTGACGCTCTTACTGCCTATGTGCCAAGTTGGCTGGCGGCTGAAGTAACAAAATTTATGAGAAACCCCCTAATATCGTGGCGGACCCCCTTCTGCCCGACTTACTGGAGCAGCTCGAACTGGCATGCACTCATCAAGCCCCTGCGGAAATACTGAGCCATGCTGCCTATATAGCCGTCCAAAGTTGCGAAATTTTGGCGGTGCAGCGTGTTGTGCACGAACTGATGCACCATGGGGCATAGCGCCATATACCGATCCTGCCTTGGAGGCGGTTAAGTGGGAGATGTGTCTCAGAGCTGGATAGTGACAGATGGTGACGCGAGACTGGACGCGCACGTAGTTTATGTATCAGCCGATTGAGGACAATAGTGGATAGGGGGACTGTGATTATAGTTTCGATTGTGCCCACTAGAGTGCACTAAAGTAATAGAATGTTTTTCATAAACTATTCTAGTATTTTCATAAAGTGTTATTATGTCTTTTTATGTATGTAAAATGTTGTCAATGTGCTTTAGCAGTATGAATGAGGCGTGAGTGTGGTTTAAGGTTAATATGGAGATAATTGTTTAACGAGTTATGTAGTAAGATATAGTGTGGGAACATTTCGAAGAAGTATGGATATGGACAAATTTGTAAAGTAAGTTTATGGTATAGGGAAAGTTAATTCAGGTATAAATAACAATAGTAAATAATTTTATGCATAAGCAAAACTTCAGCATATTAGATAATTACGTCGGTAAAAAGTGCAGTCGTTAAGTTTACTATTTTGCGATTGGTTATTGATGAAAAGCGCGGATTGACGCGGGAGATTGTTGTTATGCTATTAGCTGTTGAGTAAACTGACCAATGGTAAAACAATATCCTTCGCGCGCCTTTCTCTGCTGGTAAAGAAGACTAAGAGTATTCTAGAGAGTGGTCGAAGCCTAGCCATGAAAGAGATCGGACGTGTGCAGTAGTTGTTCCGATGAAAATGATAAGTTGCCGGATCTAGCAGTGTTTCATACATCAAAAGTGTTGGAAAGTGACGGCATAATTATTCCGATGTGTGGGTGTAGAAATTTCGGAACTTTTAAGTGAATTTTGTGACGAGAAAAGACATATATTCCGCGTGGCGTATTGAGCAGGTCGGTGGCTAAAACCTGTGACTGCATTTGGTACCGACAGACTTAATATTTGGCGAGCGTTCTCAATCAAAAACAATTAGTATTTTTGTAGCTATTACGTTTTCGGGAAATGCAACACCATAAACTTGCTAACGTGAGTGAAAGGGATTGTGAGTGACTGTGTTAAGACTAGCACAGGCTTGGCAGTGATACTTGTTCACCTAAGTCTCAGAATATATTAATTGATGACAAAATTTCCAAACTTTCATTTCGTGTTTCTCCCGAAACGTAGATTAGTGACTTTAATTGCAGCCTGGTTCACGTCGAAGTACAGTAGGTTTCGCTCGGCTTTCCTACTGATGATCTGCTGAGACAATGTTCACAGGTAGGAGCAGGTCCGTCGGAAAGGGACGGAAAGAACCGCGCCGCCGCAACCATTCGTGTTCGATGGGATTCATGTCGGGCGATCTGGGTAGCCAAATTATTCGCTCGAATTGTCCAGGTGTTTTAAAACCAATCGCGAACAATTGTGGCCCGGTGACGCGGCGTACTGTCAGTTATAAAATCGCATCATTGTTTGGGCACGGAAAGTCCATGAAAGTCTGCAATTGCTCTCCAAGTAGCCGAACGTTACCGTTTCCAGTGATTGATCGGCTCGGTTGGACCAGATGACCCAGTCAATTCCATGCAAACACAGCCCACATCATTCTGGAACCACTACCAGCGTGCGCAGTGTCTTCTTGACAGCTTGGGCGCCGGCCGCTGTGGCGGAGCTGCTCTAGGCGCTTCAGACTGGAACTGCGCTGTTGCTACGGTCGCGGGTTCTAATCCTGCTTCGGACATGGGTGTGTGTGATGTCCTTAGGTTAGTTAGGTTTAAATAGTTCTAAATCTAAGGGACTGATGACCTCAGATGTTAAATGCCATAGTGCTTAGAGCCATATGAACCATTTGAACAACTTGTTTCTTCATGGCGTCTACGCCACCCTCGAGACCTACCTTCAGCTTTTACCAACTGAAATCGGGACTCATCTGATGAGGCCACTTTTTTCCAGTCGTTTGGGGTCCTATCGATGTGGTCATTAGTCCAGGAAAGGCGCTGCAGACGCAAAGGCCGTTAGGAAGGCACTCGCGTCGGTCGCCTGTTGCCATGTTGTTGTTGTTGTTGTTGTTGTGGTCTTCAGTCCTGAGACTGGTTTGATGCAGCTCTCCATGCTACTCTATCCTGTGCAAGCTTCTTCATCTCCCAGTACCTACTGCAACCTACATCCTTCTGAATCTGCTTAGTGTATTCATCTCTTGGTCTCCCTCTACGATTTTTACCCTCCACGCTGCCCTCCAATACTAAATTGGTGATCCCTTGATGCCTCAGAACATGTCCTACCAACCGATCCCTTCTTCTGGTCAAGTTGTGCCACAAACTTCTCTTCTCCCCAATCCTATTCAATACTTCCTCATTAGTTATGTGATCTACCCATCTAATCTTCAGCATTCTTCTGTAGCACCACATTTCGAAAGCTTCTATTCTCTTCTTGTCCAAACTATTTATCGTCCATGTTTCACTTCCATACATGGCTACACTCCATACGAATACTTTCAGAAATGACTTCCTGACACTTAAATCTATACTGGATGTTAACAAATTTCTCTTCTTCAGAAACGCTTTCCTTGCCATTGCCAGCCTACATTTTATATCCTCTCTACTTCGACTATCATCAGTTATTTTGCTCCCCAAATAGCAAAACTCCTTTACTACTTTAAGTGCCTCATTTCCTAATCTAATTCCCTCAGCATCACCCGACTTAATTAGACTACATTCCATTATCCTTGTTTTGCTTTTGTTGATGTTCATCTTATATCCTCCTTTCAAGACACTGTCCATTCCATTCAACTGCTCTTCCAAGTCCTTTGCTGTCTCTGACAGAATTACAATGTCATCGGCGAACCTCAAAGTTTTTATTTCTTCTCCATGAATTTTAATACCTACTCCGAATTTTTCTTTTGTTTCCTTTACTGCTTGCTCAATATACAGATTGAACAACATCGGGGAGAGGCTACAACCCTGTCTTACTCCCTTCCCAACCACTGCTTCCCTTTCATGTCCCTCGACTCTTATAACTGCCATCTGGTTTCTGCACAAATTGTAAATAGCCTTTCGCTCCCTGTATTTTACCCCTGCCACCTTTAGAATTTGAAAGAGAGTATTCCAGTCAACATTGTCAAAAGCTTTCTCTAAGTCTACAAATGCTAGAAACGTAGGTTTGCCTTTCCTTAATCTTTCTTCTAAGATAAGTCGTAAGGTCAGTATTGCCTCACGTGTTCCAGTGTTTCTACGGAATCCAAACTGATCTTCCCCGAGGTGGGCTTCTACTAGTTTTTCCATTCGTCTGTAAAGAATTCGTGTTAGTATTTTGCAGCTGTGACTTATTAAGCTGATAGTTCGGTAATTTTCACATCTGTCAACACCTGCTTTCTTTGGGATTGGAATTATTATATTCTTCTTGAAGTCTGAGGGTATTTCGCCTGTTTCATACATCTTGCTCACCAGATGGTAGAGTTTTGTCAGGACTGGCTCTCCCACGGCCGTCAGTAGTTCCAATGGAATATTGTCTACTCCGGGGGCCTTGTTTCGACTCAGGTCTTTCAGTGCTCTGTCAAACTCTTCACGCAGTATCATATCTCCCATTTCATCTTCATCTACATCCTCTTCCATTTCCACAATATTGTCCTCAAGTACATCGCCCTTGTATAGACCCTCTATATACTCCTTCCACCTTTCTGCTTTCCCTTCTTTGCTTAGAACTGGGTTTCCATCTGAGCTCTTGATATTCATACAAGTCGTTCTCTTATCTCCAAAGGTCTCTTTAATTTTCCTGTAGGCGGTATCTATCTTACCCCTAGTGAGATAGGCCTCTACATCCTTACATTTGTCCTCTAGCCATCCCTGCTTAGCCATTTTGCACTTCCTGTCGATCTCATTTTTGAGACGTTTGTATTCCTTTTTGCCTTTTCATTTACTGCATTTTTATATTTTCTCCTTTCATCAATTAAATTCAATATTTCTTCTGTTACCCAAGGATTTCTACTAGCCCTCGTCTTTTTACCTACTTGATCCTCTGCTGCCTTCACTACTTCATCCCTCAAAGCTACCCATTGTTCTTCTACTGTATTTATTTCCCCCATTCCTGTCAATTGCTCCCTTATGCTCTCCCTGAATCTCTGTACAACCTCTGGTTCTTTTAGTTTATCCAGGTCCCATCTCCTTAAATTCCCACCTTTTTGCAGTTTCTTCAGTTTTAATCTACAGGTCATAACCAATAGATTGTGGTCAGAGTCCACATCTGCCCCTGGAAATGTCTTACAATTTAAAACCTGGTTCCTAAATCTCTGTCTTACCATTGTATAATCTATCTGATACCTTTTAGTATCTCCAGGGTCCTTCCATATATACAACCTTCTTTCATGATTCTTAAACCAAGTGTTAGTTATGATTATGTTGTGCTCTGTGCAAAATTCGACCAGACGGCTTCCTCTCTCATTTCTGTCCCCCAATCCATATTCACCTACTATGTTTCCTTCTCTCCCTTTTCCTACACTCGAATTCCAGTCACCCATGACTATTAAATTTTCGTCTCCCTTCACAATCTGAATAATTTCTTTTATTTCATCATACATTTCTTCAATTTCTTCGTCATCTGCAGAGCTAGTTGGCATATAAACTTGTACTACTGTAGTAGGCGTGAGCTTCGTATCTATCTTGGCCACAATAATGCGTTCACTATGCTGTTTGTAGTAGCTTACCCGCATTCCTATTTTCCTATTCATTATTAAACCTACTCCTGCATTACCCCTATTTGATTTTGTGTTTATAACCCTGTATTCACCTGACCAGAAGTCTTGTTCCTCCTGCCACCGAACTTCACTAATTCCCACTATATCTAACTTCAACGTATCCATTTCCCTTTTTAAATTTTCTAACCTACCTGCCCGATTAAGGGATCTGACATTCCACGCTCCGATCCGTAGAACGCCAGTTTTCTTTCTCCTGATAACGACATCCTCTTGAGTAGTCCCCGCCCGGAGATCCGAATGGGGGACTATTTTACCTCCGGAATATTTTACCCAAGAGGACGCCATCATCATGTAATCATACAGTAAAGCTGCATGCCCTCGGGAAAAATTACGGCTGTAGTTTCCCCTTGCTTTCAGCCGTTCGCAGTACTAGCACAGCAAGGCCGTTTTGGTTAGTGTTACAAGGCCAGATCAGTCAATCATCCAGACTGTTGCCCTTGCAACTACTGAAAAAGCTGCTGCCCCTCTTCAGGAATCACACGTTTGTCTGGCCTCTCAACAGATACCCCTCCGTTGTGGTTGCACCTACGGTACGGCTATCTGTATCGCTGAGGCACGCAAGCCTCCCCACCAACGGCAAGGTCCATGGTTCATGGGGGGGACCTGTTGCCATAGCCCACCTAAATCAGATTTCGCCGCGGTTTCTTGAGGGATACGTTCGTCGAATGTCCCACATATTTCTACGGTTATTTCATGCAGTGTTGCTTGTCTGTTAGCACTGACATCTATTCATATGCCACAGCTGCCTGTCGTTGAGCGAAGGCCGTTGGCTTCTGCAAAGTCCGCGGTGAGAGGTAATGCCTGAAATGTGGTATTCTTGGCACAGTATTGAAACTGTGGATCTCGGAACATTGTGATAAGATCTTATGGGACCAAACTGCTGAGGTCATCGGTCGCTAAGCCTACGCACTACTTACTCTAACTTAATGTAACTTACGCCATGGACAACACACACACACACACACACACACACACACACCAATGCCCGACGGAGGACTTACCCAATATTGCAGAGTATACTTGTGTTACATTCGTAAAAGAGTCCCAGAATGTGTTAATAACGCTAACATGAAAAAAATTGTTATCCATTACGCTAGCACCCATTCGCGTGATATATGTCTCCTCCCTTGGTTATCATCGTATTTCTCGAAGGCTTATATCACGGACGCGTTATTAAGTGACATTTAATGATAATGGTGTCGCGTTTGTGATAACTTTTCGATACTTCGTCACCTTGAAGCGGGATACTGCAAATTATAATGCCCAAAAGCACAATGGTAAACACTGGCTATTTACACACAAGATAATGGAGCACTACTTCGTGCAGGGGGAGCTCGAGCCACGGCCTGCAGGAAATAGTGCTCGGAATGTCTGTTTCTCTTATCTTGTGTGTAAATAGCCGGTATTTACCATGGTGTGTTTGGGGCCGCCTTTGGGCATAGACAACCTCGTCCTCTGTGGTGTTATATGGGTTGCCGGCCCTCAGGGGCTACCTTGGTTCCGGTATAACACTTATGAATCGTGGTGACGAGACATTTCTGTTCGTCTCACTGCGTATTTCTTTCAGTTACCTGGCCGGCCGGAGTGGCCGTGCGGTTATAGGCGCTACAGTCTGGAGCCGAGCGACCGCCACGGTCGCAGGTTCGAATCCTGCCTCGGGCATGGATGTGTGTGATGTCCTTAGGTTAGTTGGGTTTAATTAGTTCTAAGTTCTAGGCCACTGATGACCTCAGAAGTTAAGTCGCATAGTGCTCAGAGCCATTTGAACCATTTTTTCAGTTCCCTTCTGCACTATACTGCTGCAGTTCGTTCTACGTGTGGTCCAAGTTTCAACGAGCTAGGATAGTTGCGGTGGCACATCACGCGAAAGTTAATATTGTCCTCATGTTTTGCACACCAGCGTGGTATTCGTTTTAAACATGTCCAAAAATATTGGTGAATCACACTAATTTTGTAAATTTACCGTTTTAGTTACACTTTATCCCAGAGCAATACCTTGACCAACAATATAAACATTTCATTCATAAAATCTAATCTCAGTACTGAGGAGATTGTGGCGAATTTTCGAGATAGATCTAAGTGGCCAAGTGGTTAAGACACTGGACTCTCATTCAAGAGAAAGGCAGTTTAAATCCAGTTCTAGCCATGATGATTTAGCTTGTTCCCTAAAACGCATAAGGCAAATGTCGCTGTAGTTTCTTTGGAAAGGACACGGCTTATTTTCTTCACTACCCGGGCTTGTGTAGCGTCTCCAATGATCTCGTGGTCGACGGGATGTTAAATCTTGAACTAACTCTCTTCGAAACTAAAGTAACAAATCAGTACTTCGATATAATCGTCCCTCTCATTTTCAAGCTCTGATGGTATTCCACGTGGGAGGAAAATTGCAACAGTCGACTGGAATGTAATGTTCCACGAAACATTTCACACTTTCCAGAAACTTGCGTTTTGTATTCGTACGTGTGTCTATCTAAACAAGATAATTTTGTGCGCTCCATGAGAATGGATATGTGACCAACTGCCACTAGCGTCCAGATCCCCGATCTGATATCCAGCTATCGCTTTCCGCCTCACCTGGTTGTGACTGTTAAGTAACCATGACAACTGGATCGGAAATACAGGGTAAATAAAGCAGTCGCTATCGCAAAATGTTCTTCCGCGCACTGTTCGACAGCATACACTCCTGCACCAGCCACTTTCTGTTGCATACATTAAATTAGCGGATACAACTCACTGGGATTATAGTTCATAGAGTAGTACATGTTTCAGGGTGAAGATGCCGAATCTGAAAATGTCGTCGCTGTCAATACTCATCTGATTCAGTGACAAGTAATGTAACTTCGTGCTTGTGGTTTTCACAGTGTTTCAGCCCACATTACGAAGCGAACGGAGAAGAGTCATTAGTTCCGTGAAGCAGTCACTTCACGTAGTGTCACTTGTTGTCGCTTGCCTCCCTCCAGCTATCTTGGAGTATTTCATCATTTCTTGTTTCCGTAACCTTTGATTCTATATTACGCCGGGAGTGCTGTAATGCGAAATAACCCTGAGGTTATTTACCTTGTACGAGGGGCGTTCAATAAGTAATGCAACATATTTTTTTCTCGGCCAGTTTTGGTTGAAAAAATGTGGAATTTATTAAGGGGCATTCTAGAATATTCCCGTAGCCTTCAATATGACGCCTGTAATGGAGGTGCGTTCCGAGCAGAGAGCTGTCAATGCCTTTTGGCGGAAAACCAGAGCATTGCAGTTAAGTTATTTATAGGCACTCGCAGAACGTTCACGGAGACCTGGCAGTGAACAAAAGTACTGTGACTCTTTCGGAGAGGCGTTTGTCATCATCGCAACAAGGTCGCGTTAAAGTGTCCGTTTTCCCGCGTGCCGGGAGGCCGAACACAGCTGTGACTCCTGCAATGTTGGAACTAGTAGACACTCTGATTCAAGGAGACCAGCGTTTTACAATGAAACACCTCGCTGCACAACTGTGCGTCTTTATTAATAGTGCAACGGTGTGCGGCAGCTGGGTTCTTCGCCGTCTAACAGAAGACCATAGAAAGCAACGAAGAACCGTGCGGAATTGCTTGCGCGTTACGAGGCTAATCGTGAAAATTTTTTTCGAACACCATCACAGGTGATGAAATATTGGTTCATCATTTCGAACATAAAACGAAATCGCAATCCATAGAGTGGCCCCACGCCACCTCTCCTCCGAAGAAAAGGTTCAAAGGCGCAGGCTCAGGCGATAAAGTGATGGCGACAGCCCACTGGGACTCTCAAGGAGCTATTCCATTTGATGTCCTCCCTCATGGTGCGACGATCAACTCTGAAGTGTATTTTGCTACCCTCATGAAACTGAAGAAACGACTTCAGCGTGTTCGGCGCCATTAAAATGAAAACGAACGTCTGCTTCTCCATGACAACGCAAGGCCTCACACAAGTCCGCCCACGCTAGAGGAGCTCAAAAACTTCATTGGACGGTTCTTCCTCATCCACCCTAGAGCTCAGATCTCACACCTCCGTCTGTTAGGCCCAACGAAGGATACACTCCTCGCGAAGCAATATGGTATGATGGGGAGGTTATTGATGGGGCAAAATGTTGGCCTCGACGTCGACCACTAGATTGGTACCAAGTGGGGATGCAGGCCCTCCGAGTAAATTGGCGTGAGGCTGTCACACTGAACGGATACTATGTTGAAAAATAGGGTTTTGTACCGTAAAGAGTGGGAATAATACGGTGTATTGGAATCCTGAATAAAAACAACCTGCTTTGAGAAAGAAAAGTGTTGCATTACTTACTGAACGCCCGCCCCACCCCACTTCCCGTATTAAAGATTCTTCCACGTATGGATGCAATTGATATTCGAAACTCTTGAATGAAGAGTTTATAACTAGTATATGATTGCTTCTTTTTTTTAGTTTAACATTGGAAAAACGTGGGGGATTACTGTCATTTGCACTGATGATCCAAGACTGTGTTACCATTGGGCTCCACGAGATCGAATTGCCACCTCGTAGTGATGCGAGCACGTGACGCGGTAAAGCAGTATATGAGAGAAGCAGAGACGAATGGGGAATACATTTTGCGGCCACAGGGGCCACAAATGTGGAAATCCACTGACATAAGTGAACCTGGACGACTGTTTGCATGTTGCTGTCTTGAGCATGTATGGGAAGTGGTTAGCGAACGATGAAACCACGACTAGGGCACAAGGTGTCGGGGCGACCACGCCTCGTCGCAGAATGCCCGCTCTGCAAAAAAAGATAGGCGGCGATCTGTGACAACTGGCCGCTGTGACCGAGCGGTTCTAGACGCTTCAGTCCGGAACCGCGCTGCTCCTACAGTCGCAGGTTCGAATCGTGCCTCGGGAATGGATGTGTGTGATGTCCCTAGGTTAGTTAGGTTTAAATAGTTCCAAGTCTAGGGGACTGATGACCTCAGATATTACGTCCCATAGTGCTTAGAGCCATTTGAACCATTTGATCTGTGGCAGATCTGGTAACAGACTATAGGGAATGGACAAAAATAGTGGACACACAAAAAACAACGCATTACAATACTTAATAGGGTGTATGAAAACAGTTGGCATTCAAAACAACTACCAGTCGTCTTGGAACGGATGGAAACGTATCCTATACTGTTTCAAGACAATCTAGTATTATTCTACCGCCGGCCGCGGTGGTCTCGCGGTTCTGGGCGCGCAGTCCGGAACCGCGCGACTACTACGGTCGCAGGTTCGAATCCTGCCTCGGGCATGGATGTGTGTGATGTTCTTAGGTTAGTTAGGTTTAAGTAGTTCTAAGTTCTAGGGGACTGATGACCACAGCTGTTCAGTCCCATAGTGCTCAGAGCCTTTTGAACCATTATTTCACCTGCAACATAGTTGCAGGTTCAAGTAACGATTATGGAGATGGAGAGCGAAGACGCACCCTTCGTTCCAAAGTCGACTATACAGGGTCAGTAACATTAAGAGCGGATGACTACAGTGAACACGGTGTTGCGAGAATTCATCCTCGTGCTCACAAGAATCTGTCCTGAATGATGCGAGCTTTGCGAACAGGATCTCTGCCGTCCTGGAACACAGCGTCACCGTTGTGGAGTTGATCAGCCAAAATGGTCACATCATCCTTGATTGGGGTCATAGTTGCTAGCAGATGTGGCAGCTCTGTGTTCTAAGTTTTAATGGTTCAAATGGCTTTAAGGACTATGGGACTCAACATCTGAGGCCATCAGTCCCCTAGACTTAGAGGTACTTAAACCTAACTAACCTAAGGACATCACACACATCCCTGCCCGAGGCTGGATTCGAATCTGCGACCGTAGCAGCAGCGCGGTTCCGGTCTGAAGCGACCAGAACCGCTCAGCCACAGCGGCCGGCTTACTAAGTTTTCTAACCTATATATCCCCAAAAACATCTAAAAATATAATCATGTCTTCTTTCTACCATACTATATGTTTATAGCTAGCTGTTACCCGCAGCTGCGCTCGCATATCAGTAGTTCTGTTGTGGTGGGTGATGGTGAATAAACTACTGCACATGCAGTAACATCAGCTGCGTTCATGCGTCTGCCTGTGTGGGTAAGCATAGCTTGTTATCTGCTCCCCAGTCTCCCCCCCACCAAAGCTCTCCCAAAGCACGATGGTGGGCATGTACAGCGTCGCTACCTGGCAGTGCATACACAAGGGCATGGGCGTATCTGTGCATCATGCTATTAAAGCTTTGTGAAAGTGTGGATTAAATACAATGAAGATTGTATGAGTACTGTATTCATTACATGTCGGACATATCAACCAATAAAAGCATGTTCACAAGTATGATGACGTTCAAAAGTCAAAGAGTAAATATTTTTCCCTAATTCGCTTAATGTTCTTCAAATAAATAAGTATTCTATATCACACAATTTTTAAAGTACCTTTTGTTCTTCCTCAGAGTTCAAGCTATCTCCTTATCAGATTTCATGGAAATTTGTTCAGCGGATTAGCAATAATAAATTTAAACTTAGTGCAGATGCAAGCAGCTTTTCGTGGATCTCAGTGTTTATGACGTCATATATCCTGAAGTATGTGTCGTATAGTGTTATAGTTTTGCAGATACATTCAGCGATGCATGTGAACACTCTCTGCGAAACGTGTGGCGAATACAATTAGTAGTAAAGATGTAATAAATGAAAACGTCGTGCCTGACGCGAAAATGCACAGCGAAAATATAGTAAGCGCAAACTATATGACTTTCATCTTTTTTTTCTGGGGGGGGAGCAGGGCTGTGTCAGCGAGAAATACTTTCGTAAGTTTAAAGTTTGTTGTAAGTCATTGAATGCTCTCGTACTACAAAAAAACTGGATGAATAAAATTTGGATATCCACGCGTCGTGGGCTATCCTCCTTTTTCACCCTCCCCCCTCTCCCTTTGATACATAGGTGGTTCTTATTCCCACAGCGATTCTGTAACTGACAAGTGAACCATATTTGGTTAGAATCGGTCCAGTGATTTCGGAGTAGATGTGGTATATACATACATTTTTATGGTATGTGTGGATAACGTTTCTTTCCGTGATCCGATTTTGATGAAAAGCCTATACGGTGCTGAAAGCTATACTTAAGTTGCCTGCAAAAACATCGTGAAAATGCATCTACTAGTTTTGGATATTAGCATATTCGAACAACACACAGACAAAGTTGTAGTAAAACTTTGCCTCACAATATCTTTTTTCTCGTTATACAATTTCGATAAACTAAAGCCTGTACAGTGTTCCAAATCATGCTTGAGTTACTTACGGAAACGCCATGAAAATTCATCTAATAGTTTTGGAGATTAGCATGTTCATAGACAGACGGGCCGGTACGGCGGTTTTACAGATTTATTATTAGTATAGATAATTAAAATTTGTTTATTTATTTCTTTTATGGTTTTGAAATGTTAATGACCTAGAATTTCATACGTTAATGGAAAGAAAAAAATATGTAAACAGAAAAATTTTTAATATGTGCACATCGCGACCTGAACCCTGATCTGCCCAGAATCAAATCTCAAATGGTAAAAGCAGTAGGACACTTGTACAAGTATCGAAATACTGGAAAATATCCGAATATGCAAAGGCTAGCTCCCTATTAAGTAACGAGATGTTTTTGTATCGAATGTAACAGAATTCTGAAAATCTTCCAATCCAATTTTCAACCAGATTCATTGAGTCGGTAATTACCGTGCAAGCAAGCAAGAAAGCGCCTTAGAGTGTGTGTGTGTGTGTGTGTGTGTGTGTGTGTGTGTGTGTGGGATGAAGATATGAGGAGATGTCTGTGTGCAATTTTATTTTAGTTTAATTGACTAATTAGGGACAACTCTCCCGCCGGGCATGTTAGTAATGAGTTTAATCAAACATTGCTCGTGGTTAGTAATTGACCTATATTCGCAAGTGACATGATGGGGAAATCCGTCGTTGAACTAGGGTACAAATATTAATAAACGCAGTTTACTAGGTTTAATTAAACTTCACCCAGCCCGTCTTTTTCACGAAACGTCACCTCCAGCTAGCTAATATCTCCACAATCTCATCCAAAACCTCTTCATAACAGTTAAATGCGCACTCTCCAAACCACTGTACTCGCCTTCAAGAGCTGGAAAGAAAGCTGACCAAGACTGAATGGTTGTCCAAAGGGAAGACTTTCGTAATGGCAGAATGAACATTACTGATCAGTTTGGATCGCTAACTCCCGACTTCAGAAATATGAAACACTTGCAGACAGCAGAGGACCCGCAACCGCTCTTACATTGAGGAGGTTGCCTGCCGACTCCTTGATTTCTCTTCTCTACTGCCGAGTTGAGCATTGAGACGTAACAGCCAGTGAGGCATCAGGTACAGGATGATATTTGGAACAATTGCGGGCATTCTCATTGGTTGAATAAAATGTTCTCGGGTTTCCAACCGCCGCGTCAATTGCTTGAAACTACATGAGCTTTCGGCCAAGCACTCCTTGGCCATTGACAAATGGTATACTGCCAGTGGCCTGTTGGTGCGCCCTTATATACGCCATTATATACAGCCCACTGGCAGTCATACAACTTGACAATGGCCAAGGAGTGCTTGGCCGAAAGCTCGTGTAGTTTTAAGCAATTGACGCGGTTGGAAACCCGAGAACATTTTATTGAATGTTATTGCCGCGAGACTCTGCATTCATACATTCTCATTGGTTGTCCCCTTTCTCCGTTTATAATACTTCAATGGGAAATACTGACTCTTGACTACATTACTGTTTTCAACATAATGTTGCTAGGAGAATAACAGAAGTCACCAGAAAGCCACTCTGAAGCGACCCTATTTGACTCTTACCACAACCTCCAACAATGAATCTCCATGATAACCGACTTAGCATGTATTAGGCAAAGTTAACCACTCCCAGCTACTAACACCCTGGACCGCAGAACGTCCGCTGGGCAGCGCTTCTTGTCTTGCTGACAGCTGACATCACATCCCAAGGAACGGCATACAAATGAAGATCAAGTCAATGTTCCATAAAGTAAGCACACCGAACGAACATTCTCCTTCCTCCAACCCACTCCCAGAGAATGCACGCTTGTACGGAATAATACCAACTCTAGCGTTGATAACGTCCTTAGTTCAGCGAAACAGGCTCCACAAATTTCTTCAGGCATGACATGTCCAATTTGTATACCTGGTAGTGACGACTATTCTCTAGAAGACACTTCTTCCCTTTCGTAGTTGTAATTATTTCCATTACTCACAATGTGTTGAACTTGAGCAGTTTAGGCATACGAAACTGTAAGGAAACGAAGGCTGTCGGCGAGGTCAGTGCCCGACTGACGGTGCTAGTACATCCACTGCTGATGAACGACTGACATAAATCAGCAGTGGGGGGAGGCTCTGGTCGGAAAACTCACGGTGCAAAACTACTTGATCGGGTGTCCCAGGGTACACGCGGCACCTACAAAAGGGCGGAAACACCACCTTCAGAAAGCCCACTTAGGCCAGAGTTGCCCTTCAGATGCAGAAAACGAGTCACCGCACGGTAGCGCACGTAATCAATACACTGAGCCAGGGGTAGGCAATTGTTTTATCTCAGTGGTCACATTGTGAAAGCAGAGGTTAGCGGAGGGCCACGCCTTTCAAAATGAGTGCATTCATTAGCGTACGTTACATTTCAGTAAAGGTGTAAATTTCACCCTAAAATCAATAAATACGAATCAGCTAAAATGCTGGTAGTTTTAATAAATTAATTTATTTTGCTAATGACTTATCATCTGTAGCTGCAAGCACATTTAATTTTAGAATCAATATAATGAGACAAATGTATCCTATCATCCTTATCTACGATTTTTTTCCGAAATCAGCACTGACATTGCTTGTTGAGTTTCTCATCACAGCCTGCAAGTTAATTTTAGTCAAAGAGCATCAAGGGGCCTACATTTACTCTTGTTGGTCTTCAAGCAAGAAAAGCTTTACTCACAAATATGCGTAGGCCCAAGTATAGAGAACATTTTCCCAGCAAACTTCTTGATACTTAGAAATTTTTCAGAAAAGATTTGTAAAAGTCAACTTATGTCACAACATGAAATACACCGATGAGCAAAAACATCATGACCTTACTCCGATGAGCAAAAACATCATGACCACCTATTTAATAACGGGTTGTTCCACTATTAAAACACAATACAAGAGGGATTCTGCTTGGCATGGATTCTACAAGTCATTCACAGGATTGCATAAGTACGTGGCACCAGATGCTTAGGCACAGGTCGAACAGTTCCCGCAATTCACGGGATTGTGGTTTACGGGCATGCGCTGGCACCCGACATGTGTTCCAATCGTTAGAGATCAGGCACAATTGCCGGGCAAGACATCAATGTGAGTTCATTGTAATGCCCCTCAAACCACTGTTGCACGATTCTGACCGTGCAACACGGGCAGTTACCATGCTGGAAGATGTCATCACTGATGGGGGAGACTTAAAGCATGAAGCGATGCAGGTGATCCGCAATAATGTTTACTTAGTTCACCGCCGTCATGACGCCTTCGATTACTACCACAGATTCCATGGATGCCCAACGCAGTGTACCCCAAGGCACAGTTCTGCTCTCACCGGCCTGCATCTGTGGCGCGGTGCATGTTTCGTGCAGCCATTCGCGTGCATGACGGTAAGGACCCATCCATGGAGATGGTGTAACAAGAAATGCGATTTATTCGACAAGCTACATACAAGGTGAAACCTCAGTTGTGCTGTGCCCACCGCAACCATAAGTGACGATGTCGTTGGGTCAACACAGGAAGACGTAGGGGTCGTGAGATGTAAAGCTCCGTGTTCAACAATAGCCTTTGAACGGTGTGCTCCGAAACACTTGTTCCTGCACCAGCACTGTACTCTGTCGTCACATCTGCCACAGATCGTTGCCTAGTGTGCCGCTGTTCGCTCTCGACTTGATGGTGATGGGTGTCCCAGTCGAGATGACGTGGAACGGCGTCCGTCGATGAGGACAACGCCAATCTGAAACTATTAGCCAAACCACCAGAGGAGTTTTTTTTCTATTTTCAGATACTGTAAATCGAAAATGATATCACTGTCTCGATGGAGCAGCACGCCGGAGTGTGTGCGCCGCCCTTGTTTGTAATGAAAGTAATTGTGTTCGTTGTCTGTCGATCTTCTTCACTTGTAAATGTAGCGACTGCACCACTCGGTAACGCGATGCCTCCATTGACCTGAAATAACCAAAAATCCCTTGCGTGTTCGCGACAGACCCTTCAGTTTACGCGAACTTACTGACTATAGGTCTTATGCCCGTTTTGGAAGGGTTATTCAAACATCAAAAAATAGTGTCTTGAATCATCATTCCATCACCCAAGGCGAGGCCACATTATGAATTTTCGGAGGATATTAAGTTGTTAGTTGTTATTCCGTCGTCAAGGCGTCGCTACGTCGCGTATTCAACAACTGCACGACGTAACTCCAGAGATAACATACCCTTGAGCAATGTTCAGAATACGTCGTAATTTTGGTGTAAAGTTATTGCTGTTCACATTTAAATTGTCACTCATTCACTTGGCACTTTTATGTTATCTGAAGACTCAGTTTCACAAATACACTTCAAATGTACATTAAATGATGTAGGTGACACGAAGAATTAAACTTGAATTAATGTTTCTTGTCTTTCGTAATTAGTGTTTGTCCCTACGCTGAGCACACTCACCGATATGGCAGTCAGGGAATTATGTCCGTTAACATCAGTAATCGTGACCTTGATGTTAACCTCTGAGATCACGGCGAAATTGTAATTTCTTCTTGACTGCGCGTAGTTGCAGCCTGCTCAAGTCTAATAATCGAGTTTATGTCGGCGATCAGTCTCTTTCTGTGTCCTTTGATGTTCGTGACTATTAATTATCACGAAGGTTAAGTCCCATCACAAATCAGTAATCACACGATTTACTTTCCTGTTACATACATCAAAATCCCGTTATTTGTCCAGAGGGTGAAGATGATCCTACTTTAGTCCGGCTTCTAATATTTCCAGTCTATATCGTAAAACTTTAAACTTCAAATCAGTTTAAAACAATCTAGCAGCGCTTAACTACGTACTGCTGTTGCTCGAGTACAAGATAGAAGCGAAGAAAACATCTCAATTGCCGGGTTACATTATAGTCACAGCGAACTTACTGCTCGATGCGGCTACAACTCTCTTCTAGGATAAATGTTATCTTTGGTCGATTTATATTCTGAGCTTTTAACCTTCGTATATTATAATTTTTGAATTCTTTCTTTAAAGTTTCGGTTTTGTATCACATGGTATTCCTTCATTCAGTCCTTTCGTTATGATAATCATTAGTATTTATATAACATTCCTGTTAGTCAAACTGAGAAGAATGTAAATTTTGTTGTCAGTTGCTGCCGTCACTGTCAGAATGACTAATTTTGCTATTTCTTTTGCAACAAAAAGGGTGTCTATTATTGGTTCTATATTTGGGGTGTTACACTATCCAGGATTACTCAGTGGGGGTCCTCCGACCTCTACATTTTGTGATGAGACGTGGTCATCCAATATCATACTGCTAACTCGTTATTTCACCATCCTTCAACCACTTTCCATAGGTGCTCACGACAACAGCACGCCAGCAGGCGACCAGCTTCGCTGTTTCACAGATTCTTGTCTCGCACCACAACGCCACAACAATGTGCCCTTTGTCAGAACACCTTATGTCAGCGGACATTATGCGCGTTTGTGGCCCGTATCTTCGCTATAATGACGGCCCGTTCGTCACTCTTCCGATTACATTCTTTGCTCACAGCGTCACGCACCCTCAGCACCACCAGGGGACATTCAGCCTCGCGGTGGCCAGTGGTCATAATGTTTCGGCTCATCAGTGTATGTCTTCCACAGCGTGATCTGACTGCATGTCAGTAAGTAAATGGAAAATGCCTTTATGGTCGCTCCCATCAGCCACTGTGAAAGTTATCAAGCTTGTTTGTGCGATTAGTATCTAGAGTGCGCAGTGAACATGCGTTACTAAACGACGCTTTATGTCCTTGGTCGCGCATGGGAAGGAAATCTCGCTTCAAGGCTGATTTTTGTTCCAAAATGGTTCAAATGGCTCTGAGCACTATGGGACTTAACTTCTGAGGTCATCAGTCCACTAGAACATGCTCGTCCAAACTGTGCCCCTGGGGCGCTAGCGCCCGCAATCGTCCGCGCCCAGCGCCCCGGGCGAACTCGTATGTTTCTGCAGTGGCCGAGCCGTGTCGCTTAGCTGGCCGTGCGGACCGCCCGAACGCCAGCCGATAGATACATTTGTTTGCCCGTTTTACCTTCGGGCAAAGGACGTCTCACAAGTGCTTCAACTAGAGCTAATTGACCTACCATATCCGCCTGAAGGACCGCTTTCTTGTGTGTAAAACTTAGGATGACTTTTACAGCTGTTTTCCACGAGAGAAATATCTCTATTGCACAAGCACGCGGCCAGAGTTCTCTCAATGTTAGGTTCCACGTATATTTGTGAGCGCTTTTTCTCTCTTTTAAAGCTTGCTAAAACTAAGAACCGTTCATTCCTTGGCGGTAAAAATTTGACCAATTCTTTGAGGTTAGCAGTCTCGCAGAATATTGTACCAAGCCTAGACAAAATCAAATGGTTCAAATGGCTCTGAGCACTATGGGACTCAACTTCTATGGTCATCAGTCCCCCAGAACGTAGAACTACTTAAACCTAACGAACCTAAGGACATCACACAACACCCAGTCATCACGAGGCAGAGAAAATCCCTGACCCCGCCGGGAATCGAACCCGGGAACCCGGGCGTGGGAAGCGAGAACGCTACCGCACGACCACGAGCTGCGGACTAGACAAAATCGTTTCCTCGAAAAAGAAAAACGTGTAAAATGTTAATTGTCTTCTTTAACAATGTTGACTGTAAGAACTAAGGAGCTTTATAACCTTAATTCTATTTTAATAAGTTTTCGAACTTGGTCAGTTAAAATTATTACGTACAAAACAGCAAACTAAGGATCCGATTTCTAAACTCTGAAAAGGGATACAAAAACTTGAAGCACGAAGTATAACAAAAAATACTTACTTGTTACTACCAACAGTAAGAATGAGACTCTATATCCCTTACATAAAATTAATTCTAAAATAGAATATTTTGTTTACGTTAGATCTGACTGCGGGACAGTCCAGCGCAGAGCAGTGCTGTGCGGTCTCCCTCGCTCCTATGCCGACACTAGCGACACACGGTCGCGGACGGGGCGCTGAACTACACTGCCTTGCGGCCGCGGGGCGCAGGCGCGCCCACCGGGCGCAATTCTTGGATGAGCCTGCCCTAGAACTTAGAACTACTTAAACCCAACTAACCTAAGGACATCACACACATCCATGCCCGAGGCAGGATTCGAACCTGCGACCGTAGCGGTCACGCGTTTCCAGACTGTAGCGCCTAGAACAGCTCGGCAACCTCGGCCGGCTCTGATTTTTGTGACTGTCTTGTCGGACTGTGACATGAGATTTCTACGTATACCAGGACTGCGGACATGTACCTGCGAAGAAACAAAATATTACGTAATTGTGTTTTTCCGTGGCGATAACTGAAACTACGCTTGGTACACAGGCGCCACAGCTGGTCCGTCGAGCTCACGGTGGTGACGGACAGGCAGCACGGCGCGCCACGCCGCGGCAAACTTCCGGCCCTGACTTCCTGCGCTGCAGCCGCAGGCGCAGTCGGCGCGCAGCGGTGGCCACGTGACACGCGCTGCCGCCTTGAGTCACGGTCGCCGCCCTGTCCTCCTTATTCCGAAATCCTGCCGCTATTAATACCGCCGCTGATTCAGCTGGGACCCCTGTGCGCATTTGCTGAGATTGCCCGCGCTCTTCTTCGTCACCGAGCTCTGCTCCCAGCTGTTGCCTGAATGCGGGGCAGTGGCGTGGACCCGTCTCTGAGCACAATTTTGCCGGCCGCGGTGGTCTAGCGGTTCTAGGCGCTCAGTCCGGAACCGCGCGACTGCTACGGTCGCAGGTTCGAATCCTGCCTCGGGCATGGATGTGTGTGATGTCCTTAGGTTAGTTAGGTTTAAGTAGTTCTAAGTTCTAGGGGACTGATGACCACAGATGTTAAGTCCCATAGTGCTCAGAGCCATTTGAACCATTTGAGCACAATTTTCCCGCGACTTCTTCCAGCTCACTACGGAGACATTAGACCTCAGGCGCCGCGCTTGTAAACCAAAGGACTGTAACTCTACTTGACGCCCTGTATTTCATCGCCATAGGATTAAATAAATAAAGGGAAAAAAGAACGTGCACCATACGTCTCTCTTCCACTTACAAGTCTCTCTGTAAATACTCGACAAAGTACACTAATGGACATTAAAATTGCTATAGGCCGAAGATGCTGTGACCTGAAAATGATTAGCTTTTCAGGGCATTCACACAAGGTTGGCGCCGGTGGCGACACATACAACGGGCTGACATGAGGAAAGTTTCCAACCGATTTCTCATAAGCAAACAGCAGTTGACCGGCGTTGCCTGGTGAAACGTTGTTGTGATGCCTCGTATAAGCAGGAGAAATGCGTACCATCACGTTTCCGACTTCGATAAAGGTCGGATTGTAGCCTATCGCGATTGCGGTTTATCGTATCGCGACGTTGCTGCTCGCGTTGGTCGAGATCCGATGACTGTTAGCAGAATATGGAATCGGTGGGTTCAGGAGGGTAATACGGAACGCCGTGCTGGATCCCAATGGCCTCGTATCACTAGCAGTCGAGATGACAGGCATCTTATCCCCATGGCTGTAACGGATCGTGCAGCCACGTCTCGATCCCTGAGTCAACAGATGGGGACGTTTGCAAGACAATAACCATCTGCACGAACAGTTCGACGACGTTTGCAGTAGCATGGACTATCAGCTCGGAGACCATGGCTGCGGTTACCCATGACGATGCATCACAGACAGAAGCGCTTGCGATGGTGTACTCAACGAAGAACCTGGGTGCACGAATGGCAAAACGCAATTTTTTCGGATGAATCCAGGTTCTGTTTACAGCATCATCATGGTCGCATCCGTGTTTGGCGACATCGCGGTGAACGCACATTGGAAGCATGTATTTGTCATCGCCATACTGGCGTATCGCCCGGCGTGATGGTATGGGGTGCCATTGGTTACACGTCTCGGTCACCTCTTGTTCGCATTGACGGCACTTTGAACAGTGGACGTTACATTTCAGATGTGTTACGACCGGTGGCTCCACCCTTCATTCGATCCCTGCGAAACCCCCATTTCAGCAGGATAATGCACGACCGTATGTTTCTGGTCCTGTACGGGCCTTTCTGGATACAGAAAGTGTTCGACTGCTGCCGTGGCCAGCACATTCTCCAGATCTCTCACCAATTGAAAACGTCTGGTCAATGGTGGCCGAGCAACTGACTCGTCACAATACGCCAGTCACTACTCTTGATGAACTATGGTATCGTGTTGAAGCTGCATGGGCAGCTTTACCTGTACACGCCATCCAAGCTCTTTTTGACTCAATGCCCAGGCGTACCAAGGCCGTTATTACGGTCAGAGGTCGTTGTTCTGGTTACTCATTTCTCAGGATCTATGCACCTAAATTGCGTGAAATTGTAATCACATGTCAGTTCTAGTATAAGATATTTGTCCAATGAATACCCGTTTATCATCTCCATTTCTTCTTGGTGTAGCAATTTTAATGGCCAGTAGTGTATGTATACTGTAGACCATTAATAAAATTTTAATACTATGAAAAGGAGCAAATTACGGAATTTTACTTGTTGTCCGTTTACAGTATAATAGGAAGACTGCAAGATTAAATTTGTTTTTGATTTAGGGTTTCCACAATCTGACCAAAAGTTTCCGGACACCTATTAGTGGACATACATGTAAGGGTGCCCACCTTTTGCTTTGATGACGGCTTGAAAGCTGGGGACACTTTCTTCGAGGTGTCTAAATGGTCTGTGGAGGTATGAAAGCTCATTCTTCCTCAAGAGCCGAAAGCAGAGAAGGTGCTGATGTTGGACGCTGGGGTCTGGAGCGAAATAGATGTTATAACTCATCCCAAAGGTGTTCCACTGGGCTCCGGCCAGGGCTATGGATAGGCCAGTGCATTTCAGGAATGTTACTGCCTCCAGACTTTGGCGTCATAGATGCTGCGTTATGCCAGGGTACATTGTCATGCTATCCGCCCCGATACCTTAGTGGTCAGCGTGACGGATTGCTGTCGTACGGGCCCGGGTTCGATTCCCGACTGGGTCGGGGATTTTATCCGCTCAGGGACTGGGTGTTGTGCTGTCTTCATCATCATTTCATCCCCATCCGTCGCGCAGGTCTTCTAATGTGGCGTCGAATGTAATAAGAAGTAGATATCCTCGGAGTAACGAAGCAGCGTAAACCACTTAATAAAGGCAAGGCCTCCGGTCCAGATTGCATACCAGTCAGCTTCCTCTCAGAGTATGCTGATAAAATAGCTCCATATTTAGCAATTATATACAACCACTCGCTCACAGAAAGAGACTGGAAAATTGCTCAAGTCACACCAATACCCAAAAAGGGAAGTAGGAGTAATCCGCTGAATTACAGACCCATGTCACTAACGTCGATTTGCGGTAGGGTTTTGGAACATACACTGTATTCGAACATTATAAAGTACCTCGAAGAAAACGATTTATTTACACATAGCACGGTTTCAGAAAATATCGTTCTTGTGAAACACAACTAGCTCTTTATACTCATGAAGTAATAAGTGCTATCGACAGGGAATGTCAAATTGATTCCATATTTTTAGATTTCCAGAAGGCTTTCGACACCGTTCCTCACAAGCGTCTTCTAACCAAACTGCGTGCCCACGGAAAATCGCCTCAGTTGTGCGACTGGATTCGTGATTTACTGTCAGAAAGGTCACAGTTCGTAGTGATAGACGGAATGTCATCGAGTAAAACAGAAGTAATACCCAGCGTTCCCCAAGGAAGTGTTATAGGCCCTCTATTGTTCCTGATCTATATTAACGACGTAGGAGACAATCTGAGTAGCCGTCTTAGATTGTCTGCAGATGATGCTGTCATTTACCGTCTTGTAAAGTCATCGGATGACCAAAACTAATTGCAAAATGATTTAGATAAGATATCTGTTTGGTGCGAAAGGTGGCAATTGACCCTGAATAAAGAAAAGTGCGAAGTTATTTTCATGAGTACAAAAGAAATCAGCTAAATTTCGATTAGGCGATAAGTTACACACATCTGAAGGATGTAAATTCCACTAAATACTTAGGGATTACAATTACAAATAACCTAAACTGGAACGATCACATAGATAATATTGTAGGTAGAGCAAACCAAGGACTGCGATTCATTGGCAGAACACTTAGAAGGTGCAACAGGTCTACTAAAGAGACTGCTTACATCACGCTTGTCCGCCCTGTTCTTGAGTGTTGCTGTGCGGTGTGGGATCCGCATCAGGTGGGACTGAGGATGACATCGAAAAAGTACAAAGAAGGGCAGCTCGTTTTGTATAGTCGCGAAATAGGGGAGATAGTGTCACAGACATGATACGTGAATTGGAGTGGCAATCATTAAAACAAAGGCGTTTTTCTTTGCGACGGGATCTTCTCATGAAATTTCAGTCACCAGTTTTCTCCTCCGATTGCGAAAATATTCTGTTGGCACCCACCTCCATAGGGAGAAATGATCATCACGATAAAATAAGAGAAATCAGGGCTCGCACAGAAAAATTTAAGTGCTCGTTTTTCCCGTGTGCCGTTCGAGAGTGGAACGATAGAGAGCGAGCTTGAAGGTGGTTCATTGAACCCTCTGCCAGGCACTTTATTGCGAATAGCAGAGTAATCACGTAGATGTAGATGTAAAAGACCTGCACCTAAGCAGCCGAACCTGCCCCGCAAGGGGCCTCCCGGCCAATGACGCCAAACGCTCATTTCCATTGTCATGCTGATAGAATCAGTCACCGTCTTTGAACTGTGTTCAGTGTTCATATCATTTCGCATTTACAATTTCCGTAAGCTCAATGATAGGACCACATCCTAACCATGAAAGACCCTCACGTGCCGCAATACCAACTCCTTTGTACTTCACTGTTGGCACAACGAATGATTGCAGGTAACACTCCTGAGGCCTTCGCCAAGCCCCCCCCCTCCCCCCCCCCCCTATCGGATTGCCACAGGCTACAGCGTGATTCATCACCCCAAATCACTCGTTTCCAGTCATCTACTATCCAATAGTGTCCCTTTTTACACCACATAAGGCGTCGCTTAGCAACGACTACAGCAATACGTGGCTTATGAGCAGCAGCTCGACCATTGTTGCTGTAGCCGGACTGCGGATAGCAATTTGGAGGTCTCGAGTTATTGCTTCTCATTTCATGTAATTTTTTACAGCCACCCTGAAGAGTGCTCCACGATCTCTGTACGTCAGCACACGAGGTGTGCCTGGTCTCGATTTACCTGTGGTGTTCCTTCGCGTTTTCACTTCACAGTCAGGCCACCAACAGTCGAATTGGGCAGTTTTAGCAGTGTTGAAAAGTCCGTGATGTTTCCATTACTCAGGTGACGTCCAACGACTAGTTAACGTTCGAAGTCATTGACCCTTCTGACCAACCTGTTTGATGTTTCTGATCTCTACTGACAACACAGTACTAAACACCCTCCTTTTATACTGACATGTCCGCCTCTCCTGACATGTAGTGGTCTATTCCGCGTTAGATAGGAGTGATCTGATATTTTTGATGTGATAGTGTATAGGGTGGAGTAACTTAGTACACAAAGCTGCCACCTGTGGCAAAAATCACAGCGCTGCTCGAAACACTTTTTGTAGTATTCTTTAGAAGTGGCTGACTGCTCGTCCCATGTTTTTTCTTGACTTCTTCAATGTTGTCAAATCGGTGCCCTTTCATGCCCCTTTTCATGTGTGGAAATAAGAAACAGTCGCACGGAGCCAGGTCAGGCGAGTAAGGTGTGTGGGCAGCGGAACCATGCCATTTTTAGCCAAAAACTGTCTAACGGAGTGATTGTGTGTGCAGGTGCGTTGTCGTGGTGGAAGAACCAGTCTCCTGTCTGCCACATATTGAGTCTTTTTTTGACGAACGTTGTTGCGCAATCTCCTTAAAACTTCGTAAAACAGTCTGTGAACACACGCTATCGAATTTTTTTAGATATTTTGTTCTATTTTGAAGTTACTTTTCTCACTAATCTCATTTCTGGTACTCTCCATTATTTCTACGGTTCATTCTGTGTCCGCAGCATGTGCATATTAGACTGTTCTTTCTACTCGTCAGGTACTGCAGTTCTTCTCCGCTTTCTCTGAGCATAGGAATGTCATCAGAGTGTCTTTGATTTCCTTGGACACTGAATTTCAATTCCACTCGTGAACTTTTCTTTTATTTCAGTTCCTTGCTTCTACAATGCGTAGATTGAACAGTTGGGGCGAAAGGCTGCATCCCCGTCTTACCCCATTTTTATCCAAATCCTTCTTTCTAGAGCTTCCATTCTTATTGTCCCCGCATGTTTCTTGCACACGTTACCTATCTTTTCCCATAGCTTACTCGTATTTTTCTCAGAATTTCAAACATATTGCACCATTTTACAGTAATGAAACTGGTAAAAAACTTTCTTCTGTCGATTCGTAGATAAATACGAATGTTACTGAAACGACAGTAATTTTTTAAACTTTATTTTGGAGGAGATACTCTTACTACAACTTTTTCTTTATTCCTCTTTCATCAGTAAAACTTTTGCTAAATATCTCAATTATTGGTTCAAATGGCTGTAAGCACTATGGGACGTAACATTTGAGGTCATCAGTCCCCTAGACTTAGAACTACTTAAACCTAACTAACCTAAGGACATCACACACATCCATGCCCGAGGCAGGAGTCGAACCTGCGACCAGAGCAGCAGCGCGGTTCCGGACTGAAGCGCCTACAGCCGCTCGGCCACAGCTCTCAGTTATTCGAATTTTTTCCGAGCTCTCTTCAACTTCGAATTACGGAGTGTACTGCATCAAGCAACTACCCTCCACATCTCCAAAACTGTTCTCATCACTCGTAGATGATGTTTTCATTTAGTTAAACTTGGAAAAGACAGGAGTACGTATTAATGAAATATATTTGAAACACTTTGGTTTTGTCGATGCCTTTCTCCTGTTTAACTGTATTTTAGCTAACAAAAACGAGCTGGCAAGTTTGAAAATAATCTTGAAAATTAAGTACAGGACGGCAAAAGTAGTGTATAACCGACACAGCAAAAAGAAAATACACAGGTTTGTTTTCGTGGCCATCCTCCGCAGCAAGCACAGAAATGCTTGTTTTGTAAATAAAACCGCCTTTTTTTGCTGCAGCTTAATTTATATTTCCCAGACGCTTCGCCTTTTCCTTGCTCTAAGGCACCTTCAATGGGATTTATAACGATACAGTTTTGTTATTTTTTGATTATCAGACAGTTCACGTCCAGTTTTTTATGTAAATAAGTAATTACTTGCAATTTGCTGTGATCTGCGTTATCTTTCATCTGGTCTGGAGGTCTCATTACCGTTTTATTTCCTAAACATAAGCGCAGTTTTGTATTCCGAACTTTTTCACACTGTTCACCATATTTCTCCTCCTTTTTGTGGTGTACTATTATTCTTTTGCCACTAGATATAGCCGTTTGTTCGAACACCGTGCCTTTTCAACGTAAGTTTTGTAACTTGGTTATGTCTCTCCTCCTCTTTGGTTTCTTTACCTACATGTTGCCAACCTAACGAAGTATATGCTCAAAACCAACTTCTGTTCGTGTGTGTGTGTGTGTGTGTGTGTGTGTGTGTGTGTGTGTGTGTGTGTGTGTGTGTGTGTGTAGTGTGGGGGGGGGGGGGGGGGGGAGTTGGTAGTGAGAGTTGAACATGATTGTAATAGCTGTTAGAGAGTGGTTGAAAGCTTTGGTGACAGCTAATTTGACTCTTGGCTTCAGTGTTCTGTAGAGGGTTTCATGGACAAGTGAGTGAAAAGGTGTTGGGTGGTATTATTATATTGGGCCGTGTTATTATTATTATATTAATCCATCACATAGGCTGACAAAAAAAGCGAAGCACTTAGAAGGGGAAGAGGAAATTAAGTGCAATTTCATGGGCTGAGTGGGTATGTGATGTTATTCCAGTTAATGCATTATCGAGTCAAATACACAAAGAACGTGGCAGTACGAATCCACTTACCTGCGTGACGTTGCTCCCCCCCCCCCCCTCTCCCTGGCTTCAAAACATGCACTAACTCGGTAGGGAAGGCTGTAATAAGGCCGTTGTATCCTCTGCTGAGGCAATCTGGCCCACAACTTGCTCTTGATATGCTGGATACCGGCACCGGGATGGTACTGACGTCCTAGCAGGTCCCGCACATGTTCTGTCGGAGACAGGTCTTGGGAACTCGCTTCTCACGGGAATACCAGAACATCACACAGAAAGTTCGTAGACACGTGTGTGGATGAGCATTGTCTTGTTGAAAAGAGGCACCACGATGTGGTTGCATGAGAGATAACACATGAGGACCCAGGATATCCGTGATGTGTCGTTGTGATGTCAGAGTTCCCTCAGTCACTATCAGTTGCTACGTGAAGTCATACCTGGTGGCTCGCCACACCGCGATGCCTGCTGTAATACTGCCGTGCCTCTCCGAAACATGAGAAGAGTGGGACCTATCTCAAGGACGCTGCCATACTCGCCAACGATGGTCATGCGAGGCGCTGCAGAATCGCTATTCATGGCTAAACTCAAGGCGACGCCATTCATCGGCAGTCCATGCTTCCTGTTCACGGCACCACTCCAAACGCAGCCGTTTGTGTTGTGTTAACAGCAGCCTACGCATGGGCGTTGATAAATATCAAGGGGGACAGCTGAAAATGTATGCTCGGACCGGGACTCCTACCTGGGGTTTTCTGTTTACATGGCAGACGCTCTATCCGACTGAGCCATCGAGAACACAGAGGATAGTGCGACTGCAGGGACTTATCTCTGGCACGCTCCCCGTGAGACCCACATTTCCAACTTACTGTCCACACACTACATTTGTAGTGCCCCTGCCCACTATACGCATTACATGTTCGAAAGAACAGCTACCATCTTCATATAGGTAATTTCTTAATTCGGCTGGTGCTACTCTCCTACTAATAGTGCGGGACGACAGAGAATGTTGCAGGGAGTCCATTACATATTCTCGAATGTCAGGCGCAGATGCGAATGGTTTATGACGTGCTTGGTGCCCAATACAGCGTCCCTCCCTTATAATAGAAAGATGTAATCGACCGAAACGTGGAAGATAAGTATGCCTCCTCTCACTTTCCCATGTAGTCCAACATCGAGTCATTGTTCCTTCCGAATGCCCCACATATATGGATGTTGCGCAATTCGACCAGCCCACCACTTGGGAACCCATTTCGAAGACCCTTCTGAACTCCGTCAGATGCTGCTATCGGTGTTTCACGCTAGTGCGTGGTGACTCCGTGTCGTCCACAGTGGTCACTCACCATCTCATGCTGTTCACGCCTGTTATATACCGTATTAGGGGTAGTAACAAGACTAAATACGAACAACAATGTCCTCTGGTGGCGCTTCCATGTGTCACATAGAACTGCAACTCTAATCGTGTACTTACCCGCCAATGTTAGGCATTTACAGAAGTATCATTGACATTTGACCATCTCTCTTTGATGTTTCACTTTTTTTTTGTCTCTCAGTGTGTGCCAAATCAACAGTGAAGTCATAGAACCATTGACTGCAGTTTTCTGGTTAGGGGAGCTGTATATGACGACAAGATAGACGGGAAAAGAAATAAACAAAACGTATAAAATGGCGTAGAGTACTTCTGATAAATTTAATAGGATATCCGAAACGAAACTTTAGATATATCTGAAAAAGAAAGTTTACTGTCATTCTAATGAAATTGCGAAAATTGTGCGGCCTTTGTTTCGCTATCCCGTGGTCACTCTTCGATTAGATCAGAGACTGCGAGTTTTTTAATTAGTCAGATATTTCTTACGAGAAAACGTTTCGACGCTTCAGCTTTTATATGTGGTTCGTTTCCTCACGAAGCTCCGCTTGATCCAAAACAAACCTACGTTTCGCACCAATACTTGTCCTCGCATGAAACAAACAGTGAGCAGTAGTTGTTTCGATCGACTCGGTATAAATATCGCGAATCCAAAGTCACAGGTATCTGCCGGCACATCAGTGAAAGAACGCCTAACGACTCTTCCGCAGCTCGTGGTCTAGTGGCTAGCGTTGCTGCCTCTGGATCACGGGGTCCCGGATTCGATACCCGGCCGGGTTGGGGATTTTCTCTGCCCGGGGACTGGGTGTTTGTGTTCTTCTCATCATTTCACCATAATTCATGAACGTGGCGAGATTGGACTGTGTAAAGATTGGGACTTCGTACGGGCGCTGATAACCGAGCAGTTGAGCGCCCCACACACCAATTATCATCATCGTCACTTAGAAGAGACTAAGGGACACCCGTCAATAGTAACGCCCGACGTTAAGTACAATGTGTCGAATTCTATACGGCGTACATCTGTTTTTTATCCTCACGCCTTTCCGCACATTGCATGTTTTGCGTCCTTCGTAATTTCGTCGACTAAGCGTTAAACCCTGATCTTCCTCCTTTTTTCCAGTACACTCTGTCATTGTGCTTCTCTTCGGGCATACATTTAGATCAACTGTACCTTATCAACAGGTTGTAAAGACTCGTTCTTTCATAGCTGTCCACTTCCTATTCTTCGCCTTCCTGTTATCCCCTAAGACACCGTCAAGTAACGACTGAAACAACGAGGCGTCTCACGATATCAAAATATTAGAATTATGTATTAATACCTTCAGCCGCTAACGGGCGGTGATATATGTCAACGGGGACAGGTGAAAATGTGTGCCCCGACTGGGACTCGAACCCGGGATCTCCTGCTTACATGGCAGACGCTCTATCCATCTGAGCCACCGAGGGCACGGAGGATAGTGCGACTGCAGGGACTATCTCGCGCACGCCTCCAGCGAGACCCACATTCTCACCTTATATGTCCACACACTACACATTCGTAGTGTCCCATAAGAGTTCGGGTAATATGTGTGCATTCGCACAGAAGAAGGAGGTCATGGCCGGTATTGCCAGAACTATATACTTATATGGATATATTTCAAAATATGGCTGTAGCTGCTCCTTTTGCAGAACACTGTACTTTTCAGTGATAGTCCAAGCAGCAGTTTATCTGCGAGTCTCACAGTTCGAATCATAGAATCCATTCTCATAAAACGAGAATGGAAAATGTATAAAAAGAGGTGTCACTCAGCCAATACATTATACTGAAATCCTATCTTGGGCAGAAATGGAGGGCTTTTACTTACAGTTGCCGTTGCCGATCGTTTCATCTGAGGAAGTGCTTCGGCTGCAATGGTCTCCTCGTTCAGACGACTTGAAAGACAGACAAAGAGGAAGGGGGGAAGGGGGATTTTAGAGGGATGGAGGTAATGCAAGTGTTGACACTGTGATCGCGCAGTAACTGTTCCCTGATAGGAAAAAAAATTACATATTTCGTTCTGGGTGCAGTTTTATAGACGTACAGCTGCTATTGGATAACAGCTGTATTTCGATAAAACGTTCAGCTGTTTTGTTGAGGTATTTAATTCGCATGATCAGTTTCGAAATCATACAGTTTCATCTTCAGACGGGCTACAAACAAAACATACGGGGGCGTGCTGAAAAGTAATGCACCCGAATTTTGTACATGAAAACTCTTAAAGCTTTTTAAATAAAACAAACTGTATTAACATTCTACTTATTTATCCTTCATGTCTACATATTTATTTCTCAACATTGTCAACGTGGCAACGAACACATTTCTCCCAACAAGAGACCAGTTTGTTGATACCGTCACTTTAGAATGTGTGTTGACGGAACCACAATCTCACCTCTGCTTGCACCGCTTCATCACTGTCCAAGTGGATTTCTCGAATGAGTTCTTTAAGTTGTGGAAACAGATGCAAATCGGATTGGGCCATGTCGGTACTGTATGGAGGTCTATTCATGATTGTGAGCCCAAAGACCGGACTGTTGCAGGTGTTACAGCGCTTGTGTGTGGTCTGTCATGGTCATGCTCAAGGAGAGGATGCTCCATGTGTGGACGAACTCATCGAACTTGAAACTCAGTTACAGCACACCGTTCACAACGATGTGTCTTTCGAAGCGGCTGTCACCAGTTCCCGTCGTGTGCCTATCTCTTCATCTAGGAGTAACACTTGCAACCTAAGTGCTTAATTGTTTGCTGGTTTATTCCAATATCTGTCTTCTTCTAGTACCATGGAAGATATTACGTGATGTCTTAACAGATGACCTATCATCCTGTCTCTCCTCCTTGTCAGTCATTTCCACATATCCCTTTCCTTGCCGATTCTCCTGAGAATCTCCTCATACCGTACTTTATCAGTCCACATAAGGTTAAACATTCGTCTGTATCTCCGCATCTCAAATCCTTCGATTCTCTTCTGTTCCGTATTTCCCACATATTCTGTGCTCCAAATGTACATTCTCAGAGATTTCTTCCTCAAATTAAGGCCCATGTTTGATACTAGTTGACTGATGACCATAGATGTTAAGTCCCATAGTGCTCAGAGCCATTTGATACTAGTTGACTTCTGTTGACCAGGAATGCCCTTTTTTGCCAATGCTAGTTTGCTTTTGATGTCCACTTTGCTCCGTCCGTCTTAGGTTATGTTGCTGCCTATATATCAGTATTCCCTAACTCCATCTACTTCGTGACCATAAATCCTGATGTTAAGTTTCTCGCTGTTCTCATTTCTGCTACTTCTCATTACTTTAGTCTTTCTTCCATTTACTCTCAATCGATATTCTGTACTCATAAGATTGTTCATTCCATTCAGTATACACTCTAATTCTTCTTCACTTTCACTGAGCATAGCAAAGTGAGCAGCGAATGTTATCATTGACATGCTTTCACCTTTAATTTTAGTTCCACTCTTGAACCTTTCTTTTACTTCCATCATTGCTTCTTCGATATATAGATTGAACAATAAGGCCCGAAAGACTATACCCCTGTCTTAGACCCCTTTTAATATGAGCCCTTCGTCATGTTCTTCCACTCTTACTGCTCCTTCTTGTCTGTTGTACATGTTGTATATTACCGGTCTCTCCCTATATCGTATAGCTTACCCCTATTTTCCTCAGACTTTCGAACATCTTGCACCATTTGTCTTTGTCGAACGCTCTGTCCAGGTCGACAAATCCTACGAACGTGTCTTAATTATTCTTTAGTCTAGTTTCCACTATTAGCCGCAAAGTCAGAACAGCCGCTACAGTGCCTTTACCTTTCCTTACCTGATCGTCATCTAACACATCCTCAATTTTCTATTCTGTTCTTCTGTACGTCACGCTTGTCAGCGGCTTGGTTGCATGAGCGGTTAAGCTGATTGTGCAATAATTCTCTCACTTGTCAGCTCTTGCAGTGTTCGGAATTGTGTGGATGATGTTTTTCTGAAAGTCTGATGGTACGTCAGCAGACTTATACATTCTACACACTAACGTGAATAGCCGTTTTGTTGTCACATCCACCAATGATTTGAGAAATCCTGATGGAATATTATCTATCCCTTCTACCTGATTTGATCTTAAGTCTTCCAAAGCTCTTTTAAATTCTTATTCTAATACTGGATGCCGTATCTCTTCTACATCAACTCCTGTTTCTTCTTATATCACATCAGACAAATCTTCGACTCTGCGGCTGATCCCGGCGGAGGTTCGAGTCCTCCCTCGAGCATGGGTGTGTGTGTTTTTCCTTAGGATAATTTAGGTTAAGTAGTGTGTAAGCTTAGGGACTGATGACCTTAGCAGTTAAGTCCCATGAGATTTCACACACATTTAAACATTTTTGAACAAATCTTACCCCGCGTAGATGCCTTCAGTGTACTCTTTCGACCCATCCGCTCTCTCTTCTGCATTTAACAGTGGAATTCCAATTGACTCTTAATGTTACCACATTTTCTTTTAACTTCACCGAAGGCTGTTTTGACTTTTCTATATACTGAGTCGGTCCTTCCGACAATCATTTCTTTCTCGATTACTTCACATTTTTTCAAACAACCTTTCCGCCTTAGATTCTCTGAACTTCGTGTTTATTTCATTTTTAAGCGACTGGTATTTCTGTATTCCTGAGTTTCTCTGAACATTTTTGTACTTTCTACTTTCATCGGTCAAATATTTCTTGTGTTGCTTATGGTTTCTTCGTAGTTATCTTCTTTGTACCAATGGTTTTATTTCCAGCTTCTGCTACTGCCCTTTTTAGATATGTCCATTCCTCTTCAGTGAACTGTCTATTCCTTATCGCAATATCTGTAGCCTTAGAGAACTTCAAGCCTATCTCTTAATTCCTTAGTAATTCCGTAACCCACTTCTTTGCCTACTGATTCGTCCTGCCTAGTCTCTTAAACTTCAGTCTGCTCTTCATCGTCTCTAAATTGTGATCTGAATCTGTATCTGCTCATGGGTACGCCTTACAGTAAATGATTTCGGAATCCTTGTCTGACTATAATGTAATCTAACTAAAATCTTCCCGTATCTGCCGGCCTTTTCAAGTATACGTGCTTCTCTTGTGATTCTAGAACAAAGTATCCGCTATTACTAGCTGAAATTTATTGCAAAAATCAATTAGTCTTTCTCCCCTCTCATTCCGACTACCGAGCGCATATTCTCCCGCAACGCTTTCCTCTCCTCAGTCCCCTACAACGGCATTCCCATGCCCCATGATTATTAGATTTTCCTCTCCCTTTACGTACTGAATTACCCGTTCAGTGTCACTTACTTTCTTTATCTCTTCATCTTCAGCTTGCGACGTTGGCATGTATATTTGAAGTCCCGTTGTCGGTGCTGGTTTGCTGTCGGTTCTGATAAAATCAACCCTATCACTAAACTGTTCACAGTAATTCACTATCTGCCCTACCTTCCTATTCATAAAGA
This sequence comes from Schistocerca serialis cubense, assembly GCF_023864345.2. Classification (NCBI taxonomy): domain Eukaryota; kingdom Metazoa; phylum Arthropoda; class Insecta; order Orthoptera; family Acrididae; genus Schistocerca; species Schistocerca serialis. The sequence continues at coordinate 168,036,532 of NC_064644.1, read as the reverse complement.
TTTCTGCACCTGTTCAACCATTTCCTGCTGCTGTTGATATTACCCTACACTCGTCTGACCAGAAATCGTCTTCTTCCCATTTCACTTTACTGACCCCCACTGTATCTAGATTGAGCCTTAACGTGTCCCTGTTGAGGTTTACTAGCTTCCCTACCACGTTCAAGTTTCTGACATTCCACGCCCCGACACCTAGAACGTTATCCTCTAGTTGGTTACCCAATCTTTTTCTCATGTTCACCTTGCTTTTGGCAGGCCACAACCGGAGATCAGTATTCATTGCCAGTGGAGAGACCATTATGACGTTTTTTCGGTTCGAGGCCACATTTCCTGCGGATACACATTATGCGTCTTTAATGCAGTGGTTTCCACTGTCTTCTGCATCCTCATGCCGCTAGTCGTTGCTGATTCCTCCGCCTTTCAGGGGCAGTTTCCCCACCCCAAGAGCAGGAGGGTGCCCTGAACCTCTTTGATCAGACCGTTGGTAGACTGAGGGTGACTTCTTATGCCGGAAGTCTTTGGCCGCTATTGCTGAAGACTTTTATTCAATATTTAAGCGGTGGCGGGATTCGAACCCGGGACCGAGGACGTTTTGATTACTAATCGAAGACGCTAGACCTAGATCATGGGTGTGTTACAAGCAATAGGTACGAGCCCTCAAGCGGGAGAGGGCTTCAAATCTGTATGTAGATATGAAGAACAAACATGCAGAATCTTAATAACGTTTGATTTATTTAAAAAGCTTTAAGATTTATCACATAAAAAATTCAGAGGCATTAGTTTTCAGGACGCCCTCGTACAACAATACTAAATACAACCTCATTACAATGCTTCATTGTACACTCTCATCCCAAATACTTGTGTACATAGTCAAAAATTACAAAATAATTATTATTTATTTTTAAGAAAATGAACCAAAACATCATGTGAGTGGGAGGAGGGGTTTGTACAACACAAGGAAGGTTGCAAGTAGACACAACTTACACCGGAATGTAGCCTGATGAGGTTTCTCTTGTGATGTGAGCTGTCAAGAAATCCATCAACTCCTTTGGTGTGTCAACGACAACATAGTCAGAACCCAAGTCTCTTATCATATCCACTGATGAGCCAAAACATTATGACCATCTGCTTAATCGCTTGTTTGTCCGTCTCTGGGACGAAATACATAACTGAGTCTGCGTATCAGGGAAACCATCGTTTGTTGGTAGACTTGTGGAGGTATGTGGCATTAGATGTTTACGAATAAGTCATGTAATTCGTTTAAAGAATGAGCCGCGGTGATGGCGGCCGATAGCGCCCCAGATGGGTTCCATAGGATTTACTTCAGCCGAATATGACGGCCGAGACATCAACGTGAGTTCACTGTAATGATCCTCAAACCATTGTAGCACGGTTCTGGGTCGGAGACACAGACAATTATATTGCTGAAAGATGGCATCGCCGTCGGGGAAGTCATGAAGCATCAAAGAGCTGCAGGTGATTCGCAGCCCTCAACGTGTCTTCGGTTACTACCACAGGTCCCATGCAAGCGGAGGAGAATGTCTCCCACAACATAATACTGCTTCCACCAGCCAGCGTCCGCGGCGCGCTACACGTTTCGAGCCGCCGTTCACCTCGATGACGGCGTTTGTTGAGACGACCGCCGACCAAGTGTAGCAAAAATGTGCTTCACCTGAAGAGATGACATTGATGGGCGGTCGAATCCCGGTTTCCCCGTGCCCACTGCAGTGGTAACTGCCGATGTCGTTGGATCAACATGTGAACACTTAGGGGTGGCCTGCTGCCGAACTCCATGTTAAACAACATACGATGAGCGGTTTGCTCCGAAACACTTATGAATGCACCAGCATCGTGCTCTTTGTGCAGAGATGTCACAGATCATCATCTATCTTACTTTACGGAGCAGACAAGCCTACGAACCCCACGTTCTGTGAGTGTTGTGGACGTCCAAGCCTAGTGCTGATTTCACTGTCCTTCTGCCTCTTTCCGTAGATGCTCACGGCAGTCCTATGTGAACATTGGAACAGTTTCACCGTTTTTGAGGTACTCGTCCGTAGGCTGTGCGTGATAATAATCGTCCCTTTGATCAAAGTCGCTTATTTCAACGCATTTTGCCCCCATTTGCAGCCCGTATCTTCGCTAGGGTGATCCCTCGTTCGTGTCTGCTCCGCTTACATACTTCTATGGCCGCAACGACACCAGGCGGATCCAACGTCGCCGTGGGCAGCGGCCATAATGTTTTGGCTTTACAGTACATAGAATCAGAAGTCCCCATTATCTAATATCTGTATAGTAACATTCATTTATTCCTGTCATGGAAGGAAAACGGAAATGTGTGGTTAACATAGTGGCGTAAAATATACCATCAAACAGTGTTTTCCACAGGTATCTTGCGAAATTTACCTCACTATGCCCGCTGAGAGTGCCGTAGACATCAGTGCTCCGCTTGAAGCCGTGCTCCTTAACTTCAGCGAGGCATTGAGTACAGTTCCACACTGTTGTTTAGTGAACGAAATACTGGCTTAACGAGAATCGGATTAGATTTGTGACCGGATTCAGGACTTCTTGCAGCTAAAACTCAACAAGTCGCTCTTAGTGGAACAAAATGGACAGATTTAAAAGTTATTTCAAGTGTAGCACCAAGAGGTGTGATAACAGCGCTACTGTTTGCAATCAAAAATTGGTTGAAATGGCTCTGAGCACTATGGGACTTAACTTCTGAGGTCATCAGTCCCCTATAACATAGAACCACTTAAACCTGACTAACCTTAGAACATCACACACATCCATGCCCGAGGCAGGATTCGAACCTGCGACCGCAGCGGTCGCGCGGTTCCAGACTGTAGCGCCTAGAACCGCTCGGCCACCCAGGCCGGCTGTTTGCAATCTGTGCTACTGATATAGTGGCCCGTGGTCTAGGGGTAGCGTCTTTGATTCATAATCAAAACGTCTTCGATCCCGGGTTCGATCCCCGCCACTGCCTAAATTTTGATAAATAATCAGCATTGGCGGCCGATGACTTCCGGCATAAGAAGTCAGCCTCATTCTGCCAACGGCCTTGTTAAAGAGGGCGGAGGAGCAGATAGAGGTTCAGGGCACTCCCTTGTCTTAGGGGTGGGAAATTGCCCCTAAAGGCGGAAGAATCAGCAATGATTAACGACATGAGGATGCAGAAGGCAATGGAGACCACTGCGTTAAAGACACGTAACGTGTATCCACAGGACATGTGGCCTGTAATTGAAAAAGTGTCATGATGATCTCTCCATTGGCAAAAGATTCCTTAATAGTCCCCCATTCGGATCTCCGGGAGGGGACTGCCAAGGGGGAGGTTACCATGAGAAAAAGATTGAATAATCAACGAAAGGATAACGTTCTATGAGTCGGGACGTGGAATGTCAGAAGCTTGAACGTGGTAGGGAAACTAGAAAATCTGGAAAGGGAAATGCAAAGGCTCAATCTAGATATAGTAGGGGTCAGTGAAGTGAAGTGGAAGGAAGACAAGGATTTCTGGTCAGATGAGTATCCGGTAATACCAACAGCAGCAGAAAATGGTATAACAGGTGTAGGATTCGTTATGAATAGGAAGGTAGGGCAGAGGGTGTGTTACTGTGAACAGTTCAGTGACCGGGTTGTTCTAATCAGAATCGACAGCAGACCAACACCGACAACGATAGTTCAGGTATACATGCCGACTTCGCAAGCCGATGATGAACAGATAGAGAAAGTGTATGAGGATATTGAAAGGTTAATGCAGTATGTAAAGGGGGACGAAAATCTAATAGTCATGGGCGACTGGAATGCAGTTGTAGGGGAAGGAGTAGAAGAAAAGGTTACAGGAGAATATGGGCTTGGGACTAGGAATGAAAGAGGAGAAAGACTAATTGAGTTGTATAACAAGTTTCAGCTAGTAATAGCGAATACCCTGTTCAATAATCACAATAGGAGGAGGTATAATTGGAAAAGGCCGGGAGATACGGGAAGATTTCAATTTGATTACATCATGGTCAGACAGAGATTCCGAAATCAGATACTGGATTGTAAGGCGTACCCAGGAGCAGATATAGACTCAGATCACAATATAGTAGTGATGAAGAGTAGGCTGAAGTTCAAGACATTAGTCAGGAAGAATCAATACGCAGAGAAGTGGGATACGGAAGTACTAAGGAATGACGAGATACGTTTGAAGTTCTCTAACGCTATAGATACAGCAATAAGGAATAGTGCAGTAGGCAGTACAGTTGAAGAGGAATGGACATCTCTAAAAAGGGCCATCACAGAAGTTGGGAAGGAAAACATAGGTATAAAGAAGGTAGCTGCGAAGAAACCATGGGTAAGAGAAGAAATACTTCAGTTGATTGATGAAAGGAGGAAGTACAAACATGTTCCGGGAAAATCAGGAATACAGAAGTACAAGTCGCTGAGGAATGAAATAAATAGGAAGTGCAAGGAAGCTAAGACGAAATGGCTGCAGGAAAAATTTGAAGACATCGAAAAAGATATGATTGTCGGAAGGACAGACTCAGCATACAGGAAAGTCAAAACAACCTTTGGTGACATTAAAGGCAACGGTGGTAACATTAAGAGTGCAACGGGAATTCCACTGTTAAATGCAGAGGAGAGAGCAGATAGGTGGAAAGAATACATTGAAAGCCTCTATGAGGGTGAAGGTTTGTCTGATGTGATATAAGAAGAAACAGGAGTCGATTTAGAAGAGATAGGGGATCCAGTATTAAAATCGGAATTTAAAAGAGCTTTGGAGAACTTACGGTCAAATAAGGCAGAAGGGATAGATAACATTCTATCAGAATTTCTAAAATCATTGGGGGAAGTGGCAACAAAACGACTATTCACGTTGGTGTGTAGAATATATGAGTCTGGCGATATACCATCTGACTTTCGGAAAAGCATCATCCACACAATTCCGAAGACGTCAAGAGCTGACAAGTGCGAGAATTATCGCACAATCAACTTAACAGCTCATGCATCGAAGCTGCTTACAAGAATAATATACAGAAGAATGGAAAAGAAAATTGAGAATGCGCTAGGTGACGATCAGTTTGGCTTTAGGAAAAGTAAAGGGACGAGAGAGGCAATTCTGACGTTACGGCTAATAATGGAAGCAAGGCTAAAGAAAAGTCAAGACACTTTCATAGGATTTGTCGACCTGGAAAAAGCGTTCGACAATATAAAATGGTGCAAGCTGTTCGAGATTCTGAAAAAAGTAGGGGTAAGCTATAGGGAGAGACGGGTCATATACAATATGTACCACAACCAAGAGGGAATAATAAGAGTGGACGATCAAGAACGAAGTGTTCGTATTAAGAAGGGTGTAAGACAAGGCTGTAGCCTTTCGCCCCTACTCTTCAATCTGTACATCAAGGTAGCAATGATGGAAATAAAAGAAAGGTTCAGGAGTGGAATTAAAATACAAGGTGAAAGGATATCAATGATACGATTCGCTGATGACATTGTTATCCTGAGTGAAAGTAAAGAAGAATTAAATGATCTGCTGAACGGAATGAACAGTCTAATGAGTACACAGTATGGTTTGAGAGTAAATCGGAGAAAGACGAAGGTAATGAAAAGTAGTAGAAATGAGAACAGCGAGAAACTTAACATCAGGATTGATGGTCACGAAGTCAATGAAGTTAAGGAATTCTGCTACCTAGGCAGTAAAATAACCAATGACGGACGGAGCAAGGAGGACATCAAAAGCAGACTAGCTGTGGCAAAAAAGGCATTTCTGGCCAAGAGAAGTCTACTAATATCAAATACCGGCCTTAATTTGAGGAAGAAATTTCTGAGGATGTACGTCTGGAGTACAGCATTGTATGGTAGTGAAACATGGACTGTGGGAAAACCGGAACAGAAGAGAATCGAAGCATTTGAGATGTGGTGCTATAGACGAATGTTGAAAATTGGGTGGACTGATAAGGTAAGGAATGAGGAGGTTCTACGCAGAGTCGGAGAGGAAAGGAATATGTGGAAAACACTGATAAGGAGAAGGGACAGGATGATGGGACATCTGCTAAGACATGAGGGAATGACTTCCATGGAACTAGAGGGAGCTGTAGAGGGAAAGAACTGTTGAGGAAGACAGAGATTGGAATCCGTCAAGCAAATAATTGAGGACGTTGGTTGCAAGTGCTACTCTGAGATGAAGAGGTTAGCACAGGAAAGGAATTCGTGGCGGGCCGCATCAAACCAGTCAGTAGACTGATGAAAAAAAAAAAAAAAAGATATAGTGGGGTGGGTGACATCGGAAGGTACATAAGGCTGGTCGAGTGTGATGCAGCTGTGTATAAGGAAGTAGGAACGTCAGAAGACTTGTAAATTGCAGGAAGATATGCAGAGGATTGATTATTGGTGGAGGGACAGGGGACAGGCAGTTGATTCTGAACTTTAGGAAGGGTAACGTTGTGCACATCGAAGAAATTCACTTGTATACGATTAGTCTGCTGGTGACAAATAAATGGAAACATTAACTACCGTAAATTACGTAGGGATAAAGTATACGGAACGGCCTGAAGGGAATGGTCACATAAAACATGTAGTAGGAAAAGTAGATGCCATCCTGAGATTCATAGGAGGAATCTTAACGAAATGTAACTCATCCACAATGGAAGTGGCTTAAAAGGTGCTTATTGAAGCGGTGCTTGAGTATTCTTCATCAGTCTGGGACCCTAAGCAGGTAGGATTAATAGAAGAGATGGAGAAGATATAACGAGAACGAGAGCGTTTCGTCATAGGATCGTTTACACCGTGCGAGAGCTGTACCGTGAGGCTCAACAAACCCCAGTGGCAGACGCTGCAAGAGAGGCGTTATACATCAAGGGAAGTTACTCCATTGATAATCGGAGAGAGTACGTTCCGAGACGCGTCGGGGAACATATTACTTCCTCCCATGCACGTCTCGCGAATCGATGATGACGGGAAAATCCGAGAAATTATAATTCAACAGATATTTATGGACTATCATTTTTCTCAAGCGCCATTGGGGGATGGAGCAAGGAAGGGGGGAACAGATAGTGATATCATGGTATCATGTTATTTAATACTTTTAAAACATCTAAACACATAATAAACAAAAGATAAACTGTGGTTTTCAAACAGGGCACAAAGTCAGTGACTTTACAAATACTAATTTAACAGTGATCTTTCACTAACGTCATGAGCTCCGGCCGTGTTGTTTCAGTTAACAACCGCTCGGTAGAAAATCTTTTCTTCTCCTCCATGAGGAATATATGAGAGTACTTGCTGAATGTCCACAACTTTTTTGGTTTTGACGGGCACACTGCTGTCTGGATGAGCTAAGGTATTGGGGAAAGCTATAACATTCATGTTATTAGGCCGTGAAAGCTTCAATGTATCAAATACAGAGCTACGGATGTAAACTGAAGTCGCAACATATCTTTTCAGATCTGAAGAGTGCCTAAATTAAAGTCAGAAGGCTTAAATGTAACTTGTTCAGATCGGGGCACAGTACGTTTCATTGTTTCCATTCGTGGGGTTGTTTCCTTATAGTACTTTAGTTACTAGGTATTAACATTCAATGTATAACCTGACTCGATACTTTTTCACAGTTTCTTACTACTGCTTATGTACTGTTGTCCTTGTACATGATCTTATTTTATTATATTCCTTAAAAATAAGGTTTCAGTCCTCTTACCCTTACCTATAAGAGTCTAAGGGCATGAAAGGGAAGCAGTGGTTGGGAAGGGAGTGAGACACGGTTGTAGCCTCTCCCCGATGTTATTCAATCTGTATATTGAACAAGCAGTAAAGGAAACAAAAGAAGAATTCGGAGTAGGTATTAAAATCCATGGAGAAGAAATAAAAACTTTGAGGTTCGCCGATGACAATATAATTCTGTCAGAGGCAGCAAAGGACTTGGAAGAGCAGTTGAACGGAATGGACAGTGTCTTGAAAGGAGGATGTAAGATGAACATCAACAAAAGCAAAACGAGGATAATGGAATGTAGTCGAATTAAGTCGGGTGATGCTGAGGGAATTAGATTAGGAAATGAAACGCTTAAAGTAGCAAAGGAGTTTTGCTATTTGGGGAGCAAAATAACTGATGATGGTCGAAGTAGAGAGGATATAAAATGTAGACGGGCGATGGCAAGGAAAGCGTTTCCGAAGAAGAGAAATTTGTTAACATCGAGTATAGATTTAAATGTCAGGAAGTCATTTCTGAAAATTTGTATGGAGTGTAGCCATGTATGGAAGTGAAACATGGACGATAAATAGTTTGGACAAGAAGAGAATAGAAGCTTTCGAAATGTGGTGCTACAGAAGAATGCTGAAGATTAGATGGGTAGATCACATAACTAATGACGAGGTACTGAAGAGAATTGGGGAGAAGAGAAATTTGTGGCACAACTTGACTAGAAGAAGGGATTGGTTGGTAGGACATGTTCTGAGGCATCAAGGGATCACCAATTTAGTACTGGAGGGCAGCGTGGAGGGGAAAAAATCGTTGAGGAAGAGCAAGAGATGAATATACTAAGCAGATTGAGAAGGATGTAGGTTGTAGTAGGTACTGGGAGATGAAGAAGCTTACACGGGATAGAGTAGCATGGGGAGCCGCATCAAACCAGTCTCAGGACTAAAGACCACAACAACAACCCTTACTCTTTTTAAATTTTTTTAATTGTTTCATTAACAATTTATCTTAAGTCAACTATCTTAAAATTCTAAAAGAATCATGAATGATAAAAAACAAGAAAGTTGCAGCTTCTTCTTTGTTATTTTGTGGTGTGATATTAGTCTATTATTTCCATGCGTAACTGCTTTCATTGTCTTCACACCCAGAGTTCACTGCCAAAACAACTTAAGTCCTATTGATACGACATGAAAAGGTTGAAGCTCTGGTGTTCCGTCAAGGATTGGTGGGACTAAAGTTCGTTTAATACTAACGTATGTAGTTTCGTGTCAATATCCCGACACCATATTTCACTAAAAAAAGGGTAAAACGGGACTTAAACCCCTTTAACAAGGCCATGATTCGTGTGTCACATAATCACTTTTGGACGATTCTTACAGCTTTAGTCTAACTGCAGTAAGTTTTCATTTCGCTGTAAAAACGATGAGCGGAGTGGAGGTGGGGGGAGATCCTCGCGTCCGTCGGCCGTCGTAATTTAATATATTATTTGTTGGTCACGTGGATTGTTGCCGGCTTACGTGGTGGGCCTTAATCAAAATATTTCATTCAATTTTTATTTGAAATTAAATGCTTTTGCGAAGTTTTCCTTTTTAACAATATTAATCTTAAATTATTTGTTACGTTCATGAATGTTAGACTCGCTGAATCTTAAAGCATGAACATATAAGTTGAATAATGGAATAAACTTTTCATATTAATTTCCTCGGCTAGTCAGCTCTCTTTAAAGCAAAAAAATCTTTAGTTATTAATTACAATTGCGGCCCACACACGCGCGAGAGTATTTCTTCTTACCTCCGTTAACCATTGCATTGTAGTCGGAGTCCTGGCTCTGGCTCTCGGCTGTTGTACTGAAAATAAGAATCTTAAAGCTACGTATTTTCTGCAACGTCGGGCGGGTGTGGAGAAAAATGTATATTACGTTAATAGCGGGCGAGTTTTTCGCTTCCGCTAAATTTTATAAGTTAACATCGCCACGTAATGGCGTCGTTGGCTGCATCGGCCGCTGCGATTGTTGAACTGTAAATTACTCGAATGCAGGTTAATTCAAAGGAAGGCGGACATGAAATCGGGATCACCTCTTACAAATTATAAGTGAACAATAATATTAAATCAATATATTATCTGCTAAATTAGTACAAATTTGCTTACATTTGCCAGCAGTCGCAAGATGTCCGTCTACACGCAACCAAGACAAGAGAAGAAGTGAAGACGACTAAAAAATTAACAAAAGAGTGTATCTTGTCGTCTCTTTAGATCATTTTGTTATATTTCTTTGCCCTCGAAACTTACACAGAGAAATTATTATAATACGGGTACAGGAGAAAAATGTATATTATTCAATTTTTAATTGTCTCTTCTTTATAAATACTGTTTTTTAAGTCTTTTCGTATTATTTCACTGGGGACGCTATGAGATATGAGAACCAAAGTAATGTTGCAGATTGTTGCTACTTTCGGGGCACCGATTACCATCTTGTTCATTATCAGTTGTGAGCTCATGCGTGCTCTTAATGACTTCTTTTTTTAAAAATACACTCTTTCTCGGTGCCCTTTAATGTGTACAAATTTCGAACAGCGCCACATTGCCATGTAGGTTGCCGAGGGCAGTTTCAGATGGAATCCTTCCAGCCGAACAGAGGCGGTCCTGCGGCGGCTGTCAGTGTTTTTGACACGCAAGGTAGCCGGCGAGTAGCCGCGCGGCCGCAGCTGCGAAGCACCGTCCCGTCCACTCGCAGTTAATTTCCGGTTCTCCAATGAGGTCGCGCTTCCCCGCCGACCCTCGCGTCGCCTCGCGTCCTGAGTCACCGTCTTTCGCACCGCTGGGCGCAGGGAGGACGCACCTCAAGGGAGTCCCGCCGGCGGAAGAAACAGGGGGCGAAGTAATAAAGCCCTTCACTGCCTTACACTCCAGCTGAAGCAGGATTACCAGCGAACAGCCTTCATCTGGCTTGTGCACCATGCTGTTCTCAATATCTTCCAACTGTCTCTCTCTCTCTCTCTCTCTCTCTCTCTCTCTCTCTCTCTCTTTCTCTCTCTCCCCCCTCTCCCCCTCTCCCTCTCTCTCCCCCCCTCCGGTCTACTCTCTCTCTCTCTCTCTCTCTCTCTCTCTCTCTCTCTCTCTCTCTCTCTCTCTCTCTGCCGCGGGGGATTAGCCGAGCGGTCTAAGGCGCTGCAGCCATGGACTGTGCGGCTGGTACCGGCGGAGGTTCGAGTCCTCCCTCGGGCATGGGTGTGTGTGTTTGTCTTTAGGATAATTTAGGTTAAGTAGTGTGTAAGCTTAGGGACTGATGACCTTAGCAGTTAAGTTCCATAAGATTTCACACACACACGCACACTCTCTCTCTCTCTCTCTCTCTCTCTCCCCCTCCCATCTCCCATCCGGTCTACTCTCTCTCTCTCCCCCCCCTCCGACCCGGTCTACTTTCTCTCTCTCTCTCTCTCTCTCTCTCTTTCTCTCTCTCTCTCTCCCCCCCCCCTCCGGTCTACTCTCTCTGTCTCTCTCTCCCCCCTCCCCCCCCGTCCGGTCTACTCTCTCTCTCTCTCTCTCTCTGTGTCTCTCTCTCTCCCCCCCCCCCCCCCACCCCCCGGTCTACTCCCACCCTTCCGCACCGTCCACTTTTTCCCCACTTTCCCACTTTCCGTTGGATACAATTCTTCCTTGGCTTCTCAATGTGTTCCTTGAATCTACACGATTATCTACGAGGGCTATCCACAAAGTACATTACGTTTTGGAATTAAAAATAAATAAAGTATTGGAATTTTTTTTTATTATATACAGATGAAAGCCACACTTGGATACTACTTTTCTACATAGTTGCCATTTAAATTAAGGCACTTATCGTAGCGATGGACGAGCTTGGAAATTCCTTCGTCGTAAAATTCTAAAATTCGGCCGCCTGCGCCTTCAACCACGTGGTTACCTCTTCTTGAAGCTGTGCGTCGTCATCAAAACACTGCATAGCCAACCACTTCTTCATTGCTGGAAATAAGTGGAAGTCGCTCGGTGCCAGGTCGGGACTGTACGGCGGATGAGGAAACAACTCCCACTTAAAAGATTCGAGAACTCCACGAGTGGCATTTGCCGTGTGGGCCCGGGCGTTGCCGTGAATCAGCAAGACCTTTGAGCCCAACTTTCCCCTGCGCTTGTTTTGTATTGCTCTTCTGAGGTTGTGCAGAGTTTGGCAATACCCTTGAGAGTTTATTGTAGTGCCTCTTTCCAGGAAATCCACAAAAATCACACCTTTTCTGTCCCAAAAGAAGAGGTAACCACGTGGTTGAAGGCGCAGGCCGAATTTTACGACGAAGGAATTTCCAAGCTCGTCCATCGCTACGATAAGTACCTTAATTTAAATGGCAACTATGTAGAAAAGTAGTATTTAAGTGTGGCTTTCATCTGTATATAATAAAAAAAATTTCCAATACTTTATTTATTTTTAATTCCAAAACGTAATGTACTTTGTGGATAGCCCTCGTATTACGAGGATCACTCCAAAAGAAATGCGCACTATTTTTGTAAAAATACAGTTTTCATTCTGCATGTGTGAAAGTTTTATAGTGTGTAGATACATCCTTCCCGCTTGTTTTCAAACTTAGTTCAACCTGTTCCCGTGAGTGGCGTCGTCACAGCATGTCTTCAAGATGGCTGCTACACTTGACGTTCGTCAGAAGCAACGTGCTGTCATAGAATTCCTGTGCTGTGAAAACGAGACAGTGGGAAACATCCACAAGAGGTTGAAAAAGGTGTATGGAGATGATGCTGTCGATTGCAGTACAGTTAGTCGGTGGGCAAGCAGGTTACGTGATGAAAGCGGGCACGGAAATATTGAGCATTGTCCTCACAGCGACAGGCCTCGTACTGCACACACTCCAGACAATGTGCAGAGAGTTAACGAATTGGTGACTGCTGACAGACGCGTCACAGTGAACGAATCGTCGCGCTACGTTGGGATAGGGGAAGGAAGTGTTTGCAGAATACTGAAAGTGTTGGCGTTAAAATAAGTTTGTGCCTGGTGGGTTCCCAGGATGTTGACAGTCGCTCACAAAGAAACAAGATAAACGGTATGCAGCGAACTTTTGGAACAGTACGAGAATGGTGGAGATGAATTTCTTGGAAGCATTGTGACAGGTGATGAAACATGGCTCCATCATTTTTCACCAGAGACGAAGAGGCAATCAATGGAGTGGCATCATGCAAATTTACTCAAGGAAAAAAAAATTCAAAACCACACCTTCTGCTGGAAAAGTTATAGCTACGGTGTTTTTCTATTCCGAAGGACTCTTGCTTGTGGACATCATGCCAAATGGAACCACCATAAATTCTGATGCATATGTGACGACACTGAAGAAACTTCAAGCTCAGTTGAGTCGTGTTCGACCACATCGGCAAAAGCAGAATGTTTTGCTGTTGCACGGCAATGCACGGCCACATGTCAGTCAAAACACCGTGGAAGCGATTACAAAACTCGGATGGACGACACTGAAACACCCACCTTACAGTCCTGACCTGGCTCCATGTGACTATCATCTCTTTGGGAAACTGAAAGACTCTCTTCGTGGAACAAGGTTTGAAGATGATGACTCCGTTGTGCACGCTGCCAAACAGTGACTCCAACTGGTTGGTCCAGAATTTTACCGTGCGGGTATACGGGCGCTGGTTCCAAGACGGCGTAAGGGAGGTGAGAGGGATGGAAATTATGTGGAGAAATGAAAATATTGTTACTAAAGTATGTATCCGCACACTGTAAAACTTTCAGACACGTAGAATAAAAGGTGGATTTAGAAAAAATAATGTGAATTTCTTTTGGAGTGACCCTCGTAAGTGTTAGGCAAACAGTCCGTAGAACAATTTTCAGAAGTTTTCTCGACCGCTGCGATCTCGGACATCACACGAAAAAATCACCAGTGGATATTTCTGCCTGTGTAGATGGGAGTCAAAAACAAAAAAACCACACACATACTTTCAGATGGAATTAATTAATTTTAGGCTTAACAATAAAATCCCCAATCGTAAAATTTCCAAGTAAATAACTTTTCTATATTGAGTTCTGTACGTTTGCAGGAGACAAACAGTGAAAAGAAACCACGTGCAATGCAAAATATAAAACACCGGGAAAGCCGCAGAATTTAGTAACAAGGTATATATATGTTTCCAAAATGAGATTTTCACCCTGCAGCGGAGTATGGGCTGATATGAAACTTACTGCCAGATTAAAACTGTGTGCCAGACCGAGACTCGATCTCGGGACCTTTGCCTTTCGCGGGCAAGTGCTCTCTCTGCAGAGTGAAAATCTCATTCTGGAAACATCCCCCACGCTGTGGCTAAGCCATGTCTCCGCAATATCCTTTCTTTCAGGAGTGCTAGTTCTGCAATGTTCGTAGCAGAGCTTCTGTAAAGTTTGGAAGGTAGGAGACGAGATACTGGCAGATATAAAGCTGTGAGGACGGGGCGTGAGTCGTGCTTGGGGAGTTCAGTTGGTAGAGCACTTGCCCGCGAAAGGCAAAGGTTACGAGTTCGAGTCTCGGTCTGGCACACAGTTTTAATGTGCCAGGAAGTTTCAACATACTACTAGTTTGGCATTCGAAGATTGAAATTTCGTCAAAAAATTCGACGCTTCGAAAAACAACCTTTATTTAGATGCCACCTCCAACTTGCGTAACACACCCGTGGCACTCTCTCTTCTGTTTCACGACAGTACAAGACGAGCTGCCCGTCTTGGAACTTCCTCCATGTCCTCTGTCAATACTACCTTATACGACTCCCATACCGCGCACCAGTATTCCAGAAGAGGACGGACAAGCGTAATGTGGGCAGTCTCTTTAGGAGCTTATTTGCGTGTTCTAAGTCTTGAGCGAATAAAACGTAGTATTTGTTTCGTCTTTCCCACAATATTTTCTGCGTGATGACTTCAGTTTAAGCTCTTCGTTATTGTACGAGGGTGATTCCGTAAGTATTCGACCCAACAAAGAAAACACAAAAATTTTGGGAAAAATGTATTTATTTTTCAACATAATCTCCTTTCAGCTCTGTACACTTTTCCCAGCTATACTCAATAAGTTCGATATCCTTTTTATAATGAGAATTGTCTTAACTCCTCTAAATAGCCATTAACTGACGACACCAGCTCTTCATTTGTTGAAAATCCTCGACCACCGAGCTATTTTTTTAAGTTTGGGAAAAGCAAATAATCTGAGGGGGCAAAATCTGGCGAATAGGGTGCATGAGGTAACAATTCAAACTTTAATTAATTAATTTTGGCCATTGCATTAACGGAGTTGTGAGCTGGTGCATTGTCCTGAAGAAACAACACCTCCTTCTTGGTCAAATGCCGCCGTTTTTGCTTGATTTCTTCGCCCAAACGTTGCAAAAAGTTCGCATAATACTCGCTGGTTCCTTTTTCAAGGTAGTCAATAAAAATTATCCCACGCGCATCCCAAAAAACCGTCGCCATGACCTTACCTGCAGACGAAACGGTCTCCGCCTTCTTTGGAGTCGGTTCTCCAATTTGCGTCCATAGTTTTAATTGTTGTTTTGTCTCGGGAGTGAAGTGGTGGAACCATGTTTCATCCACGGTTATGGAACGGCGCAAAAAATCAGCTCTGTTGGTGCGAAACTTCGCTAAACACTCGACTGAAACATCTTCAAAAATGTTCAAATGTGTGTGAAATCTTATGGGACTTAACTGCTAAGGTCATCAGTCCCTAAGATTACACACTACTTAACCTAAAGTATCCTAAGGAGAAATACACACAAACCCATGCCCGAGGGAGGACTCGAACCTCCGCCGGGACCAGCCGCACAGTCCATGACTGCAGCGCCTTAGACCTTCGGCTAATCCTGCGCGGCGAAACATCTTCACGACACTGTTTTTGCTCGAGTGTGAGCAAACGCGGCACAAACCTTGCACAAAGTTTTCTCATGTCCAAATGTTCAAATAATATGCGACGTACCGCACTTTTTGAAATGCCTACTGTGTCTGCTAGTTCGCGCACTTTCAGCTGACGATCATCCAGTACCGCTTTGTGGATATTCTTCACCATTTCTGGAGTCGTCACCTCTTTTGGTCGACCACTGCGATGCTCGTCTCGGCAGCTCGTACGGCCTCGTTTAAACTCAGCTACTCAATATTTTACTGTTGTCAACGAAGGAGCGGACTCTCCCAAAGTAGAATCTAGCTCAGTTTTTGTATTTGTTGCGCTGAGGCCTTTAAACAAAATTGTATAACATGACGATGACCAATTTTCTCAATTTTTCACAAGTTCACTCACAACGTCCACTATTGATGGCTGCCAAACAAATACCGAACAATGTGGCGTCTTCAGACTTGAAACATATGCTTCATACATCCGGCCGGGTACTTATGGGACCACCCTCGTGATCTCTAGGTACTTTAGTTGAATCAACAACCTTTAAATTTCTGTGATATGCCGTGTAACTGAAATTTAGGGAAGCTTTTTAATAGTCTTGTGATGCATCTCTTACTTTTTATTCTTTAGGGTCAATTGCCACTTTTCGCACTGTATAGGTTTCTTGTCTAAATCATTTTGCACTTCGTTTTGATCTTCTGAAGACACGGTAGACGACGGCATCATCTGAAAACAGTCTAAGAGGTCTGATCAGATTGTCCCCTAAATCGTTTATGTAGAATAAGAACAGGGGAAAACCTATAACGCTTTCTTGGAGAACCCCAGATATTGCTTTCTTGTGGCCTTGTATATCTACCTTTGCTACTCATTCCCTTTCATTTTCCACCTGCAAATGGAGCGAGGGATAAACGATTGTCTATATGCCTGCGTACGCACCCCTAGTTTCTTTTACCTTGCGTTCACGGTCCTCACACGAGATGGGTGTTGGTCGCAGTGTCATCGTTTTGAAGTCTTGAAAATTCCGGTTCCCTAAACTTTCTCGATAGTGTTCTGCGAATAGCACTACTTCTCCACGTCAGGGATTTACGTTCGAGTTCGCGGGTGGATTTCCGCAATACTCGCCTCCTGTATCGATCTTACTGATAAAAAATCTAGCAGCACGCCTCTAAATTGCTTCGATGTTTTCCTTTACTACAACTGAGGAAATTGTCGTAGTGGTTACCACACTGGACTCGCTTTCGGGAGGATGACAGTTCAATTCTCCCTCAAGCCATCCAGATTTATGTTTTCCCTGTTTTTCCTAAATCGCTTAACGCAAATACCGGGATGGTTTCTTTGAAGTGCAGGCCGATTTCCGTCCTAATCCTTTCATAAACCGAACTTGTGCTCCGTCTCCAATGACCTCCCTCTTTCCCTTTACTTCAACCCTACCTTGTGACGGTACCAAACGTTTGAGCCGTACTCAAGAATGGGTCTCGCAAGTGTTTTGTACGCGGGCCCCTCCATAGATTTGCTACACCTTTCTAGAATTTCGGCAGTAAACCGAAGTCGACCATTCGTCTTCCCTACAATTGAGCCCATGTGCTGGTTCCATTTGACGTCGCTTTGCAACGTTGCGCCTGGATACTTAATCGGCGTGACGTTGTCAAACGGCACTGTATTCTGTCAGTATAGGATTGTTTCCGCTATTCATCTGCATTAATTTTAATTTTTCTACATTTAGAGCAAGGTGCCAAGATTATAGCATATAGAGATCTACCCAAGCTATCCTATATCCTCCTAGAGTCATTGTGAATAATAATAATAACACACTCGACGCTCAATAACCATTCAAATTATCATAATTATAACAAGTGAAAAGCCAAGAATTATAAGGCATTTCAGAAAGTCGCATAGCTGTGTGAAGGTGCTCTAATTTCAGAAAGCCGCATAGTTGTGTGAAGGTGCTTGATTGATAACTAGCGGTTTCACTTTAGTAAAGAAGCATCTTCAGGTTTGTAATGGTTATATTTCCATAATGTAGATGGACAATTACGGAGTCCCCAGCTGTCGGGAAGTTATCCACATTAAGAGTCAAACCATGTTGGTGAGTTGTCATAATAAAATTGAGTACACCCAAAAGAAGCTTGTCAAAATGTACAAAGCTGAATGAGCCAGGCCGGATAACATCTGGTAGGATATATTATAAAATCCGGTAGACACCAGCTGTAGAAAACCAGTGAAATAAAAACTAAACTGCCATGTAATGTGGGTACTTCTGTCGTGTCCTGACACAGTATACAGGAAATACAGGGGGTTTAAGGTCAGTCTGTAATTTCCGAACGGTGAGGAGCAAATGCAGGAAGACAAATTCCGAGTGAAGGCATATTGATGACTTAGATCAGCGCCAAACACTGTCACAGACTACCAACAGGAGATGCGGATTTTGGGACTCGACAGGATACTTACAACAGGAGGCTCATAGAATTCATTGGTCTGGTTGACAGTATTTATTTGCGATCAGAGTAACTACTACACTGAAGGATAATTCTGAACATTAGAAAAAGCAAAGGAGGCAATTGGTTGATCGAGAGAAGTCAGTGTCTGAAGCCAGAGGGGTGGATGCGAACAGAATTAGCTAACACTAGTAGCACGTCAAGTACAAACTTGAGAGCAGCAGTTCAAGTGAGGAAATCAGACATGTCGGAGCCTACCTAGGCTGATTCGGCGCCCCAGCGATGTGACTCAGAACTCCTCTCTGAATACAGAAACATGGGCTTTTAAAGAATCGTTGCGGCGCACCATTTCTCCCTTCCTATAGTCGACCCACCAATCCACCGCCACTTAACAAGCTTTGGCCTATCTATCGAGTCGTTCTGCACCTCCAGGGCGCCTCTGGCCAACCACATTTAGATTCCTCCCTTACTCCTACTGGGTAGGTAGGGATGCTTCTGGATTTTACATTAACAGACTCCAAGCTCGGTGTCAACAGCGTGCAGCTGAAAGCTAAACGTCACTGCTACTCCTATTATGCCGGGCAAAAACAGTGTTTTACGTCACTGTAGGTGGGGACTCCTGCAGTAGCACTCTAACCTGTGTAAACCCACTGACGTTGCAGTTCTCAGGAGCAAGAATCGAGCTTGCTGCCTGTGCTAAGGCGTATATTTTCGTGGCCATCTTCTACAGTGACGCATTACGACAGGGCCTAGGCGGTGGACGGAGTTACCAGTTAATTCTTTTAAGTAAAACTTCTCCCTTGAGACAGCTGCCCAGAGGGTCTGCAGTTTGTACGGTTCTAGTGTTACTATTTATCTTCGGTAACATAAACGCTACAACTTTTGCGTGCTCTCTGTATAGTGTCGCTGATTTACTATCTTGGAGTGCCCTTGATGGCTCCAAATAGCCTTAAGCGTAACAACGTTTAAGTCATTAAGTGATCAATATATGACGCTTGCCGTATTGCTAACGGGTCGATGTGGTGCAAGCAGCCCGTGGAGTGTATTGCTAGTCTGCACGGGATGTTTACACCACATCGGCCTGTTAGCAATACGGTGGAAGTACGCACAGTACACGGGATTTTAAGTTTTACGTCATTGGTTTTTTACAACTGGTGTCTACGATGTTGTACTATATCCTATGATGTGTTATCCGGCCTGGCCCATTCAGCAATCATGCTTTGTACATTTGACAAGCATCTTTTGGGTGTACTTAATTTTATTATAAGAACCCACCAATGTGGTTTGACCCTTAACGCGGATAACTTCCCGAAAGCATAGGACTCCGTAATTGTCCATCAACAGTATGGAAATGAAACCATTATTAACTGAAGTTGCGTCTATAATGATGTGAAACATGTAGTTGCCAATAAAGCACCTACAAACGACTAAGTGGTTGTTGGAAACGCCTCATCATTCTTGACTTTTCAGTTGTTATAAGTGTTAGGATAATTTGAATTATTATTGAGTATCGAGTGTTGTTATTGTTACCCACAATGTCTCTGAGTTGAGGTTGGCCTCCACAAAAAGTGATTTGCTCCTACAGTCACTGAACGACGACACTTTCCCTTACACTACAGGATCATCAGCCTATAGTCGCAGCTTGACTTTTTAGAGATGATTGTTAAAATTTTATGACGTCAGATCGTATGAGTGAACACCACTCACAAATCTGCCGTGGCAAAGCACAGCTCACATGTTTGTTTTCGAACAGACAAAGGCGCTGTTCCACGCCAACGGGTTCTGGGAGTCAGGTATCAAAAAGGCAGCGGAAATAAGAGTACATGACGATCTTTTCAGCTGCGACTGCGGTTTCCAAACGACCTCCGCATATGATGTGGCGTTAGCAAAAATACGTCAGGAGCGCTCAGATTTTAAAGCGATGGAGGCAGCGTGCGTAATAGACGAGCAGCACAAAGACTCGATACCAGAGCGCTCTGAAAACTGAAAGCTTAAATTTCAAGGCCAGAGAAGGAGGCAAACTTCCCCTCGAAGCGCGATGACGCCAGGCTTCGTAACACTTTTTCAACCATGAAACTAAACACCAAATATGGCTGGACCGTCACACCGCATCCACCGTATAGTCACCCTCAACCTTCCATCTCTGTGCACCTGTGAATATGTATTACGTAGCCATCATTTTCCAGACTCAGGTGTTGAAATGCTAGCGTCAACTTGTAAGAACGTTTCTAGTGTCAACTTGTTCAGGATTCTACGAGCGAATCATGCAGGCTTTTGTTCTTTGTCGATGGAAGTGTATAACAAATGACGGAGACTCTGTGTAAAAATGGCAGTGTGTATCTGAAACCTTGCTCTATTTATCTGTGCTTTTGTGCTTTCTTTATCTACTGTAGTTTCTGTGAAAATACGTTTAGCGTTTCATAAGTAATGTAACACGTTTTTTTCTGGAAGTATGTTGGTTTTATTCAGGATGCCAATACACCATATTATTCCCCAATCTTTTGGCTAGAAAACCGTATTTTTCAACGTAATCTCCGTTCAATGTGACGGCTGTACGCCACCTTACTGATTACTCTACTGGTCGACGTCGGAGGCAACGTGTTGCTGCATCTATAACCTCCCCGTCATCCACGTAGTGCTTCCCACAGGGTGTATCCTTCATTGGGCCAAACAGATGGAAGTCGCATGGTGCGTGATGCGGACTGTATTGCGGATAACCCAACAGGTGGACGAGTGCGTCAACGCGACCATCAGAGACGTCCTGTTGTGCAGCGATGTGTTTGATTGTGATCCGTCGACCACCTCGAATGAGAGTGTCCGCACGTTCCAATATTGCAGGAGTTCAAGCTGAGCACGCAGGAGATCGGACAGGTTTGCGCGACCTTGTTGCGATGAAGACACACGCCTCGTCCACTGACTGATCGTGCTTTTGTTCATTGCCAGGTCTCCGTAGACGTTCTGCAAGTGCCTATGAATAACTGGGACGTTTTTCAAGCGAAAATAATCGAGAAAAAAGTGTTGTATTACTTACTGAACGCCCTCGTAAATGGGAGGTACTAGTTTGGGAATGAATTCAGTATGTCACATAAAATCTTTCATTGTTTTAGGTTGGTATGACTAATTGCAGTAAGTTTTTATTTTAGGGGAAAGGAGGGAATATAGGATGTCCAGAGAATGTCTAAGGAATCAGAGACCAAATTAAAATTAGATATTGTTGAAAGCATGTAGTATGACAGGCTGTTGTTTCTTTTTGTAACAATACCGATCAAAAGTAAGGAGTACGCATCTGTGGATAGAGACACGGAGTGTGTAAACTCTCTATGTATTCTCAGCACTGTAACGACCATAGTACAGAGGAAGAACTCTCCATGGTAAATATGGTATTGTATGGGGCGATCTAAAGGTTTGCTTTTGAGGGCGTTACTGGAGCGTTTTGCTTGGCTGCCGAAGGACAAAACCAGTAGACATCCGTAGGAAAATGAAGAATGTTTATGGGGCAGCAAGTTGGTCGCAAACCAGCGTTATGGAATGGTGCGCCAAGTTTCGTGCTGGTCGCGATTCGACACAGATCGCACATCTCTATATCGCAAGTGTCGCAACGCGGAAGTTAGGCCAACTCAAGTGTGACACACTCCAGTTCGCGCCTGTCGCCCTGATCTCTCCCCACGCCGATTATCACTCCTCTCTCCCCTAAGAAAGGCCTTGAAGGATGGACGACTCCTGTCGGACGAGGATGTGGAGCAGATAGATACAGACTTTTTCACACAGCAGAACACGGTGTTTTACCAAACGGGTATATTCAATCTAGTGCACCGCTGTGATGATTGCCTCACTGCTCATGGCAATTTTGCCTGACTGGCATACAGATTTTTGACTGTACAGCCTTCGAACAGAAGCTTTTTTCATCGCCCCTTATAGAAAAGTTCGGGGTCCCTATCCCTGCGAAGGTGTACTGATTATTTACGAATCTGTGCTTTCTTGGATCTCTCCAGGGGAATGCAAGAATGGTTTTTACATACATCATACATGTTCCGTTTCTTTATCTCCGCTTACGTGACCCCCCCCTCCCCCCAAAACGCTAGTCTAACTCTACTAGTACTTTTTTTTTTTACAACGACCTCTTTGACAACGGAACACTAACTCCATTATCATCAGCTTGGAAAGTCAATAACAGTCAACACTCTACAGTAATTGTATGAACACTGCTACTGTGACTAAGTAATAGGTGTTGGGTTATACAGTATCAATTGTACGAGGACTGTTCGAATAATAAGCTCCGGTCTGTCGCGAAATGAAAACCACCGTGAAAAACAATTTTTTTTTATTCGCAACAGTTAGCTACAACTTCCAGTTACCTTTCTAAATAGTCGCCGCTCCGGCTGAGACATTTGTCGTGGCGTTGTACCATCATTTCAGTACTCAAGTCACAGAAAGCAGCCGGCTGTGCTTTCCGCCAATTCTCTACGCTGGTTTGCCTTTCGTTGTTTGTGCCAAAATGTTGTCTTCGTAGCCAGCGATTCATGTGAGCAGAGATGAACAACGGAGGGAGCCAATTAAGGACTGTATTGTGGGTAATCAAACACTTCCTTTCGAAAACGCTGCGGGAGTCTTCATTGCCCCTGCAGAATGCGGCTGAAAATTGTCTTGAAGAAAGAAATGTGTGACATTTATGTTATGTGTGCCGCATAGCTTCAGGCGAAACCTCTCACCAGATCCACATTCTTGGCGGGAGGCACTATTGTTTTTAACCATTTCTACGTGATCACTTTGCGCTCTGAATTGGAATGAGCGACGTGAAGCGATCGACAGGCACGCTGCAGACACTGCCGAACACATCTGTGCAAAGTTCCATCGGATTTTCACAGTGGTTCCCATTTCGCGCGTAATCGGACCTTACTTTCCGATTACGCCTTGTAATAACTAAGCTGAGCGGTTTCGATAGCGGTAATAAATGTTCATCAATATGAGTCAAAACAGAGCGTAATAGAGGATGAACCACTTAATGCAATACCACTATGAATTGCAAGATACGGATCACAACTTCTATTTACAGAAAGGAGATATAATTCTTTCTGCCCCTTCTCACTGCAATTTAGTGACGAATACAGTGACCTCTGGCCCATCGACGTCCAATAAGTAATTTTTAACAAATATGTTGCATACTGTTTTTCAACTTAAGCTTAAAAAAATACAGCACGCATCAATCACATTAAAAAGTAATTTCCACTTCTACTTAAAATGAATACAATAGGCAGTAGACTCTACAGTCAAAACTAAGCATAGCAGCGCGACTATGAAAGTCAGCAGAGTGCAGCTTACTTTGGCATGGTGCATCTATTTGGACAGCCAAAGGAGATAGATATTGCAGTGCCTGTGTTGTGTGCATGTCAGAAGGAATATTGCGTCGTACTTCTGAACAATATAGGCCCTGAAATATCGTATTTATCCGCCTACACCGGGCAAGCGACTTTCAATTAAAGGGTCTCCCCTGTACGGGAATATACATAACGAACGTACGAGTGAAGGTTGTAGACAAATGTCAGACGACATGAGGAAGTTTGGGTCTGGCCGTGATTCGTACTCACACAGTCTAATTGTAAGGTGACCGCCCGCGATAAGCGAGCAATCCGGGTTCGACTCCCTGCCCGGCACAAATTTTTATTTTCATTTCATTATACAGTTGTTGGTTGTCCATATTCGCAAGTACGAATACGTTTAATGGAAACCAAAGGAGGTGTGGTTCACATCTTCTTCTTCATTGCAGTTTCGTAACGGGGACAGCCGCCAAGTTGATACCATGGTTGAACATGAGGCGTGTTATGATGTTCTCTATACGCGACTCCAACCCCCTCCCTTCCACCCTCGTCTTTCTTCTTCCAACGATTGTTGGTACGCTTGCATGTGAACTCGAATCCCTCTTATTTCACCTTCATGATCGTTTCGCGAAATATACGTGGAAGGAACCAATATATTGCTTGACGCTTTTATGAAAGTGGGCGACGGATTTCAGCTGTAAACCACTCCGTGATGCAGAACGCTTCTCTTGTAGAATTTGCATTAGAATTGGCTGAGATTCTCGGTAACGCTTTTGTGCCTACTAAACGAATCTGTAACGAAACGCATTGCTATTCTCCTGACCTTCTCTATTTGCTTTACGTTCTTGAAGCTTTTGGAACACTGATGCATCTCATGTCAAAACTTTGTCACCAGCAAGGCTTAATTTTGGTTATTGTCCGCCTGTGTTCTTGGATATTTTGCGTTCTGATTCTTTGTGATAATAAGCCATGGTTAAGAAATATTAACACGAATGCGAAAACTGGTAGAGACCGACCTTGGGGAAGATCAGTTTGGGTCCCGGAGAAAAGCAGGAACACGTGAGGCAATACTTGATGCTACGACTTATCTTAGAAGTTGAGGAAGACAAACCTACGTTTATAGTGGTTGAAGATTTAAAGAAAACTTCCGGTAATGTTGACTGGAATACACTCTTTGGTCTTCTCTAGGTGATAGGCGTAAAATACAGGGAGCGAAAGCATATATACAACTTGTATAAGAACCAGACGGCTGTTACAAGAATCGAAGGACATGAAAGAGAAACATTACTTGAGAACATTCAGCAATTCCTGAGCGATCACTGCGTGACGTCGCTTCTGATTGAAATTCATCAGTTTCGGTACAAACTTTGCTGCTACACGTTTGATGCTCAAAAAATCCGAAAAAGTTGCTTGGCACGAGCCAAAGGACATGCCGACACCATCACAACCTCTCTGATGGTGGTTCGGCGGTTTTCCAGAAACATTCTCTTGATTTCATCCATTTTGTTGTCAGTAATTGATGCGCAAAGGCGTCCAAGGGCGGTCGTCGTCTTCAATATCTTCTCGACCCTTTCTAAACCTGTGTACCACACGTATTCTTTTGTCTTGCAAGTACTCATAGGAGCTTCACCACAAGCCACAGCCAACATTTCGAATGCGGTGCTGAACTTTATTCCATTTTTCAAGAAAATTTAATGCAAATTCTTTGCTTCCTCTTTTTCGAAAGTAAAAATTCGTCGAGAACGCGAAAACACGTATAATCTTTTGCATGAAGTAATCAGAATCCAAATTGGTGTAGGTTGCAGTAGTTATTCAGAGATGAACAGGCTTGCTCAGTAAAAACTTCCGTGGAGAGTTGCATCAAATCATTCTTCGCATTCAATCTCACAATAACAACAACAATGCGGGCCGCTGTGGCCGAGCGGTTCTAGGCGCTTCAGTCCGGAACCGCGGTGCTGCTACGGTCGTAGGTTCGAATCCTGCCTCGGGCATGGCTGTGTGTAATTTCCTTAGGTTAGTTAGGTTTAAGTAGTTCTAAGTTCTAGGGGACTGATGACCACAGCAGTTAAGTCCCATAGTGCTCAGAGCCATTTGAACCATTTTTTTGATTAGAGCCATTTGAACCATTTGAAAACAACAATGAA
Organism: Schistocerca serialis cubense; assembly: GCF_023864345.2. Taxonomy (NCBI): domain Eukaryota; kingdom Metazoa; phylum Arthropoda; class Insecta; order Orthoptera; family Acrididae; genus Schistocerca; species Schistocerca serialis. The sequence goes on along the minus strand of NC_064644.1, from coordinate 168,011,113 downwards.
TTGCTTGTCGTTCACGTTTCACTTCCGTACACTTCCTGACACTTCGTCTTCTCTTAAAGATTGTAACTAAATTCCCTTTACAAACTTTGAAAACATGTAGTAGGGACCAAGTCGGTTACGTGCAACATAGTAAATCATGTCCGGAAATGCACCGTTTCCGCGCTACACATGAAATACCGTAATAAACGTTGCCCTCTGACTCCTGTTGCTTCTCTTCTTGATCCATTTACAAGTAGGGCTCAATGTTACGTCCACTGACGTTAACATATGGTCCTCCAATATCCGCCGCAGCTATAACCGCGGCAATAGGTCGCCCTCGGAGGCCTCAAGGGTCTCGTAAATCAAGGATTTCATGTAACCCCACAGGTAGTAGTCTAGCGGTTTCAAGTTGGGAAACATGCAGGTCAAACACTGGAGACACCACGACCTATGCACAGGCGGCCAAATCGTTGGTCCAGACGACCTTGGACTAAACGTGAAAAGAGAGGTGGTGCGCCATCGTGCTGTAACCATATGTTTTGACGCACATGCAGTAGCACATCTTCCAAAAAAATGGTTCAAATGGCTCTGAGCACTATGGGACTTAACATCTATGGTCATCAGTCCCCTAGAACTTAGAACTAGTTAAACCTAACTAACCTAAGGACATCACACAACACCCAGCCATCACGAGGCAAAGAAAATCCCTGACCCCGCCGGGAATCGAACCAGGGAACCCGGGCGTGCGAAGCGAGAACGCTACCGCACGACAACGAGCTGCGGGCCACATCTTCCAAGAAGCTATACAGAAAGCCGTCAAGAAATTGCAAATACGCGGCACTCGTGAGATGTGATGGAAGAATTTATGGCCCTGTCACACGTCCATCTAGGAACGCGGCACCAGTGTTCGGACTATATCGTTTCTGAAACCCATGGAGGCGCACAGCAGACGGGTTTCCATCATCCAACACGTAACTGTTGTTGTGTGAATTGAGAACGCCTTCCCTTCTGAACTTGACTTCATCCGTGAAAAGGATTCGCCGTGGAAAGTCGGGCTTGTCCACACAGTGGTGCAAGAACCGCCTGCAGACGTGGGCTTATGACGCAAAATCCTGTGGCTACATTTCCTGTACCATCTTCGGGTGGTGGTACGGGTGTTACTGCTGCTCATGCAGAATACGCCATACAGTTTGGCGATGCATATTCAGTCTACCTGCTCTGCTTCTGGTACTCGTCGTCACGTCCTGTTCCATTCCATGGAGTACAAGCCTCTCCAAACTCGGCTGTGCCGCGCGGCCATGGAGCAACTACTGGTGATTTGCCCGCCACTGAGGTCTGCTGGCACACGATTCAAATCTCGAATCTAATGCACCATCGAATCGTATATGCACTCCAATTTTGAGTTCGTCATATGGTAAAAAAAGTGCTTACTAGATTCGCGTAAATATGGTCTATGAAAGTGACTATATTCAGTTTCGTGGCATTGTTCTCTGATGTTTTAATCATAACTCTACGCAGTGCCTGACAAACAAAAGTACCGCTACCCCAGAAAAGTCTTCCGGTCGTATATACGTAGAGCCACCTGCACAAAACAGAGGTAGGTCGCTAGTAAATCCATGTGCAAAGTCAAAGTAGTCCTTTACTCAGGGAGGGAGCGAAAGAGACCAGATGCAGCAGTTCTGCATCGCTGTTCTAGGCAATGTCTTAGTTGAGACGGTCTGCCGTTGCCTTCCTCCGGCCCGTTGTGAAGTGAAGTGAAGTGAAGTGAAAAGGCGAAATCCAGTACCAGCATCTAGCTTACTTTTCTCGAAGAGCACCAAGGGGACCGCTGAGGTTAATGTCTCCTTCCGACAGACGGATGTCAATCAACAGAGTCACAGGCCCTCACTTCATGAGACTCTGCGGAAGGATTTGGAATTTAACCCAAGACCTTGACGCAAGGATTGCCGATCAGGAATTTTACGCTACCACCTCGCCACCACTTGTCTCCTAGATACTAGCGCTGAAGATTTTCCACCACCGCGATTAGAACCGGCTGACCTCCGAGGCGAGCACCACTGTACAGGCGCGTGTTAGCGATATCGGATGCGGAGGCAGTTAAAAATTTTTTATTAGGTGCAACAAATTTCTCCTTTTAAGAAATAATTTTCGTGCTGTAACCAGTCTGCATTTTATAGTATCTTCGCTTCGACCGTCATCGTTGTTTTGCAGTCAAATAGCAAAAGAAATGTACTACTTTTAGCGTGTCATTTCCTAGTCTAACTGATGGCATTAGTGCAATAACTACATAATTCACGTTGACATACTATCGAGTGAAACACAAAAAACTGCCCAGAAATTGGAAAACAGCATTAATCGTTCTTGTCATTTCCCAACCTTTATTTAGGTCACCAACACAAAACCGTATCACATAACCAAACGAAGACTTATTGTGATATAAATTGCAGTTGTTTCAAAGAAAATTATTTTTTTTGCATGCTGCACATCGAAATTTTTTATTTTTATTTATGCACCGAGACGCGTTTCGCCTTTTTTACAAGGCATCTTCAGTGGGTATCCTGAAATATAACATGATTTGTCTATTTTTATACGTAGGTTATGGTTTCACGTCTAGGTTATAGATCTATAAACAGTTTCATAATTTTTTTTTATGAAATGGAAAGGTACTTACAGGTAACTTCAAATTCATTGCAGTTAAGCAAACTGCTTTTTCTCATCTGTCAACCAGGTGGACATCTTACAGTTCACTGTTTGCGTTACACATCACTGTAACTGCCATCTTTTTAATACAGAGTTTCATTTGTTTTTCAAAGTGTTACCAACATTCTCAGTTCTCTGCATTCAACTGTTTTGTGTGTGTGTGTGTGTGTGTGTGTGAGACGGAAAGAGATTTCTTTTTTTTAATAAAATAAAAATTATTTATTCTGTTACTATTTTTATTCATTTATTTATTCTTAATAATAATAATAATAAAAGTAATAATAATAATAATAATAATAATTATTATTATTATTATTATTATTATTGTTATTATTATATTTTCTTGTATATATATCAGATGTGTGATTATTTGTTGGTAATTTGTCTATTATATGATCAGTGTAAACAGTGAGTTGTTAGTCATATTTACTTGTCATTTAGTAGTTGTTTCTTTTCAGCCTTTGTTTTGTATATATGATAATATTCCTGTAATATTAGGAGATGTCTTTCATTATTTATGCTAATTATTTTCATGTCATTTTCTCTTGTAGGAGGTTTGTGGTTATTTTCTCTCAAGTGTTCTGCAAAAGTTGAGGGGCCCGTTCCATATTTCCATGCTCTGATATATTCTTTGTACCGGGTGTCAAATGTTCTGCTGGTTTGTCCATCACATGTGTTGCACTGTAGTTGGGATATTCCTGCTTTTTGGCAGATATTTGTGTTTTTTGTTATTTTTGGAATGTGCCTTTGGATTGAATTGTCTGTTTTGAATGCTGTGCTTATCCCTTGTCTTTTGAAAATGTTTGTTATTTTATGTGTGATTGTGTGCTTGTATTACATTGTGTACTGTCCTGAAGCTTCTTTCTTGTTTTCCCGTATTCTTTGTGTCGTTATTGTTGTGTCACTGTTTGTGCCTGTTTGTGTAGTGTTTTGTTATGCTGTTGTTTGTGGGTGTTTATGTATTGTGTTCACTGACTGTATTTGGTTTTTTAATTTTTTTTGTTTAATTTGGTGACTAGATCCATATTGTACCCATTGTTTGTTGCTATTTGTGTGATGATGTCTAGTTCTTTCTGGTAATTTTCTGTGCTGAGTGGTATTGTGTTGAGTCTACGAAGCATGTATCTGAGTGCTGATTGTTTCTGTGAGTGTGGGTGATTAGAAGTCTGATGTAGGATTGTGTCAGTTGTTGTAGGTTTACGGTAGATTTCAAAGCTATGCTGGTTGTTTTCTTTTTTAATGGTTATATCTAAAAAGTTTATTTGGTTGTTCTGTTCTTTTTTCACTGTGAATCTTATCTTTCTGTGTATTGTGTTTATGTCTCTATGCAACTGGTCAATTTTTGCCTGAGGTGATATTTAATGAATTTCAAAAAATTGGACTTTTGCACCAGATAGCTTTGTTTTCTGCATATTTTGAAAAAATAAACAAGTAACTAAAGAAACAAATATTAGCAGTTTACAATTTACTGGTTATAATGAGTCTAGAGATAAAAAAAAATTGTAGCATAGCAAAAGTCATAGATGTGGATGTCAACAAGTTGATTCTGCTTCCCCTTATGGTGAACTGTATGTAGTATCCATAACAGTTCTGTCTTACTGTAAAATTCCTTGTCTTAGGCTGGCATATACGCGCTGGCAACCTTCATGATGTCTTGATATTTCTCAGAATTAACTGGGAGGAGTCTTTATAAAGTTTTTCCTGAGAAAGGTCAGCGTAGCTGAGGCTTTCTGAGTGACAAAATCGTGATAGATAACTTGTGATAATGGTTCACTACAGCAAACTACACGCTTGTGTGCAGTGCAATACTCAAACTACCTACACTTAAAACAATTAACTTCTCATTATCTGCACTTCATTGTTAGACCGAAAGACCTTTTTTGTTTCGAATAAGAAGTCTAAAAATTGATATTCTGCAACATCACTCACAGTGAACTTCCTGAATATATTTCACATGCCAGAATCTGACTAATGTTTAGCCGGCCGAGGTGGCCGAGCTGGTTCTAGGCGCTACAGTCTGGAACCAGGCGACCGCTACGGTCGCAGGTTCGAATCCTGCCTCGGGCATGGATATGTGTGATGTCCTTAGGTTAGTTAGGTTTAAGTAGTTCTTAGTTCTAGGGGACTGATGACCTGAGAAGTTAAGTCCCGTAGTGCTCAGAGCCATTTTGACTAATGTTTGGTGCAATGACAAAAAAGCAAGCCCTCCCGACGTCCAGGCCATTCCCAGTGTTATTCTGATTTGGTCCCACGGACGGGTCTCTCATCCTTGCTCCACACGATAGAGCAATTTCCGAGCTGTGCAGCGGTTGTAGAATCTCATTTTCGGCCTGAAGTGGAAATATTTGTTTATTGCACCAATGTCTTCAGTTCTCTCAGCCTCACTTGTATTAACTTAATTACATTAAATTACCCTTGTTTCACTTGTACTGATGTTCATGTTATAACGTCTTTTCAGGACACTACACATTCCAATCAACTGCTGTTTTTGACAGTATTACAATGTCTTCGACAAACCTCAAGACCTTTCTTTTCCTTGTCTCCGATCTTTAACTTCCGCACCAAAATACTCCTTGGCTTCGGAGAGACAAAAAATTTCACCACTGTGTATTTACGCGGGCGACAGCGGACAGGAGCAGTTTGCGCCGCGCTGTCGCCGCCGTCACGATTTTAGAACTGTAAGCGGCGCGTTTGGGGCGTGCAGATTACCAGTTGCGCCACGCAGCTGTCCACTCCGTTCCGGTCGGCCGGAAGTGGAATAACGGCGCACGTCGCGTCACTTTGTATGGAACTATGTTTGTACGGGCCGGCGGCGTGACGTCAACAGGCGAGGCGGGCGTTCTCAACAGAAAAACTGGGGGAGAGGACTGACGGTAAGGGGGACGGCGCGACGCGGCGCAGCGCGGTCAGGTCGGCGGCGACTGCGCGTGCGCAGGCGGCGGCTGCGGCGTCGCGGCGCTGGGCGCCGGGACGCCCGGCCAGTCAGTGAGACAACGCCGCGCCGTCTGGATACCGCGACGCCTTCCACCCGCCGCCTGCCACCCCGTAAGTAGGCCGCACGCAGCGCACCGATGTCGTATGGGTCGCATCGCAGCCGCCCCGGACTTGTCACAGTGCAGCAAGGGAACATGTGTTCCTGTGACTTCACAGGACCGCAGCGACACAGTTTCATATGGGATGAGGAAGCTATACTCCCATGTCTTTTAGCAGCTTAATTTACTACACGGTGTGCATAAGCCTCGATGCACTGACGGATGGCAGATACCACTACCCGACTTTTTCGCAGGGATTTCTATGAAATTACGTACTGCTACCTCTACATTTAAATGAATACTCCGCCTTGAGAATCCGGCAGAGGGTTCTTAGACCCATATTCGGACTATTTGCCTACCGTTCCATTTTCGAATATCTCATGAGAGAAATGAAAACGTAAAACTCTCTCTGAGAGCTCTGGTTTCTCTTTTATTATCACGATACTCATTCCACACTGTGTATGTGAGCGTTAACAACCTATTTTGACATTCGGAGAAGAAAATTGGTGTTTGAAATTTCGTTAAAAGATACTGGCACAACTGAAAACGCCTTTGTTTTAATGAATACCATCCCAGCTCAATCGTATACGTGAAACTCTTTTCCCGAATTTCGTAATAATACGCAGACGTGCTGCCCTTCTTTGAACTTGTTGGATGTCCTCTGTCTATCCTATCTGATAAGGATTCCAAAACGCGGAGCAATACGCCAGAAGGGGGAGAACAAACGTGCGTGGGCAGTCTCCTTAGTAGATTTGTTGCATGTTCTAAGTCTTCTCCCATTTAAACTGTCATTGGTTCGCTTTCCTCATAAAGTCTTCTATGTGACGATTCCAGTTTAAGTTGTTCGTAATTGTAATCCCTAGATATTTAGTTGACTCTATAGCCCTTAATTGTGTGTTTGTTGTGGAACTGAAATTTAACAGACTCTTTTTAACACACATTGTGGAGGACATCACTTGTTACTGTTCACGGTCAGTTCCGTTTTAACACCATGAAGACATGCTGTCTAAATCAATTTGTAATTCTGGTCGATCTTCTGATTACCTCACGATAGGACTACGTTACTAATGCCGAGTGGGTAATAATCCTACTTGGTCCTCGGATAACATCCTTCGTTGACTAGAAACAATGTAGAACAACCATCCTGTACAGGATTCGATCACTGAAATTACTCTTCTGCACCTGGTGCGTCCTCATGATTTTCGGACTGGAAAGAGCGATCCCAAAATGCGCCGTTTTCTTTTACTGTCAATCCTACACGGGAAGGAGTAATTCAAACCATTCCCGACATCGTCAGTCATTCATTCTTATACTTTTTAAGTTACATAAAAAGATCTGAAAAATGTTGCTTGCTGTTAGCCTCTCTCTTGGGTATATAAATTTTGCTCATTTCGTAAATGACCAGTAGAAGCTCTTAAGAGACATATTCTTCTACATTAGCCCACGCAGTTCAGATTACGAATTGTTGTTACTTCTGTTACACGTTGTGTGGACAGAAGAAAGAACAAATCAGTCTTGTTCACCATCGCCTTATTTAGAAATGCCTATAAATGAAACTTTGTTTCGTTATAATATTACGTTTGCTTCTGCTCGCCTGTACTTTTACTGTATTGTTCGTTTTGTTTATTTGGAACGAGACGGTGAACGAATGAGTACACCAGCGGCATTTAGGCACGAGCAGTGTAGGAACCTCGTGGCCTCCTTCCTTAGCAAGGCGCTGTTAAGATAACGTGTATCAGAAGAAGAATCGGGAAAAGGAGCGTCGATGGGAAACTTATTTTGTGTAGCTCCCTGAGCTATAAAAGCTCGCTTTTATGCAGAGCGTGTTCCTTTCGTACATATCTTGGAATTAACTGTAAAATGAGTTTAAGCTCGTAGAAAATTCACTTGGTGAGAGAAGTTTCATTAGACAGAATTCAAGTGCAAAAAGTAGTTTGCGTTGTGCGTCGGCCGGCAATAAGTTTTTGAAAGATATTTAGGGGAGTAATTACCAAGAAGGAGGGTAGGAACGATATATATGCTCTTTTCAATTCTTTATCGTGATACAACTTTTTAAGACTGTAAGATATTGGAGCAGTGTGACTAAACCAAATTAACAGGTTTTCCTCCATCCCTCATCATCAAAATTGTCCCAGATCTTGCAGAAATGTTAAGTACTCGTAGTCGGTGTTGGTGTCTCCCTCAAAGTCCGCTTAAGCATTCAAAGCGTGAAAATTCCTCACGTAGGGTCATCTTTTTATCTTATTAACGAATTTTAAGACAAATACTGTGGGAAAATGTCGTATGATGTACGCTTCCAAGGACAGCAAACGTCTTCAGTTTCAAATAACTGTTTCTGTGGAATGGCTGAATCCATGCTATAACATCGTAAGTGGTCAATTATTTTCTGAAATAGTCTCTATAAGTTTCCTCGCTGTTTGTCGTTAGTTACACGATTAACAAATTATTCACGACTTATAACTACAGAAAACTGAAGTCAGTCACTTTATGAAATATTTGTTTATTTCCGTAAACTAGTTTTCGAGCGTTTTCTGGCTCATCTACATATGGGGCACATGAAAGCTGGATATTTATTTCCGTAGCATGATGCTGCATACTGGTTTGTGGATGGGTGGCATTGTAGTTAGTATCCACCTGGAAACTTCGGTTTTAGTTGCCTATTGGCCGTAGATTAATCACTGTTCACTATTAACATGAATACTGATGGTCACTATAAATCCGCAAGCATCCAGCTTGTGCTGTAAAAGGGATGTATATGATTTAAGTGTATCATTCATCACGTGTTCTATCAGCGTAGCTGTATTACAAATCATTGTCACTGCGAAGGAATGGTGAAATTGAGAAATGATTTATGCCTGTTCATCACCAGCATTGTGCGCGAAATTATGTCGTAATAGAAAATACAAACGGTTATACTATTTGAAAGAGGCTCGCCAGCCACCTGCTGTCTGGTGGCAGAATCAAAAAGCTGTCGCCGGATGAGCCCTAAGGTCCGAACCGACGATTCAATGAATGGCCTCTTTCGTCTTGAGACGCCTGGCCACTAGAATTGACTGCAAGCTTGGTGTTGCACTTCACCTTTAAGACCACATGTTTCGCGCAGTACTATGTGGTGAACATAATTAATCTATGCACAAAATTCCTTGTTACTCGCAACTATGCTCAAGTTCTATTCCAAGATTTCCTACAAAGTAGCATACGGGTTTGGTGGTTGCGTTAGCCACCTGCTACAGATACAATTTATCGTGAGCCATCTAAGACGTGGCTCGGAAACTTTTTAGTATCTGTCTACCGCATTGTCAAACCTGAATACCTATATCATGGGGCGCATACTCTACTAATTGTTTTATTTGAAAACAGACACATCGAGCTAGGTGCCGCAGTGGTTAACACACTGGACTCGCATTCGGAAGGACGACCGTTCAACTCGCGTCCGACCATCCTGATTTAGGTTTTCCTTGATTTCCGTAAAACGCTTCAGGCAAATGCCGGGATGGTTCCCTTAAAAGGGTACGACTGACTTCCTCACCCTTCCCAAATCCGACGGGACCGATGACCTCGCTGTTTGCTCCCCTCCTCCAAATGAACCAACCAATCGAAACAGATAAACATCCTCCGTAATTTAGACGTAGTGAGTTTTTCCTACGGTGTATAAAATATATCTGTCCGTTGTTCATTACAGATCCAACGCTCGCCTACTTTTCTACTTTAGTGAGAAGTCTTTGACAGAGACGGGGACATGGCTTATCCAAGACTAGGGGCTAAGCCATGTCTCCGCAACATCTTTTCTTCTAGTAGTGCTAGTTCTATAAAATTCGCAGGAGAGCTTCTGTGAAGTCTGGAAAGTAGGAGGCACTGGCAGAAGTGAAGCTGTGAGGAGGGGGCGTGAGTCGTGCTTGGGTAGCTCAGACGGTAGAGCACTTGCCCGCGAAAGGCAAAGGTCCTGAGTTCGGGTCTTGGTCAGGCACACAGTTATAATGTGCCAGGATGTTTCACCTTCCATCTAACTGAGCATTGTAAATTAAATCTACTTTTCTAGCTTGTCTGGCGCTGGTGGGAGTGGGAAGAGGGGGAGGGGGAGGAGGCATTATTAATGGAACAGCTGCACGATAAGTCAGCGGCTGAAGACACTGCACATTTCATGTGATTCACCGAAAATTACGACTCCACTGTGCATACGATCTGCTTTGCAGTATCTCTTTTCAGTTAAGTAATTTTCGATTGCTTCTTAAAGGTGATCGAGTGTTAGCGACTGCTTCATTTCCCTTCGTATTAACAAACAGACCAACAGTTGTGACCTCCAGTAAATGTAGGAGGCCTATGTCGACAGTGCTAAAGAGAAAAGTTTAACTTGTTGCCAACAACAAGGTCATTAAAGACCAAATTCCAGTAAGTTAGAGAGGAAGGGAGAAAGAAATGCATCCCGATGTTCGCCTTTATTTATTTAGGAAAACATAATTCAGGATGGCATCCAAACGCAAATCAAGACATAATGGACTTTTATGTCATGCAACGAACTGCCCGCGCACCTGTTGCTGTTACCACATAAAAGAGGCGATTTTCCCGATTGTGAAACTCACGATTGTCTGTTTTCTGGCAGACGATTGTGGTAGTTTTTGAAACAGTGAATCTCGTTCGACAATTCCCCGTATGCTCCCATGTGGAAAACGTATTTTTAATGTAAAAATGGCACCACAGGACGTAGCCAGTGATGGTATCACGGCACCATTGATGTCATACGTGAACTTCGGTTACCTTTGTGTCTAAGTCGGACTGCGACATACTGCGGTGGATTTCGCGGTCATAATGAGCAGGAAACTGCAACTTTGTCTAGCTCCACAGTCATCCGACGGCCGTCTTTATTTTTTCGTTTCCATTTGTAAATAAACCTCCGTTTGAGATCAAATGGTTCAAATGGCTCGGAGCACTAAGGGACTTAACATCTGAGGTCATCATCCCCTAAACTTAGAACTACTTAAACCTAACTAACCTAAGGACATCACACACATCCATGCCCGAGGCAGGATTAGAACTTGCGACCGTAGCAGTCGCGCGGTTCCGGACTGAAGAGCCTAGAACCTCTCGGCCACCGCGGCCGGCTTGAGGTCAAATGTCTTTGCTTTTACCGTATCGTGAGACGTGTGTGGCGCGATTTAACACGTTACCTGACTTTTCATTGAACATACGCTCCCCGAATTTCAACTCTAATCTTCTCCGCTCATGTAGCACTCCCCGTTGGACTTTCATGAACCGTTTTGTCCGTTACAAGTTTTTGCTCCTTCTCTAATGACCCCGACGTCGATCTGCGTTCTTTCTTTATGCGTCCGGATCGGCTTGAAGCGGAACGGCCATATACTTGAAAACTATTTGAGAACGGGTACTAGGCTCAGATTTATCAGAATAATCTTCGGGAAAAGCAGTTAATTCAGAAAGAACTTAAACACACTCCATCGACTCATTCTTGACTATTCGTTCTCAGTCTTTGTGCGTCTAGATGGCTCTGTGTAAGAAATAAAAAAAAGTGTCAGACTACTAATCGTCCCTGGAAGTATTTGTTAATGTGAAGAATGCCGATTTACGCCATGGCTTGAGGTTCGCGCCAAACTTCAGGTTCTGTTATGTTAGAATCAGTTTATATTTAAGTATTCAGGACATGAAATTTTTACAATGTTGGTAGAACATTAATATAACATATACACGGAAATGAATTACAAACACAGTATCAATTACAGAGAAAATTTAGTAAATTACCAGCAAAAAGTAATAACAAAAAATGCAGGTATTCATACGTACAACAAGAAGTTGTGAAGTACAGAAAGGTAAGATCAAAAACGAACAAAAAGCAAGAATATACTGTGGAGAGCCCAGTAATGAGCGGTGGTGACTGCTGTCTTGTTATCTGCAGCAAGATCAGTGGTATTATTTGTACCCGTCAGGTTCCTGCAGACTGGCCGATGTTGCTGATCCTGGAGGTGACCGCAATGGCGCATTTCATCATCGTTGCTGAAAGCCCATGGTTGACCAGTTCTCGACCTGTTCAGCGCCTTCCACGTTCCGAAAAGCAGTTGTGAGCGTCTGCTGATTCCTCTTTGATATACGCTCGGTGTGCCTCAGACACAATCTTGCCAAACTTCTGGTCGGCGAGTTCCGCGAGATGAAGGAATTGCTGTAATAGTCTGTATGAAGCTCTTTTTCGATTTGAGTCTTGGTCGTTGAAGCTCGTGTACAAAATAGAGATGTCTGGGATCAGTTTCCTCTTTCTTCTAAACGACTTCTGAGACTGCTTTCCTGCGAATACTTGGTGGCGCTGTACTCATCATTTGGTAACAGTTTACTGACATGAGTTGGTCGTAGACAGCCTGTCACAAAACGTTCAGCCTTGTTCAGGGCTGTACCAAGCTGTTTAGCACGTACAAAGTTTTGCCAGACTGGTGCAGAATATTCTGCTACGGAAAAACATAGTGCTAAGGTAGATGTCTGAAGCACATTTGCTTGGGTGGTTCCTGTAAGTTTAAGGACTGTGTCGTTCCGTGCAGCTACTTTGAGCTCTATTTCTTTGCAGTGGGCTTTGAATGTAAGGGAACGGACTATCCTTACTCCAGGGTATTTGGGAGTGTCGCAGTAGAGTAGTTGTTCACCTCGCCAAGTGGTGTTCAAATTTGTTTAGCTTCCCTATCTCTCAGGAGACATGCGCAAACTTGTGTCTTGCCAGGAGCTGGTTTTAGATGCATATCATCGTAGCACGTGGCAGGTCTTCGAGAACTCTTGTCAGATTTATCTCCTCCTCCTCAAAGGTTTTTACCTTGCGCAGCAATCGCTACCATCAAATAGAGCAGTACTTTAGTCCCAGAGCTAACTGCTTGCTCGTCTGTGCAGATTTTATACAACAGCGAAGACAGCATCCAATGCTGACCAGTTAAAACTGAATGTTTGAAAATTAAAGACTCGCGCTTCGCAGTAATTCGTAATTAGTGGAATTGACGATGACTTCCACTGGTCGAAATCGGTTATCCAATAAAATAAAAAAGTGTCCTATACGGTATTTGTCTTTCTAAGTTTACATATATTGGAAATGGCCGCGGTGCCCTAAGGTCGTTAAGTCTTCAGTTAGAAAAACTTTTTGTGAACAGTATGGATGGAGTAGTCACCAAGTTTTTATTATAACTCCGAATAAATTAATGCGCGACCCTGAAAATGATGATGGTATCGGTCTTTCTCCATGCATGTTTACATTTCAGTGCGACAAATTTTTGCCAGCGACAGATGACTCGGCGAATAACAAGAAGTTTCCATTTTAATTCTTCAGGAAGCGCTCCACCTACAGATTCACCTGGTTGTCATTATAGAAACATCAGACATCTTAACGTGGGGAAAGATGTAACGGTCTCGGGGTTATATCTCAAGAGAGTACGGGTGTTATGCGAAATATGATAGCCCAAAGAAGCAGCATGTGTAGTGGGTCCCTTCTACAATCAGCTGAGATGTGGTCTTAATAAGTACCAAAAGACGATCTCTCTTTACAGCCTCCATTATAATCCTTGGGAGATTGTGGTGGTATACTCCTGTGACGGTTTGCTGCTTACGAAAATAATGTATTAGCCGCACACCGTAGCAGTTTCAAAAAACATTCATCATAACCTCGCATGATGACAGGTGGGTCTTCGTCATTGTTGGGGATGGTGAATACACAGGTTTTCACTGCTTCATTGCTCCTTGAGTCGGGGCCATAGTCATTCTATGACGTTTATATTCAGCCGGTGTTTTGCAGTGAATGGGGACTGCCGGACGGCCGGCCCTGTGACCGAGCGGTTCTAGGCGCTTCAGTTCGGAATCGCGATGCTGCTACAGTTGTAGGTTCGAATCCTACCTCGGGCATGGATGTGTGTGATGTTCGTAGGTTAGTTAGGTTTAAGTAGTTCTAAGAGTATGGGACGATGACCTCAGATGTTAAGTCCCATAGTGCTCAGAGCCATCTGAACCATTGACTGCCGGACGGCTGCGGAAGAAGGCCTCAAACTGTAGGAATGGATCCTGCTGGCCTCAGGATATTTGTGGCCGGCGCACCTTGAATTGACAGTATAGCTGCGCCTGACCCGACCAGCGGAATGGGCTGATCTATGGCCTTTTCAATCCTACGCTTCTTTTCCAGTCTCTTTCACTTTCAGTGTTATGTCACTTTTTTGGCCTTCTCTTCAGCATTAAGCTCGTGTTCTGTAGTGACTGAGGGACTGTCGTAGGAGGCGGATGTTGACCTCCAGTCGCAGACAGTCATACGCTTCCTACCTCATCGTAGTTCCTTACCTTTTGTCGTTTCCTTCCCCTCTCTCTGATTTTTGCGTGGTGCTCTGCCTTGTGCGATGTCGCAAAGACCAAACTGGCAGTCAATCATTTTATTTTTCCTAAAAATAGTTTATACTTCCATTGTTAAAAGCAAAAAGGTACTGATGATTTAGATATTTTGTCGCTTTAATCCTACTGTCCCACCCCCCCCCCCCTCCTTACACACACACACACACACACACACACACCACACACACACACACACACACACACACACCATTAAATCATTCGGTGTCATAGTGTTCACATAGCACTCGACGATGGTGATAAGGAGAGAAAAGAAGTCATCTAGAGTCGCTTCTACACCTACATGATTACTTTGCAATTCACAATTAAGTGCTGCCTGACAGGGGGTCCATCGAATAACGTTTTAAGCTGCATCTCTACTCTTCCACTCTCACACAGCGCGCTGGAGAAACGAACACTTAAATCTTTCCGTGCGAGCTCTGGTTTATTTTATTACGATGATCGTTTCTCTCTACGTAAGTGGGCGTCAACAAAATATTTTCGCATTCAGAAGTGGAAGTTGGTGATATAGCGTAGCGTAGTGTGGGCAGTCTCTTTAGCAGACTTGCTGCATTTTCTACGTTTTCTGCCAGTAAATCGCGGTCTTTGATTCGGTTTCCTCACAAATTCATCTATGTGATCGTTACAGGTTACATTATTTGTAGTCCATAAGTATTTAGTTGCATTCAGAGCCTCTATATTTTTTGATTTATCGTGTAACTCATTATTTAAAATCAGTTGCCCGTTTTGGCACCGTGCAACTATCTTGTCTAAATCATTTTGCAATTGGTTTTGATCACCTGTCCAAACAGTCCAACAGGATTGTTCATATTCTCTCCTTAACTGCTTATATAGATTAAGAACAGCAGAGGGTCTATAACACTACGTTGCGGAATGCCGGATATCACTTCTCTTTTACTCGATGTCTTTCCGTCAGTTACTACGAACCCTCACAGGAAATGACGAGTCCAGTCGCACAGTGAGACGATACTCCGTAGGCACGCAATTTGATTAGAAATCTCTTGTGAGGAATGGTGTCAAAAGCGTTGTAGAAATCTAGAAACATGGCATCAATATGAAATTCCCCATCGATAGCACTCATTACTTCGTCCGATGAAGAGCTAGTAGGGGTGTTTCATAAGAACGATATTTTCCGAATCCGTGCTGGCAAGGTGTCAATAGACCGTTGCCTTCAACGTAATTCATAATGTTCGAGCACAGTACATGTTCCAACGTTCTAGTAAAAATCGACTTCAGCGATGTGGGTCTGTAATTCGACAGATTATTTCTTTCTTGAGTATTGGTGTGAGATGTGTATGCATCATGATGCATTTGTAACATTTCCGCTGATGCCTTGGATCGGCAGGCGAGTAGTCACATACCCAGCGGGCGGCAGCTATTGACATGTTCAAAAAGTTGAAAACTGATCCAGTTATCACTTTTTCCATTATCGCCTCGATTGTTATTTTCCAGTGTTCGAATACCGGAGCCCTCAGTTGGCGGTTCTTCCTTCTTCACAGAGAGATGGTGCGCCGCTTCGTTCTTCGTCATTCAGACTTGTTCCAGCACACTGGAAGCGCCTGCGACACACAACCACTGTGTCCTATGACGGTGCATTGTTGCCGCACACTTCCACTAACTCAGCGTGAATTATTGCAGAGTTGTTCACCTTCAAATGCAGAAAAGCAATTTACCGCAGAGTACAGTACTCCATTTTATGTATGGGTGCGCTATTTGGTTTTGGGTCCTCTAACGACGTGCTACGGTATTGCTGTGTCGGGATTTAATTGTGTACTTGGAATCAAACAAGAATCTAATTTAATTCTTTTTTCGGGTTTTCGGGATGAGAATTATAGGTACGCCTGCGACAGTATGTGCTACCAATATGTTCGAAACGCCACGCATAATTTTTTTTTTTTTTCCGGGGCTTACACCAGGGGTTCTATGGTGATAGAGCGGTAGTGCCAAAGTTTTTGGATAGCCCATGGTCTAGAGATATCATTCGTATACCCAACAGAAGCAATGTCTTACTTTAACAGCCCTACAATACAGGGTCAATTTCTGGAAGTTACACACTACCTCCAGCTTAGAGAGATGGAGCAAATCGGTTGGTTCTTTTTCCATTAGATGTAGTCCATGGTGCACCTTAAGGGACTTACGGAGGCACCTTTTGGTTTTGGGAAGTTCCAGAGAAAACCCGGAAAAGCGTTTTTCACTATTTTTGTGCCGTGAACAGATATCTAAAAAACTAACCGCAGCAAATTGCTCAAATTTTAATGGTATATTATCTAGGCATTTATCTATAAGTACCATCTTCCCATTTTTATACGAGCGTTCGGTAAGTAATGGAACATATTTTTTTCTGAAAGCACGTTGGTTCCATTCAGAATTCGAATACGCCCTATTATTCCCCACGCTTTTGGCTACAAAATATTATTTTTCAACATAATCACCCTTCAGTGCGACGACCCTTCGCCGCCTTACCAGGCTTGTATGTCCGCGTGGTACCATTCTCCTGGTGAACGTCGGAGCCAACATCTTTCTGCGCCAATAACCTCCCCGTTAAGCGCTCACTGCTTCTCGCGGAGTGCATCCTTCATTGTGCCAAAGAGATGGAAATCGGAAGACGCGACATCGGAGCTGTACGGTGGATGAGGAAGAACAATCCAGTTAAATTTGGTGACCTCCTCTCGGGTGCGCAGACTTGGATGAGGGCTTGATGTGTCATGGAGAAGGAGAAATTCATTTGCATTTTTGTGGCGACGAACACACTGAAGATGTTTCTTCAGTTTCCTGTGAGTGGCACAATACGTTTCAGAGTTGATCATTGCATCACGAGGAAGGACATTAAACAGAGTCCCAAAGCCTATCGCGATGACTCCATCGTCTGAGGATGCGGCATACAACGTTTTCTTCGGGGGAGAGGTGGATTGCCGTTTTGTGTCCTGTTCGAAGTGATGAGCCCATGTTTCCTCGGCTGTGATAATGTTCGAGAAAAAAATTGTCACGATCAGCCTCGCAACGCGCAAGAAATTCGGCACACTGCTCTCTATGGTCTTCTCTTAGGCGACGAGGAACTCGGCGGGAAGATACTTTTGAGTACCCCAGCTGTTGGGCGGGTGTGTCAGCATTACCAACAGAGACCTTCAGATGTTTGATTGTGATCCGCCGGTCACCTCAAATATAGTGTCTGCACATTCCAGCACTGCAGAAGTCATATCTGAGTGCGGCCTGTCGACACGCACGGCAGGTTTGTGCGACATTTTTGCGATGATGGCAGACGCCTCGCCCAATGACTCACCGTACTTTTGTTCACTGCCAGGTCTCCGTAGACATTCTGTAAGCGCGTATGAATAAAAATCTCTGCGATTCTCTAGTTTCCCGATAAAAGAAACTCAACGACGACTCTCTGCCTGGAACACATCTGCGTTACAGACGCCATTTGGAGGTGTGCGTATAACGCCGCCACCTATCGGATGTTCATGAAACTGTAGGGGATGAAGCGTAAATATTCCACGTTGTCCCACTAAAAATTCTGAATGTTTTCAACAGAAATTAGTCGAGAAAAACAGTATTGCGTTAGTTACTGAATGCCCCTCGTACGTTCCTCAGATTCAGAACTCTACCATCCTTGAAAATTTTCTTAACATCTATACGTTTCAGGGACATGGAGGTTCAAAGTTACTCAACTTGTAAACGTAAAATACGCACTTGAAATCCGGTGTATGAAAGAAACTTTATAAATTAAGTGAAACAACATCGAGAAATTCACTATAAAGTGTCTCCGTTATGAATGTAAGCGTTCTAGGAACCTCACGTTGTAGTAAAGAAGAGCATGCAGAATCAGGCCTGAGATGTAAAATGAGTCTTGCGTTATTTCAGTTTCATGTGAGTAACTATCAAAATTTTACTGACCCATCAAGTTTTTTTTATGTGAGTGTCATGCCCTGTTGTAGCAGGGAAAAGAAAGGAACCAGCGGAAAATGCTCTTATCGGAGCTGAATAAAGGCGAATATGTTCCTGTTTAAAAGACTAACTGAAAAGTGACATACCAGTTACCTCAGTCTACCTTTCTCAACATCTTTAAAGATTTTGCAAACATTGTGGCATGCAAACGTGTTTGCCGATTATGATGCTGAGAGTCAAGAAGACAGTGACAGTGGGAAGAAGACGGAAATGTAATAAATACTGACAGATAGTAGACAGTAGCTGTGGTGTAGAAAGAGAGAAGTAGACAATCGTAGTGAGAGAGAGAGAGAGAGAGAGAGAGAGAGTGAGAGAGAGAGAGAGAGAGAGAGAGAGAGAGAGAGAGAGAGAGAGAGAGAGAGAGAGAGAGAGACATTGGCAGTGAAACGTAGTTGACAGTGACAGAACAGTTCTAGGAAAAGAGTGAAGCTGATCGTGAAAGTGAGAGAGGAATAAAGGGAAGGAGAACTTGGAAGTGAGTGAGAGCCAGTGCTAATGAGAGACAGAGACTATGAGAGTGACAACGAGAAAGAGGGAGATGGTGACAGTGAGAATACAGCAACAGTGGGAAGAAATGTATGAGACTGTAGCAGTAAGAAAGAGCAAAAGAGAGACAGTTACAGTGAGACGGTAGTAGTAGGGCAGAATGAGGGGGACTGCGGCTGTGACAGGAGACATTTTCAGAGAGACACAAAGAGATAATAATGAGTTGGGAAGAATGAGTGCGTGAGAATGGGCAAGTGGGAGTGGCTGGGCGTGAGCAACTTATACAGATGAACTAGGGTATGTGAGCGAATTAGAGTAAGAGGAGTTGTAGGAATTGCATGCTAAAAAGAGCGCGACTATGTTCCTATGGCACAATTTTTGGTGAAGTTTTTAAGGGCGCTGAGGAACGCAGAATGAGGCAGCTTATAACAACTTTTCAGTCAGAGCGCTTTCAACATTTTTCGTGCTCCAATTGGGAGGTAACTGCGTGACTATCCTCGTATAAGGGTCCGGGATCCAAATTCAGCCGCCATTCGCGACAGTCGTGGGTTTCATATACCTCCGTATAGTTAAACCGACAGGTTTTTTGTACCCGCCGGTGTTTACTGGAAATGTTTCTGTGCTGGCCACAATCGTGGCGCGGCAGCTTCGACTAATGATGGACGCGACAGGCGCGGCATTAGCAGCGCTCAGAATGCCGTGTATCGACAAGGGAGCGGCCCGGCTGGCCACCAAATGAGGGCGCATAAAAAGCGACGGCGTACGTGCTACGTGCGGCTGCCGCCGCTGCCGCGTATTGACGCCACGTCGTTATCGCGTTATCGACCCACTATCGGCTCTGTCGCGTCGAGAGGACGGCCCCTACCCTGTCAGCCGCGCGCGCGACGTATATGTCACTCCAAATCGGCTGCGTGCCCGAAATCACACAATAAGCGCCATCCGCTTCCGACAGTGCCACGCGGCTCCGACAAGCACGGCATATTTCAGCGCCATCTGCCCGACGCTCTTAACTGACGACGCAGGGTTGTGTTACAGCGACGTCGCGTCGTTAACAGGTTTGTGGTCGAAGTTTCTCGCAACGACAGCTTCGTGTGAGACATTCTTGGTTTACTTGCCGCATCGTATCTGAGTAAAATATGATTCTTTCAGCTAATTACTCCACTATCTTCCTCAGGATGAAGGCTGTCACGTTTTTTTTATTATTGTGTCATCCCCACATCCCGTGAGATCACCGAAGTTAAGCGCTGTCGGGCGTGGTCGGCACTTGGATGGGTAACCATCTAGGCCGCCATGCGCTGTAGCAATTTTTCGGGGTGCACTCAGCCTCGTGATACCAATTCAGGAGCCACTTGACCGAATAGTAGCGGCTTCGTTCAAGAATACCATCATAACGACCGGGAGAGCGGTGTGCTGACCCCCCGCCCCTCCTATCCGCATCCTCCACTGAGGATGACACGGCGGTCGGATGGTCCCGGTAGGCCACTCGTGGCCTGAAGACGGAGTGTCATCCCCACATCTCATATGGGAGGGGCAGGGAGGGGGTGGGGACAGCTGTCGGCGGTACATTCAACCCACTCTTCGGTGAAAAGACATGTAACAGAAAAGGCGAAAAGCAATAAATTAAAGGATGAGATACTCACACAAATTATTTTTGCATCTGTAAGGAAGAATTTAATGAAAGTTTTACAGGTGAGACAGAAAGCGAAAAGGGGCCTCTTGTCAGAGAAGTAACATTTTCCAGTACAAGGTAAAACTTTCGATAGATCTAAAACAGCTATTTCTGTTCTTTTTGTATATTGTAGCGATTTACGTTTGTGGCACAGCTCGACTAGAAGAGACTGGGGTTGATAGGACATGTACTGAGATATCAAAGTATCACCAGTTTAATATCGGAGGGAAGCGTTGGGGGTAAAAGTCATAGAGGGAGACCAAGAGATGAATACAGTAAGCAGATACACAAGGATGTAGTTTGCAGTAGTAACTCGGAGACGAAGAGGCTTGCGCAGGGTAGAGTAGCATGGAAGGCTGCATCAAGCAAGTCTTCAGTCTGAGGACCACAAGCATCACAACAACAACAATGACAGTAATTTACTTCATTCTGCACTCGCTGGTATCGATTTGAAAGTTGTTTGAATCCAATAATATCATTAATAGCAACTGATGGCAGTCTTCTGAAAAAGGACCTGTGGTCGTTGTGGGGAAATGACATTGGCCTCACTAGAGAGGCCTTTCCTAAATCTGGCAGATGCATATGGAGTGTTTCAGAAAATAGTATTTGTCTAGCTACAGTGTGGGCAAAATAAAACTGTCCCAGAAAATACTTCTCTCACTCGGATGATAGCCAGCCCAAATTGCGTCAACCACAACTGGGCGGATAATGTAAGTCGGGTTGCCTATCTGCCCCAGCTGGGAATGGCGTAAGCTGTGTTGTCTATCTTAAGGTGCACGAAAAATTTTTCACGCCAGTATTATATAGGCCAGCCCGCGCACACAGGTAGTTAACCGCTGTAAACGCCACCCGATGCTGCAGCCACCAGAGTAAGCGCCAGCAGAGCGGCAGGTCAGTACAGGCGGCGGCTCTCGTGACCCAGCGTGCAGCCCGGATAGAGCGCATGTCGTCTCCATTATGCTAGATAGTTAGCGCTGCAGCGCTGCCGGCGTCGGCGCAGTGACGTCACCACTGCTACGAGCACCGGTGCTAAGCAATATTGACTACCCCTGACAGTGTGCGGCAGGTATCCTCACAGGCGCTTCCTGCGTGGTGGCATTCAACAGTAGACGTGAGAGAAGAGAAGGCAGAGGGACGCGATAGTACACTAGTAATGAAGACAGGGAACAGCAAATGACTTGACTGACTGAGAAACGAAAATGCATAAACAGAAATAGGAAGAAACGTGAGCATATGCTTCACTCTTTCACAGACGGAAACAGTCGTATACTGGACGTAACAAAACGTCGTCGTCAGACTAAGATGGAATATAGAGACCTCTTAAGGAACAAATTGAAGATAGTTTCAAATGGCTCTGAGCACGATGGGACTTAACTTCTGAGGTCATCAGTCCCCTAGAACTTAGAACTACTTAAACCTAACTAACCTAAGGACATAACACACATCCATACCCGAGGCAGGATTCGAACCTGCGACCGTAGCGGTACCAGACTATAGCGCCTAGTACCGCTCGGCCACTCTGGCCGGTAAATTGAAGACAGGGAATCATGTACACAAACATCATCCAAAGTTATCGGACCAAACACCTACAGCTAGGTAGGTCACTCTTTCCGCACCGAACATTAGTCTTCGCACTTTGACGCTTTCGCTGCCACTGCACATAGCGTTGCCACAGGGATGCTGTGTCAGACGAGAATGCGTTCGACCCCCTCTAACGTCCCATGTGCAGTGAAGCCTATTGTAAGAAGTTCCGCTTGTGCTCCATCAGCAAAAAACTCATATTTGCTGTCTGAGAGTGGCCTAGCTGCGGGCAATGGCCGCTAAAACTCCTACAGTCTAAGGTGTCGTTAGATGAAGTTTGCTGACGTGGATTCGTATTGTCAGTTCGCTCTCCAAACCACTGTCTACAATACCTCGAAGTTTTCCGGAATCGCATCATAATTTTTAAGGGAATGTTGTGAGTGTGATAAGAGTAAGTCCTTCGGTTTTTTTAATGCCACAGCTACTGAAATGATCATGGGGTGGACAAAACTATAGAAACATTGTGACCGTGATAAACGCATGATTGAACAGAAATGCGGATTGCAGTGTTGTATTTGACCACGAACTGGACCTTTGCAATGTGCTCAGTACGTTACAAATGCCAGTAGTTGTCAAAACAGTGTTCTATGTAGTTGCGAGTGTCTCATGTTGGCACTGAGTGAATTCCAACGTAGGAAAATTGTTGGTGGTCGTATGATGGGTGATTCTGTAACCAAGGTAGCTGAACTCTTTGGTTTTTCAAGAGGCACCGTATCTAAGATTTGTACCGCCTACAGGGAAAGCGAAAAAACATCATCCGCTAAATCACAACGCGGAAGAAGGTGTGAAGGTGTGTATTTAGTGACCGTGACGGGCGATCGTTCGACAGTATTGTGACGAAAAATAAGAGGACGACAGCTGCAAAAGTCACTGCAAAACCGTGTCGTATTCGCGAATCCTGACAGCACCAAAACGATACGAACGGAGCTCCACAAGCAGGCAGTTCCACGGCGAGCTGGAATACTAAAACCACGCATCAGTGAGGCAATTGCAAGCAACAGGAAAAAGCGGTGCCGAAGGTTTAAAACCTGAAGTACGAAGCAATGGAAGAAATTAATTTGGTCTGATGTGTGTGGGATTTTTTTTTCTTTTCTTTTTCTTCACGCTGTTGTCAACGTCTGACAGCGTTTACGTTCAAAGAGTGAAACACAGCAGATGTTCGGTGGCGATTTGTTCAGCCATGTCGTCATATTTTCCATGGGCCCCAAGGCTACTCTACAAGGTTGCATTACTGCCAAAGTACGCACTGAGGTGACAAAAGTCATAGGATACCTCCTAATGTCATTTCGGACCACCTCCTGGACGGCTTAGTGCAGAAACTCGACGTGGCATGGACTCCACAAGTCGTTGGAAGACCCATACATAAAATTTGAGCCATACTGTCTCTGTAACTGCCCATAATTGCCAAAGTGTTGCCGGTGCAGGATTTTGTACATGAACTGACCTCTCGATTATGTCCCGTAAGTTTTCGATGGGATTCATGCCGGGCGATATAGGTGGCCAAATCATTCACTCGAATTATCCAGAATGTTCTTCAAACCAGTCGCGAACAATGGTGGCCCGGCAACACGGCGCATTGTCATCCATAAAAATTCCGTCATTTTTGGGGAACATAAATTCCATTAATGGCTGCAGATGGTCTCCAAGTAGCCGAGCATAACCATTTCCAGTCAATTATCCGTGTAGACGCAGCCCACACCATTATGGAGCCACCACCAGCTTGCACAGTGCGTTGTTTACAACTTGGGTCCCTGGCTGCGCCACATTCGACCCGTACCATCAGCTCTTACGAACTGAAACCGGGATTGAACTGACGAGGCCACGGTTTTCCAGTCGTCTTGGGTCCAACCGATACGGTCACGAGCCCAGGAGAGGCGCTGCGGGCGATGTCGTGCTGTTACCAAAGACACTCGCATCGATCGTTTGCTGCCGTAGCCCGGTAAAGCCAGATTTCACCGCTCTGTCCTAACGGATACCTTCGTCGTACGTCCCACATTGATTTCTGTGGCTATTTGACGCAGTGTTGCTTGTCTGTCAGCACAGACAACTCTACGCAAAAGCCGCTGCTCTCAGTTATTAAGTGAAGGCCGTCAGCCACTGCAGTCTTGTATTGAGAGGTAACGACTGATATTTCGTATTCTCGTCACACTCTTGACACTGTGGATCTCTGAATATTGGATGGTTCAAATGGCTCTGAGCACTATGGGACTTAACATCTGAGGTCATTAGTCCCCTAGAATTTAGAACTACTTAAACCCAACTAACCTACATCTGAGGCCATTAGTCCCCTAGAATTTAGAACTACTTAAACCCAACTAACCTAAGGATATCACACACATCCATGACCGAGGCAGGATTCGAACCTGCGACCGGAGCAGCCTCACGGTTCCGGACTGAAGCGCCTAGAACCGCACGGCCACCGCGGCCGGCTCGGAATATTGGACTCCTTAACGATTTCCGAAGTTGAATGTCCCATGCGTCTAGCTCGAACTATCATTCCGCGTTCAAAGTCTGTTAATCGACGTCGTGCGGCCATAATCACGTCTGAAACCTCTTCACAAGAATCAGCTGAGTGCAAATAACAGCTCCGCCCATTAATTGCTCTTTTATACCTTGTGTACGCGATACTACCGTCATCTGTGTATGTGCATATCCATATCCCATGACTTTTGTCAGCTCAGTGTATGTGACCGTTTTGGCAGATCAGGTCCATCCCACCGCACAATGCTCATTGCCCGATGGTATTGGCGTTTCCCAAGACAAGACACCTGTTGCAGCTCGCATCGTTCAGGACCAGTTTTTTGAGCAGGAGGATGAATTCATATCTCCCCTAGCCACCCAATCGCGGGATCTCAATATCATTTAGCCTTTGTGGCCTGCTTTTGGAGAGAAGGGTGCGCGATAGCTATCCACTTCCATCATCATTACCTGAACGTATCACTGTTTCGAATTTCAGAGGAAGAATGGTATAAGATTCACTTGAAAACCGTACAGGACCGGTACTTAGCCATTCCGAAATTACTGGAAGCTCTCTTGAAGCTGTGTTTGAATACCGTATTGGCATGGTAATGTGTTGTTTTTTTGGTGTTTCCATATTCCCCCCCCCCCCCCCCCCCTCCCCACCCTGTAAGAATAGCCTGTTCCACAGGATGACAGCACCGATGGGACAGGAATTTGTCAATGTTTTTGTTTTATGGATGGCACAGCAGGCATGCTAGATAAGTGAGAACTTGAGTTGGTATTACTACGTGATGATGGGTAAGCAATCTGTGTTGATGGTACTGGTGTGCCTAGACATTCAGAAGTCAATGAAGTAGACATAACGTGTGGTACAAGCGGACTTCAAAAACTGAGTTACACATTATTAGGCAGGCCAGTGCATCAATATAAGTTAAAATAACGCAGATGCATGACACCAATTTTCAGCATAGTCATCTAGCCTCTATAAATAACAGTCCGAACGTTCTAGCGATCGTACACTTCCGATGATGGAAAGCCTCTCCTTGGCCACGGAGCCATACGAGAAACGCTGTGTGAACTTCTCACCGTTAGTAAATCTGTACACACACACACACACACACACACACACACACACACACACACACACACACAGATGTTCTTTCAGTTTGCAAGAATATGGATACCACATGGTACAAGATCTGGACTTCCCTATCAGTAAAATGTGTGCGTCCTTGGTCAAATTGTTGGCAACATTTCACTACGGCTGATTGCGACATTCATTTGGTCCATACATCGTCAGAATTTTACAGTGAATGTGTCTGGAATTGAGACGTTTTTAACTGAAGAATGTTATTGTCCCGCATACTTTAACTTTGGAGTAGTTTTCCAGTTGCCACACACATTCACAAGCGCATTGTGGTGCACCTGCTACCCGTACTGCGGCAGAACTGTGTCTACAGGAAGCCGGGAATATGTACTCTCTTCTGACAAGGACCACTCTTGTTGCACTATATTCTTAGCTTGGGAAGACAAGCGTAATTTACTTTCTGAAGTCCCTATACACTGATCAGCCAGAACATAATGACCACCTCCCTAATAGCCGGTACGTCCCCCTTTGGCACGGATATCAGCGGCGACGCGTCGTGGCATGGAAGCTGTGAGGCCTTGGTAGGTCGCCGGAGGGAGTTGGCACCCCATTTGCACACGCTGGTCACATAATTTCCGTAAATTCTGTGGAGGAGGACGATGAGCTCTGACGCCACGTTCAATCACATCCCAGATGTGTTCGATCGGGTCCAGATCTGGTGAGTTGGAGGGGGAGGGGGACGGGGCATCAATTGGAACTCACCACTGTGTTCCTTGAACAACTCCATCACACTTCTGGCTTTGTGTCTTGGCGCATTATCTTGTTGAAAAATGCTGCTGCCGTTGAGCAACATGATCGCCATGAAGGCGTGTACGTGGTCTACAACCAATGTAAGATACTCCTTGGCCGTCATGGTGCCTCGCACGAGCTCAATAGGACCCACGGAT
Source organism: Schistocerca serialis cubense (assembly GCF_023864345.2). Lineage (NCBI taxonomy): Eukaryota > Metazoa > Arthropoda > Insecta > Orthoptera > Acrididae > Schistocerca > Schistocerca serialis. The sequence goes on along the minus strand of NC_064644.1, from coordinate 167,984,860 downwards.
GCCCACATGAATGCTGTCCAGAGACCATAATGGAGCCGCCGTCAGCTTGTCTCCGTCCCACAGTACAGGTGTCAAGGATCTGTTCCCACGGAAGACGACGGATTCACGCCCGCCCTCCCATCGGCATGATGAAGGTATCGGGATTCATCAGACCATGCAGCGCTCTGTCACTGCACCAGCGACCTCTACCGATGGTCACGTGCCCATTTCAGTCGTAGTTGCCGACGTCGTGGTGTTAACATTGGCACATGCATTGGTCGTCGGCTGCGGAGGCCCGTCGTTAGGAGCGGTCGGTGCACTGTGTGTTCGGACACGCTTGTACTCTCCCCAGTATTAAAGTTTGTTGTTACCCCGCAACAATTCGCCGTCTGTCCTGTTTTACCAGTCCGCCCGGCCTATGATGTCCGACTTTGTAATGAGGGATGTGTGGCCAACCCGACGACGTTTGGACGTGGTTTCATTGAAGGCCACAATTAAGTTTCAAAATTTTAGAATATATGACCATAGACTTTTAAAGGCAGAAGGCCACAATCTTAAAAAAAAGAAATCTTAAAAATCAACAAGATAAAAATGCAATTAAAAAGCAAATAAAACATATCACGGCTAAGTGGAAAGCCTCAAGGCAAAGCAGATAGAGCAAACATATGCAAGGTGCAATACCAACGGCTGAAGGCCACAATTAAGTTTCAAAATTTTAAAATATATTACCATAATCGTTTAATGGCAGAAGGCCGCAATGTTTAAGCTTGAAAGATAATTTTAAAAATAAGGTTGCAAGACTGAAAGACCACAATTAATTTTGCAGAATTTTTAAGAAAAAAGAAAAAATAACCATCAACCTTAAATTTTAAGTAGATGAAAACAGATAATTAACACCCGTGGGAAAGACAATAAAAACAACGGCAATCAGAAGCCCCCACGGAGGTCAGTCTGCCCTTGTTCACTCAGGGGAGACAGGTGGTGAGCCCAGCTACACTTGATCCGTCGGAACCCAACCAAGGGGCAGCCACGGACCGACCGACAAAACGACTCGTTTGCCACCAACCGCTTCATGAGAACTCAAACACCAAAATGTTACGGACGTAATTATTCACAAACAAATATGTGTATGTATTAAGCTGTCAAAACCTTGGGTACTTGAAAGCACTACTCAACCTTGACGTCGTGGGTGAGCCACGAAGCTCGTAGCGATCGGTGAGCTCCAGAAACGCTCCGACCCAGCCGACCGCGCCGCACGGAGATATCCTCCCTGGTCCGCACCAACCGACCGACTCCTCTCAGAATGCCGACAACATCTCAAATAGTCATCTGTGGAAATAACACCAACTACACACACAACCTGACAAACACTTGCACGAAAACCTGAACGATACGCAACAGTAACTAAACACGCACGAAGACAAGTCGGGAGTCGATGCATACACACACAGCCGACTCATGAACGATCGGCGAGCCAAAACACCTCGTCGTCCGGTAGGCGGCGATGGTCGGGCTAGCCATGTCGCCGCAGACCTCACTGCTCCAACCCGACTGCACTAGTGCCGCATTGCAACTCCCTGACTGGTAGGTCCAGACTGAGCTCCAGACGCGCTCCAACTACCTGGCAGACCCGGACTCGCGACCCGAACTGTCTACGCCGAACTGCGTACGACAGACCACGACCGGGCAGTAATAGTAGTCGAGCACTGCTAGCGCCGGTCACGATCAGGCAAAGCAGCAACTCAGTGACAGTAGTAATTTAAATTAACGTAGTGAGGTGGAAATACATTTAAAAAAAAAACAGGGTGTTAAATACATGATGGCGGGAACACCAGCCACGCACGGCTCAATGGCACTTGCGTAAACATGGATATAGACTCAAACACCTCTTTAAATCATAGCTTGTCTTCGTCTTTCGTACCGAAAACATTGTGCTTCAATGTCAGTCTTACAGAGGTTTCGTTACATGTAACAGAAACTGGGGCTGTTGCTCATGTTTAAATGCTTCGTTTATATTGTAGGCGTTGGGTTTTAGCGGCCCAACTGCTTCGTGTACTTTACCGTATAGGTACTGCGAATGCCCGGATAGTGTTCCGCGAACTCATCTCTCGCGCAAATCCTTGGAGCACCGCCTTCGTGCCTGGCGCAGGGCGTCAGCGTAGAGTTTCCCGAGAAAGCCGTCCGTCCATAAAAGTGAAATGTGGACTCATCCGCGAGGGTTATTCAGGTTTATGCAGCGGGCAGGTGATATACAGTGGGCGCGAGACGTGTATCGCGGTAGCTGCCGACCATTCGAGCTTTTACAACCTGCCCTATGAGCTCCAACCCTGCCGCGCTCCGTGTGGAAGTGACTCCTCGCGTGTGAAACGAGATTCTATTTCCCCCACTGTACTTCATTGTTGTGTTACTTCCCGAGAAAGTAGAAGTGCTACCGAAACGATTTTTCAGCTTTGTGAGGGAAAAATAAATATGTTCTCTATGTCTTGCCCGTCATTTGAGACTGCTTCTAACGTAACGACTACAATTATCTTATAGTGTCATGGTATACGTGTAACAACCAACATTTCTCTCTGTCAGCGGGCTAAAAATGTAACTTTTCTGAGGTTGTGTTCGTAAGGTTAAGATCTGAATAATATTGCTGCTGTGCAGAAATATGAATTTATTTTAGTGTTTATTTTTATGTGTAAGATGCGTCTGGAAAGTTCGGTGAATGGTGTCAGAAAATAAAGGGAACATGAGTTACAAACAAAATACCGCATTTTGTAATCGGTCGATGGATACCCACATAACTGTAGGAGGTTAGACCTGGTCCTACTTACATGGTCCGGAGACCAAGCGACAGTCGATGGCATGGTGCTCATCGTCTTCCCAGCCTCCCACACCCCCTTCCCACAAAAAAAAGGTCAGCTGACAAAATCCAAGATTAAGACGGTGTTGATCGCCTTTTAAGACATGCAGTATCATGAATTTCTATCCGAGGAAGGTGGGGAAAATGACGAATATAGTATCACTCGCTTGCTCTCTGGATCGTAATGGTAGCACCGGGTCTCATTTCCTGTAATTTGCGGATGTCCAACAACTTGTGACCAACGTAATTCGAGTGATTGCGGAAGATGTATTTCCTGACAGTTTCCAAGAGCTTTGCAACCGACATCGGAAGTGTATTGTAGCTAACTGTGATTGCTCTGAAGGCTAGCAAAGGTAATTTGTTTGCAACTCTTGTTGAGTACAGAGTATGGATTTAAAGTAAACCGAAGAAAGACGAAAATAATGAGATGTAGTGGAACTGAGATTGTAGATAAAGTTGTTCAACTGGTTCAAATGGCTCTGAGCACTATGGGACTTAACATTTGAGGTCATATGTCCCCTAGAACTTAGAACTACTTAAACCTAACCAACCTAAGGACATCACACACATCCATGCCCGAGGCAGGATTCGAACCTGCGACCGTAGCAGTCGCGCGGTTCCGGACTGAAGCGCCTAGAACCGCTCGGCCACCACGGCCGACGATAAAGTTGTTGACCACTAAGCACACGATGTGAAGGAATAATGCTCATTTGCAAACAAAATAATATATGGCGGACGGAGGAGGAAGGAAAAAAAGCGCACTAGCTACACGCAAAGAGATTATCTCTAGCCAAAAGAAATGTATTAATGTCGAACGTCGGACTTAAGTAGATGAAGAAATTTCTGAGGATGTACGTCTGCAGCACAAGGTTGTATAGTAATGAATCGTGAGCTATGGGAAAACCGGAAGATGATAGAATCGATGCTTGGTGTAGAAGGAAGTTGAGAACTAGATGGATTGATGAGATAAAAAGTTTTCGCACAATCGTCGGGGTGGAGGAACATGTGGAAAAGTTTGACAACGAGGTAGGGCAGGATGATTGGACTTGGGTTAAGACAACAAGGAACAACTTCCATGGTACTTTTAGGGAGCCGTAAAGGCTAAGAATGAAAATTGAAGTGTAGACAGATTTTTTATTTTTATTTATTTCTTCTTCACAATTACAGCTTATTATCGGAGAAGCTAAAATAGGCCACTATAACAAGCGATTCCACGATTCACTGTTACGTCATAGAATCCACACCACGTTGATCACTTGCACCAACACAATGTAAATTCTTGAGAAACCATTTCATTCAGTGGTTGCCGACCTCAGCTATCTTCTCTCCGTCTGCAGAGTGTTGTTTAGCCTGCATGGCAGCGTGCTGACGTGTGGCTGAATGCCTCATAACGTCTTCCTTGGCCTTTCTGGATATTGCGCCTGCGCCAGGTCGAATCGCACCTCAGTGCTGCTTTGTGATCCGTCGTCCTTAATGCCTGACGCCGTTACCCGCCGCGTCTTCGTAAAGCGCGCAGTCCCACGGTGTGTGTTCAGGAGTACCCGTACTGCCGTAGTGGCAACTATCGTTCATCTGTCTTTTGAATTTGTATACATACGTAGCACATCGGTCATCAACAGTTAGGTGATATATCAGTCCTCTCGCCGGTTTAAGAAATCTCATTTTTAGTCTGATATTAGGGAGTAATTCGTATGTTCCTCTCCCTGTTCCTGAAGTGTCCCAATCATTTTGCCACAGTTGTAATATGCGATTTTTTATTAACACTTTCGTATTGGCCTCACTTCTAAGTATCCTTCGTACTTCCATTTGATTGCCTTTCTTTAACTACTAAAGCCGGCCGAAGTGGCCGTGCGGTTCTAGGCGCTGCAGTCTGGAACCGCGAGACCGCTACGGTCGCGGGTTCGAATCCTGCGTCGGGCATGGATGTGTGTGATGTCCTTAGGTTAGTTAGGTTTAACTAGTTCTAAGTTCTAGGGGACTAATGACCTCAGAAGTTGAGTCCCATAGTGCTCAGAGCCATTTTTTTACTACTAAAGGGCACCCCATTTCCTAATTTCCAAGCTTATTGGGCATATCCCTAGCATTATTAAAAATGGGCGGCCGGAGTGGCCGAGCGGCTCTAGCCGCTACAGTCTGGAACAGCGTGACCGCTACGGTCGCAGGTTCGAATCCTGCCTCGGGCATGGATGTGTGTGATGTCCTTAGGTTAGGGGACTGATGATCTCAGAGGTTAAGTCCCATAGTGCTCAGAGCCATTTGAATCATTATTAACAATGCATCATTTGGGATAGTGCAGTAGGCACCCGTTAATCTTAGTAGCACTCCTGTTGGACTATTCTCACTAGTGAGGCTGGCTTCAGAAGCTGCAATCTCTGACCCCAACACTCGCACCGTATCCTTCGACTGATGCTAATATATTTTCAAGGCAAGCCGAAATTGCCTGTTTGCAGTGGTTACAATTTTATTCATTACCTTTTAACCTTGTCTACCTGCCTCCTCTAATACGACCTGAAAAGTTACGACGTTCGTTCAGGAATTTCCTACATATCTCGTTGCTGCACTTCCTTTACTCGTTACGTCATTTAATTTTATTTTAGGTTTCGTGCTAGGTTCACTTTTAGCAGAAGAAACGTAGTTTTGTGAGATGCTATTGACAATTTGACACTTTGACATCAGCCATCCAAGTTCATGGAGCGCTGCGTTACATTTAGCTTCGATAATTTTCTGGAGTCGCTGCCAACAATGAACAGCACTTCATCTGCAAATACTGTCAGTCTGCTTACGTCACAGCTGTCATTTAACTTCTCCTAGTGTGGGCTCCAATGCTACCCGAAACTTTGGACCACACACTGGTTCCTGAAAACATCCTTTTGCTATTGCCTGCGTTATTTCCTTTCCTGAGCACATTAAAAAAGCATGTCTCCTCCGGAAATAGTCTCTCAGGCAGCTGTAGAAACGCCTGGGGACACTCCGACTTCCTAAGGCGACCAAAGAGAGGTGGTCACTGTAGGTTTTGGAAAGCGCCAGCAATATCAGTGATCATCGCGAGAGCAAACGTAGAATGAGTATCCGTCGCTAGCGAGATCGCCTTATTAACTGCATCTTCAGTTGACTTACCTCTTCTAAGCCCGCCCGGTTAGCCGTGCGGTCTGACGCACCGCTTCCTGGGCGGGAAGGCGTGCCGGTCCGCGGCACGAATCCGCTCGGCGGATTAGTGTCGAGGTCCGGTGTGCCGGCCAGTCTGTGGATGGTTTTTAAGGCCGTTTTCCATCTGCCTTGGCGAATGCTGGCTGGTTCCCCTTATTCCGCCTCAGTTACATTATGTCGGCGATTTCTGCGCAAACACCACAATTACTCTATCACGCACACACTCGTCTAGTGAGACGTTCCCGGGGGCATCCACTGGGGGCCGAACCGCACAATAACACTGGGTTCGGTGTGGGGCGGTGGAGGGATGAGTGGGCTGTTATGGGGTTGTGTACCACTGAGGCTACGGCGGAGATGAAGCCTGTCCGTCGTTTCTAGGTCCCCAGTTCAATACAGTACAATACAATACCTCTTCTAAAGCTGTAGCCAGAGAATGGAATATATGAAAGTAATTGTGGACATCAGTTGCAACTGCTACTCTGAAAAGAATAGATTGGCGCAGGACAGGAATTCGTGGCTGGTCGCATCAAACCATTCAGAGACTGAAGACCAAACAAAAAGTAATACAGTCGCAGATCTCTGTGAATTCCATGCAGTGAGGACAACTCCATAGCTTGTAAGGTTCTATAATACCTTGCTGGTTTCGGTACTTAATTTTGATATTACTTTGTCCCGCAAAACTTAGTTGAGAAATTTGGAAATTGATGTATGTATAAGTATAAAAAGTTATACCAAAATTTTCTTTCGGATTGGAGGGGGGGGCGGAGATTAAGTGAAACCTCCGCCCCCCTCCCCCCTCCCTTGGAGCCGTGCCCGGGTCAGAGGTCAGAAGCTGCGCCCACGAGGCCGATGAGGCGATCTGTGCTTACCGGAGGCTCTGCCCTGCCCTGCCGGCTGCCCTTTGTGCCCGCACTAAAGGGCAGGGGCCCTTCACCCTAGTGTCGCTCTTATCGATCGCGCCCTGCGGTGCGCGCGCTGCCGGCGCCCTCGGCCCTCAGCCCTCCACTCTGCCGCTGGTGATCTGATAAACGCCACCCGCCGCGCCGCGCCGCTACACTGGCGCAGTCGAGAGCTCTGTGTCAACCTGCGCGCGCGCGCGCCTCTGCACGCTGCGAAAACACCGACCAGATTAATCACTCTGCAGCCTCTGCACGTGGCTTCGTCTACTTGTCCTCTTCCATTGCTGCCCGAATTAACCGCAGCTGTTTCGCTGTTGTCCGTTCAGATTCTCAGTGAAATGTCTTTATTCGCTGTGAGTGGGTGACTGGTGGAGCACTAAGTTACCTGATGATGTTTACTACTAAACGTTCATATATAAGTTGTTATGACACACTTTGAAAAGTTCGTTTGTGCAAATTCACGTCAGAGGAGAGCAAATTTACTGAACAAACTTTTCTCTGACCGAAGGTTTTTCGTCTTTCTGAATGGACAAGCTAACAGAGGGGAACTATGAACAGTCGCCTGACTACTGGCTTCCATTCTGTTTGATTAGTATATCCACGACAAATCAGCAACCAATTCCAATGTAACCCAGTATGCAGTATGTCAGAACAAATATCGAGCACTGTCAACATATACTCTCAACTAGAATTGTAAAACTACCGTAGCACCTATCATAAATAAGTGTAGATTGCAGTAGTATTTGTACTAACTTTAGTCAGTTAAGGTCGTACCTGCGCTACCTCTAAATTAGGTGTGTTGCCTACCCGTCGGGCGTTACCTCGTAACAATCGCTTTTTTCTTTACGCTAGCGACCTGTGTCTTACTACATTGCCCTAAAAACTGGAAGTGGTGAACCATCTAGAAACTGAGAGAGGATTTACAAAAGGGCAGGGTAACCTAAAGAACTTTTTTGTTTACATAGCTATCCTCCTGTCTATTACTTATAAGTTAATAGTGCTTTTAACAAAACTGATATTGTCAATGTATAATTAAGGTTTTATTCGAAAATTGGAGATTTGTCACGTAAAATAGGGGGATGTTGTAGTAAAAATGAAGGAAGCAATACAGATTTATCATACAGCTTTGGTGACAAAAGCGCAGAAGCTATGTGATAAACTAATTTTTGTTACATACCAAATGCAATTTACACTCTGCCAGGATGTAAAATGCACAGTAGACTAACACTCAATGATGTTAGGTTCTTAGTAAGTGAAAAAAAAAAGAAAAGAAAGGGGGGGGGGGGGGGAGTCGTCGCCGCCCAGTTTGTATGTTACACACTGACTTATGTTTCTCTCTTTGGCAATGCTGCCGATACTAGCGGTAATGCTATCATTTACTACGTCATTTATGTAGTGTACCAAAAGTACTGCTGAACTGTAGTTTTGGTAGAGCGCGGCCGGCCGGGGTGGCCGAGCGGTTCTAGGCGCTACAGTCTGGAACCGCGGGACCGCTACGGTCGCAGCTTCGAAACCTGCCTCGGGCATGGATGTGTGTGATGTCCGTAGGTTACTTAGGTTTAAGTAGTTCTAAGTTCTAGGGGACTGATGACCTCAGAAGTTAAGTCCCATAGTGCTCAGAGCAATTTGAACCATTTTTTTGGTAGAGCGCAACTCAGTTCTCAAGTGACCTCGCCATATTGAATGAGTACTGTTCCAAATGAAAATTAGAGTCACACACAAGTAAAAAAATGGTCACGGTGTTTCATCACCACAATACAGATGGGTTAAGGAAGTTACTCGCGTGTTTGATGGGGTGGATGTTCCTATAACTACTTTCCTAGACCTCACCTACAATGGAACAGTGTCATTTAACAGGCAACTTTTTTCCCGAGGCTGCGTTTAGACAACAATGGCCCGCCATCGGATAAATTTCATGCGGATTGTAGTGCTCCACTCAGCCCACTTAGCCGGTACCCACGCAGCGAAATACGACTACGCAGCTGAGGGTTCAAATGGCTCTGAGCACTATGGGACTCAACTGCTGAGGTTATTAGTCCCCTAGAACTTAGAACTAGTTAAACCTAACTAACCTAAGGACATCACAAACATCCATGCCCGAGGCAGGATTCGAACCTGCGACCGCAGCGGTCTTGCGGTTCCAGACTGCAGCGCCTTTAACCGCACGGCCACTTCGGCCGGCTTTAGTAGTTAAAGAAAGGCAGCTGAGGCCGCGGGCACAGTTGCCCATGCAGATCACGTGGAGCTGTAATTACTTCTTTTAATTATACTACATGAAATTCTGAATTGCAAAATTATAAAAATTTTAGTTTTTAAGAAGAGAACAAAAAGAAGATATTAAAGAACAGTGTTGCAGACGGTTGTCCCTTCACTGGTGCTGCTCAGGGCGTGGTCTGGGAACGTGTCCTCGAGCCCGACCTCGCCAGGCAGTGCATCCCATTGGTAGTTCAAAACACGTGATAATTCACGTCTCGGATGTCGCGATTCGATTCTTCTCTCGCGCTATTGTTTTATTATCTCAGTTTTGTTAGCGTTTCCATATCGTACGTGTGCTAATTAGCTGGATTACCTATGTTACAGTTACTATATGGTAATTTAGTCTAATTAAAGGTTTAACATGGTACAATAACGGGCCACGAACTATCCTACTTAATCTATTAACAGTTTTCTATTCTCATTCGTCAGTGTCTTACTATTTTATCAGTGAATGGTATGTATTACGTACCTATTATTCTATGTTTGTACCGTCGTTGACTCCGTTGTGCTGGAGTCTTCATCTCAACTAATCCATTCGTCCCGCTGTCGTCTAACTCGATGTCAATATGGTCTCGTTTTCTGTAGATAGTGTGTTCAGTTTTCAAGATTTGATCTGTGTGTTTGTTTCATAGTTCCCATTTGCCTGCCTCCCTGAGAGTTTCTTCTTGTCTCTTTGTGGTAATTCCTGGTATGTTTCTATGTAAGTGGCTGTACCGCTCACTGTGCAGAGCTACACGTTCAGGAGGTCGATGTTCCCTGCATAGGCAGTCGCCGCTGTTGGCAAACGAAACGCGCTCCGACACTTCTGAAACCAGTCAAAGAAGCTATCCTCAAGAGTAAATCTGCTCCACAAAATGGCCGGAAATACCTGGAGAGGAAATGCAGATAACGCTACATAATGTTACAGAAAACTAAGACACTTGCAACGTCTGAATGGGGCTAAGCGGACCGTTACAACCCGGTCAGATTTACTGCCATTCAGTTGTTGCCTGTTCTGTCAAACACTGCTCGTCCAGGTTTCAGAAGAGAAGTTGTCTCATTCAGTTGGTGCCTGTTCTATCCAACACTGCTCCTCTACATCTCAGAAGAGAAGTTGTCATGATGAAAATTGTTTGGAGTCTGGGAAGAAAACTGTTCTAAAGCGCGTTTTTCAGAATGCACGAGCTATACGCCTGTAGTCACGCGAGGCTCCTTGAATCGGTCGTCAGTTCACATATGTTTTCGATGGCACCGACATATCGAAAAAACGCGTCCCAGAAAATCCTCCCGATTCAGAATTTAACGAAGAAGTTTGTAGGATTTGATTTCACCGTCGTGAATGGTGCAGACTCAATCGCAGAACAGTGGAGATGAGACTAAATTTTCAAGAGTTCTGGTTACTGTGAAAGTTCTGCTTATGGAACAACGACGAAGACATACTGTTACGTACTGACCACTGCAGTCTTATAAACATAGTCTTCAGTTCTGAAAGACTTGGATCAAGTGTCACTCCGTGCTGCGATCTGGTTGTTGAATTCATACATTAACGCTGTCTGACAGAACAGGTAAACCCTCAGAAATGGAGGTGGAAACGAAATGAAAATCGTAGTGATTACAAGATCGAGTCAAATTTACGAAGAACTTGGCAGAATCAGAATGACGTTGCCCCATTCTGACCTGGGTGCATGCGCTGATTCGGTTGCGAATGGCATCATAAAGCCTTTGGATCCTGCCCCACTACTTTTTAATTGCTGCTTGACATCCCTGAAACAAGGACTGTTATGGAGTTGATGTCGGAGCTGCCCCCACACAATGTTTCTATCGGGGACATATTTGGGGATATTGCTGGTCATGGGAGTATCTCATCGTCAGGCAGACAGTTCATAAAGACACATGCTATGTATAGACGAGCATTGCCCTGTTGAAAAAAGACACCACGTTAATGCTGCATGAGAGGTAATACATAATGGACTCGGATCTCAGTGACTTACTGTTGTACCGTCAGAATTCTCTCAATCACCTACAGCCATTCCCGATGGCTCCCCACTCCATGACACCTGAAGTAACACGGCTGTGACTCTCCAAAACGTTGGAAGAATGGGACCTCCGGCCATATCGCCGCCATACCTGCCGACGATGCTCAGGTGGCGTAGCGCGGAACCACGATTCATCGCTGAGCACTATGCGACGCCATTTATCAGCAGTTCATGCTTCCCGGTCACTGCGGCACTTCAAGTGCAGTCGTTTGTGTTGTGGTGTTAACGGTAGCTTCTGTGTGGGACAGTAGTTCCCTAATCCGCCTGCTGCTAGTCTCTGACCAATGGTGCTGGATGACACAGAATGTTCCATAGTCATTTACTTGTTCTCGGACGACAGGCGCAGATACGGGGTTACGATGTGGTTGGTGAACCGTACGATGATCCTCCCTTGTGGAGGTCAGATGTGGTCCATTGGAACCTTGACGATGAGTAAGCCTACCCTCATTCCCACGCAGTTCAACAGCGGGCTATTGTCACCTTCAGATGTCCCAAGGATCTAGATATTGCTCTGTTCAACCACTCCAACAAATGGAGATCGACAATGAGGTCGCTTTCAAATTCTGTCAATTACTTTGAAAGCTGTCTTACACGAGTACGGAGCGTCTCCGTGTCTTTCGCAGTAGCCGCTCATCCAACGCTATTCACGCCCGCTTTATGCGCTACCACGCCCAGTAACAACAATAAACACAGAAAACTTTAATCCACACCTGTGACTGTTCTATCTGCCACAGAGAACTTGAACTTTTAAACCATTTGTATAGCCACTGATGGTGTGTAGATTTTGTGTACGATGTCACAGAGACATCCGATCATGTCTTCTGGGACTCTTTAGTTTTTCTGTATTGCAGTGACCTTTGTGTGTATATATAAGGTGCAATCAAAAAGTACAGTCCAGACTCGGTATCCACGTCAGGCGAAATCGTCGTGAGCATCGAAAGTGATCATCCACCGATGCACCGGATCGGAAATACCCATTAGGTAGAACACCGTGGCGTTTTGAGTGAAGAAGTCCGTAACTACCTGCGCATCCACATCCGACAGGAATAGTCTACCGTTCAAGGCCTTTTTTAAGGGACCGAAAGCGTGATAATCGCAGGGGGAGAGATCAGAACGCTAAGGCTGGTCCTCGAGTATTCTCGACTGTCCTTCATAAACCATTAGAGCTTTCAAACCTCTGGAAGTAATGAATGAGGGGGATTTCACACCTAAAATCATTTCTATACCATTGTCAACTTCATAATACATATTCCCCGACCAGGGGTTCGAGGTGATCGCATATGCGGTACCATATTTTGAAAGCACATCGGTGATACTATTATAATTGTTTCAAATGGCAAGTTGTAAACTTCGACGTAGCGAATTCCTAAATCATCATGTGTAATCATCATGTGTAATTTCGACATTAATCAACTAACCTGAGTTATGGCGATATTCTGCGGTCCCACTTGTTAACGTCGTCATTCCGGTGCAGTCATCATCATTCCTCAACTTAAAATGGAACGTGTTACCAGGAAAATCGTTTTGTAGAGCAATGACATCATCATCTCCTATTTTGAACTTTCGAAAGTACCACATATCGAATTCGAGATTTTGAGAAAGGCTAACAGCAAAGCTGCAACTTAACTTCTAAGTCTCACGTCGTTCTTCAGCGTCCCCTCAGAAGTCACGGTTTGTGTCATAGGCGGACGAAACTTGTATGTAATCTACTTGTCCCGGTGTTACGAATGTCACTGAACACACTTAAAAAAATGGTTCAAATGGCTCTGAGCACTATGCGACTTAACTTCTGAGGTCATGAGTCGCCTAGAACTTAGAACTAATTAAACCTAAGGACATCACACACATCCATGCCCGAGGCAGGATTCGAACCTGCGACCGTAGCGGTCGCTCGGCTCCAGACAGTAGCGCCTAGAAACGCACGGCCACTCCGGCCGGCCACACTTTAAACTTGAAATATAATATACCTACATTTTAAATTAATTTTTGAGGTCAAAACGAATTTTTAACTTCGTTTGTGTTACTAAGCAAGATATTCACCACTACGGTACAACCCACCACAGTGTTGTAGCTCGCGCCGAGCGAGGTGGCTCATTGGTTAGCACACTGGGCTTACATTCGGGAGGAGACGGTTGAAACCCGCGTCTGGCCATCCAGATTTAGGTTTTCTGTTATTTCCCTAAATTCAGGGTTGGTTCCTTTGGAAGATCACGACTGATTTCCTTTCCCATCTTTGACACTATCCAAGCGTGTGCTCTGTCTGTAATGGCCTCGATGTCTACGGAAGGTTAAACCCAGTCTTCCTTCCTACCTTCACCGTAGCACTTCGCTAGGGAAGATAAAAGAGAACGGCGTGTTTCGTCGATAAAGTGGAGTATCGTCCGGTAATTCGTTTTCGGCTGCAGCGGAAATGTCACGGCTGCGTTTAGATTACTTGTCTACCCGTCTGGGCAGCTAATGACAAAGCTGCAACATTTCTGCTGCAGCCGGAAACGAATTACCGGACGAAACTACACTTTAGCGATGAGACGCGCCATATTGTTCTGGCTCATCTAGCGGTCCTGTAGCGCGGAGGTTTCTGTGTGCACACCGACTGCAGCGATGTACCTGCAAACAGACAAACAAGTAATTAATTACCTACCCTTGTGACGCTTCGCGACGCATTGTGGATGATGCGAGCCGTATGATGTTTGAATCTGCGCGATGGCGCTCCCCTGTGTGCCGAAACAAGCCGCGAGTGGAATCGGTAGTATGTCTACGAGAAGGAAAGGCCTCGGTGATGGTTGACTTACTGGGGGAGTTGGCAAGTGAGCTCCTGCGTTGTACTGCAGATGAAGTGGGGCGGGGATTGGTTACGAGGGTACTTGCAGCGCACAGTTGGTTTTCATCTGTCGAGGAATTCTGATTAGCGGCCGCCGCTGTCGATGTTCCAAACCAAGATTGTCAACGGAACCTAGGTGCATCCATTCGAGAATATTCCACTTTCGCAGAGAGATTATGCTATGGATAAATACACTGTGCTCAATGAAATATACCGAGCGAGGTGGCACAGTAATTAGCACACTAGACTCGCATTCGCGAGGACGACGGTTCGATCAGTCGTCCGGCCATCCTGATTTAGATTTTCCGTGATTTCCCTAATTCACTTCAGGCAAATGCAGGAATGGTTCCTTTGAAAGGGCACGGCCGACTCCCTTCCCCATCCTTCCCAAATCCTATGAGACCGATGACCTCACAGTTTGGTCCCCTCTCCCAAATCCACCCTAACCCAATGACATATAAAGGGTGTCTCGGAATTGTTCCGACAAATTCCAAGAGGTTGTAGAGGGTATCTTGACGAACAAGTAGAGGATAGGAGCCCGTTTGCGGAAACGTCACCCAATAACGCGACAGAGCATCCAAATTATAGACGCCAGCGCCTGCTAGTAGGCAACCCTTCGGCAGCAAATACGCCTTTGTACGCTGACGGATCATAGGCGGGACGTCTCGCAATGTTGTTCGTTGTTCAGTGATCGCGCTGTTGTCACAGTGGATGACGGTTTCGGACCCAAGTTTCCGTTTACAGTTTACTTTGCTCCTGGACACCTCTAAAATCGTCTATGTTTTTCGGTATACAGGAGAAAAATATACTGCAGGTGGAAATCCGTGCCTGAGTAAGACTCAGTTTTTACAGTTTCTAATACAAAATTCAACAAAACCCAATTCTACGTCGCTTATTTTCATTCGCTTATGACGTATGGTATTACATTTTGGGGAAACTCTTTCCATTCTCTAAGGATATTTTTGTCTCAGAAACGGGCGGTTCAGGCAATAAGTGGTGTAAGTTCGTGAACCTCTTATCAACCCCTGTTCATTAGTCCAGGTATTCTAACATTGGCCTTTCAATATACATATTCTTTATTGTCGTTTCTTGTTAACAATATCAACTTATTCCTACGAATTAGCAGCTTTCACTCAGTTAATACTAGGCAGAAATCCAGTATGCATTTGGATCGCACTTTCTTGACTCTTGTGCAGAAAGGCGTGAAGTACACTGCTGCATCCATTTTCAGTAAGCTTCCACAAGAAATAAAAAATCTTGGCAGTAATCCACGCCTTTTCAAATCGAAACTGAAGCGTTTCCCCATGGGTCACTCCTATTCTGTCTAGGAGTTGCTTGAAAAATTGAGCTGATTCCTGTGTTATATTGTCGATTGCGTATACATAAACTTATGGCTTGTCTTTTTTGGGTTCATAAGCATTTTATTTTATCTTTTATTACTTCTATATTGTTATTTCATGTACTGACAAGTACCATCTTGGAGAGTTGCTCCCCCTGCCGGCCGTAGTGGCCGAGCGGTTCTAGGTGCTTCAGTCTGGAACCGCGCGACCGCTACGGTCGCAGGTTCGAATTCTGCCTCTGGCATGGATGGGTGTGATTTCCTTAGGTAAGTTAGGTTTAAGTAGTTCTAAGTTCTAGGGGACTGATGACATCAGGAGTTAAGTCCCATAGTGCTAAGAGCCATTTGAGATTTGCTCCCCAATTTGGTCCTACGGAACAAGGCGTCTAAAAAAGAGAAAAGAAAAAAAAGTCACCCACCGAAGTAATACAGCATAGGATTCGTAGGAGACAAGGCCTTGCTAAGCAGCAGCTAGTTCCGTCTTCATCAATGGTGATCGTGGCAATCAGTCGCGACCGCTAAAGAGCAAAAAACATTGCGAGATGTTCTGCCCACGGTCCGTCAGCGTACAGAGTCACATTTGGTGCCGAACGGGTGGTCTAGCTGCCGGCGCCGGCGGCTACAACTTCGACGCTCTGTTGCTTCATTGGATGACATTTTCGGAAACGGGTTCCTATCCTCGATTTGTTTCTCAAACCACGCTCTACAACACTTCGAAGTTAGTCGTAACATTTCCGATGCTCCCTGTAGAGTGTAAGCTGTACTTTCTCGGTATTTGTACTGTGGACTCCTGTTTTTGAGATTGGTCAGTTTCCCATAACTCGTGGAGTTGGATTCGTTTCTAGACTGCTGGTGTTTTGGCTTGGGCAACTGAACTAGATCGGATCGCAGCCGGCGCCATTCCGACGTGGTTACAGCTATTACACACGCAACTAAGTAGGACTGGGATCATTGCTGATGGAGCTTGCGGCTGTCGGCTGTTGTGGATGTGGTGCATGAGTCTGACATGGTCCATTCGTAAGAAGTGGTCTGTTGGGCCAACATTTAATCTTATGCTTCCTGTATTAAATTTATCTAAAATAATGAGCCACAGGGGCCTCCAGGAAGTGTTAAATCAGTCTTTAGCCTTTAATTTAAACAACTATTTTTCGTTACTACTAAATATATGTTGACAGGTTACATGATACAAGATGCTGAGTATAGAGCTCATGGAAAATACGAATAAAAGTTGTCTCAATAGCAGATTTTGAAATTCTGAGTGTAAACTGATGTAAGGGGGAAAGCGCTCGGAATTTTGTACGAAATTTGTATCATACTTACAGAATTATAATTAGAAATTATTTAAATTATTCTATTCGATATAGTCAACAAAATCTCATGAGAAGGCTTACTATATGCATACAGATTAAATAGAGAGAACGTTGCCGGCCGAAGTGGCCGCGCGGTTCTGGCGCTGCAGTCTGGAACCGCGAGACCGCTACGGTCGCAGGTTCGAATCCTGCCTCGGGCATGGATGTGTGTGATGCCCTTAGGTTAGTTAGGTTTAACTAGTTCTAAGTTCTAGGGGACTAATGACCTCAGCAGTTGAGTCCCATAGTGCTCAGAGCCATTTCGAAGAGAGAACGTTGCAGAAATTTGTTGAATAGTTTATGAGAGAAAGGTACATATACCATTTTTTTAAAATAAAATTTTCAAATTCCATAAAAAAGTTATACTCGTATGTATTCTTTAAAGACATGTTGTCCTGCACATGCCAATCATTTTATGAAGTGTTAATTGGTTGTTCACTAGTGTGCTGCCGTTCCGTAAAACTTCGAGCCTGAAGTACCGAGAGGTTATAATTTCAGTGCAGTTAGTCATGGAGGAAGAGTGTGGGGTGTACTTATCGTATGACAGAAGAACCTGTTAGGTATGCTAATGCGTTAATGCGGAACCGACACTGGAAAAAAAACTAACTCCATTTTTGGCCAGCAGGTTCAAATCTGGCACTGTACAGTATCTCGTCAATGTCTCCAGTGCTCATATTGAACAAATTGTGTAAGTGATGGTTAATAATGAAATCAACATTATGCCTTTCTCACCTGTTTGACCTTTTCTGCCTACGTTCTATCCCTAATCCATTAGATATGAAAATATTTTTATATGTCTTTCCTGCATTCACAGCGCCATATTTGCACCTGGTACCCAAAACTGGAACTAATTTTTTTTTCGAGCGGTGAGTATTAACGCATTAGTATTTCTACAAAGTTTCTCTGCCATACCATAAACAGCCGACACTGGACCTCTGTGATTAACTACTCTATAATTATAACCACTTGCTATGTTATTAAGATACAAATTTTTTAATTGTAAGGGTACAAGGAATTTTATTGTCACGTTTGTGATTGCTTAGAGAGTCTTGGCCAAATCATAAGGTGATTTATTTTGCAACTCATCAGAGTATCCGCTGCATGTAACATTTTGTGAGTGGTTACAAACGACCGTAAATATTGTCTGACTGTAATCAGTGAAGGCAGGTTCTTTCAAAGGAGTGAAACAAGTCATTCATTATAAACTTTCAAACATTTAATTGCGGTGGCAGATAATTATTAAATTTTGATTTTTTTTGCGTTTGTAATATTTTGATTAATAATTGTTAAGCAGTCAGTCTGCACTATACTAACCCAGTTCTCCCTCCCACTTCCAACCTGTTGTAAACTGGTAACTTTATTTTTTCGACGTTACCCTTGAAACAACTACCGTTCTTGCATTTAGAGTCGGCAAGTTTCATTACTTCGCTCACAATGAAATTCCGTACCGGAATGAAGCTGAAAAACAAAAATTACATGCGATGTATGGCAGATGTGAGTCACGTCTCTTGGTCGACGAATCTACAGTTCATCCCAGTCCAAATATTGCGTCCTCCCCCCCCTTTTTTTTAGTTGGCCTCCATTCACTGCAGACTGCCGTGCGGCAGACAATTGAACGCTCTCTCAGCGAACGGTGTTGAGTAAGCGTGGGCCAGCGAGCTTTAATTATTCGGAGGGTCAGCACGCCGCCCACGCGCCGCCGCGAGTGGGCTGCGCTGGGATGTCCTCTGACCTCTGGCTGCTCTCTCTCTCTCTCTCTCTCTCTCTCTTCTCTCTCCACTCAGCACTCGCCGCTCGCCAGAATCTAATTACGCAGCACAGCCAATTACCCGATGCCCCAGCGTCGCTACTTTTATCGCGCTTTTAGGTGGGACGTGTCTCTCTGCAATCTAGCTGCAACCGTGTGCAGGTGCGACCCAGTATCCGACCCAATGGATTGCGCTTTGTTTATAACGGGGCCCATCTCTAGGAAAGACGTATTTGATTGTTTGAAATACACAACCCGATCAGAAACGGTAGCACTCAGAAGACATGGTCGCATGTCGATCATAGGCGACCACAATCTCCTTCCAGCCCGCCTGCTCCTATCTCCAGCGCGAACATTAAAGCAGCCCAACCTGCCGCAACGGAAACAAAAGAGAACATGTGTACTGAAGCAATATGGCTAAAGCAGGCCACCGTGGGTTACCGATAGCCTGGCAAGCTTCACGGCATCCATTAAGCCTGCTACACCTGACAACAGGTTGCGCTATCAATCGAAAGTGACTACCCAGGTATATGCTTACGTCGGTAGTTTCTCTGCAACCTGTTTATCAAAACGGTGGGAGCAGCAAAATGAACAAACCAAACTTAAAGGAGACTGAGGAGCAATTAGGAATTGGGAGACATACCAGTCACAAAACAGAGCGCAAATCTACCTGGGGAAAAGTTGTCGGTGTTTACAAGGCAGCTTCAAAGAAATCGGTAGATGTCTCGGAATGCAAATTGTATAAAAAGTTTCTAAACACTTACTCGACAACCTTGAGTATGATACAACATGTTTTTAAATTAGACAAACAGTTTCATCATTCCATAAATATTTTGAAGGAGAAGAAAGACTTAGTGGATTTCAACTGTGTCGAAATGCGTGCTAAGGACTGGAGGCCATTTAACAGTATATAGCACTCCGTCTTCAGGCCACGAATGGCCTACCGGGACCATCCGACCGCCGTGTCATCCTCAGGGAGGATGTGGATAGGAGGGGCGTGCGGTTAGCACACCGCTCTCCCGGTCGTTATGATGGTTTTCTTTGACCGGAGCCGCTGCTATTCGGTCGAGTAGCTCCTCAGTTGGCATCACGATGCTGAGTGCAACCCCGAAAAAAGGCAGCAGTGCATGACGGCCTGGATGGTCACCCATCCAAGTGCCGACCGCGCCCGACAGCGCTTAACTTCGGTGATCTCACAGGAACCGGTGTAGCCGCTGCGGCATGGCCGTTGCCTATTTAACAGTATATAGGCCTTCAAAATTTAGGCAAACATTGATTGAAATAGGAAAAAATTTTATATTAAGTGGATATTAAGTACCAGGTTCATCGCTTTGCATCGTAATGCGAAGAAAGCTTAGTATGAAAGAAAAGCGTCTTCTTTCAGACATGTATTTTCAGATTTACGCGATATGAAAACGAACTTCGCGTTTGCTAAAACGCACCTCAAGAATTTAGAATGAACTATTTTGGCCACTTAGAAAGATTTCGGCGAACTCGCAATACACATCCTGCAATACGTAGTTGCAATTGGTATAACTGTGGTCATATTTAGCTGGGACACACTAAGGTACAGAAACTAGGTTTCCAAAACCTTACTTCAGTTGGCGTTGAAGTATAATAGACATCTTCAGGTACTTAGGTGCAAAGGATCCCGACTTTCAGAGGTACTTCTCCGTACTATAGAAAACATGTATGAGAGGTGACCTGATGATGCTTGGAACTGAGAATGGCCAGTAAAGAGGGCGAAGTTGCGGAGAAAACCGTTCGTACTGAACATAAGCCAGAAATAGGCCGAAAAGGAAAAAAATCCAACATTTTCTGTCCTACAACGACCCAACACGAATATATATTTCATTGAGCCCCGTCTTGTCCTTGGTATTTTCGTTAACTTCCGAACCCTACTCATAACACTACAATGGAAGTGTTCAGAATAAACTGCTACGTAGCATTGCACAGCGGGAAGACGGACAGGCAAGGAAGACATCTTTGTCCTCCTGGGTTGGGCATAGCTTGGCTTGAATGGGAGTAAAACGGCCTATCCGTTCTGCTGCCTGCCTGGCTAGCCGGCAAGCATGGGCAGGCTAAAAGGGGACTGTGTACGTCTTTTATGTCAGTGTAACTTAGTACACTGTGTGATCAAAAGTATCCGAACACCCCCCAAAACATACGTTTTTCGTATTGGCTGCATTATGCTGCCACCTACTGCCAGGTACTCCATATCAGCGACCTCAGTAGTCATTAGACATCGTGAGAGAGCAGAATGGGGCGCTCCGCGGAACTCACGGACTTAGAACATGGTCACGTGATTGGGTGTCACTTGTGTCATACGTCTGTACGCGAGATTTTCATACTCCTAAAAATCCCTAGGTTCACTGTTTGCGATGTGATAGTGAAGTGGAAACGTGAAGGGACACGTACAGCACAAAAGCGTACAGGCCGACCTCGTCTGTTGACTGACAGAGACCGCCGACAGTTGAAGAGGGTCGTAATGTGTAGTAGGCAGACATCTATCCAGACCATCACACAGGAATTCCAAACTGCATCAAGATCCACTGCAGGTACTATGACAGATAAGCGGGAGGTCATAAAACTAGGATTTCATGGTCGAGCGGCTGCTCGTAAGCCACACATCACGCCGATAAATGCCAAACGATGCCTCGCTTGGTGCAAGGAGCGTGAACATTGGACGACTGAACAGTGGAAGAACGTTGTGTGGAGTGACGAATCACGGTACACAATGTGGCGATCCGATGGCAGGGTGTGGGTATGGCGAATGCCCAATGAACGTCATCTATCACTGTGTGTAGTGCCAAGCCGGCCGCAGTGGCAAAGCGGTTCTAGGTGCTTCAGTCTGGAACAGTGCGACCGCTACTGTCGCAGTTTCAAATCCTCCCTTGGGCATGGATGTGTGTGATGTCCTTAGTTTGGTTTAAGTAGTTCTAAGTTCTAAGGGACTAATGACCTCAGATGTTAAGTACTATGGTGCTCAGAGCCATTTGAACCATTTTTTGTAGTGCCAACAGTAAAATTCGCAGGAGGTGGTGTGGTCGTGATTTTCATGGAAGGGTCTTGCACCCCTTGTTGTTTTGCGTGGCACTATCACAGCACAGGCCTACATTGATGTTTTAAGGACCTCCTTGCTTCCCACTGTTGAAGAGCAATTCGGGTATGGCGATTGCATCTTTCAACACGTTCGAGGACCTGTTCATAATGCACGGCCTGTGGCGGAGTGGTTACACGACAATTACATCCCTGTAATGGACTGCACAGAATCCTGACCTGAATCCTATAGAACACGTTTCGGATGTTTTGGAACGCCGACTACGTGCCAGGAATCACCGACCAACGCCGTTACCTCTCCTCAGTGCAGCATTCCGTGAAGAATGGGCTGCTGTTCCCCAAGAAACCTTTCGGCACTGATTGAACGTATGCCTGCGAGAGTGGAAGCTGCCATCAAGGCTAAGAGAGTGCCAACACTATATTGAATTCCAGCATTACCGATGGAGGGCGCCACGAACTTGTAAGTAATTTTCAGCCAGGTGTCCGGATACCTTTGATCACATAGTGTACACTTACACACCGTCGGCTGGATTGTGAAAGATTAAAGTTGCAATTTTCTGTGACTGTTAGAACGGATAGCAGAGGGCATTGGTTCAAATGGCTCTGAGCACTATGGGACTTAACATCTGAGGTCATCAGTCGCCTAGAACTTAGAACTAATTAAACCAAACTAACCTAAGGACATCACACAACACCCAGTCATCACGAGGCAGAGAAAATCCCTGACCCCGTCGGGAACCGAACCCGGGAACCCGAGCGCGGGAAGCGAGCAGAGGGTACTGGTGATTTTCGTCTTCAGTTTTGTTGCCAGGCCTAGTGGGGAATGTAAGGAGCACCAACAGCATCGGACGCTGAGTGAAGAACAAAGTGACAACGGGCACTCTTGTGGGGCAGCCTCGTCAGCACCTGCCAGTGTTTGAAAGGCCGCTGATGATGGATCTTCATTTGGCCGCCTCGTCGATTCAAGCAATAACCAGATTCTTGGGCAGCATTCGGATGTGACGGTGGCTCTGTGCAGGACTGCATGGGAATTTGAGGACAGGCAGTCGTCAAGGATCCAATTGATAATTTGTGAGCACCACTAGGGAAGATCACCGTATCGTGCATCAATCACGTCGTCACACATTCACGTCAGCGCCAGCTACCCGAGAGCAAAAAACTTAGTCCCTGCAACACGCTGTGTCGTCTTGCACCATTGTCAGAGATGAGCAGCAGCTGGAAAAAGGAATTACCGTCCCATGCGTAGGCCGCCGTTAACACCACAACAGAGATGGATGTATTTGCAGTAGGGCCGTGACCGGGAAGCATGGAATGCTGATAAATGGAGTCGCGTTGTGTTCAGCTATGAAATGTGGCCCTGAAATGCCACAGATGACCATCGTAGGCGAGTATGCCGACGACCTAGTGAGAGGTCACATTCTTCCAATGTCTTGGAAAGACACTGTGGTGTTTCTCCTTGCGTTATGGAGTGGGAGTCATCGGGTGCGGCTTCACGTTACGGCTGGTTGTAATTCAGAGACTTCTCACGGCGAAACGTTGCGTCACGGGTGTTTCCGTCATCATGTGTTACTTCTCATGGGACAGTATCGTAGAGCTATTTTTCAACAGAAAAATTCTCGTCCACACATGGCACGTGTCTCTGTGAATTGTCCGCTTGATGTTGAGGTACTACCGGATGTTAAGGTCCACCTACAACAGTGACGGACGGAGCTGACTAGCGATGGCAAAAAAGACATTCCAGGCCAAGAGAAGTCTACTAGTATCAAACATAGGCCTTAATCTGAGAAAGAAATATCTAATAACGTACGTCTGGAGTACAGCATTGTATGGTAGTGAAACATGGACTGTGGAAAAACCGAAACAGAAGAGAATAGAAGCATTTGAGATTTGGTGCTGCAGACGAATGTTGAAAATTTGTTGGACTGATGAGGTCTGGAATGAGGAGGTTCTGCGCAGAATCGGAGAGGAAAGGAACATGTGGAAAGCCGGCCGCTGTGGCCTAGCGGTTCTAGGCGCTTCCGTCCGGAACCACGCGGCTTCTAGGTCGCAGGTTCGAATCCTGCCTCGGGCACGGACGTGTGAGATCTCCTTAGGTTAGTTAGGTGTAAGTAGTTTTAAGTCTAGGGGACTGATGACGTCAGTTCTTTTGTCCCATAGTGGTTAGAGCCATTTGAACCATTTGAATATATGTGGAAAACACTGATAAGGAGTAGGTTCAAATGGTTCAAATGGCCCTGAGCACTATGCGACTTAACATCTGAGGTCATCAGTCGCCTAGAACTTAGAACTAATTAAACCTAACTAACCTAAGGACATCACACACATTCATGCCCAAGGCAGGATTCGAACCAGCGACCGTAGCAGTCGTTCGGTTCCAGACTGTAGCGCATAGAACCGCACTGCCACTCCGGCCGGCTAAGGAGAAGGGACAGGATGATAGGACATCCCTTAAGACATGAGGGCATGACATCCATGATACTAGAGGGAACTGTAGAGGGCAAAAACTGTAGAGATCGGAATATATCAATCAAATAATTGAGGACGTAGGTTGCAAGTGCTACTCTGAGATGAAGAGGTTGGTAGAGGAATTCGTGGCGGGCCGCAGCAAACCAGTCAGAAGACAGATGACCAAAAAAAGACTGAAGTTGCATACCAGCTTCAGAACCGGATACAACGGCTTTATGACATGCTTCCCAACTGGATCAGTGCATGATCCAGGGCAGAGGAGGTGCAATGTCATACTGATCAGTGAGCTCATTTTGCCAAGTTCTATGTTAAATTGACTGAGCTTTGTTATCACTGAAATAACAGAACAGTAGTGCGGTTGAATTCGTGTCAAAGTTTCTGGCGGGTGCATTTATAACATGCTCAACAAAGGTGCGTGAGTGGCATCCGGGGTGCTACCGAACTGCGGGATCTTACAGGGACCCTCTACCGTTTTATTCGCACACATGTTAATGCTGCATCCCCCTCCCCTTCGTGATGACGCCACGGTAGAGCTACAAACAGCAGGGATGAAACTGCATAAACACTCTTTTGTTGCTTCGGATCACATTCAATTTATACTGCAAATAGTGTGGTCGCGCTACGTTCCAAAAGGTCAAATAACGTTAATTGGGGTTGCAGTCCCACGATATCCTTAGAGTAGGATGGAAGCGCCCAGGGGGTGGCAGCCGTGTCGAACGTTATCAAGAATGTCGTCATGTTGCTCGCTGCTGTCCAAATTGTCGTTTTCGACCGCGAAATGTATGGACATCAACGCCCCAAGTGAACGGGTATTTTCATTGGCGCCCCTTATGCTTTTCGTGTCTATGCTGAGCAGCGTTGTGCCGTCCGGAGTGGCCGAGCGGTTCTAGGCGCTACAGTCTGGAACCACGCGACAGCTACGGTCGCAGGTTCGAATCCTGCCTTGGGCATGGATGTGTGTGATGTCCTTAGGTTAGTTAGGTTTAAGTAGTTCTAAGTTCTAGGGGACTGATGACCTCAGAAGTTAAGTCCCATAGTGCTCAGAGCAACTTGAACCGTTTTTTTGAGCAGCGGTGTGTCTGAAATGTTTTCCTCGAGCACCCATAAGAAAACACCGTGATTTCAGCGCTGGGTGTGGTGGTTCTGAAGCCCCGTCTAAAGAAGAGTTTAAATCAGGGTAAGAGGGGGCGTGGCGATTTTCCCATCGTGTGACACGTCCATACTGGCGTTGCGCTGAATATTGTTTACATTTTGTGCCAATATGGCATCAGTAATTCAGCCTACAGCCCACATGAACTTCGGAACTCTGGCTTTTCTTTTTCTTCCATAAGTCGACACGTTGCTGTTTGTAGCCTCGCCGAGCCGCGAATGTCCACCTGGGTGCAGCTTTTATCCCCAAAGTAGTTATTACTGCAGATATTTGCATCCACGCCGACATCTAGCGGTAAAACATTGGCGACCCCGGATAAGCTGATACGTTCAGTCTAGTGTCAAGAAGAAAGGGCCTTAATCTGTAGTGACGCAACACGTTGGCACACGCTTTCAGGGGTGGCGTGGAGGACGTGGAACTTGGCGCAGGTGCGGCGTGACGCAGGCAGCGGCGGCGAACGTCACATAACAGGGCAGGGCAGGGCAGCGTACGCGGGGCGGTTGAGCTGCAGCTGCACTTACAGCCAGCTACAGCTGCGCTCAGCTGAGAGCGGGTCCCGGCCAGCCCGCGGCGACTAAATTTAACCGCCCTCATCCTACGGCACGCCGAGGGGTCCCAAATTCACACGCTGCCAGCAAACTGAACACTCCTCGTTCCTTAGCGATACGTTACCTGACCAAGACACTGGCTGGCCATTAAAACAACAGCACATGGAAGCCTAGTAATAAAAAGACGTTTTACATATTGTAAGACTGCAGAGTCTCGCGATGGTAACATTGATTAGAGGGTTATCGGTGATTAAAATTACATGAGCTTTCGACCAAGCACTCCTTGGCCATTGTCAAGTGGTATAAATGCCAGAGGGCTGCTGGTACGCCCCTTATATACACCAGCTGCAGGCTGTGACGTCGCTGGTGCGCGCGGCATCGCCATCCATATATGTGCATACGTCGATTCGAAGTGCCCGCTTCAACCGTGCTAGATACCACGCCGAACTGAGCTGCAGGCCGCCGTCTCTATTAAAGATGTTATCGGTGATTTTTATTTCAATGACTTCTTTAATTACGCAGTTCGAGAAGCCGTTTAAGAGGGGTTTCTTCAAGTGATTGTTTTCTAAAGCATGCTCAGCCAAAGCGGATTTCTGCAATTGGTACCCGTTAGCTCCAGCTGATGCACACCTCTTCATGGAAAATTTTGATGATATTGCCGTAGACACGGCTCCATTAAATCCCAGTTGCTTCTTTCGACACGTTGACGACACGTTCGTCATTTGCCCCCGTTCTTGCAGCGGTGTACCGTAGGTCTCTAGAAGAGCGTAGTGTTCCAAAAGATTGGAAAAGGGCACAGGTCATCGCAGTTTTCAAGAAGAGACGTCGAACAGATGTGCAGAACTATAGATCTATATCTCTAACGTCGATCAGTTGTAGAATTTTGGAACATGTATTATGTTCGAGTATAATGACTTTTCTGGAGACTAGAAATCTACTCTGTAGGAATCAGCATGGGTTTCGAAAAAGACGATCGTGTGAAACCCAGCTCACGCTATTCGTCCACGAGACTCAAGAGGGCCATAGACACGGGTCCCCAGGTAGATGCCGTGTTTCTTGACTTCCGCAAGTCGTTCGATACAGTTCCCCCACAGTCATTTAATGAACAAAGTAAGAACATATAGACTATCAGGCCAATTGTGTGATTGGCTTGAAGAATTCCGAGATAACAGAACGCAGCATGTCATTATCAATGGAGAGAAGTCTTCCGAAGTAAGAGTGATTTCAGGTGTGCCGCAGGGGAGTGTCGTAGTACCGTTGCTATTCACAATGTATATAAATGGCCTTGTGGATAACATCGGAAGTTCACTGCGGCTTTTTGCGGATGATGCTGTAGTATGTCGAGAGGTTGTGATAATGGAAAATTGTACTGAAATGCAGGAGGATGTGCAACGAATTGACGCATGGTGCAGGGAATGGCAGTTGAATCTCAATGTAGGCAAGTGTAATGTGCTGCGAATACATAGAAAGAAAGATCCTTAAGCATTTAGCTACAAAATAGCAGATCAGCAACTGGAAGCAGTTAATTCCATAAACTATCTGGGAGTAGGCATTAGGAGTGATTTAAAATGGAATGACCATATAAAAGTAATCGTCGGTAAAGCAGATGCCAGACTGAGATTCATTGGAAGAATCCTAAGGAAATGCAGTCTGAAAACAAAGGAAGTAGGTTACAGTACACTTGTTCGCCCACTGCTTGAATACTGCTCATCAGTGTTGTGCGATGCGTACGAGATAGGGTTGATGGAAGAGATAGAGAAGATCCAACGGAGAGCAGCGCGCTTCGTTACAGGATCATTTAGTAATCGCGAAAGCGTTACGGACATGATAGATAAACTCCAGTGGAAGACTCTGCAGGAGAGACGCTCAGTAGCTCGTTACGGGCTTTTGTTGAAGTTTCGAGAACATACCTTCACTGAGGAGTCAAGCAGTATATTGCTCCCTCCTACGTATATCTCGCGAAGAGACCATGAGGATAAAATCAGAGAGATTAGAGCCCACACAGAGGCATACCGACAGTCTTTCTTTCCACGAACAATACAAGACAGGAATAGAAGGGAGAACAAATAGAGGTACTCAAGGTACCCCGGCCACACACCGTCAGGTGGCTTGCGAAGTATGGATGTAGATGTAGATGTGAGAAACCTGACAATTTCGTGGGACACCTCAACTGCAGTAACAGTAACATCTAGTTCACCGTGGGGATAGAAATCCTCCCATCCTCGGCGCCCTCGTCCGCCGCAAACGAAATGGTTCCCTTGCCCACAGCCTCTATAGATAACCTATGCACAGCGATGTGTGCTTGCAGGCTTTCAGCCATCATCACCTTTCAATGAAGGACACTGTGTTACAAACATTGGTGCATCGTGCAGGAATGATATCAGGCGCTGATAACCTACCCCATGAGCTGAGCTGTATACGTAAGATCTTCAGAAACAACGACTACACCTTCCAACAAATAAATGAAGTAATTTCAAGCAAAAATTACACTAAAACCACGGAAGAGGAGCAGCAAAAGAAACTTGCTTTCTTGCCTTTCTGTGGCTCCCTGTTAACCACGATAAGCTGTCTGCTGAAGAGACACGGATTTTTATCGGAGGCCTGAAGATCGATTCGAGCTTGTGTCTCTTCAGCAGACAGCTTATCGTGGCCAACAGGAAGCCACAGAAAGGCAAGAAAGCAAGTTTCTTTTGCTGCTCCTCTTCCTTGGTTTTACTGTAACTTTTGCTTGAAATCACTTAATTTATTTGTTGGAAGCTGTAGTCGTTGTTCCTGAAGATCTTACGTATACGGCCTAGCTCATGGGGCAGGTCATCAGCGCCTGATATCAGGCGGTAATAATCTACCCCATGAGCCTTTGCTTCTGATTTCACCGGAGACTGTTTTGACTTCTTTGTAAGCTGAATCGGCGAGCGAGGAGGCGCAGTGGTTAGCACATGGCCTCGCATTAGGCAAAAGGACGGTTCAATTCCTCGTACGGCCATCCTAATCCAGGTTTTCCGTTATTTCCCTAAATCGCTCCTGGAAAATGCTGGGATGTTTCTTTTAAAACGAACGCGGCCGATTTCTTTCAGCAGGCTTTCCCAAGCCGTCTCTAAAGAGCTCGTAGTAGGAAGGAGGTGAAACCTCATTCTTTCATAACAAGAAAGTCATAACACACACACACACACACACACACACACACACACACACACACACAGGGGTAATAGGACGGTAATGGTAAACTATCTCGACTGACATTTTGCTAAGGACATTAATAGGGAATTACCAGATACTTCACAGTTTTGAGTTCAACAGCCAACTATGTAGGCGTGTACAAGAACATGGTTTAGCAATGGGAAATTGCCTTGCTGGTACAGTAGCTAATATTTTTCTTCAATATATCGAGAAAGAGAAAACATCCAGAATGGACTAATACGGTTGAGTACTGCCACAGATACGTGGATGATTCATTAATTTATTTGAAGGAAAAGGAAACAAAATACACATTTTCCTCTCAGTGGAATAGCCTGCATAAAAATATCACGTTTACAATAGAACATGGACAGAATAATAAATAAATTTAACAGATCTCGATATCGGAAGAAACAGACGTGTGCACAAATTGAACATACACAGAAAACGGACAACCAAAGACTATAGCATATAATAGCTCTTGTCATCCAAAGAAAACATAGCATCTGAATTATAGACACTATGAAAATAGTCGACAAAATTTATACCAGAAAAGACACACAAATCACAAGGAAATAAAAGACGAGCACAATTATAGCAAACGTACACAATTCACTGTTCATTCCATATTGAGGAAAATTTTGAGATATAATCAGACTTACACTACAGAAAAGCAACCTAAAAATAGGAGTCAGAACACACTGCGGTCACAAATTTGGCATAATGTAAAAGAATACTGTAAATTTGCCAGAAGTAATGAACATCTGAACATAACTGGCAAGAACCTATATTCATGTAGTACACCCTGAAAAGAATAAAACCACACCGACAATGACATGACACAGTGCCTACCAGTTCCTACATACTGCCACAAAAGGCAGCTTACTAAACATTTGGAAACAAAAAGAGATTTTCACATATAACGACCTGACTTTATTGTAAATGAATAGACCGTCGAAATTATGTTAGTATCCGTCATATCTCTCAATGCCGTCGATACACTTCTTTGTTCCACTAACTGAGATAATACGAACAGAAGTAACGTTTTATACATTCTGTGGTGTATAACAAGAAATAATCTTTGTATGTACAAGACTGCGTATTTTCAGAAGAAAATCCTTATGATAATTACATATGCGTATATATATAAATCATGTGATCGTGTTATTACATGAATATCACGAAATATTGTCCTTTTGACATAGGCTAGGGAACATAACTATAAGGCAAGTCACAGATGTTGGTTAACTGACTAAAATTATTTCATCGACATTCCTGTCTAAATCAATACACATAGAAACGACCTGTTCATTTGGCAGGACGTAGGTTGCAGAACAACAACGCCCAAAGATATCTGCTGATAAAGTCAGTAGTAAAAAATAAAAGTCATACTCATATTAATTATCTTGATATGGTCTTAATTGTTAATGCTCGCTGTCCTGTAATAAAACGGCGTATGGTTACGGTGAGAAAAGCCGGGGCTATCACATTAAAGTAGCACTTTTATATATTCCACACACCTGACAGAACATATATTCACTGCAGGCACTTTTCGTACAACAACATAACTCTGTGGATGCATTTCACGTGGGAGTAATAGAGTCAAGAAACAATATTGCCTCTCCATATCCGTCCACCATTGACACTCGACACAGACCTGATTACGACTCAGTTACCACATTAGTATTCTGTCAGCGTACAAACTACAGAGAGTAATACAAAGCAAAGCAAAGGCAAAGATGTTACATTTCAACAGATAATAGACTTCCATTAACATCGATATTGTTCAACTGAAATCACAGTGACGTAGAAACTATTATCTAACTCATGAGCACGTTTTGTAAATATGTTTTATTAGATAATTTTTAAATACACGTTTTTATAATACGTTTTTTTATTAATCTGTGTTTGCCGACAAAAAGTTCAGCTGCTGATATCTGGTATAGTAACAAAACAGATCACATGAGACAGTTAATGTTTTCAGATAACAGGCGAAAATATGTGGGAAAGGACCTTAAAAATATAGTGAAAATGATATAAAATGAGTCTGAAGTTTCAAATATTGATCTCCAAACATCAAAATGGATTCACAAACACAAACAGAGAGAATATGTTTTGTAGATGCTAAGAAATATCGCAAGGGCAAGTACTGTATCGAGATGTACATTAGACTCAGCTGTATCGCCGTTTACTGTTACACAAGCGTTAGCGAAGTATAGTTCCGTTTCGACTGCCATATACACGGTAAGTAATGCATTATAAGAAGTATGTGTCGTCTGTTTAATACCGATACCGCAGATATGGACAACTACTTCCAGCAAGCAGCTTATGAACGAATGTGCTGCGACATTGCAGATGTCACAGACGCTTCGCTGAAACTATATTAATCATAACATCTAAGTACCATTTTCGTTTGTAATCTGTCCTGGTCCCCCCACTCGCGAGTAATGCGGTTCGTCTGCGCATTGTACTCTAATTAACGTGACTCTCGGGACCTCGGCATGCGGTGGGGTTGTAATTTTCGTCACTCCGCACTCCTTGAACGACACAGAGCACAGGCAAGTACACACTCAGCCCCTGCCAATTACAGAGTAATGCAATTTGGTTCGGGGAAATTCTCCCAACAGGAACGGCTTTGACGAGGTCGGTCGATACACACGGCAACAGTGCGTCACCCGCTACACAGCTGAGAATGGTTTTCTTCCTTTGTTATGGGTGTTCGCCACCGCCGGCTGCACGAGACCGGACACATTTTCATTTAATCAGGGTGGCTTTCATGTGGCAGCTACCCCACGTGCACGAATGTCTTGCACTGCTGCTAGCAACTGGCTGGACCGACAGAACTTAAACCATAAACGTCAACTTAAGGATCACAGAAATTTATGTGTGGTGTCTGTTCTTTCGGTTATGTCCGACAGAACAGCCGCCATTTGTGTGATCCCACAGCCGTATACATACATTACGGCAAGGAAAATCCGACCGTAGCCGCAATCGGGCATTGAAATAACTTCAGTGGCGAAAAGTGAAAACGTGGCTGGACTGGAACTCGAACCCGGTTTTCCCGCTTTACATGAGATGTCGCCTTAAGCGCTTCTCCTTAACTGGACACGTGTCCCCGCCCACCAAAATTCCCAACTTTTCGTACGCTAGTGACATAGCGGCCTCTGTACATTACCCTGGTTGCTCGCACCCTCACGGTGAGTCCTGCAAGTGGTTGGATGATGAGTACTTCTGCACTAAATGATCATTAATTGCAGTCAAGGTGCTTATATTTATGTGTGTTGTGCTTGTTCTTTGGGCAGGTTGGACGGAGAGTGCTTATGCACTGAAGAGTCATAAATTCTGGTCAAGGTGCGTATACACCTAAGAGCCAAAGAGGCTGGTACACCTGTCTAATGTCGTGTATGGCCCCCACGAGTACGCAGAAGTGCCGCAACACGGCGTGGCATGGACTCGACTAATGTTTGAAGTAGTGTTGGAGGGAATTCACACCCTGAATCCTGCAGGGCCGTCCATAAATCCGTAATAGTACGAGGGGTGGAGGTCTCTGCTGAACAGCACAGTGCAAGGCATCCCAGACGTGCTGAATATGTTCATGTCTGGGGACTTTGATGCCCAGCGGAAGTGTTTAAACTCAGAAGAGTGTACGTGGAGCCACTCTGTAGCAATTCTGGACGTGCGGGGTGTCGCATTGTCCGGCAGGGATTGCCCAAGTCCGTCGGAATGTACAGTGGGTAGGAATGGATACAGGTGGTCAGACAGAATGCTTACTTACATGTCACCTGTAGGAGTCGTTTCTCGACGTATCAGGGATCCCACATCACTCCAGCTGCACACGCCCCTTCCCATTACAGAGCCTCCACCATCTTGAACAGTCGTCTGCTCACATTCACGATGCTGTCTCCATACCCGTACACGTCCATCCGCTCGATACAATTTTAAACGAGACTTCACCGACCAGGCAACATGTTTCCAGTGATCAACAGTCCAATGTCGGTGTTGATGGGCCCAGGCGTGCAGTCATCAAGGGTGCACGAATCGGCCTTTGGCTCCGGAAGCGTATTTCGATTAATGTTTCCCACGCTGACACTTGCTGATGGCCCAGCATTAAAATCTATCACAGTTTGCGGAAGGGTTGCACTTCTGTCACGTTGAACAATTCTCTTCAGTCGTCGTTGGTCCCGTTCTTGCAGGATCTTTTTCGGGCCGCAGCGATGTCGGAGATTTGATGTTTTACCGGATTCCTGGTATTCACGGTACACTCGTGAAATGGTCGTAGAGGAAAATCCCCACTTCATCGCTACCTCGGAGATGCTGTGTCCCATCGCTTGTGCCGCGCGGGGTAGCCATGCGGCCTGAGGCGCCTTGTGGTGGTTCGCGCGGCTCCCCGCGTCGGAGATTCGAGTCCTCTCTCGGGCATGTGTGTGTGTGTGTGTGTGTGTGTGTGTGTGTGTGTGTTGCCCTTCGCGTAAGTTAGTTTAAGTTAGGTTAAGTAGTGCGTAAGGCTAGGGACCGAGCAGGTTGGTCCCATAGTCCTTACCACAAGTTTCCAAATTTTCATCGTTCGTGCGCTGACTGTAACACCACGTTCAAACTCATTTAAATCTTGATAACCTGCTACTGTTGCAGCAGTAACCGATCTAACAACTGCGCCAGACACTTGTTGTCTTATATAGGCGTTGCTGTCCGCAGCCCAGTATTCTGCCTGTTTTGTGTCTTGGTATTTGAATATGCATGACTGTAACAATTTCTTTGGACCTTCAGTGTATTTATATGTCTGTATTTGAATATGCATGCCTATAACAGTCTCTTTGGCACTTCAGTGTATTTATATGTGTTGTGTCCATTCGTTGAGATGTGTCCAAAAGACGAGACACCACACACATAAATATATGTGTGTTGGCGGCAATTAATTACCATTCCGTGCAGATACACTCTTCGGACGTCTCTAAAGGAACAGACACCACACACAGGAATATATGTCCCTTGACAGCAATTAATGATTATTCAGTGCAGATGCACTTTTCAGACGTGTCCAAAAGAAGACACACCACGCACATAAACTTACGCACTTTGACAACAATTAATGATCATTAAGTGCAGATAAATGGTTCGTCCGACCTCTTGCAGGAGTCAGTGTGAGACTGCGAGCATTTATCGTAATGGACAGGGGATGCTACCTCAGTAGTGTGCGACGGACTTGGATTAGACGTGAAGCGTGTTCGGATAGGGCGACCGCTTGCATAAAGCGGGACATCTAGGTTTAAGTCTCAGTCTGGCACAAGTTTTCACTTGTAGCCATTGAATTTGTTCCTTTGCCCAATTGCAGCTAAGGTCAGAATTTAAATGTCACCATAAAACATAGACTTTTTGTACGTGGCTACTTGCTGACAATTTACAGTGTTTTCTGTATGACTGTTTCTAGTCAAGAATTCCTTTGTGATATAGAGAGGGTTGTTAAGGAGAAAGATCTTTAACCTACATTTGAAAACACTTCAGTGATGTGTCAGACATTTTATTTCCATTGGCAGACTGTGAATAACTTTAGTTGCCGCACATTTCATCCACATCTGTGGCTAAGTTAGATTCATTAAACGGTAATGGAGAACATCTTCCTTCTAGTGATGTACATATGAATATCTGTGTTACTCTCTATCTCAAATGAATTGTTGAGAACAAAGTCCGTAAGACAACAAATGTACGGTAAAGCTGTGGTTAGTATTCGCAGCTGCTTATGGGGGTGCCTGGAAGATATAGATGTATGCACACCATCAGTAGTTCTAATTGCAATAGTAATTTTTGCTTGATCGAGGTGTTGCCCATATTATCATCTCATAAGACACGCCTGGCGAAATAAAAAAATTTAAAAAAATGTTCAAATGTGTGTGAAATCCTATGGGACTTAACTGCTAAGGTCATCAGCCCATAAGCTTACACACTACTTAACCTAAATTATCCTAAGGACAAACACACACACCCATGCCCGCGGGAGGACTCGAACCTCAGCCGGGACCAGCCGCACAGTCCATGACTGCAGCCTGGCGAACCAGCAAGCGCACATAGCACAGCAGCGCAGCGATTGTGTCTGACGGGTAAGGAGGAAAAGGAACGGGAAGAATGTAGCCAGCTGTCGCTAGAGCAACGCAGTCGCCATGCAACACGCCCGGTAGTTTGATAGCAATGCTACTTGTGGTAAACTAGCGTTCTGAATGAGGAATACTACGGCGTCTGTGCACCTGTCCTAAAAAAGGAAAAAAAAAATAGAGAAGCCACATCGTTCACTGCGGAATGGGAACTGCTTTACGTGTCATATCGTTTGAAATCCATGCAGAGTCCTCTAAATGCCATCGCACTAGTATTCAGTGATGAGTCCTGCTTCAAATTGCGCCCCCGATGACCAGCAAAGATGTGTCTGGAGACGCCCAGGGCAGCGGTGGGATCCTAACGCGACTGTCGCTCGCCATACGGTCCGACAACCAGGAATGATGGTCTGGGTCGCCCTTTCTTTTCGTAGCAGGACCCCTTTGGCTGTCATTCGTGGCACCCTTACAGCACAGCGATAAGTCGACGATATTCTAAACCATGTTTTGTGTTACCAATTATGGCAAGCCATCTTGGGCTTACATTTCAGCAAGATAATGCCCGTCCGCAATCGGCGAGTGTTTCTATTGCTTGTGATTGTGCTTCCCAAACCCTACTTTGGCCACCAAGGACGCTGGATGTCTCCCCAATTGAGAACGTTTGGAACGTTATGGTCAGGGTCCTCGAACAGACTCGGGATTTTGACGACCTAACTGGCCAATTGGACAGAATTTGGCACGATATCCCTCAGGAGGAGTTCCAGCAACTCTCTCTATCCGTGCCAAGCCGAATAACTGCTTGCATCAGCACCATAGCTGGACCTACGTGCTACTGACTTGCTCAGTTTCTGAACCTCTTTCTGAAATTGTAATCATTTGTTTGTGTGGACATGTACATCGTATCTACCTATTTCCGTTCCATTCGGATAATTCCTTCGTGGCACGTCTTTTCGGTTTTTTTGTGTAACTTTAAGCATCCTTTCGTAAAAGCAATTCATTGTGAAACACACAGATCCCCTTCCATTCCTGTTTTACCACTGTCCATGGTTCGGTTCCTTACCATGCTGTACTCCAGACGAACATTCTCGGAAATTTCATTTGTCGGTTAAGGTCTATGTTTCCAGAACGAAGTTCTATGTTTGATTGGCAGTTGTACACATCTTGTGAAGAGAAATACTCTTTTGCCTATGCTGCTCTACTCTTTATATTTTATATGGTGCGTTGTTCATGAACTTCCAACGCAGCAGAAATCCTTCAGTTCGTCTACTATATTTGTCAGTACTAAGGTATGTTAGACAGGACACCTGCCGGCCGGGATGACCGAGCGGTTCTAGGCGCTACAGTCTGGAACCGCGCGACCGCTACGGTCGCAGGTTCGAATCCTGCCTCGGGCATGGATGTGTGTGATGTCCTTAGGCTAGTTAAGTTTAAGTAGTTCTGCTGACCTCAGAAGTTAAGTCCTATAGTGCTCAGAGCCATTTGAACCATTTTGAACAGGACACATATTTCCATTTTTTCTGAAGGTGAGATGATTTTTTTTTTCTGCTGATCCCAAGATTTTATCCGTACACATTAAAGAACCTTCTGGACTGGTAGCGGTTAATAATTCCGTTACTTGGCACAAGCAGTGTAAGAATTATATACTTTTTTCGTTTATGCGGCAACCCAAGAAGAAAGTGTTAAACAAACCCTTCGACATCTAGTTCATTAGAGACAACGAGTGCAGTAAATGATCACACTGTTTTAAATGTATTACGAGTTTGTCGTAGGACTTCCTATTAATCGTGATGCTTACCGCAAGCAACTGCCGAGTTTCGGACTCTTTTTTGTGAAGAGAGCCGTAAACTGTTTTGCTGCACGCGTGCAGGCTGCCTCAGTGCAAGGAGAAAGAGGCGGCGGTGATGTATATTCAAAGAGCGCTCTTCCCGGCTGGTGGAGACTTTTGTTTCCGGCGCTGTGCGTCGTTTTGCAGCACTTAGCCTTCTCTCCGTCCTTTCTTCGGTAAGCGGTCTTTGTGTTGCTCCTTGCGCCCTGGAGATTGTGAGAAGAGGGCGACAACATTTTTCAGGCTGCGGCTGTCGGAACCTGTTGCTTTGATATCGGCGCGAAGTTGGGCTGTCTGTTACGCGTACAAGCAAGACGTTGTATATGTGAGTGATAATGCAGAGAAGCAATTCTAGCAAAAGACTGAGTGAAAGAGAAGGCGGCTAAAGTTCAACGGACGCCACTGCGAGTTTCTGTATACGGTTTCACGACCCCACTGGTAAACTTTGAGGGATGATAAGTTACAAACACTGTGTGCCAACTTTTCTGTGGCTTAAGGGGATAATTTCGTTATTAGAGAATACTGATAGTGAACCCGAACACCACCGACAAAATTTTGGTGGTTGTTCAGGCATATTTTCTGAGTATTTTATGATAAGGGAGCTGTGATCACCCGTGATTCGTTACAGGGAAATTGCGTTTGGTTCCATTTCTTACCCCTATTTACAGTGACCAGCCAGAACATTATAACCACCTACCTTTTGATATAAACTCGTTCGGGCGATAGCAGCGTCACCTGTTGAGATACGACTGTTAGTCAGACACACCCATGGTGCATGTAGTATCAGTATCCAACCCGATAGTTGAGTGGTCAGCGTGACGGATTTCCGTCCTACGGGCCCGGGTTCGGTTCCCGGCTGGGTCGGGGATTTTCTCCGCTCAGCGACTGGGTGTTGTGTTGTCTTCATCTTCATTTCATCCCCATCCGGCGCGCAGGTCGCCCAATGTGGCGTCGAATGTAATAAGATCTGCACCAAGGCGGCCGGACCTACCCCGCAAGGGACCTCCCGGCCAATGACGGACGCCGAACGCTCATTTCCATGTAGTATCAGTGAGCTTGCTGTCTGTGTGTTGAATGAGACAGGCGCGCAATCTATCTGAGTTTGACTAAGGGCAGATTGTGATGGTCCGTAGCCTCGGTACGAGCATTTCGCCAACTGCACGACTTGTCTCGTTTTCGAGTAGCACTGTGGTGAGTGTCTTCAACTCGTGGCGAAACAAATGTGAAACCACGTCCAGACGTCGTGCGGTTGGGCCGTAACCCCTCATTGCAGATGCCGGAGATCGTGGGCTGGGCAGACTGCTAAAACAGGACAAGCGGAGAACTGTGGCGGAACTAGCATCAGACTTCAAAGCTGGGCAAGGTACAGGTGTGTCTGAAAACTGAGTGCAGCGAACATTATTAACGATGGGCCTTCGCAGCAGACGGCCCAAGCATGTGCCAGTCTTAACACCATGATATCAGCAACTATGGCTGAAATAATGATGATGATGATGATGATAATGATGTTTGGTTTGTGGGGCACTCAACTGCGCAGTTATGAGCGCCCGTACAAAGTCCCACTTTTTACACAGTCCAGTTTTTTTACACAGTCCAGATTTTTACACAGTCCAGTTTTTTACACAGTCCAGTTTTTTACACAGTCCAGCAGTTTACACGGTCCAGTTTTTTTACACGGTCCAGTTTTTTTACACGGTCCAGTATTTTTACACGGTCCAGTATTTTTACACGGTCCAGTTTTTTTACACGGTCCAGTTTTTTTACACAGTCCAATTTTTTACACAGTCCGGTCTAGCCACTGTCACAGATGGTGATGATGGATGATGATGATGATGGATGATGATGATGATGAAGAAATGATTAGGACAACACAGACACCCAGTCCCCGGGCACAGGAAATCCCCATCCCGGCCGGGAATCGAACCCGGGACTCTGTGATCCATAGGCAGCAACGCTGGTTAGACCACGAACTGTGGACTGCGACTGAAATAGACACGAGACTATCGGCACTGGTCGTTGGCGCAGTGACAGAGCATTGCGTGGTCTGATGAACCCCGATATCTTCTTCATCACGCCGATGTGAGGGCGCGCGAATCCGTCGTTTTCCAGGGAACAGCTCCTTGACACCTGTACTGTGGGACAGAAACAAGCTGGCGGCGGTTCCGTTATGCTTTGGAGAACATTCACGCTGGCATCCATGGATCCAGTGGAGCTCGTGCAAGGTACCATTACGTCCAAAGGTATATCGTACCTTGGTTGCAGACCATGAACACCCCTTCATGGCGATCATGTTTGCCGATGGCAGCGGTATTTTTCAGCAAGATAATGAGCCTTGTCACAAGACCAGGAGTGTAATGGAGTGGTTCGAGGAACACATGGTGAGTTCCAATTGATGCCCCCTCCCCAACGCGCCAGATCTGAACCCGATCAAACACATCTCCTATGTGATTGAATGTGGCGTCAGAGCTCATCGCCCTGCTCCCCATAATTTACCGGAATTAGGTGACTTGTACTCATATGTGCAGATGTGGTGCCAGCTTCCTCAGGCGACCTACCAAGGCCTCATTGTCTCCATGTCGCCGCTGTTATCTGTGCCAAAGGTGGACATACCGGCTGGTGAGTGGGTGGTCGTAGTGTTCCGGTCCACCCATGTATTTTTCTATCTGTGGTCCCCTGAAAATACCTGCACAACTGTGCAAATGTCAATGGCGTGCGCTGTATGTCTTACTTGAAAACAGACTACTTCCTTCCACTCATGGTCCCTATGTTCACAAGAGTAATGCCCACTTTCCTTGTCGCCTTGAAGCTTGACTTTAGTACTGCTCTCTTCTGTCTTGCGTTTCTTTTTCCATCAGCGTTAGTTGTAGGTTAACAGTGGTACACAGAAGTATGGAGAAGTACACTGATGAAGCATTTGTCGAAAAGCACCTCGTGTACGGGTTAGTTGAATGTATGGAAGAGCGACACAGCTGAGGTGTTCTCGCGGTGACGTAAAACCACTTTTTACATCCGAGAATTTTCTTACTCTGTGTTTTGTGATGTACATCTGGACAGATCGCTGGTGGCTCAGGATCAAGGCATAAGACTCCTTTCAGCCGACTGAACAACACTCCTATTCGCCTTCAGGCAAATGTTAACAATGTGAATGAACGCATTTCTTTAATACAATAAGTTTAAAGGGTTTACAAGTGGCAGTGACCACTGGTACCAACTTTAAAAGCAAGTTGAAACATTAGTCCCTGTGATCTTAAATACAAAATCAACTAATCTGCTTAGATTTCGTTTGTAATTAAGGTTCTAGATTTGAGATACGATGTACCACATGTGTGTGAGAAGAAGTGGCTCGCACCAGATTAGCCGGATTGAACCGTTCCACGTCGTATATCATTATTTCCTGGAAAATATATATATATTTTTTGTTTTACCGTAAAGTGTGAATCCACCTTCATGTTTTCATGTTTTATGATTTCATGTTTACAGTTGCAAATCATATTTACTTCGTATTCACGTTTATTTTCAAAGAGTTTTGTGTGTAAGTCATGTAATAACAGGTGTTTCTTTCTTGTTTCTAGGTGAGTTCTTGACGCCAGCCGTTTCCTTGGGAAGAGGTAAGCTTGCCTCACCATTTTTAGTTTCACTGTTAAATTTTCCTCAAGATATTTTTGAAACGGACACGAGGACGAGACAAATTAATGATTTTCTTTGTTTAATTATAGAGATTTGGGAGTCTCCTGAGAAATATTTATTTCTTAAAAGACAGCGTGTTCTCAATCATGTATTCATTTCAACCATTTAGCTGCACTTTCTAATAGAAGAAATGTGGTAAAAGCTGCGAGGAATAAACGACTATAGTCACAGTCCTGATAGAGAAACACATCCGTTGGTATGAAAAATATAAACTCCGCGTACTCGCCTCTGGTAACGATCAACAAACTGCAGTTACTCTACCAGCTGACCAGTTAATATATATGTACTCAGTCATCATTACATTACGTTAATCACATCGTAGATGTGTACTGTATTCAAGGGCAATATGATGGAAGTCGTTCACTGTAAGAAACGCTACAATAACAAAGTGCTAATTGCAAAAGAAATGGAGTAGAAATAGTTTCCCGTGGGAAGTTCTGTAACCTGTAAACTCTTCAATTGTACGCGCAACGTATTTAATATGCTCCGGCAGATTGTTGAATACATGCATCTGACTATTTTCTGTACCAATGTTAAATTCTTGATGTATCTGAAGTGGCTGTTCGTGATTCTAATATTACAGTCATCCCTTCCTTGTACCATGGTTTTTCTTTTTGCAGAGGCGCAATCCTGGTAACTATAAAGGACTTTATCAGCACATGCATGGTCAGTCATTTGTCAAAATACCAATATTTTGAGGAAATATCCTGCAGGATACTCTAGAACTAACCCCAATGACTATCCCTCGGACTCTACTTTACACAAAAAAGTGATGTCTTAACTCACTAGCGAGTGAAAATATGCACATAAGCTAATTCCTTTATTTTTAGATCTCCTATATCTGTTATAAAACGTATTGCAAATTTAATTTAAAGAAAGTACTTCGTTTTGACCAACGTGATGCTACTACTGAATACAATCTCGTACTTGCTTATCATTGTTACTGCAGATTCTAGAGTTCTGTGAGAAGTACTGAAATAAATTTATGTAATTTTGTCTTAACCGTCTACTTATGTTTTCAAATATATCATTAAATACCTTTTAGTTAGTCTGGTATTTTTTGCGGCTATGCTTGTATCATCCACGGAACGAACAAAATTACCATCTTTGGATCAAGTAAGCGGAAGATCATGTTACAAACTACAGCAGATCCAGAACTGTACCTGGTGATACATGATATTCGGTTCCTTCAGGTTCACTGTATCTGTTACTGTGTGATCGGCATCATTATATCAACTATTTGCAATTTTATGGGCGATGTCGAAGCAAGTGAGAGTCGCCCATTTGCAGAAAACCAGTCAATAACTTTTCCAAAGACGTTATTTGTATCATTTTCTGTTGGAGTTTCTTTTACTGGATTAATAATGATGCTTGTATCATCAGCAAACAGTGTCAATTTAGCTTTTTGTTCCAATGTGGTAAGGTGAAACTGCGGTGTTGCACTATCTTGGCGGCCATATTTAGCACATCATCCGCTCCTTTCTACGAATACTCGTTCTTTTCCTCACTGTCACTTAGTGCGGATACCGTCAACATTACTTTAATACTTCCGGGTAACATCTTTCGTGGGTAATCCTGTGTACGGGCGAATCGTCTTGATGATGTCTAATTAGAAAAGATAGTCATCTGAGGGAGTGACAATCAAAATCGTCGCCAGGAAAGAATTAAAAAAAGAATATGTCAAATTCAGGGCACAAGCTGAGACTCTGGTTAGATAAGTGTTCAATCACTTTCTTATTAATTTTTTCACCTTTCCGAAGAACTTGCTGTCGTTTGTTGGCGAAGCAGAGTATCAAAAAATTACAATGAATTTGTGACTGACGTTCCAGCGCGCTGAGTAGTGGGGGCGAGCAAATCGTAGTTCCTTCTCTCCCTCGCCCTGCTGCCTGTTTTGTAGATGCCTGCAGAGCCGAGTCCAGCGTGGCTGGCTGCGCGCTGACTCCCCCCGCCCATGCAGTCTGTCACCAAGTTGGTTTTACTCCAATAATAGCGAGCGCAACGTAGACACGCAAAGGCAAAGAAATGCCAGTTTTTCAGGTTTCGTTTTGGATACTTTAATCGCCATCGTGGTATGGCTGTATGTGACAGCTTGTTACAAACGCAATTTGTCTTTGGTCTTATTCCAACGTAATTACACGTTTTGAACTTAGCAAACGCCAGGTGTCACGCTGACCTTTTAACCGACGTTCAAGCTTGTGTAATAAAGAATCCTAGGTTAAGGTATTACAAGGGGCGTCTGAAAAGCCCTTGCAAAAATAAAAACTACTTACGCGTTTGGGGTAAACCTTGTTTTATTTTTCGACATAGTCTCCTTTTAGACTTATACTCTTCGTCCAACGATGTTCTAATTTGTTGATCCCTTCCTAATAATAGGAATTGTCCAAGTCTGCAAAATAGCTATTAGTTGCTGCTATCACCACCTCGTTTGAATAAAATCTTTGTCCTGCCAGCCATTTCTTCAAATCGGGGAACAAATAGTAGTCCGAGGGAGCCAAGTCTGGAGAACAGGGGGGATGTGAAATGAGTTGGAATCCTATTTCCATTAATTTTGCGACCACAACTGCTGAGGTGTGTGCTGGTACCCACAGCACTAGCAATCTCATGCTCCTTAACTTTTCTGTCATCCATCACCATATCA
This sequence comes from Schistocerca serialis cubense, assembly GCF_023864345.2. Taxonomy (NCBI): domain Eukaryota; kingdom Metazoa; phylum Arthropoda; class Insecta; order Orthoptera; family Acrididae; genus Schistocerca; species Schistocerca serialis. The sequence continues at coordinate 167,941,832 of NC_064644.1, read as the reverse complement.
TAGATTTTATCAATGATTTCTGGAGTCGTAACCTCCACAGGGCGTCGAGAACGTTCAGCATCACTTGTGCCCATATGGCCACTGCGAAAATTTTGAAACCACTTATAAACTGTTCTAATCGAAGATGCAGAGTCACCGTAATGTTTATCAAGCTTCTCTTTAGTCTCCTGAGGCGTTTTGCCTTTCATAAAGTAATGTTTAATCACCACACGAAATTCTTCTTCGTCCATTTTTTGACAATCACTCGACTTCCTTGATTCACACGAATGCCGAACACAAAGAAATAGACCAATATGGCTGAAACTTGGTGTGTGTTCTTTCCAAAGATGCTATTGTCCATCGCTCGGTCTCCGAACAACTGCTTCAGACGGCAGTTCAGTTTCCAGTTGTTCCGAACTTGTGATCTACATTATGTAGATTCGGCTTTATACTACTTCTGTTGTCTACGTCTTTGTAAATAACAGCAGAAAGGCTTGATATTTTGCACCAGGTAATATCGGTGGCGCTTACAAATGTCATTTACGTTTCATTATTAGTACAGTGTGCACTGCAGAGATTTTATACATGATGTTTCATGCTGTTACCGACTGACTATGACGAACAACACATTCCACATAGGTGACTACTTTTTGTGCTAAGAAACATCGCTTTTAGTTCGTCGTTTGAGTTGCGCGCATGAGACGTCCATATGGCTCTGAGAATGATAAGCAACATTTTTCGTCAGCAATTAAAATACTATGCCTTTGTCTTTTACCGTGGTCATCTCTTCTTTGGTCTTACAAGAATTCTCCGGCTTACCAGATTATAATGTAGGATTTTGTAAGGTACTCCGCCGCAATTCATCCTGTCGAAATGTTTATTCTATTCTATTGTCTTCAGTTCTTTTTCTTATGGTAAACATCTCAAGAGGACGTCGTTATCAGGAGAAAGAAAACTGGCATTCTACGGATCGGAGCGTGGAATGTCAGATCCCTTAATCGGGCAGGTAGGTTAGAAAATTTAAAAAGGGAAATGGATAGGTTAAAGTTAGATATAGCGGGAATTAGTGAAGTTCGGTGGCAGGAGGAACAAGACTTTTGGTCAGGTGATTACAGGGTTATAAATACAAAATCAAATAGGGGTAATGCAGGAGTAGGTTTAATAATGAATAAAAAAATAGGAGTGCGGGTTAGCTACTACAAACAGCATAGTGAACGCATTATTGTGGCCAAGATAGACACAAAGCCCATGCCTACTACAGTAGTACAAGTTTATGTGCCAACTAGCCCTGCAGATGATGAAGAAATTGGTGAAATGTATGACGAGATAAAAGAAATTATTCAGGTAGTGAAGGGAGACGAAAATTTAATAGTCATGGGTGACTGGAATTCGTCAGTAGGAAAAGGGAGAGAAGGAAACATAGTAGGTGGATATGGATTGGGGGGAAGAAATGAAAGAGGAAGCCGCCTTGTAGAATTTTGCACAGAGCATAACTTAATCATAGCTAACACTTGCTTCAAGAATCATGAAAGAAGGTTGTATACCTGGAAGAATCCTGGATATACTAAAAGGTATCAGATAGATTACATAATGGTGAGACAGAGATTTAGGAATCAGGTTTTAAATTGTAAGACATTTCCAGGGGCAGATGTGGATTCTGACCACAATCTATTGGTTATGAACTGTAGATTGAAACTGAAGAAATTGAAAAAAGGCGGGAATTTAAGGAGATGGGACCTGGATAAACTGAAAGAACCAGAGGTTGTAGAGAGTTTCAGGGAGAGCATAAGGGAACAATTGACAGGAATGGGGGAAAGAAATACAGTAGAAGAAGAATGGGTAGCTCTGAGGGATGAAGTAGTGAAGGCAGCAGAGTATCAAGTAGGTAAAAAGACGAGGGCTAATAGAAATCCTTGGGTAACAGAAGAAATATTGAATTTAATTGATGAAAGGAGAAAATATAAAAATGCAGTAAATGAAGCAGGCAAAAAGGAATACAAACGTCTCAAAAATGATATCGACAGGAAGTGCAAAATGGCTAAGCAGGAATGGCTAGAGGACAAATGTAAGGATGTAGAGGCTTGTCTCACTAGGGGTAAGATAGATACTGCCTACTGGAAAATTAAAGAGACCTTTGGAGAGAAGAGAACCACTTGTATGAATATCAAGAGCTCAGATGGCAACCCAGTTCTAAGCAAAGAAGGGAAGGCAGAAAGGTGGAATGAGTATATAGAGGGTTTATACAAGTGCGATGTACTTGAGGACAATATTATGGAAATGGAAGAGGATGTAGATGAAGATGAAATGGGAGATAAGATACTGCGTGAAGAGTTTGACAGAGCACTGAAAGACCTGAGTCGAAACAAGGCCCCGGGAGTAGACAACATTCCATTAGAACTACTGATGGCCTTGGGAGAGCCAGTCATGACAAAACTCTACCATCTGGTGAGCAAGATGTATGAGACAGGCGAAATACCCTCAGACTTCAAGAAGAATATAATAATCCCAATCCCAAAGAATGCAGGTGTTGACAGATGTGAAAATTACCGAACTATCAGTTTAATAAGTCACAGCTGCAAAATACTAACGCGAATTCTTTACAGACGAATGGAAAAACTGGTAGAAGAGGACCTCGGGGAAGATCAGTTTGGATTCCGTAGAAATGTTGGAACACGTGAGGCAATACTAACCTTACGACTTATCTTAGAAGAAAGATTAAGAAAAGGCAAACCTACGTTTCTAGCATTTGTAGACTTAGAGAAAGCTTTTGACAACGTTAACTGGAATACTCTCTTTCAAATTCTGAAGGTGGCAGGTGTAAAATACAGGGAGCGAAAGGCTATTTACAATTTGTACAGAAACCAGATGGCACTTATAAGAGTCGAGGGGCATGAAAGAGAGGCAGTGGTTGGGAAAGGAGTGAGACAGGGTTGTAGCCTCTCACCGATGTTATTCAATCTGTATATTGAGCAAGCAGTAAAGGAAACAAAAGAAAAATTCGGAGTAGGTATTAAAATCCATGGAGAAGAAATAAAAACTTTGAGGTTCGCCGATGACATTGTAATTCTGTCAGAGACAGCAAAGGACTTGGAAGAGCATTTGAACGGAATGGACAGTGTCTTGAAAGGAGGATATAAGATGAACATCAACAAAAGCAAAACGAGGATAATGGAATGTAGTCGAATTATGTCGGGTGATGCTGAGGGGATTAGATTAGGAAATGAGACACTTTAAGTAGTAAAGGAGTTTTGCTATTTAGGGAGTAAAATAACCGATGATGGTCAAAGTAGAGAGGATATAATATGTAGACTGGCAATGGCAAGGAAAGCGTTTCTCAAGAAGAGAAATTTGTTAACATCGAGTATAGATTTAAGTGTCAGGAAGTCGTTTCTGAAAGTATTTGTATGGAGTGTAGCCATGTATGCAAGTGAAACATGCACGATAACCAGTTTGGACAAGAAGAGAATAGAAGCTTTCGAAATGTGGTGCTAGAGAAGAATGCTGAAGGTAAGGTGGGTAGATCACGTAACTAATGAGGAGGTATTGAATAGGATTGGGGAGAAGAGAAGTTTGTGGCACAACTTGACTAGAAGAAGGGATCGGTTGGTAGGACATGTTTTGAGGCAGCAAGGGATCACAAATTTAGCATTGGAGGGCAGCGTGGAGGGTAAAAATCGTAGAGGGAGACCAAGAGATCAATACACTAAGCAGATTCAGAAGGATGTAGGTTGCCGTAGGTACTGGGAGATGAAGAAGCTTGCACAGGATAGAGTAGCATGGAGAGCTGCATCAAACCAGTCTCAGGACTGAAGACCACAACAACAACAACAAACATCTTTAGTTCCTTACTAATGTCGCTGTTTCTTAATCAGTGGACTTTGTGTGGTAAAACCCTTGACATCACTCGGAAATCTCATTTCAGCTGACTGGCTGTTGTTTTCTTTTCATTCGTAAATAACTTGTAAGTCAATTCCATAGGATAGTGTATGGACGGCCATTATTTTATAAAAATTTATTCGGTTATATTTTGTGACTTGTTTCTAAAGTCTATTTTTCCACTTACATTTTCAAATTTTCCTACTTTTTGTCCGTATTTTTGTCGTACTCGTATCTGATAACATATCCCAGATAACTGAAATGACTGACTTGTTCTGTTATGATTCACCAATAGTTTTGTTCTTATAGAGTCCCTTCTTACAAAAACCATTGTTTTAGTTTTCTTTGTGGATACAGTCGTGTTTTAGTCTTCGGTTGTTTTCCTTCGAAGGAAAATTTTTTTTGCTGGCCTGTGAAGGGCAATTCATAGTAAAGAAGGCCAAATTATTTTGTCAGAAACCTGGGTAAAGATTGGTTTCTATTTGGAACTGAGGCTGACGTGTTACATTTTTAATTATCACAGTTGCTGACAGGGCTACACAATGTTAAAAATTCCTACTATTCATAGTAATCTTTTTTTCTGTTCTAATGCCTGTATGAACCTCGACTTTCCATTCTCGCCGTAAATCGTCTACATATATAAGGGACGGTCAAATGAAAACGATACAGATAGAAAAAAATGAGTAAACTGTTTATTATTTCAAAGGTAACCGCCATAGCTGGTAATACATTTAACCCCTTGTCAGACATGAAGATCAATACCTTCGTGGACAAATATTTGCGTGGCAGAGAGGTTCTAGGCACTTCAGTCTGGAACCACGAGACCGCTACGGTCGCAGGTTCGAATCCTGCCTGGGGCATGGATGTGTGTGATGTCCTTAGGCTAGTTAGGTTTAAGTAGTTCTAAGTTCTAGGGGACTGATGACCTAAGATGTTAAGTCCCATAGTACTCAGAGCCATTTGAACCATTTGAAAAATATTTGCGATTACCTATGGAGAACCGTGAATGTTCCCACGCAAGCATCTCTTTATCCGAAGCAAATCGATGGCCACGAATGTCTCCAAAAATATCGAAGTCGCATGGGGAGAGATCTGACTGTATGAAGGATGTGTAAGGGCTTCCCAGCGAAACTTCTGCAGCGTAGTCGAAACAATCTTGGCATATGGGCAAGCATTATCTTGCAACAGAATGAGGCTGTCAGACCGTAAGCTGGTTACTGCTGGCAGTGGAGCATGTTGCTTATCATATGTATTAGTTACAGACTAATGAATACTCCACGAATTATTTCGTTACAGCTTGAAAAATTTCGTTACTCTAATGGTTCACGTCTGGAAGGACTTGGTCGCAGTGAGCTGCAGTACAAACTTCTGAGTCAGGATTGATGGGGAGTCTCTCTCTTTTTTTTCCCCCCCATGCGCTTCGTGCCCGACTGGAGCTGCGGCGGCAGTATTCCTGCAATTCGTTACCTTCAGTGGAGTCCGTGAAGTTCCGTAACAAACAAAAAATTACCTTTTCCGTGGGTTAGTAGCTATCTATCAACGTTTGTCTGTGAGGTCCCGAAACGCTCATCATTTCCCGCAATTGCATCGAATTGTGAAGGCTCAGATGTCGAAATTCTTGTTTACAGGAGGGCCGCAAGCGTACAGTGGTTCGGCCTTTGTTAACAGCAATCCATTTGATGTCCATCCACAAAGTGTACGCCAGCGGCATCCAATACACATTGCGAACATTCCGTTCTCTCTACAGAATACCTCAAAATGCTTACAGTGCACCCAATAAAATGTCATGCTTTGCTGCAGTAATCTTTCCAAAATTACGTGCACTGAATTCAGTGAGCGCTAGTATTCTGCAAAGTGAGAATAGCAACACAATTCGCAGCGCCTTTGGATTCATTAACGGTGCTGGGTCATTAATCTACTTAAATACAAATATATATTTTATGCATGGACAGTTTGATGATCGCGTTGATAATCTTGTTATAGAATCGCTTTTCTTTGTAATGTTATCATTAACACTAGTATTATTGTCCGTACAGCATACAGTGGCTGTGTGTGATGAATTGCAGAAATATGGGTAATACTCAACCAGTACGTAGTCATTTCGAATCTTATTTTACACCCACTCCTTTACTTCGCAAGCTAGTGTACGATATGTACTACAATACCATCCATCTGCCCATACCCTCGGTATTCCGTTCGTGGATGGTACACGACAAGTACCACTGTCGCTAAGTACTGGTTTATGGTTCAAATGGCTCTGAGCACTATGGGACTTAACATCTATGGTCATCAGTCCCCTAGAACTTAGAACTACTTAAACCTAACTAACCTAAGGACAGCACACAACACCCAGCCATCACGAGGCAGAGAAAATCCCTGACCCCGCCGGGAATCGAACCCGGGAACCCGGGCGTGGGAAGCGAGAACGCTGCCGCACGACCACGAAATGCGGGCTACTGGTTTATGTTAAAGTTCATCTGATTTAACCTTTATTATCATCAATAAACTAAACAATAAACTCCGTCCGAACAGGTTTCGGAAGACAAAACGTTACTGACCGACCGCCGTGTCATCCTCAGCCTATAGAGGTCAGTGGATGCGTATATGTTGGGGAGGGGGGGGGGGGGCGTCAGATCAGAATAGCGCTTAACTTCGGTGATCTGACGGAAACTAGTGTTACCACTGCGGCAAGGTCGTTGGCTGTAACCATTACACGGTTCTTATATGGGAAAGAAAGTACCATAATTTTTGTATTGGGAAATTCGCTTGTAGTATTCTGAAGTGTGTATCAGTGTCGTACAGCTATATTTTAGTGTCTCTCAGTGAGTCTTGGTGAGCATTTCCGAGATACTCTCGCACTGCCTTAACGAAACAGTAACAAATCGCACATCTTATCTGTGAATTTTTTTTTCATCGATTAATCGTTCAGAAATGGTTCAAATGGCTCTGAGCACTATGGGACTTAACATCTGAGGTCATCAGTCCCCTAGACTTAGAACTACCTAAACCTAACTAACCTAAGGACATCACACACATCCATGCCCGAGGCAAGATTCGAACCTGCGACCGTAGCAGCAGCGCGGTTCCGGACTGAAGCGCCTAGGACCGCTCGGCCACAGCGGCCGGCTGATTAATCGTCCTTGGAAAGACTACCAGTCGTATTCTGAAGCAATTCGCAAAAGACGTCATGATAAGAGGGGCGTTCAATAAGTAACTCAACACCCTTTTTTTTTATCAAGCAGTTTTGGTTCAGATAATTGCGGTTTTATTTGCGACATCCTTAAATATTCCCATATCATTTCATATATTTACAGCAACTTCAGGTAGCTGTCAGCGCCATAACCAGTCTTGAAAATAGCTTCTGTGAGATCCAGTCAAATAACTGCTACTGAATGTATTTCGGCGGAAAACCAGGCCATAAATATTCACAAAGTTTACGAAATGTCTGCAGGCACCAAGAAGTGGATGAAAGCACAGTAAATCGCTAGACAAAGCATCTATCATCAACAGAACAAAGAGAAAGAAATCTGACTTCCGACGCGCAGGCCAACTACACACAGATGTGACCCCTGCAGTGTGCAACGTGAGAAAAATCTTTGCGAGGTGATAGACGAATAAGCAACTCAGTGCGAACTTGACAGCTCTGTTGGTAGCCATTAGTTAGCGTATTCAAAGATTTATGCTCTTTGGGTTTCTCGAAGCCTAACTGAAGGACAGAAAGCGGAAAGAAGGAACATCTCAACCGAATTGCTTGCTCGTTTGTGAGGCTGATAGTGCCGATTTGTTGTCAAAGAATGTGACAGCCGATGAAATATGGATTCACCACTTTTAGCCGGAAACAAAATGGCAAAACCATGCCATTAGCTGGTAACGTCATATCCACATTCTTGTCGGATTCTGAATTGGTTATTAGATTAAGTGTCCTCGCTTATGGTCAAACGCTCAACTGCGAAGTCTGTTATGAGGCTCTTAAGAAACGATAACAGCGTGTTCATGGCCATTGAAATTCGAATGCACTTCTCCATCTCCACGGTAGCGCAAGGCCACACATAAGTTTGCCCACCCGAGAGGAGATCAGAAAACGTCAGTAGACTTCGATCTCTTTGGTCTCTTTACCACATTATGCTCTTGTCGAATGTGAGTAATGGGAGCTAACTGAAATATACCGCAGCAGGTAGAAGGAATTAAATGTGAAGAGGTTGAGTGGACATAGGAAGAGCGAGAAATAACGGGGTAAAGTTAGCGGATGAGGTGTAAGGAATAGATAGAGAGAGGGATGAGACAGCATGCATAGTTTACAATATGACTGAGATACTGGCTCACCGTTTGACAGTAGAAAAGCGGTTTCTTCTAAAACATAGTTTCCGGGACCACGTTCCTAAACGTGTCACATCTGGCTTACCTGAGTATAGGAACGTCTGATGTGATCAGACAACCGAATCTTATACACACATTCTATGCAGCTAGCTCGAGTCCTTTGAAATTTCCACTATTTGTACCGTATTGAACTACATCACAATAGTTGAAATTTCTCGATGTATTCCGTTAAACCTATCTGGTAAGGATCCCAGACCGCGCAGCAGTGCTCCAAAAGAGGACGGACAAGCGTAGTGTGGGCAGTCTCTTTAGTAAATCTGTTACATTTTCTAAGTGTTCTGTCAGTAAAACGCAGTGTTAGGTTTGCCTTCCCCGAAACATTTACTGTGTGTTCTTTCCAGTTTAAATTGTTCATAATTGTAATTCCTAGGTATACAGTTGAATTTACGGCATTATATTAGACTTATTTATCGTGTAACCGAAAGTTTAACGGATTCCTTTTAGCACTCATGTGGATGACCTTACACTTTTCATTATTTAGGATCAATTGCCAGTTTTCAGATATCTTTTCTAAATAGTTTTGCAATTTGTTTTGATCTTCTGATCAGTTTACAAGACGATAAACGACAACATCATCTGCAAACAACGTAAGAGGCTGCTCAGATTGTCTCCTAAATCGTTTATATAGATAAGGAACAACAGGGGGCCTGGACACTACCTTGGGGAACGCCAGAAATCACTTCTGTTTTACTCGATGACTTTCCGTCAGTTACTACGAACTGTTACCTCTCTGTCAGGAAATCACGAATCGGGCCACATAACTGAGACGATAAGCACGCAGTTTCACTACAAGCCGCTTATTTTGTACAATGTCAAAAGATTTTTGGAAATCTAGAAACACGGAATGAATTTGAAATACCTTGTCAATAGCACTCAGTACTTCGTGCGTGTAAAGAGCTAGTTGTGTTTCACAAGAACGATGTTACCTAAATCCGTGTTGACTGTGTGTCCATAGAGCGTTCTCAAAAATGGCTCTGAGCACTATGGGACTTAACATCTCAGGTCATCAGTCCCCTAGAACTTAGAACTACTTAAACCTAATTAACCTAAGGACATCACACACATCCATGCCCGAGGCAGGATTCGACCCAGCGACCGTAGCGGTGTCGCCGTTCCAGACTGAAGTGCCCAGAACCGCTCGGCCACCAGCGGCCGGCCATAGAGCATTCTCTTCGAGGTAATTCATAATGTTCGAACACAATATATGTTCCAAAATCCTTCTGTATGTCGACGTTCTGCATGAATTTAGTGCGATTATGTAATCAATATCGACTAACCGGCTGCCAGTACCAATAGATGTACAATAGATCTCTTTGGGAACAAGAAGCGAAAACCGATTCGAACAAGATTAGTCCTTGACAGAACATTATTCTATAAATGCGCCAGGAAAAATATTGCCTTATGTTTTCGTAAGTATGCTAGATCCGACTGGGAAATTTGGTCAGAGTGCTCAAATAAGACTCGATGACGTGACACATAAATTAGAAATAAGGGAAAGTTCACGAAAGCGCAGCAAGAAGAGTTTTTAAAATCTGCGGTTATTCCATATGTGGTACAAGAAGAAATTATTTAGATTATTGATTCTTTGCGAAGGCACTTACCGATCAAATCTTTGTAGATGAAAGACAAGCATGCAGTTGCGCCGGAAAAATTATCCCACCCAAATGCATTCCACTCCGCCAAATCTGTGATGATTATTTTTACACGTGTGTTAAAATTTTCACGAAAAAAATTCAAAATGCTCCTGACTTGCTAAAGACTAATAGAGAGCGAAGATTCCATAAAAATATATTCTTTAATTCTGCAACAATTTAGTGCATCTTATTTTCACAGGAATGATCAAATACGCGTGGTTTGCTTCGAAACTGATCGAAGAAAGCACTGTCTTTTTGAATTCAGATGAACTGTGTTTTCCAGCATCACTTCTGAACAGTACGTGTGTCTGCAAGGCAGTAGGTTTCATTAAACATGCGTGATGCTCTACGAATTTGTGTTTCTGTTGAAGCTGCGCCATATTCCATCCGGAATTCTATTGTAGCACTGCAACCGATGCTAGCGACATTGAGTAATGCGCCATGTCACAAGGCGAGGAATACGATGGAGTGTTTCGAGGAATACGGTGGAGAGTTCCAATTCATGCCCCCCCTCCCTCTCTCCCCCCACAACTCGCTATAGATCTGATGCCGGTGGTACACATCTGGGATGTGATTGAACGTGGCGTCAGAGCTCATCACATCCTTCCCAAGAATTTACGGGTTTTAGGTGGCTTCTTTGTGCTGATGTGGTGTCAGCTCCCTCCAGCGACCTACAAATGCCTCACTGTTTCCATGCCATGACGCGTTGCCGCTGTTATCCGTGCCGAAACTGGACATACTGGCTATTATATAGGTGGTCGTAATGTTCTGACTGATCAATGTACATACACCATATAGCACTCCCATAGGTATATAAAAACACGTGCTACGCCAACGCAACGTTGTGTCAGAATCTCAAAGGAATTTGTGACGAAGTTTCGGGGAACAAACGGACATTTTCGTCTACACAAATAAAACTGTAAATGTTCGTTTGTACAAAATCTCAAATCTTCAAAATTTCCTTCAAATTTTGAGGCAAAATTGCATTCGAATACGCGCGTGTTTTTATATGCCTATTTATAATATATGTAATATATAAATAAATATGTAATATAAAAAGGGAACGTAACTACCAAAAATTTCGAAAGTTCTAGACCGATTTGCTCCAAATTTTTACACAATACTGTAATGAACACTCGAACGGGCTTAGGCTATATACGATGGTTGTCCAGAAAGTAAGTTCCGATCGGTCGCTAAATGTAAACCACAGTGAAAATCAGAATCATCTTATTTGCAAGAGTTAGGTACACTTCCCAGATACTTCTCTACATAGTCGCCGCTCCGACTTAGACGTCTGTCAGAGCATTACACCAAATTTCCAACACCATCGTATAGAAGGGAGCCGCCTGTGGTTTCCGATAATTCTCTACGCTGGTCTGTAGTACGTAGCCTGCGCCCAAGTGTTTTCTTCGTATTCTGTGTTTCATGTGAACAGAGATGATACTCAGGACAAGCCATTTAGGACTGTGTTGTGGATGATGGAACACTTCCCATCGAAAAGGCTACAGGAGCGTCTTCACTGCCACTGTAGAGTGCTGCTGAGAATTGCCACGAAGTAGGAAGTGTGTGGCAGTTATGTTAGATGGGCTGCATTCAATAAGGCGAAGCCTCTCAGCGGGCCCTCCTACTTGGCGGGAGACATCGTTGTTCTAGGCACCTTTACTCGCTCACAGTGCGCTCACAACTGAAAAGAGCGTTTTGATGCGATCGACGGTCATACTATCCAACACATCTGTACAAAGCTTCATCTGGTTTTCACTGTGGTGTCTATTTCGCGACCGATCGGAACCTACTTTCTGGACAACCCTCGTATATTAAAAGACGAGGTACTGGCAGAAGCAAAGCTGTGACGGCGGCGTGTGAGTCGTGCTTGGGTTGCTCAGATGGGAGAGCACGTGCCCGCAAAAGGAAAAGGTCCTGAGTTCGAGTCTCGGTCTGCGACACATTTTTAATCTGCCAGTAAGTTTCAATATATATATATATATATATATATATATATATATATATATATATATATGTTGTTAGCAAACAGGGCTTATGGTTAGAATACTACTGCAAAGTATGAATGTGCAATAACAATAAACAAGAGAGAAGGGGAAGAGGAGACAGACAGAGGGGTTATAGGAAATAGGCGTAGAAAGAGGAAAGGAGGAGGGCAGAGACGGACAGAGAAGGGGAGGCGAAGATGGACAGAGAGAGGGGGGTGAGAGAGGGCAGGTGGAGATTTACAGATAAACGGGAGGGGAGATGATCGACAGAGAGAGGGGGAAGGAGGAGGATATGGATAAAGAGAGAGGCATTAGGGAATGGATAAGGAGAGAGAAAGGAGGAAATGGAGATACAGGGAGGAGAACGAGATTGGGACATATATCGAATTCCGTTGCATATCAGAAATGTGTGCTTTCTCTTTTCTTCTTTCTCATGCAATCAGACTGGCATCGCGTGGCCGGGAGCAGCTAGGTTGGTAACGGTTGAACGTGTGGGGGAGGTAAAAACTGTAAAGGGATACCAAGGCTTGACTACAGTAAGTGAGTTCAGGTGGACGTGGGTTGCAGAAATTAAGAGATCACCACAAGACAGATGGACGTGGAGCGCTGCGTCAAGCCAGTCTTCTTACTGGAGATAACAACAACAACAGCGATAACAACGAAAAATTGGACCAACAAACAGAAACTATGAAACTGAGTTATTACCATAAGACACGGTCCCAATGTGTCAAACACGTGACAGATATGGTCGCAAGAAATCAATCCACGGTACACAGTAAAACAAGGTCACCATGCTGCATCGGCGGAACAGACGTGTCTCCTAACGAATTCAATCCAGTGCCCACGTTAAACAGAGCCGGCTATTTGTGGACGCAACGGGGCGTGACGCGGGCCACTTCGGCTACGTCGCTACTCATAAACACATCAGAATAACGCAGGGGAGTGGCGGGCCGCTGGAAGCTCTCCCGAGGCGCTGACACCCGCGCTCCGATAGGTCAGTAAACACCGTGCGCACTGGCAGCTGCAGCCACGGGTAAGGCGTCTGCAGCCAAGTACGAAGTGCAGTTCTAATCGAGCGTGACAGGCGTGCTCCACTGCAGACTGACCGACAGCCAGTCCGCTATCAGACGACCCTTTGCTCAGTATGGCGAGGGGCACAAAACCTGGTTGTCACAAGGGGTCCATGATCACGGAATTTGATGAGTGTTAGGTATTTATGGAGGTACCTGTCCTGAGTACCTGGCTAGCGGCCTTTTTTGAATTCGGAGAAAATCGATGTTGAATTTTGTGCGTACCTGCCGGCCGGGGTGGCCGAGCGGTTCTAGGCGCTACAGTCTGGGACCGCGCCACCACTATGGTCGCAGGTTCGAATCCTGCCTCGGGCATGGATGAGTGTGATGTCCTTAGGTTAGTTAGGTTTAAGTAGTTCTAAGTTCTAGGGGACTGATGACATCAGAAGTTAAGTCCCTTAGTGCTCAGAGCCATTTGAACCATTTTTGTACGTACCTCTTTAAGTCGCAGCGTTAGCTACGTTTCGACCGAACGATCGTGGTGCCAGGATTAAGTTTCACGGTTACCTCGCTCGCGATTCTGGTTCCTATCCTGCCCGTGTACGTTTTTTTCAGTTTCATCGTACAGAAAATCATGAAATCGAATACGTCATGCAAAATTATGAAGTATCTCGAAGAAAACGATTTATTGACACATAGCCAGCACGGTTTCAGAAGATATCGTTCTTGTGAAACACAACTAGCTCTTTATACTTCTGAAGTGATGAATGCTATCGACAGGGATGTCAAATTGATTCCATATTTTTAGATTTCCAGAAGGCTTTCGACACCGTTCCTCACAAGCGTCTTATAACCAAACTGCGTGCCTACGGAGTATCGCCTCAGTTGTGCGACTGGATTCGTGATTTCCTGTTAGAAAGGTCACAGTTCGTAGTAATAGACGGAAAGTCATCGATAAAACAGAAGTAATATCCGGCGTTCCCCAAGGAAGTGTTATAGGCCCTCTGTTGTTCCTGATCTATATTAACGACATAGGAGACAATCTGAGTAGCCCTATTAGATTGTTTGCAGATGATCCTGTCATTTACCGTCTTGTAAAGTCATCAGATGATGAAAACGACTTGCAAAATGATTTAGGTAAGATATATGTATGGTGCGAAAAGTGGCAATTGACCCTGAATAAGGAAAAGTGTGAAGTTATTCACACGAGTACTAAGAGAAATCAGTTAAATTTCGATTACGCGATAAGTCACACAAGTCTGAATGCTGTAAATTCGACTAAATACTTAGAGATTACAATTACAAATACCCTAAATTGGAACGATCACATAGATAATATTGTGGGTAGAGCAAACCAAAGACTGCGTTACATAGGCAGAGAACGTAGGGCATATATATATATTGAGGCGCAAAAGAAACTATTGTAGGTATGCGTATTCAAATAAAGAGATATGTAAACAGGCAGAATATGGCGTTGCGGGCGGAAACGTCTGTATAAGACAACTAGTGTGTGGCGCAGTTGTTAGATCGGTTACTGCTGCTACAATGGCAGGTTATCAAAATTTAAGTGAGTCTGAACGTGCGGATATCGTCTGCGCACGAGCGATGGGACATAGCATCTCCGAGGTAGCGATGAAGTGGGGATTTTCCCGTACGATCATTTCACTAGTGTACCGTGAATATCAGGAATCAGCTAAAATATCAGATCTCCGACATCGGTGCGGCCGGAAAAAGATCCAGCAAGAACGGGATCAACGACGACTGAAGAGAATCGTTCAACGTGACAGAAGTGGAACCCTCCCGCAAATTGTTGCAGATTTCAATGCTGGGCCATCAACAAGTGTCAGCGTGCGAACCATTCAACAAAACATCATCCGTATGGGCTTTCGGAGTCGAAGGCCTACTTGTGTACATTTGATGCCTGCACGACACAAAGCTTTACGCTTCACCTGCGCCCGTCAACATCGACATTGGACTGTTGATGAATGGAAACATGTAGCCCGGTCGAACGAGTATCGCTTCAAATTGTTGGAGCAGATGGACTGTATGGGTATGGAGTCAACCTCATGAATCCGTGGACGCTGCACATTAGCAGGGGGCCGTTCAAGCTGATGGAGGCTCTGTAATTGTGTGTGGTGTGTGCAGTTGGAGTGACATGGGACCCCTGATACGTCTAGATACGACTCTGACAGGTGGCACGTACGTAAACATCCTGTCTCTTCAGCAGCATCCATTCATGTCCATTGTGCATTCCGACGGACTTTGACAATTGCAGCAGGACAACGCGACACCTCACACGTCCAGAATTACTACAGAGTGGCTCCAAGAAAACTGTTCTGAGTTTAATCCTTCGGTGGGCGCGCCTTTCATACTTCCATGAGTGGGCGCGTTGCGGCTTTTACACCACAATTAGTTTTACATTTTTAACCTAAGGAAAAATAATCATCCTATCAGTAATAGATAGGTAAAATCCATCAATTTCTTTTTCCGTAATTTCAGCACTTGCTTTTGGACCTGGCAAAACTTTTAGGATGTCCTTGGCCTTGGTTTTAGAAGAAGAAGGAAGCGGTTCACTTATCCAAATAGTTTCATCTTTTCCTACGTAAAATCGGTAATCCTCTGTTTGTTGTCTCCCCTCTTCAACTAAGTTGTCATCTGTTTCCTCTGTTGAATGTTCGGAGTCACTGCTGTGGTTTTCTTCTTCAATAACGTCCTCTTCCGACTCAGATTCACATTAATCTGACAATTCTTGTAATTCATCTTCTGACAATTCTCGTAGTACTTTCTCATAGTCTTCAGGACGCACAATTTGACGGTGCCTGTCAAATGCCCTCTTCTGCTTCACCATTTCCACGCTTTTAAGAGATCGAATGAAAGACATGTTTTTGTAAAAATAATATAGTGTAGCAAATCAACATCCAAGACTGTAAAAAGTAATGAAAATTACACATGGGAACTTTAATTCGATTCAAATATTCATTATATACTAATATAAAAGAAAGATTGCCTTGAGGCGAAAGAAAACACAAGTATAGAAAATACTTACATGACAAGGCGCGTAGCGGCAAACACACCACAAACGCAACACGTTTCAAACAACAATAGCGACCAAACTGCTGAAAGCATGAATCGCGCAAATGTAGCAAGTGATGACATCCGTTGAGAACAACAAATCCGTATCTGGACATGGACGTAATTGTAACGCCATCTGTGATGCTAACAGAAAACTAAGTCTTGCGGCTATATGCCGCAAGTGCGCCCTCCGAAGGGTTAAACATTTCCACTGGCCACCAAACTCCCCAGACATGAACATTATTGAGCATGTATGAGATGCATTGCAACGTGCTGTTCAGAAGACAACTCCCTCGTACTCTTACGTATTTATTGACAGCCCTGCAGTATTCATGCTGTCAGTTCCCTCCAGCACTACTTCAGACATCATTCGATTCCATGCCATGTCGCCGGTCGGTGTGGCCGAGCGGTTGTAGGCGCTTCAGTATGGAACCGCGCGACCACTACGGTCGCAGGTTCGAATCCTGCCTCGGGCATGGATGTGTGTAATGCCCTTAGGTTAGTTCGGTTTAAGTAGTTCTAAGTTCTAGCGGACTGATGACCTCAGATGTTAAGTCCCATAGTGCTCAGAACCATTTGAACCATGCCATGTCGTGTTGCGGCACTTCCGCGTGCTTGCGGGGGCTCTACACGATATTAGGCAGGTGTATCTGTTTCTTTGGCTCTTCAGTGTATATACTATAGTGTTCAGTGCATATACTGTATGGCGATTTAGTATGTGTACAAGAACATGCTAGTATTGAATGATTCGTTGTGTCAGAATTTCAGAGCAGTCGGTGAAAAACTTTCGGTGATTTACGATTTTGAACAAACGAACATTTACATTTTTATTTATATATATTAACCAACCCTTGATGGTTCAGGACATATTTTCTCAACTAAACCCTCTGTTTAATTACGATGTGCCATAAATTTCTTTTCTACCCTGTTCGATTCAGTACAGTGGTACGGATATACGCTGAAAATTAGATGGGTAGATCGTATAATTACCGACGGTATCGAATTGCGGCGAAAGAAATTTATGGTACAGCTTGACTATAAGCAGGAAACGGTGATAGGAGTGTCAAGGAATTGTGATTTGGTAATGGAAGTTCTTTTTTTGGGGGTGGGGTGGGGGTGGGAGGATGGGTAACTATAGAGGAACAGGGTAACTGTAGAGGGGGAAAGGGGCCAGTGCTTGACTGTAGTAAGTAATTTCAAGTGGATGTAGGTTGCAATAGTTCCACAGAACTGAAGAGACTTGATCAGGATAGACTAGAGAGGGATGATATTAGTCCTAGGACTGAAGACCAAAACAACAAAATGTAATCTGGAGGGTCGTCGGGATGAAGGTTCGCTTCTTCGGCGTCAGGAGAGCCAGGGTTGGCGTCGTCCGTCAGCGCTCACTCTCCCTGACTCACAGATAAATATAAGCCGGCCGCCGCTACTGCGTCTCGCCGTCTGGCCCTCCGCCCAACCCCGTCGCCAACCACTGTGCCGCGGTCGCCAAGCAACCGGCTTCACAGGGACCGCTGGCCGCTCCCATTCACGGCAAGCCCCTTTTACACGAGCGACTTCCCCGTCTCAGATGGACTACTCGTGGCAAGTGAGTCCACTGCAGCTCCCCAGGCACTGAGTCTCACCTGTCTCTAACGGGCGTTTTCGTTTGCAGGTCGGCGAAGAAACTGCGCGTGTTGTGAGAGCTGCCTGTTGTGCAATTTGGCACGTGACCGGTGAGAACGAGGTTATGAAGGACCGTCCTTTGGCTAAAAATTCGAAATACAGTAGTGCGCAAAACTTAAGGAAAAAAGTAACTTTTGTTTGACGTGTCACTGCCAAGCAACATAGCTCAGTGAAACTGGGGCCATACATAGAAAGATGAACAGATTTTACACTTTTATGCAAATACAGGAATTACACTGAAGTTACCACGATTTGTGATGGTCCTCTGGACAATGCAAAAGGCGGGACGTGGTTCTTAATAAGGCGTGTGATTACTACGGACGGAAATGCATGCTCTACAACCTGCTCCGATGTTGGCCACAACGTCGGTAATGACTTCTTGTGGTAAGGCGTTCCATCCTACCACAAGCTTATGTGACAACTGCTGGGTGGTCGCTGTTGCTGTCGTCTTCTACATCTACATACATACTCCGCAATCCACCATACGGTGCGTGGCGGAGGGTACCTCGTACCACAACTAGCGTCTTCTCTCCCTGTCCCACTCCCGAACAGAACGAGGGAAAAATGACTGCCTATATTCTTCTGTACGAGCTCTAATCTCTCTTATCTTATCTTTGTGGTCTTTCTGCGAAATGTAAGTTGACGGTAGTAAAATTGTACTGCAGTCAGCCTTAAATGCTGGTTTTCTAAATTTCCTCAGTAGCGATTCACGAAAAAAACGCCTCCTTTCCTCCAGAGACTCCCACCCGAGTTCCTGAAGCATTTCCGTAACTCTCGCGTGATGATCAAACCTACCAGTAACAAATCTAGCAGCACGCCTCTGAATTGCTTCTATGTCCACCCTCAATCCGACCTGATAGGGATCTCAAACGCTCGAGCAGTACTCAACAAGAGGTCGTATTAGTGTTTTATAAGTGGTCTCCTTTACAGATGAACTACATCTTCCCAAAATTCTACCAATGAACCGAAGACGACTATCCGCCTTCCCCACAACTGCCATTACATGCTTTTCCCACTTCAAAAATGGCTCAAATGGCTCTGAGCACTATGGGACTCAACTGCTGTGGTCATAACTCCCCTAGAACTTAGAACTACTTAAACCTAACTAACCTAAGGACATCACACACATCCATGCCCGAGGCAGGATTCGAACCTGCGACCGTAGCGGTCGTGCGGTTCCAGACTGTAGCGCCTTAACCTCTCGGCCACTCCGGCCGGCCTGTCCCACTTCATATCGCTCTGCAATGTTACGCCCAAATATTTAATCGACGTGACTGTGTCAAGCGCTACACTATTAATGGAGTATTCAAACATTACGGGATTCTTTTTCCTATTCATCTGCATTAATTTACATTTATCTATATTTAGAGTTAGCTGTCATTCTTTATACCAATCACAAATCCTGTCCAAGTCATCTTGTGTCCTCCTACAGTCACTCAACGACGACACCTTCCCGTACACCACAGCATCATCAGCAAACAGCCGCACATTGCTATCGACGCTATCCAAAAGATCATTTATGTGGATAGAAAACAACAGCGGACCCACCACACTTCCCTGGGGCACTCCAGATGATACTCTCACCTCCGATGAACACTCACCATCGAGGACAACGTACTGGGTTCTATTACTTACTGCAGTGCGTCTGCCCTACGCATCCCACACATGCTTGACATGATTTAAGTCGGGGGAATGGGCAGGCCAGTCCATTAGCCAAATATCCTCTCGACATAAGAGCTCGCAGAAATTTTGGCACCTTCGCAGAAGTTAATAAGCAGCATCTGAAAGAAGAATTTTTTTTCAGTTAGAAAGGATTCATTCAGCTAATTTTGAATATGAGCCACTTCCCCTCTGGGCCCTGTTAATGCTCTTCATAAATGCAATTTTAATAACATAGGCTATTACAGATATAATGGTAGCATTACCGATTTACTGCACTTTGCCTGTTACTGTTGCTCAAGCAGAGCGGTCATTCAGCATTCTTGCAACAGTCAACAAATAAGTTTTTGAGAACTACAATGGGGCAAGAGACACTAGTCAGAGTCAGCGCACTCGTTAGATTATGCTCGAATTATGAAAGTCATCACGTTTAACAAAAGCTAGAAAGAAAGTATATTTTTGTAAACTGCGAGCATTAAAAAATGTCTTTTTTGTTTGATATTTTACATTAAAAATTTTTTACTTTTTCAAAAAGCCAAAGATTAAAATGATTTGGGGGGAGGGACCTATGAACATTACCCAGTTCCCGAAAATCCTAGCGACTGGCCTGATCACCAATAATGTTTAAAATAATATATTTATGAGGAACATGGCAGTACGCACTAATGGATATGACAAATGATTATGAAATTTACCTGATGATATCAGATGATGGTAAACCCTCCAGTGCCAGTAACGTCAGCAGTATTTTCCTATTTCAGTTTTCTGTCAGATTTCACGTGTTACAATACTGAGATTTCATTACCCTTTATTATTTTAGCCATACTGAAAACGTATATTCATTATCTTTTGACAATCATTTTAATATATCTGTATGTCTCTGCTGCATCAAACGTAATCATAGATGGAAGATATATTCTTATTATATTCTATGTACACATTATTTATCACAAAACAGATTTGACTCATAACCAGCACTCATATGTTGTTTTTTTTTCGTTTCTTTAACCTTAATGGCCTGTTACTTGTTCTCTCTTACCTGCTGTTGCAACGTATCTCTCTATCGGTACGGTCTTACATTTTGACACTGATGATGTCTACCCGCGAATGTGCGAAGCGCGAGCAGGCGGCTATGCTTTGATAAGCCTTTGGACGGCGTGCAGCTGTAGTAGAACAGTTTCTCTTTAGCATAGCAGCCACTTTGTAGTTTGGTCTTTGTTCAGCTCACATTCTTGCAAAGATGCCAAGCTCTACTGAACGCATTTTAAATACGTCTGGGCATTGCCCTGTGGAAGATGCAGCTTTTATTGCTGTTTGCTACTAACGCGAAAGAGAGAGTTTCGTCCTTACTGATTTCATATCTTTTATGTAGTGTTTGATACTGAAATGCACTTCTATTTCAGTAATGTGTCTTTGATCCATCTTTACTTGATGTCTGTTCACCAGCATCCTGCATTCAAATGAGCGAGGTAACGCGTTCCTTAAAGCACAGAGAATCGAGGAAATCGCTGAAGGCGAATAACAGTTTTTTTTTTTTTTTTTTTTTTATGGAAACGGGCCATTTCCTTTTCCATCCTTGTTGATGGACGTGCCGCGTCTCAAATGACTTGTTACTTGCTTGGAGGTTCCACCTTAATCTTCTTTCCTTTTGTCAGTGCACACTTTCATGCCACTCGTAGCATGGCACACCTCTTCTTAAAGGTTGTGAACACATTTTCGTTCTATGCATGACTCACTAATCTCTTTCCCCATATCTCCTCTACATACCCCGTGAGTCCAAAAAGTTACGAAGCTAGATTAATAAAAAGTGGGCAAAAATTAAAATGGTGCTTTAATGCTTCAGTCGGTTTACGTAATCTCCCCTTCACCCACCATGAGTACAGCGTACAAAACGTTCACACACCATTGGGATATTCTGCTCGCGCGTCGTATTGGCTTCAGTGTCTTTTATATTGCCTTTTGTGTGAGTTCTTAGTAGGTTGTGCGCTATGTAGCTAACGGACGAGGGTAAAAGGCACGTCTCTCGTTCCTTTAAATAACACGTTACGATCCCAATTGTGGAGAGGGCGGAAGAGGTCAGGAAGCAGGAGTAGACTGAGCCCCGTAGCCTAGAAAGGCATTCGGTCTAATGGGAGAAAACCATGAGCAAAAAGTTGGCCATTCCCCCGGGATGGGGGCTGGGACGTCGGTCCTGCAATTCGTCAACTGTAAAAAATTTCCAAGGCAAAATTTCTCGTTAAAAGATTCATCTTTTTCAGAAATGCTTTTCTTCCTATTGCCAGTCTGCATTTCAACTCCTCCCTGATTCAGCCATCGACGGTTATTTTACTGTCCAAATAGCACAACTTTTAGTGCCTTGTTTCCCAATGTATTTCTCCCAGCATCGGCAGATTTAATTCGAATACATTCCATTACTCTTGTTATACTTTTGATGGTATTCATCCTATAACCTCTTTTCAGGGCAGTATTTATTTCCTTCACCTGATTTTCCAAGTCCTTTTCCGGCTCTGTCAGAATTACAGTGTCACTGGGAAACCTCCAACTTTTAGTTTCTTCCCCATGAATTTCAATCCCCTTTCGCAATTTCTCCTTGGTTTCCTTTACTGCTTGCTCATTGTGCAGACTGAATAACATTGGGGTCAGGTTACAACCCTGTATCACTCCCGTCTCCAGTGTGGCTTCCGTTCGACGCTTCTAAGTGCAGTCTGGTTTCTGTACAGACTGTCGAGAAGGTTTCGCTTACTGAATTTTATCGCTGCTGCCTTCAAAATTTCAAATTTCTTTGCCACTACGTTCGTGTTATCTGTAAGGACAATGTTTTATATCAAGTGCGAAACGGAAGTATTTTTTGGCAGGTTGCTCGCAGTGATAGAACCAAAGATAATTTGTGATATAAACAAAAACTCGTAAATTCGGATATTAAAGTTAGGAGGGAGTAGTTACGTTGCGGACAGCGCCCTCTGTACTCATTATTGAGTGAACGACGTAATTGAATTGCGGATCTGAGGACCAGAACAAATTCCCCGGCTTTAAGAGTGACAAAGTTAGATGACTTGGAGCACTTTACGAACTCTACGAAAGCCTTGATGCTCACAAAGTTAGACAACTAACCCACATCGCAGCCCTTAGCGGTTTTCTATCTTGGGTGGAAACTTTCTGTCAACATTAAAACTTCGAGTAAAGCGAAATAAATACGGGGTAACTGAGCACGACAGTATCTGAAGGCGACTCAAGAACCTCTGGACGGAATGTTCGTTAACGCACAAGTTGGAGAATTTTGCAAAACCGTTTGTTCCTCCGTAGAGTCGTCAGGTGCTTTTTCTTTTGTGTTTCGTCTTATATTTGCGATTTCATTTTTTCAATGTGTAGTTGAAGTCAGCCGAAGCAAATACCGTCCATCACGTCTTTCAAGCAAATCCCATTGTCGATGGAAAGCGTCGTTTTGTTGGCCCGATAGAAGCAGAATTATTTTTAAAGCGGAATATTACGTGCCCATTCGATAGAGCGGTCCAAAATTAGTCTAATGTGATATTCATTTTATCTATATGTATTGACAGGCACAATAAAACACGAAGAATAACCAGTACTCTAGCGGAGCCTGAATAGCACCTGTGCATGACAGTAGCTAGTCTGCGCGGGACAAGTTGATGCTGTCGCTGGTGGAATACTGCTTCTTTTTCGTAGTAAGGAGACCCCGTGACTTTATGCCGTCACCTTTTTACGTATGTGGTACATCTCCGACGCCGCCAGAAGCTTCAAGGATATAATCAGAACCGCTGTTATTCGGGGGTGCGAAAACACTATTGCAGGCTTTCTGGCGAGGCTGGCGCTCGACAAATCATTAGAAAACTAACGGCCAAAAGGAATAAGATCTACAGACGATCACACAGAACGAGGTGGTACAGTGGCAAGGCACTGGGCATAAATTCGAGCAACGTATTATTTCCTCCCCAATACGTCTTGCAAAATGGCCAAGACGAGAAAATAAGAGGAATTGAAGCTAATGTGGAGATTGACGGACAATCATTCTTCCCAACGCCATTCGCGAATGGAACAGGATAGGAGAAAATAGAGCTACTAGAAATATCTTCTGCCACAGATTTGCGGAGTATTGATGTAGATCCCTGTTTGGCCATCCACACTCCTTAAGGCAAGTACCAGAATGGTCCCTCTGGGTAGGAAATGACCGATGTCCTTCGCCATCCTTCCATGTAGAAATGATGAGAATATCGAGTAAGAGTAGTGGGAATAAGTTACGAGATGATAATGCACGTAGCCGGCCACGGTGGCCAAGCGGTTCTAGGCGCTTCAGTCCGGAACCGCGCGACTGCTACGGTCGCAGGTTCGAATCCTGCCTCGGGCATGGATGTGTGTGATGTCCTTAGGTTAGTTAGGTTTAAGTAGTTCTAAGTTCTAGGGGTCTGATGACCTCAGATGTTAAGTCCCTTAGTGCTCAGAGCCATTTGAACCATTTTGATAATGCACGTACAGGGGCGTACAGACAGTCATTTTCCCCTCACTCAGTACGCGAATCGAATAGGGAAGAAAATCTATAATTCTGGTGCGGTTCACTCTCAGCCGTGCACTGTGTGTGGAGTATTTATAGTCAACTATTGCTAACTTCAACATAGATTCAAAAAACACCCTCTTACGCTTAAATCTTTACTCGATGTTTACAAATTTCTCTTCTTCAGAAACGCTTTTCTTGACATTTGAAGTCTACGTTTTACATTGAAGCGCCAAAGAAACTGGTATAAGCATGCGTATTCAAATACAGAGATATGTAACCAGGCAGAATACGGCACTGCGGTCGCAAACGCCTAAATAAGATAGCAAGTGTCTGGCGCAGTTGTTAGATCGGTTACTGCTGCTGAGTGGCAGGTTATCAAGATTTAAGGGAGTTTGAACGTGGTGTTATAGTCGGCGCACGACCGATGGGACACAGCATCTCCCAAATAGCGATGAAGTGGGTGTTTTCCCGTACGACCATTTCACGAGTGTACCGAGAATATCAGGAACCTAGTAAACCATCAAATCTCCGACATCGCTGCGGCCGGGAAAACATCCTGCAAGAACGGGACCAACGACGACTGAGGAGAATCGTTCATTGTGACAGGACTGCCACCCTTCTGCAAAGTGTGACACGTTTTAATTCTGGGCCATCAACAAGTGTCAGCGTTGGAACCATTCAACGAAACATTATCGAAATAGGCTCTCGGAGCGAAAGGTCCACTCCTGTACCCTCGATGACTCCACGACACAAAGCTTTACGCCTCGCCTCGCCCGTCAACACCGACATTGGACTGTTGATGACTGGAAACATGTTGCCTGGTCGGACAAATCTCCTTTCAAATTGTATCGAGTGAATGGACGTGCACAGGTATGGAGATATTCTCATGAATCGATGGACCCTGCGTGTCAGGACGGGGCGTCAGTCGTGCTTGGGTAGCTCAGTTGGTAGAGCACTTACCTGCGAAAGGCAAAGGTCCCGAATTCGAGTCACGGTCCGGCACACAGTTTCAGTCTGCCAGAAAGTTTCAAGACGTAGATGGAGAAGTAAAGCGTGAGGCAGTAACTCGTGAAGCATCGTCCAATTGTTAAGCCCGTCGCTGTGGCTCAGCAAGTTTCGTAGCCACAGCGTGGGCAGAAGCTGCGCATTGCCGGCGTCCCGCGGCTCCGCTGTACCTCCCGGAGACGGCCCGACGGTGTGGAGGTCGTGGTTGTCTGTCGCAGGGCAGACACGGGCGGGCAGCGCCTGCACGGCCTCGCGGTCGCTGGCGCTACGCCAACGCGCTGCGCCCACCTGTTAGGCCCAGCGACGCTCGTTAGCGGGTCAGCGCTCCTGTTGCGGTCCGGGGTCACCTCTCCAGCCAGGCCGGGCCTGTGCCCGCAGGTCCTGTCACCAGCGAGAAACACGACGGCGGTGACTCACGCCGCAGCTCTTTAATTCAGTCTTAAAGCACCTTAGAGATCGCTATTGTGCAGATCTTGATGCCACAATTTCAGGGGGTGGGAATGTCAGTGTTGGATGATCTTGATGCCACAATTTCAGGGGGTGGGAATGTCAGTGTTGTATGATGACAATGCAAGGTGATTCAGAGAAATTCAAAAAGAAAAAGAAATTATTGTCACGAAAAAAATCTTTTCAGCAAATAAATTAATTTGTTCCATTTCATTGCTTAAAAAATTCTCAGGAATACATAAAGTACATTTATTTCTTCAAGCTTATACGTGGTCCAGTCACATTAATGTGACCACCACTTATGTACGACGTCGACGTGCAATAAACACTCACACCTGGCAAGTGATAGCATTAGAGGTGAACAGTATACGTTGATCAGGCAGAACATTATCACCACCTGTCTACATACCCACACATCAAAAAAAGTTTTGCATCACCCCCGTTCCCAGATCTCCTGAAGATAGACGTTGACTGTGGATATTGTATCACAAACACAGTCCATGTGATTGTTCAAAGATGTCACTAAACCCAACCAAAGATGTAAACAACCATGCATGAGCAGCGCCTATTAGTCGGAGGGGGTCCGACAGCCGATCAGTTCCAGTCATTTCACCGTGAAGGAGGTACATGGCTCGTGTTGTCTGTAGATCAACCATGCCTAGTCGGTCAATACTGCGTTTCCATCGCGTCCGCATTGTTACTTTGCGCCAGGAAGGGCCCTGAACAAGGGAAGTGTCCAGGCGTCTCGGAATGAACCAAAGCGATATTGTTCGGACTTGGAGGAGATACAGAGAGACAGGAACTGTCGATGACATGCGTCGCGCAGGCCACCCAAGGGCTACCTATGAAATATGGCTCAGAGGAACCCTGACAGCAACGCCACCATGTTGAATAATGCTTTTCGTGCAGCCACAGGACGTCGTGTTACGACTCGGACTGTGCGCAATAGGCTACATGATGCGCAACTTCACTCCCGACCTAGCGAGGTGGCGCAGTGGTTAGCACACTGGACTCGAATTCGGGAGGACGACGGTTCAATTCCGCGGCCGGCCATCCTAGGTTTTCCGTGATTTCCCTGAATCGCTCCAGGCAAATGCCAGGATGGTTCCTTTGAAAGGGCACGGCCGACATCGTTCTCCATCTTTCCATAATCCGATGAGACCGATGACCTTGCTGTCTATTTTCCTCCCCCAAACAACCCAACCCAACCTCACTCCCGACGTCCAGGGCGGAGTACATCTTTGCCACCGCGACACCCTGCAGCGCGGTACAGATGGCCCCAACAACATGCTGAATGGACCGCACAGGGATGGCATCACGTTCTCTTCACCAGTGACTGCCGCATATCCCTTCGACCAGACAATCGTCGGAGACGTGTTTGGGGGCAACCCGGTCAGGCTGAACGCCTTTGACACACTGTCCAGCGAGTGCAGTAAGGTGAAGGTTCCCTGCTGATTTGGGGTGGCATTATGTGAGGCCGACGAACGCCGCTGGTGGTCATCGAAGGCGCCGTAACGGCTCTACTATACGTGAAAGCCATGCTCCGACCGATAGTGCAACAATATTGGCAGCATATTGGCGAGGCATTCGTCTTCATGGACGACATTACGCGCCTCCATCGTGCACATCTTGTGACTTCCTTCAGGATAACATCACTCGAGTAGAGTGGCCAGCATGTTTTCCAGACATGAATCCTACCGAACATGCCTGGGATAGATTGAAAAGGGCTGTTTATGGACGACGTGACCCACCAAACAATCTGAGGGATCTACGCTGAATCGCCGTTGAGGAATGGGACAAACTGGATCAACAGTGCCTTCATGAACTTATGAATAGTATGCCATGACCAATACAGGCATGTTTCAATGCAAGAGGACGTGCTACTGGGTGTTAGAGGTACCGGTGTGTATAGGAATCTGGACCACCACCTCTGAAGGTCTCGCTGCATGGTGGTACAACATGCAATGTGTGGTTTTCATGATCAATTAATGGGGTGGCTATTATGTTTATGTTGATCTCTATTCCAATTTTCTGCACAGGTTCCGGAACTCTCGGAACCGAGGTGATGCAAGACTTTTTTGATGTGTGTAGATTGGCACATAAAACAACGCCGATCCGTCGTGGCATGGAAGCAATGAAGCCCTGGTACGTCGCTGAAGGGTGCTGCCACCACATCTGTACACAGAACTCAACTAATTTCCGTAATTTCCGGGAAGCGCGCCGGCCGGGCTGGCCGAGCGGTTCTAGGCGCTACAGTCTGGAACCGCGCGACCGCTACGGTCGCAGGTTCGAATCCTGCCTCGGGCATGGCTGTGTGTGATGTCATTAGGTTAGTTAGGTTTAAGTAGTTATAAGTCTAGGGGACTGATGACCTCTGAAGTTAAGTCCCATAGTGCTCAGAGCCATTTGAACAATTTTTTTCCGGGAAGCAAAGCTATGAGCTCTACACCACTCTCAGTCACATCCTAGATGCGTTCGATCGGGATCGGATCGGGCGAGTTCGGGGGGAGGCATCAGTTTGAACTCGCCACTGTTTTCCTCGAACCCCTCCATTACGTCACACTTATCGCTTTGTGACATGACGCATTATCTTGCTGAAAAATGTCAGTAGCTTCGGGAAACGTGATCGCCATAGAGGGGTGTACGTGGTCTGCAACCAGTGTACGATACACCTTGGCCATCATAGTGCCTTGCACGAGCTCGACTGGACCCATGGATGCCCACGTGAGTGCTCACTACAGCGTAATGGAGACGCCGCTAGCTTGTCTCTGTCGCACAGTATAGGTGTCAAGGAGCTGTTCCCCTCGAAGACGACGTATTCGCGCCCTCCCATCAGCATGATGAAGAAAGTATCGGGATTCATCAGACCATGCAACGTTCTGCCACTGCGCCAACGTCCAGTGCCGATGGTCACGTGTCCATTTCAGTCGTACTTGCTGATGTCGTGGTGTTAACATTGGCACGTGCAAGGGTCGTCTGCTGCTGAGGTGCATCGTTAGGAGTGTTAGATGCCCTCCGTGTTCAGACATACTTGTATTCTGCCCAGCATTAAAGTCTGATGTTAGTTCCGCCACACTTTCCCGTTTGTCCTCTTTTACCAGTCTTTCGAGCCTACTACGTCCGACGTCTGTTATGAGGGGTGGCCTCCCAACCCCACGACATCTTCATGTGGTTTCACTTTGGTTTCGCAGAAACTAACCACAGCACTCCTGGAAAATCTGACAAGTCGTACAATTTCCCAAATGCTCGTGCCGAGCCTCAGGGCCATCACAATCTGCCCTCGATCAAACTCAGATTGCCCTCCTTCCCCATTCTATACAAGGACAGCACACTCACTGATACTACATGCACCGTGCATGTGTCTGATTAGCAGCCATTCGTCGCCAGATGACTCTGCTATCGCCTGGACGGGATTAGGTCGACAGTTGTGTGAAATCTTATGGGACTTAACTGTTAAGGTCATCAGTCCCTAAGCTTACACACTACATAACCTAAATTATCCTAAGGACAAACACACACACCCATGCCCGAGGGAGGACTGAACCTCCGCCGGAACCAGCCGGACAGTCCATGACTGCAGCGCCTTAGATGTCGACAGCAGGTCGATGGTCATAATGTTCTGGCTGATCAGTGTATAAAGCGTATCGGAGGGGGACACAGAAAACAATGCAGACGTTGTGTGAAGCGGGAACGGGGCGATTTAACTGACGTCCAAAAGGACGTAATCACCGCCTTCCAGTGAAGGGTAGAAACATTTCCGAAACAGCTAAGTATGTGGACTCCGCGTGCCGCCGTTGTTGAAGTACATCGCGCATAGCAAATGGCGCAACCAAAACCGGCGAAGAGGTAATCGTGGTGCAACACAGGCCATCGATGCAATGAGTGAACGACGGCTGCGGTGATGTGTACGGACGAATAGATGTCCAACTATTGACAGCTGAACGCCCAGATGAACCAAGCGGCTACCAACACTGTCTTTTGCAAGACGGTTCAGAGAATGTTGCTGCATATAGGCTTCCACAGCCTGGTCCATGCACCCACGTTGACTGCTGTTCATTGGTGACGAAGCCTGGAATTTGCACGCCATTACCGCAACTGGACGTCCACAGAGTGGCGACAGGTGGTCTTTCCAGGCGAATCTCGTTTTTGCTCCATCGGATTGAGGGCCGTTGGCGTGTTTGGAGTTAAACGTCTGAAACCAGGCACCCTACAACAACCGTCGGAAGGGTCCTGGCTGGAGGGCATTCGATGAGTGCTCTCGTCATTCTGGAAACCACAGTGGATCAACCAAAGTATGTATCTATCCTTGGAAACCATGTACACCACTACATGCAATTTGTTTTTCTTCTACATGACGGGATCTACCGACAGGACGACGCAGCGTGTCACGCAGCTCGCAGTGTATGTACGTGATTCGAAGAGCACCAGGTAGAGTTTACTGTACTTGCCTGGCCACCAAACATCCCAGACGAAAACCTCGATTGGTCTGTTCGCGCCGTGGATCCTCAGCCGAGAAACCATGCGCAGCTGGCCACGGCACTGGAAGCGGCATGGTTCCACATCCCTGTCAGTACCTTCCAAAACCTCACAGACGCTCTTCCCACACTTCTCACCGCTGCCCGGCTGCAGTAGATGGCCATCCAGGCTTTTGACAGGTGGTCACATCAAAGTGACTGGACAGTCTATCTTGCAGGTCAGCTCCACTTTTGCGCAAACGTTCCTGCAGTTTCTCAGATAAATTGCGCGTGGTCCGAAGTAACATGTCAGCAGGAATATCTGCAATTCCTCCTTGGATCTTATCTTTTAATTCTTCTGTTATAGTAGGCCGACTATGATGTACTTTGCTTTTAAGGTGGCGCCAAAAAAGGAATACACACTCTGACATATTAGAGGGGCCATGGAATGTCACCGTTTCTCGAAATTACGCGGTAGCCAATCAACTGCCATGCAGTAGCCATCTGTATTTGTATTTTGTGTGACGTTCATCCATCTTGCAAAAACCAGCCAATGTCAATAATTTGTGGGAATGTCTGTAATGTTGGCGCAACAAACGTTTAGGCCATGGCGATGGACTGATACGATGTGATTATAATTGCAAGTGCATCCATGTCCTTAAAAAAAATAAAGCTCCTTTATGCCATACAGTTGCACAGCTCAGCACACGGTAACGTATATGGATATGGTGTCTGTTCTTTTGGGCATGTCTGAAAAAACAGACACCATTGATGACCTGCAGCCGGTTAGAACGAAATTAGAATTATATTAATACCTTCATCTGCTGGTGGACGTTGATATATATA
Source organism: Schistocerca serialis cubense (assembly GCF_023864345.2). Classification (NCBI taxonomy): domain Eukaryota; kingdom Metazoa; phylum Arthropoda; class Insecta; order Orthoptera; family Acrididae; genus Schistocerca; species Schistocerca serialis. Next base: position 167,911,313 of record NC_064644.1, on the reverse strand, counting down.
TCAGCGGTGACAGATGAAAAAGTGTGTCCCAACCGGAACTCGAACCCAGGATCTCCTGCTTACATGGCAGACGCTCTATCCATCTGAGCCACCGAGGGCACACAGAATAGTGCGACTGCAGGGACTATCTCGCGCACGCCTCCCGCGACACTCACATTCTCACCTTGTATGTCCACACGCTACATTCGTAGTGTCCCACCCCAACACACTCATTACTCGTGGAAGACATTCTTGTCCCGTAAGTGTTCGGGGAATATGTGTGCATCCGCACAGGAGGAGGTCATGGCCGGTATTGCCAGGACTATATATTTATATGGATATGGTGTTTCTTCTTTTGGACATGTATGTTGGGGTGGGACACTACGAATGTAGTGTGTGGACATACAAGGTGAGAATGTGAATCTCGCGGGAGGCGTGCGCGAGATAGTCCCTGTAGCGCTATTCTCTGTGCCCTCGGTGGCTCAGATGGATAGAGCGTCTGCCATGTAAGCAGGAGATTCTGGGTTCGAGTTCCGGTTGGGGCACACATTTTCACTTGTTCCCGTTGATATATATTAACGCCCGTCAGCAGCTGAAGGTATTAATAAATTCTAACATGGTAACTTGGTTGCTATGCAGTGGACGGCGGTGTAGTTGAGTGGGATTTTCTTATGCCCAGTAATGAAAATTTTGTTTATTAGCGAATCCATTAAGACGGAAAAGGGCTTCATCTGATATCCACAGGTTGTTAACAAACTCAGTGTCGTCGTTTATCTTTCCGAGCATTCGTTGACAGAATTGACACTGCAGTATGTGATCTTTCGGTTTCATTTTCTGGACGATCTGCAACTTTTATGGATGGTAGTGTAAGCCTTGTACCAAAATTCTTCTAATACTTGCAGTATGCAACTGTATTGAAGATGCATGAAGACAGATTGAACGACGTAGGCTTCTCATGACTGCAATTCAAAGGGCTTCCATATTGTCTGGTGTACGAACGGTTTGCACATGACCTGGAGGTTTCTTGTTCAATGTTGAACCTGTTTTCTCAAAATAACGTATTCATATGTTAATTGCTTGTGGAGATGGAATGTGATCGCGGCGCCTTAAATTGAAGTGATGGCCAAACTATGTATGTGCTGCCTTCACAATGTGACTGTTTTCGTACAAGCTTTGACTGTAAATGCGCTTTGGGCATGTTAACTAAATGACAAGATGATGTGATCCGGTTTCTACATGTTACTCGGGGCTGCCAATACAAATTTCAGAATTTCCCGCTCATCTAAATTAATATGTATGATAATGTTCCACAGGTGGTGTTTGTTGTTGTGGTCAGTCCGAAGTTTATTATCGTGCAGCTCTCCATGCTAGGTAATCTCTTTATCATTGTCTCATTACTGGAACCCTCAGCCAGTTGAAACTACATACTGTATTTGAGCCTTTGGGTCCCTCGTGATATAATTTCATAATAGACTACCGAATCAAAGACGCCTAGCAATAAACTCTTGGAACCTAACAAAAAAATTTGTATCACGTGTGAATCATTTTTTCTTATGTATGACATATATATATATATATCACAACAGAACAGTGATCTTGATTGCTTGATGCCGGCCGAAGTGGCCGAGCGGTTCTAGGCGCTACAGCCCGGAACCGCGCGACCGCTACGGTCGCAGGTTCGAATCATGCCTCGGGGATGAATGTGTCTGATGTCCATAGGTTAGTTAGGTTTAAGTAGTTCTAAGTTCTAGGGGACTGATGACCACAGCAGTTAAGTCCCATAGTGCTCAGAGCTATTTGAGCCATTTTTTTTGTGTTCCAGAATAATAATTGTTACTTTAGGAATAGCCTTTTAATCGATTTTGAATGTACACAGAGTCTTCCTTCATTCAAACTTAGAACTACTTAAACCTAACTAACCTAAGGATATCACACACATCCATGCCCGAGGCAGGATTCGAACCTGCGACCGCAGCGGTCGCGCGGTTCCAGACTGTAGCGCCTAGAACCGCTCGGCCACCCCGGCCAGCGGAACACAAAAGATTACGTTTTATACATAAAACTGCCCAAGCTCATCAGCTGAATCAATATTGCTAAAATATAAATCATAATATTAAATCATCCACAACTCTTGGAATATTACTGACACTCAAAATCTAAGAGCAGGTTTGGACTCAGCACTAGATTAAGGGGTACATTTTCTACGTAAATCCCCATTCTTGTGAAATACAATAAAAATTTTCACTTGTTTGATTTTGCTAAGGTAGCAGAGATGTTTGAGGATGTATGGCCGTCACCACATTAATAGACAACCAAACAAATTTAATATGCAACAGGAAAATTCTTTGAAGAGAATATTAATATAAATGAAAACAGAGCTAACCTTCCGGCAGGATGAAAGCTTTTATGAAAATATTTCGTTGTGCAGGCATTTTTGAAGCTAAATCTATGAAAATTTGTGTTTGGCTCGTCTCTTGGAAATAAATAAAAATACGCATTTCACTGTTTTGGGAAATTCAACACCTGAAGGGATGAAATAAGTGGTGATACGTTTTATGAAATTATTTTTAATGTTAAGTCTATGAAAATTTGTTTCGCTTCTCAGTTAGAAAAGAAAAAAATACACATTTCAATATTTTTGGAAATTCGCCGGTTAAAGGGGTGAAAGAGCACCATACTGATTCACTGACTCACCATCGCCCAGCCGAAACCGCTATGGGCAGAAGCTTGAAATATGGAGAGGGTTTGGATCTTATGCTACAGCCATCGTTTAAGAAGAGATTGTTCAAAATTTCCCTCCTAAAGGGGTGTAATAGAATTTGTGCTATGAAATCAATTTTGAAGCTTGACCTACGAAAACCGCTATTTGACTTCAGGCAAGAAATAATAAATTACACGTTGCAATGTTTTTGGAAATTCAGCCCCTAAGGGTGTGAAATTGGGCCTGATTTATTCACTGTAGCATCAGCCAGTTCAAACAGCTAAGAATAGAAACTTGAAATCTGGAGAGGGCCTTTATCTTATACTGTAGGTATCATTGAGTAAGGGATTGTTCAAAATTCGACCTCTAAGGTGCTGAAGTAGGGAATGAAAGGTTTTTTTGAAAATTTGTTGCTATTAAGGTAATGTTAGAGCTAGAACTACAAACATTGGTATTTGATTTCTATGTTCATATCACTAACGTCGATTTGCAGTAGGGTTTTGGAACATATACTGTGTTCGAACATTATGAAGTACCTCGAAGAAAACGATTTATTGACACATAGTCAGCACGGATTCAGAAAATATCGTTCTTGCGAAATACAACTAGCTCGTTATATTCATGAAGTAATGAGTGCTAGCGACAGGGGATGTCAAATTGATACCATAATTTTAGATTTCCAGAAGGCTTTCGACTCCTTTTCTCACAAGCGTCTTCTAACCAAACTGCGTGCCTGTGGAATATCACCTGACTTGTGCGACTGGATTCGTGATTTCCTATCAGAAATGTCACAGTTCGTAGTAATAGACGGAAGTCATCCAGTAAAACAGAAATAGTATCTGGCGCTCCCCAAGGAAGTGTTATAGGCCCTCTATTGTTCCTGATCCATATTAAAGACATAGGAGACAATCTGAGTAGGCCTCTTAGACTGTTTGCAGATGATGCTGTCATTTGCCGTCTTGTAAAGTCATCTGATGACCAAACCAAGTTGCAAAATGATTTAGATACGATATCTGTATGATGCGGAAAGTGGCAATTGACCCTGAATAGCCGGCCGTGGTGGCCGAGTGGTTCTAGGCGCTACAGTCTGGAACCGCGCGGCCGCTACGGTCGCAGGTTCGAATCCTGCCTCGGGCATGGATGTGTGTGATGTCCTTAGGTTGGTTAGGTTTAAGTAGTTCTAAGTTCTAAGGGATTGATGACCTCCGAAGTTAAGTCCCATAATGCTCGGAGCCATTTTTAACCCTGAATAAAGAAAAGTGTGAAGTTATTCACGTGAATACTAAAAGAAACCCGTTAAATTTCGATTACTCGATAAGTCACACAAATCTGAAGGCTGTAACTTGAACTAAATACTTAGAGGTTACAATTACAAATACCCCAAATTGGAACAATCACATAGATAATGTGGGTAGAGCCAACCAAAGACTGCGATTCATTGGCAGAATACTTAGAAGGTGCAACAGGTCTACTGAAGAGACTGCTTGCACCAACTCATCAGCCCTATTCTGGTGTATTGCTGTGCGATGTGGGATCCGCTTCAGATGAGACTGACGGATGACATCGAAAAAGTACAAAGAAGGGCAGCTCGTTTTGTATTATCGTGTAGTAGGGGAGATAGTGCCACAGACATGATACGTGAATTGGAGTGGCAATCATTAAAACAAAGGCGTTTTTCGTTGCGACGGGATCTTTTCATGATATTTCGGTCACCAATTTTTCATATGAATTGAGAAAATGTACCGGTCATCAGGATAAAATAGAAAAGGCATTTGAATATTCCACTTTTTTCGGTATGGGCTGGAGGGGGGAAGGGGGCGATGTTTCAGATTAAAAAACACAACTGTAAACGTCATAAGAACGCTGTAATTTTTTGAGTAGTTTATTTACTGTTAAAGCTGTATTTGATTTAGGTCATGTAAGTACGTTATGAACACGGATGGTTGAAACTGCTAGAATGTGGTCGCTGCGTATCGACTTTCCCACTTTCGCTGCAGTAGTAACGTACCGCAGTCGCTGCGCCTTCTCATTCCGCTAAAAGGCCTGCGCCATTATGAGCCATCATTCCCCGCCGGTGTACAACAAATCGTTATTAACGAGGTTCTTGCTGCGCCACCCGCCCTCTGCTGGCAGTTGGTTGTTCCGGCGGGAACTCCGACCCGGCCCTGCGTTTGAGAACTGCTGCGCGTACCTGGTGGGAACTACGGCCGACGTGCTTCACCGCCAGGGGCATAAACCGCCTGATAGCTGGACAGCAATTTATGCCACTGCTCGCGTGTATAACGGCTTTAAGGGTGCAGTTCCATTAGAATTTACCTATCAAATATTTCACAGCGCCTACCACTTTTTAGCAATGTACGGCAGTCCCACTTCCCGACTAACCCAGGAAAATAGACTTAAAAAAAAAAAGGAAATGTATTTTGCAATACCCTCGTGACTAGCATAGTTCGTGTCTGTCTGTCTGTGTGTGTGTGTGTGTTTTCTGTGAAAGATTTTTCTCGATACTCTATTAATCACAGGAAATAGCTACTTACAACGACCTATAAAGATGGAGGTGGAGGTAAACTTGCGTTCTCATTGGGAAGCGCGCTGTACCTTGAGTTCTGTATGAAACAAGTAATTGGCATAGCTGTTTACACTACTGGCCATTAAAATTGCTACACCACGAACATGACGTGCTACAGACGCGAAATTTAACCGACAGGAAGAAGATGCTGTGATATGCAAATGATTAGCTTTTCAGAGCATTCACACAAGGTTGGCGCCGGTGGCGACACCTACAAAGTGCTGAAATGAGGAAAGTTTCCAACCGATTTCTCATACACAAACAGCAGTTGACCGGCGTTTCCTGGAGAAACGTTGTTGTCATGCCTCGTGTAAGAGGGAGATGTGCGTACAATAACGTTTCCGACTTTGAAAAAAGGTCGAATTGTAGCCTATCGGGATTGCGGTTTATCGTATCGCGACATTGCTGCTCGCGTTGGTCGAGATCCAATGACCGCAGAATATGGAATCGGTGGGTTCAGGAGGGTAATACGGAACGCCGTGCTGGATCCCAACGACCTCATATCACTAGCAGTCGAGATGACAGGCATCTTATCCAGATGGCTGTAACGAATCGTGCAGCCACGTCTCGATCCCTGAGTCAGCTGATAGGAACTTTTGCAACACAACAACCATCTGAACGAACACTTCGACGACGTTTGCAGCAGCATGGACTATCAGCTCGGAGACCATGGCTGCGGTTACCCTTGACGTTGCATCACGGACAGAAGCGCCTGTGATGGTGTACTCAACGACGAACTTGGGCGCACGAATGGGAAAACGTCATTTTTTCGGATGAATCCAGGTTCTGTTTACAGCATCATGATGGTCGCATCCGTGTTGGCGACGTCGCGGTGAACGCACATTGGAAGCGTGTATTCGTCATCACCATACTGGCGTATCACCCGGTGTGATGGTATGGGGTGCCACTGGTTACACGTCTCGGTCACCTCTTGTTCGCATTGACAGCACTTTGAACAGTGGATATAACATTTCTGATGTATTACGACTTGTGGCTCTACCCTTCATTCTATCCCTGCGAAACCCTACATTTCAGCAGGATAATCCACGCAGTAAGTGAAACAGGCAAAAAGGAATACAAACGTCTCAAAAATGAGATCGACAGGAAGTGCAAAATGGCTAAGCAGGGATGGCTAGAGGACAAATGTAAGGATGTAGAGGCCTATCTCACTAGGGGTAAGATAGATACCGCCTACAGGAAAATTAAAGAGACCTTTGGAGATAAGAGAACGACTTGTATGAATATCAAGAGCTCAGATGGAAACCCAGTTCTAAGCAAAGAAGGGAAAGCAGAAAGGTGGAAGGAGTATATAGAGGGTCTATACAAGGGCGATGTACTTGAGGACAATATTATGGAAATGGAAGAGGATGTAGATGAAGATGAAATGGGAGATATGATACTGCGTGAACAGTTTGACAGAGCACTGAAAGACCTGAGTCGAAACAAAGCCCCCGGAGTAGACAATATTCCATTGGAACTACTGACGGCCGTGGGAGAGCCAGTCCTGACAAAACTCTACCATCTGGTGAGGAAGATGTATGAGACAGGCGAAATACCCTCAGACTTCAAGAAGAATATAATAATTCCAATCCCAAAGAAAGCAGGTGTTGACAGATGTGAAAATTACCGAACTATCAGCTTAATAAGTCACAGCTGCAAAATACTAACACGAATTCTTTACAGACGAATGGAAAAACTAGTAGAAGCCAACCTCGGGGAAGATCAGTTTGGATTCCGTAGAAACACTGGAACACGTGAGGCAATACTGACCTTACGACTTATCTTAGAAGAAAGATTAAGGAAAGGCAAACCAACGTTTCTAGCATTTGTAGACTTAGAGAAAGCTTTTGACAATATTGACTGGAATACTCTCTTTCAAATTCTAAAGGTGGCAGGGGTAAAATACAGGGAGCGAAGGGCTATTTACAATTTGTACAGAAACCAGATGGCAGTTATAAGAGTCGAGGGACATGAAAGGGAAGCAGTGGTTGGGAAGGGAGTAAGACAGGGTTGTAGCCTCTCCCCGATGTTGTTCAATCTGTATATTGAGCAAGCAGTAAAGGAAACAAAAGAAAAATTCGGAGTAGGTATTAAAATTCATGGAGAAGAAATAAAAACTTTGAGGTTCGCCGATGACATTGTAATTCTGTCAGAGACAGCAAAGGACTTGGAAGAGCAGTTGAATGGAATGGACAGTGTCTTGAAAGGAGGATATAAGATGAACATCAACAAAAGCAAAACAAGGATAATGGAATGTAGTCTAATTAAGTCGGGTGATGCTGAGGGAATTAGATTAGGAAATGAGGCACTTAAAGTAGTAAAGGAGTTTTGCTATTTGGGGAGCAAAATAACTGATGATGGTCGAAGTAGAGAGGATATAAAATGTAGGCTGGCAATGGCAAGGAAAGCGTTTCTGAAGAAGAGAAATTTGTTAACATCCAGTATTGATTTAAGTGTCAGGAAGTCATTTCTGAAAGTATTTGTATGGAGTGTAGCCATGTATGGAAGTGAAACATGGACGATAAATAGTTTGGACAAGAAGAGAATAGAAGCTTTCGAAATGTGGTGCTACAGAAGAATGCTGAAGATTAGATGGGTAGATCACATAACTAATGAGGAAGTGTTGAATAGGATTGGGGAGAAGAGAAGTTTGTGGCGCAACTTGACCAGAAGAAGGGATCGGTTGGTAGGACATGTTCTGAGGCATCAAGGGATCACCAATTTAGTATTGGAGGGCAGCGTGGAGGGTAAAAATCGTAGAGGGAGACCAAGAGATGAATACACTAAGCAGATTCAGAAGGATGTAGGCTGCAGTAGGTACTGGGAGATGAAAAAGCTTGCACAGGATAGAGTAGCATGGAGAGCTGCATCAAACCAGTCTCAGGACTGAAGACCACAACAACAACACAATCCACGACCGCATGTTGCAGGTTCTGTAGGGCCTTTCTTGATACAGAAAATGTTCGACTGCTGCCCTGGCCGGCACATTCTCCAGATCTCTCACCAATGGAAAACGTCTGGTCAATGGTGGCCGAGCAACTGGCTCGTCACAATACACCTTTGTAGTCACAAAACAATTCCTTTTCTGACGTCGTCATCAAGATGAAACATTTCAACAAACAAACAGTAACCAACAGCAGGGCTATCGAGCCGTAGTTATTAGACTTCCAAGTGGTTTCATAGAATGGAGGAAAGTAAATTATCTATTATGTTAAATATGTTTCTACAGTGAAGTTTTTTGTACCAAAAAATAAAGTCTATCTCTTCTTTTGCGGCACCTTGTTCATGATATTAAAGAATGATGGTGAAATTTGTATCATTATTCTTACGTGCCACAAACTTCTGAAAACATATACTACTGGCCATTAAAATTGCTACACCACGAAGATGACGTGCTACAGACGCAAAATTTAACCGACAGGAAGAAGATGCTGTGATATGCAAATGATTAGCTTTTCAGAGCAGTCATACAAGGTTGGCGCCGGTGACGACACCTACAAGTGCTGATATGAGGAAAGTTTCCAACCGATTTCTCATACACAAACAGCAGTTGACCGGCGTTGCCTGGTGAAACGTTGTTGTGGTGCCTCGTGCAAGGAGGAGAAATGCATACCATCACGTTTCCGACTTTGAAAGAAGGTCGGATTGTGCCCTATCGGGATTGCGGTTTATCGTATCGCGACATTGCTGCTCGCGTTGGTCGAGATCCAATGACTGTTAGCAGAATATGGAATCGGTGGGTTCAGGAGGATAATACGGAACGCCGTGCTGGATCCCAACGGCCTCGTATCAGTAGCAGTCGAGATGACCAGCATCTTATCCGCATGGCTGTAACGGATCGTGCAGCCACGTCTCGATCCCTGAGTCAGCAGATGGGGACATTTGCAGGACAACAACCATCTGAACGAACACTTCGACGACGTTTGCAGCAGCATGGACTATCAGCTCGGAGACCATGGCTGCGATTACCCTTGACGCTGCATCACGGACAGAAGCGCCTGCGATGGTGTAGTCAACGACGAACTTGGGCGCACGAATGGCAAAACGTCATTTTTTCGGATGAATCCAGGTTCTGTTTGCAGCATCATGATTGTCGCATCCGTGTTGGCGACGTCGCGGTGAACGCACATTGGAAGCGTGTATTCGTCATCGCCATACTGGCGTATCACCCAGTGTGATGGTATGGGGTGCCACTGGTTACACGTCTCGGTCACCTCTTGTTCGCATTGACAGCACTTTGAACAGTGGACGTTACATTTCAGATGTGTTACGACCCGTGGCTCTACCCTTCATTCGATCCCTGCGAAACCCTACATTTCAGCAGGATAATGCACGACCGCATGTTGCAGGTCCTGTACGGGCCTTTCTGTATACAGAAAATGTTCGACTGTTGTCCTGGCCAGCACATTCTCCAGATCTCTCACCAATGGAAAACGTCAATGGTGGCCGAGAAGTGGCCGTGCGGTTCTAGGCGCTGCCGTATGGAACCACGATACCACTACGGTCGGAGGTTCGAATCCTGCCTCGGGCATGGATGTGTGTGATGTCCTTAGGTTAGTTAGGTTTAACTAGTTCTAAGTTCTAGGGGACTAATGACCTCAGAAGTTGAGTGCCATAGTGCTCAGAGCCATTTTTGAATGGTGGCCGAGCAACTGGCTCGTCACAATACGCCAGTCACTACTCTTAATGAACTGTGGTATAGTGTTGAAGCTGCATGGGCAGCTGTACCTGTACACGCCATCCAAGCTCTGTTTGACTCAATGTCCAGGTGTATCAAGGCCGTTATTACGTTCAGAGGTGGTTGTTCTGGGTACTGATTTCTCAGGATCAATGCAACCAAGTTGCGTGAAAATGTAATCACATGTCAGTTCTAGTATAATATATCTATCCAATGAATACCCGTTTATCATCTGCATTTCTTCGTGGTGTAGCAATTTTAATGGCCAGGGGAGTATATATTCAGCAGTTTGACGAAAAAGTGTAGCGTTAAGCTAATAAAGTAATGGAATTTCTTAAGCCCTTCTGTGTTGTCCCAAACGGCTACAGTCGCAAAGCATGAGGTTTGGACTTGGCTGTGCTTTTTCAATTTCCAGAACGGTAACTCGTGAAGCGCATTTTGTAGGTGTCCTTTATTATTACAAGTTATTTCGAATAGTCGCGCACGAACTTTAATATTAGCTCACTGTCGTAGAGCCGGACGGTAGTCACTGCACCCTGTTGCGCATGGGTTATTAGAAATATGACGTTGAAGGTTTTATGGCGCGGACCGGTAGCATCTAAATGCGGAGCTGTTTTATGACTCTTAAACTTCACGGAGCAGCGGCTACAAGCTACAGAGTCAGCAATGAATCATCATCATTTGATTCTGACTAGTATGAATGCCTCTACTGTGTAATTGTAACACGAGTCGTAAAAACAATACCTTCAGCTGATATATCTGATGAAGTTTTACAGAAATAGGCTCTTTAAGAAAGACAGGTTTTAAAATTTTGTTCCGAAGAATAGAAAAATGGTTCAAATGGCTCTAAACGCTATGGGACTTAACATCTGCCCGAGGCAGGATTCGAACCTGCAACCGAAGCGGCCGGCCAAAGAATATATGTCATAAGGGTATATATTGCACATAGGATAGACCCGATCAGTTTTACCATTTTTAACTGTTACTCGCCTTTAATAAAATTATTTGTAGAGATATCTTCTACTTTTGTACTCTTGTCTTCCTCAGTTGCGTGTAATATTACGGTATATTGATAATCATTGCTTTTTGGACTGTCCGACTGCAACTGAATGAAACACAATTTTCGTGTCACACGCGTTTCGCCTTTATTCTCTGCAAGGCATCTTCAGTGGCCTGGAATATGTTCATAATTTTTCTATTTAATTTACATTTTGGGGCAATGTACCTATAGGTTTAAACAGTTCTGGTGGTTGGTTTTTGCTATGGTGTAGTAATATTTTAAATTCTACTTACAGATTGCGCGGACGATTTTCTGCATATTACGTTTCCCCATTTTTCGTGTTGTTCCTCCTTTTATAATTGCCACTTGGTTTTTTTTCACATTTCACAGCACTAGGAACTGAACACTTGTTTTGACGCAATATTTTGGTTTGTGTTGCCGACTGTCGGATGTTATTGCCAAAGATCGAATGTTATTACCAATTTCCGAGTCTAAATTTTGAAGTAGCATGCGTGCGTGTGTGCGCGTGTTTTCTGGCGTGATTAATCTTTATTTTGGCGAGCTGCTGCTTTTTTTTCTGAAGAAATGAGAATAAGCAACCGTGACAAATATCTTGTACAAATGCAATAAAACTTACTTCCACATTCAGAAAGCCATCGCTTATTTCACCCCAAAACACACACATTCTGTCCGTCTTTGCACGTTACATCCGTGAACGTAACGGTAAGAAATTTTAGTACATATACAATAAAAATTGGCTCCTACTGCACACTGAGCCGTAGAGTGCAGATGTAGATGTGCAGTGAGGCCATGGCGGTGGGCCTCCTCACGCTTGTCCAATAAAAGTGGATCCGTTATTGATATATGTGACGTTAGTGATTTGTTTTAGTAGAAAGTTGTGGTTCATTAAGCTCACGTTTTGAGTTTTTTCATGTATCTCTGCAATTTTATCGTTTAGGTAACATCAAAACCAAGAACGTGCTACACATCTAACCCGTTGTCGTACCATTTAGTATGGGTGTATCCGTGCCCGAGCGATTGGAGACGACCCGTGAGAAATGGGCCAGCATGATGCGCGAGACAATAGCAATGCATGCCGACAGGCAGATACCTGTTTGATTAGATTAGATTTAATTTCATTCCAATTGATCCGCAGTGAGGAGGTCCTCCAGGATGTAGAACATGTCAGAAAAACAGTAATACGTGACAAATATTTACAACTGAAACTAATAAGCTAATGTGCCTTTCACAGGTCCCAACAGGAATGATCGTCATTTTTTTAATGAACACTATATGAAAGAATCATTTTACAAACACTCATTTTGCTAAGATCGCATTAATGCACTGAATTTAAAATAAAAAAATGTTTTTTTATTTATAAGGTAATAAACATGTAATAGAATTACTACAATATTTACTTACAATGAACACATTACTGCACTGAAATGGTGCAGAAGTTAGATTATATATAAAATCAATTGGTTCTACTGAGAAATTCATCAATGGAGTAGGAGGAGTTGGCCACCAATAAATCCTTTAGCCTTCTCATAAACTGAATTTCATTGGTTGTTAAGCTTTTTATGACTGCTACAACTTATTGAAAATGTGTGTTCCTGAATAATGCACACCTCTTTGTACAAGAGTAAGTGACTTTACATCCTTGTGAAGATTATTCTTATTTCTAGTATTGATTCCATGAATTGAGCTGTTGGTTTGAAAAAGTTATATATTTTTAATGACAAATTTCATTAAGAAATAAATATAATGGGAAGCAGTAGTTAGTACCCCTAGCTCCCTAAACAGCCTTCTGCAGGATGTTCTTCAGTTCACACCACATATAACTCTTATTTTACGTTTTTGTTCCCGGAAAACTTAATATCCCTTAATATCCCTTAAATCCCATATGACATTATGGAGTGAAAATAAACATAGTATGCCAGCTATTTCATTTTTATATCCCCTTTGTCTGACACAATTCGCACTGCAAATAGAGATTTGTTAAGACGCTTCAGCAGTTGTGTGGTGTGCTCCTCCCAGTTGAATTTATTATCAAGCTGTAATCCCAAGAATTTAACACTGTCCACTTCTTCTATCTGCTTGTCATCGTATGTTAGGCATATACTCGTGGGACACCCCTTACAAGTTCTGGAGTGCATGTAGTGTGTTTTTTCAAAGTTTAGTGACAAGAAATTGGCTAGGAGCCAGTGATTAATGTCCACAAATATTTTATTAGCTGATCTTTCGAAGACTACACTTGATTTGATACTTATTGCAATATTTGTATCATTGGCAAACAAAACGAACTTGGCATCTGGTGAGGTTACTGATGAAACATCATTGATATGCACAAGAAAAAGTAAGGGCCCTAAAATGGAACCTCGTGGGACCCCACATGTAATTAGTTCCCAGTTGGATGATGCCTGATAGCTTAATACATGTCTCTTTCCCAATAACACCCTTTGTTTCCTGCCAGAGATATAAGATTTGAAGCATTTTGCAGCATTTCCTGTTACACCATAATATTCTAATTTACTTAAAGGGATATTGTTATTTACACTGTCAAACGCCTTTGACAGATCACAAAATATGTACGAGGGGGAGTTCAGTAAATAATGCAACACATTTTTTTTTCTAAAAGCAGGTTGGTTTTATTCAGGATTCCAATACACCATATTATCCCTCACTATTTTGCTACAGAAGCGTATTTTTCAACATAATCTCCGTTCAATGCGACAGCCTTACGCCACCCTGCTGGAAGGGACAGTACGCCCGCATGATACCACTACTGTCTATGTCGGAATCAACGTCTTGCTGGATCAATAATGTCCTCATCATTCAAGCAGTGCTTCCCACGGAGTGCGTGTATCATTGGGTCCAACAGATGGAAGTCGGTACGTGCGAGATCTGGGCTATAGCGTGGATTAGGAAGAACAGTCCATGTAAGATTTGTGAACTCCTCTCGGGTGCGCAGGCTTAGGCGAGGCTTTACGTTGCCCTGGAGAAGGCGAAGTTCGGTTGCATTTCTGTGGCGACGAACTCGCTGAAGTAGTTTCTTCAGTTTTCTGAGGGTAGCACAATACACTTCAGAGTTGATCGTTGCACATTGAGGGAGAACATCAAACAGAATAACAGACACCATTTTGAAGACTGCGTATAGTGCCGCAACCTATCAGAACTTCATAAAACTATGGGGGTTGAAGCGGGAATACGTGTTGCTTTACTTATTTGTTGCATTACTTACTGAATGGCCCTCGTAACTGCTGGTTTTTTTATTTCACTTGCTACTCCTCTTGTGGACGTTAACATTAATTGAATTCTTGCCCCTTATATATAATTCAAACAATATTTCAAAATATAAATATAAAATTTTAAACATAAACAGGCGTGACGTCTTCAAAAGGAATGTAATAACACGTAGATAATGTCAATAAAAAATGTGTTTACAAGGCGAACTGCTTCCCATGAATGAATTTTTAATAGGGGAATACTTACAACTCTAAAAATTAGTAGTCCTGCATGGCGTGGTAGCTTTGGAAGCATGGTGCTAGATGTAACGCCACTTTACACTGCATGAGTTCCCAAGTCATTTCGCTTCGTACTATTTGTTTCATGCAGCCTTTGCAATTCGTTGTTGGTTTTTTTGGCGTCGAATCGATATGTTTTGGGAAGTGGGGCCAATATTGCGCTTAGAGTCGAAGAGGTGTTTCACCTAGTGATGATTCTCCACGCTTTTCTTGGTCCGGAAATGGTATATTTTTAACATTACCTCTGCTATATTTATTTGGTAAATAACATATGTTTCTTTTCTCTGACCGTGTATTGTTTTTTGGACATTGTACTTACTGAACAAATCCTTATGCGAAAAATAATAATGTTTGGCCCGACTTTCGTTCTCACGAATGTTACTCGTGATGTACATTGCATGTAGTAATAGTAGAAAAATATTTTATGAATTAACTTAAAATATTACGAACTGTACGGAAGGTCTTGATTTTTAGTCTCATTGTTATGTTCTAGAACGCGTAGCAAACTGAGGGAGTGTCAATGTATGCAACCCGGCGGGTTGGTCCATTCTTTTGCACACAGTCAGCCAGTGACTTCGCTTGACTGTTCGAGGTTTCGTTCAGTTGGTGTGTGTTCGAATTTCGCCTCTAATAACGCTTGGTTTGCGATATTACAGTTTAAACTGGAGAATTCTGTATACCTAGTCGGATACTTTTCGAAAAAGGGAAAGATGTACCAGATTCAATAGGACCATGACTAGTACAGTACCGGTGTATTCACAACAAACTTCAGAGTTATCACAGCCTTAGTTTTTTCCTTAAAAATGGAAAATAACAAATTGTAACTCTGCTCGAATACTGCACATGTTTCAGGGAATGGCTGTGAGACTACTAAAGGGTTTTTAGTTTTAGATCTTTGATAATATTTGTCTCCGAATACACACACACACACACACACACACACACACACACACACACACACACACACACACACAAAGAAAACACGCAAACCTGACCTGTGTTACTATATTGCTTCAGTATTAATATTATAACGAAGAAAATAAAGCAGGTTTCGCAGAATAACGTGAAGAATAATGTCAAAGGTCGATTTGTAAATGTCAAATCCTGCTTTTAGACAAAAAGCAAGCATTGTGACAGGTGCGTGCTTTCTTTGATCTATAACCTTTCCATTCGCTTTTTATCTGCAGCGGCTGCTTTTAATAGCTGATGAAATCAATCTGCTTGCTCCATGGATGGAATTCGGGAAATAAAATTCCAGCTTTTGCCTAGAATGTAGTGCCCAAAAGCAGACGTAGTCGCATCGTCGACATTGCCGTGTTTCCTAGTATACGACACAGTATTTAAGCCAGCTCTGATGTAACGTATATATAATTTTATTCTCTTCTGTGTGGAATAGAATAAAGACTTACATTTTATTACGGATGACTTCTTGTTGTTACAAACTGCTCAAAAGCATTATTGTGCCACCTACATGTCTCCGAACGAACGTGTGTCTCATTCGATACATTTTATGAAAAAAAAACAACTTTTACTGAAAAATACAAACCAAACAGTAATCAAACTAAAGGCAGCCTATTCGAATGTGCAAATCCTTATAATTAACGTCTGTTGCGGGATAATTTGGATATGTTTTGCTTCGACCCGCGTATCGTAATACTTCAGGATTACCCTTCGCGTGCTGTACACAATGTCTTCGAGACGTTGCAGCTCGAACTGTCCCACATTTGAACGACGGTCCTCCTTGGGCCATCCAGTGTCTGACAAGAGTTCTTGCGACAGCTAACAGGAAGTTTGTACTGGTGCTAAGCGCGTAGCCCGTCGTGTTCATTTCAGCAGATCCTCTGCCTGAAGTATCCGAATATATCTGGAATATCTGGACAGGTATTAGTGGACATTAATATGGGTTGTGTCCACCTTTTGCATTTTTGACAGCTTGAGCTCTGCTCGGGGCAATTTCAGTGAGGTGTCTGTGGAGGAATTCTTTCTCAAGAGCGGAAAAAAGAGAAGGGTCTGGAGTGAAGTCTACGTTCAAACTGATCCCAAAAGTGTTCCGCTGGGTTCAGGACGGGACTCTGGGTAGACTTGACCATTTCTGCATTGTTGATGTCCACAAATCATTGCTTCACTGATGCTGCTTATGCCAGGCTCCACCGTCGGGGTAATACAGTCGTCATCTCCGAACTGTTTCTCCACTGCACGCAGTACATAATACTGTAAAATATGTTCACCATACCATCTCCCGCGCGTACTTTCTGTTCGCACTACAGTTGACGACTGGTACCGTTAACCGGGCACCCGCCAAAGCCGAGCCGTTCCATCACATTGCCACAGGGTGATTCATCGCTCCAAATCACTGGTTTTCAGTCATCCACTGTCCAGTGGCGTCTCCCTCTACACTCCTCAACCATCGTTTAGAAATAGCTGTAGAAATGTGTAGCTTATGATCAGCTGCTCTACCATCCTTTAAACTCTCTACGCACAGTCACTGGGCTAGCTGATCTGCCGGTATCACTTTGCATCTCACGAGTGATTCTTACATGCGGTTTTTTGCAATCATCCTCTGCATTCTGCGACGGTCCCTCCTGTCTGTAGGTATTTGCTGTGTGCCTGGTCTTGGTTCAGTACTGGTTGGTCCTTCTCGTTTCCACTTCACAATCACGTCACCAACAGTCGAGTCGGGCAGCTTCAGAAGTGATGAAACGTCGCTCACTGATTTGTTACTCAGGTGGCATCTAATGACTTGTCCACATTCGAAGTCACTGTGGTCTCCTGATCGACCAGTTGTGCTACAGTGGCAAATCTTCAGACAACACAATACTCCACGCCTCCTTTTACACTTGCGGGTCCGCCTGTCTTGACATCTACTGGTCAGTCCCGCATTACATAGGCGTATTCGGCACTTTTGATCACATAGTCTACCTCAGGACCTTGCGTTCCCTTGACCCCTTCCTCCGGAAGTACAGTGTTCACTAGATTGGCATGCTGTACTCATGCAGACTGGCCCATCGCCGAAATGTTCAGTGGAGGGCTGCGTAATCTACGTACATATGATTACGTGTATGGCAGAGGGTCCACTTTCGGACTATCTCTCGACTATTCCACTCTCAAGTAGCACTTGGGGAAATGAACACTTACGTCTTTCCGTGCGAGTTCCGATTTCTTCTGTGTTATTACGGTGGTCATTTCTCGCTATCTAGGTGAGAGGCAGTAACATACACTATGTCATCAGAAGTATCCGGACCCTTGGCTGAAAATGACGTACAAGTTCGTGGCACCCTCTATCGGTAATGCTGGAATTCAATATGGTGTTGGCCCACCGTTAGCCTTGATGACAGCTTCCACTCTCGCAGGCATTCAATCAAGTGCTGGAAGGTTTCTTGGGGAATGGCAGCTCATTCTTTATGGAGTGCTGCACTGAGGAAAGATATCGATGTCGATCGGTGAGGCCTGGCACGAAGTCGGCGTTCCAAAACATTTCAAATATGTTCTGTAGGATTCAGGTCAGGATTCTGTGCAGGCCAGTCGATTTCAGGGATGCTACTGTCGCGTAACCACTCGGCCACAGGCCGTGCATTATGAACAGGTGTTCGATAGTGTTGAAAGATGCAGTCGCCATCCCCCAATTGCTCTTCAACAGTGGGAAGCAAAAAGTTGATTAAAACATCAATGTAGGCTTGTGCTGTGATAATGCCACGCAAAACGAGAAGTGGTGCAAGCCCCCCCATGAAAAACACAACCACGTCATAACACCACCGCCTTCGAATTTTACTGTTGGCACTACACACGCTGGCAGATGACGTTCACCGAGCATTCGCCATACCCACACCCTGCCATCGGGTCGCCACTTGTGTACCGTCATTCGTCACTCCATACAACGTTTTCCCACTGTTCAGTCGTCCAATGTTTACGCTCCTTACACCAAGCGAGGCTTCTTTTGGCATTAACGGGCGTGATGTGTGGCTTATGAGCAGCCGCTCGATCATGAAATCCAAGTTTTCTCACCTCCCGCCTACCTGTCATAGTACTTCCAGAGGATCCTGATGCAGTCTGGAATTCATGTGTGATGGTCTGGATAGACGTCTGTCTATTACGCATTACGACCCTCTTCAACTGTCGGCGGTCTCTGTCAGTCAACAGACGATGTTGGCCTTTACGCTTTTGTGCTGTATGTGTCCCTTCACGTTTCCACTTTACTATCACATTGGATACAGTAGCTCTAGGGATGTTTAGGAGTGTGGAAATCTCGCGCACAGACGTATGGCGCAAGTGACACCCAGTCACCGGACCACGTTCGAAGTCCGTGAGTTTCGCGGAGCGCCCCATTCTGCTCTCTCACGATGTCTAATGACTACTGAGGTCGCTGACATCGAGTACCTGGCAATAGGCGGCAGCACAATGCACTTAATATGAAAAGCGTATGTTTTTGGGGGTGTCCGGACACTTTTGATCATATAGTGTATTTTGGTATTCGGAGGTGATTGAAATTTCGTGAAGAAATCCGCCGCAACGGAAAACCGTGTTGTTTCGGTGGTTGCATGCTAATTCACTTTTTTATCTGTAACACACTCTCCCCTTTTCGCGATAATAAAGAACGAGCTGGCCTTCTTTGAAGCTTTTCGATGTACTCTGTCAGTCCTATCTGTTAAGATATCCTATGCCATGTAGCAGTACTCCAGAAGCATAGTGCAGGCAGTGTATTTAGAACGTTTGTTGTATTTTCTACAGTTATGTCAGTAAAACGCAGTCTCGGTTCGCCTTCCCCACAACGTTTTCTGTGTGATGGTTGCGGTTGAAGTTGTTCGTTATTGTAATCTCTAGATATCAGTTGAATCGATTACCTTTTGCTTTGTGTGATGTCTTGAGTAAGCGAAATTCAATGGTATTTTTATAGTTTTTTTTTTTTTTTTTTTTTTTTTTTTTGTAGAGGACCTCACACTTCTTGATTAGGATCTATTGCAACCTTTCGCACCATCCAGATATCTTGTCGAGACCATTTTGCTCTTCGTTTTGATCTTCTGACGAACTTACTAGCATCATCTGTAAATACTTTAAGAGGGCTGCTTAGATTTTCTCCTAAATGGTCTATAAAAATTAAGAGCAGCAGATAGCCTCTACACTTCTTTACGGAACTCCTGATATCGCTTGGGTTTCACTAGATGATTTCCCGTCAGTTACTACGAAATTTTGACTTTTCTGATAGGAAGTCACAAGTCCAGTCGCACAATTGAGACGATGCTCGAAACGCACTCAATTTTATTTGAAGCCACTTGTAAAGAATGGTGTTAAAAGCCACTGCATATCTATGAATATGGAATCAACTTGAGATCCCCTGTCTGTGTCACTAATTACTTCGTGTGAATAAACATCCAGCTGCGTTTCACAAGAACCATATTTTCTGAATCTTCAGTGGTTGTGTATAAATAGATCGTTTTCTTCGAGGTACATTGCGTATTTTCCAAAGCCACCTACAAATGGATGTCGGTGATATGAGTCTGTAATTCAGCCAGTTACGTCTATTGGAGGATCCTGTCCCCATATTGCACAGCATTGAAATAACAATCGATAGCGACGAGGGACATTCTATATCCGTATATTCTACCGGCCCAGAACATGACTGACCTACCGGGGGTTTCTGTTTAGCAACAGCCTTCTTTATTTATGCCACGAGATGATCTAGCAGAGTCTACCCTCATGAAAAAACGTCTAGTGACATTACTGTAGAATTCGCTGTGTGGTCCTTAAATATCAGATGGGGCCGCCATTTTGTTGTTTGCTTATCATATAAAGAACGAGAAATTGAAGTTAAGATTGGGTCAGTGCACGCCGATTTGAGCTCTTCTACTGGTACGTGAGAATCGCTGCTCAGCCCCAGTCGGTCATTCTGGAACTTCATCATAACATAAACTACTGAAATTCCAAAACAAAACCTATCCGCACTCCACACAATCTTTTGAAGTTTAGACCAACTTAAGTCACTTAATAAAGGCAAGCTCTCTGGTCCAGACTGTATATCAGTTAGCTTCCTTTCGGATTATGCTCATGAAATAACTCCACTTTAGCAATAGTCTCGACGCAAAAGCAGCACCTAAAGACTGGAAAATAAAATAAAAGAAATAGCAGTTATACGCCGAATTATAGAAATATTTGTAGTAGGAGTTTGAAACATGCACTCTGTGCTACTGTTATGAAATACCTCGAAGAAATCGATCTGTTCACACATAAACACCACGGATTCAGAAAATATGATTCTTCTTATACATAAATGGTTCTTCATTCGTATAAAATAAGAAGTGCTATCGACAGAGGGTCTAATATTAATTCTACATCTCGAGATTGTGATTTTATGTCAGATAGTTCACATTTCGTAGTAGCTGACGGGAAGTCATCTAACGAAACCCAAGTGGTTCAAGTGGCTCTGAGCACTATGGGACTCAACTTCTGAGGTCATTAGTCCCCTAGAACTTAGAACTAGTTAAACCTAACTAACCTAAGGACATCACACACATCCATGCCCGAGGCAGGATTCGAACCTGCGACCGTAGCGGTCTCGCGGTTCCAGACTGCAGCGCCTAGAACCGCAAGGCCACTTCGGCCGGCTGAAACCCAAGTGACCTCTGTGGTTCTCGAAGGAAGCATTAGAGGGCCTCTGCGGTTTCTAATCTATATGAACGGCTTAGGAGGCAATCTGAGCTGTCCTCTAGATTGTTTGCAGTTGATACTGGCAAGATAAAAATGAAGTGAAAAATTATTTTGACAGGACACCAGCATGATGCGAAAAGTAATAGTTGATTCTGTACAATAATAATCTACATCAGTACAGTAAAAATTTCGTTAAATTTCGGTTGCTCGACGAACCACACAAATTTAGAGGACGTCGATTGAACTAAATACTTCGGGAGTAGAATTAAATTGGAACCGTCTCACAGAAAATGTTGGGGGAGGTGAGCCAAAGGCTACGTTTTATTGCCAGAACGCTTCGATGCGAAGAATCTGCAGAAGAGACTGTCTACACTACGCTTGTCCGTCCTCTTCTGGAGTATTACTACGGGGTATGGGATCCTCACCAGATAGGATTGACGGAGTAAATCGAAGAAGTTCTAAGAAGGGCAACTTGTCGCTAGAAAAACTGAGAGAGGATCACGTGTACGATACGTGAGTTAGAGTGTCAGTCATTAACAGAAATGCGTTCTCCGTTGAGGGGAGATGGTTTTACGAAATTTTGATCATTAAATTTCTCCTTTGAATGCCAAAATATGTTGTTCAATCCCACCTACATAAGGAGAAATTACCATCGTCGTAAAATAGAGAGAAATCGGAGCCCGCGTGGAAAGATTTGGTTCGGTTTTCCCCACGTGCTATCCTGGAGTGAAAAAGTCCCTGTTGGTCTATCAGTGAGCGGGGACATCAGCTGGTCAAGTAATTAGCAATGAAATTCGCCAACAACCATGTAATCGAGATGTTATTTTATTTTGACTACCAGTTTCGGCAGTTACACTATTCCATCTTCAGGGCCCTATGTGAAACCTTCTGCCAAGTGCTTACGTGTGAACTTCAAAGTAATCATGTAGATGTAGAGCTTTTTCTCAGTAGCAGGCCGTCTCATGACTACTCAGTTATTTTTTTCTACTTGAGGCAGACACATCCTACATTTATAATCCTGTCCCTCATTTAGTTTTCACTGCGTTCTCATTCGCTCCGAGTGTTTTACAGTGTATTTATTAATAATTGCGTTGATCAGATGAATTAAAAATAAATGGAGTCATCTGGTAATCACAAATATGTCTAGAAGGTTCGTGTGTTCAACTAATGTAACAATGTTGAAATATGGTCGTTGAAAAGAACATAGTTGTGAGAACTGTTTCTACTTCTACTGTCTATTTCGCAAACGTAGTTGCTGCCGCCCAAGAACGGGCGTTACGAAATTAGGTGCAGAAATAAGACAGGCGGGCCAAATGGAAATAGCGTCATTGTGTCACTGCTGAGTCCTGTTCGCTGCTTTGGCTCCAAGTTTCGCTACTGACAGCTGAATCTTATGCGAGTGTGACAACGGTCCTACTGACCTACATGCACCGCCTTTAAACACGCGATACTGGTGCAGCAGGTAAGAAACGCCAATTGCATTTTCTGCCAAGTTTATATTTGTAAAAATCGAAAGTAAATCGTAACTGAACCGAAGAACTTTGGAGATACGAGCGTTGTAGATCTGTTGCAAATATCATACGTTCTTTGCTGAGTAACGAAAATTCCACGAAATTTCAAGTTCCGATTCGGTATTCACTAAAACGTTACGTTATGTTACGTTATTTTTACGTCGGCTAACCACAATTTTATTCATAACCCGACCCACTCGTATTCTGTAGTACTTTCTCAGCGGATCGGCTAGACAGTGAGTAACGGTACGGCGCACGCTGTTCCTGCCGACTCAGGTCGAGTTCATTGTTCTCGGTAGCGGCAAGGAGTAACGAATACGTATCCCATTCCGTTACTCTCGATGAAAGCGTAGTCGGTAAGAGTAACGACACAGCGCACAGTTCCATACCGTAGTCTGGCGACGCGGTAGCTACACGCAGTAACGAATAAACATTGTATTTCGTTACTCTTGATTCGTTTGTTTACTTTCGTGAATTCCCAGTCACCATGGGCACGTCTAGCCACTAAACAGTGGCGTAGTCTAGGTTAATGGGTGCATTTCATATGGCAAAGAATTGTTTGAAACTTGAATCTCATTTCTATTCTGCGTCCTGTTAACAGCAAGTGTGGATACAGCAATCGTAAAATGGTTTTAATAAGTTATGTGTCTGAATGGACCTGTTTGATTCAACAAATAATGTACGGAGCACATACTGGGTGTCCCCAAAAAAGACACCTGCAAACTTTAGGGGCAGGTTCTTTAGTAAACATGGGCTCTAAAATGTATACTTTAACAGGTATTAGTACTTTCTCATTGTCGATACTATGAAACAGATCACATCTGCTGCAAAATCTTTGCTTTCCATATTTTGACAGGAGAAACCATTGACAACGACATGAAAAAATACCTGGTAGACATGCGAATAAAAATGGATACTTTAAAAGCTATCAGCACTTGTTCATCTTCGCTAGTTTCTTGGTTTGGTTAATACTGCCTCCTCCCAAAACATCAAAAGCAAAGAGCTTGCAGTAGAAGAGGTGTGTTTCATAATATCGGAGATGAACAAGTGTTCACCCCTCTTACGGTCTGCGCCTTAGAGCCATTATTTACTACACATTTTTCTCTTGTTTTGGTGTAAGTAACCTCTCTCTAAAGTTTGTTGGTGTTCTTTTGAAGCACCCTGTAGAAGCAATGAGACATGTTTGTTGATAACGGTGTCCCGCCGGAGGCTCGAGTGCTTTCTCGGGCATGGGTGTGTGTGTTGTTCTTAGCATAAGTTAGTTTAAGTAGTGTGTAAGTCTAGGGACCGGTGACCTAAGCAGTTTGGTCGCTTAGAAATTCGGACACATTTGAACAAAATTAGCGGTGTCATTGGTGCCTTTCCACAGCAGTAGCAATTTGCCGACGGATATTTGCTTGTGAAGAAAAACATCTCTAAAAACCAGTACCTTTGAAAAGTCAGTAACTGGAAGGTACTGGAAATTTAGTCAACTGAGCTCACTGTACAGTTTAGCACATTTTCCTGCCATATAAAAATATCTGCATTAATATTAAATTGCGAAGGATATTACAAAAAAGGAGTAAAGTTGCCCTTTAAACATTGTGAGAGTTGCAAGAAGCGGTAAGTGACAGAAGAAAAAGTTAGAAAAAGTTCAACGAACCCTTTAACTTTGGTTTTGTTGTCTAGCCATTACCCATTGAGCCACTACAAAACAGAGTAGCAGATGTGCGAGGGGGAACCTTCAAGAAATAAGATATGCATTATTAAGGCAGGTCAAGTAACATTGAATGATCAAAAATGGTTCAAATGGCTCTGAGCACTACGGGACTTTACATCTATGGTCATCAGTCCCCTAGAACTTAGAACTACTTAAACATAACTAACCTAAGGACAGCACACAACACCCAGTCATCACGAGGCAGAGAAAATCCCTGACCCCGCCGGGTATCGAACCCGGGAACCCGGGCGTGGGAAGCCAGATATTGAATGCTGCCTTACACTTTAAAGTGACACAGATACGTGACACTACATTGAGGTTCAAAATGAATGGGATAAAAAGAAGCCGGCCGAAGTGGCCGAGCGGTTCCAGGCGCTACAGTCTGGAACCGCGCGACCGCTACGGTCGCAGGTTCGAATCCTGCCTCGGGCATTGATGTGTGTGATGTCCTTAGGTTAGATAGGTTTAAGTAGTTCTAAGTTCTAGGGGACTGATGACCTCATCAGTTAAGTCCCATAGTGCTCAGAGCCATTTGAACCATTCTTACGCAGTCACCTTAACGAAGACCTCCCACGACGCTGGATTGGTCGTGCTGGGTCGGATGATGTGCCGTCCATGTTGTATCCCCCCCCCCCCCCTTCCCACCGCAGGTCGTTTGACCTTACAGCAATGGGTATTTTCGTTTGGGGATGTGTGAAGGATATGGTTTATGTACCCTAATTTCCGTAACAGCTAAGCCACCGGTTAGTCGGTGCGGTTAACTCCACTGATCGGACTGCACTGGAACGTGCCCGGCAGGACACGAAGTACCAGGCATACATCTGATTTCACAAATGGAGCCCACATCGAACATCTGTGAATGTCCATAGGAACTGGGAGAGTCAGCCTTTCAATCTATACATGTACTTCTGAAATAAAGTCATTATTGTAGTCAGAGAAATACTGTCCTTTTGTCCCATTCGTTTTGAATTACCCTGTATTTTTCACCAACTGTCTGTGAACAACAGTCGGAAATTTCTAGCAATCCTTGGTCGCGAAGCTATTCGAGGACCGCCGTTTGAACGTCTTCATCGTCGTAAACTGTGCGATTACTGTCGGCACTACTCAGGTCTGTACGGCCTTGGTCAAATTGTTGACGCCATTTCACTATGGCCGGACACGAAATTGCATCTGGTCCATATGCCGCCAGGATTTCACGGTGAATCTGTATCGATTTAGATGGTGTGCTGACAAAAATCGTACTGTTCCGCGTACTTCAGGTTTGGGGTACGTTCCCAGTCGCAGCACCACCTTGCTCCCACACTGTGATGCAACTGTTATCTGTACCGCAGCAGAACTATGTCTGCAGGAAACTCAGAACACATACTCTCTCTTCCGACAATTCGCTACTCCTGTCGCGCAATGATCTTAGCGTGGGACGATGTGTGCAACTTAATTTTTGATGTCCCCTCCTACTACATTATGCAGTTCCACTGTACTCGCATTGCAGTCCTTAAGGTTCCACAATAGAAAGTTTTATATAAAAGTTTTATATACTATCATTTTATTCTAACAAATAATACAAAAAGTTTCGCGTTTTCGATCGATGTTCATTGCACCAGTGGCTCCAAACCTCTGGGCGTCGCTGTTCTGATCTCCACCGCAGAGTCGTCAAAAGTAGGGCTGAAATGTGGGTGAGAGGGGATGTGACGACCTTCCCACCGTGCGACACGTCCACATTGGAGTTGGGCAGGCTTGTGGCGGAATTTGGTGGCAGTGTGATACCGTTAATCCACCTTATAGCTCACATGAACTTCTGAGCTGTGACCATTCTTTCTCGCATGCGTCGACACCTCGCCGTTTGAACTTTCGTCAAGCCCTAGAGTGACGTTGCAGAGCGCCACGCTTTTGTACCATTACATAGGAAGGCTACAGGCACCTTTGAGCCAAACAGAAAACTACTGTGTCACAGTGGGAGACAATTACGGGATTCCGAAAAAGCGATTCTTTAATTTTGTTTCGCAGTGTCTTTTGAAAAGTAATGGTCGTAACACTTCCTTGAGGAACACCCAAAGTTACTTTTGATGTGTACGGATCGTGTAGGTAGAACGGGTCGCACTCGTCGTATTATATTTAGGTGCTATGAGCTGGAGGAGGAACTTTGACAGTGCAAACAAATTAGTGACACAGAAATATACGCTACTGGCCATAAAATTGCTACACCAAGAAGAAATGTAGATGATAAACGGGTATTCATTGGACAAATATATTAGGCTAGGACTGACATGTGATTACATTTTCACGCAATTTGGGTGCATAGATCCTGAGAAATCAGTACCCAAAACAACCACCTCTGGCCGTAATAACGGCCTTGATACGCCTGGGCATTGGATCGAACAGAGCTTGGATGGCGTGTACAGATACAGCTGCCCATGCAGCTTCAACACGATACCACAGTTCATCAAGAGTAGTGACTGGCGTATTGTGACGAGACAGTTGCTCGGCCACGATTGACCAGACGTTTCCAATTGGTGAGAGCTCTGGGGAATGTGCTGGTCAGGGCAGCAGTAGAACATTTTCTGTATCCAGAAAGGCCCGTACAGGACCTGCAACATGCGGTCGTGGATTATCCTGCTGAAATGTAGGGTTTCGCTGGGATCGAATGAAGGGTAGAGCCACGGGTCGTAACACATCTGGAATGTAACGCCCACTGTTCAAAGTGCCGTCAATGCGAACAAGAGGTGACCGAGACGTGTAACCAGTGGCACCCCGTACCATCACGTCGGGTGACACGCCAGTATGTCGATGACGAATACACGCTTCCAATGTGCATTCACCGCGATGTCGCCAAACACGGATGCGACCATCATGATGCTGTAAGCAGAACCTGGATTCGTCCGAAAAAATGACGTATTGCCATTCGTGCACCCAGGTTCAACGTTGAGTACACCATCGCAGGCGCTCCTGTCTGTGATGCAGCGTCAAGGGTAACCGCAGCCATGGTCTCCGAGCTGATAGTCCATACTGCTGCAAACGTCGTCGAACTGTTGGTGCAGATGGTGGTTGTCTTGCAGACGTCCCCATCTGCTGACTCAGGGATCGAGACGTTGCTGCACTATCCGTTACGACCATGCGGATAAGACGCCTGTCATCTCGACTGCTAGTGGTACGAGGCCGTTGGGATCTCCACGGTGTTCCGTATTGCCCTCCTGAACCGACCGATTCCATATTCTGCTAACAGTCATTGGATCTCGACAACGCGAGCATCAATGTGGCGATACGATAAACCGCAATCGCGATAGGCTACCGTCCGACCTTTATCAAAGTCGGAAACGTGATGGTACGCATTTCTCCTCCTTACACGAGGCATCACAACAACGTTTCACCAGGCAAGGCCGGTCAACTGCTGTTTGTGTATGAGAAATCGGTTGGAAACTTTCCACATGTCAGCACATGTCATGTTGTAGGTGTCGCCACCGGTGCCAACCTTGTGTGAATCCTGTGAAAAGCTAACCATTTGCATATCACAGCATCATCTTCCTGTCGGTTAAATTTCGCGTCTGTAGCACGTCATCTTCGTGGTGTAGCAATTTTAATGGCCAGTAGTGTACACTTTACTGCGCTGCAATACTCAAGTTGTACCGCAACTCACTAAATGTGCCTGCAGACAGATACAAATAAGCAGTGGCGTGTCAAGGCGTGCGTTACTGAATACAGCGTCAACAAGACTGTGTCAGTCCTGGGCGCCACATTGTAAATCCCTGTATTAAACACTTATTCCTATGCGAAGGCTATAGGCGACTCCACTTGTAGACTAAGTCTCGCAGGCTGATCTCCACTACGACCTGTAGCCACGAACAACAACAACAATCTCAACCACGCTGGAAATCCGTACTAGAACTGTCGTACGCCAATGCTGGACATGAACTGCCCGCTGCTGCCTGCGGCCGCCGCTTAACACAAAGCGGAAGCCCATCTCATTGGCGGCGGCGCGGAGGTAGCCGACTTAGCTGCACTTGGGGTAGGCGGCGAACTTCAAAGTGCCGCCCGTGGCGCCAGTTCCGGTTGCATCCATTGGCGAGGACACAACTGCTTTTGAGATTGAAGATTTCTCCCCGTCGAGAATGACTTGCTGTGTTCTGTTTGCTATATGCTTCTCAATCCAATCACACAGCTGGCCTGATATTTTGTACACTCGTATTTCGTTCACTAGGCTGCAGTGCGGAACTGTGTCGAACGCTCTTCGGAAGTCAAGGGACCACATATCAACCTGGGCGCTGGTATGTGCTGCTTTCTGTATCTCGTGGACGAACAGAACGAGCCGGCGTTCACACGGTTGTGGTTTCCGGAACCAATGTTCATTCCTACAGAGGATATATAGAGTAAAAAATCCCCTTCAGTTGCCAGTAATTTCTTTATTTACTGCACGGCCGTTTTCGAAGCCTAAGCTTAATATCAGGTTCCAGCAAATAATTATGAACCCCGTGTTCTCCTGACATGGCACCCAATGACTAGTTCTTCTTTCCTCGGGTGAAGGTATGATTGCGTGACAGGCATTTCCACAATGAGGACTGGGTAATTTTTCGAGATGGAGCGTTTGCTAAATGCCGAACTGCAGACTGGTAAAGATTTGTCGCATCAAAGGGTAAATACTCGGTACAGTCACAATAATGCGACCACCGCCTATGTTTGACATCAACGTGCAATAACTACTCACAGACAGCAGTGGAGGGAGTAGACAGGAGGGGACACGGAAAACAGTACACTCGTTGTTGTGATGCGGAAAAGGAGCGATCTGTGTGACGTCCAAAAGTGCATGCTCATTGGCTTTCGGGCCAAGAGTGGAAGCATTTCCGAAACGCCGAAGTTGGTAAACTGTTCGCATGCCACTGTGGTTAAAATACACCCTGCAGAGAAAAATGACGCTGTCCAAAACCAGCGCCGAGGCAACTGTGGTGCACTGCGGGCCATAGATGACAGGGGTGGACGAGGGCTGCGGAGATGTGCACAGGCGAACTAAGGCGCTACCATCAGTGTCTCCTCAAGGACTGTTCAGCGAACGTTGCTGTGTATGGGCCTACGCGGCAGACGCCTGGTTCATCCACCTACGGTGAGTGCTGTTCATTCGCGAGAAGGCTGGAATTTGCACGCGAAATCCGCAACTGGACGTCCACTAAGCTGCGATAGGTAGCCATGGGACAGATGTCTGTTGGCATGGACGGCGTGGGACGTCTGAAAGCAAAGGGTCCAGGCTAGAGGAGAGAGCTTTATGGTTAGGGAATGTTTTCGTGGCATTCTCTGGGTGGCCTCGTCATTCTAGAAGGCACAGTGGATCAACATAGGTTTCTGTTCTTGGGAATCATGTCTGCTCCTGCAGGCACCTTGTTGTCTCCTCGGTACGAAGGCATCTACCAGCAGGACAATGCAAAGCATTACAGAATTCTCAGTGTGCATGTGTGGTTCGTACAGCATCGTGATGAGTTGACCGTGCTCCCCTGGCCACCGAACTCTCCTCTTTTGAACCCTATCGAGAATCTGTGGGACCACTTCGGTCGGGCTGAACGCGCCATGGATCCTCAACCGAGAAACCTAGCGCTATTGGCCACGGCGCTGGCGTCGGCATGGCTCCAAATCCCTGACCGTACCTTCCAAAACCTTACTGACCATTCCTGCTCGTTTCGCAGTGGTGTTCAAAATGGTTCAAATGGCTCTTAGCACTACGTGACTTAACATCTGGGGTCATCATTCCCCTAGACTTAGAACTACTTAAACCTAACTAACCTAAGGACATCACACACATCCATGCCCGAGGCAGGATTCGAACTTGCGACCGTAACGGTCGCGCGGTTCCAGACTGTAGCACCTAGAACCGCTCGGCCACACCGGCCGGCTGCAGCGGTGTGCACTGCAAAAGTTGGTTATTCAGGATTTGGACAGATGGAGATATTAACGTGAATGTACAATGTATGTAGAGAAGGACTAACACCGATACCAATTTTCGTGGACTTTTTTTGTCGATGATGATAAAAATGTTATGTGTAATCCTTTTGAGGAGGGGAAGGGGCGGTGGGAATTGTAGAGGAAGACCGGGTTTGGAAGATATGCTACAGATAATTGATGACGTTGTGTGTAGGTGCTACTCTGAGATGAAGCCGCAGGTTGCGACCGCTAATGCCAACCCTTCCTCAAACCCAAAACATTCTTCTCGTCATATGCAGCGAGACTCTGGAAGCGAGGAAAGTGGAAGTAGCGTGAGACGAGCGCCGGCGCTGTTTTAAGGCGGCGAGCGGGGAGTTATTTCAGGAGCAGGAGGCGGTGCGCCAGATAGCCGGAAATCAGGTTAACGCCTCCCCGCAGGCGCCCGGGGGGCGGGCGCCGCTCTGCCCCCGTCATTTCCGCTGCTACTGCGCCTCGCATCTGGCGTGGAGTCGCGTCGAGCGCCGGAGCGTCTTGTAGCCAGCGACGCAGTCGAGCTGGATCTAATTTCTGTTTGGTGCTTCCGCTAACTTTCACTTCCTCGCTAACTGCTACCTTTCGATATAAACTCATCAGTTAAACGCTGAAACGTTCCTTTCGTCTGCGCCTCCGAGCTTCCGTGGCGTCACGCGACGTTCCACTCGCGGAGCCGTGGTCAATATCCACGCACTCGTGGCGATGTGCGTGCACGTGAGGCAAACAACACGAGGCACTGCTCCACATATTAAGCAGAACCGTTTATTGATGGACAATTACTTTTTGCACTGTTATACCTGTAAAACCAGCCTAAATAAATCTCATATTTTCCTCGAGACATTTGAGTCTAATCTTTACGGTAATAATGGAAGCTTAAGAAATATATTAAAATTTATGCTACGACCGGGATTTGAACCCAGGTTTCCTTGCTTGCTAGGCAGGAATGCTAGCCTTTACATTACTGCAGCACTATAGCTATTTTGAACCTAGGTCTCCTTGATTACTAGACAGGAATGCTAGTCATTACATTACAGCAGCACTATAGCTATAGCCCTACAGTAATGTAATGACTAGCATTCCCGCCTAGTAATCAAGGAGACCTGGGTTCATGTTCTAGCTGTAGCACAAATTTTAATTCATTTCTTCAGCTTCCATCATTATCGTAGATACATAAGAGACTCAAACGTCTCGAGGAAAATTTCACTATAAGATCAATAGATCGCCAATACCTGAGGTACAGGATTTCACCGTTACGTCCAACGCTGGGGTGCTATTCCAATGCCGGAGAGCCTCGGCAAAGACGATCTAAGGATGGGAAAATACGCTGAAGTTGTGTATTCGAAGTTTGTGTTGGGTAAGGCATTGGACTTGTATAGTCCGTGCAGCAACGTTGGCTATACTGGTGCGGTTGTGTAATGGATAGCATTCTTCTCCAGTAATCTAGGGGACCAAGATTCAAGACCCGGCCGTAGCACAAAGTTTAATTCATTTCTACAGCTTCCGTCATTATCGCAGCCTAAATAAGGTTCGTCAGCCTCACTTTAACCCGCGAGAGTTAATAATTAACTGCTCTGCAGCTGTGTTGCTACGCCCAGGACGATTCCGAGACCGGACTGCTGGACTGGAATACATTATCTGATCAAAAGTATCCGGACACCCATTAGTGGACGTTAATATAGACTCTGCCCACCCTTCGCCAGTGCTGGAACTATGTTGGGGACTCTTTCATAGAGGTGTCTATGGAGGAACTGCAGCCGATTCTTCTTGCTCAAGAGCCGAAACCATAGAAGGTAGTGTTGTTGGACGCTCGGGTCAGGAGCGAAGTCGGCCTTCTAACTTATCCCAGGGCATTCAGGTCGGTGCGCTGGGTAGGCCAGACCACTCCAGGATGGGTACTGTCCACAGACCGTTGTCTTATGACTGTTAAGCTCATAAAAATAGTCACCGTCTCCGAACTGTTCCTCCACTTCTGTTATGATTTTTTTTTCTTAGTAATTTAATTGAAAGCTTTGTTGCTGTGGTAAAAATAAAATTGGTTCTTTTTGTCGTGACAGAATAAATTACTATTAATCACACCAGATTTGTCGGAGAACAGCAGCAACATGTGTAATTCAGATGGTTCAAATGGCTCTGAGCACTATGGGACTCAACTGCTGAGGTCATTAGTCCCCTAGAACTTAGAACTAGTTAAACCTAACTAACCTAAGGACATCACAAACATCCATGCCCGAGGCAGGATTCGAACCTGCGACCGTAGCGGTCTTGCGGTTCCAGACTGCAGCGCCTTTAACCGCACGGCCACTTCGGCCGGCAACATGTGTAATTGATCCAGCTTTAAGAAATTCTATTACCTTTTAGCGGAAAATTCGTGCGGTACTCTCCGACGTTAGAAAAGTCGTGGTGTTCCGTTAGGAGCAGGAGGCGGCTGTCTTTTCTCATTCGCGATATCGCAAATTACTAAAAAAAGTGAACAGAATTTTTTTTCGGAGGAAGATCGCGCGTTTTTACATGAAAGAAACCTAAGGGACCAACTAATTGGATTTGTACGAACATATAAACGGAACTGAAAGAACTTGGAATAAATACTATAACGATGTCGTCACGACAGTCTCCTGTTCCGACAGAACAGAATAAGCTGCATAAATCTTTTAAACAGGAAAGATTATCACAAGTATAATTAATGAAAATAAGGTTGAGAGATTTTCTTTGAAATTAAATAAACTCCAAGGCTTCAAGTATTATATTATGAAACGGAAACTTACATTAACATGGCCACCCAATGTGGCGGTGGAGCGAATTTTCATGATATACATTCTCGCTTGTTTGTGGCTACATATATTTTTTAATCACTTAAACTCTTAAAGTTACAATAAAATGATTATATCAGTATGGAGCACAATACTTTTGCGTCCGACTCGTAACACATTCACAGAACAGCTAGAGAGCGGCGCGGCTCCCTGCAGAAGTAAAAATTGGCAATTGTTATTTTGAAACATAGGTGCATCGTTTTTTTACTGATCGATAGCAGCGTATAACAGTTTATAGCTATCGTGATATTCTGCGCTTTTCAGGAGCGCGGCAAAGATATCTGGTTACAACATTCATTGGTATATGTTAAAAGTTCACACATACTGACGCGAATACAAAAAAAAAACTTTTACATTTTAAAAATCGCAGTGATGAAGGCTGTAATGTCACACACTGTACGAAATACACAATGGTGTAAAATGTGTTCCAATACTTCCGCTTTTACCCTTTTTTTAAGTGCAATAACGAGACCACACTATAACCATGAAAAGCACGCTCATACCGTAACGCCCCTCCTCGTTATTTCATTGTTGTCGCTATTCATGATGCCATGTAACGTTCTCCGAGCATTCGCCAAACCTAAACCCTTTCATCGGACTGCGTGATTCGTCACTCCACTGTGCACTGGCGTCGCTTTTACACCGCCTCAAAGGTCGCTCAGCACTAATTACGGATATGCGTGGCCTTTGAGGAGCTGCTCGGCGGTTGTACCATATACTTTTTAACTTCCTTCATCTGCATCTACATCTACAGGTGTACTCTGCAAATCACACTTAAGCGCCTGGCAGAGGGTTCATCGAATCACCTTCACAATAATTCCCTATTATTCCAATCTCGAACAGCGCGCGGAAAAAACGGATACCTGTAGCTTTCCGTGCGAACTCTGTTTTCCCTTATTTTATTATAATGATCGTTTCTCCCTATGTAGGTCAGCATCAAAACAATATTTTCGCTTTGGGAGGAGGAAGTTGGTGATTGAAATTTCGTGAGAAGATTTCGCCGCTACGTAAAACGCCTTTGTTTTAATGATGTGCACCTCAAATCCTGTATCATGTCAGTGACACTCTCTCTCCTATTTCGCGACAATGTAAAACGTGCTGTTTTTCTCTGAACTTTCTCGGTGTACTCCGTTGAAGATACCAGACCGCACAGCTGTACTCCGAAAGAGGACGGTCAAGCGTAGTGTAGGCAGTTTCTTTAGTAAATCTGTTAAATTTTCTAAGTGTTCTGACAATAAAGCGCAGTCTTCAGTTTGCCTTCCCCACATTTTCTATGTGTTCTTCCAGTTAAGTAGTTCGTAATTGTAGGTTAGGTTAGGTTAGTGTTGTTTAACGTCCCGTCGACAACGAGGTCATTAGAGACGGAGCGCTAGCTCGGGTTAGGGAAGGATGGGGAAGGAAATCGGCCGTGCCCTTTGAAAGGAACCATCCCGGCATTTGCCTGAAACGATTTAGGGAAATCGCGGAAAACCTAAATCAGGATGGCTGGAGACGGTATTGAACCGTCGTCCTCCCGAATGCGAGTCCAGTGTGCTAACCACTGCGCCACCTCGCTCGGTCTCGTAATTGTAATTCCTAGGTATTTAGTTGAATTTACGGCCTTCAGATTTGACTGATTTATCATGTAACCAAAGTTTAACGGATTCCTTGTAGCACTCATGTGGATGACCTCACACTTCACATTATTTAGGACCAGTTGCCAATTTCGCACCTTACAGATATCCGCTCTAAATCGTTTTGCAAAAAAAAAAAAAAAAAAAAAAAAAATGGCTTGAGCAGTATGGGACTTAACATCTATGGTCATCAGTCCCCTAGAACTTAGAACTACTTAAACCTAACTAACCCAAGGACATCACACAACACACAGTCATCACGAGGCAGAGAAAATCCCTGACCCCGCCGGGAATCGATCCCGGGAACCCGGGCGCGGGAAGCGAGAACACTACCGCACGTCCACGAGCTGCGGACATCGTTTTGCAATTTGTTTTTATCTTCTGATGACTTTACTAGTCGATAAACACCAGTATCATCTGCAAATGACCTAAGACGGCTGCTGAGGTTGTTTTGAAATAGTTTATACAGATAAGGAATAGCAGAGGACCTGTACGCTACCTTGGTGAACACCAGCAACCACTCCTGTTTTACTCGATGTCTTTACGTCAATTACTATGGCAGGAAATAACGAATCCAATCATTTAACTGAGACGATATTCCATAAGCACATAAATTCACCACAAGCCGCTTTTGTGGTACAGTGTCAAAAGCCTTCTGGAAATCAGGAAATACGGAATCAATATGAAATCTCGGTCACTAGCACTCAATACTTGATGTGAGAGCCGAGCGGTCTTGGGCGCTGCAGTCATGGACTGTGCGGCTGGTCCCGGCAGAGGTTCGAGTCCTCCCTCGGGCATGGGTGTGTGTATTTGTCCTTGGGATAATTTAGGTTAAGTAGTGTGTAAGCATAGGGACTGATAACCTTAGCAGTTAAGTCCCATTAGATTTCACACACATTTGAACATTTTTTAACTTTATGTGAGTAAAGAGCTGATTGTGTTTCAAAGGAACGATGTTTTCTAAGTCCATGTTGACCGTGTGTCGTTTTGCTAGCTTGACTATTGGTAGCAGTTTGAAACTCCCGAGTGTTTCCTACCGTTCATTTCATGCTACTGTTTACAACGACCCTCCACGAAGCACGGCAGTCCCCGTCCGCCAGTGCAAGAAGTCTGCCTGTTCTTGGTTTAGTTGTGGTTGTTCCTTCGCATGTATACTTTACAGTCGTATCACCGAGAATCGACTTGGGCGGCTTGAGAAGGCTGGAACGCCCCTGATCGTTCTGTGCCATCCTATGTCTAGTTCACGTCCGAAGTCACTGAACTATTCCGGCCGACTCAATTTGGTGTTACTGCTTCTCTGCTGACGACACAATACTCCCCGTCTCCTTTCATACTTGGGAGGCCGGCTCTCCTGACATCTGTTGGTACTTTTTATTTTGGCTGGAACCTCAGTCCTGGTAAATTCTTTCAATGATCCTGCCGTCATTTCACTGTAATAATTTTTATTTTATTGTTATACGACACAGATTTCGGGCTTAGGCCATTTTTAAGTACTAAAACTGGAATAAACAAAAGCAGTATAAATGACAAAGCATGAAACAGAGCAGCCATGAAAAATAATGTATAACTATTTTTCATAGCTGCCCTGTTTCTTGCTTTTGTGATTTATATTGATTTTGTTTATTCCAGTTTTTATATTTGAAAATGGCCTAAAGCCGAAATCTAGATCATCTGCAGCAAAACTAAAAAAAAAAAAATTCGATATCTCGTTATTTACCACCTCCAGCCACTCTTCTGCTCACTGTCGCACGATCCTCCTGTCCGAAAGTGAAATGACAGCGTGCATCGGGACGGCGTATCGAATCACACCACCTCCTCCACACGCTTCTTTGGCTAGTTTGCCGGATGCATCATTTCTCCATATTCCACCGTGTCTCGGTAACTAGCAGCAAACCACCTCTTCGTCGTGGTTTTGGATCTATTGCAAGGCATTTTGGACATTTAAAACCTTAGAATTTAGTTTTGTTTGCCCTTATTGCAATTCTGTATTAACCACTGCCGTAATAATTAATCTTTTGTGCCACATACGTGGAAGCGGACAACGACGCCGCCGCTAGCCTACCGGTATGTCGGAGGCGTAGCTTTTGCCTGACGGTGGGCGCCTGCGGAATGGAGCGCTATCGGCCGGGGCGAGAGCCACCTCTCTCCTCGTAAATTGGAAATCGACTGGCCGCCTCCGGCTTCTCATTGTCCTCAATAACCTTCACTACCGACTGCCGTTCCTCTTGTCCGAAACATCACGCAATGAAAAAAACGAACCACTGCTCACTCACGCTGTGACAAGTGTGTCAATTTTTTTCTCGGGTTTTATTATTCAGCTGCCATTACCGGGATTGATTCTCTTCCTCCCCCGCCCTCTCCCCTTCACTCTCTCTCCCTGACATTTTTGTACTTATGACAATAGATCGTAATTGCAAGCGTGGTGGCTGTAGCAGGCTGGATCGAGATAATCTACAAAAGATTAATTTATGGTCCGTTTTTTGGAATGCGTTGAGCGCTGAATCCACTGAAACCTCACCTTAAATATTGTTTTGGGTTTTGGGAGTGTACATCTTATGTAATTAAGCTAAAAATATTAATCTAAGTACATTACTTTTTGCAGATGATAAAGTAGAAATACAAGAAAGTGAACGAACTCCAGTAAGCAGTCTGTTGAATAAACCGAATATGTACGAATCTTGCAATTTCATTACATAAGACGAGAGCTACGATAGTTCAAGGGGAGTGCTCAATACGTTCGAAAATATTGATTAACAACGAAGTAACAGAACACACTTCACATTTCAAATGTCTCGGCTGCAACACGAATTGTGATTGTGATAATGATACGGCTGAAAAGCTGCAAAAAATTCAAACAGTATGCATAACATCAAACAGATTACTTCACTAGAAGACCCTAAAAGGTACAACAATAAAAGTTTTATAAAACTAAAAAGTACAGAGATAAGATCCTTGAGGAGAGTAAATGGCTGCAGAAGAAGACATTTAATTTATTAAAATATAAAGATGTTTACGTTGAATGTACTAGCCGTTATTGAGGAAATAACTGGAATACAGAGATACTAAGTGGGGGACGTCATGTTAATAGAGGGAAAGACAAAAACTTCTCAAGAAAATCCTCAACTACAACATGATTCGAAGGAGGGTTGTAGGTCACCCATGAAACAATGGACATAAACTTTGTGAAGATGGAACACGCAGATACCTAATTCTTGTATGTAAGACGGCAATGAATTCGACACGTTTCAACTAAAAATATCAGCCTTCTTTGCACAGTTTTCAAATGATGCGATTAACATGTGCAATCAACACATGCTGAAAGTATAAACGTACGTCAGTTACACAATATAATACGAATTTCAAATTACCGACACATATTACTTACACAGAGCAAATGCGATGTTATTTGTAAACTAGTTCAATGTGTTCCTAGAATGTCACGACGTCTGTTTTTTCTCTGTCTGCGTTGTAGACAGCGGAACCCCCAACTGCATTCAGAGGTCTCAGGAAAAGCAATGCACGTGCCTATACATCCAGAAGACAACGTCGATCTTGACCACGTTATTTCGGGACATACTAAATATCCTCCATACCAAACTAAACCGTCGAGAAACCTTGTAAAAAGGCGGATTCGTGTGTCAACAGATATGAAAATACTAATGTATCAGAACACCATCGAAAATAATAATTGCTTTCAAAGAGCAGACGTAAATCTCTGACGTATCAAGTACAGAGATGTAGCGTATAGATGTAGTAAGCTAGCTGGTTGTTACTACCAACTATTTTACCACCCATTTTCATTGTCTGAGTTCATCGTTATTATTACGAGGCAACAGAATGCTCTCATGCCCGTTCGCTCGTTCCATTGTTCACACGGACCAGTAGTTTTAATTTCTTTCCGATAGTGAGCCGACAAACAGTTAAACGTTATTTGTACTTAACTTTCACTCTCTCAATTATACGGCAGTTACACACCACATGAGAGGATGAGAAATAAGCAACGCTCGTTTAAGATCCATTTTTTTTTTTTTTTTTTGTGTGTGTAATCCAGAAAAATTTTCACTCATCGAAGGACAAGTTCACGTACTCCTCGGCACACACACACACACACACACACACACACACACTTTTCTCTCATAAACTCAAAAACGGAAAATTAAAAGTCTCGCTCCAAGGACGTGTAAAAGAAATTGCGTTGTCCAAAAATATGGATCTCAATGACAGTTTACTATACTTGTCTTAAAACATTACTGAAGGCAAAGTTTTCCAATGCGAATTTTCAGTGTATAAAGTAGCCAAATTTTAAACTATTTAACAGTATTCACTAAACGTAATGGGTAGTTGTAATGGTTGTATTATTTCCAACCGAAAGCGAATAAAATTAAACAAAAAAATTATCATATGGCTTTATTCGCCGACGACCAAGAGTGAGGTTGTTTGGCTGCAGGGTGCAAGTCTCTCTAGCGGAGGCCACTTCGTTGACCTTAGCGTCAATGAAGAGGGGATGAAATGACTAGGACCCAGTACCTGAGCGAAGAAAATCTTCAATTCGGACAGGGATCGAACCCGGGGCTTCCGAACTATGGACAGCGACGCTAACCACTAGCCCGTGAGTTGTGGACAGTAATGAACAGGAGTGACAGTAATGAATATTGCGACACCAAAAAATAATTGACTTGGAGTAATGAAATTTCGGATATACATTTGTCTTGCTAACATATGTGATTAATATTGTAAGATCACAGGTTAATGTAAGCGCGAGGTAAGTCATTGCAATTCTGAAATGCTGATACATTGATAACCGGTCTAATCGGCAGAATGTTGAATTCAAACATGCAAACGTACAAACATTGTTTGTACACGTACCGGATTTCAGTTTGTGGGGGTAGAGTTACCTGCCTGTTGCATTGGTCGATCAATGCAGGGACGGTTAATGCCGTCTGTGGATGACGCTGGAATTGGCGTCCGATGGTGTCCCATACGTGCTCGATTGGAGACAAGCAGGTCACGGCAACATGTCGACACTGTAGAGCGTGTTGGGTTATAACAGCGGGGTGTGGGCGAGCGTTATCCTGTTGGAAAACAGGGCCTAGAATGCTGTTCATGAATGGCACCACAACAGGTCGAATCACCAGAATGAAGTACAAATCTGCAGTCAGCGATCGTGGGATAACCACGAGAGTGCTCCTGCTATCATACGAAATCACATCCAAGACCATAATTCTAGGTATAGGTCCTGCTTGTCTAGCACGCAGAGAGGTTGGCCGTCACTGCCACCGAGACAGAACCAGCTCCCATCAGAAAATGCAGCAGACCTCCTCCCTGCCTCCAAATAGCTCTCGCTTGACACCACAGGGTCGCAAGTGGCGGTGGTTTGGGACCAGTAGGATGTCTTTCTCCAGTATCCCAGAAGGAAGATCCAGCTTCCTGAAGCCCCATTATACGAACTCGTTCAAACTCAGTGACGTGTCGATAGTGGCGTCTTTGTCGCCTTAAATACATTCGTGACTGACAGCAACTCACCACGGCCAGTCTCAGTGGTAAGTAATGCTCGCGACCGTTACAGCGCGTATTTAAAGCAAACCTGATTTGCAGCCTCTTAGTGGCAGCGTTCAAACTCAATGACGTGTCGATAGTGGCGTCTTGGTCGCCTTAAATACATTCGTGACTGACAGCAACTCACCACGGCCAGTCTCAGTGGTAAGTAATGCTCGCGACCGTTGCAGCGCGTTTTTAAAGCAAACCTGATTTGCAGCCTCTTAGTAGCGCTACTACACTCATTCTTATGCGACTGGCACCAAGTCTGAATAGAGATCATCACTCAGATTCAGAAATATGCCTACCAACTTTCGTTTATGTTGCACAACTCATTCTTGGGGTTGAGGTTTTTTCTTCTCTTTATGTATATACGATAAAAATGTATGTACGAAGATGGATCACAAAGTAATGCCTTCTGTGTCATAAGAATTTTAATAATGAACATATAACAGCGGAATTAGTACAGATCATAGCCTGAACTCACCACTACCCAGCTCTGCCGTTCAACATAATCACCAATGCATTTATACACGTTTACGACATTGAGCTTCGCTGCCTCGTGATGACTGGGTGTTGTGTGATGCCTTTAGGTTAGTTAGGTTTACGTAGTTCTAAGTTCTAGAGGACTGATGACCATAGACGTTAAGTCCCGTAGTGCTCAGAGCCATTTGAACGACATTGAGCCCAGGCATCAAAACCAGTCAGCCAGTCAGTTTCGAAAAATTGAGAGTTTTGCTTCTTGGCCTATAATTTTAAAGCTCTAGCAATCTCTTCCACGAAGAAAATGTATGGAAGGGGGGGGGGGGCTGTAACGGACATCAGCAATGTACGGCGTTGAGTGAAGAAATTTGGTAACGGAGAAACGAACATTGTGAGTAAATCCCGCAGGAGCCGGCCGGCAACATCTGTCAGAGATGTCATCCGAGAACGTGTTGATGGACTGATTCGAGACAGAGCCGCAGCAGAGTTCACAATCAACAGCGAAACCGT
This sequence comes from Schistocerca serialis cubense, assembly GCF_023864345.2. NCBI lineage: Eukaryota > Metazoa > Arthropoda > Insecta > Orthoptera > Acrididae > Schistocerca > Schistocerca serialis. Next base: position 167,870,137 of record NC_064644.1, on the reverse strand, counting down.
GGTTTTTGAAATGATGAGTCAAGAAGCAAAAGACTGAATTTCTCCAAATTTGTTTTTACTTCTGGGTCGAACGGTGGCGCAAATGTGTGACAAAAATCATGGGATAGCGATACCCACATAAACAGATGGTGATAGTACCGCGTACACAAGGTTTAAAAGGGCAGTGCATTGGTGGAACTGTCATTTGCACTCATCTGATTGGTGTTAAAAGTTTACCGATGTGATTATATCCGCACGACGAGAATTAACAGATTTTAAACACAGAATGGCAGTTGGAGCTAGACGCATGGGACATTCCATTTCGGAACTCGTTAGGAAATTCAATATTCCGAGATCCACAGCGTACAGAGTGTGTTGAGAATATCAAATTTCAGGCATTACCTCTCACCACGGAGATCGCAGTGGGCGACGGCCTTCGCTTAACGACTGGGAGAAGCGGTTTTTGCATAGAATTGTCAATGCTAACAGACAAGCACACTGCGTGAAATAACCATAGAAATCACTGTGGGGCGTACGACTAACGCATCTGTTAGGACAGTGCGGCGAAATTTGGCGTTAATGGGCCATGGCAGCAGACGATCGACGTGAGTACAGTACGACTTCGCCTGCAGCGCCTCTCCTGGATTCGTGACCGTATCGGTTGGACCCTAGACGACTGGAAATCCATGACCTGGTCAGTTGAGTCCCAATTTCATTCGGTAGGGGCTGATGGTGGGTTCGAGTGCGGTGCAGACCCCACGAAGCCATGGACCCAAGTTGTCAACAAGGCACTGTGCAAGCTGGTGTTGGCTTCATAAAGGTGTGGGGTGTGTTTACACGGAATAGACTGGGTCCTTTGATTCAACTGAACCGATTATTGACTGGAAACGGTTACTTTCAGCTACTTGGACACCATTTGGAGCCATTCATGGACTTCATGTTTCCAAACAACAATGGAATTTTTAATGGATGATAATGCGCCATGTCAGCAGGCCACAATTGTTCGCACATGGCTTGAAGAACATTCTGGACAATTCGAGCGCATGATTTGCCACGCAGCCACCCAAATCGCCCGACATGAGTCCCATCGAACATTTACGGGACACAATCGGGAGGTCAGTTTGTGCACAGTATCCCGCACTGGGAACACTTTCGCAATTATGGAGGGCTATAGAAGTAGCATGGCTCGGTATTTCTGCAGGGGACTTCCAACGACTTAATGAGTCCATGCTACGACGAGCTGCTGCAGTACCCCTAGCAAAAGGAGATCCGACACGATATTAGGAGTTATCCCATGACGTTTGTCACCTCATTGTACGTATGTAGATGTAGACGTTTTGAATCGGACGGCTGCTGCTTCAGCAGCCCCCTGCACGCGTGCATAACGCGGAACCGCAGTCTCTTGTTTACTCTGGACCACTTTCGATGTAGCACAATTCTGCCACAGCGCCGATATTTAAAGCAGTCTGCGTTCACATTATTTTAATAAATACAGCAACCAGCCACTTTTTTGTTTATTTTTATTTAAGCTAAGATGCATTTCGGGCTCTTACCCATCTTCAGTTAGCGTAATATACATTTGTGTCTTCAGTCAGTACACAGTTACAATATCGACAGCAAGTCAAATTGTATTGTGCAGCAGTCCCGTTGGATGTAACAGTTTTGTTTAGCTGCTACTACATTTCGCGAGTTGTATATTTACAACTTATTCTCTACTACCCTTTACGAGTTGTGTATTTGCGGTATTCATCGTAAATATAGTACTCGCGAAGTGCAATAGCTAAACAAATTTTATTTTGCACAGAGCACCTGCAGCAGCCAGTTCGCTGTCGATGATGTAACTATGTACTGACCGAAGACCCAAATATATATTACGCTAACTGAAGATGGACGAAAGCCCGATATGAATATTAGCTTAAATGAAAATAAATAACGAAGTGGTGGGTTCTGTATGTATTAAAATAATATAATACACAGCCACGGAGGTAAACAGCCATTAAAATGGATAAATTATTGCTGTCTGCGTTTGTTGTCATGCCTTTCCCCTATTTTGTGAGACAGATATGACGAGATTACGCCTGGGTGTAGCACAGGTGGACAAATAATTAATTTTAAAAAAATTACTGCTTCCTTGTCAGAACATAAAACACAATCAGATAAGACGTGGCATACTGTCGCTGGTACGCCACATGCACCGCATACTGATGGGAGGAGGAGCCTGTTTGTTGGAGGACAGTGCCCAAAAACCACTTCGTGTAGACAAATTACTGCCCAAAGTACAGGGCAATATAGGGGAGAGTGGTGAGTGTGGGACGGTTGGTCGGTGTAGAAAGCGGCAGGTGGGGCAACTCGAGCCGGGTGGTGGGCATCGATTGGGCCCGGAGTCGACTGCTGGCAACCCGCCCGGCACGTCCTCGCTTTGACCCGCGGGGCGAATAATGTGCGCTGCGCCGGGACGCCAAACCCAGCCGCCCTTCACGCCGGGCTGCGCTGAGCTGCCGCCCCTGGCGTTTAGACAACACACCGTGCTCTCCAGGCGTGCGTAAAAACTATACAGGCGGCGCAGGGGCCGGTCGCCGACGATCCGCTAAGTGCTCTCGTCGCACAGGGAGTGGAAAAAAAATCCTTAATGGGTACGCCGTTCTGCGCGGAGGATGGTTCCCTGCGTACTTAACGACTGTTCGTTGAGACAGTCCTTTGTCTCCACAATCTCTTTGTTCCATTGGGTGCATGATACAAACTTTTAAGCTTTAAAGCTAGATATTGAAGCATATACAGGGGGTGAAACACGACAAATACAATACATTATCATGCCTAATACGGTGCAGGAAAACCGTTGGCATTGAAAAAGCTTCCAGTCGTCTCGGAAAGGATAAATACAGGTCCTGTAAAGAAAATCTTACACCATTCTTCCTGCGAAAGAGTGGCAAATTCAGGTAATGATGATGCAGGTGGAGAGCGATCACCCAGCCTTCTCTCCAAAGTAGACCACAAAGACTTAATAATATTGAGACCTGGTGATTGTCGAGGTCAGGGGAGATGCGACACTTCATCATCGTGCTCACAATACCAGCCCTGGACAATGCGAGTTGTGTGAACGGGAGCCCCGTCGCCTTAGAACACAGAAGCTCCATTGGTGAACAAACATTGTTCCGTGGAGTGGGCCCAAAATGATCAAATAATCCGTGGCAGTATTGCGACCTTCCAAAGTAATCGTGAAAGCCCATGGAATAACACGATGGCTTCCTAAATCATCATGTTTCACTCTTGGGACATAAACTCGGCCAGAAGTTGAAAACTGTGTGAAACAAGACTCATCCGACCAAATGACTTTCTTCCATTGCGCCATAGTCCAGATTGTATGACTTCAGAACCACGTTTTCCTGTTACGGGCTTATGCATCACTAGCTGCGACATGAATGCGAATAAAACAGTGACCCGAATATAGAACAAATTTCCTTTACGTATATGGTCACAATTTTTTTTTGTCATCAGAGTACCAGTTTCGGTCTATAATGACCATCTTCAGATATATTTTATAAAACTGAGTGGCTTTAGAATTCCTGATCGGCCTGCAGTTTCCTGTTTATGGCGCTCCCTTCTTGTACTTGTGGTACCAGTGTTCGAGAATGCGACATTGAGTTCTGAGTGAATTTCGCAGCTGTCGTACTCTTTATTTTTCGTCACAATCCTCTTCAGTGAACGTCGTCAAGAGCACTCGTTACACACTTTTGTCCCTAACAAAATCATACGTAAATATTTTGTTAGGCGTTTCGGCCATTTCTTAATCCCTTCATAAGCTGATATTAGTCTTGACCACTGTATTTATTAATTTTATATCACCTTATGCTTTTCGGCCTTATGCTATTCTCAAAGTCGCTGCAAGAGAAATACATGAAAGGGTATCAGTAAAAATACGTTGGTAGAATTACGAAGTACGTCTTTTGTAATTGTACCATTGTGTTTTTTACTGATACTGTTTCACTTATTTATCTTTTAGAGCCTTTGAAATGGCGTAATGCCTAAACATGTAAAGCAGTCTAATAAAGAAATAGAGAAGTCAAGACTAACATCAGCTTACGAGTACTGTCGTCCGCGTTGTGACTATGTGTCTTGACACAGTATAAATCTTCTATACAGTGCCTGTTGAAACACCAAACGCTATGGCTATCTTAGTTACACAAGCACCGACCTTACGAGCACCAACAAATTACCCACTACATCACTTAGTTCTGACGTAATGCACTCACTAATAAGCAGAATACATTACAGACCACGACTTAAACTTGTGTCATACTGAGGATATTGCACTGTGCCGTTCCTGATCAGGTACAACACTCCAACCTGCAGGATTGTGTAGCATCTACATTTATGTTCAAGCATGCATTTATGACCACTGCCCACTGCGAGACTGAAAGTCATCTGCTGACATTACAGGCAAGTGGCGCCGTAGGGAATATACCAGGTGATCAAAAAGTCATTATAAATTTGAAAACTTAATAAACCACGGAATAGTGTAGATAGAGAGGTACAAATTGACACACATGCTTGGAATGACATGGAGTTTTATTAGAACCAAAAAAATACAAACGTTGAAAAGTGTCCGATAGATGGCGCTTCATCTGATCAGAATAGCAATAATTAGCATAACAAAGTAATACAAAGCGAAAATGATGTTCTTTACAGGAAATACTCAATATGTCCACCATCATTCCTCAACAATAGCTGTAGTCGAGGAATAATGTTGTGAACAGCACTGTAAAGCGTGTCCGGAGTTATGGTGAGGCATTGACGTCGGATGTTGTCTTTCAGCATCCCTAGAGATGTCGGTCGATCACGGTACACTTGCGACTTCAGGTAACCCCAAAGCCAATAATCGCACGGACTGAGGTCTGGGGACCTGGGAGGCCAAGCATGACGAAAGTGGCGACTGAGCACACGATCGTCACCAAACGACGCGCGCAAGAGATCTTTCACGCGTCTAGCAATATGGGGTGTTTCTTTTTGGTACTAATAAAACCCCATGTCATTCCAAGCATGTGTGTCAATTTTTACCTCTCTATCTACATTATTCCGTGGTTTATTAAGTTTTCATATTTATACCGACATTTTGATCACCCGGTATATACGCCGAGCACGGACGACCGCCGAATCATTGTAGCGACGATACAGGTCGCAGGTAGTAAAATTCACCTACATACTTTACTTTGACAAGGGGGTGTGGGGAACAGAGATTATTTTTCTGCTGTAAGGGATATGCAGCAGGGCTTTCATGAAACCTGTAGTGGTAATCGAAAGCAACATGAGAGCTGTGTTCATGTGAATATTGCTGTAGACCGCCTGCACCATTTCATGCTTAATGTCCTTCCAGACAGCAATGGCATCTTCCCGTAGGATAACTATCTGTGTCGCATGGCTAGAACCGTGCTATAGTGGTTTGAGGGGCATGTAGTCGAGGAATAATGTTGTGAACAGCACTGTAAAGCGTGTCCTGGACGCAAAATTCGCCTTATCTCAGACCGCTGGGTTACGTTATTTGACAACAGCTCCGCACCCATTCACCATGAACCCTCGAAATATATGGAAATTGCGTGACCCGTGTCTAGCCATCTGGTACTACGTACCTCCAGCACTCATCAATTAAGTAGGTTGTCATAACTTTTTGCCTCAGTGTATTTTCCCTTTTTTTTTTTTTTTAACTGGAATTGTGTATCATTTTACCGGTGTATTAGGAGTTCAAAATGTGAAGACCGGTACTACTATTACACTACAAGTACATCCCTATTACTCGGTGTTTGAATGCTAAATCAGTTCAGTCAGTGGTGTTGATGTTCCTGTTTATCACATTCCTCGCACTTTCTTAGTGAAGATTTCAGTGCAAACAAGGATCGTAACTTTAATTTCGTTTTAGAGGCCTTTTAAGCCCATTAAGAATTATAGTTTGGTTTTTTTACAACAATTCATTAATGTTCCTACATAAAATATTACGTTCACAAGGAAAAATAAACTGTTCTCTGTGTGGGAGGTGGTTTCCAGCAATACATTCGAGAGGAGAAACTTTCAAATCCCCGCCTTGTTATCCAGGTTGTTTTCATAAGTCACTCCGCGCGAGTATTGCGCTGCTGATTCTGAATGATTAGGGACGATTTTATTCTACATGCTTCTCCATATCAGTTAGTCCTCCTTGTGTAATAGCTTAGGCGTTGATTGTGCGTGGGACTCTTGCCTCCACTCTACCAAACGGAGCATTGTTTTTTCTTCGGTTACTGTTTTTAGAATGAAAATCCCGTTTCGATACCTCCGAATCTTCGGGTAAAACGTGATGTTAACAGCCTAGGATATATAATCGTTCTTCTTCGCCTTCCTGCTCGTTGATCCTCAGTCTGCAGAAATTACTGGATTTCGGACGTACTTGCACTGTAGTAGGTCATACCGGTATAATATCTTTGGAAGACTGAAGTACCAAGACTGTTTGTAATACAGTATACTTTTAAAAGAAGTCACATAAAGCAAGGTATGCTTGAAATTGCAAAGCGAATAAACAAAATGTAGTTACGACTGTCGTAATAAGAGCAAATATAACATTAAATACAACTGCTTTAAACTGTTGGGAGAATTTAGCGCAATGGTGATGAAAGTGAAATAAAACTACCAAAGCCATTATTACTTTTATGATTTCGCAGGAAGTCTGACGCTCATGGTGCGTAATGCGCAGAAATAGTATTTCTGGAAGACACCGTGCACCAACAAACGCCGCTTCCTCGCATATCGGTCCGTAACGTTTCACATGCTCAGCTGTCAAGTCTACAAACAATGTAGACGCTAGACAGGCATTAGAGCCACCAGCGTACGTCGTATTTTAGAAAAAGCAGAATTTTACGTGGAAATTCCAAGAGTTTTACACGCATTAAATTAATATGACGCTGATCGAAGAAGGCATTAGTATTAGCTGTTCCGGAATATGGTGCAAGATGAAGAGGACCTCCTTCGAAAGATAGTTTGATCAGATACGGTCCATTTTACTTAAAATGAACAGAAACTTGGATAATTTTACATCCAACGTGCAGACGATCTAGTCGTTTTTGTAGTAAAGCGAAGTACTTTGTCAAAAATTGTTGTCTAAAATAGTGGGTCATCTAAGGGCCGAGTTGAAACATTCGTCCCACGTCCACGCCCACGCCCACGTTACAGTGATGAGCCCAGATATTATAACTGAATGCTTAATAACGTATTAGTCAACCTTTAGAACACTATACAAAAGCTTTTCTTCCTGGTAGGGATTTGACAAGTCCTTAGTAGGTTTGCGGAAGTGTGTAGCACTAGATATCATCACGCATTACCCTTAACTTACGGGCCCGCGGGTCATGGACCAGGATAGCCCGATAGCGCCCCAGATGTGTTTCATCGGCTTCAGATCAGGCGAATTGGGCTGACAGGACGACAACGTGAGTTCAGTGTCATGTCCTACAAACCACTGTCCCGCATCGTGGGCAGCGTGGTTCGCCAATAGTCTTTGGATCGCTTATATACTTTCCTTGCCGAGTCACGTGCCAGCGGTCTCCAGGCTGTTTTCAGTCTCGCGATGGGCCTTGAACTCAATGTTGTGGCTCTCATGTGTGGAAGGAACTTATTGTTTTGCATGCTGACACATTGCCAGGTTATCACCTCAGTGTATCGGCACGCCTCGACAATAGTCCTCCAGAACATTATATAGGGCGAAGAAGTTGGTGTTGTTGTGGTCTTCAGTCCTGAGACTGGTTTGATGCAGCTCTCCATGCTACTCTATCCTGTGCAAGCTTCTTCATCTCCCAGTACCTACTGAAACCTACGTCCTTTTGAATCTGCTTACTGTATTTATCTCTTGGTCTCCCTCTACAATTTTTACCCTCCACGCTGCCCTCCACTACTAATTTGGTGATCCCTTGATGCCTCAGAACATGTTCTACCAACCGATCCCTTCTTCTGGTCAAGTTGTGCCACAAACTCCTCTTCTCCCCAATTCTATTCAATACCTCCTTATTAGTTATGTGATCTACCCATCTAATCTTCAGCATTCTTCTGTAGCACCACATTTCGAAAGCTTCTATTCTCCTCTTGTCTATTTATCGTCCACGTTTCACTTCGATACATGGCTACACTCCATAAAAATACTTTCAGAAACGACTTCCTGACACTTAAATCTATACTCGATGTTAATAAATTTCTCTTCTTCAGAAACGCTTTCCTTGCCATTGCCAGTCTACATTTTATATCCTCTCTACTTCGACCATCATCAGTTATTTTGTTCCCCAAATAGCAAAACTCCTTTACTACTTTGAGTGTCTCATTTCCTAATTTAATACCCTCAGCATCACCCGATTTAATTCGACTACATTCCATTATCCTCGTTTTGCTTTTGTTGATGTTCATCTTATATCCTTATTTCAAGACACTGTCTATTCCGTTCAACTGCTCTTCCAAGTCCTTTGCTGTTTCTGACAGAATTACAATGTCATCGGCGAACCTCAAAGTTTTTATTTCTTCTCCATGGATTTTAACACCTACTCCGAATTTTTCTTTTGTTTCCTTCACTGCTTGCTCAATATACAGATTGAATAACATCGGGGAGAGGCTACAACCCTGTCTCACTCTCTTCCCATGTCAAGTGGAAATCTGAGATTAAGTTACGGAAACAAAACACTTTCAACGTATCTGACAGTAGTACTTCACAGGAGAAGCATGAACGATAAAACAGTTAGAAAAAGTTCTAAGACCAGCAAGGATGGACGCACAAAAAAGAGTCTTGGCACTATATTGTCGGCGAAGAAAACAAACCGTAGAAATTATACCAACTCACAGCTAGCACGTCGCCGATCATACTTAATAGTCCAGACGGAGGCCGCGGCGTGCTGCCTAGGTGGCAGAGTCCAGAGTTACGCGTAGTGGATATCCTCTGGTCAGTTGCTTGCTTTGATGGAACTGCCATGCTTTAATATCCATATTACGATAGTTCGAAGTCTGCAGTATCGATACTGAAGCATCGATGTTTGTATTTAAATTGACAGCATCCCCACACGGAACGGGCAGTATCGCCCACTTTTGTGCTTTGCTGTCAGTCACTTTGTTTTCCTGAATCACATACAATATGGTACAATAGTAGCCACAGAATACTTGTGGAACACAGTCTGCCTTTCTAGGCAAGGTTCCCCATAGTTTGTGAGAAATGAGTGTGAGGGAACCCTTAGTTCAGCGCAGGCGGGGCCCACCACTGCTCGGTGAAGAAGTCGTTTCAGCTTCGATTTGGTGGAACGTTTTAGCGTTCGTTACTTGTGCAGTTTTAGCTCGGCAGGTCCTCGGTACGCAGCACAAAACACGGACCCTCTCATTCCGCTGGCAGCGCTAATGAGCGGGCGCGCTGCTTTCACCGTTTTCGCCCGCATACTTGCCCCGCTTCATTCGTCGCCTCTGCGTACCTCTGAAATAAGGCAAGGAAGAGCGCGCGAATAGAGCTGTTGCAAATCATATGTATGTTTTTCAGCGGTGCTGTTATTATTGTTCGTCCTACAGTAAATTTCCACTCACCTTGCGGTGATCGTTTTCTGCAGCTCGAACACACGCCTGCCCTGTTACGAACGAATTATGTTTCGCTACCGTAAAACCTGTAATAGAACCAGTAGCATTATACGAGTCCAAGGGGTGCAACAAAAATTTTTTTAGTATCAAGTTCGCTGAACCATTAAATGGTAGATAATTTGCGAGTGTAAATTTCTGTATATGCAGGGTGGTCCACTTAAAAGTTTCAGTGCAAATATCCCTGGAAGAACAACATACTGAAAACTGAGTTTACGGGTATGAATGTAAGACAGGGGCTCATGAAAGTAAATACTATGAGATATTCTAAAACGTAAGGAAATATTTTGAACACGAACCTTTTATTTTTTTTACAATCAAATGAACACCGTTAGCTGCTTACAGGCGTTGACAGATGTCAACGGGGACAGATGAAAATGTGTGCCCCGACCCGGACTCTAATCCGGGATCTCCTGCTTACATGGCACACATTTTCATCTGTCCCCGTTGACGTATGTCAACGCCTGTAAGCAGCTAAGGGTGTTCGTTTCATTGTAATTTCATTCTAACGAGCTGCATGGTCACCGATGGTATCTGTTCTTTCGTACATGTCCGAAAGAACAGATACCATCTTAGTATATATTTTATATTTTTTGTTTTATTAAGAAGAGACACCCCGTATTATTTCTTACTCAGTCAATAACATAGAAAATCACAAAAACAGTGGCGTTGGTTGCATTGCAATACTCTGTTTCATCCAGAGAAATTGCCAAGCGAAGTTGACGCTTAAAATAAACGAAACGCGCCTCTGTTGCAGATCCTGAGATCAAGCGTGAACCTCGGGTTGCTCGTAATAGCGATGCTTTTGACTTGCTACGATGCAACAACAGCTGTGCTCGTCGCTATTTACGCTGTTAGTAAGTTCAAAATGGTTCAAATGGCTCTGAGCACTATTGGACTTAACTTCTAAGGTCATAAGTCCCCTAGAACTTAGAACTAATTAAACCGAACTAACCTAATGACTTCACACACATCCATGCCCGAGGCAAGATTCGAACCTGCGACCGTAGCGGTCGCTCGGTTCCAGACTGACGCGCTTAGAACCGCACGGCCACACCGGCCGGCCTGTTAGTAAGTGTACTGGAAACGATACAGATGTCCAGTCGCACATCTACTTCAACCATTCTCCTCTCTGTTAGGTCCGTAAGTCACCCACTAACTATGTTTATCCTGGTCGGTGATACACGGTAACGAAAAACCGAAATGTCCATTCTAGGACTGGAGTAAAGATCAGTAAAGCACGAACGAGTAAACCCTTTCCTTACTTTTCATAGTGTGTGGCTGGACAGCTGTGTTGTTTCCAGTCCACTTAATAACAGCGTAAATAGCAATAAGTACAGTGCTTTTTGCATCGTACTACGTCAAACACATCGCGATAACATGGTGTTTACGCTTGCATCTCGGGATTTGCAATAGTGGTTCAAAAAATGGTTCAAATGGCTCTGAGCACTATGCGACTTAACTTCTGAGGTCATCAGTCGCCTAGAACTTAGAACTAATTAAACCGAACTAACCTAAGGACATCACACACATCCATGCCCGAGGCAAGATTCGAGCCTGCGACCGTAGCGGTCGCTCGGTTCCAGACTGTAGCGCCGAGAACCGCACGGCCATTCCGGCCGGCTGCAATAGTGGCGCGTTTCGTTTATTTCAAGTTTCAGCTTCGCTTTGCGATGCAGCCAACGCCATTCTTTTTGTTATTTTTAATGTTACTAATTGCGTAAGAAATAATATGAGGTTCTCCATTTTTTTTAAAAAAGAACGTAAGTTTCTATTGAAAATAATGTTTGCTTTCGTTTTAGAATATTATACCATATATCATTATATCTAGTGTATTATATCATGGTATTTACAGGACGTATCAAAAAGAATCATCCGATTTGTTAAGTCTATATTTCTGAAACCCATATCATTGAATTTTGTTTTTTGATGAATGGGAAACTCAAAAAGTTTTTTTTTCATACCTTCTCATAGTTGTTCAATATGCCCCCTCCCCCCCTCCCCCTCCCCCTTGAGATGCACGGCATATGTGAATGCGGTATTCAAATTGTTCCCACACTGCAGCGAGCATGTCTTGCTTGAGTTTACAGTTTCCACAGCTGCTGTTATGCGATGTCTCAGTTAATTCGTTGTTGTTGGTAACGGAGGCACATAAACACAATCTTTTATAAACACCCACAAGAAATAATCACATAGAGTCAGGTCCGATCACCTTGGAGGCCAGTAATGTAGGGCTGACCAATCGCAGCCTGATAGCTTTTATAAACAATTTATTAATTGATCAAATTTAGAAAATCCACAATTATCAAAATAATTCCCTTTTTAACTAACAAAATTATCATAAAATGTTTCTCGTTTCCCCAGTCCCACAAGTTAGCTGGTTGCACTTTATAAAATTCAATTTAGAGCCCTGTACAGCCGGTTGTCACACTATCATGTACTCAGCTAATGTGCATAACAATATTCATTTATTAAATACCTCGCTTTCACACCATCATTCCCACAAATAGTTAAACCATCAATATTAAATAACAATCGTAATATTCATAAAAGATACAGTTTTGTTCCCAAAAGATGCTGTTTTAACTACGCATGATTTTACAGTCTATGAGATGCTGACACCTTTCGGCCACAGCCGTAACTACTTGCAGCTAGCGACTGAATCGGATTGCACATGTCATTGAACCAAAACTCATGTATGAAGCCGTCTGCTTGCTGCCGTCTGACGTAAAGGCGCAATATGAGGCGCTAAGTCTCAGTTACTTTGTAACGAATATGCCGGGAGACTCGCTACAGCGTGGAATGTTTCGTTGCTCGCATGTTTTCTTCTTCGCATGCAGTTCGTGCCCGAATCGGTAGTATTCGAATCCCTTCAATTTTCTTATTCTCAACCGCCCACGTCGGTAGTGACACGCAGTGCTGAACACGTTTCGTCACTCGCTATATTTCCTTTCGCGCATGCAGTTCGTTTACAACTCGTGCCGAGTCTGCAGTATTCATACGTCAGCCTCAAGTTCCATACTCCCAGGATACGTTTCACACGCCCTGCGAGAGCGCGTCAAAGGCATGTGCGGGAGCTGTATGTCTGCAACATAAAATAATCCGACACTACCTACGTTTCTTACAAAGTGTTCAGTTCGATTATACGATTAAATAGTGATCTTAGCTGAGCAGAGTGATTGGTTCTACTAAAACGACTCGTTATAGGCCTATTTTTCGGTTGGAACTAATTTATTTCTGGGACAGTGATGTCCGTTGTTTCAAACAAAAATTAAAATTGTGTGTGCGATGCGCAGTGTATCTGTACCATTATCGATCGCAGACGATGTGAACGACTGGAGACGTTCGGCACCTTACGGTTGTCCAAGGAAGAATTACTAAATATGACAGTGAGGGGAGTGTACATGTTTTTACACAGCTACTAAATGAAGATGCTATTCTAAGCTCGACGGGTTAATGCATCTGGTGCCTACCTCGCTGTGTGCTCCTTTTCGCAGCCCGTCCTATTCGCGCAGACTTACCTCCTGCCGGCCTAATTGGTTAGTAAAAGGCGCGAGCAGCACTGGAACGATGTCGCTTCCTGTAGCTCGTTCGGCCTGAGAAGTCCTACCAGCTCCGATGTGCATGGATGTGCTGCTTCCTGCGTGCATCACGACCATACACGTAATGTGGTTTTAGTTACGTTTCTGTGGTAACGCCTCAGTTTTGCCGCACTTAAGACAACTATGGCTTTCAGTCCGTGTTGCGGCAAGCCTTTCGTACTTGGTGACTGAAAGCTTGCAACAGTGCTCCCCACTGTCATGGGACCTTTTTTATTTGGTATTTGGCAAGAGAAATACCATACGGCCATACAAATACAATACTTTTCATGGTTTTTACAAACGTCATCTTAAATATCTACATCCTGTTATCGATAAGTGCTATATGGTAACTTGACAAGATGTCAAAAATTAAATATCGTCTTACATATATCAACTGGAGTTGTCGTAAAGGTTACTGGTAAAACTGCAAGGTAGATGGATGTCGGATGTTTCCGAATATTCCGTAAAATCCTGTCTATGAACATTATGTTTAGGACATGGGAAGAAAATGTGATTCAGATCAGCAATATTTCAAACATGGCTGCATTATAGCAATGGTTACAGAACAGCAGGTGTAATAGACAGTCAACCAGTTGCAATAAATGGAGGTTCTCCAGTCGACATGTAGCCATTGACATGGTCTGTTATTTTAAGAGACATCTTTTACTGATGTGTCAAGCCCTTGACTCTTTAACTTTTGCCGGCCGCGGTGGTCTAGCGGTTCTAGGCGCTCGGTCCGGAGCCGCGCGACTGCTACGGTCGCAGGTTCGAATCCTGCCTCGGGCATGGATGTGTGTGATGTCCTTAGGTTAGTTAGGTTTCAGTAGTTCTAAGTTCTAGGGGAATGATGACCATACATGTTGAGTCCCATAGTGCTCAGAGCCATTTGAACCATTTGAACTTTAACTTTTACATGTGGACATACAGACCGTTGCCGACACATGTCATGTAAATATAGCTTTACTGACTGATTGCTACTGTGAAGTTCCTTTGTCCTTCTGAGGAAGACAGGTTTAAATCCATCGAAACCATGGAAAAGATTATTTGAAAACCACCATTTATTGCAACTCTTTGTGTGTCTATTACACCTACTATTCAAATCAGCGTAGGAGTTATTGTCGCTGTTACAGTGTGGGGAAATCAGTAATTTTAATCGACGAAGATATACAAAATATATATTATCAGGTGAACATGCGCAACTGAGGATCTTATTTAATGGAATAAAAATCCCGCTTCAGTTGCTTGTAATTTTCTGAATTTATTCCACGGCCGGTTTCGAAGCTTAAAGCTTCGGGTGCCACCAAATAATTACGAAAACATAAATGTGTGGCCGTCGGGCCAGTCATCGGGGATCGCACCCAACCCATGTCAATTAAACGCAGGGTAGCGTGAGACCAGCAACCACAGCGCCCGCGTGGAAAGCACGACACGGGAGTGATGTCGGTAAAAGTCTTAACTGTTGGGTCAACCGTGACGTGAAAAAAGGTGCTTAAAAAATGGAATAGTATGCCGGTGTTATCACGGACTGCCGCACAATCACCCTCCCTCACCTTCCTTGACATAATCTGTTAGAGCTGACCACTACCTTCGCCGTAGGCTTGTCCAGTCCATTGCCGGCGGTTTCTAACTAATGGCTCACGTACGACACTCGCGGCCGTTTTATTCTGACAACTGACTTATGAATTAAGTAATTGCCTCGCGGGCTATCGTCCGCGTTTTACTTTTTATCCGCCGAAGCAATATGGTGAAGGCCATTTAACTTTTAATTTTGGATCTCTATTTTTGTTTGGTGTTTTTTTTTTTTAAATCCTTTTTGCACATGCCCTGTTTTGATGTCTCCTATTCTTTCCTTTGGGACTGACACATAGTCGTTTCCCTTGTCTCTGTGTTTGCGTTATATAGTTTTGACTTGGGCGTGTATGACCTCAGTTGTTTTTTGCGCCCTAACACAAAACAAAACAAACAAGTACTTGCCTAATTAAATCTTTTTGAAGTCTTTTCCAAATATATTCTACAAGACGGTTGTTCTTGTTTGCCGGCCGTTGTGGCTGAGCGGTTCTAGGTGCTTCAGTGTGCAACCGCGCGACCGCTACGGTCGCAGGTTCGAATCCTGCCTCGGGCATGGATGTGTGTGATGTCCTTAGGTTAGTTAGATTTAAGTAGTTCTAAGTTCTAGGGGACCGATGAACTCAGATGTTAAGTCCCATAGTGCTCAGAGCCATTTGATTTTGTCGTTCAAAATACACCGCTGGAAAAAAGTGCAAGATCTTCGTGGACTGTGTTCAGTAGTAGCATTGTATAAAATGTGCACACTGAGGGGAGGTTGTGTTAGTCATTCATTCGTCTCGGTCATCAGCGAACAGCTGGCGCTCTCGTGGCCTGTTTCTGCCCCCTCTGTTTCGACTCTGCAAACAGAAACTATGTTGAGTTTGGAGGTGAGTATGTATGTTCTTCTATTGAACAGCTTCAGCACTTTGAACAGAATCGCGTTGTGGGCTTGCAGGAAGCTGAATGAGTGTATCGACGCACTGCTCCACATATTGGGCACAATGTATCGGTGGTGTGTCGTTGCTTTTAGCAGTGGTCTTTGGAACATTCCCACACGCGTAGATCAGATTCTGGGCGTCTGCACAGTATTGACGCACACCAAGATAGACGCATTGTGTGAACAGTGGCAGCTGACCGAACATTATCCAAGGAAAAATTTCAGGCTCATGTTGGACCTGATACATCATCGAGGACCATTGGAAACCGTCTGCAGCAAGACTAAGATCATGTGTGTCTCTGGCCAGGCTACCAATGACACCAAGACACCGCCAAGCGTAGCTATTCTGGTGTCCTGAAAGTGTCGCCTGGGAAGTCGAATGGCATTCCATTGTATTCAGTGATGAGAGTAGGCCAGTAGCAAGAAAAGGCATTTCTGAAAAAGAGAAATTTTTTAACATCTAATAATAACAAAGAGTATGGTCATCAGTACAAGACGCAGACTGTCCAGTATTAAAATAGGACAATCTACCATTAGCCAAGTAAGTGAATTTAAATATCTAGGAAGTACAATAACTGAAGACTTGAGATGTCAGCAGGAGGTGAAAACTCGAATTGCCATAGCGAAGGAGACATTCAACAGAAAGAGGAGACTCTTAGTCTGGAGCGTGGCACTGTATGGGGCAGAAGCATGGACGCTGAGACCAGAGGATGAAAAAAGATTAGAAGCATTTGAGATGTGGATGTGGAGGAGAATGGAGAGAATAAGCTGGATGGAAAGAGTGAGTAATGAAAGAGTATATGAAGATTGTAAGAGAAAGGAAAAAGAACTGGTTGGGACATTCATTGAGAAGGGAGTGCTTGCTAGCAGGTGCTTTGGAAGGATTGGTTTGTGGGAGAAGACTGAGAGGAAGAAGGAGATACAAGATGATAGATGACATAAAGGGAAGAGGAAATTATGCAGACCTGAAGAGAATGGCAGAAGACCGGACAGCCTGGAGAACTACCATGTGAAAACCTGCCTTTTGGCAGAACACTGATGATGATGAATATAAATGTGTTATGAATCTTTTTGTGGGAGTATTCACTAGGAGTGTAGTCGCTTACGGAAGTGAGACATAGACGATAAAGAATTCAAGCAAGAAGAGAAAAGAAGTTTTTGAAATGTGGCGCTGCGCAAGAATGCTGAAGGTTAGAAGGGAGATCGAATTTCTAATGAGAGGGTAGTGATTTGAAATGGGGAAAAAGATATTTTTGGCACAACCTGACTTCTACAAGTGATTGGTTGATGGAACACGTTGTTCGGCGTCACGAAATCGTCAATTTGGTAACTGAGGGAAGCGCGGTTGGTAAAAAATTGTAGTGGGTGACCAAGGCATGAATACAGTAAGCAGCAACAAATGGATGTAGGTCGCTGTAGTGATTTAGATCTGAAGAAGGTCGCACAGAACAGAAAAAAATGTTCAAATGTGTGTGAAACCTTATGGGACTTAACTGCTAAGGTCATCAGACCCTAAGCTTACACACTACTTAACCTAAATTATCCTAAGGACAACACACACACCCATGCCCGAGGGAGGACTCGAACCTCCGCCGGGACCAGCCGCACAGTCCATGACTGCAGCGCCCGAGACCGCTCGGCTAATCCCGCGCGGCCACAGGAGAGACTAGCGTGAACAGCTACGGCAAACCACTCTTCGGGCTGAAGACCACCACCACCACCACAACAACAATAACTAACAATGATCGCACGTGCCTCACGCACTCCTTATTCGCAACCCCGTGTGGGTCTGCGCCCCATCCATCACTCACATGTCGGATAGGGACAATGAGAATTGAGGAAGTGTAGCATTTCTTTTCTTGGTTGAAATAGTTTTAATTTTATTCGTACTCGCAATCTTGAAAATACTGTAAGGGACAATACAAGGTTTCCGTTTGAAGGCATTGCTGGAGCGTATAGGCCTTGCAACGTAGCGCAACTCCGATGCAGGTTTATAGGACTATCAGCAACAGTCTGAAAAGCTTGCAAGGGTGTTACTGGGTAGACTGTGCTGACAAATAATTGTTAAGGAAAACGTTCCATACGTTGCGCTATTTGCTTTGAAGTTAGCCAATCAGGTCACGTTGAGTTCACACTAACGCCAGTGTTATTCGTACGAATGTGTAAGTGGTGATCAAAAAGTTTGTGTTTGAGATGGTTGCTGCAGCGTATCTGCAATGTAGCGCGACTCCGACGCGACAATTAGGCAAGGGATTAGTGCGGCATTCGTGTCTTGCCTACGTGCGTGCGGTGAATGCGGTAACGTGAACTGTTGTTGTTGTTGTTGTGGTCTTCAGTCCTGAGACTGGTTTGATGCAGCTCTCCATGCTACTCTATCCTGTGCAAGCTTTTTCATCTCCCAGTACCTACTGCAACCTACATCCTTCTGAATCTGCTTAGTGTATTCATCTCTTGGTCTCCCTCTACGATTTTTACCCTCCACGCTGCCCTCCAATACTAAATTGGTGATCCCTTGATGCCTCAGAACATGTCCTACCAACCGATCCCTTCTTCTGGTCAAGTTGTGCCACAAACTTCTCTTCTCCCCAATCCTATTCAATACTTCCTCATTAGTTATGTGATCTACCCATCTAATCTTCAGCATTCTTCTGTAGCACCACATTTCGAAAGCTTCTATTCTCTTCTTGTCCAAACTATTTATCGTCCATGTTTCACTTCCATACATGGCTACACTCCATACGAATACTTTCAGAAATGACTTCCTGACACTTAAATCAATACTGGATGTTAACAAATTTCTCTTCTTCAGAAACGCTTTCCTTGCCATTGCCAGCCTACATTTTATATCCTCTCTACTTCGACCATCATCAGTTATTTTGCTCCCCAAATAGCAAAACTCCTTTACTACTTTAAGTGCCTCATTTCCTAATCTAATTCCCTCAGCATCACCCGACTTAATTAGACTACATTCCATTATCCTTGTTTTGCGTTTGTTGATGTTCATCTTATATCCTCCTTTCAAGACACTGTCCATTCCATTCAACTGCTCTTCCAAGTCCTTTGCTGTCTCTGACAGAATTACAATGTCATCGGCGAACCTCAAAGTTTTTATTTCTTCTCCATGAATTTTAATACCTACTCCGAATTTTTCTTTTGTTTCCTTTATTGCTTGCTCAATATACAGATTGAACAACATCGGGGAGAGGCTACAACCCTGTCTTACTCCCTTCCCAACCACTGCTTCCCTTTCATGTCCCTCGACTCTTATAACTGCCATCTGGTTTCTGTACAAATTGTAAATAGCCTTTCGCTCCCTGTATTTTACCCCTGCCACCTTTAGAATTTTAAAGAGAGTATTCCAGTCAACATTGTCAAAAGCTTTCTCTAAGTCTACAAATGCTAGAAACGTAGGTTTGCCTTTCCTTAATCTTTCTTCTAAGATAAGTCGTAAGGTCAGTATTGCCTCACGTGTTCCAGTGTTTCTACGGAATCCAAACTGATCTTCCCCGAGGTTGGCTTCTACTAGTTTTTCCATTCGTCTGTAAAGAATTCGTGTTAGTATTTTGCAGCTGTGACTTATTAAGCTGATAGTTCGGTAATTTTCACATCTGTCAACACCTGCTTTCTTTGAGATTGGAATTATTATATTCTTCTTGAAGTCTGAGGGTATTTCGCCTGTTTCATACATCTTGCTCACCAGATGGTAGAGTTTTGTCAGGACTGGCTCTCCCACGGCCGTCAGTAGTTCCAATGGAATATTGTCTACTCCGGGGGCCTTGTTTCGACTCAGGTCTTTCAGTGCTCTGTCAAACTCTTCACGCAGTATCATATCTCCCATTTCATCTTCATCTACATCCTCTTCCATTTCCATAATATTGTCCTCAAGTACATCGCCCCTGTATAGACCCTCTATATACTCCTTCCACCTTTCTGCTTTCCCTTCTTTGCTTAGAACTGGGTTTCCATCTGAGCTCTTGATATTCATACAAGTCGTTCTCTTATCTCCAAAGGTCTCTTTAATTTTCCTATAGGCGGTATCTATCTTACCCCTAGTGAGATAGGCCTCTACATCCTTACATTTGTCCTCTAGCCATCCCTCCTTAGCCATTTTGCACTTCCTGTCAATCTCATTTTAACGTGAACTATGGCGACGTTATTACCAAATGCATCCGAACCGAATCAACGTACAGTTATTCTTTTCTCGACTGTCAAGAGACAGACAGTGGTAGAAACCCAGCGGAGAATGAAGAATGTGTATGAGGCAGCATTTCTGTCGAAAACCACCGTTGTGGAATGGAGTGCTCCTACTTCACGATGACGCTAGTGTCCAACTCAAGTGGGAAACACTCGAGCATTCGCACTATAGTTCAGATCTTTCCCCATTCTATTATTACGCCTTCGGTTCTTTTAAAAAAGTCCTCTCAGGGTCGCCATTCCTGTCGGACGAGGACGTCCAACAGACAGCTACAGACTTCTTGACGCAGCAGTACACAGTGTGTTGCCAAGTGGGGTACCTTCAATCTGGTGCGTCGGTAGGACGATTTCCTCAATGCTGACGGTGCTTTTGCCCGATTGGCATACCCATTCTCGACTGTACGCCTTCGAACAGAAACGTTTTGATAGCCCCGTATAAAACGGTTCTGCGTCTACTTTCTGAAGTTTCACACTTTGCCTGCCACTTTTCTAATATTATATTCCTAGTTTCTGATGCGTACATTTTGGCCCCTCTGGTTTAGCCAGCAGACAGCAATATGCTGTCTGTCAACTCCATGTCTCATAGACTTGAAACATGAAAAAAACATACAGGGTGTTCGAACGTTCTCGTTACAGACTTCTAGGACCTGTAGAGAGAAGTGAGTACATAATATTTTCAATGTGAACCCATGTGTTCTACGACGGTTTTATTTCAGATGTTTAATTCATCCACTTGTGGTTGAGGAATTTAATTAGGCGTGACACAGTACAGTTATTTGCTAAACGTTCGAAAGGAAACATGCATTTACAACTTAAGCACATTTTTTTGTATTAACGCTTAAACCTTACGTGTTTACATTATTCCAAAACAAAAAAGAACTCAGCGTCCTGGTACAGAAAGATACTGATGCATTAGAACAGCGGCTCGATGTGGTGACCACTTAACGGATATTGTAGCTACGAAGTATGTTCTCGCACACACTCTGCATCCCACCTGGTGTCACTTCGGTTTCTGGTGCAGCGGTCGGAACTCGTGCCGGTGGGGGGGGGGGGGGGGGGGGAGGGGGGGGGGGAAGGCTGGAGGCGGTCACGTGGGGCTTATGTTTATGATCCCACTTCTGGTCACCAGTGTTAATGTATACGGCCACGGAAAAGGAGAAAAGGTTGTTACATATGCCTCGTGACGTCAGTTTGCAAGAGGTCGAGCGGTCAGGATTTGAGAGTTAACATCCAGGGCTGCCGTTAAATGACAAAACAGGAAATTAGGTACAATGAAAAGGATATATTTCAATGTACGGTGCACAAGGGGCGCGTCTAGGGTCGAAAGTTACCAGGTTTAGGCTTGTCTCGGAGGTCGAACAATTAATTGAAATGGGCAACGGAAGGGGAAGCGGTTCATGTTAACTTACGTTGGTGGTCAGCCGTGAAAAGCAGAGCCAGAGGCTGGATTACAAGAGAGAGATGCAACTGTGTTCAGCACCGCAGAACACTCCAGCATGATCGGTATCCCACGCACGCTATTGACTAAAACCAATGGCGTGAATTCGCCAGCAGTTTCAGCAGAGGTCTCAGGGCGTCTCTTGTCAGCATCTTTAGCTGGACAGAACTGCCTCGGTTTTGCGAGACAGGCAACTTGTGTCACGTAGGCACAGCGTAAGTTACTCAGCAAGAAAACTTGTAAAGATTTTACTGGGCCTTTGAAATAAATTTTGTAATCAATTCCCTAAAATATTCCTTGACTGGCTGCCACAATATACATTCCTTCCCCCTTCCAGAGAAGTGGTGACAAACATTGTTTACAAAACGGCGTCAGTCACTCCCCGGAAAGACGTTCTGCCCTAGTAGAGGCCTTAATACTGTGGGAGGGATCTGTTATAATATTACATTTAGTGTATGTAAGTGGGAGAGGACTTACATGCAGCTAAGTTTATCAAATTTCATGAGTTAAGAAAATAGTAAAATATTACGGTAACTATTCAAATTACAATACTATATCTCCTGTAATAGTTGAAGTCATCACGGTCCATATCACCAGATCTTAAAGCATACGATGTTAACGAGTCAGGACTGGCGAGGAAGGGAAAGCAGTGGGCACCCGTTGAGGTGAAAAATCAAACGTATTTTAAGTGCATGGTTGTTTAATGCCGTACAAAGGAAAGGCAGGAGTAGAGAAGCCGCCGAAACTGAATGGGCTGCCGCCCAAGAGAGCAGGAGAGGAGTGCGTCTGGTCGGATCGGAAGCTGCCAGCAGGAGTCTCGTAAACTGAAATTTGCGTACGACCCCACAAGAAGTAGTCCATAAGAGGTAAATCCGGCGATCGCTGCGGCCACGCGGTTGGACCACCTCGGCCTATCCATCTTTCACCATATCGTCTGTTGAGATGTCTCCCAATCGCACGTAAGAAGTGAGATGGTGCACCATCATGGTGAAACCACATTTAGAGTCGTTAAGTGAGATAGGGTGACTGACGATGTTCACGCAACCCTGCTGTGGGATGGTGGGTTAATTTTTAATAAGCAATATTGTATTTGTTCGTCGCCCTCTTTTTACAAGAGCCTGAAAACTATTTTTACAGTCTGCGAGAAAGCGATGGAGTACATACTGACCATAGTTCCCAGTCTGCAAGTCCACATTCTTCTTTTGATCACTGAAAGAAATTTATCTACTCTGTACTTACTCGGCAGGACCAGGAGCTATGATAATAATTGAAAGTTTTGAGTTCTAACTGATTCGTATTTTCAATAAAAATTTCACGCTCACAACATAGTAATATTCCTGTTAATAATAATAATAATAATAATAATAATAATAATAATGTCTTGAGCAGTTCAGAGGCGACCTCTACGGTAAGTTCCCGTTAAATGGTATTTCGCCCTGACTCCTAATAATCAATGTTAATTGCTCGCCACAAAAGTGGAAAACGATCTCACCAGCTGCCAAGCGGTTTGGTTAACATTACTGGCGGCACACAAGCAGTTGCTTCCGCGAAATCGAAGCGATTCAGGGCGGTGTACAGTCCTCGCGAGTTCATTTCCTATTTGTGCCGAAAACGTGCGTTTAGGAGCAGCCTGCCTATGACGTGATCCGAGACACAGTGTATGCCGGTGTTTGACTGACGCGGACAGATTGCTAGCTCGGTGTCAAGTGTGTCTGTTCACTACCTCTAAGACCGTATTTATATATTGGCGCAGCGGATGGCCGAAGGGAACATCTGCCGTCGTCTGCTGTATGCCCTGGTAGCAGCATCTAAATGGTGGCTTTGTCGGACACATTTTATAACACAGTTGTGTATCAATTTACAATCATACAATGAAGTTGGCTTTAATTACCGAAAAAGTTTTAGCTTTAATGCATTTAAACTTTGCCGGCTAGAATTTTTAGGACGGAACTTCTGAACTACAACTTTAAGAGATCTTGTATTGATTGGCATTTACATCAAAGTCTTGAAACTTGGCCGGCCGCGGTGGCCGTGCGGTTCTGGCGCTGCAGTCCGGAACCGCGGGACTGCTACGGTCGCAGGTTCGAATCCTGCCTCGGGCATGGGTGTGTGTGATGTCCTTAGGTTAGTTAGGTTTAAGTTCTAAGTTCTAGGGGACTTATGACCTAAGATGTTGAGTCCCATAGTGCTCAGAGCCATTTGAACCAATCTTGAAACTTGTTATAGCTTTATTATTTAATGGATATAATTAAATGCTGTTATTATAACTATCATAAATATAACTGATACTTAATTTACCACAAATACGGACGTTTTTGTTCCAGATATAGTTTTCAGCAGATTACTTGAAAACTATTAGAGGCAGGTTAATTGGAGCACATATAGTTAATACTTTTATACCAAACAGAAGCTTCATACTAATTTTCATTTTTCTAAGTCTAATATTTAGCGTCTTCAATTTCTCTTAAAAACGCCGATTTTCATCTACCTCTACATGATTACTGTGCAATTCACACTTAAGGGCCTGGCAGAGGATTCATCGAACCATTTTTAGACTACTTCTCTACCATTCCACTCTCGAATGGCGCATGGGAAAAAGGAACACCTAAATCTTTCCGTTCGAGCTCTGATTTCTCTTATTTTATTATGGTGATCATGTGGGTGTCAACAAAATATTTTCGCATTCGGAAGAGAAAGTTGGTGATTGAAATTTCGTAAATAGGTCTCGCCGCAAAGAAAACCGCCTTTGTTTCAGTGACAGCCACCCCAACTCGCGTATCATATCAGCGACACTCTCACCCCCATTGCGCGATAATACGAAACGAGCTTCCCTTCTTTGCACTGTTTCGAAATCCTCCGTCAATCCTACCTGGTAAGGACCAAAATATTGTTCTGATCCGGTTGAAACTTGTAACAGTTGATCGTGACATACATTTGCACATCCTGAACAATTTCTGGCTTCCGTGCTTTATTATTTAGCGGTATTTTTTTTAATTGAAAACGATGTATTTAAGGTTCAAATGGTTCAAATGGCTCTGAGCACCATGGGACTTGACAGCGGAGGTCATCAGTCCCCTAGAACGTAGAAGTACCTAAACCTAACTAACCTAAGGACATCACACACATCCACGCCCGAGGCAGGATTCGAACCTACGACCGTAGCAGTTCGCGCGATTCCGGAGTGAAGCGCCTAGAACCGCTCGGCCGCCTGATGTATTTAAGGAAATATTCGTCTGATCACTCTGAGATTTAACATTTTTTACATTAATATACCGGCGCATATGCTGAGTCTGGAAAAGCTACTTTAATTTTCAATTTCATCCTTAGATTATGGTGCAATACTTGTATGTTACGCACAGGTGCGTTTGATGACGTGGCTGCAGTAGTATTGAACTGGAGTAAGTCCCGGCACATTCGCTCGTCTCTGTATCTCTCAAATGAAACTGCGCTTGTTTCGTCACACTGTCCACTACATTGCATACCAGGACAAGCAACTCTGAGACTTTTCTCTTTCCCTTAGCAGGCGCCGACGCATTACACATCTGAATGGGTTCCAACTCAAAATATTATATATTCACTCCCCTCGCCAAGTCCTAGAAACTTGTAACGGGACTTTCGGAACACACTGTATTGGGTAGACGTACCGAAAGTTGCAGTGCTACATAGTAGCTCGCCGCTGTTGCGGAGCAGTTCTAGGCCCTTCAGTCCGGAACCACGCTGCTGCTACGGTCCCTGGTTCGAATCCTGCCTCGGGCATGGATGTGTGTTATGTTCTTAGGTTAGTTAGGTTTAAGTAGTTCTAAGTCTAGGGGAGTGATGACCTCATATGTTAAGTTCCATAGTGCCTAGAGCCATTTTTTTGATACGTAGTAGTATGTTTCTTTAAATACCTGTCACAACAGCGCTAAAAAAGGTGAGCCAGCGAGCCCACACGCATTCGCACCGTATCCCACTATTGGTGCAAATAAACTGTTGCGGCACACCGCAGCTACTCGTGGTACACCTGACAGGGAGTGGAGAGTCGCGGCGGCTGCTTTCGCGAGCCTTGCAGGCTCGCTCGGTGCTGCTTACTGAGTCACGATTGACGGGGAGAGCGGCCAGCGGCAGCGCGTACGCACAACAGGTAGAGTGGGCGGCGTCTCTCCTGGCAGGTCAGTATTGATCTGCAGCCAGCTTCGGCTGCCGCCACTCGCCACCCGGTCGCGCCTGCCAATTTCCCCGGTCCTTCGCCTCTCTCCGGGTCACCGTGTTACTCGACGTCTACTACCGCCGGGACCTCTTACTTTCAATAAGGCGCTCCCGAACGTCTCGGAGGAAGCGCGACCGTCGGTCGGAATAAACGTGTCGGCGAGGACACGTACCAAACACACAACGCAGAACCTGGCGCAAGCTGCGGAACTTCCGGTCACGATATGAAAACCCGTACCGGTTTTCTGACTGTGGCAAACATTTTATTTAATTAAGAAACTCCTACTTTTCAAGTGATTAAAAAACTCCTGCTTTTCAAGTGAAGTTGCACGAGCAGCACTAAAAAATAACATATTCTTTAAAGTTAACGCTCAGTATATATACATATCCGATAACTGACTCGTTCCACATCATTTCGATAAAAGAATCGTTCAGATGATGTATGGAACGTGTATTCCGAAATGCCTTCACAAAAGAAGACGAAGTAAATATTCCAGGATTCGAATCGAGAACAGCTACCAACATGAGTAACGTAGAAGTAAATATCCTCGGAGCAGTGAAGCAACTCGAATCACTTAATAAAAGCAAGTCTTCTGCTCCAGATAACAGAACGCAGCATGTCATTCTCAATGGAGAGAAGTCTTCCTAAGTAAGAGTGATTTCAGGTGTGCCGCAGGGGAGTGTCGTAGGACCGTTGCTATTCACAATATACATAAATGACCTTGTGGATGACATCGGAAGTTCACTGAGGCTTTTTGCAGATGATGCTGTGGTATATCGAGAGGTTGTAACAATGGAAAATTCTACTGAAATGCAAGAGGATCTGCAGCGAATTGACGCATGGTGCAGGGAATGGCAATTGAATCTCAATGTAGACAAGTGTAATGTGCTGCGAATACATAGAAAGATAGATCCCTTATCATTTAGCTACAAAATAGCAGGTCAGCAACTGGAAGCAGTTAATTCCATAAATTATCTGGGAGTAGGCATTAGAAGTGATTTAAAATGGAATGATCATATGAACTTAATCGTCGGTAAAGCAGATGCTAGACTGAGATTCATTGGAAGAATCCTAAGGAAATGCAATCCGAAAACAAAGGAAGTAGGTTACAGTACGCTTGTTCGCCCACTGCTTGAATACTGCTCAGCAGTGTGGGATCCGTACCAGATGGGGTTGATAGAAGAGATAGAGAAGATCCAACGGAGAGCAGCGCGCTTCGTTACAGGATCATTTAGTAATCGCGAAAGCGTTACGGAGATGATAGATAAACTCCAGTGGAAGACTCTCCAGGAGAGACGCTCAGTAGCTCGGTACGGACTTTTGTTGAAGTTTCGAGAACATACCTTCACCGAAGAGTCAAGCAGTATATTGCTCCCTCCTACGTATGTCTCGCGAAGAGACCATGAGGATAAAATCAGAGAAATTAGAGCCCACACAGAAGCATACCGACAATTCTTCTTTCCACGAACAATACGAGACTGGTATAGAAGGGAGAACCGATAGAGGTACTCAAGGTACAAAGATCCGTACCCAAAGACTGGAAAGTTGCACAGCTCACACCAATATTCAAGAAAGGTAGTAGGAGTAATCCACTAAATTACAGGCCCATATCGTTAACGTCGGTATGTTGCAGGATTTTAGAACATATACTGTGTTCGAACATTATGAATTACCTCGAAGAAAACGGTCTATTGACACACAGTCAACATGAGTTTAGAAAACATCGTTCCTGTGAAACACAACTAGCTCTTTATTCATATGAAGCGTTGAATGCTATTGACAAGGGATTTCAGATCGATTCCGCATTTCTGGAAGGCTTTTGACACTGTACCACACAAGCGGCTCGTAGTGAAATCACGCGCATATGGAATATCGTCTCAGTTACGTGACTGGATTTGCGAATTCGTGTCAGAATGGTCACAGTTCGTGGTAATTGACGGAAAGTCATCGAATAAAACAGAATTGATTTCAGGCGTTCCCCAAGGTAGGTTACAGGCCCTTTGCTGTTCCTTATCTATATAAACGATTTGGGAGACAATGTGAGCAGCCGTATTCGGTTGTTTGCAGACGACGCTGTCGTTTATCGACTAATAAAGTCATCAGAACATCAAAACAAACTGCAAAACGATTTAGGAAAAAATATCTGAATGGTGCGAAAAGTGGCAGTTTGACCCTAAATTACAAAAATTGTGAGGTCATTCACACGAGTGCTAAAAGGAACCCGTTAAACTTCGGTTAGACGCAAAATCAGTCTAATCTAAAAGCCGTAAATTCAACTAAATACCTAGGTATTACAATTACGAACAACTTAAATTGGAAAGAACACATAGAAAACTTTGTGGGGAAGGCTAACCAAAGGCTGCGTTTTATTGGCAGGACACTTAGAAAATGTAACAGACCTACTAAGGAGACTGCCTACACTACGCTTGTCCGTCCTCTTTTAGAATACTGCTGCGCGGTGTGGGATCCTTACCATATAGGACTAACGGAGCACATCGAAAAAGTTCAAAGAAAGGCAGCACGTTTTGTATAATGGCGAAATATGGGAGAGAGTGTCACAGAAATAATACAGGATTTGGGCTGGACATCCTTAAATGAAAGGCGTTTTTCGTTGCGACGGGATCTTCTCACGAAATACCAGTCACCAACTTTCTCCTCCGAATGCGAAAATATTTTGTTGATACCGTCCTA
Organism: Schistocerca serialis cubense; assembly: GCF_023864345.2. Classification (NCBI taxonomy): domain Eukaryota; kingdom Metazoa; phylum Arthropoda; class Insecta; order Orthoptera; family Acrididae; genus Schistocerca; species Schistocerca serialis. The sequence continues at coordinate 167,841,971 of NC_064644.1, read as the reverse complement.
CAAAGGGCGGAAAGATCACCATGATAAAATAAGGGAAATCAGAGCTCGTACGGAAAGATATAGGTGTTCATTCTTTCCACGCGCTATACGAGATTGGAATAATAGACAATTGTGAAGGTGGTTCAATGAACCGTCTGCCAGGCACTTAAACGTGATTTGCAGAGTATCCACGTAGATGTAGATGTAGATATTAGGTTAGTGAATATGCTCGTAGCGTTTATGTTTTGATTTTTACTCTTCCCGATGCTAGGGGTTTATTTATCGACTTCCATTTTTTTTATTTGCAATTCACTGTTGCTATCTGAGTTAACATATTGTCATTTTGTCATTTAGAGATATTGGCTGGAGCTGTGGACGCAAGAAAATGGAGTGCCAAGTGGAGCAATTGGAATTTTTCCATATATTCTTCTGTTTGAGTTCAATAGGGCGGCGCCAGAAACATTTTCTCCGTGTATGGGATAGAGCACGGCAAGAGAATGGTTTTCTCGATCTAAGGAAGACCGTTTTGATATTAGTTGACTCTCCACGTTCGGGAAGAAATGTTAAAATGTGTGTGAATTCGTAAGGGACTAAACTGCTGAGGTCATTGATACCTAGACTTACACACTACTTAAACTAACTTGTGCTAAGAAAAATACACACAACCATGCCCCAGGAAGGACTCGAACCTCCGGCGGGAGGGGCCGCGCAATCCGTGACATGACGCCTCAAACCGCGCGGCCACTGCGCGCGGCGTTCAGGAAGACCTTCGAGGTTTGATGAAGATCGTTTGAACGCATTAATTCACAATGATCCACTTCAGTGTTCGAGAACTGGCAGATGTGAGAACTATGATCATTCCACCGTCGTGTTACACTTTCGTGCAATGGAGTGAAGCAGAAATCGGGTGTATGGGTACCACATGCCCTAAGCCGAAATCACGAAACTGAGAGGTTGGCCATATGTGCATATCTGCTTGCTCGTCAGCAATTGGCTTCTGCAGAACACCGACCGTTCCTATCCTGTATCGCTACTGGTGACGAGAAATTGTGTCATTGTGCTAACTTAGGGGAAAGAACGGAATGGTTGAACCCAAACAAAACCGCGCGGGATTATCCGAGCGGTCTTGGGTGCTGCAGTCATGGACTGTGCGGCTGGCTCCGGCTGAGGTTCGAGTCCTCCCTCGGGGATGGATGTGTGTGTTTGTCCTTAGGATAATTTAGGTTAAGTAGTGTGTAAGCTTAGGGACTGATGACCTTAGCAGTTAAGTCCCATAAGATTTCACACACATTTGAACATTTTTGAACCCAAACAAAGCAACTACTCCACGTACAAAGACCTGCGCGCACTCACAAACGATAATGCTATTGAACATGGCTCGACGAGTTCTTCGCCTCAAAACCTTGTGATTTCTACAGTCGTGGAATCGAAAAGTTCTCCAGTGTTGGCATATTGTTTTAAATACTGAAGGAGAATATATTATTGATGACTGAAGTCTCTGTTACCTGCTTCTGTTGTGTTTATTAATCTTATGGAAAAACGCTGCGAACTTATGCACCAACCCCATAACTAACTATTACCACCACCACCAGCAGCATCATCATCATCATCATCATCATTATCACCATCACCTTCGTCTTTTTCATATCATCAGCATCGTCGTCGTCAGCATTGTCATCATCTACACGTAAATGTACATCTACGCTCCGCAAGCCACCTTACGGTGTACGGAGGAGGCTACTTTGTGTACCACTGTTACTTCCCCCTTTTATTACGTCCGTCGGGTATGGTTCGCGGGAAGGAGATTGCTTAAATCTCCGTGTTCCCTCAAATCTCTCTAATTTTAACTTCATGGTCTTCCCGCGAGATGCGCATAGGAGGAAGCAATATATTTGTTGACGCTTCTAGGAACGTACGCTCACGAAATTTTACCAGTAGACCATACCGTGTTGCAGAACGCCTGTCTTACAGCGTCTACGTCTGGAGTTGACTGAGCATCTCCGCAATGCTTTTGCAATTGCTAAGTGAACCCGTAACGAAACGTGCTGCTCTCCTTTGGATCTTCTCTATTTCCTCCATCAATCCTATCTGTTACGGATCCCAGATTGCCGAATAGTATTCAAGTATTGGTCAAACTAGTGTTCTGTAAACTACTTCCTTTGTCGATGGACTACATTTCCTGCGGATTCTTCCAATGAATCTCATTTCGGCATCTGCCTTACCCGAGATAAATTTTATGCGATCGGACTACTTTAAATCGCACCACGCGCGTACTCCTATATATTTTATGGAAGCAATTGCTTCCAGTCGTTGCTCTGCAACCTTACAATTATACAACTAAAGGTCTTTCTGTCTGTGTATTCGCAACATGTTTCATTTGTTTATGATGACGGTCATTGCCCCTCCTTCCACCAAGCGTCCATCTTTCAGCAGGTCTTCCTGCATTTCGCTACAATTTCCTTGCGTTGCGACATCTCTGTATACAACAGTTTCGTCCGCAAAAGGCCTCGTAAAACTTACAGCGTTATCTACTAGGTCGTTTACATATGGCCCGATCAAAGAGTTTTCGTTCGAAGGCTGTACAGTCCAGAATCGGTAAGCCTATCAGGAAAATCGTCGTGAGTATTGAGGCAATCATCCCACAGACGCACCAGACTGAAGATGTCAGTTTGACATAACTCTAAGAAGAAATCCTTAACTGCCTGTTGCACGTCATCTTCCGACCTGTCGAAGCTTCAAGGCCTTTCTTTTTTTAAGGGACCGAAGGCATACTAATCGCTCGGGGATACATCAGGGCACTAGGGCTGGTGCTCGAGGTTCTCCCACTTGAGTTGACGTATTTTCTGCGTTACGGCATTTGCAATAGGGGGACGTGCGTTATCATGAAGCAGCATTGACCCTTGGCACAACATTCCACAATGGTGGTTTCCGACTGACATGTTACCCCATACACATCCTTCATTCTCCGACGGATATCTATCAGTGTTTGTCCTTCGGCAGCGGAGAAAAGAATCACTGTACGTTAGTCTTGTTTGGACCCATTTGGGAATAACGTCGACATAGTTCACGTTTCCGCATTTACCCCACGCACGTCGGAAGGACACGGATGACGCATTAATCCCTTGCCTACATGTCTGTGATTATACACTGGCATCGAAGTCGCGCTGCCTTACATATAGGCTGCAGCAACGCTTCAAACGGAACTGTTTGATCGCCCCTTGTATATGGAGACCAATGGCACACTGCTTCTAAGAGAGGGACAAGTTCTTTCGTATATTATGTGTGGAATCGAACTGATATTCCGCCAGATCCAGTATCCTTTCCTCTGCTGAGTGATTTCTCTTGCTTTTCTGTCACGTTGTCACTTATTTCGGTATCTGTCATCTTGTCATTCGTGCGACGATTTAGAGGAGGGACTGTAGTGAGGTTTTTTCCTCTGCGAAGCGCCAGTACCGTCATCGTCAGCCATTTGATATCCAGTGCTGTATAAAGGTCTCATCTAGGCGTTTCCATGTATTATCGTATCATTATACAGTGTAGGCTTTCGCGAACAACGTTTACTTCATTTAAAACTTCCGGACTGAGAGTCCGTGGTCGCCGTATGAAACTCTGTTCCCTGAAGTTTCGTCTCCGTCTGCGGGAAACGCCGTCGTAGGTCAACTGCATCAAGGGCTAGGGCCTCCAGACTCTATAGAGCTGTGTTGAGGGTACAAGCATCAGTCACGAGATTCCGACTGCGTGGTTATCTCTGGCAGGCGGCATCGTTGTCGATTAGAAGTAATCGACTGTATTTCCACTGGCACAAAGTAGGCGTCTATATTTTAACATAATTACCTTTTTTTCTGTTAAAGTTTCCGTCGTGTACATAAATCTCAAAGGCATTTTTGTACAGTGCGCAAGATAACGCGTTGATTTGCTAGAACGCTAATCTCTTGAGTTTAATTTCGTGGCATCCATCTCGGAAGGTATGTTTCGCTACGGCCGATTTGTCATTGTGTCCCAGTCGCCAGTTCCCTTTATGTTCTGTTAAGCGCGTGTTAACACTTATTTTTGTGGTTCCAGTGTGTGCTTTCCCCCACAACTACACGGAAGTTTATATAGCCCAGCACCTCAAATTTGCCGGCCCCTGTGGCCGGGCTGTTCTAGGCGCTTGAGTCCGGAACTGCGCTGCTGCTATGGTCGCAGGTTCGAATCCTGCCTCGGGAATGGATGTGTGTGATTTCCTTAGGTTACTTAGGTTTAAGTAGTTCTAAGTGTAGGGGACTGATGACCTCAGATGTTAAGTCACATAGTGCTTAGAGCCATTTGAACCACCCCAAATTTCGCCAGCGGATGCCGTACATCTTTCGACTTTTGAGGCATTCTTTTGCTTTGCTGCTGGGTTTACAGACCGTTACAACCCCAGACTTGGCCAACACGTTCCCGATTCTGCCCGCGATCTTGTTAATAAAAGGGAGTAATTAAAAGCGTGGGGGACAGGGCTACTAATATTTGCGATCCAGTTTACATACTACAGGAACTGAGTCACTTAGCGTCGGCTTTCAAGAAAAATAGTTTCGCCAGTAAGGAGGCGGTTCGAGCCCTTCGTCCAAGAAGAGTGAGAGGAACAGCGGCCGTCAGTTGGGAAAGTTTTCCTCCCTCTATACAGCTCTACAAATTTGGGTGTCCTTCGAGCCCCTGATGAAGTTCCCGTTTTATCTCCGAAGATGTCGCCCGCAGTCGGAGACGAAATGTCAGGAAAGACGAGGGTGTGCAGAAAAGTAATGCCTCCCTAAAGCTTTTTAAATAAAACAAACGTTATCAATATTCTACATCTTTATTCTTCATTTCTACATATTTGCAGCCGTCTGCCGTCAGATGGCTCCGAATCGTATTGTGTACCATGGCCGCGTGTAACGTACTGTAACTATACCGGGGCATGGAGAAACAGCATGCTGTTCTCGAGCTTCGAATTCGAAGAGTTCGTCCACACATAGGGCACTCTCCGTCAGCATTACAACGCCAGAGCGCACACAATCGCTGCGACATCTGCAACAATCCGACGCCTTGGCTTCACTATCGTCGATCACCCTCCATACAACATCGACTTGGTCCCATCCGATTTTCATCTGTTTCCAAAGCTGAAAGAATATCTTCGAGGACTTCACTTTGATAGTAATGTAGCAGTGCAAGCAACGATGAAGTTGTGGCTCCATCGAAAAAGTAAAACATTCTACATTACGACAGCAACTGGTTGGGGGAAATGAATTCGTCTCCAGGATGACTATGTTGAGAAATAAATATGTAGACATGAGGAATAAAGACGTAGAATGTTAATAACTTTTTTTATTTAGAAAGCTTGAAGAGTTTTCGCATTAAAAAATCGGGGGCAATACTTCTCAGCGCACCTTCAGTTTTATACATCGAAGATGGCCTCCCAGTCCCTACGTTTTTACCATCTGCAACTGTTTTGCTACTGCAATCATTCCCGTCTTCCATTTGGTCATCGTCTCGGTATTTCTTATACCTGTAAATTTAGCAAAGAATTCCCTTTGGTCGTAAACCATCCATCGGTCTGCATACACGATCCGGTAACCTTTCGTTCCATTTCAGCTATAATCACATCTTCCATTCCAGTCTATATCCTGACGCATTCATTTGTTTTGCTGTTCAAATGGCTCTGAGCACTATGGGACTTAACATCTGAGGTCGTCAGTCCCCTAGAACTTAGAACTACTTAAACCTAACTAACCTAAGGACATCACACACAGCCATGCCCGAGGCAGGATTCGAACCTGCGACCGTAGCGGTTCCAGATTGAAGCGCCTAGGACCGCCCGGCCTTTTGCCGTTCGTCCTAGTACTTTCGAGCATACAAGCTTCCATTTCTCACAGAAAATCCCACAGAGGTTGAATGTTTGTCGTATTTAAAGACCACGGCTCATTCGACACATGACCTAATTTTCGGTTCTAAGGGAGGTTAGTGTTTGGCAGTGCCCCTTGGCCTCAACATAACTTGCAGTTATCCTCAGTTGTAACGAACCGCGTATTCCTAAGATTTTGAAAATAATTACAACATATGAAGAGTGGAGATGTCAAACGTGTGTCAGATCTGATATTTGTCTGGAGAATCAAAAAAGAATGTATCTCTCTTTATAAAAGCTGCATCCAGAAAGTCCTTGACTCACAAGGAAAACAAAACATCACTAAGGAAGACGTATTTATTGAAATATTTACACAGACTCACTGGCAACTTCTCAACATAGTGACCATCGTAACCGTGAACCATCAATAAATAATGTTAATGGAATGAAGTCTCTTGGTAACGCGGATAATATTCTGATCGGCGCGTAATATCACGGTTGTTAAGAGAGGACCTGAATGCCCTGCCTGCTTTTGCCAAGTGAATCAAATGCATAAATAAATAAACATAGAAAGTAGTGAAGTATTCACCTCCGTCGCTGTGGCTCTTTGGAGGCGATGGAGTGATTACTTTATATTACGTCTGAGAATCTGAGCTACTTTGAAGTATTCGTTTTCGCAGGAGTAGCTAGGTTATCTCTTTACAAATTCAATTCTACGGCTGGTAAAGCAGTTCCGCTCTTCTTTCATTGTGAGTTAGTAACACTTGTTTGGTGCTGTTTCTTGATAAACGCAGCAAATGGAAGCTGGACGCAGTCCGTGGAATTTAGCGGCGAATCAGCACATCGCTGCCTGCCTTCGCGTTATTCAAAATGCTATCTCGCAAGATGAAGCATCTTGGGCGGTTAGGCGGAAGGAGCAGTGATTTGTACCGCTGCCTTTTCGAGACCCCAAACACGCATGCGCAGCTCTTGCAAATTCGTATAGCTTGCCCCAACGAGGTGTAGGTGCCGGAGTCTCCAGAAACGTTTACAGCCGTGTGACGTATTCCTTGTGTTGGATGTGCGAGATCTAAGTAAGCAAGCTCAAAAACAGGACGAAGGAGAATGAGTGTGACACTTGGTTGTGTAATTCTCGCTGGAAAGCGGATGTTACATAGCACGCCTTGAAAGTACGCTACTGTGATTCACATGATTTGTAATCTATCCCACGGAACGCCAACGTAGCATTATACACGATCCGGTCACATTAATGCGACAACCGCCTATGTTCGACGTCAGAGTACAGTAACACAGACGGCAGGTGGCAACACTAGCAGTGGAGGGTCTGTACAGCATGTCGGGGGGACGCGGAAAACAGTGCAGGTATTGTAGTGATTCAGAAATGGAGCGATTTGTTTGTCGTCGAAAAGGGCATGATCATTTGTTTTCGGGACAACGCTGGTAGCATTTTCGGAAAGGCTAAGTTTGTAAACTGTTCGGGTACAGTAGAACCCCGCTAATCCGTCACCTTCGGGACGAAAAAAGTTCGGATTATCCGAAAAATCTAATATTTATTGCAAAAAATATAAAAAGACATTTAGTACAAGAAATTAAACGATTTAAGAACTAAAAGACGTCCACAGTAATCTAAAAAGATGTTTTTTACACAGTGTTAAACAATATATTAACTAAAAAACGTCTACACACACTATAATATGTATTGGTTTTAAAAGGAAAAACGACAAACGAATTACAGTACTGTACTGTACTTAATAACGTATAAACGATATACACTGTAAACTAAAAAATGTTTATAGCACTGTACACAAAAAAGAAATATTTTACAAAGAAATAAACTACTGTATGTATATGCTAAGAAATGAATATACTGTATGCATTGTTTTTACAGTAAAGACGAAAACAAATTACTTGGAAAAAAGTCAGTGATACATTTTAGTTTAGCAGATGTTATTCTCGATATAGCTGCAGTGTCCCTCCATTTTTTTTATCCACAAAACGTCCTTTGGAATTGAAGTTGTCTTCTGTTCGATGTGTTGAAGGGCGATGTCAGAAGCGTTTTTTGCATCGGTGTGTGAAATCCGGGTGGGGGGTTCGTCTTCGCCGTCCGAGTCCTCATTCACAGTTTCCTGGCTAACAGTGGCATCAATCACGTCGTCATTGAACTCTTCAAAAGTGTCACAGTCTTTGTCACATTCGTTGATCCACTCTTCAACTTCAATGTCAGGGACGTTCGGCTCCAGAGTTTGTAGATCTTTAACGATTTCCAATGCATCGTTGTTTTGCTCATCTTCGGTATGCTCATTTTCAGTCATAACTTGTGGCCAAAGCTTACGCCACGATTTCCGCAGTGTGTAATGTTTCAGTTCATCCCATGCTGCAGCGATTGTGTAGATAGCATCTTTGATATTCAGGAATTTTATTGCCTCAAATAAGTTATGACCTCCTTCAGATTTTTCAAAGATTGAGTTGATATACTTTCTGCGATATCGCCTTTTAGACCATTCGATAACGCCCTGATCCATTGGTTGGATGAGTGAGGTCACATTAGGAGGCAGAAAGAGAGCTTTTATGTCCGCTTTCACCAAATCTACCTCAGATGGATGTGATGGTGCGTTATCCAGCAGCAGTAGAGCACGAACAGGCAGATTTTTTTTGCTTCAAGTCTTTTTCGACCGATGGCACAAACTTGTCGAAAAACCAGGATTTAAAAAGGTTGCGGTCCATCCAAGCAGATTTTTGATTGCGGTGATAAACCGGCAAGGAAGAAAAGTTTATATTTTTGAATGACCTTGGCTTCTTAGATTTGCCAGTGAAGAACAAGGGGAGCTTGTGGGTACCGTCTGCGTTGCTACAATTAATGACTGTTGTTCTATCTTTTATAAGTTTCGTTCCTACCACGGATTCATTTGAAGCTGCGAGCGTTTTTGTTGGCAACGTTTTAAAGTTCAGCCCCGTCTCGTCGATGTTATACCCTTGGCAGGGAAACAGTTCATTTTCTTCTACAATTTCTTGAAACTTAACAGAAAACTGCGGCATCGGCAGATAGTTTTTCACCGGAAATAGAAATAAATCGGACACCAAGACGAGTTTTCCAACTATCGATCCAGCCTTCACTGGCAGCAAATTTTCTTTCGGCTTCCAGTTTTTTGTGCAAAACTATCGCTTTTTCTTTGAAAATTGGCCCGGATATTAGAGTTCCATTCCTTCTTTCTTGTCAAAACCACATCCACAATTCCTTACCAAGCAGTTCAATTTTAGGCTTTTTTGATGTTTTGCGATTCTTCAGAGTGTTTTCGCCATCAGTCGTAACTGTATAGGATTCAATGTCTTTCTGATTCTTACTGCAATCATTAATTGTCCGAACAGCTACATTCAGTTCCTTTGCAATTTTTTGGAGCGGTTCTCCTTCGTCCAGTCTTTGTAGCATTGCTAATTTTTCATTTAGTGAAAGAGTTACGTGTTTACGTTTGAATCCAGACATGTTGAAAAACAGACAACTGTACACACAATGAATCTACAGTAATAAGTACTGTAGAAAACACGGAATAAAGCAAACAACGACGTTTTTTAATCCCAACAAAGGATAAAACTGCACAATAATGTACACTGCAGGGCTTCCCAACGTGTGGTCCGCGGAGCCCTTAGGGTCCGCCGGCCCTTTCTAGGGGGTCCGCGGCCACATTTCACCAAATCGTGTAAAATAATGAGTAAAATTATTGAATAAAAATGTGAAAATGAAATTCATCATTTTTTTTCGAGTGAAAAACATGTGTACTTTTACTTCAGGTCGTATTCCCAAGCAACCTTTGCGGTTCCTAAGTGAGAACGAATACACAGTTTAGTGCCGGTGAATGCGGCTTCTCTGATCGACTGTTTCGCAACAATACGGGGGTCGTCTGTGCGCCGCCTCAAGGCGCTAGATGCGCTGAAACCTTTTACGCATGCGCGGAGCGAGCTTTGTGGAAGAAGCTCCACAGTCGGATTTATTGTGTGAAAACGCTGCAAGTACTCCATTGGTTGCAATATCCTGTGGAAGTGGAATAACCAAGAAGCGTAAGTACAACGAAAGCTGTTTAGAAATGGGCTTTATGGAGACAAAGAAGACTAAAGCTCAGTGTGTAATTTGTGCGCGAGTCCTTCCGAACAGTTCAATGGTTCCAGTTAAATTGCACCGTCATTTTGCAGGTACTCACACGTATTTACAGGCTAAAGACATCAATTTTTTCAAAAGGAAGAGTGCTGAACTAGCTGCTTCACAGCATTGCATGAAAATTCATGCAAAAACAATTAATAAAAATTCATTGAAAGCTTCTTTCTTGGTTAGTTGTCGAGTGGCAAAAACAGGCAAAGCTCATACCATTGCAGAAAATCTCATAAAGTCTTGTGTTAATGATATTTTTATTGCATGCTACCCTTCAGTCCGGAAACGCGCGACCGCTACGGTCGCAGGTTCGAATCCTGCCTCGGACATGGATGTGTGTGATGTCCGTAGGTTAGTTAGGTTTAAGTAGTTCTAAGTTCAATGGGACTGATGACCTCAGATGTTAAGTCCAATAGTGCTCAGAGCCATTTGAACCATTTTCTTGCATGCTAGACGAATTGGGAACATGGCACGTGCATTAAGAAGCTTTCAGATCCCATGGGTTTCGCTCTGAAATTTAAAGTTACTGTGCTCTTGACTGACGAGAGGTCCGCCATGGATTTTCGACTGAAGAAGGGGTCCGCCAGCTGAAAAGGTTGGGAAGCCCTGATGTACAGTATAACAATATGCACAGTGATAGACTCCGTAACAATGGCCCGACAGGCGTCCAGTCAGTGACAAGTCGGCACAGGCTTGCGAGCCTGAGCATGATCGGACTAACCGGAGTGACGGACCATCCAAGGTCGGATTAGAGGGGTTCTACTGTAGCTAAAATATACCGTGCGTCGGCGCTGAGTTGTATGTGGTGCACCACGGGCCGTAGATGACAGGGGTGAATGACGGCTGGGGAGATGTGTAAAGGCGAATAGACGTGCAACTGTACAGCAGCTGACTGCTAAGATGGACCAAGGCGCTACCTAAGGAGTCTCCTCAATGACAGTTCGGCGAACGTTGGTGCGTGTGGGCCTCCGCAGCAGGCGCTAGTTCATGCACCAATGCCGACTGCCGTTCATTGGCGGACGAAGGCTGGAATTTGCACGCCAATACCGCAACTGGACGTCCACCTACTGGTGACGGGTGACCTTTTTACATGGCCGTTGGCGTGTACGGCGTGAAACGACCAAAACCAAACACTCTGCAACTATCGTTAGAAGGTTGGATGTCGGGGGAGGGTGCGTTATAGTCTCAGGAATGTTTTCGTGGCATTCCGTGGGTGATCTCGTCATACTGGAAGCCAGAACGGTTGAACACAAGTATGTATCTGTCTCATAACAGTGTGACAGTTATTGAACTATGTTGTTGTGTACATAGTTCCGCGTAGTCAGCGCGTACACAACTTTCCCACTAGAGCGCGCCCCGCTGAGCACAACAGAGCAGGCGCAGCGCTCGTCCGTCTCCGCACTACGAGATGGCGCTGTCTTAGAGACGGACCAAATTCTGCTTCCGCCGATCCGCGTATTAATATGTCTCGCAGCCCGTGAGATTGCTGCTAACGTAGAACCTTTTCTCCTCGCGGATCACACTCGCGCAGTGATACCCGAACGCTCGAGGTATTATAACGAGTGTACAGACCTCCGATTAGTCAGTCTGAATTAGTCTGCATTTGTCTGTACCAGTCTATAGTCAAGTTTCAGTCTGCACCTAATAAAATTATCATATTCCTGTACATAGCCATGAAGAGAAATGTATAGACACTTTGTCAAGTATCAGTGATATGTAAGAATAAGATTAACGTAACAAGACCAAAGGAACTTCAGATTGTCAATTGTAAATAGCATCCAGAATCAAGTTAAGTAATTTTATGCTTTTATTATTTTAATAAATGTGTGTGAAAATTACTCAAGTTCTGTTTAAAGTTGCTCACCGTCAATCTGCTACTCTAAGCGTGCAAGTGGCATTTCTATCGTCTGACCTAACGGCAGAAGATAAAAACGCCACGATAAGACCACGAGACATATTGCTGACACTCGCCTACTTCGTTAGAGCGACAAGTCAAATAATCTGATGGTGTGTGTACCGAAGGTCTTACAGTACGCACACCACATATGTGAAAAAGAAACGTAAATTAGTTACGAACTACGGCTTGCACACACTTTATTCAACATGTAAACGTCACTACAGATTTTCAGATTTAGGCTCTGAGCACTATGGGACTTAACATCTGTGGTCATCAGTCCCCTAGAACTTAGAACGACTTAAACCTAACTAACCTAAGGACATCACACACATCCATGCCCGAGGCAGGATTCGAACCTGCGACCGTAGCAGTCGCGCGGTCCCGGACTGCGCGCCTAGAACCGCTAGACCACCGCGGCCGGCTTTTCAGATTTAGGTTATGACGTCTTAGAAATGACTGCCATCATTGGCGCTGATGTGGCATAATGTCAAACCTTTCCCAAACATTTTCTGGCTTACACACTTAATGTCAAATGGGAGTTCTGTATTCTAAAGAAACAAGGATTTATTCGTAATTATAGAATATGCAAAAAGAAAAAAGAAAAGAAAACAAGAAAATTGTACGCAGATGTTGTTTTACCATCTGTTGTTGGCGAGACAAATTCAAATCCATTTCAATGGCTGCTACCGGTGTGTCCGACCTGATGGGTTGTAAGAGTAAATTTTTGAAATGCTTCGTGTAAAACTGTGACCCGACCCAGGAAACAGTGATCGAAGTGCTGAATGCATGGAGCTCATTTGGAGATGAAAGACAGTCAGTACTTCTGGGTTCCGCCAAGCGGCTCAAAATGCTTGAGACTGCTTCTCATAATTATAACAGTCGCTATCGAAATGTTTGGACTATGCGAAGAATTGATCATATAGCTGCACAATCCAAAAGTTAATGCAGCCGGAGTGAAACGTGCCGTAGACGTTCTAAAAGCAGTTACTTCAAATGTTAGGACTGCGGAAGCATTTGATATGCTGTTATAGAAAGCCGTAACATCCGCATAATTCACTGCCAAGAAAAATACCAGTGATACTGAAACACACAGAAACATCTTATGTTCCTAGAAAATTGGCTCTTGAATGAAGATGTGAGAGATATGTCTGAAATTCTTGGAACAATTACGACTGATCTACAACCATGTAATGTAATCTCCATAGGAAGAAAACTATTGCTGAACGTGATAGTGTTCAATAACTTTCCGGCAGTTATTCGCCTTATCATTCGGATCCGGACAGCCTCGGCATCTTCAGCATTTCCCACGTCTCACGAAGACTTAAAACTTGCCTCAGATCGACGACACAATCGAGGTTCACCCATATACTTCGTGCCCATTAAGACAGGGCTGGGAACGTTAATCTTAACGATGACGTATAAGAATTTATTTCCTGAACTGTCGAAAGGAAATTATATGTGTTAGGTAGAGTCAAATGAAAACGAGACAGATGAGGAAAAAATAAGTAAACGGTTTATTACTTCAAAAGTAATCGCCATAACTATCGGTACATTTATCCCACTGTGAGACAAGACGCTCAATGCCTTCATGAAAAAATGTTTGCGGTTGCCTACGGACCATGACAGTACACAAACGTTCATCTGAAGGAAATCGGCAACCACGAATGTCTTTCTTCACGGCTCCAGCAAAATGAAGATCGCATAGGGAGGGATCAGGACTGTATGAAGGATGTGTAAGGGCGTCGCAGCGAAGCTTCTGCAGCTTTTCGAAACAACCTTTGAAGTCTAGAAAAGAAACAAACAAAATGCTTTCTTCTTTTTCAGAGATATTATATTTTGCTTTTTTCCATTTAAATGTGATGCACCGTGCTTGTAAAATAATAATAATCATCATCATCATCTATACCAGGTCGATATTGAGAAGGTCTTCAGTGAATCTGAATTTTATAAGTGGACTCAAAGTACAGCCGGTAATATGATGCCTTTTTCAAAATTAAGAGATCCAAATTGTTTCCGAGAAGCAGGAACTATAAAACTGGGGCTATATTTCCGACTTCCCGTATTGATAAATAGTTTCTCTTTGTAGAACAGGATAGCACTGATTGCCTAAACAAGCATTGCCACACTATCGGTATAAATGTATGCTAAACAGTTTTGGTGAAAGATGATGTATGTCTAATTCATATTAGACGAAACCACGTGAACAGTTCTGCTTGCCCCCTCCCCCACCTCCCCGAAACGAACCGTGAATAGTTAGGTCCTCCCTCTGCCACACCTCTGAAAAACATGGGGCACCAGTTTCCTTATGGCATGCGCTTCATCTATTTTTCGTTGTCAGCCTATGTCACGGATTGGTATGGTGCTATTACCAACGATTATATCTTACAGCCTTGTGAAACTCACAGCTCATTGTGTTATGACATCACAACAGTGTGAGCGTTTCAAGATTATCACAAAACAAGTGAAAAAAAGCAGGTCAAGCGTCATCTCTCTCGGAAAACTATCATAAGGATGCTCGTTTGTGAACGGGTATCTGTTAATTAATGAGACATATCATCTGGCTTCAGGACGGGGTACTAATTTAGCGCCCTGTGTCTTCCACCTAGCCTGGTTTCACGATGCCACGATTACGTTAGCGGTTCCATATCTGCTCGGAGATAAACGCTTCCAATATGGTGTGCCTGCTGTACACAGTCTCGCAATTCCATTTTGTGACGCGCGCAGAGATGCCGTCGAAGCGGAGCCGCGAAACCAATTAATTGCCTTCAATTGGCTGTGGCGGCCTCATTAGCTATTAATTTACAAATTTGTTCTGCAAAAATTACCACTTTGTTGATGGGTACGGAAATGAACGGATCGCTCTGCGAGAGCAATGTTATAACTACAGATATGAAATTGGACACTGTGACATGTACCACTCCCTATCTAATTAGTAATTACACTATATTCGTAAGAATGTCTCCGACTCAACCTCTCTCAGAAATCAAGAAATCGTTACGTCTACAAAGGGCTAAGTTTGGCATTGACTTAAACAGATGCGGGAGACACCATCTAAAAACCCAATCCAAGATCGACGTTGTCTCTGCCCAACGAGTATTGATCCAGTTCACGAATTTGAAACAGATTGTGTCACTTCCGTATGTACCGACTTTTGTATGTTTTATGAGATTTACGCTGACAATATGACAGATATAACTATGCGGTGACGCACAAAAGTAAGGCAGGATCCGAAATGTCTGCAGTTGTGATGAAAGAGAAGTTCAGAGACAGAGTACCATCTGAATAACGACCTACTTACATTTTTCTGTAAGTTACAACATAGGCATATAATTAACTCATTTGTATTTTCGGGAACAAGACTGCATCCGAGAGCATTGTAAGTGGTTATTACTCGCAAAATACTGTAATTGTCAGAATATTTAAAAATCTGGACAAGGACGAACTTCGTAGTCTATTTTGTACGTCCTCCAGACACGCCGTTGTCTTGTATTTGTGATTTAAAAAAAACGATTTTTCAAAAATGTTGTCTTCTCATTACAACGCCTCGGGCTAATTTTGCCACTCACTTAATCACAAGGCAGAATACCGTGTGTTCGTGTGTTGGGGACCAGTAATACTTTTGAGATTTCTATAGTTCAAAATATACCCTGTAAGTCAAGTCCTAGCGGCTGGGCATGGATGAAATGACTCAGATTAGCATTGTACAGTATTCCAGTTGTGGACCTGTAATTAAAGTTCATTCGGGTGGACTAATTTTTGCTTAATAGTTCGCCTAAGACCTAATCTCCTTCGGAGGTAAGGCCAGTCAATCGTTGCTGAAGTTGTCATAATATCGATAGTATTCCTATGAGATCAGACATGTTTCTTAATCAAAGGATTGAGCGGCAGAATTAGGTGTCTCTAATTTGTTTCCCTACCATATCGACTGGAATGCAATTGTTTCGATTTCACGAACAGGGAGAGATGACGTTTGAGCTGTTCGAAACAAAATGCGGCTACATGGTGAGAAATTGCGTAGTGTGTATTTTATCTAAAGGAGAGAGAAAATGGTGATACCTGTCATATGATTTTTGGCGAGTTCTTCTGAAACTGATAAATTCAATAAACTCGTGAGCAACTGGCCCGATTCAAATTATCAATGTCACTCGACGCTCCCCTTCATAGGCTGAACAAATCTTTGATTTCCTGCTTCATGTAACTTGTAAGTATGAAAACAGCGGATGGACGAGTACGGTAGCGGTCACACCAAGTAGGTTAAGTGGTCCTGTTCCGTGTTATGACCTCTGTGTGTAAGTGGTCGGCATACTGGAAGGAACATCGAGTGACAGTGACAAATGGGTTTGAGCAAGACACGTGCTTGGATAGCCAAATGCTACAGTGACTGCTCGAAAAAAGCAGGGAATGTGTGTGCACGCCAAAGTACAAGCACAAATTTCAAATTGTCATTTCCGATGCACGGTTCTCACATACGATTTCGCGTTTTATGTAAACCTATAATAAATATGGTCTCTTGTAAATGAACTTAGTTAACATAAAACCAGAATCACTTGATTGAGTGTGCCGGCAGCGGTGGCCGAGCGTTTCTATGCGCTTCAGTCCGGAACCGCGCGACTGCTACGGTCGCAGGCTCGAATCCTGCCTCGGGCATGGATGTGTGTGATGTCCTTAGGTTAGTTAGGTTTAACTAGCTCTGAGTCTAGGAGACTGATGACCTCAAATGTTAAGTCCCATAGTGCTTAGAGCCATTTGAACTTGATTGAGTCTAGAGCTTTTGTTAATACTTTGCTAGATCTTACGCTGCATAGCTTACATGCTGATTCCTATATTCACTGAATGATCATAAACATGTTGTGCTTTAACTCGTTTTTGAAATCAATTTGTAGATGTTCAACATTTTGATTTCTTCGTCCCGTCGCTTTTACGATTAAGAATCCACAGGTCATTAGAAACGGACTTAGTAGCGTTAAGAGCCGCCTCGCCATTTAGGAACGGTAGTACTGACAAGCAAATGAGATATTTTAATATTTTCAGTTACGGGATGGGCCACTGAGAGAAATTTTTGGGAGTTGCGAAGCGAAAAATTTGTTCATGTTGCAGGCAAACTCAGATTTATAGGGAACGCATTTGACAATGACGACTCGACCACACTCTTCGAAATTGTGGAGGTAGCTGTGATAAAACACAGGGAGCGAAATATTATTTACTGGGTACTTGTACAGAAACCATACAACAGTCACAAGAGTCGAAGGACATGAAAGAGAAGCAGTAGTTGAGAACGGAGTGAGACAGGGTTGTAGGCAATCCCCAATTTTATACAATCTTTACACTGATCAATCAATAACGGAAATTAAGAAGAAATTTGAAAAGCGAATTAAAGTTCAAGGATAGGAGATAAAAACTTTGTCATTTGCCATTGATACTGTAATTCTATCAGAAGTGGCAAAGGACTTGTAATGGAAAATGTGTTGAAAAGAGGTTGAAAAGATGAACATCAACAAAAGTAAAACAAGGTAATGGACTGTAGTCGAAATAAATCAGATGATGTTGAGGGTATTAGATTAGGAGACAAAATTAGGAGACAAAACACAGAAATTAGTAGAGGAGCTTTGCTATTTGGGCAGTAAAATAATTGATGATGGCTGAAGTAGAGAGGATATAAAACGCAGACCAGCAATAACAAGGAAAACCTTTCAGAAAAAGATGAATTTGTTAACATCTAATATAAATTTAAGTGTCTGTAAGTCTGTCTTGAAGTTATTTGACTTGGTGTGTAGCACTGTATGGAAATGAAATATGGGCAATAAGCAGATCCAACAAAAAGAGAATAGAACCTATGGAAACGTGGTGTTATGGAAGGGTGCTGAATATTAGATGGGTATATAGGATTACTAATGAAAAGGTAACGAATCAAATTGGCACAAAAGAAATTTATGACACACATTGACTAGAAGAAGAGCTGAAATGATAAGACATGTAAGGAATAGTCAATTCGACAATGCAAGGAAATGGAAGGTTGTGTGAGAAGGGTTGTAAAAATTATAGAGGGAAATCAGGGCTTGACTACAAAGTGAGTTCAGGTGTATGGAGGCTGCAGTGATAGACTGCTCTGGAGAGCCACATCAAATGAGTCTTTAGACTGAAGACCACAACGAAAACAACATTTGCTAGAGTGTATAAGGGACCTCAGGTGATCATGGAGGTGAGGGACCATAAAATCACAGAATTATGCACACTAGCAGCCGTGAACAAAAATATTAGTGTATGAAGCTGTTTTTATTATATTTACTAACTGGACTAAATAAATCGTTATTGTTGATTGAACTACACTAATACTAGTGAGAGATTTTACTGCAAAAACGCAGTCAATAACTTTGGAAGATCATAATCCAGTCAATAATTATCTGTATCTAATGATTTTTGTGTAGTTTTTCACTATAGGCCTTTTGATAAATTTCAGATTAAAAACAAAAAAAAAAATTCTTGTTTTGGAGTAAACACTAGACTTACGTTCCAAATATTGTAGCATTGTGTTTGTCTAAAATATTATGGCTCAAATCATGGAGTAAACACTAGACTTATGTTCCAAATATTGTAGCATTGTGTTTGTCTAAAATATTATGGCTCAAATCATGAAACATGTTTTGTATCTTAATTCAGCCCCCTACTCAGCCCTGTATCTCCCTCTGCAGTGATATATGTCTCTTGACAATAGTGAAGTTTCTGTTGGTAAATCTGATCTTCTGTCTATTTAAGAAGCATGTTAAATTCTTATACTACTCATTCATTTGTGTAGCACAAGCTTTCTGAACTCAGGTCAGTTAACATTGTCCAGCTACAAGATGTAGCGTACTTATTAATGTTCACTAATGATGTTTCCACTTCTCAATTAACTGTGTATTTTTTTTGTTTCAGGGTGGATATCCAGCAAAACTGAAAAAAGTCCTCATCGTCACCGCGCCATTGTGGTTTAAGGCTCCATTCAAGATCCTCAGGCTATTTGTCAGGGAGAAACTCAGAGACAGGGTGTATACAGTAAATATACCACAGGTGAGTGTTATATTCTCATTTATTTATTTATTCACCTAGAGATCATTTTTCAATGATATAGGTTTCGTCATCATAAAACAATGAAAGTAAGTAGCTCAGAAATGTACATACACACAGAATATGTGTGTATATTTTATTAGAATAGGACAGGTGGTTGGCCATGGCTTTTGCCTGAAACAATTTAGAAAAACCACAGAAAACTTATGTCAAGATGGCTGGACAGAGCAAACTCCAGCCTCCTCTATGTAAAGTCAGTGTCCTGACAAATGTGCTATCTCATTTGATTGGTCGCTATTGCCACCCAAGACTAATTGTGTCAAAAACTTAAGGATAGTGTCACAGGCTGATACTGTCACCAGCTGGCTGCCACATCAGGCAGCAACATTTTATGTAGCTAGGGAATTTGTCATTTCATTAAGAGGGATGTGAAATGCTTAATTCTGAGTAGTGATTATGGAGCAAAGTAATACTGAGATAATGTAACAAGCCATACTTTAAACATAATGGAATTTTACTTTGGATTTCCAGACCGACTGTTACAGTTTGTAAACAATAACTGAAGTCTACAAATTTATACTTTGCACCTATTTACTTGATAATTTTAGGCAATTCTAATTTTGATACGCTAAGTTAAAAAATGTTAAGGGCTTCTCCTCTATAATATAAAGTTTTCTCACAAAGTAACGATGAAGATCCAAAAAATACATAGAAACACATACATAAAAACTGCATTAAAAATCATGATAAAATAATGCATTTATAATATTATAATGAAGTATTATGTTCTTCAGGTGTAATTCAAAAGCATAAATATTAATGTAGCTTCTTTCTCCACCTCAAGTTTCAATT
Source organism: Schistocerca serialis cubense (assembly GCF_023864345.2). NCBI lineage: Eukaryota > Metazoa > Arthropoda > Insecta > Orthoptera > Acrididae > Schistocerca > Schistocerca serialis. The sequence continues at coordinate 167,822,216 of NC_064644.1, read as the reverse complement.
TCAGTTTCTCTGTGCGCCGAGGACACGCCCTGTGCAGCATCCAGCAGTAGTCAGCTATTATACTGACATCCCCTCAGTCCTGGTATTCCCATTCCATTTGGTTAATGTTTTGATGGAACATTTCTCCCTGATCCCCACAATCAGCAGCTATATTTTCTAGACTGTAGCTGATGCAAAAGTCCAGAAAGTGAAGCTTCAAGCTTATTGAAGCATCCAATACTTTAGAGTTATCCAGTGTGTTCCTTACTAATTCTGGTAAGCAGAGTCTTTGTAGTTGCCAAGAAACTTGTTGACAACTTGTTTGAAGGTTACGCAAGATGAAATTTAAGTTTCAGTCATTTTGTCTTCAAATGTTTCATCTCTCATTAGTTTAACATCAGAAGTGACAGGAATGCCCCTCTTTCATCTTAGCTTCTTATAGTCACAGTAACTTAATTGTCACACACTTAAAGTTTCTCCATTTTTTTTTGTAGGACTTTAATTAATTATTTCATAATGCCAAGTTTCTTGTGTAGTGGAGGCAGATCACATGCAAAGTGGGACTGACGACTCGTCCAGATTTCCAATTTGTATGCTGAACTATGCAAAGTATAATCTTTGACAAAGTATGTGATTGTCCACTGCTGCTTTTTTGCTACAAGTTTGTCATAGATGTATTAGAAGTGCTCTGGAGAATTAATATAACCACTTCAAGCAATGAAATTTGTAAAAGCAGTCACCAGACAATTTATCACTCATTGCTAAATTTTGTGCAAAAAATGATATGTAAAACAAAAATATGGGTTTCAACATTACAATATCAGCGAAATATATAGATAGCTGTAATACAGACTATAAAATTAAACTTTTTGTAGCTTGTTACATCGCAGACCTTCACAAAAAATTTGTGACATTATTATAATGATTAAATAGCTAATTTTGCATACCTCACAGAAATGCTAAATTTGTATTTGTTGTAACGTTGTACAAATGCAATATCAAGAGTAACACCAACCAAGTTTTATTCTGTTTCCACGTGAAAAGATCCGCAATATCACTGAATGAAGTATAGAACAGTACAAAGTCTCATAACTATAGAATACACCAATATACAGTCTCAAATGTCAGCATAAAATAAAATAAAAAAAGTAAACAGAAGTGAGGCCAAGGGTCTGGCACACCAGGCATGTACTGGGCTGTTGTCCACACACCACAGCACTTGCTATGTTGTCTGTTCAGGTTACGAGGCACCCTTTCTAGGTCGGCCTTTGAAGCACTTGTATCATGCACTGTTTGATTATGCGAGGTCACAATATAGGGGTTACAACACTCCTTCTCCCTTGAAGAAAAGTGTTCAATGTGGAGCTGTCCATGTCTTCATCAGTAGGTGACAACTGAGAAGCAGGTATCATTCTGTCAGTGAAATGTCGCAGGTGTGGACAGGTATGGCACCTACTCCCCCATGAGGCCATAAGGGAGCACTGGTGATGGTGGTGATGTATCCATGTCCACATGTAGCCAGACACACAGTGATGGAGGCAGGAGAGAAGATGGCAGCAGCGACAAGGGCTGCAGACATGGAGGTTGGCCACTGGTGACTGTTCCACCCAGTGGCAGCAGCAGCAACCTGAGCAAAGACAGCACCAGAGGGGGTGAATGTGTGGACCATGCTCTGCGGACCAGCGCAGATGGTGGAGGCAGTTTCAGGGGCAGAGAACTCTCTGGTGTGTTGTTGTTCATGTGTCTACAGAGGTCAGAGATAGTTGTAGTGTTATGACACCAAGCTGAGGTGCACACTGTGCAGCATCACTGGACCACCACTGGTATCCACTGAGGGTACCAGCCAAACCCGTAGGCCCAGACAATGTGGCCCAGATGGAATCACTGTGAGTTGGGTGCGGCAGGTGGCCAGGTATTGGCTGGAGCAGATGAAGTGGGGGCTAGCAGCCATGAAGCGGCTCTGCTGGGCTATGATCGCTGACTGGATTGAATGTATCTGAAAGCAAGAACCTTTTGAGGGCTTCCCTAGCAGAAGATTGAGTGATTTATTTTTTCATCTCGGTTTTGAATATATCTACCAGCCACTCCGCCTCTCCATTGGACTGGGAATGAAAGGGAGGGGCCGTAACTTCAAAATTTTGAGATACAAACTGTGGGCCGTTGTTCGTCACAAGCATATGCGGCAAGCTATCTAAAGAAAAATCTTTAAGAGTGTTGTGACCATAGCTGGCGTGGACATGGACAGGCAACAAACCACATAACGAAATTTTGAGGAAGTGTCAACTACTGCAATCCGAAAAGAGCTAAGGTACAGACCTGCAAAATTACCATGAATACATCTCAGGGGTGAAGTGGGGTGGGCTGCTGGCAGTGAGAGGTCCATGGTGCCACTTGATGGGTGATGCACTGCAGGCAGGCTGTCACAACAATTGTGATCTCATTGTCAATACCCAGCCAAAATTCATGGTGGTGGGCCAGCAATTTTGTACAAGAAACATCCCAATGGTCCAGGTGGAGAAGGCACATGACATCCCTCTGCAGTGTGGATGGGATCACAACACTGGGCACAAATTCTTCAGTAGCCAACAGCAACACACCATCAAGAACTGAGAGGCAATGACAGAAAATATAATAGTTATGTGAAGTATCAGACACTCAGCATCTGGTCAGCCATGGTGGTAAAATTGAACAACCTGATGTAAAATGGGGTTTGCCATGACAGACACTGAAACCCAATAACTGATAATGGGAAAACCATCCACAGTGTTTTGGACCTTGACATCTAATTAGAAACACAACAGTTCATCCTGATCAAATGCTGTATCAGGGCCAGTCAGCTATTGAGAAAGAACATCTGTATTAGTGTGTTGTATTGTGGGTCAGAAATGAATCTCATAGTTACAGAGTGGCAAAAACAGGGCCCAACATTACAGACGATGGGCCACTTTGCCCAGTGAAGATGCTGAAGGATTGAAAGGAGAAACCAGATGTTTGTGATCAGTAATCAAACGACACTTAGAACTGTATAAAGAAACATGAAATTTCTTGAGTGCATACACAATAGCAATGGCTCCTTTTTCTGTCAGTGAAGAGTACTGTTGCAGCTGCTTCGGAATTTAGGAATCATACACAGTAGTGCATTCAGAACAATCCACACATTTGTGCCTGAGAATAGCCCTAAGGCCATACTGATAGGCACCTGTGACCAAAACGAGGCATTGGCCTGTTTGGAAAGTAACTAAACGAGGTGCTGAGTGTAATTTTAATTTTAATAGGGTAACAGTATGCTTGAAGGTGGGCAACCAGTGAAAATGAACATCTTTACACAAGAGAGCATGAAGCAGCTGGGCCAGTGTAGCTGCACGAGAAAGAAATTTTTGGTAGCACACAATCTTTTTGAGAAACTTAGGATGTGTCAAAGCTGTAATGACACCAACATGCTGGCTCAAAGGCTTGACACCAGCATGCAAAATTTCAAAACCAAGATAGATGATAGATGGCAGAAAAATCTGTGATTTGCCCAGGTTACGTTTCAAACCAGTGGCCTGTAGCACAGTGAACAAGGCACAGAGGTTCTGCAAATGTTTATCCATTGAGGAACCTGAGACCACAGTATCGTCCAGTTAGTTAACACAGTGTTACATGGAGGTCATGAGTTACTCCAAAAATCATTGGAAAATGTGACGGGTGCTAGCCACGTCAAATATCGGGCACTGGTGGTAATGTAATCCAAAGGGGGTATTCACTATGAGGACACATTTGAAGTAGTTGTCCAAAGGCAGCTGTAAGAAGGCTTCTGACAAATCTATTTTCGAAATATTGGCCCATGGAAAGCCATGCTAAGAGTTCATCTCGACAGTGTAAAGGATAGGTATCAATAATAGACTGTGGATTGACACACATTTTAAAATCACCACAAAGCCAAAAATTGCTGTTATATTTTTGGACAATTACCAATGGAATAGACCATTCACTAGAAGGGACAGGTGTGATAACACCCAAAGATCTAAGTTGATCTAGCTCCAATTTCACTTGCTCCCATAAAGCTGTTGAGTCTGGCTGGCATGAAAATACTGGGATGCGCCATCGCTTTCATTGTGATGTTAGCCTTGAAATTGGTAGCACAACGTAAACCTTTCAAACACAGGGAGGAATATTCCAAGGAGAGCACATCTAGTTGTTGGTGCAGAACTTGATCTGATACCAGGTGTACTTCATCAGAAACAGAGAACCCAAAAATTTTGAAGGCATCTAACCCAAATAAAGCTTTCTGTGGTGCACCGTCCACTACTAGAAAGATCAAAGGCTGAACAATTGCTTTGTACATTATGGAAGTCAAAAACCATACCAATATGGGTATTTTTTGTTTGTTGTAACTCACCAACTGATGAGAAATGAGGACAATGTTGTCGATCCAAGCTCAACATACATTTGAGAATTTAACAAAGTCACTGCTACATCAGTATCCACTTGCATTTCTAACATCTTGTCTATCACATGTACTTCAATTACAGTTTGTTTGGGGTGCCATCACTTGGGAAACTCTGTTCACATCCACGTTCATGTCTAGTGAAAAGGTTGAAAGCTGCATAGATGCAATATGTGCCCCTCTCCCCCCCTTTATTTCCTTTCCAATAGGTGTTAATTGCCCATAACACTGGGAATGAAGCCTGCTCATTTTGAACAAAACAATAAGAGCACAATGGAAGAGGAACATGTGGCTGCTGTTGTGATGATGACTGCAGCAGCTGCTGCTGCTGCTGTTGCTTAGCGTGTCACTGCCCCATGTGGCATGGAGGCCATGATGTTATCTTCCCCCCATGAGCTAATCCAACGATGGCCGAGAAGAAGAGGAAGCAGTGGTGGCTACTTCACACCATGCTGCTGTCTGATTTACTGCTCCATAGATACTTCAAAAGATTGAGCAGTGTTCAGAATGTTTGTGAGAGAGGGATTTTCAGATTGTAAAGCCTGTTCATGAACTTCTCTATCAGGGGCCAGACATATCATAGAATCACAAACCATCAAATCAGCATGAGTCCCTGTGTGCCTCAGTAACAATCTGCAACAGCTAAGCTCATGAAGTTCTACTGGCCAAGCTCTGTACAACTGTTGTAGCTGCTTTTGACAACAGTAGAACTCAATGTTAGCAGCAATAACATGAGAACATTGCAATGATAATTAGAGAGCAAGATACATTTCATCAAAAGAAGGACTGGCAGGAGCTAGCTCACACAAATTGGGATTGGTGACTCCAAAAGCTTGAAAATGTTGCCAAAGGCATTTTTCATATGCTTCCCAATCTCCCACAGAAACTTCACACGGAGGAAACAGTGGGGGTTGTGTCAGCGATAGTGTAACCTTGCGTGTAAATGAAACTGCCAAATTGCTTAGTGCCACAGAGAGAGCTTGTTGGTGAGAGCTCGATGTTGTTCAACAATAGATTGAAGAAGGTCTTTGACTGCCTTGTTGGCTGTATATCGAACTAAAGAAACTTAACACGTGGAGTAGAATCCCATTCTCATCGCCAACTTTGTTGTAATGTTGTACAAACACAATATCAGAATTAACACCAACCAGCTTTTGTTCTGTGTCCGCATGAAGAGTTCCGCAATAACACTGAATGAAGTATAAAATAGTACAAAGTCTCATAACTATAGCCAACATCAATATACATATGCAAATGTGAGCATACAATAAACAATAAATAAAAGAGACTGAGGCCCAGTGTGCCTGGCTTATATTGGAGTGTTGTGCACACAGCACAATGCTTGCTGCACCGTCTGTGCAGGTTGTGAGGCAAGCTCTCTAGGCCAGCCGTGGAGGCACGTGGATAGTGCGCTGTTGTTTACACATGCCCATACTACAGGGTTACAACAGTTCCTTGTGCAACAGTTACTTATTCTTATTTTTAGATTTCCCTAATTTACCCATTCATCAGACTTGTTCCCAAATTACTGTTTCGTGTTTCTTAATGTCAAAAGATAGTTTGGACTGGGGAAATTTTCATCAAATGAAGGCATTATTGTTGCTGTAAATAAGTGTCATACAGGCTTGGGAACAATTTTTTTCTGTGAATCTAAAATAATGGATCTTGCTACACCAATTCCATCAAATTCAGTGGAGGCTATGTTGAGATATTTGGGGCTAGAGGGAAGGACAGAAAAGTTACTTACCATACCATATTGTTTTAACACACATAACAGAACACTCTACTGTTTGAACCTGGTTGTCATGACACTCCTGGTTGTGAGTGCAAAATAAGCTTTCTGAGCAGGATTATGTGATATACCATTTGTAGTAAAAGTATATAGCTGTCATAAAGATGTCTCTGTCTGCTGTAACTATTCCTGTCTCCTAATTGTTTTAGATAATGTAATGGTGTTGTTCTGTTGGCTTAGCCTTACTAATAAATAAAATATCCTCATGATTGCAGTAAGCACATTTCAGGTGTGTGTGTTTTTTCAGTTCCTTTTAAAAATCTAATATGCACTGAAAGAACTTAGATATAGGGCTTTTCTTAAACTGCTGATTTCACTACCTGTTATTCTTCACCTGGGCTTAAAACAGATCTCTGTCAGTTACAAGTGATAATTTTGGGATAGAAGACTGTACAACTACTACTGATTTTAATTTCTCTTCAGTGGAAGGAGAGTGTAGTCCGCCTTAATTTCATCCACTGTCATTGCAATTAATTTACATTTATTTATGATAAAAAAACAGTATTTTTAATTTTAAAACTATGGTGACATACAGGTGGAAACCAGTGGGAACATACAAGCAAATCACTGAAATCTTTGAGCAAAATCAACTGCCTTACTGATAGGCCACAGCAAGCAGAACAGATGGCCCATTATTACACTTAAACAGTACTTTTGTGCTGTGTTGTTTTGTTGACGATTGCACAGTGCAGCAAAGTCATTGTGTTTATGAAACATAAATGCTGTTCATCATGAGGGAAATGATCTATCAGTACAATTATTTAACATTAGAATCAAACTGAGCAGCTGTCTTAAGTACTACTAGCTATTCAGCAGCAACTTTGCATGATTCAACCATCACAGAGCATGTAGCATTTTTCACAGTCACTGGCTTTTCACAATGTTTCTCTTCTGTACCATCCACAAGTAATACAGTAATGTCATTTTGGATTTGTGCAAAAGAAGAAAAATAGGTACTTCACATAGGTGAAACTGATATGCAGGGTAATTGTACACTGAAGCACCAAAGAAGCTGGTATAGGCATGCTTATTCAAATTAAGAAATATGTAAACAGACAGAATATGACACTGCGAATGGCAATGCGTATATAAGATAACAAGTGTCTGGTGCAATTGTTAGATCAGTTACAGCCGCTGCAATGGCAGGTTATTAAGATTTAAGTGAGTTTGAATGTGGTGCTAGAGTCAGCGCACAAGCGATGGGACACAGGATCTCCGAGGCCGCGATGAATTGGGGATTTACCCGTATGGCTATTTCACGAGTGTACCTTGTATATCAGGAATATGGTAAAACATCAAATCTCTGACATCGCTATGGCCGGAAAAAGATCCCGGGACCAATGACAACTGAAGAGAACCATTCAACCTGAGATAAGTGCAACACTTCCACAAATTGCTGCAGATTTCAATGCTGGGCCATCAACAATTGTTAGCGTGTGAACTGTTCAATGAAATATCATCAATATGGGCTTTCGAAGCTGAAGGCCCACTCGTGTACCCTTGATGACTGCACGACACAAAGCTTTATGCCTCGCCTGGGCCTGTCAACACCAACATTGGACTGTTGATGACTGTAAACTTGTTGCCTGGTCAGACGAGTCTCATTTGAAATTGTATCAAGTGGATGGACATGTACGGGTATGGAGACAACCTCATGAATCTGTGGACCCTGCATGTCAGCAGGGGACTGTTCATACTGGTGGAAGCTCTGTAATAGCATGGCGCATGTGCAGTTGGAGTGATATGGAATGCTTTATACATCTAGATATGACTCTGACAGGTGACACATATGTAAGCATCCTGTCTGATCACCTGCATCTATTCATGTCCATTGTGCATCCCGATGGACTTGGGCAATTCCAGCAGGACAATAAGACACCCAGCATGTCCAGGACTGCGTCAGAGTGGCTCCAGCAACACTCACCTGAGTTTAAACAATTCCCCTGGCCACCAAACTTCCCAAACATGAACGTTATTGAGCATATCTTGGATGCCTTACAATGTGCTGTTCAGAAGACATCTCCATCCCCTTGTATTCTTATGGATTTATTGACAGCTCTGCATAATTCATGGTGTCAGATCCCTCCAACACTACCTCAGACATTAGTTGAGTCCATGCCATGTCGTGTTGTGGCAATTCTGTGTGCTCGTGGGGGCTCTATATGATATTAGGCAGGTTTACCAATTTTTTTTGCTCTTCAGTGTAATTAAACTTTCACTACCTGAGCCACTGTAGATGGAAAACTTTTCATGTTCTGGATACTTAACTTTATAGGACTGATGTTCAGACTGTGCACAGCAGGATTTGTGTTGTTAGTAGCATTAGTGTTGTGACATGCCGACAGGCGTCAGCATTGGTACAGCAACATAGGGTTGAAACATGAGCATTGGCATGTATTATAGTTGCAGACAGTCAACATGGGTCTGGGTAAGGTGCGCGGTGCCTTACTCATTAAGCTATTTATCAAAACAACAGCAGTAGTGCTGTTACTCCTCCTGAGTATCAACACATTAAAGGAATACGAAGAGGTCCTCTTTTTGCAGCAGGGTTGAAGGACACGATTCAGAAGTTTGAGTTAACTAATTAACTGATAATCTGAAAATTGCTCCTGGGAGAGCCAATGGCCAATTGTGCCACAAAGTGTTGAAAAGTTTACTGTTGCCATGAATAAGAATGCTGGATGCAATGTGCATTCTTCAAGCAGGGCATGAGCTGTTGGTACAACAGCTGAATATTCCATGGCCCACTGTTCGAAAATGCCTTGAACAGTTGTGAAGTGGTACCTGTACAAACTTCCGTGCTGTCATGGGTGCAGATGGCCATCACATAGAGCAATGTTTGTAACCTGGAACATCAACATGGTACACAATTAACAAATGTTACCCTCTCACGTGCAAATTAAAATGTGTTTCTTTCAATATTTTACTCACTATTTCCCTTCCACATATTGTTACAAATGTTTTCACAAAGTTGCAGTGTCCTAAGATCACTCCTTATTCATGGGGGCCATCAAGTAATGAAAGTTTCATTATAACAACACTGTACTTACATGAGAATAGAATCAGAGTGTTTGTGAAGTTTGTAAGGTAGGAGATCAGATACTGGCAGAAGTAAAGTTATGACGACTGGTTGTGAGTAGTTCTTGAGCAACTCAGTCTGTTGTGTGCTTGTCCGTGAAAGGCAAAGTTCCTGGAGTTCGAGTACTGGTTCAGCAGACAGTTTTAATTTGTCAGGAAGTTTGAAAGATAGAATCATTTTTCACAATGTCTACTACAAAGGCTCGAAGGTTTGATGTTGAGTGAACAGTGTGCCCATTAAAACAGTATAATTTTATGGGTCTGTCATGTTGTCATTTTTTCTCCACTCTCTCTTTAAAATACACCCAACAATTAAAATCTGAATATTGCCAGTGGAGAGATGGAATTTCATGGTTTGATGTGTTTCTGCACACACTGTTATACGTCATCCATTACAGCAAAGTAGATCATGCTACAGTTTGGTCATGGTTATTTCAAGACTCCAAGCTTTGCTGAACTAATAATTTTTGTGGACTGTGTTGAGTGAGCATGTGCTGTGTATTGTGGAGTAGCAGTATGGATTCAGATGTGAGTGATGATGTTCACTATGCTCTTCATTAGATATGAAATGCTGGGTAGTGGCAGAGTTGGAGTGCACAGCAGATGGAAATGAAACTGATAGTTTGTTTACCATTGTGCTTGTCAATCAATTTTTGGGCAGATTGTATTCATGTACAATTTGGTGTATGGCCTTATAATAAGTACCAGATCTTTAACTGAACCGAAGAGTGCCACGTGTTTTAGTAGGAGTTTTCATATAAGTAGTGTTGCGTCTTTATATTTTTAGGTGAAATGTTTCAGACGTCGTGGAGATGACATAAACTTTTTAAAGATTTTCGTAGCTTGTTTGGATGAGACATGTAGTGTTCAGTTCCCTTACTAAAATTCTACAGAGAACCAGTTCAGATAAATATCTATCTGCTACAGAGACAGCAAGTTGTTAAATTTCCTCAACTACATCATGTTTTGCTGCATAATTTATAACATACGCAGAGCTTTATCATTTATTGTCTACATCCTTTGACCACCACCACCACCACCACCACCACTACCCCAACCCCAACCATACTTCCACCACCCAAAATATGGTGGTATCCTCATTGTCCATGACCAGTTGCAATTTCAACAACAATGGAAAAAATTTAAACATGATACTCTTCTTCTCTGTCACGGTTTCACATGTCGTGTTGATCCAAACTGTTGTTTTCTATTTATGTTTGTTACAGTTCCAAAATTGTGAACATTAGTTTTTCTTATTGCTACTGAAATCCAGAAGTCTTTCAGAGGGTATTTTAATTAAAATAGTAGTGTATATTTATACATGTTGATCATAGCTATGAAGAAATGTTCTGTATTTCAGCTAACAATCCATATACCTCGGGATTCTTTGCCTTCTGGTCTCGGAGGCACGCTGGACATTGATCATGGTGCATGGCTTCTACATTGTGTCAAATCCATGACAAACCGACATGGCAGTGACCTTTGCGATGTTGCAACAGAACCAAGCATCATGGCTGCCCTGCCTAATGGCTCTACAGGAGCACATGATTCGGTAAGATAAGTAATTCCTTCTGTCCTTTGTTCAGTGTGTAATGTACATATGCAGATGAACATAAATACTCTTGAGATACAGCTCTTTGTTTAGTATAAAGATTGAAACTTCAGGATTAAAACAAGAAACTTAAAATGATGAAAGGTAACCAGTTGCATGAAACTGATTGATATGCAATACTTAGAAATATGTATTCTCACTGAAATAACTTTTGGCCATTAAAATTGCAACACCTCTACATGGCTTGCAACAAATGTTGAACTGACATGAAGAGTGCTATGTATTTGGGTATGCAAATGATTAGCATTTCAGTGTAATCATAAAAAGTAGGTTGGAGTAACATAATTAACATACTGTAAATAAGCAGGTTTCTCATGTAGAAAGTAAGTTGAATGTTTCTTGTTTGTGAGTACACTATGTTATGTTTCATGTATGGAGGATAAATGTCTACGGGCATGTGTTGGAATTCAACAGTGGCAGGATGGTGACATATCAGACCTGCAATTTATCTATGTCTACATCTATATGACTGCTCTCTGCAGTTTACACCTAAGTGCATGGTAGAGGGTTCATAGAATCACTTTTGGACTGTATGTTGATCATTCCACTCTCGAATAGCACATGGGAAACATAAACACCTGGTCATTTCTCCTAATGTAGGTGTGAGTAGTTTTGATTCCATGACTGCCATGCAAATGTGGACCAATGGGTTCAGGAGAGCCCTACTCAACAGTATGCAAGGTCTCGACAGCCTCACATGATTAGCACCCCAGAGAATAGACATATTATTCTCTCAGCTGTGCAATATTGTACAGTAATGTCACTGTCCCCTGACCACAATCTATTGGTTATGAACTGTAGATTAAAACTGAAGAAACTGCAAAAAGGTGGGAATTTAAGGAGATGGAACCTGGATAAACTGACTAAACCAGAGGTTGTACAGAGTTTCAGGGAGAGCATAAGGGAACAATTGACAGGAATGGGGGAAAGAAATACAGTAGAAGAAGAATGGATAGCTCTGAGGGATGAAGTAGTGAAGGCGGCAGAGGATCAAGTAGGTAAAAAGTCAAGGGCTAGTAGAAACCCTTGGGTTACAGAAGGAATATAAAATTTAACTGATGAAAGGAGAAAATATAAAAATGTAGTAAATGAAGCAGGCAAAAAGGAATACAAACGTCTCAAAAATGAGATCGACAGGAAGTGCAAAATGGCTAAGCAGGAATGGCTAGAGGACAAATGTAAGGATGTAGAGGCTTATCTCACTAGTGGTAAGATAGACACTGCTTACAGGAAAATTAAAGAGACCTTTGGAGAAAGGAGAACCGCTTGCATGAATATCAAGAGCTTTGATGGAATCCCAGTTCTAAGCAAAGAAGGGAAAGCAGAAAGGTGGAAGGAGTATATGGAGGGTCTATACAAGGGCGATGTACTTGAGGACAATATTATGGAAATGGAAGAGGATGTAGATGAAGATGAAATGGGAGATATGATATTGCGTGAAGAGTTTGACAGAGCACTGAAAGACCTGAGTTGAAACAAGGCCCTGGAATAGACAACATTCCATTAGAACTACTGACAGCCTTGGGAGAGCCAATCCTGACAAAACTCTACCATCTGGTGAGCAAGATGTATGAGACAGGCGAAATACCCTCAGACTTCAAGAAGAATATAATAATTCCAATCCCAAAGAAAGCAGGTGTTGACAAGTGTGAAAATTACCGAACTGTCAGTTTAATAAGTCACAGCTGCAAAATACTAACACGAATTCTTTACAGACGAATGGAAAAACTGATAGAAGCTGACCTCGGGGAAGATCAGTTTGGATTATGTAGAAAAGTTGGAACACGTGAGGCAATACTGACCCTACGACTTACCTTAGAAGAAAGATTAAGGAAAGGCAAACCTACAATTTTGACATTTGTATACTTAGAGAAAGCTTTTGACAATGTTGATTGGAATACTCTCTTTCAAATTCTGAAGGAGTACAGAAATCAGCTGGCAGTTATAAGAGTCGAGGGGTATGAAAGGGAAGCAGTGGTTAGGAAGGGAGTGAGACAAGGCTGTAGCCTATCCCCGATGTTATTCAATCTGTTTATTGGGCGAGCAATAAAGGAAACAAAAGAAAAGTTTGGAGAAGGTGTTAAAATCCATGGAGAAGAAATAAAAACTTTGAGGTTCGCTGATGACATTGTAATTCTGTCAGAGACAGCAAAGGACTTGGAAGAGTAGTTGACAGGAATGGACAGTGTCTTGAAAGGAGGGTATAAGATGAACATCAACAAAAGCAAAACGAAGATAATGGAATGTAGTCGAATTAAGTCGGGTGATGCTGAGGGAATTAGATTAGGGAATGAGACACTTAAAGTAGTAAAGGAGTTTTGCTATTTGGGGAGCAAAGTAACTGATGATGGTTGAAGTAGAGAGGATATAAAATGTAGACTGGCAATGGTAAGGAAAGCGTTTCTGAAGAAGAAAAATTTGTTAACATCGAGTATAGATTTAAATGTCAGGAAGTCGTTTCTGAAAGTATTTGTATGGAGTGTAGCCATGTATGGAAGTGAAACATGGACGATAAATAGTTTGGACTAGAAGAGAATAGAAGCTTTTGAAATGTGGTGTTACAGAAGAATGCTGAAGGATAGGTGGGTAGACCACATAACCAATGAGAAGGTATTGAATAGAATTGGGGAGAAGAGGAATTTGTGGCACATCTTGACAAGAAGATGGGACCCATTGGTAGGACATGTTCTGAGGTATCAAGGGATCACAAATTTAGCATTGGAGGGCAGTGTGGAGGGTAAAAATTGTAGAGGGAGATCAAGAGATGAATACACTAAGCAGATTCAGAAGGTTGTAGGCTGCAGTAGGTACTGGGAGATGAAGAAGCTCGCACAGGATAGAGTAGCATGAAGAGATGCATCAAACCAGTCTCAGGACTGAAGACCACAACAACAACAACAACATGTCACCGTATCTTGAGTAAGGAAACTAATTTGTTTGTAGCAAGCGGGTCTCCACACAGACAGTGTGATAACATCTGGTACATCACATTGAGTCAGAATGGTGACCATTGCCTTGGTGTCCCTCATGTGGGTGTGGCCAGTGACAACACTGGACACCGTAGCAGTACATAATATTTTCAGACAAGTCTTAAATCTGCATACAGCATCACAGTGGGTGTACCTATAAGTATAATAGCAGTAGTAGTAGTAGTAGTAGTAGTAGTAGTAGTAGTGATAGTAGTGATGATGATGATGATGATGATGATGAGGTCCCATACTCCGAGGAGCATAGGGGACGATGTGGGAGACCCACACTGCTGTACTAGGCAAAGTCCTAGCGGAGGTAGTTTGCCATTGCCTTTCTCCGACCATAATGGGGATGAATGATGATGATGAAGATGACACACTGACCATAATGGGGATGGATGATGATGATGATGATGATGATGATGATGGTGACACAACAACACCCAGTCATCTCGAGGCAGGAAAAATCCCTGAACCCGCTGGAAATCGAACCTCGGACCCCGTGCGGGGGAAGCGAAAATGCTACCGCGAGACCACAAGCTGCAGACAGTAGTAGTAGTAGTAGTAGTAGTATTAGTAGTAGTAATAAATGGTTTATTTGCTCATAGCAACTTTTACAGCCACTGACATAGGCTCCAATGGGAATGAATGTTGCCAAATTGCATTTGTTGTCATCAAACGGGCCCAGAACCTGGTTTGATATTACAAGGTGCCATTGAACGTGTCTAAGCGTAGACATATTCAGAGTGCCAGGTAGAAGGACTGGTTGCATGCGTAAACACATTCATAGCACTCAGGGACAGATACAAAGTTGCGCGCGTTAACCCGTTCAGAGCAGTTAAAGTATTAAGTTTAATTGTAAACAACAATGCTTATGAAAACTGATGAATTGTCCATTTTATTTCCTTGGTTATTAATGAGTGGAACTATAAAACAAATGATGTGTTGGGTCACATCTAATAAATTACTTATACATGTCGTCACATTAGCAACATGTTTTCAAATGGTTGTAGAGTATGTTGGATGTGGGTTGCAATTCAAAATATTATTTGCTCAGTCCCCTCCACAAGTCCTAGAAATTTGTAAGAGGAATTTCGGAGCACTCTGTATATATTTCTGATGCTGTGTACATAAAACAAAAACAGTTTTATTGCACTTTAGCTCTGCTTCCACCTCTATCATGGTACCTGAAAACATAGCAAACCATACAGAGTATCGAGGCTAACCAGGCATCATGAGGTGCTGCTCCTTCCAGTTACAAAACACAAAAATCATTCTTTCAGATGTGCAGGTCACAAATATGTAATTTGAGAAGAAACTACGGGGAAAAAACTAGTCTCACTTTCTCTTCAACACCACTCAAAAAATTCCATATTCTGAGAGTGAGGCACATGATGGAAGGCAAGAATTAAATGTGACATGGCATACTTACTGTAGCTGAGTGTCAGGTTATCAGTTGTTGTCAACATGGTAGAATGCAACACTTTAGCAGATGAAATTAATGTTTCAATACCCTTGCCTGTAACTCGGTGGGTGTTAACATAGATAAACATGTTAGTGAGGCACATGAAATATGTGTCGAATGTTTCTCCAGCCATAGAAACAGAAGTGAAGAGATCCCCATCTGTTTAAAATTTAAGTATCAAAGCGGGCTCATTGGACAAAATATCAGAACTCATCCCCTCATCCCTTAACAGAGCATACTGGTCTCTTTGGAGTGTTGTAGATAGTATAAAAATCATATCCGGTAATCATTTGACCCTCCAATTGTATAAGTCATGCAATAAGTCATGGGAGAGAGAGAGAGAGAGAGAGAGAGAGAGAGAGAGAGAGAGAGAGAGAGAGAGAATGAGGCATGCGTCAGTTTGTTGAACTGAATCAGCAGAGTAAAATGGGTTGACATGGAGGTGTGATTGAATGTCAGAAAGGAGTTATTGTGTTTGGATGTGTTGATGATTACTCTATGAATGAAGTTGCAGAATTTTGTGTTGTATCAACATGGACTGTCCAACAGGTCTACAAGGAATAATGTATCACTTGCAGCCATTAAGCTGCCTTAAAAACAGGGGCCATAAAAAAGATACTAATTGGCAGAGTTTGTTGATGAATGCCACACCACGTTGGCGACTGACAGGAAATGTTGCTGCTAGTGAATGCAGGTCTAACTCAACCAGATTATGAGAAAAGATTGTGAAGAGAACTGCAGGCAATGAACATTTAGAGTTGGGTACATTACAAAAGTCCTTTGTTTGCAGCAGCACATAAACCTGGAAGACCTCAGTTTGTCAAACAACTCAAAAAATAGGCTCTAGCTGAGAGGAAGCATTTAGTTTAGTCTGATGAATCTTAATTCTGCCTATTGTTCAAATGATGCAAGGTTTATTTCAACATTCGTGGTGACCAAGTTTTCCCTTTTCATCTGTACTTTCATGATTAGTGTGCTGTGGGACATTCCCATCTTCCAAGATGATGACAGTCATGTTAACAGGGCTGTACACATATGTTCCTGGTTTGATGAACATTCAGGCACTCTTCTGTTGCACCTGAACTAGAGTTTTAAGTAATCCAGTCTTAGTCCAGTAGAAAATTTTGCAGGCTATTTGTGAAACACAGTAATTAATATCCCCAAAATTTGGTAACTTTATGGGATCTAATCATTGATAAGAGGCTTCAGATGAATATAGCATACCTGAAGAAACTTGTGGACATCATTTCTTACTGAACTTTGTTTATTATCAAGGCTATAGGTGATGTTTCACAGTATTAGCATTATGTCTCACAGTGATCTAATTTTTAGTCATGTGTGTTATTTGCGGTATTGTATTCATGTTGTTTGATGGCTCAGTGCATAAGTGTTCTACCACCAATTTAGAGATCTGACACTGTACTTACAGTCATGTACAGGATTATTTTCTGTTACTTATTGCTTTTTGTACCCCTGGCAGTGACTTGCTGATGTGAAAAGATGCCACGTCGCAGTGCGGTTTGGAGTCAGTTCAAATTTTCAAATTTTGGAAGAAGACAGGGACAAACAACCTCTAATAGGGCCATGCCCAGTTCATCAATATAGTGTTCAAATGAACTTTTGTTTTGTGGACAGCTTGTGGAAAGCCCAGCTGGAAATGACTGCAGGAAAAAGCAGAATGGCATTAACTGCAATTAACATAATACTTTATTACTAAACACGGAGATACAAAGAAATGCTTGCCCACGATACAGCTGTTGACAATGAACTATGAAGTCCTCTACTTGTTTTACGTTTAGGTCATTTGGCTGAAATTGTTGCACATCAAAGCTCACCTTCAATCTTCTTCTTCTTCGGTTATCAACCCACAGGTTGGTTGGCAGCAGCACGCCATTCCGTTCTTTTGTCAACTTTCTTCTTCATATCTGCATAGGTCTGGCACCCGGTGTCATTTATTACTTGTTGAATGTAGCTTAATCTAGGTCGTCCTCGGCGAGTTCTTCCTTCAATGATTCCTTCTAATATTCTCTTAATGAAGTTGTTATGCCGTAAAATGTGACCTATGAAGGTTATTCTTCTTTTCTGTATATTTCGCCAAAGAGATCTGTTTTCTTTCACTCTTCTGAGGACATCTTCGTTTGTAGCCTTGTCTCGCCAGCTGATTTTTTCCATTCTCCGGTAGCACCACATTTCGAATGTCTCTAATCTTCTCTTTTCTTCTTTTCCACTAGTCCAAGTTTCACATCCGTAAAGGGCTGTACTCCACACATAGGTTTTCATGACTCTCTTTCTTACGTCTAAACTAACATTTCTACTCGTCAGTAAGTTTCTTTTTCCATTGAATGCTATTTTGGCAAGTTGTATTCTGTTTTTAATGTCACTTTTGCTCCTTCCATCTGCTGTTATTTTGCTACCTAAGTAGTTAAATTCTGTAACCTGCCCTAGTTTCTCTCCCTTTATTGTTATTCGTATGGGTTCATTGTAGTTCAGGGCGCCACTCACCATCACTTTAGTCTTTTTCTTATTTATTTTCATTCCATACTGTTCTTTTAAGGTGTTTTCCATTTCATTGAGTGCGGCTTCTAAATCTTCTTTCCTTTCTGTAATTATGGCGATATCATCTGCATATCGCAACATATCTATTTTCATTCCGTTAAGTTTTATTCCTACTTCAATATTCTCTCTTATTTTGTCTATTGCTTCTTGGATATATGCGTTGAAAATTACTGGAGATAGTGGGCATCCCTGTCTCACTCCTTTCCTTATTCTTGCTGTTTCTTCTTTGTTTTCCTTCTTAACTAAGGCTGTTTCATTTTGGTATATTTTAAAGATTATCCTTCTATCATTATATTTCAGACCAGCCTTCTTCAGAATTCTAAACATTTCTGGCCATACAACATTGTCAAATGCCTTTTCGAGGTCTACGAAGGCTATAAATACTTGTTTGTTTTTGGAAATTTGTTTCTCAATTATTAGTCTTAAAGATAAGATTGCTTCCCTCGTCCCTACACCGCTTCTAAAACCGAATTGGTCTTCACTTAGAGTGCTATTCAATTGGTTTTCAACTCTTTTCAAAATTATTCTTATTAGAATTTTTGATGCGTGTGAAAGAAGACTGAGTGTTCGATGGTTTTCACAGTCCATAGTAGATGCTTTCTTAGGTATGGGGAATATGATGCATTTCTGATAGTCTTCAGGAACTTCACCTGTTTTGTATATTTTCTGTATGAGTTGCAGTAATGTAGCTTTCATTTTGTCTCCTGATTTCTTAATTAGTTCAGAAGGTATATCATCAACACCTGCCGCTTTCTTATCTGGTAGTTCTTTTAGTGCTTTTTCAAATTCATCTTTCAGAATTGTGTCCCCTAGTTCTTCTTTCTCTACTTCTTCGCTTAATTCTATCATATTATCTGTTAGAGGGTCTCCTTGATATAGCTCTTCAATGTATTCTTGCCATCTCTTCAGCGTGTCATATCCAAATAGTACCTTGCCCTCTTTGTTCTTTATAGTTCCTGAAGATTTTACTTTCCGTTTAGCAAAGTTTTGTTTTATTGTTCTGTAGGCCAAGTCAGTTTTTCCTTTAACCATGTTTTCCTCCACCTCTTTACAAATGCTGTTGAGGTAATTTTCTTTTGCTTTCCTAGATTCTCTGTTTATTTGGTTTCTAAGCTTTCTATATTTGTTTTCGCTTTGCTCGTCAGAGGCATTTTTGTATAGTCTTCTTTCTTCCATTAGACAAATTATTTCAGGTGTTATCCACTCTTTCCTGTTTACAGGTTTGGCTTTCCCAATAAATTCTTCTGCTGCTTTATGTATGCCTTCTTTGATTTGTTTCCACTCCTCGTTAGTACTCCCGGGAATAATGTTTGATGCCATCTCATCAGTTTTCCGTGCATAAGGGATCACTAGTTCTTCAGACTTTAGGTTATCTCTGTTCCATACTTTGTTCGTTTTTCTCTCTAATCGCTTGAGTTTGAGTAAGCATTTCATCATTACAAGGTTGTGATCACTATTAATATCCGCAGACGGGTAGCTTCTGCAATCCTTGATTTGGTTTTTAAAACGCGATTTTACTAATATATAGTCGATTTGGTGTCTTCTAGTATCTCCTGGGGCTTCAATACATTGTCAATATTCTCGATGTTTGATGTTCTATCATGCTGTGGAGTGATGTGAGCATTGTCATCGGTCTGAGCATTCTCTACAGCAGCTTTGCTGGTTGTATCTCATAAATTCCAGGTGGGTTTGAGGCAATACGCTCAAATGATGATCGGCTTCCCACATAGTAAAATATAAAAAGTGTTGTCTTCCAATTTTATTACCCAATGTAGGCCGCTGTGATAGCTGCAGTGCTGGTCTGACCATATCATCCCATAATGTGACATTCTTGCAGTCTGTTAAAGCCTTTCACAAGAAATTTTTTGGTGAGCCATGGGGCAGTACTGTAAGTTGTGAAATGTGTTGTTTCACTCTCGGGACTAGAGCTGGTAGCTCTGCAGTTGTGAGCGGTTGTACCAGGGAGATAAAAATCTGCCAGTAGATTGAGTGGCTCTCCACATAAAATCCCTGCGAACAAGGTACAGAAGTCTTGTTTGAATATGGAATGCACGCTTAAAGGAACCCAGGGTAGGAACTCTGTCCACTGGCCCCCATGACACATAAGTGTTGCTTTGAGTTTTCAGTGCCAGCGATTCACCAAACTATTGCTCTGTGGATGTTGAGTGTGGTGTTGTAATGCTGGATGTAGCAAAGGTTATAAATTAAGAGGATAGTGAAGACTCAAATTGGTGGCCTCGCAGTGGGTCAAACTGTTCACTGTACTCTACAGGTCTAGATATGTTGTAAGTCATGCAGTGTAATATGTCTAGACACTGTTCATGTGTGCCATCCACTGACATCACAATGGGTTCCTTCTCGTTCACACTGGATATAAGGAGATGGTGATGCCATTCCTGCTTTAAAGGCCCCAAGTAAGAATGTGCTGCCTCCATTTCATTTCCTAGTGCAACTATTTCTGTGTGCAATTAAAAATTTTGTAGAGTGGCTTGAGCTTCTCCTTTTTCACTTCCTCAGAACTTGTCATCACCTTTTGTATTTCCAATTCTAAGGGCTGATGATTATCGAGCAGTTGAAGGCAGGTGTCATGCATAGAAATTGAGGGAAGTGCTCTTGGAATAGTCTCCTACAGAACTGCTTGTGGATGTAGTGGCAAACTGCCAGAGACACTGCTGGTTTGCTTGAGGATACCTTGTTATAGGTCTATGGAGAGATGAAATTGAAGGAGAAAATCCATGCCCAGGATCAGTTCTCAAACTTCTGTGAGCAGAAACTGCCATGAAAATTTCTTGTGCAGACTGAGGTCCGTGGTACATGTGACAGCTCTGAAAATTTTGATATGAGTATTATTTGTGCCACAAGTTAATACAGCCCTACAAATAAAATGACTTAATTTCAGAGACTTTACTGGTCTCATACAGATAGGATTTTATGTATACAGACTGAAGCAGCAATCAAAAATTTGTACCAAGGCCGGGAATCGAACCTGGGTCTCCTGCTTACTCGATAGGTGCATTAGCCATTAATTCACTTTGGCACAGCAATTCACACAACTGCACAGATTATCCTGGCATGCTTCCCTCCTTGATCCAAGTTCCCATTGCCACTCCAGTCTACTTTAAATTCCCCCTTACACACGAACAGAATCACCGAGGCTCTCCATGTTCTGGAATAGCACTCAGCATCGAATGTAAATCAGAGATCTGGCCTGAAACTCAGGCGCAGGTACTTATACAAATGACATGACACAATTTTAGAGACTTTACTGGTATCATACAGATATGCTTTTATGTATACAGTCTGAAATGGTGATTGAAAATTTGTACCAAGGCTGGGAACTGAACCCGAATCTCCTGCTTGCGGCAATGAGAACTTGGATTGTGGAGGGAGGCATGATAGGGTAATACGTGCAGTTATGTGACCCACTGTGCCACAGTGGCTTAGTGGCTAACACACCTGCCTGGGTAGCAGGAGACCCAGGTTTGATTTCCAGCCTTGGTACAAATTTTGTCTGTGCTTCAGTCTACGTGAAATACAGTCCTAGTCACATCGGATCGCCTTTGTGAAGAATGTTCTTGTCTGCCATGTGCTTGGCTGTTGTGGCTGGCCAAAGGTCACTGCCCTCATATTGGGCGATAGTGACACCACTTGTGTAAGGTACGTAATTGCTTGGGTTCCATTGACTGCTAGTCACGCACTGGCAGGAGACATTGTTGTCTGTCACATCTGTGTATTACATTGCTGTTGAATAGCAAAAAGTGTGTCAGCCAGACTAATTTTCTTTCCACCATTTTGCTTTCATGTCAGATTATTGCCAGCTGTATCTGAGGCAGTAGTCTGATGAGCCATAGCATGCTGTCTGGCATGAGAGTCAAGTTGGTCAATGCTGGTATGGTGTCCTGTTGCCCAAACTTTCCTTGTAAATTGTGTGTCACAAGTGTTACTCTGCTGTATTGGCAAATCACTGCAGTAATGCTGCTTCCTTGGTGTTGAATTTGCCATCAGCCAGAGATGCTTGTATGATGTTGCTGATGATACGGAGGTGCTCCCATATGTTGATTAGTAAGTCCATAAACTTAGAAGTATCATTGAAGATGCCATGGGTGTGATGTATGAAGTTGATGATCGTGAACCATGTTGCTGAATGTTCAGGTTGGAAGGGTAGTAGTTATGGGTGAACACTTGGTTGTATATATGCTCCACAGAAATTTTGTTGTGGATGTACAGGGATGTGTGATTTGAGAGGAACAGTGGACAGGACCACTGGGACCACGTGTGCCATGGATGGCAGCCAGAGAGTCATCTCACATGGCCCAGCAGGCTTGGTCCCACATGATAGGCACAAGAAAAGACTGTTAAAAAGTTTGTTAGAGTGTCTTTTTGTTGTGCCTAACTGCGACTCAGCATCTCTGCTATATGGTGATTGGTAATCTATCCTTTTCATAATATTGCATTATTCCATCCTGGATTTTCTGGTGTTTGAACTGTAAGAAATATATCATACAAATTACAGTGAAATCAAATGACACTCAAAAGCCAAGATCACATTGTCTGTATATTTTAAGATAAAACTGCGATGGTTTGAAGCAGAAAGGCAATAGGTACTGCACTTTGTCATTGCCCTGTGTTATTTAATACACCACCTAGATAAATCCAATTGTTCATGATGAGACTAATCAATTAGGGCTGTATCTGCATGCAGATAACCATTTCACATAGTCTGCAGGACAAAATTTAAAAATATAATTCCATGTGGGTACAGTACATTGCTTGTGTGTTTATTTCATCATGTATGTGCATTTCACATTGACTTTTACATATTCTTGAATCTTGTCATTATTTTTGTGGCAATTATTAATGAAGGGCAGAGTGTGTATGTATGTGGGGGATTTACACGTGCACAGGTGCAAGGGGGTGGAGCAGGGGAGGAGGATCCTCCAGATCTTACCTAGTTGTTTCAAGATTTTTCATAATTTCATATTTAGTTTAATATGGGCAATTTTGTAAATACTCTTAGGTAATCAGATTTTCAGATTCTATTTTTTAAGTGGCTGTATTAGCTGTGTAAATGTTTTAATGATGTATGAACCATACTTCAAAGAGGTTTTAAATGGCAACTTAACTGCATACTGCACCCACTACAATGACTTACTTCAGTTGCACATTGACAGAAATTAGAATCCTTGAGGCAAATACTATATTCATTGCTTCAGCAACCACCTGCTGACCTTAAGCAAGCTGAGTTATGTCAGCCATAAGGGTCTGTTCTGAAATTGTGACAACAGTATGCATTTTCTGTAACAGGTAAAGGGAAAGGATTGTTATTGGCAGTTATGTCAGAAAGAAATGGCATGAGTGAGGACTGTCATTCTCCTCCTAGCTGCTATTATGGCTGCTGTGTGGTAAAATGTGTAGTTACATCACTGAACTGTATTATTGTTATCCAATTTTCAACACAAATTCAAATAGTGTGCATTTCCATTCTCAATAGGTTGAGCTGACATCTGGGATTACTGAAGCTGTGGTAAAAGCGGGCGGAGGTAACTCGCCAGTTTCTGGGCCAGAGGAAGAGGAAGAGGAGTTGGATATAACTTCTGGAAGAGGGCTCGACAATGGTGATGCATGGCAGCACTCCAGTAGTGGTGGTGAGTAATTTTTGAGCACTTCAACTCTCCGACTGTGACCAAACTCACTAGCAACAGCGTGAGGTTATGAAACTACAGTGGCTTACAATGCTTGTTAGTGATTCGTGTTGTTACACCAGTAGATTTAGGAAGTTTTAAAATAATTCTTTCATCAGAAGCATGCAAAAGATGGCAAACAGTAAGAAAGAATATGAATGTAAAATACTGCATTGTATGAAAACACCTTATAAACCCTGAATTAGGAAGCAAGAAGTTTGAAAGAATGTTGTTGGAGGTAAGAAAGAACTAAAAGGTTTATAATACAATGTCATCCAAAATTCATCATTCTGTCATCTGAAAGTAGTATGAAAACTTCCTTTTTATGAAGAATGTCTCTTCGATAGACAGTGGGTGTTGACTGAGTGATTTCA
Source organism: Schistocerca serialis cubense (assembly GCF_023864345.2). NCBI lineage: Eukaryota > Metazoa > Arthropoda > Insecta > Orthoptera > Acrididae > Schistocerca > Schistocerca serialis. The sequence goes on along the minus strand of NC_064644.1, from coordinate 167,798,281 downwards.
ATCACTGGTTAACAATACAGTAACATTATTGCCCTAAGAAATGTATATCTACAGAAAACTTATGGTTGGTGTTTGCTGAAATATACTTGTGTCTGCAGGCTTGATTTCTTAGTGATGCTGTGAAGGCTTCTTGAATGGCAGTGGACCAATAACTTTTATACTGCATAAGCAGAATGAAAGCAGAAAACATTGGGAAGGAAGATTCTGTAGCGAAAGCAGTTGAATGGACAAGGTCACATCCATACTACTAGGAAACATCATTTTGCTACTTCAGTTGCTTCAAAAACTGATGAAGTAAACTTTAAAGTAAGTTAAAGATTCATCTTTTACTTGCAAGTTTACTTCATCGATACTATGTCGGACACTCTTATCCAGGAAAATGGGGTGCCTCAGGGCTCTCTCCTGACTGTAGTGATGCGACAGAAGTGTGATAACAGAAGCAGAAGCTGGAAACAGATGTCAAAAGCCTATTTTAGCTGAAATGGATCCAGAAGCAGAAGTGTATACATTAAGAAAAAAGTAACAATTCTTATCAAACACAATTTTTTAATTACATTAATACTCAAAATTTATCAATGGCCATTTATACTTAACAAAACGCAATTTTGCTGCTTTTTCACTCTGCAGTCTCTTTCAGTGTTCTTCATCTGTGAGGCCAGCACCACTGAATAACTGTTCACTGGCTACGCTAGTGGGAGGAGCAGACAAATACTGGTGAGCTAGTGGTAATAGATAGCGGCACTTGTGTCCATTTGGTTTCCACCTCAATAGCAGATCATCTTTTAGAGGTAGTCTCTTTTCCTTTTTGTGCTCCTGTAGGTTTGATTGTAGTATCAAAAGCAGATAGTCGTTTTCGTTAGTTGTCATCAGGTCTTGCTGGTATTCATTCATATTTAACAAGAATTCTAACATTTGTAATGATGTTTCTAACTGAGATTCTGTGGTTAAATCACAATTTGTTTGGATTTCTGGCTTTCATCATCATCAAATTAAGTATTTGGAACTCGACTTGCTCTGTGATGATGCCACTGAAAAATTTTGACCTGTATTGCAGATTTTAAAATTTCACAAATGTGTACTTATTGTTTTTGGTGAGTTCTCCAAATCTCATGCCTGATTCAGTTCATGTAATTTTCTTGTAAAATTTTGGAATCATTCTAAAGTATCAATTTTTGTTTCTTCTTGCTGTAAAGTGGTCACAAGAACTTGAATTGGCAGTATGACTGATGAAATGCTCGCTTGAGAACTGCTTAAGTTTCCAGTAAGTTCATCAAAAGGTTTCACTGCTTCTACAAATTTTTGAACATTTATCCAGTCTTCAGTGCAAATCACTGTGTTGGGTTTGAATTTAAGTACAGAATTATGAATCCTTGAGCTTTGAAAATCTTTCCATAATATAGAACATGTTATTCCAGCTGGAAATAGAAGAAATTAAATTAACAGATAGGATTTTTGTAAAAACAAAATACTCAATACTTACACTAAAGATATACCATAAAATTAAATTCATTTATGTATATTTAACAATTTTTACCATATTGGGCAATGCTGAATGACAGATAAAGCAGGTTCCCATTGAATCTAGCTTGGTTGGTGTGACCAAGGAATGATTTAAATGGATGCCCCCCCCCCCCTTTTTTCCAGTAAGTTATGGGAGCCACTCCTGTGATTCCACAGCAGCTCGAATACAAAATTGTATCTGATGTATTGCAAAATCCACATCATCAAAGCCAGACAACTGCAATGCCTTAATGATGTAACATCCATGAATATGAACATTACAAAGCACTGCTTGGTGATTTATGCCCCATTCTTGGAATATCATTTCAAATTTTGTTGATGTTATGTCATCTGTATGACACCCAGTCATAACTTCACATTTCAAAATTATAGACATCTTGTGAAAATCCTTTGAAATACTACAAGAAGTCAAACTACGTCATGAAGTTCCAGAATGTAGATGAGACCATATGTCAGTTGTGAAACATAATTTTTTCAAATTCTTCAAGTATTTTTTGTTTTTTATTTTTCTTCCCAGCTTAATGTACAAGTTATCACACAAACATGAAGCAAAAAAAATCATGACCTTTCATCTTATACTTTGGGAGAACAGCATTCACTACTCTGTGCAAGCCAGAACCCTTGACAAAATTAAATGATAAGTTCTGGATGACAATCATTTCAGCAATTATTCAATCCATTTTTTGAGACTTTCGGTGTGAGGAATCCCAACAATCAATTACTTGCAGATTCTGTTGCAATGTAAATTGTTGTTTAGCATATTTGGTTAGAGTAAAATAAATCTATAATGACAACACAATAAAAATAGTACAACACCCCAAGAAATTAAATACATAACAAGCAATGCAAAAATAAAATTCCAAGTTGTTAAGTAAGGCATGTAAATAATTCGCAGCATGCCCAGCTAAAGCAACAGTTGTAAAAGAAATGTTTCTGAACCAGTTTATAAGTCATGCTGCAGTTTCTCAGTAGGACATTAACTTATAAATAGTGGATTTTATTCTTCATTCTCTGTACTAGGTTTTGGTAACTTCTTTACCATCATTAGTGTTTACTTTAGAACTGATGATGGTAAAGAAGTTGCTGACACTTGGTATGCTTTACGGAGAATGAAATGCAATAAATAAATTGTCATTCTAATTAGTATATGCAACGTGATTGGTAGTGGTTCTAATCATAAACAGTTACGTGAGTACCATCACTCTTCTATAGGTAGTTGGAAGATAAAATTCTTAGAAACATTTTTCGACTACAGTATTTTATAAATATTGACTATCCTTTTGTTTCCTTGCCTCCACCGATAGCTTCATATAACTTCCCAAACTCTGCAAATTTCTCAACATGTCATGATGTCAGATGACTCTTCCATGTGGTGGTCATGCACCTTTTTTTGCAAATTTACTTTGTCACAGATTTTGCATTTGGCAGTCAAATCATCAACCTCAGTGAAATAGTTCCAAATAAGCTTATTTTTGCTTTCATTATTGCACTCTTAGATAATGTTACACTACAAAAGCATTTAATAAAAAACACTGTACAATATAGTGATACTATACAGCAACACAAAATAATTGACGAGTGAGAAAACACTACACTTTGATGGCGATGAACAGAGACAGTATATAATAATCCAATAAACGCAACAATTGCTATGGGCACGTATCAGCTTGCTACAGACTCCACTCAATGAACTCCCATGTGCATAGCAGCCGCATCAACAATCTCACCATTGCTGAATTTTTCGATAAACTTTCAATATAAAGATGTGAAAGCGGATGTGAAAAAATGTGCACAAATTCCGCATTTGCGGAAGCAGAAACAAAGGTCTGTCGCATCACTAGTCCTGAGTTTTGCCCTCTTTGCTATAACATTAACCCTATTATAGCCTGCCTCCCGCCGGGCATCTCTGGTTCCCTTTTTGTTGACAGATTTGCTATCTATTGCAGTTCTCCACAGACATGTCTCCTTGAGCAGAGTCTTCAGCAATGTCCCAATCATCTTTATTTGTGAAACATTGACAGTGGCTGTTGCTTTTCAACTGACAAAACTGATTGTATGAATTTCTGGTGGCACTATGGCTTCCTTCCACTATCTTTACATCATAGGCCTGTTGCTCTTCCATTTGTTGAAACTACAGAATTCAGGGGGCTCATGCTTGATAGAAAACTACCTTTGTCCTCCCAAGAGTCTTACCTGGCCATCTATTGTACCCAGTCCCTCAGTGTCTTACATATCTGAAGTGGTGCTTCCTGAGGAGCAGATCAGACCACCCTCCTCTGTTTGTACTGATCCCTTGTCCATTTGAAATTAGATTATGGGTATTTCATTTATGCATCTGCATGTCCGTCCACCTTATGCAGTCTTAATGTAATCTACCATCATGGAATCTATTTGGTCACTGGAGCCTTTTACACTAGTCTGAATGAAAGTCTCTATGCAGAAGCTGCCAAACTACCGCTGTCAGACCGACAGCATCTCCTCAGCGGGTAAGCATGCCATTTTTCTGCCTTGCCCAGCCACCCATCCTATGCTTCCTCCTTCGATGACTTCCTTGATTGGCATTATGGGGGACATCCTTGTTTGCTACCTCCCAGAGTTCACTTCCGGCTATTGCTGTGGCAGCTTAACTTCATGCTACCCTACCACATTCCCAGTGGGTATGACCCCTCCACCACCTTGGCTTCATGTGGAGACCCATGTTCATCTTGGACTTCATTCACTTCATAAGGAAACTACTCTGTATTCGATCTATTGCTGTAAGTTTCTTGACCTTCGCACAGAACTTGGTGATAGTACCTCAAAGACTGACGGTGTCAGGTGTGCCTTTGTCATTGGCACCAATGATTTTCAGTGTAAGCTTCCAGAACACTGCTCAATATTTAAAGCAGAGCTCATCATCCTCTGTCGGACCATGCAGTACATCTGGTGAAATAGGCTTTTTAATTGTGTCATGTGCTCTAATTCTCTCAATTTCCTTCAGAACCCATGTGTGCAATACACAGTCCATCCTTTAGTGCAACAGGTCCAAGAAAGCTTCCACTTGCTCGCTCTTTAGGGGGCTGCTGTGATATTTATGTGGGTTCATGGTCACATAGGTCTGACTGGAAACAAGGCTGCTGACACTGCTGCCAAGGCTGCAGTCCACCTACCTCGGCCTGCTAGCTCTTCCACTCCTTCCGATGCTCTCTCTTCCATTCCTGCCGATCTTACATAGCCGACAGCTCCGCACGCTACTTCATCTTCTGCGGCCTTCCACCTCACTGCCACGGGTGCCTTCGCTTGGCCGGTTCACCACCGACGACCTTGTATGGGTATGGGGATATGGCAGGCGGCCAAAATGGAGTCCCTGCCACATCTTATGACACTGTGGCCAACGCCTATATGAATCCAGATGGACACGGGTGTTGCAGTGTGTCATTCGGACCAGCTTCGGCCCCTTGTGCTGGCAACGCCTGTTCCAGATGCCGCTACACCACCTTCGGCTCTACTTGATGCTCGGGATACTGGAATCTCTCATTACTCACAACGCAGTCCTCTCACCATCATATCGTTGCCAGCATGAGAACTGACGCCACCAGGAGACGTGCCCATGCAAGAACCAGATGACCATCATCTGTCGGAGCAACTCTACTCACCTCCCTCTCCTACGGACACGGACACATCCCCCATGTCTCCTGTTATAACAACTGGACTTGCCGCAATGGGCAGATTGGTGCATGGGGCCCCAGCAGATTCGACACCCACGTCTCCTGTCATCTCAACCTGTTGTCATCGGGGACACTTCCATCTGTACGGGAAGCCTCCTCCTCGAGACTTTACGGCCAGTCAAACAACACCTATGGACGTTAGCAATCTACAGGCCACCTCCATCAAGACCTGTACAAAAAATTCAAAGGGGGGAAAAGTGTTGAGACTCGCCGATCTTTCAAAGTGCCGCCACGCAGTTACGCCTCGCTGTCTGCCAGCCATTCAGCAACAGCGCCACCTAAGTGGCCAGCCAGCCAGTGGCCGCTAGACTTGGACTCAGTTATGATTTGACTGTTAAAGTGTACACACGTCTTACTCTGTTTACTTGATCTGTGACTTTCATGTATTGCATCTTCCTTGAAATATATTTGTTCAACTTGAAGTTATAACACTGGGGATACTGACAAACAGCCCCACAGTGAACTTATTCCCTTAAGAAATTTGTTGTCAATAATCACTCACAGCTTGAAAACAACAGTAACACTCATAAATATGATGCCGGATTTACGCTCTACCGTTAGGTTGGTGCATAAGTTCCTAGTGTTTCTGTTTTTTGTGTTGGTATTCCATTTGCTATGATTTATTTATTGATTGTCATTTTTTACTTGTAGTTGACTGTTCCTATATGAGTTCACATGTTGTCATTTAGTCATGTGGAGATAGTGAGTGGAGCTGTTTTTGCCAGAAAATGGAGTGCCAAATGGAGAATCTATGGAGGGGTGACAGCAGCAGAGGCAGCCAGAATCATTTGTATGTTGTTTGGCAATAATGCCATTTGACAGAGCACAGCAAGAAAGTGGTTTTGTCATTTTAAGGAGGATCATTTTGGTATTAGTGACTGTCCACATTCAGGAAGTCTTTTGGGGCTTGAAGATCGTTTAAATGCATTACTCAATAATGATCCGTGTCATTGTACTTGGGAACTGGCAAATGTGATGAACTGTCATCATTCCACCATCATGTGACATTTGCATACAATGGGGAAGGTTGAAAAATTGTTTGTATGGGCACTGCATGCTTTTCGCTAAAATCACAAACATTAGCAGCTGACCATATGTGCATCTCTGCTTGATCACCGTGAGTTGGCTCATGAACAACACTGAACATTCCTATCCTGTATCATTACTGGTGATGAGAATGAAAAAATAATTGTGGAGCCCAAACAAAACAGCAGTTCCCTGTACAACGACCTGCATGGATCCACAAAAGATAGTGATGTGCATCTGGTGGAACAGCGACATTGTGGTGTACTAAGAATTGCTTCCCCAAAGTGTAACCATCACTGTTGATAATTATTGTCAACAACTGAGATGTCTTGCAGATGCAGTCCAATAATAATGACCAGGAAGGCTGCCTGAAGTGATGCTACTCCACAATGACACCCACCTGCATTCTGTTACACTGACAAAAAACACTGTACAGGAGTCATTCTGCACCCACATTATTCACCTGATTTCATGGCCTCAGATTTTACATTTTCTGCTCTCTATGGAATAACCTTCAAGGAACTTCCTTTCTGGGTGAAAATGCACTCCAAACATGGCTTGATAAATTTTTTTGTCTCAAGATCACATGATTTCTGTAGTTGCGGAATCAAAAAGTTACCCCAGAATTGGTAGTAGTCTGTTGTAAATAATGAATGAGAATATGTTATTGATGGCTAAAGCCTCTGTTATGTATATCTGTTGTGTTTATTAAAGTTATTGAAAAATGATACAAACTTATGCACCAATGTAATAGATTTACACTGTCCATCATGTACATGCGCTTATCACCATCTTTTGTACTTTGAGAAAGATTGAATGATTTGTGTGTGGTAGATGGGAGCCTCATATGAACAGGTCACATGGACGGTTGGCTGTTGTGCAATGACTGCAATATGAGTGGTGATAAAGTGGACTCTGAGGAACAGTCAGCAGACAACAGCTGAAATCAGGACAGAAGTTATAGGCAGAGCGATATCATGACCCACTAGAAACAAATTACTGAAAGCTCGGTTGAGATCTTGAACAGAATGACTTCCTCCATGCCAGGCACTGTGGATGTGAAACCCCAACTTACACTTTTCTCACACAACATCCTTAAATGCATGTATCAAGGCAGTTATGTAAATGCAGTACTTCCCAATTTCTGCAAATGTTTTGGCTTATTACGACATCTATACTTATTATCAAAATTATGCTCATATGTAGCAGCAAGTGAAATTTTTGAGAGGACTGAGGATTTTTGGTAGGGATAATGCAGCATGTTATCTTGGATAGGGAGTTAGGGACAGATCTAGAAATGACTGTGCACCAGAGAAATGTATTGGGACCCTTACTGTTCATGTTGCATATTAATGACCTTGCAAACAATATTAATAGAAGCCTCAGACTTTTTGCAAATGGTGTAGTTATCTGTAATGAAGTACTGTCTGAAAAAACTGCACAGAAATTCACTCAGATCTTGATAAGATTTCAAAGTGGTGCAGAGATTGTCAACTTACTTTAAATGTTCAAAAATGTAAAATTGTCCATTCACAAAATGAAAAAAACATAGTAACCTTTGAGAGGAATATCTGTTGGAGTCAGTCAGATTGTACAAATATCTGCTTATAAAACTGCATAGGCATATGAAATGAAATGATTATATATACGCTTAGTCACTGGTAAAGTAGTTGCCAGGCTTCACTTTACTGGTAAATATTAGAAAAATGCAAACATATTCAAAGGAGATTACTTAGAAATCACTCATGAAACTCTTCCTAGAATACTGATCAAGTGTGTGGGACTCATACCAAATAGAACTAATAGGGGATACTCAGTGTATATGGAGAAGAGCATCACTTTTTGTCACGTGTTTGTTTGACATATGGAAGTGTGTCACAGACATGCTAAAGAAACTGAACTTTCAGAGACTTGCACAGATGCAAACTACCCCAAGAAAGCCTGCTTACGAAGTTTCAAGAACTGACTTTAAGTGATGACTCTAGGAATATACTACAATCTCCTATGTATTGCTTATGTGAGGATCATGAGGACAAAATGAGATCAATTCCAGTGTGCACAGGAGCATTTAAACAGTCATTCTTCCTGTGCACCATACAAAAATGGAACAGGAAGAAGCCCTAACAATTAGTATAACAGGAAGTACCCTCTGCTGCACACTTCATTGTAGTTGTAGAGTACAGATTCAGATGTGAATGTAAATGTTTACCACTGACAGTATCCCATAGAAAGTAGAGATGCACGTGGTAGAGCCAGAAACAACTGGGCAGTTGAATGGCATTCTGTGGTGTTAAGTGGAAGCAGCAGTTCTTGAGACACATACTTCCCCTACTCAGGAATCATAGTCTGGGAAGCTGTAAAATGTAAAATATAACTTATTAGTCTCGTTACATACATTGTACAGATCATATGATCTGTTGTACAGGAGGCACATCAAGTTTAGCAAAAATATAATGTGTAATGATTTACAGAAATTCTTTTTACACTATTTTAAGAATAATGCCAATAAATACAACACAACAATATTTACTATAAATTAACAATTTACCTATTTCCTTTGTTGACAACACAGACAACACAGAAATATTAGCTATAGATTTTTACTGTTCAAAGTGTTACACTGTCTTTCATGAATTCTGCAATGGTTTAGTAACATTTCTATATTAAAATATTTTGGAGTAAACTTTTCAGCAAATCAAGGTCCATTGTTAATATGTTTCATCCTTTTAATTTGTTATATATTTTTAGCCCCATGTACAGTGGTATCTGAGCATAAAGCTCTAAGTGATGTGAAGTTTTCCTTGTGACGAGTACCGTAGCTATGCTTAAAATGAAACTTTTCAAGATTATGTTGATTATTATTTACAAAAATAGAAATTTGAAAAATGTAAAATGAAGTAATTGTTAGTATTTTAAATTTTTTGAATGATGGGTGACATGACTCATTTTTGTGAGCAGCACACATGTTTCTAATGATTTTCTTCTGAAGAATTAGTAGCCTTGTACTACTTCTAGAGTTACTGAATATAAGAACAGAATTAATTTGGTAACTGAAGGAAGGCTGAATGCTCACCAGTATCTGGCAAGAATGATAAACTGTCATTATACCCTTCATGATCAGGGTATCAAATAGCGTGCTACAAGAAAATGCAAGCCTATACATTGTAACTCATACCACATGTGCCATAATGAATGTACAGATCCTTGAATGGCCTATCTGACACCTATAGAGCAGGTCTGGGATGTGGTGGGAAGACGTATACTTTCATAGCAGCCTCCAGTCAACAATCCTCATGAGATGATATAGCATTTGTTTCAAACAGGGAAAGAAATTCCTTGAGATGACATTTGGAGACTTTGTGTTCATGCCAGAATGATTACAGGAGTATATTGCTGCCTGTAGTGCATGTCATACTGATGTAGATGACAGATGTCTGTTCAGAATGGAATCATGACTTAAATGAACATCTTAACAAAGTTTCATAAAGATCAAACTGGTGCTTCATAGTGTAATACTTTCTACTTCCATCAGTGTAATTATATTTATGATATAAATCATGACTAATATTTATTGAGTGATATTGTAATACTGATACATATTATAAAGCTTTTAATGAAAAAGTTAATTTTTGCTTAATATTGTACATGCAGAAAAATTTCTTCACTTGGATTTGTTTCAGATTAATGTTTATTCATGTTCACTTGCATTTGATGCAGGTGCTTCCTCACCCGCCCCTCCTCCATCCTCTGCAAGCAGTGGATTCTCTGATGATGACAGCTTGCACTGTGATATCAGCCAGGGCACAACTCTGGAGCAGTTTGTAGAAATGGTTAGGACAAAGGGTCGCCTTGGCCTCATTCAGGACTACACAGAAATTCGGTCCAGAATGCCTGAAGGTTCCTTCAACCATGCAAGGTATGATTTGATAACCTCATTTTTGATTATTTTTTTAAAATTTGGAATGGTGTTGGTGGTGGTAGTAGTAGTAGTAGTAGTAGTAGTAGTAGTATGAGGGCTGTTCAAAAGGTATCTGATGTTATTTTTTATTCTTTGATAAGGATAGAAGCTCAAACAAATGAATTAAAATTGTGCTACTCACGTGACTTGTATCTTGGTCTCCTGCTTACTAGGCAGATGCACTAACCACTGCACCACCATAGCTTAGCCGTGCGGTTAAAGGCGCTGCAGTCTGAAACCGCAAGACCGCTACGGTCGCAGGTTCGAATCCTGCCTCGGGCATGGATGTTTGTGATGTCCTTAGGTTAGTTAGGTTTAACTAGTTCTAAGTTCTAGACTAATGACCTCAGAAGTTGAGTCCCATAGTGCTCAGAGCCATTTGAACCACTATAGCTTAGTGGCTACCACATCTGCACAGACTACCTAAGTCCAGTGGCCTCCCTGACACAAATTTCAGTTCACATCTTCAGCCCATTTTCCCCTTCTCAAATTTTCAGTATTGCAGAGGCTCTCTGAAACTGGAGAGACATTGGGAGACTTCAGTTGCCATCTTTAAAATGGGAAAGTCACATGATTAAAACAGGTGCCATTGGCAGGGATTTGTGAGAGATTGTTTTGAATGTCATATCTGAAAATTACTTTGAAGAGGTAGAAGAGAGCTGACTCATGGTGGTTATGTCTCAAGTTCCTTAGTAACTAAGAGAGTGTTTTGAGTCAGTTAATGTATAGGAGAGCATTAGTGATCGTGCTTAGAAAGTGTGATAGGAAACAAATTGCAACTTTAATATGTGAGTAGTCAACATCAAATTCTCAGGTCAGAGGATGAAGATGTGGAGCAAGAATGTATGAAATTCGGTAGCATACTACAATATGCCATAGACTAGTATGTGCCATGCAAGGTTGTGAGATATAGATAAGACCAAGGTTGTAAGTGATGGGTAAGACTCATTTTAGTATTACAATTATCTTAGAAAGTTACTATCAGAACAAAAGCAGCTACATCGCAGATTTAAGTGAAGTCAAAAACTAGGTGACAAACAGAAGCTGAACAAAACCAAAATGAGCATAAGGAGAGCAGTGTGACAAGTGTTCAATGAATTTGAAGGTAAAATTTTGCCAACTTATCTCCCCAAAACTCTTAAGAAGTTTCAGTCCCATGTAAAGTCAGTAATCAGCTGTTCAGTGGTGCAGTGACTATAATGACACCAAAATGGAATATGACCAAAATAAGGCTGAAATACTGAATTCAGAATTCAATTGATTTAACATGGAAGCTCATAATACAGTTCCTCTTTCCTATCATCACATGAATGCCAAAATGGCAGATATTGGGAGAACTGATTACAGAATAGAAAATCAACTAAAATTGCTAAGTAAAGAAAAGGCATCAGGATGGGATGGGATACCTGTGAGATGGGTGGACATAACTGTAGGCCTTTATTGCACACATCAATCTTTTGTAGGATAATGGGACATGTTCTGTGTTCACACACTATGACAAAAACTTCCTGTATAGAAACTTAACATCGTTTGTGCAAACAGAGATCTTGTGAAATACAGCTCACTCTGTTTGTGCATGAAATCCATTGCATTGTACACAGAGATGTCCAAGTTGATGCCGTGTTGCTTGGCTTCCAGGAGGCACTTGATGGAGTCCCATACTGTCATTTAGTAAATATAATTTGAGCTTAGTGCATGGCTTCAGGACTTTGCTAACAGACAGAACTCGATATGTTAACTCTTAATGGAACATGATCGACAGATGTGGAGGTAATTTCTGGAGTATCCCAAGGGGGTGTTCTGTGGCCATTACTGCTCTCAAGATATATAAATGATCTAGCAGATAATGTCAGGAGCTCTAGTGAGGCTTTTTGCAGACAAAACTACTGACTGTAGAAAGATTGCCAACACCAGAAGGCCTGTAGAAAATTGAATACTGGCGTAGGGACTGGCAGTTCACTATGAACATAGATAAACATAATACATTCATATAATTAGGCTAAGAGATCCATTAGAATTTATTATGCTATTGGTGAAAACTCACTGGAAACAGCAACAACCATTAAATACCTAGGAGTGACCTAAAGTGGAATGACCACATAAAAAAATGGTAGGAGAAGCAGATGTAAGGCTGAGATTCATTCGAAAAATCTTAAATAATTCTTTAGAAAAGGAAATATTCCTACTCACCATATAGCAGAGATGATGAGTCACAGATATACACAACCAAAAGACCACTAAACAAGTAAGCTTTCATCCAAAATAGACTACACACAATACATGGATGAGGTGGAGAGAGGTTCAGAAAATCTGGTGTTGGTAGGAAGGATCCAGCTGGCATAGGCTGCATTTTAATGACTATTTCACAGCCTTTGCTATCTGAATCCTCCCTACCAACACCGGCTTTTCTTGAACTGCATAGGTGAGAAATCTCCATGGAGTTTATACTACATTCCCATAACATTCCTGACATCAACCTTCTTTAGTCATTGTCCTTCACCCACCTATCCTCTTCCCTGTTTAATGCATCTGCATTAAATTCTGCATGAAACTCAAGAAGACCTTTACAGAGACACACCAAATGAGTGCTTCATCGAATGGTTCACATAGTTTAAAAATGGCAGGACAGAAGTTAAAGATGACCCTCCTTCAGAATGTCCTTCGACGTCTACCAATGATGCTCATGTCAGGAACATCAACAAAATTTTGAATGCCAATCGAAGATTGACTGCCTGAGAGATTGCAGAAGAATGTAACATTTCAGTTGGATCATGTTATGAAATCCTAACACAGTATCTTGAAATGCATTGTGTTGCTTCCAAGTTTTTCCACAGCTCATGAGTAAAGACAAGAAACACTTTTGCACCACAATCTGTGAAGAGCTTTTGTATCGCGCTAATGAGAATGAGATTTTACTTAAGAGAATCATAACTGGTGATGAGACATGGGTCTACACTTATGAAGTTGTAACCATGGTTCAATCTTCACTATGGGTCAGGAAAGTTTCTCAAAGATCAAAAAAAGCTTGTCACGGCAGCCAAATGCCAAAGCCATGCTGATAGTTTTCTTTGATTTCGAAGGATTAGTTCATTATGAATTCATACCACAGGGACAAACTGTTAATCAATGGTGCTGTGAGAAAATGTGAGAAGGAAATGGCCTGAAATATGGCGAGACAATTCATGGCTCTTGCATCACGATATCACACCTGCACGTTCATCCCAGATGGTGCTTGACTACTGCACAAAAAATGAAATCACCTTGCCGCCACATCCTTTGTACTCTTCAGACTGGCCCCTGTGGACTTTTTTTAATTTCCAAAGTTGAAAACTCCATTGAAAGGACAAAGATTTCCAGTGATAGACAAGATAAAAGTAAATTCCCAAATTGTTTTTTGTGTGATCCAGCAAGAGGTGAACCAATACTGCTTCCGGAAGTGGAAACGGCTTTGGGGATGATGTATCAATTGTGAAAGAGAATATATCGAAGGATACCATGCTCACTAAGTAAAAGATAAGCACAGAAAAATTTTGTGGAGAAAGTTCTGGAACTTTTTAACAGTCCTCATATGGTGAGTAGCAGTCGTTTATTTTCGTAATATTATCATTATTCCATCCCAGATTTTCCATTGTTTAAACAAATGTAATTCATCCATGTAATACGTGGTTTACAAAATGCTTGTTTGACTGATTCTCAAATATTGTTCATCAATCTCAGACCTTTCCCAAGAAGGAAGGAAGATTAGAGTTTAATGTCACATCAACAATGAGGTATTTAATATTTTGGATCTTGGGTATTAATAACTGCTTCAGCCGAAGTGGTTATTAATACACAAGATGACTAATCATAGCTGTAGTTGCCCTACCTACAGATTGGTATGCAAATATTTTGGAAACAAAACCCAACCATAGCTCAGGCCACAACCTTGTGTTAAAAAGACCTTGTGTGAAATAAGTCAGACTGTGATTTTCTGAACACATGAGCCATCTGTCACTCAAAAACTTAACTCATTTCATATGAGAACAAAGTACGGACATCTCGCTACCTGTCCCTTGACTGGTGCTGCTCAGTCTGGAACTGTGTGACCACTACGGTCACAGGTTCGAATCCTGCCTCGGGCATGGATGTGTGTGGTGTCCTTAGGTTAGTTAGGTTTAATTAGTTCTAAGTTCTAGGGAACTGATGACCTCAGAAGTTAAGTCCCATAGTGCTCAGAGACTTTTGAACCATTTGATTTGGTGCTGCCTTCTGCTCCAATTTCTAGAATTACTTCAAAACTGACATTAGTGAACATAACAGCTGCTGTCAGGAATGGCTGAACCAATATGATCCCATTGACATCATTTTGTGCATATACTGATCAGGTTTCTCAGTTTTCTGTAATTTGCTACAAATACATCACATTTGTTGCATCAAGAAATTTTGGAACCTCAAGAGTAAGAAATTGCTCAATAACTCGCACCGCACTTTTTTCTTGGAAGGATAATTACACTTTCTATCATTGTTATTTTAAAATTTGCAATCTATCAAAGAACTAAAGTAAATATGAAAAACAAATCTAGAGGCTTGGTCCATTTTTAGTATTTGTTGTTCTAGAAAATATATTGCCAGTAATGCTTTCAATAATGGTGTAAATGGCCAGTTTCCCAGGCTTAATTCTCTTCTAATTGGCCAATCTCCAGAGCATTAAAGATGGAGCAGAAGCTCAAATTAGGGCAGGCTGGTGAAGGAAATCTACTATGCCCTTTCAGAGGAACTATCCTGCATTTCCCTTAAGCAGTTTAGGGAAATCACAGAAAACATAAATCTGGATGGCCAGGTGGGGATTTGAACCATCTTCTTCTTGAATGTGAGTTCAGTTTTTTAACCACTGTGCCATGTCACTTGGTTTTACCAAAAAGGATTAACAGAAAAGATAGAGAAGATCCAATGAAGAGTATTGTGTCTTGTTATGGTATAATTAAATAAATGCGAGAGCATTACAGAGTACTCAATAAATTTCAGGGGAAGCTGGTACAAGAGGACGCATTGTGTATCCTAGGGAATGTTACTGCTGAAATTAAGAGTTTATACATTTGAAGAAGAGTTGGGCAGCATACTACTTCCTCCCTCTCACAAACACTCATCTCATGCATCATTTACACATGGAACAGAGAAGGGGGAATTTATTGTGGCACCAGGGTGCCCTCTGCACACATCATAAGGTTACTTGTAGAGTATAGAAGTAAATGTAAATGCAAATGTAAGGACTCTGAATGTTCTGCGAGAAGCTGTGCTGTGAATTCTAGTGTAGGTTTAAGATCTGTAGTGTGTCCCTAAAGGGATTGAGGGTGTGCTACACATTAGAGGCTGCTGAGCCTTAGAGTGTGTGCAGAGTGCACATAAGGATTTTTTTTTTTAAAAAAAGCTTTTGGCGACTCTTCCATCCAATCCATATGATAATAGCTGCAGGAAGCCCTGAAGTTTGTAGCACTTCTAAAAAGCATTGGAACTTATGTAATACTTGGTACAGAGAGCTGGCTAAAACTCAAAAGTGACAGTGTTTGGGGTATCTCTAAGTATATATTGTAATTATGGGCAAATGGGAAAAGTAGGTGGTGTATTTGTCACAGGAGACAAGAAACTCAAATCCACCAAGACAGAAACCAAAGCTGCATGTGAAATTGTTTTAGCAATACTCAGTGTCAATGGTGGGTACAAACATGTAATTAGATTTTTCTGCTAACCACTAGGCTCACCCTAGATGTAACCAAAATCTCCAGAGAAAACCTGAGTTCAGGTGTATGTATGTTTTCCAGTCATACTGATCTGCATCAGAGAAGACTTTAATTATCCAGCAGACAACTGGGATAATTCCACTTTTTTAAGCGTGGGTCTCTCAAGATATCCTGTGAAACATTACTAAAGGTTTTTTCTTAAAGTTTAGAACCCCACTCATGATGGAAATATGTTCGATGTAATGGCAACAAATAGACCTGATATACTAAGAGTAGGATAGTGTGTGATATTAGTATTGTTGAAAAGGAGAACCACAGGATGAAGGTATTGCAATTTTGTGCAGACATTGGAGGAAAGTTATTAGTAGTTTCCTTGTAAATTTTTCATTTGATATAAACTAAATGAGTCATTGAATAAATTGCTTTTATAGATCTTTCATAACCACTTTGTTTTCTGTTCACAGGCAACCTGCAAATGCACCAAAGAATCGATACACAGATGTTCTGTGTTATGATCACAGTAGAGTTTTGCTTTCCCAGATAGATGGTGAAGCCTCTAGTGATTATATTAATGCAAATTTTGTTGATGGGTATAAACAGAAAAATGCATTCATTTCAACACAAGGTGAGGAAAAGCTAGATACTGAAATATTGTAACATAGATATACATGATATTTTTCATTTTTAAAAGGCAAATTGAAACTTACATAAAGTACATAATGGAATGTTGTGCGGAGGCATACTGAAATTTTTACTTAGTTGTTTGTATGTTCGCTTCTTGGTGATATTTATTCCTTAAGAAAAAGTTAAAACTGAACTGTAATTTGCACAATCACAGTAGAAGATTTAAAAATAATTTTTTCTAAAGCTGGAGTACACACACACACACATACACACGACTGCAGTATTAGGCAACTGAGGCCACACTGCGAGCAGCAGCACCAGTGCATGATGGGAGTGGTGACTGGGTGGGGGTGAGGAGAAGGCTGGGGCAGGAAGGGGGAGGGATAGTAAGGTAGGGATGGCAGACAGTGATGTGCTGCTGGAGAATGCGCAGGGATGAGGTGGAGTGAGAGTAGGGCACAAATGTGCAGTCAAGAGGTTAGATGGAGTGAGGAAGGGGGGGGGGGGGGGCGGGGAAGAGAAAAAGGACAGAAGTAAAAGGACTGGGTGTGATGGGGAAATGAGGATTGTGTAGTGCTGGAACGAGAACAGGGAAAGGGGGTCATTGAAGTGACTGCTTCACAGCCTGTGCCATGTGGATCCTTCCCACTAACACCAGATTTTCTGAACTGTGCAAATGAGAACATTCCTGCCTGCAACAAATCCTATGTCCTGCAACCCTCCTGCCTCAACCTTGGTTAGTCATTGTCCTCTCCCATCCAGCCCCTTCCCTGTTGCCATTCCAGCAGTACACAGCAATCATTCCACCATCGTACCCAGTCCTTTTACTTCTTCCTTTTCCGCCACCCCCCATCCCCCTTCCTATCTCTCCCCTTCCATCCATCTAAACTCCTGACTGCACATACCTGACCTATCCTCTCTCCACCTTGTCCCTGTGCGATCTCCAGCAGCATGTCTTTGTCTGCCACTCCCTACCCTACTATCCCTCCTCCTTACCTTCCCCCCCCCCCCCCCCCCCAGCCATCTCCTTACCCCCATCCAGTTGCCACTCCCATCACACACTGGTGCTGCTGTTCGCATTTCTGTGTGTATGTGTGTGAGTGTGTGTGTGTGCGTGTGTTTTTGATGATTGCCTTGCTGGCTGAAAGCTTTATTTGCGACAGTCTTTTTTTGTCATCTCCGCTATTTTGTGAGCAGCAACTTTCCTTTTCATTATATTGTTACTATCCTGGATTTTCCATTGTTTGATATAATATCTATGAGTCACTGTCGTAATTGGCCAATACATGCAAGTACTGTGGCATAACACTTTGTAGGGATATGAAATGGAATGATCATGAAATGGAATGATCACATAGGTTCAGTCTTGGGTAACACAGGTGTTAGACTTACTGGTAGAATACTGAGGAATAGCAATCAATCTACAAAGGACACAACTTACAAATTACTCGTGCGACTGGTTGTAGAATATTGCTCAAGTGGGTGGGAGCAAGTACCAGACAGGACTAGCAGGGAATATTGAACGTATACAGAGAAAGACAGCACGAATGGTCAAAGGTTTGTTTAATCCATGGGAGTGTGCTACAGAGATACTGAAGGAACTGAACTGAAAGACTGTTGAGGTTAGACATAAACTGTCCTGAGAAAGTCTGTTAACAAAATTTCATGAACTGGCCTTAAATGATTACTCTAGGAATATACTACACCCCCTACACATCGCTCACATAGGGAATTGTGAGGATAAGATTAGAATGATTATTGCTCGCACAGAGGCATTCGAACAGTTGTTCTTCCCGCACTCCTTATGTGAATGGAACAGGAAGAAACACTAATAAGTAGTACAATAGGACGTACCCTCTGCCGTGCACTGCACAGTGGTTTGCAGACTATAGATGTAGAGGTAGGTGTAGATTTGATGTAGGCATCTTTTACATGTGTGTCGGCTGATAATCAATGTGATGTTGGATATCTGAGGATGGAAAGAATAAAAAAAATTGGAGAACAGGGAGCCATTAACTCAAAGCTCATGGATACATGGTGCATAGGCACACTTAACACCACAGAAAAGTTACAGTCTTTTCTTGGCTTAAATGACCCCATTCCCCCCCCCCCCCCCTCCCCCTCCCCCTTCCCATTCCCCCCTCCCATACCTCATAACATGTTCACACTTGATTGGTTAGTTCTGAACTGCAAGGGCATAGCTCACTTAGTTAAATTTTCAGTGTTTTTGGAATATTTTACTGCTAGTTTACAAAAATTGCTCCAGTTGCTATCACACATTTCACAATACAACCAGCCTCTTCACATGCTATCTAAATTATGTGGTATGTTTACAGAAACCAATTATGATTTTGAGATAAATGTTAATTGCTAAAGTCGTATGACAATAATTCACACTAACACTCTCCCTAGCTGCTGTAATGTGTATTCCCATATAAAACATTCTGAGAGGTTTAAACTTTGTGCCAAATAATATGAAGCCATTTTTTGCGTATTGTTAAAATCTCTACCATCTGAGCCATGTAAGTACATGTCTGTTTCAAATATTTTATCCAGAATGGAACTTCCCATCATCAGTTAACTTTGCACTTATATAAACCATAATGATATTAAAAATATGCCTGGGTTGGATTTATGTCTCAGATTGCTTGTGATCACATAATAGCAAATGTTATTTGTAGCCATCAACAGAAAACACATTAGGACGTCCACAACCATGAATCAAGGCAAAAGCTCAAATTTTCAGAACCTCTATTACCTTCATAAAAGATCAGAAGAATACTGTGCAGACTTAATTGTAAGTTTTTAAGGCTCCCCCAACATAAAACAGAAAATAAGTAATGAAATACAAGCACTCAAAAAGAAACTTGAAAAAATCCCCCACAATCTACAATGATGCAACAGAACTTTTGATCATAAGGTAGCTTCAAATATGAATCAAGAAATATTCACTTCAATATAAGAATGTTGTCAGACTTGTTTTTGTGACTCTGGACCTCAACTATTTGGTAAAATGTTAACTATACTTCTTAAATTATTTATATTCCATGAGGGATATGCCATACAGTAAAACTTGCTCAAAACAGCATCAACAGGGACTAAAATAATTTTCCAGATTGGACAAGTTTCTGGATTACACAAAACTCACTGGGCAATGTAAAATTTGTCAAGTACAGTAAAAATTTTTAATTATGCATATACTGTATTTACATACCTACACTCCAGCACAGTAGATGTTCATTTACTGTATACTGGACAACAGAACACTGGACTATTACACTAATTGATAAATAACATGGAATTTCTATATTTTTACTTGAACTTTAAATTCGTTTATTATTGTATATACATACATATTATTTCCATGTTTATTTGCTTTACATTTCACTTCTTTCACCAGCTATCATCAAGGGAAACGTGTTTTAATTTCCTGTTCCAAATTTTTTGCACCATACAATAATTCCAACAAGTTGGGAGAATGTGTGTGTGCTGCAAATTGCATAAAATTGTTTGTGTATGCAATGGCTTCTTCAGGTGTGTTAATTTTTCTAGGGACATCATTTTACTCGTCTTCTTCTTACTTTGTTTCTTCATCATCATCCTCCTCTGTGTTGCGGATTTCTATTAAATCTGTTGCTGAAGTGAAATCGGAGTGAGTTGACAGAAAGTTGTCTCTTCAACTGCAATCATCTTCACTACATGAAATGTTTCGCATTTTCATTACTTCAGTAACTGCTGCTGCATTTTCTTGAACTTCGGTGGCCACAGAAGTGTATTGTTCTTGGCCCCCAAACCCCACTTTGTTGAAGCACTTTGTGATAGTTTCGGGTTTTATTTTCTTTACTGCCAAGCAAAACACGTTTACTGCATCCAGGACAGAAACTGACCACGCAAGAGCAGATGCACTTTTGGCCTCTTCAACACTAAGAATAAGGGATTGCATCAGTAATCGCTCTAATGACACTTGATTGTGTAAATAACGCCCTGGTCCATGGGTTGTGTGAGGCTGGTTGAACCTGGAGAGAACCAGGCCAATTTCACGTTTGACAATGCTACTTTTGGGTGCAGGTTGCGTTATCTAGGAAAAGGGGAACTTGGCAATTTCCTTTTTTTCATTTTGGCATTGAAAGAGCCCAGCCATTCTTCCATAAGACCACTCACCATCCACACCTTTTTATTGCTTTGTCATGTAACTAGAAGTTACTGATGTCTATATCTTTGAAACAATGCAGTTTTGCCACCTTTTCAATCACCAGTGGCTTCTCCATTTGATCTAACATGTTTCCACGCAGCAGTGCAGTTAGTCTTTCCCTGGACATTTCTCCACCGGTGCACTTTTCACTTCAAATTGCTAGCAATTTTGAAGGCAGTGTGTGATAAAACGGTCCCGTTTCCTCAGCATTGAATGGGTCTTTCAGTTCATAATTCATAATTAAGTTGGACAGTATTGTCTTCCTTTCTGTTGCTACACTCTCCTTCACATCCTTAGCTTCCCCACGGTTCATTCCACATGATGTTGTGCCTAGCTTTGAAATTGACCAGCCATCCTGTGGATGCCTTAAACTCTGTAATTCCAAGCTCTTGAGTGATTTTCAAGAGCCTCACTCTGCATCATGGGTCCAGATAAAGGTAAGTTTTTTGCCCACGCACGTAGGAACCATTCCCACACCATTTTGTTTATTTCTTCATTTCCAGTCTTCTTCGACTTTCTTTTCATCTGCCCATTTCCTTTCATCCATTTGTCCCGAATCTTATCTTTGTTTCTTAAAGTCACATAAATTTTTATTTTACTGCATTCGAAATGCAACATAATTTCGTGCACAGAGAGTTTGTCTTTCCCACTCGCCTGAATTACATTAATCTTTTCGTTAAGTGTCAACAACACATACCGTTTGTTTGATATCATGTTACTGTATCTCTTAAAGTGCTACTAGTCAACTGAAACTGGCAGGAAATAATGACCTTGCCGGGTAAAATCATTGTTTAACAGAACAATACCCACCTCTTTCACTGCGCACATTGCAGCAGTGTGTTGGTAGATGCACAACAATGTTCCTGTATGCACTGGCGTGTCAGTAATGAGTAAAATGAGAAAGCCAACAAACAGAGTGCTGATAAATGAAATGTTTCCTTTGATGTACTGTACCGACAGCAACTTATTTGTTGTTGCACAGAGTGGTGCGGTCTTAGGTCCACCCCAGCAGCGCCGCGCTGTGCTGGACCTCTTTTCTTGGTTTTGCGCCACTTAACAGAGGTGTTAAAAGTAACATTCTTGTAGAGTCATGAATAACTATTGAACTGTAATACAATAGTACTGTATAGGCTCTTTTCTGCTTTATACAATGACTTATTAAATATGTTCTAAGATTTGCTTTCTGTTTCCGCATTAGGCACGTTCCGCTTTATACAAAAAATCAGCATATGAAAGTGCACTGAATGTGTCGGGACTGAAATACTTGTACAGTTTGGGCAGATTCCCAAATTATACATGTGCCAATATGAGCAAGTTTTACTGCACAAGAATAAAAGACATATAATCTCAGAGTTTCTTATGATATCAGATTCACATATCTTTATTGAAACAGTAACCAATTCTGATAGTAAGAGTTTTTACGCAAGATAAAAATTATAATGCTGCATAATGACTATTTTTCTGTCAACTTACTTGCAACAGTTAGTTGCAAACACAGGAGCCTGAAACGGAATATCACAAGTATTCCAAAAGTTTCAGATCATGGTACCATATTTTATTTATGTATACATTTCTGGATACCACAAAAAAAGCATATGTTATTTTTCATTTGTTTTCTGGACTCAATCTGTATCATATGGCATATGGTTGTGTGTGTGTGTGTGTGTGTGGTCTTATACAGGGCGAACATTAATAAAACTGATAGTCTGCAGGGATGGATTCCTGACTGGAAGTTGATGAAAAATGTTCCTATAAACATGTTTCTAGGAATGGACAGTGTGTGCACAACAACAACAAATCATCCCGGAACACAGTACAGAGCTGCGTCGCATTCATGTCACAACAGGTGTTTAAAGAGGCTTCCATGGGTCACAGTGCAAACATTCATATATCACATCATGGCTTGCCGCACTCTTTTGCACGTTCCAGCCTCTCCAAATAGTGTCACAGGTCTTGTGAACATGCTGTTGAAGGGTCAGCATATCAGGAACTGGTTCAGCATAAGCAATGCCTTTCAGATTCCCCAAGGGGGTTTAAGTCCGATGATCTAGCAAGCCATGCTACAGGTCCTCCGTGTCCTATCTAGTGTACAGGGAAGATGATGATGAGATGTCGGCAAACTGTAATGTGGAATGGGGTGATGCTCAATCATGCGGAAACAAAAAACCTGTTATATTGCCAAAGTAACATTCCCAAGCAGTCTATGCAGAGTAATTTGCAGGAAGTCTGTAGCCCACAGATGACAACTATGCAGACTGATGATGCTAGTTCTGATAAAGGCTGCTTTGTCAGTAAAGAGGACAGATGACAGAAACCCCATAATTGTGGTGGTCTAGTGCAAATGACAAAATTATTCCTCTAGAGAGAAATCTGCTCCTGATGATCCTTGCACTCACTGCAGATCATAGGAATAGTAGTGGTTGTCATGCAGGGCGCACATAATCGTACTTTGGCTAACACCATGTTGGTAGGCCACTAACCTCGAGCTTGTCTAGGGTTTGTCTCAGTACCCTGTAGAACCAAGACCTCCAAATCTGGTGTATGCACAGTCTGCTGTCTCCCTGTGTGTTCATCTGTCTGAAAGGACCTATGATCACACAAATGGCCAAAAAGGGCTTGAAGTGTTGTGTGATGTGGTTGATTTTTGTGAGGGTACTTGTTTTGGTATAGCTGTGCTACTTCTCAACCATTTCCACTTGCTTGATGATATGTAAACACCAAATCGACTTGTTACTGGCATAGTTACCAGACCATTTTGCTGCTTACAGTACATTGTATCAGTCACACAGCCTGCAGCACACAAGTAACACATGACATGTGGTCAGAGGAACTTTCATTCATCAGTGCCATCTACTGTGGCAACGTTGCATTTCCAGACCCATGTTCGTGGGATCCTTTCTCCTTTTCCAGTCAGGAATCTGTTCCTACAGTTTGTCAGTTTTATTGATGTTCACCCTGTATATTTTAGAATTTTTAGAAATGTGTAAAATGTTCTGACAGCACCAGAGAACAATTCGAAGTGATGAACCTATTTTTCAGGCCCTCTTCCGAAAACAGCAGGCGACTTCTGGCGTATGATTTGGGAACAACAGGCACTGGTGGTGGTGATGACTACCCGTGTGGTGGAAAGAGGTCGTAATAAGTGTGGCCAGTACTGGGAACCTACTGAGGGCGGGACAGCTACATTTGGAAATTTTAGTGTCACAACGACATCAGTTGAGCAGCAGCCTGATTACACGATCTCAACTCTACATCTGACTAATCAGAAGGTAATGTTTCAGTCACAAGACATTTTTCTTACCTTGTTCCTCAGTGAAGAACTGTAACTTGCCCTATTGTACTGTGTAACTAACCTGTGTAGAAAGAGACTGAATTCATTGACCCTCTCCTCGTGCAGACCCAGAAATGCAGAACTCCAACTATAAGTGGTTAGGTGCAACTTGTGCAGCTGGATCCTGCAGAAAATCATAATAGATGTAGGTGCTGTCTTTTAGGACTAGGAACAGAGGATAATAAGACTACGCTGTATAATGATCGGTGATTGCTTTTTGCTACATTTTATTGCCTACTTTCTTTTTTAGCAGAAGAAGCACTTTTCAGATTTTAAATACCTAAGATACAAAGTCATATTACCAATGACAGGTTTCATAAATTTTTTAAGGTGTGGTGATTTCTTCTTCCTTTTTGCATAGATCAGAATAATTTGCCCTATAACTGTCACTAATGTTTATCTGTGAATATCATAAATAAAATGTGGAACTAAAAAGTGTTCATTAGTGGACACAAGCAGTAGTTGCAGAACTAGGACCAATAATGAGAATCAGATTGTTAAACCATGAGCTAACCTGAAAACTTTTGAATACATAGGATAACTTCCTTCAAAAATGGTTCTAAGTTTTTTTTCTTTTTTCTGCTTATGTCACCTCTGTCCTTCTTGTGCTTTCACCTCTAATTTTTAATATATTTTCCTTAACAGCTGTATTTTTCCACCAGATTTATCACAGTTGCTGTCTTTTGTGGCCAAGAACTACATATTACTAACTCTGTGATTAGTATACCTTTATTTGTAAGGTATCTTAAATATGACCAGATAAGCAGACTGTAAACATTGTAGATATTTCACTGTACATCTTTTTTTGTCACGGTCCAACAACTAGAAAGACAATCATTTTCCACACAGTTTTAGACCATGAATTGTGAATTTTAGCTTGAATATAGTATTCTCCTACAACTATGCTACGATACTGTGTATTCCACCATTGATAAAAAGACTTCAAGGTTCTCCTCCCTCTTCCCATCTTCAGAATAGCACCTTTCATGGCTTTGTTGACCTCTGTGACCAACTAATATTTGTATCACTATCCGTTATTAAATCATAAAAGACTGTCCTCTGCATGTGTATTGTTTCTGAATTATGAATTTGAGGCACATGAGGAAATAGACTTTCTTCATTGTTATTCAGATTGCTGGTCTGTTACCAATACCATCCTGCTATCATTTTCAAAATTTTCTCCTTTGAAAAATGCTTACCTTCAAATTTTATTTTTCTTTAATTTTTGGGTGGATTTTTCTGTCAGTGATTTTCAATCAAATTTCATTGATAAGTCTCTGAACATGTAATAGCTTGGCCTTAAACACTGGTATTATTATGTGCACAAGTCCAGTACATTACCAGTTGTGCTGCAATGACCAACCAGTATAATTCTGTGTGTCTGTATCAGTTTGTGTGTTCTGAAGAAGAATGAAAGTTATTAAGGTATGATGTTTCAATCTCATTCATGTGCTTATCTGTTATTGTCCTAAAGAAGGAACTTTCTTTTTCAAAATTCTGCTTTCTCAGTGCATACATAGTTTTGCGTGGTTTATGTCTTTGGATAATTGTCATCTGCTTGTAGGTTTATCGCATGTATTGATGGGTGCAACTTGGAACTTGAAACCTAGGCTGGATGGACTAAAAAGATGTAACACATAGGCAAAACAGTGTGTTTTCTTGTGTAATAATTACATTGTTTTACAAAGAACTAGCCATCAAGTAAACTGAAATAAATCACAGGCTTTAATGAGAGAATTAATTGATGGTTGGGAAAGGTCTTTGACCTCAACCATTGAGTTTTCTCACAGAACATGTCACAACATGTCTTGAGAGACTCAATGAGAATTTCTCATACAGTTAATAATGTCCTTTTACAATCAACCTTACCTTAATTTTGTTCTACCTCTCTACCCCAACACTGATTACATTTTTTGACAGCTCATTCAGTGGTACATTGCATCATAGTCTCTTGTGCAGTTATATTCTTCTTCCCTTTTTGTCAGAACCCTATTATGCCTGCTGTCTTTAATTTGTAACACTTCTATTCTTTGTGACATACTGTAGACTGGAATCGGATACAAACTGCTTGCATGAGGCTCAGCAGCAAAATTTCCTAACCTTTTGTATGCATTGCATGATATTTAGTGGTGCTGATTAAATCACATGTGGGTTTCATACTATAACAAATTCTGCTGGTAAGAGATTCCGTAATGGGAACCATTTTTGTAGTGTCGTATTTAACGTGTGGTACTAACTTTACTTCAGTTAAGTGCAACCTTTTTGATGTCACCATTTGTAGCGTATACTGAATATGAATAGCAGCAACATTAGGGAAGGGCAATGTCCCTAGGCTTTAACTAAAATGAAATACAAACAAAACGCGGTGGAATTCATAATGTTTTGCTACTTCTGGGAATAAAATTGAATACTTAACATTTGTGTAGTTTGTGGTTGATTATGATACATGCCTGGTAATCCAACTGGTGTGCCAAAACAGTTGTGTGATACAGCAATTATTACAGTGATAGTCAACATGTTCATATAGTATAATTTATTAATATATAAAGGTCCTTAGTAAGTAGCATGTCTTGTTATAGCATTGAGGATGCGTATAGTGCATGTGAAGCTGAGGTTCACAAGATAAAATGCCAATTAAATGTATTTCTGAATAAAAAGGATATGCTTGTTTTGTCAGCTCATACAGTTATGATCACAATACGACAGTATAAGTGTCAAGTGGCATATAAATTGTTGTCCTACACTTCTACCAATTTTACTATGATTATACCAACTTTACTATGGCTATTCAATAACATCAGCTGGCAAATTGACAGGCAGTAATTACATATATAAATTTACAAACTCTATACTATGACATTTTGTTTCAGCACTGATAAGTACTTTCCTATGTGAACATATTCCAGAGGTAAATCAGTCTCAGCCTACAATATACCTTTCTAGAACTTTTACCTCTTCATCTTTTTCTCAACACAGTGTACATAAATGTTCTGCCATAATATGTTTTTCAGAAATGATAATCTTCTGCATATTATGATGATAATTGGATAATTGTGCATTTCAAATAATAATAACAGGAAAATATTATAAGTAGTTTCCATTCAAATTATAATGTTTTGTTGCATTAAGAAGAATTCACATAAGTATTAATCATCTGAGCATATTACTTCATATATGTATCTATCATTTGCATATGACATTATGTACGTATAAAAGACATGGTAAAATCTTGTATGCAGAAGCAATTACTAGAAAAATAATGTTTTTTACATAACAATAGTCAAGTAGTGTGAATTTATTTTATTTATTTATTTAGCAGCTTTGGATGTACATAAACAGATAAGTTCCAAGTAGATAATATTTACACTGCCAATTCAATACAATAATGATCACATACACTACTTAATTATTTTAATTACTGCAGTATCATACATAATTAACATTTTGTATTTAGTATACAGTCTACCTAGACATATTTTACTTCTACTCAACCATATATAAAAACACATCTTGAATTTATATGGCTGTCTATGCACATTTTAGTTCCATAACACTGTACGCGTGCTTCCAATTTTTTGCATTTAGTGTGTATTCATTGACTGAATAGGAAGGACTTTCTGTAAGCATATAGTTTTATTGTTTGCCTAAATTTCTCTTTCAAGCTTGTTTGAAACATAAAATGGTAAACAGTTCTATGTCGAACAATGGAAAATCCAGGACGGAATGCAACGATATTATGAAAAGAAAAGTTGCCACTCACGATATACCAGAGATGCTGGGTCACAGATAGGCACAACAAAAAGACTGTCACAAATAAAGCTTTCGGCGCATAAAGCCTTCGTCAAAATAGACAACAGATCACCCCCCCCCCCCCCCCCCCCCCCCCGGTCACACAAGCACAAGCGCGTGCGACTGCAGTCCCAGGCAACTGTAGCTGCACTGTAGTGTGTAGTAAATCATATTTTTGACGAAGGCCTTATGGGTCGAAAGCTTTATTTGTGACTTTTGTTGTGCCTACCTGTAACTCAGCATCTCAGCTATATGGTGAGTGGCCACTTTCCTTTTCATAATAATGCGAACAGTTCTACAGTTTCATCGCCACATCAGCAGTACTTCTTTCTAGAGTAGCTGTGTTGTGATATAAAACTCTTAACTTTATACTTTCTGGCAGCATGGTTATGTATATCTTCTAAAAAGTTAAAATTTTAAGTTTTTCGAATAGTGGCCTACAGCTAGCTGTTCTTCTTACATTAGCCATTATTCTGATGGCTACTTTTTGCTGTTTGAGTTTTTTTTTTACATCATGACCCCATATTCCTATTTAATTAAAATATGAGAAATACACCAATCCTATAGTATGAACCATGAACCTTGCCGTTGGTGGGGAGGCTCAGCACCACAACGGAGGGGTATCTGTTGAGAGGCCAGACAAACGTGTGGTTCCTGAAGAGGGGCAGCAGCGTTTTCAGTAGTTGCAGGGGCAACAGTCTGGATGATTGACTGATCTGGCCTTGTAACACTAACCAAAACGGCCTTGCTGTGCTGGTACTGCGAACGGCTGAAAGCAAGGGGAAACTATGGCCGTAATTTTTCCCAAGGGCATGCAGCTTTACTGTATGGTTAAATGATTATGGCGTCCTCTTGGGTAAAATATTCCGCAGGTAAAATAGTCCCCCATTTGGATCTCCGGGCGGGGACTACTCAAGAGGACGTCGTTATCAGGAGAAAGAAAACTGGCGTTCTATGGATCGGAGCGTGGAATGTCAGATCCCTTAATCGGGCAGGTAGGTTAGAAAATTTAAAAAGGGAAATGGATAGGTTAAAGTTAGATATAGTGGGAATTAGTGAAGTTCAGTGGCAGGAGGAACAAGACTTCTGGTCAGGTGACTACAGGGTTATAAACACAAAATCAAATAGGGGTAATGCAGGAGTAGGTTTAATAATGAATAGGAAAATAGGAATGCGAGTAAGCTGTTACAAACAGCATAGTGAACGCATTATTGTGGTCAAGATAGATACGAAGCCCACGCCAACCACAGTAGTACAAGTTTATATGCCATCTAGCTCTGCAGATGACAAAGAAATTGAAGAAATGTATGATCAAATAAAATAAATTATTCAGATAGTGAAGGGAGATGGAAATTTAATAGTCATGGGTGACTGTAATTCGTCAGTAGGAAAAGGGAGAGAAGGAAACATAGAAGGTGAATATGGATTGGGGGTAAGAAACGAAAGTGGAAGCCGCCTGGTAGAATTTTGCACAGAGCACAACTTAATCATAGCTAACACTTGGTTCAAGAATCATAAAAGTAGATTGTATACATGGAAGAAGCCTGGAGATACTGACAGGTTTCAGATAGATTATATAATGGTAAGACAGATATTTAGGAACCAGGTGTTAAATTGTAAGACATTTCCAGGAGCAGATGTGGACTCTGACCACAATCTATTGGTTATGAACTGTAGATTAAAACTGAAGAAACTGCAAAAAGGTGGGAATTTAAGGAGATGGAACCTGGATAAACTGACTAAATCCTTGTACAGAGTTTCAGGGAGAGCATAAGGGAACAATTGACAAGAATGGGGGAAAGAAATACAGTAGAAGAAGAATGTGTAGCTTTGAGGGATGAAGTGGTGAAGGCAGCAGAGGATCAAGTAGGTAAAAAGACGAGGGCTAGTAGAAATCCTTGGGTAACAGAAGAAATATTGAATTTAATTGATGAAAGAAGAAAATATAAAAATGCAGTAAATGGAGCAGGCAAAAAGGAATACAAACGTCTCAAAAATGAGATCGACAGGAAGTGCAAAATGGCTAAGCAGGGATGGCTAGAGGACAAATGTAAGGATGTAGACGCTTATCTCACTAGGGGTAAGACAGATATTGCCTACAGGAAAATTAAAGAGACCTTTGGAGAAAAGAGAGCCACTTGTATGAATATCAAGAGCTCAGATGGAAACCCAGTTCCAAGCAAAGAAGGGAAAGCAGAAAGGTGGAAGGAGTATATAGAGGGTCTATACAAGGGCGATGTTCTTGAGGACAATATTATGGAAATGGAAGAGGATGTAGATGAAGATGAAATGGGAGATATGATACTGCATGAAGAGTTTGACAGAGCACTGAAAGACCTGAGTCGCAACAAAGCTCCGGGAGTAGACAACATTCCATTAAACTACTGACAGCCTTGGGAGAGCCAGTCCTGACAAAACTCTACCATCTGGTGAGCAAGATGTGTGAGACAGGCGAAATACCCTCAGACATCAAGAAGAATATAATAATTCCAATCCCAAAGAAATCAGGTGTTGACAGATGTGAAAATTACCGAACTATCAGTTTAATAAGTCATGGCTGCAAAATACTAACATGAACTCTTTACAGACGAATGGAAAAACTGGTAGAAGCTGACCTTGGGGAAGATCAGTTTGGATTCTGTAGAAATATTGGGACACGTGAGGCAACTTATCTTAGAAGCTAGATTAAGGAAAGGCAAACCTACGTTCCTAGCATTTGTAGACTTAGAGAAAGCTTTTGACAATGTTGACTGGAATACTCTCTTTCAAATTCTGATGGTGGCAGGGGTCAAATACAGTGAGTGAAAAGCTATTTACAGTTTGTACAGAAACCAGATGGCAGTTATAAGAGTCGAGGGATATGAAAGGGAAGCAGTGGTTGGGAAGGGAGTGAGACAGGGTTGTAGCCTCTCCCCAATGTTGTTCAATCTGTATATTGAGCAAGCAGTAAAGGAAAAAAAAGAAAAATTCAGAGTAGGTATTAAAATCCATGGAGAAAAAATAAAAACTTTAAGGTTCGCCGATGACATTGTAATTCTGTCAGAGACAGCAAAGGACCTGGAAGAGCAGTTGAATGGAATGGATAGCGTCTTCAAAGGGAGATATAAGATGAACATCAACAAAAGCAAAACAAGGATAATGGAATGTAGTCGAATTAGGTCTGGTGATGCTGAGGGAATTAGATTAGGAAATGAGACACTTAAAGCAGTAAAGGAGTTCTGCTATTTGGGGAGTAAAATAACTGATGATTGTCGAAGTAGAGAGGATATAAAATGTAGACCGGCAATGGCAAGGAAAGCATTTCTGAAGAAGAGAAATTTGTTAACATCGAGTATAGGTTTAAGTGTCAGGAAGTCGTTTCTGAAAGTATTTGTATGGATTGTATGGAAGTGAAACATGGACGATAAATAGTTTGGACAAGAAGAGAATAGAAGCTTTCGAAATGTGGTGCTACAGAAGAATGCTGAAGATTAGATGAGTATATCACATAACTAATGAGGAAGTATTGAATAGGATTGGGGAGAAGAGAAGTTTGTGGCACAACTTGACTAGAAGAAGGGATCAGTTGGTAGGACATGTTCTGAGGCATCCAGGGATCACCAGTTTAGTATTGGAGGGCAGCGTGGAGGGTAAAAATCGTAGAGGGAGACCAAGAGATGAACACACTAAGCAGATTCAGAAGGATGTAGGTTGCAGTAGGTACTGGGAGATGAAGAAGCTTGCACAGGATAGAGTAGCATGGAGAGCTGCATCAAACCAGTCTCAGGACTGAAGACAACAACAACAACATAGTATCATCTGTTGCTAGTGGTTTAATGTTTCTGAGAACAAATGTAGGTGAACTTAGTTTGTGTGTCAATGTGACAGTATGGTCTTTCCACTGTAGATAGTTATCTGTGGTGAGTCCTAAGAACTTGTGTTTTGAACTATATTCATGTCCATTATTAATACTTGTTCCATTGGTCATGAATACAACATTTGGTAATGAAGTGGAACATGTCAGTTTAACAGGAGTTTTCTTTTCGAGATATAATCTCTCACTTTTTTTACAGTTACTACTTCATATGTAAAAATTCATCTGTTCAGTAGAAGGAGTTGACATTCAGAAATTCTTTTAATTGCTGGTTGGCTGTCTGTCAAACACTTAATGCTACTTGCTAAATGACCAAAGATTTTTGTGAGAGCGTGATTCACCTCTATCTGTGCCAAAGTGAGATTTACCACACAATGGTGAAGATCATCCTTTCTTCTAGTGTTGTAGCTATGCTCTTTGCTATTATTTTTGTATTGGGATGGAGTATTAATAACAAATTCCATAAGTGATTATATGTATTGTGAAGGCACTGTGAATAGTCAGAGTTCCTTACATAAATATCTGCTATGTAATCTTGGGTGAGCTGCAGCTGTTACTTTAATTACATTCTTTTGTGCAATAAAAACTTCACTCTTACTGATGAATTACCTCAGAATGTGATGCAGTATGAAAGCACTGAATGAAAGTAGGCATAATAGGCTAATTTACTGATATGTTTATGACCAAAATTTGAAATAACCCTTAAAGCATAAGTAGCTGAAACTAAACGTTTCAGCAGATCATGAATGTGTTTCTTCCAGTTCAATTTCTCATCATTGCACATGCCCAGAAATTTTGAATATTCTGCCTTAGCAAGAGACTTCTGCTCAAAGTCTGTATTTATCAGTGGTGATATGCTGTTTACTGTACAGATTTGTATATACTGTGTTTTCTCAAAATGTAGTGAGTCCATTTGCAGAAGACCCCTTAATTTTCTGAATGACATTATTTACAATGTCCTCAGCTAATTCTTGTTTGCAGGGTGTGGTTACTATGCTTGTATCATAAGCAAAAAGAAGTAGCTTTTCAGCTTCATGATTACAGGGTGGCAAGTCATTAATATATGTTAAGAACAACAAGGGATCCACAACTGAACCCAGTGGGACCCCATTCTTGATACCTCCCCAGTTAGAGGACTGCTGATTGTTGCAAACTGTCTGTACTGTTAATTTCAACCTTCTGGTTAAATATGAATTAAACCATTTGTGCACTGTCCCACTCATACAACAATACATAAGCTTATCTAGAAGAATTTCAAGATTCATACAGCAAAAGTCTTTGAGAGATCACAAAAAATTCCAATGGATGATGTTTGGTTATTCAGAGTATTTTATATTTGATCAGTGAAAGCATATATAACATTTTTTGTTAAAAATCCTTCCTGGAAACCAAACTGACATATTTTTTAGTACTTCCTTTTGAGGCATATGTGAAGCTACTCTTCAATACATTACTTTTTCAAGAATTTTGGGTAAAACTGTCAGAAGTGAGATTGGGCAGTAGTTGTTAGCATCAGACCTAACCTCTTTTTCATGCACTGGTTTAACAATAGCATATTTCAGTCTATCTGGAATAATGTGCTGTTGCAAAGAGTTGTTACATTTGAGGCTGAGAATCCTACTTATCTACATCTACATCTACACCTACATCTACATCTACACGGTTACTCTGCAATTCACAATTAAGTGCCTGGCAGAGGGTTCATCGAACCATTTTCATACTACTTCTCTACCATTCCACTCTCGAATGGCGCGTGGGAAAAAGGAGCACCTAAATCTTTCTGTTCGAGCTCTAATTTCTCTTACTTTATTCTGATGATCATTTCTCCCTACGTAGGTGGGTGTCAACAAAATATTTATGCATACAGAAGAGAAAGTTAGTGATTGAAATTTTGTAAATAGACCTCGCCGCAAGGGAAACCGCCTTTGTTTCAGTGACTGCCACCCCAGCTCGCTCATCATATCAGTGACAGTCTAACCCCTATTGTGCGATAACATGAAACGAACTACTCTGCTTTTCACTTTTTCGATGTCCTTCGTCAATCCTACCCAGTAAGGATCCCATACCGCACAGCAATATTCCAGCTGAGGACGGACAAGTGTGATGTAGGCTGTCTATTTAGTCGGTTTGTCACATTTTCTAAGTGTTCTGCCAACAAAGTGCAGTCTTTGTTTCGCCTTCCCCACAATATTATCTATGTGGTCTTTCCAATTTAAGTTGCTCGTAATTGTAATTCCTAGGTATTTAGTCAAATTGACAGCCCTTAGATTTGTGCGATTTATCGTACACCAAAATTTATCAGATTTCTTTTAGTACCCATGTGGATAACCTCACACTTTTCTTTGTTTATTACCAATTGCCACTTTTCGCACCATACAGAAATTCTCTCAAAATCATTTTGTAATTGGAATTGAGCATCTAATGATTTTACTAGATGGTAAATTACAGCGTCATCTGCAAACAATCTAAGGGGGCTGCTCAGATTATCACCTAGATCATTTATGTAAATCAGGAACAGCAGAGGGCCTATGACACTACCTTGTGGAACACCAGATTTAACTTCTGTTCTACTCGGTGATTTACCGTCTATCGCTACGAACTGTGACCTCTCTGAGAGGAAATCACAAATCCAGTCACACAACTGAGACGATACTCCATATGCATGCTATCTGATTAATAGTTGCTTGTGAGGAACAGTATCAAAAGCCTTCTGGAAATCTAGGAATATGGAATCAATCTGAGATCCCTTGTCGACAGCACTCATTACTTCATGAGAATAAAGAGCTAGCTGTGTTGCACAATAACGATATTTTCTGAATCCATGTTGGTTATGTATCAATAAGTCATTTTCTTCAAGGTGATTCATAATGTTCGAGTACAGTGTATGCTCCAAAATCCTACTGCAAATTGAGGTTAGTGATATGGGTCTGTAATTCAATGGATTACTCCTATTTCCTTTCTTGAATATTGGTGTGATCGGTGCTACTTTCCAGTCTTTAGGAACAGACCGAACAGACCTTTCATCAGGTGAGCAGTTGTATATGATTGCTAAGAAGGGTGCTATTGTGTCTGCATACTCTGAAAGGAACCTGATTGGTATACCATCTGGACTGGAAGACTTGCCTTTCTTTAAGTGATTTGAATTGTTTCGCAACACGTAAGGTATCTACTTTTATGTCACTCATGCTAACAGCTGTTCTGGTTTCGAATTCTGGAATATTTACTTTGTCTTCTTTCATGAAGGAGTTACGAAAAACTGTTTTAGTAACTCCACTTTAATGACACCATTGTCAGTAACATTTCCATCGCTATCGCGCAGTGATAGTATTGACTGTTTTATGCCTCTGGTGTACTCTACATATGACCAGAATGTCTTTGGGTTTTCTACCATATTTTGAGACAATGTTTCATTGTGGAAACTATTAAAAGCATCTTGCATTGAAAATTTCAAGCTTCCATGAAACTTAGCCAGTCTTGGGGATTTTGCGTTCTTCAGAATTTGGCATGCTTTTTTCATTGCTTCTGCAACAGTGTTCTGACGTGTTTTGTGTACCAGGTGGATCAGTCCCGTCTCTTATTAGCTTATGCGGTATGAATCTATCTATTGCTGTCAATACTGTATCTTTGAATTTGAGCCATATCTGGTCTTCACTTACATAATTAGTGTGGGAGGAATGGAGACTGGAGGCTGAGAACAAGCTTTTAGTACTCTGTTTGAAGTGGCAACAATTCCGTACAAGCTTTTACTTTTGAGTGAATTTATTATTTTCCTAATTTCAGTAGGAGAGGTGGGTTGAATTTCAGTTTTATCAAGTTGCATAGGTATTGCCTCTTCCATATACAGCCTTACATTTTCTGAAGAACACCTGAATCCTATTTTCTCTACAGCACTTAAAAATTTCTGCCAATGGTTATGCCAGTGGTATCATCTACTAAAAGAATCATTTCATTTTCAGTATTAAGAGGTAAATCGTTTTTATGAATCAGAAACAACAGAGATCCTAATATGATGCCTTGTGTTACACCATGGCTTATTTGTTGAAATTTAGATATATATTTGTTTCATTCAAATTTTACTTCTGTTGCTTGTTTCCTGTGTTACAGGTATGATTTACCGGGAACTGTTTCTCTAATCACATAGTGATCAAGTTTCCTTATTAAAGTATCATTGTCATCTACATCAAAAGTGTTAAGCTTTGATGTATCTTCTAGAACTTCATTATGCTTTACATGGCACAGAATTCTAAGAATAGTCCCAGAGCAGTTTCAAATTCCCATGACAGAATGTGCTTCTGGACACTAAAGTTCCTTTGAGTTTATTATCTTTCTCACCAAACTGTTTTATAACAATAAAACGTTTTTGCTAAGCACCAGAGAATAAAACCTCCCACATATTTTCTACATCAAAAATAGTTTTCTGGTTTTATTTCAATTTGAGCAACACCCTCCTCCCAAATCTTCCTTGAACATTATACCTGTAAATAATCTAGACTTGATACAAGAAGTAATAAGTCGGTACAATATATTATGCAGCTATATCATTTATTTCAAAACATCTTTTAGAACCATATAAAACATTCTCAGATGTCTTGCATTGTCAATTCATGGTAAAACCTCAAGCTTTTGACAGTTACTTCCATCGTCTTCATCAGGAGCAATGACAGCTACTCCTGACTAAGATGATGGAGGTAATCATCAAAAACTTGAGGATTTACCCTGAACTGATGTGGCAAGAAGTCTGAGAATGTTTCATACAACAGCATGATCACAAAAGACTTCCTTCTCATCTTTCATAACTAACTGTTTTACCATTTTCATTTTTGCAAGACATGTTTTACGATTCTTCATCTTATCCCTTGATACAAAAACATACTCCATGACAAAAGTGAGTGTTACACACCACAGTACAGAGACAGTTTCCTAACAGTACCAACCTCATCATATATCATAATCGTCATCTCCAGATTGCTACAATACAACTATACTTCATCAGTATCTCATCAAAACATGAAGAAAATATGTACTTTAGGACCTATCACATCATAATACTCATAGTTAACTCAAATTTTTGAACAATGTTCAACCTGCTTCCTCCACATTACAAAATATTTTGTACATAGTGTATCGGTTCTTAAATCATACTAATCCAGCACATGTTCAGTACGTTCAGAGAGAACGAAAACCACCTCTCCAATATATGTCAAACATTATTTCAGTTCACAAACAAAGTTACTTACATGAGACATAATTCTCACCTATTTTAGTTTTCAGATATTACATGTATGGTCTGGAAAATAAGCTCCTCACTCTAAACATTTTCCACAGTAAAATGTGCTTGTCATAGTTGTTAAAGTCCAAAGTTTCAGCTTAATATTCTCTGCTTATAATAAAATCCTTGTCAATATTTTCATTATAGCAGCTATATTTAAATGGTGATTACAGACCTTGAAGATGACAATAGCAGACCAAGAAGTCTGACTTCTTTCTTTCCACTTACAAATATAGCCCAAACGTTTCCCAAATAGGTCCAAAATTTGCATTTGTACAATTTTCATAAAACTAGGCAGCACCAAACTCAAATTATATCTGATATCATCAATCCAAAACCATTTTTCCTCAAAAACAGCAAAAAACTTACCTTCTCAAAATGTAAGACAATTCTCCACTAAACAATCATAAATGTAAATACACTCCTGGAAATGGAAAAAAGAACACATTGACACCGGTGTGTCAGACCCACCATACTTGCTCCGGACACTGCGAGAGGGCTGTACAAGCAATGATCACACGCACGGCACAGCGGACACACCAGGAACCGCGGTGTTGGCCGTCGAATGGCGCTAGCTGCGCAGCATTTGTGCACCGCCGCCGTCAGTGTCAGCCAGTTTGCCGTGGCATACGGAGCTCCATCGCAGTCTTTAACACTGGTAGCATGCCGCGACAGCGTGGACGTGAACCGTATGTGCAGTTGACGGACTTTGAGCGAGGGCGTATAGTGGGCATGCGGGAGGCCGGGTGGACGTACCGCCGAAATGCTCAACACGTGGGGCGTGAGGTCTCCACAGTACATCGATGTTGTCGCCAGTGGTCGGCGGAAGGTGCACGTGCCCGTCGACCTGGGACCGGACCGCAGCGACGCACGGATACACGCCAAGACCGTAGGATCCTACGCAGTGCCGTAGGGGCCCGCACCGCCACTTCCCAGCAAATTAGGGACACTGTTGCTCCTGGGGTATCGGCGAGGACCATTCGCAACCGTCTCCATTAAGGTGGGCTACGGTCCCGCACACCGTTAGGCCGTCTTCCGCTCACGCCCCAACATCGTGCAGCCCGCCTCCAGTGGTGTCGCGACAGGCGTGAATGGAGGGACGAATGGAGACGTGTCGTCTTCAGCGATGAGAGTCGCTTCTGCCTTGGTGCCAATGATGGTCGTATGCGTGTTTGGCGCCGTGCAGGTGAGCGCCACAATCAGGACTGCATACGACCGAGGCACACAGGGCCAACACCCGGCATCATGGTGTGGGGAGCGATCTCCTACACTGGCCGTACACCACTGGTGATCGTCGAGGGGACACTGAATAGTGCACGGTACATCCAAACCGTCATCGAACCCATCGTTCTACCATTCCTAGACCGGCAAGGGAACGTGCTGTTCCAACAGGACAATGCACGTCCGCATGTATCCCGTGCCACTCAACGTGCTCTAGAAGGTGTAAGTCAACTACCCTGGCCAGCAAGATATCCAGATCTGTCCCCCATTGAGCATGTTTGGGACTGGATGAAGCGTCGTCTCACGCGGTCTGCACGTCCAGCACGAACGCTGGTCCAACTGAGGCGCCAGGTGGAAATGGCATGGCAAGCCGTTCCACAGGACTACATCCAGCATCTCTACGATCGTCTCCATGGGAGAATAGCAGCCTGCATTGCTGCGAAAGGTGGATATACACTGTACTAGTGCCGACATTGTGCATGCTCTGTTGCCTGTGTCTATGAGCCTGTGGTTCTGTCAGTGTGATCATGTGATGTATCTGACCCCAGGAATGTGTCAATAAAGTTTCCCCTTCCTGGGACAATGAATTCACGGTGTTCTTATTTCAATTTCCAGGAGTGTATATCTTTCCTTCCTAGCAGGGTAAAAAATCTTTTAGTGTAACCATTCTTCAAATATCCTCAGATTTAACAAATTAAACACTACCTTCATTTCAAAACTGGAAGAATCTTTCTATCTCTTAGACAAATAAAAAACAAACTACTTATTAAAAGTGCTGTACATGTGAGAAACTCTTTCACATATACACCTGATACCTTATGAAGAAGGATAGCATGATAGGAGAAGATAACTTGAGAATGATTTACTGGATAGTCAGAGAATGAATGTGGCTCTGGAGACCAAAATTTTTGAAGTAAGATCCACATTAAGTTGGGGCCCTGTGTTCACTAGTCACATCGTCAGTGAAACCATGGTGTACATAAATCATCTCTATTTTCTAAATATCTTGTTTTACTACTGACATGAATTTCCTTGAAAGCACTTGCTTCAACTTGACATTATAAGTATGTGTTGAAAAATATGAAAATGCCTTGGACTTTTGACTCCAAATATTTCTTAGCATAACTGTACACTACATAGCTACTACTCAGTTTTGTGCTACACAACCCCATAGTACTTTTATATTCCTATAGTAACATTCTTAGCTTGTTCATTCTTTTATAGACAAATAGATATTTTCATAGTAACTTAATGTGCAGAATAACCTATTGTTCAACAGTTTCAGTTAAGTTTACAAATCACGTTGTATCTGCATTCAGATGGTATTTGGCAAACATGCTTGCTTATAGCTCACATTTGTTCAAATATTTTCTTTCTACTGTAGTCTTTTATATTTTACTTTATTTCCAGTACTTCTGCATTTATTGACATTTGCATAAACTATAGGTACAGCATCGGCAAAATTTCCAGTTCCACTTCTAATGTGTGTAACATTTTGTTGACAGATGACATCCACTATTGTCAACCCTTTTACATTGAAACCTACATTTTTGGTGTCTTCTTAGCATTTCATTTTCTACAGTCCAAATATTTTTAACTTCATTTGTGTGATCTAATTCTACCTTTAAATTGTTATTTTCAGCAAGACTGCTCCATGGATCCAATTGTTTGTGCTCTGGTTCTACCACAAGTTCTTTTTTTACTTTTGTGGCCTGGTTACTGAAGTTTGATATCTGGCTTCTCAAATTTTTTGCTTCATTGTTCTTAATACCAAGTTTGCCCACCAATGACTGATTTATTCCACTCCACAACTTTTCTACACTGTTCCTTAGTTCACTTGTCATTGCCTTGGTTTCACCACTGAATGCATATTCAACACAGTGTGTGTAAATTTCAGTTGTTATTACATTTCTTCTTATTTGGTTGTTTGTAACTTTATTTTCACAGACGGAAGAGAGCAGGGAAGTGAGTCACTTCCAATTCACATCTTGGCCGGATTACGGTGTACCACATAGTGCAATGGCCATGCTTGACTTTCTTGAGAAAGTGCGTCAGCAGCAGGCCAAAATGGTAGCTCGCTTGGGGGACACATGGGCTGGACATCCCCGTGGGCCACCAATTGTTGTACATTGTAGTGCTGGCATAGGTCGGACAGGTATGTGATTCTAATATTCATACTTCTCCTCTATCTGATGTGTAGAAAAGCAAAGATCACACATTGCCTGTGCAATCATCAGTCATAGGAAGACATGGTGTGAATCAACAGAAAATTCCTGTGTTACTAACTTCTCTCTCTCTCTCTCTCTCTCTCTCTCTCTCTCTCTCTCTCTCTGATTGAAAATGGTTTTGACAGCAGT
The DNA here is from genome assembly GCF_023864345.2 of Schistocerca serialis cubense. Classification (NCBI taxonomy): domain Eukaryota; kingdom Metazoa; phylum Arthropoda; class Insecta; order Orthoptera; family Acrididae; genus Schistocerca; species Schistocerca serialis. The sequence continues at coordinate 167,757,716 of NC_064644.1, read as the reverse complement.
ACATACTGCTAATCTTGTAAATTGGGAAAGAAAATTAAATATTGATTCAAAACCTACTGTTTGAGTAAACTGTCCAATTGTAAAACTTTTAGATATTTGTCATTTTGCTTTGATTCCACGAGTATGCTTTCCTACCTGCATTAAAATTGTACTGCCAATCTTTGTGCTTACATAAAAATTTTCTGTTTCATTTCACTATAATGTTTTGCATCAATAAATTTCTTTCAGTTTATTGTAATTAATTAATAAAGTTAATACAAATGTTAAGTGTCTACAGTAGTGGTGGTAGCACAAGGTGCTGTTGATAACAATGGGTTCCTAATAGAAATATAACCCTGACTATATGTTTAAGAGACAATTTTGCAGCCCAGCAGAAAAGAAAAATAGCTAAAAAAGGATAACTTGTATAGTATACATAATCTTCCAGCTTATATATTTCCTGATTTTTCCCTATTTGAAGGAAAAATATTAACTTCTATTTTAATTTAATGCTATTTCTGTAAGTTTCTTGTTTTTTTCCGTACAACTTTGTTAACATCATTTTAACAAGTTTTGCAAGTGGGAACTACAGATAATAAGATTCTACTACCCATTAAAAGTATATAAATAATAAATTTCACTGAAATTGTTGGAGATGCTAAGAAGGCTCTTTGAAGGATATTAAATAGAGAATATGTTCCATGGAAAACATGTTACTTTAAAGACCAGTAAATAAGAAAGGGTCACATAATGACCCAAATCGCCATAAGGGATTGGCAGTGACCCCTTTCATTGGAAGACTGTACTTGGAGGTACTGAAAGCTCTGGTAGAGAAAGAAAGAACTCACAAGCAGCAAGAATAACAAGCCAAGCTCTGAACAGGAAGATTGGTAATGGACATCTTCACAATGAAACGAAAACATGAAAAATGCAAAAAGGTTGGACTGGAGACGCAAGCTGCATTGATTGACCTAGAGAAAGCATATGATAATGTACCCACCAACAAACAGTGGGAAAAGTTGAAAGAGAGAGAGTTTGACCAAAGATTGCTAAAGGCTAATACAGCAAGAGTAATGATTGCGAATAACTGAATAGAAGCATTTGAGGTAAATAGGGGTCTGCAGCAGGGATGTGCACTGTCACCGACCCTCTCTAAGCTGCATCTAGGAGGAATATGCAGACTTAGTCTATATTTTGCAGACGGCCAGATTGTAATAGCTGAAGATGAAGATGTTCTGAGCTATATAATAAGAAAACTTAAAGAGGATTACAATAAAGCTGGCCTGAAGAATAATGTAAAGAAGTGTGGGTACTTGGCTGTTGGAATGGAAAAAGTAAATAATTTGGAAGTAGATAGAGAATTAATTGTAGGTGTCAAAAAGGCAAAATGTCTTGGGGATTATTTAATAAACAGGGCACTGGCCATGATGAAGTCACTAGTAGGATTAATAAAGTATAAGCTCTGACAGGGACAATGAACTCTGTTCTGTGGAAGAAAAAGATGAGAAGAACAAGGAAGAAGAGACTATAAGAGTACAGTCTGGAGTGTAGTTTAGTACAGAGCAGGAGCCTGGGATATTACCATTTGAGTAGGGTGAAGACAGGATACCAAATAGGATACTATGATGGATCCCATCCCACCAGAAGAAAAGGGATTGCCCGTGATGCAACTGACAGCATGAAATGGAGGAGGCAATGGAAGTAAAGAATATGAACATTGAGGAAAGCCAAGGCAGAAGAAGATCACAACTGAGGTCGATAAGTGGTGCCAGCCACAGCTAACCTGCAAGGAAAAGAAGAAGAAGAAGAAATAACAAATTTCATTAGTATTCTGATTTAGAGAGTCCTGCTCCATTATATTTATCTTTGTTTGATAAAACATACAACCCAAGTTCTGTCTGAAATGTTCTATGCGCCATTATAATTATAGGATAACACGAGCAAACACTAAGAATAATAATGATGATAAAAATAATGACAATGACAAAATCCATATTTTATCATGCTTACTTTGCTATTATTATAATAGAGGGAAACATTCCACGTAGGAAAAATATATTTAAAAACAAAGATGATGTGACTTACCAAATGAAAGTGCTGGCAGGTCGACAGACACACAAACAGACACAAACATACACACAAAATTCAAGCTTTCGCAACAAACTGTTGCCTCATCAGGAAAGAGGGAAGGAGAGGGAAAGACGAAAGGATGTGGGTTTTAAGGGAGAGGGTAAGGAGTCATTCCAGTCCCGGGAGCGGAAAGACTTACCTTAGGGAGAAAAAGGACGGGTATACACTCGCACACACACACATATCCATCAACTGCATCATACGAGAAAAGTCTGAAGTTACTGTTAACATTACCTGCAAGGTCATTAACATACAAAATGAACAGCAAGGCTCCAGAGACACTTCCCTGGAGCACTTTAAAAATTATTTGTGTGTCTGTCAGTGGCTCTCCATCCAAGACACCACACTGCATCCTCCCTACCAAGAAATCTTCAGTCCAGTCACAAATTTTGCATGCTACCCCATACAGCTGTACTTTTGATGATAAGCACTCATGTGTACTGAGTCAAATGCTTCTTGGGAATCAAGAAATACTGTGTATACCTGACTGCTTTGATGTATGCTGCCAGGATATCTTATTAGAAAGCTATTAGTTGGTTTTCACATGATGAGTGTTTTTGGAATCCATGCTGGTTGGATTGGAGGAGGTCATTCTGTGTGATATATCTCATTATTTTTGAATAATATGTTTCAAGTTTCTGCAACAACCAGATATCAAGGTTATTTCTACATCTACATCTACATTTATACTCCGCAAGCCACCCAACGGTGTGTGGCGGAGGGCACTTTACTTGCCACTGTCATTACCTCCCTTTCCTGTTCCAGTCGCGTATGGTTCGCGGGAAGACCGACTGTCTGAAAGCCTCCGTGCGCGCTCTAATCTCTCTAATTTTACATTCATGATCTCCTTGGGAGGTATAAGTAGGGGAGGCAATATATTCGATACCTCATCCAGAAACGCACCCTCTCGAAACCTGGCGAGCAAGCTACACCGCGATGCAGAGCGCCTCTCTTGCAGAGTCTGCTACTTACATTAATGTTTATATTGCACAAGATTTGTTATGTAGGACATTTGCAATTGAAAAGCATGATTGATTAATTTAGAGAGATGTGCTTCAGTTGTATTAAAGATTTATTCAAACAATGACCAGTTTTGGGATGTTAAAATCCCATCTTCAAGTGTATAAACATGCAATGTAGATGGCTGTTTTGTGGATCAGCTCTGCTACCCCTCTTGTAGATGTGTGTGACTTTGGCTTTCTTTCAATTGTCATGCATGGGTTTCTGTTTATGTGATCTAAAGTAGATTATGGATAAAGGAGGTGGTAACTCAGCTGTGGATTCAAGACTGAATGTGATAGGTACTGCACTGGACCTGGGAGCTTTGTTCAGTTTTAAAGATTTCAACTATATCTCAACATCACTTACATTAATGTTTATATTGCACAAGATTTGTTATGTAGGACATATGCAATTGAAAAGCATGATTGATTAATTTAGAGAGATGTGCTTCAGTTGTATTAAAGATTTATTCAAACAATGACCAGTTTTGGGATGTTAAAATCCCATCTTCAAGTGTATAAACATGCAATGTAGATGAGGGAAGCAATATATAACATATCTGGAGACACCAAAGAGCAGACTAATGAAACAAGGTGACTCACTTTTTGTATTTGGTAAAGCATAATATGTGGTCAGGCCAGTCACTCCAAGGGCCCAAATCACCACATCTTTGATGAAAATTGAAAAAAGAGGAGAGGGCCTAATGGACCTAAAAAGTAGTGTCCAGGTGGGTAGGGTGAAGCAGAAACAAACCAAAAACAAACGCTGTACCCACACTGTGTACCTTTGGACAGCTGCGTGCTATTAACACCAGTCATGACCGACTGCGGAGGGTCATGCCGGAAGATTATTAGGCATTGTACAGTGGAGCTGCCAATGGTGTACAAGGAAGTAAACTGATGCCTTTATTAGTGAGGACATGGAGAATCTGGACTGACAGATCCAAGCACGTACAATACTTCATTTTGAACTGTAGTAGGCTGTTAAACTGGATAACTCTTGAACATGTAACAATATGTCAAACAATGGAAAATCCAGGATGGAATGTAACAATATTGTGAAAAGGATAGTTGCTACTCACCATATAACGAATCAGAATCTCTGCTATATGGTGAATAGCAACTATCCTTTTCATAATAATGTAACAATATGTGAAGTTTTAGGTAATTAGGCAATGGTACATATGCAGAATGAATGAACAGTAAAAACAGTGATTAAAAATTAGTGGTAATGTAGACCATGCGAAGTAGATCATCATAATGATACATTATGGGCTCTACATACATACATAAAAAGGATACATAAAAAAGAATCACATATCTAAAATGTGAATGTTGCAATTTAAGCAGAGAAATAATAAAACAAAATGACCAAGCTGAGTGCTTTACATTATACAAAACTCTTAATGATATGTAAAAGATGGCTAAGAAGTGAAAAACCAAGCAGATGGGAGAAAAATAAGCCTGAAACTCACAGACTTGTAAAAATATGTGCTGTATTATGCAACAAGGCAATGGTACGTAGTCAAAATGGGTGAACAGAGGATACTGTTTGTCACTGTATAGCAAGAAAACTGTAATAATAGCTGCTCTGTAATTACTAATTACCATATAAATGTAACTCTTGAGTCACCAGTCATGGAAAGACATTGTGTGAATGCAATGCAGAAGAAAATTCGTGTGTTACTAACTTCTGTGTTTCTCTCTTTGATTGAAAAATGATTTTGACAGCACTATGCACTACTGATCTCTTAAAATTTGGAAAGAAGATTAAATACTGCCAGAAGATCTGCTGTTTGCATAAATGGTACAGTTGCAAGACCTTTAAATGCTTGACATTTTGCTGTGATTCCATGACCATGCTTTCCTACCTGCATTAAAAATGTGCTGCAGATCTTTGTGACAGATTTTGTTTACAGAAAAAATCCTTTCTACTTTGTTTAGAAGTATCTCTTCTTTTTCAAGTAGCTTACCTATTAGTTTTAAGCATTAAACAATTACATTTGATTAATTCTCAAATTATTTCACAATGCAGGAACATTTTGCACTCTGGACATATGCATCAGTCGCCTGGAAGATGTAGGTACCGTCGATGTCAGAGGAACGGTGGAACGAATACGCTCCCAGAGAGCATACTCGATACAGATGCCAGATCAGTATGTGTTCTGCCATCTAGCACTGATTGAATATGCCATTGCCAAAGGACTAATTCCGGAGGTCGACCTGGCAGGCTTCGACAATGGTGTTGATGATGAGTCAGATTAGGTTGTGTACAAAGTTGTGTGCTGACTTTGTTCTGACTTTAAACAGTATTTCAGTGTTATTGTGGATACCGAATAATTTTGTATATCCTTGGTGTGATAAAATGTCTGTCTCAAGTTACATATTAACTGAAATATCATGAGGCTTTATAACAAGACACAAAGAAGCCAGCTGTTGTTGTGTGATATGTGATAGAATTATGAATGTATTATGTGTGACTGTGTCCAGTGTTGCCAATTTTGTTACCAAGTTACAGAACTTGTACATGAATCTCTGCCGGACATTTTGGTGTTACACTGGAGAATTAAATTTTGTCATATTCATAATCTGTGTTTTAGACTGTCACAATAGTTACTGTACATTGTCTCTGTATATACAATTGATGTGTAATGTACATTTATCAACAAACTATGTGATACAAATATTCGTGCTATCAATTGTGATTTTTATTTTACTGTTCTATTTTTCTCTCTTCAATAACTTTGTCAAACCAAGTGTAACAGGCAACAAAACTGTCATATCACATATATCAGAAGTATATTTCTACTGAGGTGAATATCTCAGTCTAAATTCTATGGGGAATTAGAGAATGGTACACTTAAAATAACAAGTTTTTACAGCTGTGTAAGAATATGTACAAACATATTTATTGAAAAGTTCCTGATGTTCTAAGCAGTAAATATAATCTGCATAATGTTGTATGTGTGAAAACTTGTTGCTGTTTCTCCAGAACTGAAGTATTGGAGAATTTCCATTCCAGTTAACATTGTACCTCAACATTTCTGTATTACCTTGGTTCTGCTCTAATATCACATAGAGTCTGAGCTAATATTGCAAATTGTGGCCTTACTAAAGGTAACTTCCTTTCTGATGTTCAAGGTTATTTAAACTGTGATCAGTGCATCAGTTAAACATTGTGATTGAATCTGTGAATGCCTTTCCATTCAGCAAACAATGTAATTTATGTTTGTGATGCCTTATGGCCTGATGTTGTCCTTGTGACAACAACAGTTACTTTCATGAAGATTTTACGAAGCATTAAGAAATTTAATATGCAATGCATGCTGCAGGTATTATACTGTCTTGTAAAAGATGTCAGTCACAAACTATGTAGGACTGAAATAAAGAGTAGTGTGACAGTTTTTACATTCACATTATTAGAATGTCGTCAGTTCCTTTTTTTTCTATAATATATGTGTGTGATATACCTTGACAACTTGCAGATGGTGAAATTTATATGTTTATGAAAAACATATACATTGTAAATATCTTCCAAGCAGAAGTGTGATAAAAACATGAGAAGAAATAATCATGCAACTGAAGATATTGAACAGCAATGTTGATGAGCAAATTTCTATTGAAAACGAAACATTCCGAACAGCACCAGACCATTACTCACCTATGTCTGTTGTTATGGCCTTCAGCCCAAAGATTGGTTTAATGCAGCCCTCCACACTACCGCATCCTGTGCAAGCCTCTTCAGTTCTAATAATTAATGCAACCTGTGTCCATTTGAACATGCTTAGTGCATTCATTTTTTGGCAGCCCCGTACAATTTTTACCCCTATACTTCCCTCCATTATCCAGTCAACCAGTCCCTTCTGTTAGTCTATTTGTGCCATGAATTTCTTGCTACCACAGTTCAGTTCAGTAATTCCTCATTAGTTACTCAACCTATCTATTTCATCTTCAGTAAAATTAGGTAGCACCAAAAGCTTCTTTTCTCTTCTTGACTAAAATGCAAATCAACCGTGTTTCACTCCCATACGAGGCCACACTCCCAAGAACCTTCAAGAAGACATCTTAACACTTAAATTTATTTAGGTATTAACAAATACCTCTTTGTACTTCAGCCTTCATCAGTTATTTTGCTGCCCAAATAGAAAACTCATTCACTGCTTTTAACATATCATTCCTAACACAATTCCCTCAGCGAGCCTGAGTTAATTTGACTACATTCCATTAGCCTTGTTTAAATTTTGTTGATATTGATCCGTATCCTCCTACGGTAGTTTTATCTTGAAACTGTTCCATTGGTCCATGTTTGCACACAAAAACAACAATATGGGATTGTTGGTCTGCTTTGTCACAAAACACCTCTGTTATTTATTCCCAAACTATTTTCGGCGGAAGATATTGCCTTCACCAGTGGGTACTTTGATTCTAAAATATGCAGAAATAACATTGTAAAACAGCATTTCATGGTTACTGTTTGGCTGCAGATATTGTTTACTGTGAATAATGTCATAATACCATATTTACTATATGTAACAGCATGATTTTACAATTGTTGCTGCTGTTTCCAGCACATTTTCTGCATTTTTTTGTTGCTGTTATTCTCGGCATACATTATGTCATCTGCAGCTCTTTTGGGTGGTTGGATAAGCAATGGATAACAGTGCTTGTGGATAGGGGTTTTCCGTAGATGGAAAATTCATGTTGGTTGTTGTTTCGTTTACTTGTATAATCCAGGAAATTTAGTTTCTTGTTTTCGTCTATTTCCATTGTGAAGTTGGTTTGTGGGTGTACTGTGTTGATGTTACTGTGTAGTTCTTCTATCCTGTTTTGTGTTTCACTTTTGCAGAACACCTAATGAACAAAAACTACAATCCCACTAATATCAAAATTGATCTACATACCCTGAAACACAGCAACAATTTATACAGAAAACTAACAATAGAAGAAAATTATTACATATAAATAGTTATAATGGAAGGAAAAAACAAAATACATGAAAACACAACACTTTGCAACAACACACTGTTTACCGCTCTTAGAGAACTGACACAGGATACAAAACAGGATAACACACACACACACACACACACACACACCTTCTCTCTCTCTCTCTCTCTCTCTCTCTCTCTCTCTCTCTCTCTCTCCATCTTACACAGAGACATAAATAAGGAACAAATATCGTCTTAACTCCCGCTACAATTTTCGTAACCTTCTTATAATGGGTGATACATTTCTCACGGCACACACCAACAGCAAGATGGCGTAATGTTTTGGATTACAAACAAGGTGTGAAAGTTATGTTTTTCTGTGTCTAAAAACAGCTGTAAGCTGTCCAATGAATGTGAGTACATAACAGTTCATGTAATAACTAGTAATCTCCAAACCTGTATCGACAGCTCTACTGCCATCCCAATTGTATGATGCTGATATATAAAACTTAATGTTTTTGTATTTGTTTACTACCAGTGACTCATACAGTTGCAGATGACATGATGTATGGCGAGAATAACAGCAACAAAAATATGCAGAAAATATGCCAGAAGCAGTGGCAACAATCTTAAAATCAAGCTGAGATGTACAGTAAATAAGGTATTATCAAATTATTCACAGGAAACAATATGTTTTGCAATGTTTTATGAGTATGCTATTTCTGTGTTTTAGAATCAAAGAACCCACTGATGATGGCTACTTTGAGAATAAATAAATAACAAAAGTGTTTTGCATCAAGGCGGACCCACAATTTCATATTGTTGTTTTTGTATCCTCCTTTTTAGACTCTGCAATTCCAAGTCCTTTACTGCCTCTGACTCAATTACAGTGTCACCAGCAAACCTCAAAGCTTTTATTTCTTCTCCCTAAAATTTAATTTGTTCTCCAAATTTCTCCTTTGTTTTCTTTACTGGGTGCACATTGTACATATTGGATAACATTGAGGATAGGCTGCAACCCTGCTCCGTTCTCAAGCAATGCTTCCCTTGCTCGTTCTTTGACTCTTATATTTGCAGTCTGGCTTCTGTACAAGTTGCAAATAAACTTTTGCTTCGTATATTTTATTTCTGCTCTCTTCAAAGTTTCACAGACTATATTCCAGTCAACATTATCAAAGGATGTCCCTAAATCAGCATCTGGTTTACTCTCAACTTTTTGGTAGAGGATTCACATAGAACCACTTCCAGACTATTTATCTACTGTTCCACTCCCAGATAGCACATGGGAAAAAAGATCACCCAAATCTTTCCATGTGAGCTATGAATTCTCTTATTTGATCACAGTGGTCACTTATCACTGTGTAGGTGGGAGTCAAGAAAATACTTTGTCATTCTAAGAAGGAAAATACATTTGTTTTGATGAATGCCACCACAGCTCTTTTATTACATTCGTGATATTCTTCCTCTTTTTCTTGATAATACAAAATGGGCTATTAGTCAGTGAACTTTGAACTTTTTCAGTGTCCACCATCAATCTTCTACAGCTATTAGGTGACATATAGGGCCATATAAAAGAGCAGTAACGATCTTTTGCTTTTAAAGAGGAATTCTTAATCAATGAAAATTATTCCAAAATTCAGCACCTTAGGTTTATGCAGACATAGCACATTTACTGTAACTGTAAAATGAAAAGGCAGTCTGATTAGGATAAAATTGGGGGTACTGTGTAGTTGGTGGAAGGTATGATGACATAGACAGAAATGGAGCACATAGGGTGGAAGGAAATCAAAAATCAAAAGAGGTCTTTGGACTATTGGGGAGGAGGTGAGTTGCAGGGGACAAATTGTCCAGGGGAGGCATGCGTTGTGCACTAAACTGAATAACTAAGGAAGGAAAGGTAAAGAAGAAAGTTCAAAAGGAAAGAAACAGGAAAGCTAGATATGTGATAGGTGAAGAAAACCAAGAAGATGAAGGACAGTCAAAGGGTAAGATGAAAATGTCAATAGAATAAACAGATGAAAAAAGGAAAATGATAGCCAAGGTATGATTGAAGAAGTTTCCAGAGCATAAATTGTTAATGAAAGTTGGGGCTAGGTATGCTGCAGGTAAGTATGACATTCTGACAACACAATATACAGAGTGTCACAATCTTTTGGATCAGATTGAAACTGGTGATAGTAGGTCCACAACCGATTACACTATTGTGTTACGGACATACATAGCATACACTACATAACAACAATGAAGCTCCTAGTAATTTTTTAAAGCAATGATCGCTAGTCTCAATGCATGTATTGCAACTGTGCGAGCAGTTCTGCCACACAATCACAAAGATCTCAGGTTTGTGTTGTACACTGGAACAGGCAACAGGTGATACACAACATACACTCCTGAACACCAGAAAGACATACGGTACACAATTTAGCTCTTAGCACATGTGTCATGTGACGAACATATTCATTGCATCCATGGAGGTAAAAAAGAAGGGAGTTGTCATTTCATCACAAACTTGAAGCCGATGTCCGCCATCTTAAGTAGCCCAAAACGTTACTTCCCTGTGCCATAACCCTGATGTGCCCGTGCCCAGTTCAGTATTAGATGCTTTGGTTGTTGGAGATGTAGTTGTTGCATCAAAAGTGCCAGCTTGCATTGTTTACGGGTGTACTAATCAATCCAGTCATAATCTAAATTTTAAAGAAATCACATTTCATTCACACATGGAGAAATTCAAGCAATATTTTAATTTGTATACATGAATTATTGTTGCTCTTTTCACTATTATTTTAGTGGTTTTATTTCTATCATTTGACTTTAGATTTATCTGAATTTGCTCAGTGTCTGCTCTTTCTCTTCTTTCATGCATTTTTCATTGGCTTCCAAATCGCAATTGCTCTGCATCCAAACCATACTGTGTCAACGCTCTCGTCTGCTTCCAACACATGGCTATGTAACCGCACTGATTGTTGGGGCAGCAACTGATGCCCTAAATTCCTCTTACTGACAATTCTTATTCATTGTTCACATTTACTACTTCTTCAAAAAAGATTATGGTTAGAACAACTGGAGACAGCGGTCATGTGTGCGTGAGTTTCATGTGTATGATTTTATGAATACATATGTATGTATTCTAAGCTAAATGCTTGAATTTTTATCATTGAAAGGTTCAACTACCTTTCCCAAACCAAACTTTAACCTAAGACATGATGGTAAATTTCAAAAGGAAAACTACTCCAGAAAGTAACCAATCTTCCATCGCTATTCATGGTGGTGCAACTAGGCCTTTGGATTCTGGAGAGCCTAGAACATCATGTAAGGAAGAGTCGGAGCTTCCTAGTACTTCTTCAAAGATAAGACCCAAGAAAAAACATCTACTGGGAACTCTGAACATCAACACACTTTATGAAAGTTGGAAAACTAAAACACCTAACAGACACTCTCAATCAACACAACATACTTACATTAGCGCTATAAGAAACAAGGTATGTGGATGAAAATGCATTTGAGTCAGATGGATACAGGATCTACAAAGGAAAACCAGCCATTAAAAATTCCAATAATATGACTATATTAGGGACCACATTTATGGTCAAACAGCAACTTACGGAATCAGTAACTAATTTTAGCTCCCCATCAGAACGAACTTCATTTCTGATGTTCAAGTCAGGCAATAAACGTTACACTATTATAAATGCATATGCATCTATCGACCAACATACAGAACAAATGTTGACAAAGTGGAAGATTTTTGGGAAATGCTAGAACACGAAACATCCATATTACCAAAAGAACATATAAAAATTTTAATGGGTGACTTTAATGCACAAGTTGGCAAAGAAATAAAATTTAAATCAGTAGTTGGAGATTATCCAGCACATGCAAGAACCAACAGAAATGGGGAACAACTCATAGATTTTTGTAAACAATTTAATCTAAAACTAATGTCAACATGTTTCAGGAAACTTGCTAGAAAGAAAATAACGTGGGTATCAACTAATCCAAATCAAGGTGAATGTCCCTTGGACCATGTGGCAATAACTACTCGCAACTACAAGGAAATATTTGATGTCAGAGAGAGGAAGGGGCTAAACATAGACTCAGACCATTATCTGACTGAAATAAAGACCATGTTCCAACTGAACAAACCTAAACCAGAACCAAGAAGATTTCCAAGAGTAAACACTAAATTTCTCATGCAAAATCAGGACAAATTCTGTGATATACTAAACACAGGGAGGGTAGCAAGGATGAAGGCATGGTTGCTACCCTCCCTGTTTTCCTTTCCCTGTTGCTTCATAACCTGGGTTGTGAGTAACTGAATCTACTTTCCCTTCTTCCCTTTCTTTCCCCTCTCTCCTCCCTGATGAAGGAACATTTGTTCCGAAAGCTAGGAACGTAAATTTTCGGTTCTGTTCTTTGTGTATCTATCGGCTGTACTCAGCTGAGGTAAGTACTGGCCAGCCCCTCTTTGTTAGTATTTGTTTCACATCTTTATATGAGATTTTCCATTAATCATTTAGTTACCATTTTGAACAATTACTAAAGCTACATTGTTGTTACACAGTGTACAATGTGTATGTCCATGTTGTTGTTGTGGTCTTCAGTCCTGAGACTGGTTTGATGCAGCTCTCCATGCTGCTCTATCCTGTGCAAGCTTCTTCATCTCCCAGTACTTACTGCAACCTACATCCTTCTGAATCTGCTTAGTGTATTCATCTCTTGGTCTTCCTCTATGGTTTTTACCCTCCACGTGGCCCTCCAATGCTAAATTTGTGATCCCTTGATGCCTCAGAACATGCCCTACCAACCGGTCCCTTCTTCTTGTCAAGTTGTGCCACAAACTCCTCTTCTCCCCTATTCTATTCAATACCTCCATACCTCCTCATTAGTTACGTGATCCACCCATCTAATCTTCAGCATTCTTCTGTAGCACCACAGTGTATGTCCATAGCACAATAAATAGATATTTCTGACCATTGGTTCCCTATCTCAGTATAATCAATTGTGGACTTATTGAAGGGGCACAGAACCTGTCAGAAGCTGGCCATAGGTGATGTCATAGAGTGAAGAAAAGGCCAGACAGAATGACAAAACTGTCATGCAGCAGCTTCATGGGAATGTCTTGAAAGCTACAAGAAGGTAAATATTAAGAGTTCAGGCAATGAACTTATAGTTCAGTATGAAGGTGTTTTGTTTTGATGTGTCAGATTTGAGTTTATGCTTGTTGGTCGCAGTGAACTTTCACATTTTGTTAATAAAAAAAGAGTTTTGGAATGGAGTGTTTAAGTAACTGAGCCACCAGAATCTGCATCGCAGTTCAGTCTTCCAACCGATACAACTGACTCCTAATTATCATGGGGATCTTATGATAGTATACCTTCACTATTTCTATCTATTTAGTTCACTCACAAGTATGTATGAACAAACAAATGTATGCACAGTTCAATGAAGGGAGTCTTACAGATAACATTACTCTAGGTGATGATCATCTATTTTACTTTTTTTATGCAGTAATAGCTTTTGAAGTGGAGAGTCTGTTCTCGTTTAACAGATTTGACATAGATAGGAGTCATAGTGCCCCTATTGGATGGCGATGAGATAGTATTGAGGAAGATGGCTTGTCAGATATAGAAGATCCGGTAGTAGCAGAATTTTTTTTCATTTTGTGGTTTTATAGAATGATATTAAACATTAAGTTATATGTACAAGCATGTTATAGTAACCTAAAAGATTGCCTACAATCACAGTAAAACTAAAATTGAAACAATAAATAAGATCAATGCAATAAAAGAAGACCTGAAGGAAGCAGAGTAACACAACTTGATAAAGCAGAGAGAAAAAAATTTAGGCAGAAAATAATGAAAGTGTGGTCGACTTGTCAGCAAACCCCAAGACAACAGAAAAAAACTTGATCTGATGAGTAGAAAAGAGCCCATTCTGAAAAAGTGGAAGTAATATGAGCACAAAGGAAAACTAAAACAAAATTTTGATAATGCCCTTTGTTGTACATCACTTGGTTCTTTGGGCCCAAAGATAAATATTAACAACATATTACAAAAAATTATTCCAGTACATTGATATAAAATAATACTAACAACTTAGTCTCAAAACAAACACACACATTTTGACACAATCTCACTGAACTACACTCACTCCACTTTACTCTCCCCTTTTATTTTATTTTTAGGCCTTTACACAGCAATCTGTTCACACTTTATTAAATGTAAGAGAAAATAAGCAGCAGTAACATTAATATTAATATTGTCCACATCTCCTCATCAGTCTCAAATGGCAGCACTACGTATTGCAGTGGCATTGTCCTCTGGGTAGGAATAGCTGTTCCATCAGAGATTGAAGATGATCTTGATGGGCAGAGGAAAGACCAAATTATTGCTGCAAATTATTGTATTTCCATTGGAACAGGAGCAATATTTATAGAGTAATATTTATACTGGGCTGACCCACCTGGCTTGCACCTGTAAAGCAGCCATGACATCACTTAGCCTGGTTGTCTTATTTACTTAGCTTCTCTGGTCCCCATATTTCTCATCTTCACCTTTCAGGAGTCATTGTGACTATATTGCAGAGCCAATACGCTAAATAATTATTAATGGCATCCTCCTATCTCTATGATATCATTCTGCTACTCATCTATTATGATTAACTTTGTCTTGAAGCTGTATTACATGCAACATTAGCAGTCCTTTGTTGGCATTCCACTCACCTGTTGCAGTCTCACCTGCTTTGCTCACCTCTTACATTAGCAGGGGAATACTTTTTAGCCAACTACAGATTTTCTGTCTCTGCTAAAGAGATCCATCTAAGTACTCAGGCAATAATTCTTTTATTTTTTAAAGCTCAAACACCAATCAACTGAAAAATTGAAATCAATACAAAGAACAGAAAAAAATCAAAGAGTAAAGGAGATTGTGTGTGTGCTCATCTTCACAGAATAATGCTGTGGTTCACTGTGCATTCACAGATGTTCTGACGACTTTCACAAAAGTCTGCACCCCCCCCCCCCCCTTGCACACCCCCACACCCTCCTCCCTCCCCCCAATTGAGCAGTGCTCCTGGAATGTAGGAATCTTCATACTTCACCTAACACCCAGGTCTTAGGTGTACCTAAGGCGTTCCTTGAACTACTTCAGCCTCCAGTGCTGGCAGTGACGGTACCACTCTCTCTTGCAGTGCTGAAATGGTGTCATCCTTGTTCAGTAGTGTGAAAGGTGGTACCTTGTGTTCAACTTGTACGTCCTCTTTCTTCAGTAACATACATGCAGGTTTGAGCCGTTCCAATGATACCGCTTGGCTATTCCCATTTTGACCTATATGCATGGTGTGTTCATCCCAGGAGAGCACTCTGTAGGGCCAAGAACGTAGGGCTGAAGCAACAACTTGACAGCATCCATCCAGAGCATCACATGTGTACATGACCAGAGATCCTTGTGCACAAACATAGTTACTGCATCATGTCTCATGACAGCGGATGGGTGAAGTCTGTTCATATGCTCGCACACCATTTGCAGTAGATAAGGCAATTTGATCTGTGTTGCCTTGGTTTGATCAGTGAAAAGTTCGCTTGGCAATCATAAGGGTTCACCATAAACCAATCCAGTAGAGGATGCTCCGAAATCTGCTTTTAATGCTATACAAAGGCCCACCAAAAGCAGTAGCAAAGCTGATGACCAAAATTGCCCTTGGCATATTAATGCGGGTTTTAATGGTTTTAATGTTCTATGACAGTGTTACATCATTCCATAGCTTGTTGGGTGATAACCCGTAGTATGATGATGGTGGAAACCACAGAGGTTGGCCAATTCTGAGAACAGTGTCTATTCGAATTGCTGCCCCTGGTCTGTGGTGACTTGTAAAGGGCAGTTGAAATGTGCGATCCTGTACCAACATTTCTGCGGAAATGTCCAATAAACACCTCTGCCCATCTGGTTGAAATAGTCCACTGCAATGAAAAGGTAACAATATCCTTCTGACAGCAATAGAGGTCCCAAGATATCCAGGCGAACATGTGTGAAATGTTGCATCGTAAGTGCGAAGTCTCCTACCACTATCCAGCCACTAACCAACCTTGGCCCTGTAACAATCTAAGCATCTGTTTGCCCAACTACAGCAGTCCTTCTTTATACTGGGCCACATGAAACTATCTGTCATCAGTCTCAAGCTGGTGTTTATTCCCAGATGAGCCAGCCCAAGAGTTCTGTCAAATAACTGCTGTCAAATAATTGATGTTGCAATTTCTCAGGTACAAAAGGTTTTGGTTTTCCCTGTGATATGTTGCACCAAACTCAAAACATTCACCAGCGGGTTGTATTTACTGCAGATGTAACCTGGATGTACTGTTGCAATGGAATTAGACTAGTTGTTGGTCTGTCTCTTGCGTGGCAGTTAACTCCTTGTAGTCAGTAGCCTGAGAGATCAATTCCAACTGAGACAGGAAATCCACTAAAACATTCTCAGCTTCTTTTATATGCTTGGAGGTCTGTTGTGAATTGGGGGATGAATTCAAGTTGTCTTTATTGTCGTGGTGAGCAGCAATCCTTGTTCCTACTGAAAGCGAGAGTAATTTGGCTTGTGGTCAGTGAAAACTGTGAATTGTCTGGCTTCCACTTGTGGCCAGAAGTGTCTGACAGCTTTGTAAATTTCGAGCAATTCCCTATTGTAAGTGCTCCATTTAACTTGTGGCAATGTACGCTTATGAGAGAAGAAGCCCAGGGGTTGCCAGTGGCCTTCAGCATGCTGCTGTAGAGCTGCACCAATGGCTTGCTGGCTAGCATCCACAACAATTGCCAGTCATACCTGAGGAACCAAGTGTGCCAATATGATTGCCTGATGTAGAGACACCTGCATTAGGCAGATGTTGTTGCCTGTAGAAATTTCCATGGAACCAACATAGTTGGTAATAATTGACAGGGCAAGCCATCTCTTCAATAATGGCAAGTTTATCTTGCAGTGGGCTGATACCGGCTGCTGTCGCTGAGTATCCCAAGAATGGCACCTGACATAGTCAAGGTAAATTGTTTGATTCATTTTCTGAAATTCCATATGTATTAATGTGTTGGTAAACATTCTTTAGATGAAGTTCGTGTAATATCTCGGATGCCGAAAAAACCAGGATGTCATCAAGGTATGCGAAGCAGCATGGTAAACCTCTTAGTACTTCGTTGTCAAACTGTTGTTAGTTTATGCCACATTTTTCAAACCAAATGGCATATGGAGATATTCAAGTAATCCAAATGGTGTTGTGACAGCTGTGTTTGGTGTATCAACAGGTGCATCTAGCATCTCGTGATATGCTTTGCAGCAATCAATGACACTAAAATGGTTTCACCTCCCAGAGCATGCGTAAAATCCCTAATATGCGGTATTGGATACTGATTGGGAATGGTACAGGCGCTGAATACCTGATAGGCTCCACATGGTATCCAAGTCCCATCTGTCTTCTTTACTAGTTGAAGTGGCAATGATCACGGGCTGTCGGATCTACAGATGACTCCCAAACGCAGTAGTTCTTCGAATTCTGCCTTCACTGTGACAATCAGGAGCTAACTGGCGTGGGCACTGAGACACTCACTGGTTGACTGGGTGTAGTCCTGATGTGATGTATCATTTTGTGTTCAACTGTCTGCGCACATGGTATGGATTCACAGTTTGCTAGGCGTGGCGTCTCTCTCTCTCTCTCTCTCTCTCTCTTTTCTCTCTATCTCTCTTTCTCTCTCTGGCACTATTAGAGTTCCTCTGTCAACATCATATGTAGTTCTCCCTTCATTCTGAGATCAGTAATACTTCCCATATCCTGACTCATACCCATTTTCCTACAATTCCCCATTTCAATGGGTATGCATTAAGTGTGAAGCACTGATAATGTGCATTCATGCTTGCTACTGGGAATCACACCAATACATGCAACACAGCTTACTTAGTTGTCCATGTACCATATGATGGACTGATTTTTACTACATAGCCATTTCCATTCTTGCATCATTCACACTGTCCGCTAGCATGCATACTAAACCTACCACCATCATTTTTCCACCCAGGCAATTCCATCAGTTCTGCACTTTATCCCAAATCATTGTTTTTTGTTTGCAGCTTATTCTGTGTGTACAGTAACAACTGTGTGGTTAATTCCCATACTACACTAGTGTTATTCAGTCCACTGTAATCTAAATTTGCCATCTGGCTGATACACCTTTGCTAACTGGCTGGAACACCACTCCACAGTTTGTCTGGTAACATCTACTACTTCTTGAATTTGTTCTAGTGCACTGTTCAATTCTTGGATGTTGTCATTAGCTGCTGTACCAAATATTATCTAGCAGTTTCAGTCCTGCATCCAGTCGTTCCCTCTTCCTACTCACTAATGTTTGCAGCACCAAGTCTACTACTTATCATAATTGTTTTCTTAATTTCTCATATAATATCTTAATCCCTGATTCCTCTTGTACTGCTGTTAGTACACCTTGTACACCTTCTTTCTGTGCCTCTTTTTTGTAGTTCCATAAATGTTTCTTGTAACCTCTGTACCTTGTTTTGCACCTTCCATGTGTTGTACATTAGTTATAGTGTCAACTGATGACTAACCATTTTGAAAGCCACTTGCTTGGAAAATACCACTCTGGATTCAAGTGGTCGGTTCCTCAGCACTCTTCCCCAAAGAGATGTAGGACATCTGGAGTATCGCACTCATCCCAGTGATATGCCACCTGGGAGAAAGAAATGCACATCAGTGCTGCCTTCTTTTTTAGGAAGCACATGTACACAATTTATCATGCACCAACAACAGCTAACAATACCCCCATTCACACTGCACAGTGACATCAAAGATCTCCCAAAATGCACAGAGCACATACGTAATAACAAAAATAAACCTGTTACATCCCTCAACAACTTAAAAACAACATTACTACACATATTACCTCCAACAAACATATGTACACTAAGGTGACAAAAGTCATGGAATACCCCCTAATATCATGTCAGACCTCCTTTTGCCCAGAGTACTGCAACTGCTCAGTGTGGCACGTGCTCAGCAAGTCACAGGAAGTCCCCTGCAGAAATACTGAGCCCTGCTGTCTCTACAGTTCTCCACAACTGCAAAAGTGTTGCCATTGCAGGATTTTCTACACGAACTGACCTCTCAATTATATCCAATAAATGACTTACGGGACTCATGTAAGGTGATCTGGGTGGTCAAATCATTCACTTGAATTGTTCAGAATGTTCTTCAAACCAATTACAAACAATTTTGGTCCAGTGACATGGTGCATTGTCATCCATAAAAATTCCATCATTGTTGGGAAACATGAAGTCCATGAATGGCTGGAACTGACCTCCAAGCAGCCAAAAATAACCATTTACAGCCAATGATCAGTTCAGCTGGACCAGAGGACCCAGTCCATTCCATGTAAACATAGTCCACACCATTATGGAGGCACCACCAGCTTGTACAGGGCCTTGACAGCTTGGACCCGTGGCTTCATGGGGTCTGCACTACACTCAAACCCTACTATCAGCTTTTATGAATTGAAACTTGGGGCCCATCTGACCTTGCCACAGTTTTACAGCCATCTAAGGTCCAACTGAAATGGTCACAAGTTCGGGAGAGGTGCTGCAAGTGGTGGTGTGCTGTTATCAAAGGCATTTGCCTCAGTCGTCTGCTGTCGTAGCCCATTAATCCCAAGTTTCACTGCACTGTCCTAATGAATAATTTTGTTGTACATCCCACATTTATTTCTGTGGTCATTTAACATAGTACTGCTTGTCTGTTAGCACTGACAACTCTACACAAACACCACTGCTCTCGGTCATTAAGTGAAGGTCGTCGGCCACTGCATTATCTGTGGTGAGAGGTAATGCCTGAAATTTGGTGTTCTTGACACATTCTCAACACTGTGGATCTTAGAATATTAAATTCCTTAATGGCTTCTAAAATGGAATGTCCCATGCCTCTAGCCCCAACTACCATTCTGCACTGAAATTCTGTTAATTCCAATCATGCAACCATAATCATGTCGGAAACCTTTTCACATGAATAACCTGAGTGCAAATGACAGCCCCACTGATGCACTGTCCTTTTATACAGGTTAATATGCTAATCACTGACATGGTCTAAGTGCATAAGGTATCTTGTATGCACCCTGCTCATTCATTATCTCTTTCTTCTTCCATTTTTTACTGATGATGATTCAGACACTTGTGGTAAAACATCTACAAACCCTTTAAATGGCTTCAAAGACCCCATGTGAACAACAGACACTTTCATTGGAAGTTGCAACTTGAAGTTGACAGGTCACATTATTTCTTTGACCTGAAATGGCTCTTGGTACCAGATCAAGCATTTTTTTGCTCTACCCTTAGGTGTGTAGAGATTCATCACTAAAACCTGTTGTCTCACTCTGTACTGTGGTAACTTACCCACACATTGTCTTGGTTGCTCTTGATGCTTGAGAGCTTTTGCGTTCACTTTTTTCATTCTCTGCCAGATATCAGGTATCATTTCCAAAAATTTCTTTACTGTATCACCAGTTCTTCTGTTCCTGTGTTTCACTACCTCAAAGAATGAAGACATTTTCCTGCCATACACATATCATACTATGCATTTTAGATTTGTACACAGGTATGTTGAATGGGAGGTAGATGTCCCATCATTGTGATAGGTGGTCACATAATGACTCAGCATCTTTGAAATCACATCATGCATGTGTTCTATTCTCCCATTAGAGTGAGAGTAGAAAGGACTATTTCAAAGCTTGAGAGTGCACAACAAATTGCATAGCTGTTTCATTAAATCGGGCAAATATTTAGTGCCCTGGTGACTATGGTATCAAGGATGCCAAATTTAAGTGACTAATTGTTCACCATAGCTTGTGGTACTGCACTCATTTGCTGGCCTGGAATAACAGCCATTGTGAAAAAATGCAAAAAGAATGTTCTATCATGGTCAGTATGTAACCAATATCAATCAATGTACAATTAAATGGCTCCAAAACACCCATACCCAGCATTTTGAATGGTTTGGAACCCTCTGGTAACCTCTGTAATGGGGAAACAGTGACAGAATGGCATGTTGTACACAAAGAGTACGATTCTTGACATATTGTTCAAACATTCTGTTTCCTGTCTCCACAAAACTTTTGAGCCACTCATTGGTCAGTTGCTCTCCATCTACCATGACCTGCTGAAACAATTCATGCACTTGCTTCAATACTTGATGCCTGAAAGCTACCACACATGGTCCACCTTTGGTGCTTTGTGCAATAAGCCTTCGTGTGTCACAAATTGCAGCTGTGACCTACATAGTTGGCATTCAGTGCCAGCTGCCTGAGCCTTTTATGTACTCTCCTGTAATCAAATTTGCTGAGCTCCAGAGCACACTGTGTCAATCTATTCAACAGATCCTTTAGTTCCAGCACCCACTATAATGGAACATGGTCTGTTACAACTAAACTTTCTGTCATGTAAGTAACAACAGAAGTACATCTGTGATAAAATAATCCTGCTTTGCTTTATTCAGCTGTCTTGATGCGTATGCCACCAGGTGCTCTTGGCTGTCCACATTTTGGCCAAGAACACATCCAACTGCTAGATTACTTACGTTGCATGATAAAAGTCCCTGCTAAAATCTGGAAAGACCCACCGATACCAGACGCATCATTAACACCTGTTTGAAGTCCCAAAATATGGGTTTACTTTTTTTTTTTTTTTTTTTTTTTTTTGCAAACTGATTGAATGATTCAATAATTTCAACATGTCCATTAACAAATTTTGGATAATAATTACAAAGACCAAGAAATGACTGAAGCTGTTTTGCTGTCTGTGGTGGCGCAAAATCACGGATTGCAGAGATCCAACATGGATCAGTTCTGACACCCTCATGACTAAACACATGACCCAAATAATTCAACTGTTTTGCTGCAAAAAGACATTTATCCAGGCTGAGTGTCAATCAAGAAAATTGAAAATTTCCTCCAGTAACTGCACATAACTCCATATCTTTTAAAAATGCAATGATGTCGTCAAGATAAACCACTGTTTTAGTTTCAATCCTCTGCGCACTCCATCTAGTTTCCTTTGGAAGGTAGATGGTGCATTATTAAGGCAAAAAGCATCCGCTGGTGTTGACAATGCCCTAAAGTACTGTAAAGTGGATTATGTGACAGTCTCCTGACCCTACTTCTAAGTGATGATAGTCCCTTCTCAAATCCTCAAATCGATAAATATTTACACTGACCTAAGTTGTCCAGAGACTCCATTATATTTGGTATAGGATAAGCGTCTGTAATAGTCCTTGGAATCAGGTAACAGTAATCACAACAAAAACTGTGTTTTTTGTGCCATCTGTTGATTTCTTCAGTATAATTGCAACACTTGCTCTCTAGGGACTGTCATTATGCACAGTGATACCATCAGCCAACTGCTGGTCAATAAACTCTTCCATTATTGGTTGCAGTATGGTTTTCTGTACACTTTCTGTACACTGGAGAACTACTACCTATTAGTATTCTATGTTGTGTCACTAAAATCATTCGATTCATCAAAACTGGCAGTTAGTAACCCCTTCAGCAGACTCACATTATCCATGCCAAAATTACCTACACTCAGCAGAATTTACTATCTCAGTCTACTTCTCCCATACATTCTACACTCCTACACACAAAGCAAAGTGATGCATCCAACTTGTCATTGAATTCTAAGGTTCTACAACACACAACATTACACTCACTAGGTTGACACCCATGCTAACCCAGAGTAACTATCTTGTGTCTCTTGGGACATTATCATGTGGATTAATCTTTAGTGGATGCATCTGCAGTTTATTTTGTGGCACCTTCATGATAGGTAAGCCTTGCAGTGATGTAATACCAGCAGCGGCCAGTCCCAGATGAAACGATGTTCTGCTAAGTTTGATAATGTATTGCAAAAAGTCAGTTTTTGGATGATGTGTATTCAAGAAGTCTCAGGATCACACAGTTCCCCTCTCCCACATGTGACTACACCTGCACATACTTCTGAAAGGTCCTCACTCCAAAATAGCAATCAATCACTGTTCATCCCAATGGTCCCTTATCATTACCACCTACTCCGTTTAACCTATCTTGTGGAGCCCTCAGTCTTCTCCTACATGACAGATCCAGACTGGCTACTGACACATGATCCCCTGTGTCTACCAAACCTCTATGTCACATTCTGTCAACTCTGCCTGCCAAGCAAACAGTCCCATTTAACTGTGACACTCAGGTGTCCAATGGCCCACAACTCCCCCCTTTAAGACACTAGGTTGTGTGGCCACATTATAGACAAATCAAAGAAACAAAATCATATCATAAAACCTGTTATAAATGGACTATCAGATCATGACATGCAGCTCCTTGTTTTAGATGTAAATTCTAAGCAGATTATCAAGACTGCTAAATCTGAGTACAGGAGAGTAGTCAATCAACCAAAAATTGAGTGTTTTAGAAAACTGCTCAAAGATATGAACTGGAAAGATGTTTATAGTGCTCATGACATGAATGAAAAATATAACACATTCATGAACAATGTCAGTACCATGATTGAAAACTGTTTTCCTCTAAAAGTTACTCAAATTAAACAGAAGTCTATAATAAAACCATGGATTACACAAGGAATTAAGATTTCCTGTAAGACAAAAAGGAAAATGTATCTGTCGACCAAGAATAGCTCCAATGCTGATGATTTAGCTAAATACAAGGAATACTGTAAAACATTAAAAAAAGTTATTCAGACATCTAAACAAATGCACTACGAGAAGAAGATAGCAATGTCAGGGAACAAAATAATAACAATATGGGATATAGTGAAAGAGCAGACTGGTAGAACCAGAAAGGAACAGGAGCAAATAGCACTAAGGGTAGATGACACATTAGTAACTGATGGGCATAGTGTGGCAAATCTATTTAACAAGTACTTTATATCCGTTACTGATAGAATGGGACTTTCAGGATCAGTAAATAATGCCCTTGAATATCTGAAACTAGCCTTCACAAATAGCTTCAAGTACATGAATATATCACTCACTTCACCAAAAGAAATAACTTCCATAATAAAATCTTTAAAAACAAAGCATTCTAGTGGGTATGATGAAATATCAACAAAGTTAATTAAGGCATGTTCTTGTGAGTCTAGTACAATTCTAAGTTACTTGTGTAACCAGTCAATTATAACTGGGACATTTCCTGACTGGCTAAAATATGCAGATATTAAGCCTCTATTCAAGAAAGGGGATAAAGAGATATCATCAAACTACAGACCGATTTCACTTTTGCCAGCATTCTCAAAAATTTTAGAAAAAGTAATGTACAGGCAGCTTCTCAACCATCTGACCACAAATAACATATTATCAAGAACACAGTTTGGATTTCTGAAGGGTTCTGATATCGAGAAGGCTATTTACACCTACAGTGAAAATGTACTTAATTCATTAAATAACAAATTACAAGCAGCAGGTATTTTCTGTGATTTGTCAATGGCATTTGATTGTGTGAACCACAACATCCTTTTAAGTAAATTAGAATTCTGTGGTGTCATGGGCAGTGCTGCAAAATGGTTCAACTCATACCTCACTAACAGGAAACAAAGGGTGTCAGTGCAAGGGACTTGTGAATTAAGTCATCAGTCATCATCAGAATGGGAAGAAATTACATGTGATGTCCCACAAGGATCCATCTTAGGGCCATTGCTTTTTCTTGTGTACATTAATGATCTCTCATCAGTTACACTGCCAGAAGCAGAGTTCGTTTCATTTCCAGATGACACAAGTATTGCAATAAATAGTATGTCAAGTGTAGTTCTAGAAAGATCTGCTAATGATATTTTCATGGATATTAATAAATGGTTTAAAGCCAACTCACTGACATTAAACTTCAAAAAGACTTACTATATGCAATTCAGAACCTGTAAGAGGTTTCCACCCAGCGTATGCATAAAATACGAAGAAGAGCAGATAGAAGAGGTTGACAGTCTTAAATTCCTGGGATTACAACTTGATAATAAATTAAGTTGGGACGAGCACACCACAGAACTGCAGAAACGCCTTAACAAATCTGTATTTACAATTCGAGTGTTAGCAGACATAGGCGACATAAAAATGAAAAAGCTTGCATACTTTGCCTACTTCCATTCCATAATGTCATATGGTATAATATTTTGGGGTAACTCTTCAAGTCAAACAAATGTTTGCAGAGTCCAAAAGCGTGTAATACATTTTATTTGTGGATTAAATTCACAGACGTCCTGTAGAAACCTCTTCAAAGAACTGGGTATACTAACTGCTGCCTCTCAGTATATTTACTCATTAATGAAATTTGTACTAAATAATATATCTCTTTTTCCAACAAACAGCTCAGTTCATACATACAATACCAGGAACAAAAATGATCTGCACAAGGACTTAAAAGCACTTACTTTAGTTCAAAAAGGGGTCAACTACTCAGGAACACACATCTTTAATAATTTGCCAGTAAACATAAAAAATTTAGTTACAAATAAAGATCAGTTTAAAAGGAGCCTGAAAGACTTACTAGTGGCCAACTCCTTCTACTCCATTGACGAATTTTTTAATAGAAACAAATGATGTATTGTATATATTCATACTATTAGTATTGTTATTTCAGCTTAAAAAAAAAAATTGACATGTTCCACATCCACGAGGATCTCCTCAGCATGGATCTATGGAATGAAAAACTAATCTAATCTAATAGCAGAAGCTAAATCTTTCGGGTTTTCCATCTTCATACTCTTTGACATACCCACTGGCAGTCCTCTTAAAAACACACCCAACATCCTGTTTTCAGCTTCTTGCAGAATGATTTTATCTTCCTCTCCATTTTGAGTTAATTCATTCATATTTATAATGACTTTTCGGAATCTGTCTGAAGATGTTTTCACTGGTTCATTACAGTGTTGCAGTAGACCATTAAGTTGCTCCCTGAAATATCTTACAGGGTTTTGTTTGCAATGCAACTGATAAAATCCTTTTTCAAACTGCTCAAATGTCTGTCTCTTCTTCACTTTTTCAATGGACTTAATGTATGATTTGGCTCCGTTAACCAAACACACACTGACCATATTTAAGAAAATTTCACCTGGCCGATTCCCTAACTTCGCAGCAGCCATCAGATCACTAACAGATACTGACACATCCTCTATCAGTTTACCAGCCAAAGGAGTCACCAGCCATAATAGAAGCTTATGTTCATCTGTGGTTTGCTGGTCCCTACAGGTTACAGGTCTGCAGGGTACTCTGTGTTAACAAATAACACTTTCAAGTTTCTTTGACAGTCAGGATGCCCTATCATGGTCATAAACAAATGAAACAAAAATGGCTAAGACAAAAGCAACAGAGCCACTTACCACCTCATATTGCAGACCTGCAGCTGTTTCTGAAGTCCTACTGCTAGACCAATTATGACTCCAGATATAATGTCTGTGGGATCAGATTCTACGTTAAGTGATGGTATTAGGCTGCTGATGTCAGGATATGGCCAGACCATCACTCCTTGGGCATGGGCGAGTGCTGGCTTGGTGGGACGTGGCCTGTTCCACATCATAAGGGGCTAACAAAACTTCGTGAATGAAGTGGATAGAATACTAATCACCTTGGAGAGGACGTGTTGAGTTACAGACAGGCACAACAAAAAGACTGCTAACATGTGAGCTTATGCTGCCCAAAAGGCTATTCTATAGCAGATAAAACACACACACACACACACACACACACACACACACACACACACACACACACACACACACACACACACACACACCTACTATCTACTATAGAAGAAAGCCTTTTGACCAAGAGCTCACATTATATAAGCAAGCACAACTCACACGCACATGACCAGTGCCTATGGTCACAACAACAAGACATTTATTCTACCAAACTACATGGCTGTCTTCATTCATGGCTGCCAGCAGCAATAGTGAGTACAAGTAGTGCACGTCACAATAGAATGCGTTCAAGTGTGCCACACCATCTCGACACTGCAGCAGTGGAAGCATGGACTCATCATCCAGCAACACCATGCGTTGCTGGCTGCAGCTTGACCAGTGTTGTCTGTGCTGCCTCAGGTGCTGACAGCTCAAGGAAGTGGTTAAGCATGGCACTCTCACTGACATTGTAGATAGTGATCCAAGAAGTGCCCACTGCCTGTGCACAGGGTGTGCAAAGTCAGACTTAGT
The DNA here is from genome assembly GCF_023864345.2 of Schistocerca serialis cubense. Taxonomy (NCBI): domain Eukaryota; kingdom Metazoa; phylum Arthropoda; class Insecta; order Orthoptera; family Acrididae; genus Schistocerca; species Schistocerca serialis. Next base: position 167,730,460 of record NC_064644.1, on the reverse strand, counting down.
CACATTGCAGACTCTGACAGAAGTACGGCCCACAGCACCCACAGCGCTAAAGTACTCCAACAGAAATGAGAGGCAGGTGGAAGCCACAACATGATCCCCCATGATGACAACTGTTGACCACTTCTTGGACCCGCTGGTTAGGTCACTGGAAAGCTAATGTCACCCACAGTTTCCCATCAGTCAGCACTGCTGCCATCCATCTGCACTGGGCAAGCACCTAGCTGGCAGCAGTTGATGTCTACGAGAATTCAGCAGATATTTGGGTCACTCGCACTGCTCTTCAGGGCCACAAAGCGCTAACTCGGGCATGCTGCCAAGTAGGATAAACAATGTCAGGAAAGCAGGACATCGATGCAAATGACCATCATGCTGCCGTAACCTCCTGATGTCAATCACACCGCCAGTAGACCATGTGCCAAAAGAGGGTGTGTCCTGGGGTGTCGCAACACTTCAGCATTGTAGGTCAAGGCTAAATAAAATATGTTATATCTTGCAGCCGAGTTTTCCCAGCCACCTTGGGCCAGCACTATTGCCCCCACAACCCAGCACGCCACCAGCTCTATACCACAACAATGCCAGTCGCCCCGGGTGGCTACAGAACCAAGTGGCAATTCAGGGTTGCTTAACTTCACAAATAAACTGGAAGTTCTTAGACTAACAAAAATAATGAAGAACAAAATGTTTTTGGGGACTGACAAGGTACCTTGTTCAGACATAATTAAATGTGCCAATGTCACATTAGAACCACTCTCACATATAATAAATAGATCATTATCAGAAAGAATGTTTCAACAAAGATTAAAAATTTCAGAAGTAACACCGGTATATGAAGAGGGACATATAAAATGGGAAACTATCAACCAATATCTTTGTTACTAGTATTTTTAAAAGCAATAAGCCGGTCGTGAAACAAAATAACAGATTCCCATGAAAATTTCAGTGTCTCATTTGTAAACCTGCACGTTTTGCAGAGACATGAGTACAAATCTACTGTTACTCAATTAATTGAAAATACTGTAATGAAACTAGACAGAAACAACACTACATGGGCTTATTGATGTCATTTGATACTGTCTAACATGATTTCTTAATAGATAAATTAGAAGCTATTGATATACAAGGAGTAGCAAAAAAATGGTTTGAGTCACCTTTCAGAAGTAGGAGAGAAGTAATAGAAATTACTTAAAAAAACATTAAAAACTGAAGTACTGTGTACATACCTGTCATACAAACTGTACCAGTATATGTCCTAGGACCTCTCTCATTTCTCATTTATATGAATGACAATGAGATTTCAGTCAATGGTACTCAAATAACTCTGTTTGCTGGTGGCACAAATACTGTTGTCACTGATATAACACAGGTATTGGCCAAATCGACATTCAGGGGTTTGGAATATACATAAAACTGATTTAAAATTAACAAGTTAACCTTAAGTCTTACTAAAATTATTATATTAGTTACGGAAAAACTGAGTCACATCATCACATGGACCTCAGAATCCAAAACAAACAGGCAGAGAGTGTAGCTGTTATAAAAGTTTTATGTGGCATACTGAGAAAAATTTACACCGGGAAACCCACATCACCTATCTCACTAACAAGCTAAGTTCTATTTGCTTTGGGTTAGGTGTAATTAGCATTGTGTGGAGTAGACAGTGTAGAAGAATTGTCTATTGTGCTAACATTCATTCTGCTGTTACCTATGGCCTCACCTTCTGGGGCCAGAATAAGTCATAACTGAAAACCATCTTCACTATACAAAAACAGGCTGTTAAAATAGTTACCAGCTGTTCAAGCACAACAACCTACAAACAGTTATTTCCACAGCTAACTATTCTGTTCTTGCTATGTGTCTGTATACAAAAAGGTGTAATTTGTGTAAAAATGTACACTGACCACTTAAAACCTAATTCAGGTCTTCATTCTTACAAGACGAGAACATGCAGTGACATCTATATAAAATGGGTGAATAAGGACTTAGCACAAAAACAACCAAACACTCAGTGTACCAGATTGTACAACTTCCACCACAGATAAAAGAAATAAAAACAGTGGTCTTCCTTTAAGAGAAGAATATTGAAATTTTTAATGAGCAACTGCTATTTGGTGTCCAGAATTAAAGCAACAAACGGAAATTTTTGCAAGATTGCGGTTATTTTGTCGCAAAACAGCGTAAACAAGTGATAGTAAAGAAGAAACAATGTAAGGAATATAGAAAGTAAACAGCTGCAACACGCACAATAGCAGACAAAAATATTCAGCCTTTTTTCCAACGTAACTCATTTACACACACATTCCAACAACTGGTTAATGTGCTCAGTATGCGGTGTGATCACCTTTGGCAACAATACAGGCCTCACAATGATGGGGTATGCTGTGAATGATGTCATCATTCTCATGTTGAGACAATAATGCCCGTTCTTTCTGCAGAGCTGCTCGCAGATCTTGGAGAGTGGTTGGTGGATGCTGCCGTGATGCAACCCGTCTCCCTAATGCATCCCAGACATGCTCTACGGGATTCAGACTGGGAGAGCGAAAAGGCTACACCATGCGTTCAATATCTTCTGCGTCCAAGAAAACATCAACCACCTGTGCTCTATGAGGTCGAGCATTATCACCCATCAGTAAGAAGTCTGGGGCCACAGCACGTAAACAGCCTCACCTGTGGTCCCAAGCTCTCGTTGCGACACCTGACAGCAGTTAAACCTTACCTATTCGCTCATACAATTTCATGAAGAGGTATTCGAGTGGCCAACATAAGCCCTGCTCCCACCATTACGGATCCACCTCAGTACAGGTCTCTTTCCAGAATGTTTGGGTCCAGAAATCGTGTTACCTGTTTCCTCTAGGTGTGAATATATCGAGAACCACTCTCCAGACCAAATCGAGACTCAACTGTGAAAATAACATTGGCTCAATGTTCGACTGTACAGGTGACATGTTGACGACTACACTCTAGACATTCCCTTCTGTGAAGGCACGTCAGAGGTACACATACAGCTGGTCTCCGACAGTAAAAGCCATTCTGATGAAGCCTTCTATACGCCGTTCACCTCGATACAACATGTGCAGTGATTGCTGCGGGGTCAGATGCAAGTTGCCGTACAGCACTAAGGCGGTAGTACCCTTACAGTCGAATAAAGGTACTCTCTGATGTCACACGTGGTTGGCCCAGCCCTGGTCTTTGGGATATAGTTTTGGTGTCTACACACTGTCAACGCATCTGAGAAACAACAGAACGATTCACATTAAGCCATCGGCCACATCGGTTTGCGACTTTCAAAATCAAATGGCTCTGAGCAATATGGGATTTAACATCTGAGTCATCAGTCCCCTAGAACTTAGAACTACTTAAACCTAACTAACCTAAGGACATGACACACATCCATGCCCGAGGCAGGATTCGAACCTGCGACCATAGCGGTCGGGCGGTTCCAGACTGAAGCGCCTAGAACCGCTCGGCCACAGCGGCCGGGCTTGCGAATCTCCTGCTTTCGTTCTTCCTATGACCCTCCACAGCAGAGAGTCTAGGCTTCTTCTCTGTGCCATTGCCGGGGGGTGGCCGAACGGTTCTCGGCGCTACAGTCTGGAACCGCGCGACCGCTACGGTCGCAGGTTCGAATCCTGTCTCGGGCATGGATATGTGTGATGTCCTTAGGTTAGTTAGGTTTAAGTAGTTCTAAATTCTAAGGGACTGATGACCTCCGAAGTTAAGTCCCATAGTGCTCAGAGCCATTTGAACCATTTTTTTTTGGTGCCATACTGCACCATCTGTGACAGTGCACATCGCTATTGTGGATGTGGGACTACTCGGCAAACACTATCCCATTCCCAGAGTGAAATTTTCACTCTGTCACGCAGTGTGCATTGTTATGAAACTTCCTGGGAGATTAAAACTATGTGACGGACCGAGTCTCGAACTTGGGACCTTTGCCTTTCGCGGGCAAGTGCTCTACCAACTGAGCTATCCAAGCACGATTCACGACCCATCCTCACAGCTTTAATCCCGCCAGTACCTCGTCTCCTACCTTCCAAACTTCACAGAAGCTATCCTGCAGACCTTGCAGAACTAGCACTCCTGAAAGAATGGATATTGCGGAGACATGGCTTAGCCACAGCGTGGCACTTATCTGGGAAAGGCAAACGTCTCGAGTTCGAGTCTCGGCCCGGCTCACAGTTCTAATCTGCTAGGAAGTTCCTCTATCCCATCTGAAAGGTGCCCTGACGTCATCGTTGGCGTGGTTGTCTGTTGACTGGAATGCCATATTCCGTACAGAACACGATCGTATGGACATCTGTTGACAGTTGTATGATTATATCGTGAATGAGACACAGGACGGGGTGAGAGCGATTTATTGCTTTAATTTCGGACACCAGTGTAAATACCGGTACCTGCTGTAAACTTGTAACTAAGTTAGTTTACTTTACGTCAATCAAATGCTTACTCTAATGTGAATCAACATTTTGAACAAAAGAGTTAGAACTCAGATTTTGGTTGGTTGATATGGAGAGTAAATGGACCAAACTACGAGGTCATCAGTCCCTACTCACATTTTATTTGTATGTAAATGTCAGCTATGTAATCCACATAAAACACTGTTTTCATGCAGTTTTGTAGTTAATTCGAGACATGTATGCGGTTTGGAACATTATGTTGGGTAGCATACTAAGCACCTTTGTATTGTGTAGGTTACTGTACACTTCCGTATTTTTTATGATATGTATTTTCTGACGAAATCCCTGCAGTATAGCCGGCCGGAGTGGCCGAGCGGTTCTAAGCGCTTCAATCTACAACCGCGCGACCGCTAAGGTCGCAGGTTCGAATCCTGCCTCGTGCATGGATGTGTGTGATGTCCTTAGGTTAGTTAGGTTTAAGTAGTTCTAAGTTCTAGGGGACTGATGACCTCAGCTGTTAAGTCCCATAGTGCTCAGAGCCATTTGAACCCTGTAGAATATATTGCCTCTGGATGAATAAACTACTACTATCACCACTACTACTACTAATGTTTGAATATCCTATACCGACAAAATCAAATGAATTCGATTGATAGTGACTGATTTTTGAGTTGGAGATGGCTATCTGGAAGTTTGAAAGAGTTGTGGAACTCGGTCGGGTAATAGTAGAATAAAGACAAGACTTGAGTAACTAAAATCTCCAATTTCTCACCTGAGCAAGAAGTGGATAATGACTTGAATGAAAATACGCTGCTCCGGATTGCAAAATCTCATGGATGAAGGTATACGGGAAGTCTGAGCGCGAGCAGAGCCAGAGCGAATACTACAACGCCAGGCCCCGAGCTGGACCTATACAGATGTCCCTCGTGGACCGCTGTCTGTACTGAACTCCACTGCGAGCTACGCTGCCCCACCTTTTTTATCTGTGCATCAGGCTGCGTCGCCCCTTCCACGTTGGTACTTCCAGCCACCGCCCTTTGGGGCCTCATATGTGACCAATACGAGTATGGTCCACACCAACTCCTTGCCACACCTCACGCTTCTCCACATGAGCTCATATGATACCTCTTGGGTCCACATAACATTGCCGGCCAACTCCCAAGCAACCGCCCTCCCTGTGGCGCCGCCTTTGTACTCCGAGTACTTTCTAGAAAAAACTTATTCTTTCTGGCTTCTGTTCACTGCGTTTTCTAAGTATGCGACACATCTCCCCTTAGGGAAAAATTTGTAGGCGCTGTCCTCAACGAATACAAATTTTTATACAAGGTTTCCCAGAAATTATATTCCATCAATGGGTAAACATACACATTTGTTTTACAATAATGTTCAGAAGACACACTCATTTACTTTACAACTGTCCTTACATTTGACACTTAGTATCATTATTACATATTATGATACAAGGAGTAAAGATACATTTTATTTTACAATATGAGACATTTAGTTTTTACACTTTCTACCAGTGTTATCATTCTTCAGCGTTTTTCCGTTTTTGTCTTCACACTTTGATAGATACCACTTCTTCTTCTCTTCTAACGTGTCTAGCAAGCACTAGAGATCTGTTAAAAATTACCTCTTTACTATCTCTAAATGTGCTGCTCATAGAATGGTACCTGACTATATCCTTCTCTGGACACAAATTTAAAACAGTCTCGGCAACATTTACAGTATTTGCATAGACTACAAATATTACTTCAGTTACTACAGCAGAGACCATGAAACTCCAGGAAGAGAAATGACTTAGCGAGAAGTTGCTGAAGGCACTTCTCTCCTGAATATATATATTAAAGAAAAAAGTGGTTCAAATGGCTCTGAGCACTATGGGACTCAACGTCTGAGGCCTCAGTCCCCTAGAACTTAGAACTATTTAAACCTAACTAACCTAAGGACATCACACACATTCCCGAAGCAGGATTCGAACCTGCGACCGTAACGGTCGCGCGGTTCCAAACTGAAGCGCCTAGAACCGCTCGGTCACACCGGCCGGCTCTTCTCTCCTGATATTCAGTCTCACTTTGTACATCCTCCAAGTTATGTCCTGAAGCTTTGAGGTTACCTTAATGTCTAATTGTAGGTTGTATTGGCAATTCCAGTTTAAGTTTACTTATATTCTTCCTTTCATTGTTCACTATGCAGTAATGTATTTCCATGCTTAACTTCGCCACTGTATCACTGCGGGACATTTGCTTATATTATATGTTCAGACTGTATCACTGTCTGAGCTGTATACCCATGACATTTACCTAAAAATTTTATCTCTCCTGTGCCTCTGAGCATGATACCTGTGGGACTTTCATCATGACGGACGGTTGTAATGTCTTGGTCTACTGGGGCTACAAACATCCATTCACTATTATTTGGTGTTGTTCACAGATTTTCGTTTACGACGCGCTACGCAGCTTACCATTTGATTAAAACTAGTCCAGGTTGTTTGAACTATTGTCGCTTGCTCCTTTGAAAGTAGGAGCAGATCTTTCTGTTCCCCTTCTAAGACTCTGTCTTCGCCCTGGTGTCATCTTCGTCTGGTGTTCCAAACAGAATCTTACTGCCGTCGCCCAGTCAGACCCAATGCGTTTTCTGTTTTTTCTGTGTGCCATTTTAACGCAAGTTTCGCACTGTTTCTGTTGCACTCATATTCAGTAATGCCAACCTGTCTTTTCAAAATCCGATTGCTCAACCTGCAAGAACCTCCGTCCGCTCAAATTTCTCTCTCAGTTCCATTAAATTCGAATAACTAGCAATTTTCCACATTATACCGTAAATTGTCGTTCGACATATACTGTCATAATACAGTTCAGGTGACGACTGGAACTTCGTTTCTTGCGTGTACGGTTCTTGTCTGGTGTGGTCTAGCCCAATAAACAGTAGGAATTCGCCAACGAAGCAGTATGACGCCGACATCTCGAGTCAGAAAAATTCCTTCAGTCTGTTTACATGAACTGTGAGATATTTATTTCGTTTCAGACACATTACGACATTAGGCTCCTTTATTTGTATCCCTTGTACGGACTTCGCCATTGTGTATACAACTTACATGGCCTGCCTTGTCATATGCTCTCATCAAACGACAGAACCTTATCCCCACAACAGAATTCCTTTGGATTCTGGATCATATCATAGTGTTCCTTTCTTTATCTTACATTGCGCATTCTGTGTTCCTGTACATTGGTGCATTTCTTGCTTGCGCTCCTTTAGCTCTGCCACATAATCATCAAAATTATGCCTTGCTCCAGCCAGATCTTTCTGTAGTATCCCTGGAATATTACATATTCTTCCAGAGAACAATTCATGTGGCGTATAATCTGTCGCACTATGCTTTGTTGTATTACATACAGCCGGCCGCTGTGGCCAAGTGGTTCTAGGCGCTTCAGTCCATAACCGCGCTGCTGCTACAGTCGCAGGTTCGAATCCTGCCTCGGGCATGGATGTGTGTGATGTCCTTAGGTTAGTTAGGCTTAAGCAGTTTTAAGTCTAGGGGACTGATGGCCTCATATGTTAAGTCCCATAGTGCTCAGAGCCATTTGAACCATTTGTATTACACACAAAAATCGCGAATGGAACCCAGCTATCCCAATTTGTCTGTGTTTGTTTACATAGTGTCGCGACTTCGTTAATGTTCGATGCCATCTCTCTAACTCTCGATTAATTTGAGGGTGGTAACTTTTCATCTGTATCTTCGTGATATGCAGTAGTTTACGTACTTTTTTTATAGTCTCACTCATGAAATTACTTCCCATGTCACTTAACAATAAAGACGGTATTCCATGTCTCAGGGCAATGTTCTCAGCTAGCACCCTTCCTATTGCATCGGCATTTGCCTTTCAATAGGTTGAGCTACCATAAACTTCGTCAGTGCATCCTGGAACGTAAGGGTACACCTTTTCACTCTGTCCGTCTGGTTTAATGGACCTACTATGTCAATGTCACACCGTTCGAAAACGTGCTCAGTCATCTCCATCATCTTTAGAGGCATCTTTATGTGTTTCCTAGTGAGCTTATTCTTTTCGCAACTTACGAATTTCCGGATATAGTCTCCTAAATCTTTCTTCGTATCTCTCCATACTCGACACTTCTTTATTTGTTCTTAGGTTCTTCCTGTGCTGGTGTCCCCCCGAGGGAGAATCATGAAACTGTTCTAATATTGCGGTTTTGTAAGTAGCACTTATTTCTTCTCTCTTTCCCGGTTCAGCTCTCTCATTTTCGGGAGATACTTTTCTATATGCCTGATGCAGTTTTCTCATTTCTGAATATCTTTTACTGTTCTCGGATCAGCTGTTTTGTGTGCTGTGTCCTTGTCGGCCACGCCTGCCGCCTCTCTTGTGCGCCAACAACACGGCTGTCGTCGCAATGGCTGCTCCCTGATCCGTGCCTTGGCTTCCATTTCCACCGTGTCTTGACGTAGGCAACTGCCACCTTCCTGTCGCACACCAGCCGCCCCTATTCCCTCTCACCCATGAGAGTGCGTCAGCGACTTTATTTCATTTGCCACTCTTGTACAAGATCTGATACTCATATTCCTCCTGCTTTAACCTAAATTTTTTCAATCTGGATGAAGGATCTGATATACTATCTAACCACTTTCTGCCTTGTTCAGCGTCCTCGAAGCATACGTCACAGGTAAGTTGCTTCTGATTTTTCCCTGACGTAAAACTGCTCCAATGACTGGCCAACGTCTGTGATAATTATGAAGTCCTTTTCAAAGTGCGCGTACTGTAGTGTAGACGGCCTGATCAGCATCTCTTTCAAACGCTGAAAAGTGTTTTCTTGCTCGGCAACCCAGGTGCAAAGCACTTCTTCTTTTAATAATTCATGTAGCGACTTCGCGATTTTACCGAAGTTGCATATACAATGCCAGTAGAATCTCACAAGACCTAAATACGCCTTTAATTGCTTCGTTGTTTTGGGCTGTGGATACTCCTTTATCAGCTCGATCTTCTGTGTACCTGCCCTCAAGCCATGGGCCAATAAAATATGACACAAATAGCACACTTCATTTCGCAAAAACTCTCGTTTGTCCACTTGTAGCTTTAAACTGTGCAGTCCAAGCCTTTCGAATACCTCTGTCTGCCGCACACTATGTTCCTCAAATGAGGTGCCAAATATTACCAAGTTATTCAAATACAGGAACAATTTGTCAGCTTGTTGCCTTGTCAAAACGGAGTTCGTTAACTTCTGAAATGTACTAGGAGCTGTTTTAAGAACCATAGGAATTTGTTTGTACTTTGAATGTCCATACGGCGTACTGAAAGCTACCTTTTCTCTTTCCTGTTCGTCAAATAAGACTTGACAACAGACCTTTGCTAAGTCGAGGGTTGAGAAATACTTTGCCTTCCGTAGACCGTCAGGAATTTCGTTTCTTCTTCGCAATGAATACACTGAATTTCAGGAGATCTTATGAAGTCGCCTATAGTCCGCAACTATTCGCCACTTTTGCTTTCCACTGGCATCCATCTTTTTCGGAATTAAAATCAAGGGATAATTCCAACCACTTTTACTTGGTAGTGTAATGTCATTCTCTAACATCTTTCCAATTTCCTGATGCAGCCCGTCCTTATGTGCTTGCGGTATTCTGTAGGGTCGCAAACATATCACCCCACCATCTGCTCCCGGTAGCAGTTTAATGTCGAGCTTGATATTATCTGCGTAAGATAACATTTCTCCAGGCAACAGGAAAACGTCGTTGACATGGTGTATAACTATGATTATTGCCTTCTCTTCCGCATTCAAGTGACTTGTGCAGATGTTCTGCTTTAGTACACTCATTCGTGATTTCAGCTGTGGCTTATTTCTATTGACACTGTGCACACTGAACGATTGGCACAATGTCCACTCCGGAACTGCTTCTGCTGCCACCTGTGGGCAGTCGACTGACACACTCTCATCTGTAGCATTCAGGGTATTCGTTAAGCATTCTCCAGATTCTACTTTTACTAATGCCTCAGGTAAAAACATACCCTTGGTGATTCCCTGTTCCAAAATGATAGCCCCTCCTATTCCATTCGCCTTTGTTTTTATTCGACACACCCGTTCCTCCCAGGGTTCTACTGTCAATGCTGAAACAATTTGTTAGCTTTATTTTTTCCTATATAGTAGATTTGTGTTAAACTACTTGGTTTATGCTAAAACTACACAGATCATCGTCCCATATTGATAAAAGTCATACTAAAAATACATCAAAATACCTTGCATTACTAATCGCGTTAGTGTTTTATTGTTTTACTGTTGTCACATGCAAACACAATATATCACTTTAATATAAAGAAGTCTTTAACTAGAGTAGAGAATGATTATTATTTACATAGGTTACTCAAATTTCAGTCTCAACAGGCCTGGAAGTTTCACTGTGGACAGTTTCTGAAAAATCTTTTTTGTTATATTTTGTAGAAGAATGTTTGTCATTCAAGAGTTTGATATTTTCAAACGGAATTTTGTAAAAGTCAACACATGATGTTCACCGAAAATGAATCTTAGTTATAATTATTTCCACACTAAAACTCTTCCGTTCATTGGTTCATAATGCTTTTGTGACTGAGAACTCTTTCTGCAGCAGCATTAGTGCCATGACGTAAAGGCGTCGTACAATACACTTTAATGAAAGAGTATATTTTCTTTATTCTTTGAGTATTATCACATTTGTTCTGAATTTTGTTATGCTGCACATTACTTAAAAACAGATTATTTCAAAAGATACGGACGGTTAATGAAAAACGAGACGATAAACGTCCTGAATTATTTTGTGAGGACAACGCGACATTATGCCAAATAAGGGACAACCACGTAAAATGCGGCATGTCAAATCGCCCTATTTTCGTCTATTCGTCTATTTTGTCTTTCTTGTTGGAGAACACTAGTCGGAAAAATACCACATGCAATCTTTGAAATGTCTCACGAAAACAAACAGGCCGGCCGAGGTGGCCGAGCGGTTCTAGGCGCTACAGTCTGGACCCGCGCGACCGCTGCGGTAGCAGGTTCGAATCCTGCCTCGGGCATGGATGTGTGTGATATCCTTAGGTTAGTTAGGTTTAAGTAGTTCTAAGTTCTAGGGGACTGATGACCTTAGAAGTTAAGTCCCATAGTGCTCAGAGCCATTTTTTTAAAAACAAACAAAACAAAGATTAAGAGAATACAAAAACACAACATCTGTTGCTATAATAGGAGTGAGATCGGCGAGAATAATTACAAATCATAAGCAAAATATTGTGTATGTTATATAGTGTTAATTCACTTTCTTAATCGGTTTGTGACCTACAAGGCCAGCAACAGGCTTGAACTGACTATTATCATCAGATAAGATACTGTATTTGTGCACATCGCTGAAAAATGTGTTCCATCAAGAGTGAGGAATGTTATATTTGACAGTACAGTGCTAATGCAATTAAAGATATGAAACAGTGAATAAATATGAAGGGAAAAAATAGAAAAACATTTAACACTTAACTCTAAAAAGAGTGCCTATATATCAGTTTAAATTAAATAAACAGGCAAAATAAATTAAAATTAGTAGTTGACAAGGGAACTAAAGAATAGCCTGACGAGGTATTAAATGTGTAAGGTGATAAAGAAATAGAGTAAAAGACAGAATTGACAACTGTAACAACGAAATATATGGGGTACGCAGACAATCCCAGTGAAACAAATAAGTTCAGAAAATGGAGAAATGTAATGGGACATAAATTGTGGGAAACACGGGAAAACTGTTAGGATTAAGGGAAGTTTAGAAGAGGGGAAGTATTGAGCTGCATTTCGTCATTTAATGTTAAATCAGGATTGTGGAATAATCTTTGGTGATATCCAGGGCTTCCAACAGATTAAATTTTTGGCTTTTGTTTGCGACACTGATTTCTTGCGCCATAACGCAATGTTACTTTTATTTTGAAAGCCCAAATATCTTGAGATCTATATACAAGGAAATATGGTGATGGTGGTTTGTGCTCGTTAAATCATTTGCATGTGAACACTGTTGTATTTACACATATCGGGAGATGTGAGGCTTTTCATTGTCCGGTTCCATTTGACAATGTAATTTTACGGAATGACGAAGACTATTAGTCTGACATAAGAATACTATCGGTACGATTTACAATTTCGTGTACATTTGCTTCCATTGACGTGTCGGTAATTTTATTTTAAACTATAGTACACTACACATGTAATATGAAATTCCTTTCCCACTTCGCACCCTGCTTTCTTTGTCAAATCTCTGCTGCAGTAACCGGGGAGCTTGCAGTTGTATAAAAATAAATGATTTTCAACTTCCCGTACAAAGCTAATGTTCACATCCTGTTCGTTCATTTTCAAACTGGACCAACACACAGCTACGTCCTAGAACACGACGCAACTCAAATCGCTTGACAACGTGGGCGGCGGGTCGCTGGCAACTGCCTGGCAACGCATTGTAAGCAACTGACTGGGGAATCACTATGCCGTCGCGATTGTCTGTCGACCCGTTACCAACTAACGTAGGCAACGATTTGCTTTTGAGTCGCTCCGTCTGCGGAGGGCCTTAGACAACTTTTTCGAATGGTCAGTTGTATTTTTCACTTTCACGAAATGGAGTTCAGAAAACCACTTCACGCTCTTACTACACACTATGCACAAAACGCAAAACTTTGTATGATCTAAGGTTTTGTAATTGTATTGTGTACAAAAAATAAAAAAAAGTCAAAAGAAATAAAAACGAAAACATAAAAGTCTTTGTCATTCATATTCTGTATGATTTATTATAATTTCTAGTTCCATATCTTCAAAGTAGGCGAAATCGTAAAGAGAGTGCGAAATTTGCATCTAGACAGTTCCCAGGGATACCCCGGATGAGGACGTATAATCTATTCCTACACATATTGAACAACTGCGAAGCTTTGTCGGATAAGATAATATAGGTAAAGTATAGTACGAAGGTCCAAAATGTAGTATATAGTCTAGGAGACGGTAAATTCTCACTTTTTGTTCCCCTACAGTATTGCCTCACTTGCATCGCGAATGGACCTGTTGAGGCAGTAATTAATGTTAATTAGTAGTAAAAGAATAATTAAAAGTTTGTGATTTTCGCCTCTTACGGAAACATTTTCTAAATAACCGTGTTTAAATGAATCTATTTCAAGCAGCATTATTCCCTTCCCAACACTACAGCTCCACCTGAAACGGCAAATGTTGCTATTGACGTCAGTCAATCCGTAAGTTACGCGAGAAATCTGTTACAAAGATACCGTGGAGCGAACCTTGTGTATTCAGTTGCGTGCAGTTAGGTGGGAAAAGGATTTATTGTGTGTTCGAGATAACTGCTCGGTAACGGATTCACGACCCTTTCGGAGCTCTGATATGAGTTTGGGTGCTATGAATATTATCTGCAGGCGCGCTTGTTCAGTTTATTTTATAGGCAAACGAGTTTATCTGCTCTTTCAGATAATATTATTGCAGGGGAGCAAAAGGGAAGATAAGGTTCGCAGAAGAAGAACTCAGTGATACGGAATCAGCTCGCACTCCATGTCAGCTGTAACAGTCGGACAATATTTGAGACTTCTCGTACAATGGATTACTTAATCGTAAGATAGATCAAGGAAACGTTTGGCCACCAGGGAATGTGCCGCTTGTTCGTGTGAAATGCCAGTTTTTTCCAAAATCTGCTACACAAGTGCTGCATTTAACAGCACAGTTCAAGGATCATATGGACATTATCAAGAAACGTGACGCGCAGTCTGGGCGCCTTGTTAAGGTTCGCCCTCCCCCCCCCCCCCCCTTCTCTACAATCGGAGGTTCAAGTCCTCCCTCGGGCAAGGGTGTGTGTGTTGTCCTTAGCGTAAGTAAGTTTAAGTTAGATTACGTAGTGTGTAAGTCTATGGACCGATGACCTCAGCAGTTTGGTCCCATAAGAACTTAGCACAAATTTCCAAATTTATTAGGAAACGTAATTCTTAGAAGACCAACACGCATTTATGGGAATCGTGATGCGCTTTTCAGCTGAGACAATATCGAACTGTGTTTCTTCCTGGTTTTTAAAGGACAATTTTTAATCGTTTTAGACGGTCCAGTCACAATAAGGTTGAAATATCCCCTTAGAAAAATTAAGAATGACACAGAATATTTTTTTTTAGCGCAACACAATCTGAATTTCAATAATCCCTACAAAAGAATGGCCCTGACTAACAATAACCTATAACTTTCATGAATCACTTACTTCACAAAAATCTTCGTTAATCAAACTACTGCAATACAGCGTGCACCAACATTGCCAGCTAAATAAAAGACTCTAACTACTGAAGGCACTAACTACTGATAGGCATAGTTAGCAAATGAAAGATTTTGATGGAGAACAAACAATGGCTCAAATGGCTCTGAGCACTATGGGACTTAACAGCTGTGGTCATCAGTCCCCTAGAACTTAGAACTACTTAAACCTAACTAACCTAAGGACATCACACACATCCATGCCCGAGGCAGGATTCGAACCTGCGACCGTAGCAGTCGCACGGTTCCGGACTGCGCGCCTAGAACCGCGAGACCACCGCGGCCCCCGAACAAACAATGTATTTACGTTAATAGTGTTCAGAAGTCATTATATATATATCAGTTCATGACATCCAGTCCTACAAATTTCCTTATTCTGGCGGACACACGTCCAGATAGTCCGCTCTCAAAACTCTGCTATCTCTCTCCCCACATCCACCACTGCTGGCGGCTCACCTCCAACTGCACAACGCTACGCACTGTTCACATCCAACTGCCCAACACTACAATAGCGACTATTCCAACAATGCCAACCAGCCACAGATTGCACACAGTGATTTTCATACAGAGCACTACGTGACGTTACCAACAAAAAGGCGCAATAATCACTCACAGACGGCAGGTTGCAGCACCACCCGCGGAGGGTTATAAAATGTGTCGGGGCTTGGGTGGGGGGCGTGGAAAACAGTGCAATCGTTGTCGCAATGCAGAAACGGAGCGATTTATCTGACATCCAAAAGGACATGATCATTGGCTATCTGGCCAAGGCTGGAAGCATTTCCGAAACGCCCAAGTTTGCAAACTTTTCGCATGTCGCCGTGGTTAAAGTATACAAGAATGGCCAAATGACCCAGTCCAAAACCGGCGCCGAGGCACTGAGGTGCAACAAGGGTGAACGAGGCTGCGCAGGTGTATATGGGCGAACAGACGTAACTGTTGAGAAACTGACCGCCTAGATGAATCAAGCGGCTGCCAGCATTGTCTCCTCAAGGACCATTCAGCGCATGTTGCTTCATCTGCGGCTCTGCAGCAGGCTCCTGGTTCAAGCACCCATGCTGACCGATGTTCATTAGTGATAAAGACTGGAATCTGCACCCCAGTACCGCAACTAGAGTGGCGACGAGTGGCCTTTTCAGATGACAGATGGCCTTCGGCTTGTACGGCGTGAAACGTCTGAAAGCAAATATCCTGCAACAATCGTCAGAAGGTTCAGGCTGCTACGGTCGCAGGTTCGAATCCTGCCTCGGACGTGAATGTGTGTGATGTCCTTAGGTTAGTTAGGTTTAAGTAGTTCTAAGTCTGGGGGACTGATGACCTCAGATGATAAGTCCCATAGTGCTTAGTGCCATTTGAACCTTTTCTTTAGCTCAGGCTGCAGGAGGGAGCGTTATGGTCTGGGGAATGTTTTCGAGGCATTCCCTGGATGAACTCATTGTTCAGGAAGGCGCAGTGGATCAGCACAAGTATGTGCTGATTTAAACCCAATCGAGAATATGTGGGGCTACCTGGATCGGACTCGACCGAGAAACCCAGCATGGCTGACCATGGCACTAAAGTTGTCGTGGCTCCACAACCTCAATGACTCTCTTCCTGCATGTCTCGCAACGGTCCGCACTGGAGAAGTGGTTATCAGGCTTTTGACAGGTGGTCAGGTTAATGTGACTGGACAGTGTATATAGAGTGGCTAACTTCACTCAGTTACAGCAACTTTTTCCAGAGTTGAATAATGAGTTCGTCTCTGATGCTACCGTTCTAGAGAAAACATATGACTTAATCGAGAACTTTAGTAAATTTTATTACTACCTTGTCAATACTCTTTCTTGCTTATTCAAGGGATATTTACAAACATTAAGAACTGCTGTGCAGCCCGCATCTCGTGGTCGTGCGGTAGCGTTCTCGCTTCCCACGCCGGGTTCACGGGTTCGATTCCCGGCGGGGTCAGGGATTTTCTCTGCCTCGTGATGGCTGGGTGTTGTGTGATGTCCTTAGGTTAGTTAGGTTTAAGTAGTTTTAAGTTCTAGGGGACTGATGACCATAGATGTTAAGTCCCATAGTGCTCAGAGCCAGCCAACTGCTGTGCATTCGTTGAAAAACTGACGTTTTGCT
Source organism: Schistocerca serialis cubense (assembly GCF_023864345.2). Classification (NCBI taxonomy): domain Eukaryota; kingdom Metazoa; phylum Arthropoda; class Insecta; order Orthoptera; family Acrididae; genus Schistocerca; species Schistocerca serialis. The sequence continues at coordinate 167,713,673 of NC_064644.1, read as the reverse complement.
TATAAGACCATCGTGACATTCATTACGAGAGGCGTTTGAAAAGTCCTTGCCAAGTCCGAGAGATGGCACCACCTGAACGTATCGAGGTCATGTTTAATTAGTAGCATCTTCAGAAAGAACGCACAACAAGTTTCAGACATATTGGTCTATCTATTTGTGTTTGGCATTCGCGTGAATCAAGGAAGTCGAGTGATTGTCAAAAAATGGACGAAAAAGAATTTCGTATGGTGATTAAACATTACTTTATGAAATGCAAAACGCCTCTGGAGGCTAAAGAGAAGCTTGATAAACATTACGGCGACTCTGCAACTTCGATTAGAACAGTTTATAAGTGGTTTCAAAATTTTCGGGGAGGCCATAGGGGCACAAGTGATGCTGAACGTTCTGGACGACCTGTGGAGGTCACGACTCCAGAAATTATTGATAAAATCCATGATATGGTGATGGATGACAGAAAAGTTAAGGTGTGCGAGATTGCTGTGGGCATTTCGAATGAACGGGTACATAATATTTTGCATTAACACTTGGACCTGAGAAGCCTATCCGTAAGATGGGTTCCGCAATTGCTCACGTTTGACCAAAAACGGACTCGTGTCAAGTGTTCCAAGGATGGTTTGCAGCTGTTCAGGAAGAATCCGCAGGACTTTAAGCGTCGTTTCGTCACTGTGGGTGAAACATGGATACATTACTATACTCCTGAGACTAAACAACAATCTAAACAATGGGTTACCAATGGGGAATCGGCACGAAAAAGACGAAGACCATTCCTTCGTCCGGAAATGTTATGGGGACTGTCTTTTGGGATTCGCAAGGGATAATCCTCATTGACTATCTGGAAAAGGGTAAAACTATTACAGGTGCATATTATTCATCGTTATTGGACCGTTTGACAACCGAGCTGCAAGAAAAACACCAGCGATTGGACCGCAAAAAGTCCTTTTCAATCACGGCAATGCACTAGCATACACCTCAGAAGTTGTGGTCGCAAAATTAATGAAAGTAGGATTCCAACTCGTTGTACATCCCCCCTATTCCCCAGACTTGGCTCCCTCGGACTACTATTTGTTCCCCAATTTGAAGAAATGGTGACGGGATGGATTTTATTCAAACGAGGACGTGATTGCAGCAACTAATAGCTATTTTGCGGACTTGAACAATTCCTATTATTCGGGAGGGATCAACAAATTAGAACAGCGTAGGACGAAATGTGTAAGTCTAAAAGGAGGCTATGTCGAAAAATAAGAAAGGTTTACCCAAAAGACGTAAGTAGATTTTATTTTTGCACGGACTTTTCAAGCGCCCCTCGTATGTTTCTCACTTGCTCCCGTGTTTGTGTAGTCTTCATTTTACACCGATACAGCTGTAGCTACTATCAACTGACTTTAGAGCGATATGTAGCACTATCAGGATCACGAATATTGCACTAGTTGCCTCTGGGTAGGGAAGCGGTACACATGTCATAGTGAAAATTCACGTCTGCCTTTTGATTTTATAATAGAGCAAAACTCGAGAGGTTCGATCGGCGCAAAAAGACGAGATTACTGCAGAATACGTGCAGGTGATTGTTTTTCCTTGATATAGCTCCTTAATACTTGTCCAAATACGGGGTGGCCAAAAAGTCCGTTAACATTTGAAAATGCACTAATTCACAGAATAATGTAGGTAGAGAGCTTGAACATAGGCACACATGCTTGACATGATACTAATACCAAAATCGAATACTAAAACTTACCAACAGATGGCGCTTGACAGCAACAAGTCTGTGACGCTGAGGGTCTGTCAAAACTCACAGCTGCAGAATTTGGGCTACCGAAAATCCTAGAACTGTCGTGGAAATGCCACTGCATGGCGAGAAAGTCGCCGTGTGAGTGCAGATTTACCACATCAATCGTGATCGGACTTTGTTTCTTCGAAGGAATGGCTGGTGATGCTTTTCAAAGTGTCAACTTCACGGATGCGAGGTATGCCGATATGTTACAGAATCGCACTATCCCTAGTCCGGCTGGAAGGTGCGATTTTTATGCAAGTCTGCAAGATCTCTTGCGCCTATCGTTTGCTGAGGATAGCGTGCTGAACCGCAAATTCATGCACGGCCTCCCTGATCCCCACATCCCAATCCGTGTGATCATTTGCCGTGTAGTTACCTGAAATCAGTCTACCGCAATTGTCGGGCGTCATAACGGATGCCAAAAGATTGTTATGCTAATTATTGATTTTGCACCATATGAAACGCCATCCGTTGGTCATTTTGTGCACGTTTTCTTTGTTTCAATAAAACTCGATGTCGCTTCAAGCATGTGCGTCATTTTTAACTTCTCTATTTACCATATACCTTGAGGTACTGAATTTTCCAGTGTTAACGGACTTTTGCGCCACCCTGTGCTATTACACAACTAACTATTAGTTTCTACACTTCAGTCAAATAAACTTGATTATTCGGAAACAATTACCTTTTCATCTTCTGTCATGGCAAATAGCACTGTGAGCGTTGACCGGACTGAAGTCGCTAGTGACTTAACTTTCTACCGTAAACTAATCGACACACACACACACACACACACACACACACACACACACATATATATATATATATATATATATATATATATATATATAATGCTCTCCAAAACATAGGGATAAGATAGATAAAAATAACATACTACAACTAGGTGGAAATGAATGCAAGTGCGGGAAGAAAACTAGACGTCTCATGACATCAGGACGGCTGGATGCGCGTTTGAACCGTCGTCCTACCGAATGCGAGTCCAATGTTCTAACCACTGCACCACCTCGTCCGGTGAAATAGATGCTTACAGGAACTTCGGGTGTTCAAAATTAAATGAAAGCTAAATCACCTGCAGCTGTCTCTTTTGCATTTCATTTATGTACTCAGTCAGTTTCGGTGTTCCATAACACCATCTTTAACGCCCCTGACCAACGTAAACTGGAAGGAATGAAGTCTCGTGCGCAGTCATAGAAAGAGGTAAAAAATTAAATAACCGGTGTCCATAAATCTTTGGTTTGCACGAAACTCTCCCTTCGTTCATCAACCGCCGAGTGTCAGGACAATGTTCCTGAGATTTACAGACACCGGTTATTTAATATTGGCTCCTGTTATGACTATACACGAGATTAGGTTTCTCCCAAATTATATTAGTCGAGGGGCCTGAAGCTAGTATATAGAACAGCAAGACTGGTTGCGTAAATAAAGTAAATGTAAAAGAGACAGGTTCATGTGTTTTAAATTTGATGTGCTATTGCTCAGGTCTAATGGAATCACAAAGAATTGTTACGTTCACCACTTGCTTTGCTGCAGCCACCCAGTATGTACTCCTGTCCCCCTGCTCAAGCAATACAAACCCAAGGGAGTCGAACGTCCCCAAACACGAAGACGACACCCACCAGTCATTGGACAACCCAATCACTATATTATGGTGTCAGAAGTGGGGTGCTTTGTAGGCTTGTATACTGACAGATAGACAGTGAAGACAAAGACCTGCTTCATTGTGAGAAGCGAGATGGTGGAGATGTAGACTGCAGTGGCGATTAAACTTCGACAGCATCATCTGTAAGTAACAGCTTGGGCTTTAATTTTCTCACTACATCCTTAGGATTGACCTATTCCTACTTTTCCCATAACGTCGTTTTAGATAATGTTGTAATGTTTTGTAAAGTAGTGAGGGCCGAACAGCTGAGTCCTGTAACAAGCGACCAGTGCAGTTTACCTGACACTCACTCCTTGCACCAAGTCGCACGTCGTAGTGTACTGGGCATACCACCGAAAAGGGTAATACGCCACCACGTGCCGAGAGTGCGCCTGACTTGGTGTTGAGAAAGCTTGGGTTTCCGAACGACTCAGGAGTAGTCTAGAATATCCACAAGGATTTTATTTTAATGGGAAGTCCATAAGGTAGAGTGAGTTCTGGGAATAGTTAGAGGTTAGGAAATAGAGCAAAAGAACTTCTGCGTGAGACTTCTATTTACGTGTAATGTGTAATACGGCATTGTGGACTGTAGAAACTTTAGCGTGTTTAATTTAGTAGGGAACAACGATATTTTGATTAAATGGTAAAGTGTGTCCAAGGAAACATTATAACTGTTAGTTTACATGGAACGTATAAAAAGGTAGTACGACGACCACCGGAACAGTAGTCAGTAAATGCTCCTTAGCTCTTAGATGTAAAGTAGATGATAAGGTACGCAGAAGTAAACAGTGATACAGCGTTTACATTCAAGGGCAGGCAGCGCATTGTCAGAGTCACGTAACACTATTAGCGAAGCGACTGGATAAAGTATTCTTTCTGAATGCTATAGGAAGAATGAGAACTTTCATTAAGATTTAATTCATTTACCTTGGTGTAATTTCATACTTCAGGTTCAAAATTTTAAAAAACCTTTGATATGTAATAAAATAATAATATTGCTTGATTTAATGCTCGTATTACAATTCAAACATGCGAAAATCGACTGTCCCTCTCTGTTAAAAACAGAGATGGATAGATATTTGTCAAATACGAGGGTGCTTTGAAAAGTTCTCGGAATCACCACGAGAGGTCAGTGCTGGTGCAACGAGTTGTTCACGTGATATTCATTAAATTGTTTCCTGTAAACACGTGCCACGTCATTGCTCTTGGAAGAGAGCTGTGTCAGCAACGTGGCTGTTGTTGTTCCCGCGTAGTTATTTGCGAAGATGGAAAAAAATCGAGATTCGAGCAGTGATTAAGTACTTCGTAAAAAAAGGTATGAAAGCAAAGGATATTCATGCCGACTTCCAGAATACACTAGGGGTCTCTGCTCCTTCATATTCAACTGTTGCCAAGTGGACAAATGAATTTACATTTGGTCGGTAGAGCTTAGATGATGATCCGCGCAGTGGTCTGCTGATGTGTAACTACTCCAGAAATCATTGCAAAAGTGCACTAAATGGTCATGGAGGATCGCCGATTGAAAGTGCGTGAAATTCTTCACGCTTGCCAAACGTCATCTGAAACCGTATGTCACATTGTAACTGAAGAATTAGAAATGAAAAAATTATGTGCAAGATGGGTGCCGCAACTCTTGACGCTGGATCAAAAACGAATGAGAATGGACATATGGGAACAATGTTTGGCCCGTTTTAGGAGAAACGAATAAGAGTTTTTGCGCCGGTTTGTGACGACAGATGAACTTGGGTCCACTACTAAACCCCAGAGACAAAATAACAGTCAAAGCAGTGGAAACATGCTGACTCTCCGCCACCAAAGAAAGCAAAGACAATTACATCGGTGGGAAAGGTCATGGCATCAGTGTTCTGGGATGCGAAGGGGATTCTGTTTGTAGATTTTCTCCCCACTGGGCAAACAATTACTCGAGAATACTATGCTAACCTTCTGGACAAATTGCAACAAAAGATACGCGAAAAAAGGCCAGCTTTAGGAAAAAAGAAAATCATCTTCCATCAAGACAATGCGAGCCCGCACACATGTGCCGTCGCCGTGGCAAAATTACACGAACTAAGATACGAATTGTTGCCATACCCGCCTTATTCACCTGATATGGCTCCGTCAGACTTCCATCTCTTCCAAAAACTGAACATTTTTCTTGGACGAAGGTTCACTTCAAACGAAGAACTGATAGCCAGAGTTGACACCTATTTTGCAGGCCTGGAGGAAACTCATTTTCGAGATGGGATCAAGGCAATGCAACATCGTTGGACCAAGTGCATTAATCTTCAGGGAGACTACGTTGAAAAATAAAAAAAAAGATGTAAGTACTTTTTTTCTATTCCGTCCCGAGAACTTTTCGAACCTCTCTCGTACAAGCGAACCCGACGATGCTTCGCAACTGCGAAATATGTGTGGGAATCGGACAGACGTCCTAATTTCCTACTCTCTCCTCCTCACCACTGCCTCTCTCCACCTCCTCCCCCTTCCCCCCCTCCCATCCCTTTCCTCCTTCCCCCTCTTTATCTCTATTTCTTCCGCTCCCTCTCTGTCCATCTTCTCTTTCCTTCTCTCACAGACCGTGAAACTTATTTATTGTTTTTGCCAACGAAACCTTCTCTGAGAACCGAAGTCGCTTAAAATGAATGGGTTACTTGGTTGGGATCATCGGTTTACTGAGTGTGGGAGACCTCTTCTACTGCTGGTCCTGTGAGGATAGTAGCTTCAATGACAGTATTTCGCATACTTTTAATCTGCCAATGGATAAGATTACAAAGTTACGGACGTTTCACATTTCATAGTAGACTTATAATCATAAGCCGACAAGCCACAAATATACCTTCCCCGTTTTCCATTAAAACCGATTGCGAGAAAAAAAAGAGCATATAGTTGTGTACACAATTTTTGTTTAAAATTATATACAGGTTGAGTCAGGAGGAAAGGTAGATGCTTTGACACGCGATAGTATTAGTGATTCTGAACAAAAATCTTCTCATGGACATATGCCCTATTGCGAATGGTTTCCGAGAGAGAATACGTTTAATATTACTTTTGCACGTTTTTCTTTAACTCGAAAACCGCGCACTCCAACCAAAACGTGTTTCAGTGCCCAATTAAAGTAAATTCAATCTGCAACAAAAAAGGCCCTATTTACTTTTTGTCTAGGACTAACAGTATGCGCGAAGAGATCGCGAGAATATTGGAATCCTCGCATGACGCGTGTGCGCTGTAGCTCAAGTACTTTTTGTAGGCCAGTTTGAGGCAGATTTCCGACTTGATAAAGCACAAGCGTTCTGTATCAAAATGTTCATCTCAATTTCCTCTATACTACTGTGGTATGTTGTAAGCAATCGCAATGAATAATACAGAAAATAAATAGAAATGTACATAAAGATGTTCTATCTCGGAAACCATTCGAAATAGGGCTTAAGTCCATATCAAGTTTTTTGTTCAGAATCACTAATGCTATCATCTCTCAAAATACGTACCATTCCACCTGACTCATCCTGTATAAGGAGAAAGAATATAAGGGGTAACAGTCTGTCTAATGGTTTAGATGCGCTGCTATCGTAGTTACCACTTACTTTGAGCAAGTAAAAACTACACAGCTTCACAGCATAGCATTTTCTTTCTCTCTGCGGCTTTTAACATAAAATTTGCGCGTTGTTGTTTAAAAAATATGTAGCCTCTATCCATGTGAATGTTTATTAGAGTACTGTGTGAAAATTTGAAGCAAGTCCTTCAGGTGCTTTTCGAGATTTTTGCAGACAACGTTTCCTATTTAAATAGTATATATTTATCTGCCATAAATATAGAAAAATACGCAGCCTGAGTTCGTCTGAACGTTTATTAGAGTATCATGTAAAAGTCTGAAGTAAACCAGTCGAAAATTTATCGAGACTTTTGCTAAGAATGTATGTACTGTGTGTATATTTATGTATCACATACAGTGTGTAATGGGTATAAGCGCGCATATTTTTATACGTGGGGATCTAATATGTCCCACGTCTGTGAGTTGGCTATGTTTTCTCTGCGTTGAATAGAAACTTCACGACCTAATGTTTTGTGCATGGATGTACCGGGGCTGCGCCGTGAACAACGCCTGGCAGTATTGACTAACTATTAGGCGTCCACGTGTCCACACTGCCACACCGGACTTCACTGACCAGAGGAAAATAAGCATTAATGGTTTGCTCTTGCCACATATACATGGAGGTACTAACCAACCTACAAACGTACTAGGGGGTACCCAAGAAAACAGAATTATTTTTAAAAGCTATATAATTTCAAACTGTTTACGAAACAACTTCATCCCCTTCAAAATATTGTCCATCACAACTAATATATTTGTCCCACCGGAGCTTCCACTGTTCGAAACATTTTTTGTAGTCATCTTAGAAATATCGGATAACGTTTTATTCTTGATGTCTTCAGTGTTGCCAAATCTGTGTCCTTTAGTGTCTCTTTTCATGCGTAGAAATAAGAAAAAGTCGCACAGAGCCAGGTTTGGAAAAAAAAAAACTGTCTAAACTGTCTAACAAAGATGGCTGTGTGTGTAGGTGCGTTGTCGTGGTGAAAGAACCAGTCTCCTGCCTGCCTCAGATGGAATATTTTTGACAAACAGTGTTCTGTAATCTTCCTAAAACTTCCAAGTAAAAGGTCTGATTTGAAAGTGTGACCTGGGAGAACAAACTGTGAAAGAATTGCGCCCTTGGCATCAAAAAAGCAAATCACCATTGTTTTGATGTTAGATTTGGCTTGACGACATTTTCTTGGACGGGGTGACGATGAGGTCTTCCTTTGGCTTGACCGTTGCTTTGTTTCTGGGTCGTAACCATAGCACCATGACTCTTCAGCAGTAATGATCTTTGATAGAAAATCTGTATCAGTTTCAAGCTGTTGTTTCAAAGCACAACATGTTTGAACTCGAGTTTCTTTTGATTCTCATTCAGAACACGAGGAAGAAACTTGGCAGCAAAACTCTCCATCCCCAAATCTTCCATTAAAATTCGCTGAACTGAGATGCGAGATAACCTACTAATCTCTAACAATTGATCAATAGTCTGGCGACGGTCTGTAAGCACAAGCCCTCCAAGTTTTTCAATATTTTCGTCGATTCGGGCAGTTGACGAACATCCAGAACGACGTTTGTCATCAATCGACATGTCGCCATTTTTAAATCGAGCAAACCGCTGGTACATTTGCATTTTTCCCATAGCATCATTCTGCTAAACTGTTTTCAACATTAAAACAGTTTCAATAGCATTTTTACCGAGTAGAAAAGAAAATTTCAGAGCTGAACGTTGTTCGCAGAAACTTGCCACCATAAAAAACGAAACAAGAACAATACGGCGCTAGCAAAAACAATCACTGCAGATGAACAGAACAAGCCAGGTCAACAACACAGGCGGCACTGAACTAGCAATGAGTTGTTCTACACACGCCTAGCGGCAGAAACGCGTACTGCATGTGGTGTCACCGCCAGACACCACATTTGTTAGGTGGTAGCCTTCAAATCGGCCGCGGTTCGCTAGTATACGTCGGACCTGCGTGTCGCCACTGTCAGTGATTGCAGACCGAGCTTCGCCACACGGCAGGTCTAGAGAGACTTCCTAGCACTCGCCCCAGTTGTACAGCCGACTTTGCTAGCTATGGTTCACTGCCTACTTACGTTCTCATTTGCCGAGACGATAGTTTAGCATAGCCTTCAGCTACGTCATTTGCTACGACCTAGCAGGGCGCCATTATCAGTTACTATTGATATTGCGAATCATGTACCGTGAAAACCGACGTTCAACATTAATGGATTAAAGTAAAGTATTCCACCAGCTACGTCCTTTTTTCTAAATTCTAATTTCCTTGTCATGTTCCAGACCTCACACTAGTCAGCATGAGCTAAAACGCGTGCATTTCGGCCTCCTCTAGTAACACGGTGTTGGCTCTCCTGCCAACCACAACATTGGCGACGAGGAAAAACCGCGTTCTTCTCTAAACTGCCCTGATTTACTTGTGTAATGGCTTCGTCACAATCTCCAGATGTACTGTCCGAATTTTATCGCTTACAGAATCAGCAGACGCAGGCATTACTGGATGCCCTTGGACAGCTCGTCCAGGGTCAACGTGCAATGCAAAACGACGCGGCAGCCGCCGCTCCACCGCTAACTCAGCCACAACAAGCTGTTGCACCAACTTTTCGACCTTTTGATGCTGCACTGGAAAGCTGGACGGAGTGGTCACGACAATTTGGATTCCATCCCGCCGCCTACAGAATTCAAGGTAACGAGCGGCAGGCTTTTTTGTTATCATCAGTTGGGGTGAACACGTACCGTGTGATAGTCAAATTATTTCCTCAACGTGACGTAGCAACTCTGTCCTACAAAGAAATTTTGTCTGCATTAGATGCATATTTCAAAGAATCAGTCAATGTAGTTGCGAAATGGTATACCTTCTTTCGTACAAAACGTACGGCAGGTCAGACTAATCGGGATTGGGTTGCAACCTTGCAAGGCCTTACTAGGGATTGTGCTTTTGAGTGTCAATGTGGTCTCCCTTATTCAGATACTATGGTACGTGATGCAATTGCACAGAACGTTTCTGATGTTCGTATAAGGGAACAGATTTTGAAACTAGTCAATCGCTGCCTTCAACAAGTGATGGACATATTGGATTGGCAGGACACACTTGACTCTGCTCAGGAATCATTTTAAACTTCACCAGCTGTGTGTCAGGTTAACCGGTCCACCGGGCGAGCTGCACGTAACAGTAAACAGCCCTCGCGCCTGGCCGCGCCGCTGCCGCCAGGCTCTCAGCCACGTGTGCCGCGCCGGCAAGCAAATGCAGTGCTCAAATCCTGCTCGCGGTGCGCTACTAGACATTCGCGTGAGAATTGCCCGTCACGCCAAGCATTTGCTTTTATTGTAATAAAAAAGGACATGTTCAGAGTGTTTTCCAGAAAAATCTCAGATCGGAAGCTCAAAACCATTCCAGGCCCTTTGCTTCGCGCCGGAATTGGAATCGAACCAAGGATACTCAGGCTCGTGAAACTTCGCCCATGGAAATTCATGTAGTTCATTCCAGTCCGCCCAGTGCCACTCTCTCTAACAGTGACTCTGTTCGTCCCACAGATAGTGTGCAACTCTCGTAAAGTTGAAGTGATTTTTTGCCGGCCGGTGTGGCCGTGCGGTTAAAGGCGCTTCAGTCTGGAACCGTGTGACTGCTACGGTCGCAGGTTCGAATCCTGCCTCGGGCATGGATGTGTGTGATATCCTTAGGTTAGTTAGGTTTAATTAGTTCTAAGTTCTAGGCGACTGATGACCTCAGAAGTTAAGTCGCATAGTGCTCAGAGCCATTTGAACCCATTTGAAGTGATTTTGTACCAGTGTCAGTTCACGTTGATTTGAAGTGATTTTGTACCAGTGTCAGTTCACATTGCACAAGACAGTTGCTCTTGTCGTCAGCAGGACAATAAACTTTTTGTAGACTTGGACCTTAACGGCAAAGTGATATCATTCCACCTCGATACCGGGGTTGTAGTTTCACTGATCAATCAAGACACAAACTCCTGGGCACACCTCTGTTGCGTGCTGCAAATGTTAAGTTAACTAGCTATTCAGGTCAAGATATCCCTGTGTTAGGACAGTGCAGCCTTCTTGCAACATACAAAGGACAAACAAAACTTGTGTCATTTTATGTCCTTCGTTCTTCTTCTGCAGTGAACTTGTTTGGTTTCGATTTATTTCAGTTGTTTAACTTGTCTATAGTCAATCAGGTCCTATCAGTGAACCAGACTGTGCCTTCCGACAGTGTTTCTCGTAGAATTTGCAGACACTTTTGCACCAGGCCTTGGTTGCGCTAAGAACTATAAAGCACATTTGGAACTGAAAGAAACGCGCAACCGAAATTTTTCAGAGCGCGCAATGTTCCCCACGCATTGCGTGATGAGGTCGCAAAAACATTACACGATTTGGAATCACAAGGTGTAATTGAACGTGTGCAGGCTTCTCTCTGGGCATCACCCTTAGTAATTTTGCCAAAACCTTCCGGAAAATTGAAACTTTGTGTGGTCTTCAAGGCAACTGTGAATCCGCAACTAGTGATTCCAACTTTTCCTTTACCCCGCCCGGAAGATCTTTTTGACAAACTGTGCCCGGGTAAATATTTTTCGAAGTTGGACCTAGCAGATGCGTACTTGCAAATACCGGTGGACGAAGAATCCCAGCGCGTTTTGGTGGTTAACACGCATCTTGGTTTGTATCGATTCAAACGACTGCCATTCAGGTGTGCATTCGCCCCTGCATTGTTTCAGCAATATCTACAAACTGTTTGTGCGTCGGTCCCTACTGCAGCAAACTATCTGGACGATATTGTGATCTCCGGAAAGACGGAAGAAGAACATTTAGCCAATCTCAGAACATTATTTCAGGTCTTGCGACAAAATGGTCTTCGCTTGCGGAAGGACAAATGTGTGTTTTTTGCTCGTGACTTGCCATACCTGGGACATATACTCAATGCCCAAGGCATACATCCCAGTCCCGAGCACCTCCGTGTCATACAAGACTTGCCTTCGCCGCAGAATTTGAAGCAGCTACAGAGTGTGCTGGGAAAAATCTACTATTATCACCGATATGTTCCACACGCCTCTTCCATTTCAGCTCCGCTTCATCGCTTACGCCGTGAAGGTGTTCCATTCGTCTGGACTACGGAATGCGAACGCGCCTTTCGCCAGATGAAATCGGCATTGCTTTCCAATACTTGCCTTACGCCATTCGATCCCCAGAAGCCCCTTTTGTTGATGGTGGATGCATCTGATTTCGGGATCGGTGCTGTGCTTGCGCACAAAGATGGATCGCACGATCGCCGTATTGCCTTTGCGTCCAAATTGCTCTCGTCTGCGCAAAGAAATTATTCACAGATCGAGAAAGAAGCATTGGCTCTCGTATTTGGTGTTACAAAGTTTCATGATTTCTTGAATGGTCGTCACTTTACCATAATCACAGACCACAAACCTTTGACATCGCTTTTTCATCCGACCAAGCCTGTACCTCCACGTACAGTGCAGAAATTCATTCGCTGGTCTATTTTCCTCTCGCAATACCGCTACGATATCTTATATCGGTCCACTACTAAGCACGGAAACACCGATGCGTTGTCCTGCTTGCCTGTTGCTGAGGATGGGGCATTCGATTCCTCCGAACTTGCTTGCATGTTCATTGATGAGGAAACCGATGACGTTGTCGAATCGTTTCCGATTGATTTTCGTCGTGTAGCTACAGCCACAGCTGCCGACCCTGTCCTTGCTACCATTCTGCGTTTTGTTGCTACGCGATGGCCCTTGTCAAAGTCACGGATCGGGGATCCGTTGGTCCGCCGATTTTTTTGCTCACCGGGAGAGAATTTTTGTACGACGTGGTGTTTTGCTGTTGCGTTCTGATATTGATCAGTCCAGGGTCGCGGTCCCACGTTCGTTACAGTCCTCTGTCTTACAGCTTCTCCAACAAGGACACTGGGGTATAGTGAGAACGAAACAACTTGCTCGTCAGCACTGTACTTGGTTTGGAATCGATGCCGCGATTACGAATATGTGCTCTTCTTGCATGGTGTGTGCCGAACAACAATCAGCACCACCGCGGAAATTCTTTGCATGGCCAAAAGTCACTTCCCCTTGGCAGCGCTTACACATCGATTTTGCTGGTCCATTCTGGAATGCTCGATGGTTGGTTGTGGTAGATTCATTCGGTAATTTTCCTTTTGCTGTCTGGATGTCTTCCACGACGTCATCTGCCACCATCCAAGAGTTATCTGCTATCTTTTGCACTGAAGGTCTTCCACAGACTATTGTTTCCGGCAATGGCCCACAATTCATGTCCGCAGAATTTCAGTCATTCTGCAAGGCCAATGGTATTCAACATCTGACGTCCGCACCGTCTTCGCCACAGTCAAACGGTGCCGCTAAACGATTGGTCAGGACTTTCAAGTCACAGATGTTGAAGTTAAAAGAGTCGCATTCTCGGGAGGACGCGTTATTGCTCTTTTTGTCCTCGTATCGCTCTCAGCCCCGAGATGGTCGCTCGCCGGCTGAGTTGCTCCACGGTCGTCATCATCGAACCTTGATGTCTTTGCTACATCCGCCGCATCAGGTCCCAGTGCAGCGGCAGACATCTGCTTTTGCTCCAGGAGACATTGTCTACTATCGCCACTATCGAGGTTCACGGCGTTGGCTCGAAGGGCGCATTCTTCGCTTCCTCGGCCGCGCTATGTATCTGGTTTTGGGGGCCTCTGGTGAGGTGCGTCGGCATCTCAATCAGCTGCGCCTCTGTCGTCGCACGGGATCTGCCGCTCCCCGTCTGCTTTCAGCGACGGTGCCGTCCGGTCAGCGCCCTGGGGACCCATCTACTCGCTCGCCTCATCTCCAGGTGTTATCGACGCTGCCTTCCATTTTGCCTCATGGCGAAGCGCCGCCGCCGCCGCCTGTTCTCCCGCCGGCGACGCCCGTAGTGGACGCTTCACTGCAGCCGCCGGGCGCCTCCCTGGGTCACGCGCGGCCGATCGCTTCCTGGGACCAGTTGTCCTCCGACATGAAACTCCTGCCCGCGCCGGACCATGTGTCGTCTTCGCCCATCGGGTGCCCCGGCCCGATGGAGGTCGACCCTTCGGCCCTACGGGCGCATACACCGCATGTTGGCGTGCACCCTGGAGCAGGTTTTCAGGCGTTTCCTAGCTCCCCGCGGTCCGAATGGCAGGGTGCGGGTGGCACAGCCTCGCCTGTTGTTAGGCTCCCCACCTCGTCGCATACGTCAACATGGGGTCCTCTCCACGGCGGGCGGAAGCCTTATGCCACAACCGTACGCCGATTTGCGGGGGAGGAATGTGGTGTCACCGCCAGACACCACACTTGCTAGGTGGTAGCCTTTAAATCGGCCGCGGTCCGGTAGTATACGTCGGACCCGCGTGTCGCCACTATCAGTGATTGCAGACCGAGCGCCGCCACACGGCAGGTCTAGAGAGACTTCCTAGCACTCGCCCCAGTCGTACAGCCGACTTTGCTAGCGATGGTTCACTGCCTACTTACGTTCTCATTTGCCGAGACGATAGTTCAGCAAAGCCTTCAGCTACGTCATTTGCTACGATCTAGCAAGGCGCCATTATCAGTTACTATTGATATTGTGAATCATGTACCGTCAAAACCGACGTTCATCATTAATGGATTAAAGTTAAGTATTCCACCAGCTACGTCCTTTTTTCTAAATTCTAATTTCCTTGTCATGTTCCAGACCTCACGCCAGCCTGCGTAAGCTAAAACGCGTGCATTTCGGCCTCCTCTAGTAACACGGTGTTGGCTCTCCTGCCAACCACAACACTACACAAGCTCCGTCCACGGCTGTGTTATTCCGGTTCTTTTTGGGTACCCCATCGTACTACTGCTAATAGCTATAATTTTCTGCAAATGAAGTAAATACTGATTATACCTGTTACACCCCGTATATTGAAAAAACACGTAGCCCATGTTCTTCAGAGATTTTATTAGGGTGTTGTGTAAAAATTTGAAGTAAATCTGTCAAGAACTTTTTGATACTTTCGGTAACAATGTTCCCTCTTTGTGCAGTATACATGTATTTATATATGTACTTAAAATATATGAGGCATATGTTTGTCTGAACATTTATTAGGGTATCGCGTGAAAATTCGAAATTGATCAAGATTTTTTTTTGATTTTTGGTAATTACGTTTCCAGTTTATATACTACATAAGTATTTGTAATCTATATACAGAGCGCGACAGTTAAAAGTGGCCTGGACAAGCAGATACGATTGGACTTGAGTATATGCTTATAATCACAGCCCATGTAATACACTTACTTCCAACAGAATGGAACAATTGCCCACACAGCTGGCCGAGCCTTGGACCACAATTACACAATCATCATACCTCACAGAGTTATTAGCAGAGGTCACTTTGATCGCGGTCCTAGCTGGCCACCCAGGTCATCTGGTCTGTCAGTGTGCGATTGCTTTGTGTGGGGATCCCTCAAGTCCATGGCGTATCGCAACAACCCTCATAGTCTTCAAAAACTGTAGCAGAAGATTTCGGACGAAACTGCAACATTTCCAGCAGTCCAGCTTCGATTCGCCTTCAGCGGCTTGCTAACCAGGGCCTAGAAGTGCCAAGAGATGAAAGGAGGTCACATTCAACGTCTGCTATAGACCTGACGGGAAACCAATTCGAATATACACATAGTACGCGAAATAATTTGCTCCCCTTCTAACAGCCGTGAACCGCAAGTCTCTAGAGGAACGGAAGGTTCCAAATGATTGGAAAAGAGCAAAGGTAGTCCCATTCTTCAAGAAGGGTCGTCGAGCAGATGCGCAAAACTATAAACCTATATCTCTGACGTCGATCTGTTGTAGAATTTTAGAACATGTTTTTTGCTCGCGTATCATGTCGTTTGTGGAAACCCAGAATCTACGCTGTCGGAATCAACATGGATTCCGGAAACAGCTATCGTATGAGACTCAACTCTCTTTATTTGTTCATGAGACCCAGAAAATATTAGATACACGCTCCCAGGTAGATGCCATTTTCCTTGACTTCCGGAAGGCGTTCGATACAGTTCCACACTGTCGCCTGATAAACAAAGTAAGAGCCTACGGAATATCAGACCAGCTGTATGGTTGGATTGAAGAGTTTTTAGCAAACAGAACACAGCATGTTGTTCTCAATGGAGAGACGTCTACAGACGTTAAAGTAATCTCTGACGTGCCACAGGGGCGTGTTATGGGACCATTGTTTTTCACAATATATATATAAATGACCTGGTAGATAGTGTCGGAAGTTCCATGCGGCTTTTCGCGGATGATGCTGTAGTATACAGAGAAGTTGCAGCATTAGAAAATTTTAGCGAAATGCAGGAAGATCTGCAGCGGATAGGCACTTGGTGAAGGGAGTGGCAACTCACCCTTAACATAGACAAATGTAATGTATTGCGAATGCACAGAAAGAAGAATCGTTCATTGTATGATTATATGATAGCGGAACGAACACTGGTAGCAGTTACTTCTGTAAAATATCTGGGAGTGTGCGTGCGGAACGATTTGAAGTGGAATGATCATATAAAATCAATTGTTGGTAAGGTGGGTACCAGGTTGAGATTCATTGGGAGAGTCCTTAGAAAATGTAGTCCAACAACAAAGGAGGTGGCTTACAAAATACTCGTTCGACCTTTACTTGAGTATTACTCATTAGTGTGGGATCCGTACTAGGTCGGGTTGACAGAGGAGATAGGGAAGATCCAAATAAGAGCGGCGCGTTTCGTCACAGGGTTATTTGGTAAGCGTGATAGCGTTACGGAGATGTTTAGCAAACTCAAGTGTCAGACTCTGCAAGAGAGGCGCTCTGCATCGCGGTGTAGCTTGCTGTCCAGGTTTCGGGAGGGTGCGTTTCTGGATGACGTATCGAATATATTGCTTCCCCCTACTTATACCTCCCAAGGAGATCATGAAAGTAAAATTAGAGAGATTCGAGCGCGCACGGAGGCTTTCCGGCAGTCGTTCTTCCCGCGAAGCATACACGACTGGAAGAGGAAAGGGAGGTAATGACAGTGGCACGTAAAGTGCCTTCCGCCACACACCGTTTGGTGGCTTGGGGAGTATAAATGTAGATGTAGATACTATAGTCAGGTCTGTACTGTGTTTCCTTACCCGTGTTGTGTTTCTTTGTACCCTGGAATTCTGTTCTGCGGGCCACTTATGTATCCGACATTGTATATTGAAAAGTAAGCAGCCTATGTACATCCTAACATTTATTAGAGTATCGTGTAAAAATCTGAAGTAAATTGGTCAAGAACTTTTCGAGATTTTGGTAACAACGACTTGTCTTTACAGCGTAGTTTAGATAAGTAAACATACCTCGAGGTTTCGATATATTTCTGTTGACGCTGTAGTGAGTACGATACTTTTCTTTCGCTACAGCTCATTAGCAACGTATCGTTACTATTCGTTCGATACCGTGTCAGGAGGCAGAGATGTCCGTTGTCAAAAGGTATTCTCTCGAGCATAACGCATGCCAGTTCGCACAGCACATTGCCCCCGTGTTTTGGGTGATGAGAAGGCGGCGCCCTCCCCCGCTGCCACCGCCCCCTACGGCAGCTGCACGCGCCCGCATCGCCTTTGCCGCCGCCGCCGCCGGCTGCGAACAGCTGTGAGGCGCCCCTGCTCGTGGCGACGCCGCTGTACCCAGTATGTCGCCCTGCCCCGGACCCTCTTTGCGCGGCTTTTTAAACCAGACA
Organism: Schistocerca serialis cubense; assembly: GCF_023864345.2. Classification (NCBI taxonomy): domain Eukaryota; kingdom Metazoa; phylum Arthropoda; class Insecta; order Orthoptera; family Acrididae; genus Schistocerca; species Schistocerca serialis. The sequence continues at coordinate 167,695,970 of NC_064644.1, read as the reverse complement.
CCGCGTATCAAGCGCAGCCGCAGCAGGACTCGTGCTCTGAGGGTTCCGTACGGTGTGCGCACATTTGCCACTGTTGTGTACATAGCTCCGCGTAGTCAGCGCGTACACAACTTTCCCACTAGAGCGCGCCCCGCTAAGCACAACAGCGCAGACGCAGCGCTCGTCCGTCTCCGCACTACGAGATGGCTCTGCCATAGAGACGGACCAAATTCTGCTTCCGCCGATCCGCGTATTAATATGTAACACAGCCAATGAGATTGCTGCTAACGTAGAACCTTTTCTCCTCGCGGATCACACTTGCGCAGTGATACACGAACGCGCGAGATATTGTAACGAGAGTACAGACCTCCGATTAGCCAGTCTGCATTTGTCTGCACCAGTCTGCATTTGTCTGTACTAGTCTATAGTCAAGATTCAGTCTCCGCCTAATAAGATTACCATATTCCTGTACATAGCACACCGTCTTCAGGCCACGAGTGGCCTACCGGGACCATCCGACCGCCGTGTCGTCCTGAGAGGAGGATGCGGATGGGAGAGGCGTGGGGTCAGCACACCGTTCTCCCACCCGTTTTGATGGTATTCTTGACCGAAGCCGCTACTATTCGGTCGAGTAGCTCCTCAATTGGCATCACAGGGCTGAGTGCACTCCGAAAAATGGCAACAGCGCATGGCAGCTGGATGGTCACCCATCCAAGTGTCGGCCACGCCCAACAGCGCTTAACTTCGGTGATCTCACGGGAACTGGTGTAACCACTGCGGCAAGGCCGTTGCCCCTGTGCATAGCCATGAAGATAAATGTATAGACACTTTTGTCAAGTATCAGAGATATATGTGAGAATATGATTAACATACCAATACCAAAGGAACTTCAGATTGTCAAATGTAAATAGCATCCAGAACCAAGTTAAGTAATTTTTATGCTTGTTATTATTTTAATAAATGTGTGTGAAAATTAAACAAGTTCTATTTAAAGTTGGTTACCGTCAATCTGCTACTCTAAGCATGCAAGTGGCATTTCTATCGTCTGACCTAACGGCAGAAGATAAACACGCCACGATAAGACCACGAGACATATTGCTGACACTCGCCTACTTCGTTAGAGCGACAAGTCAAATAATCTGATGGTTTGTGTACTGAAGGTCTTACAGTATGCACACCACAGCCACGCCGGACATTTGCCACAATTTTACCTGCTCCAAAGGGTTGGGTACCTTGTCTCCCCCTCCTCCTCCTCCTATGTTATGTTTGCAGTGGTTCTCATTTCAAAAAAATGTTCAAATGTATGTGAAATCTTATGGGACTTCACTGCTAAGGTCATCAGCCCCTAAGCTTACACACTACTTAACCTAAACTATCCTAAGAACAAACACACACACCCATGCCCAAGGGGGGACTCGAAACTCCGCCGGGACCAGCCGCACAGTCCATGACAGGAGCGCCTCAGACCGCTCGGCTAATCCCGCGCGGCGTTCTCATTTCGAATTGTAGAATATTTCCTTCGTCTTCTTTGATGAAGGAATTTCGGAAAACTGCATTAGTAACTCCACTTTAGTGGCAGTGTCATCAGTAACATTACCGTCGCTGTCGCGCAGTAAAGGTACTTACTGAGCCTTTCAAATGGTTCAAATGGCTCTGAGCACTATGGGACTTAACTGCTGTGGTCATCAGTCCCCTAGAACTTAGAACTACTTAAACCTAACTAACCTAAGGACATTACACACACCCATGCCCGAGGCAGGATTCGAACCTGCGACCGTAGCAGCAGCGCGGCTCCGGACTGGAGCGCCTAGAACCGCACGGCCACCACGGCCGGCTTTACTGAGCCTTTCCGCTGGTTTACTTAACATAGTGCCAGAATATCTTTAGATTTTCCGCCACATTTCTAGAGAGAGTTTCGTTGTGGAAACTATTAAATGCATCTCGCATTGAAATCCGCACCAAATTTCGAGCCTGAGTAAAACTTCGCCAGTCTTGGAGATTTTCCGTTGGTCTAAATTGTACGTGCCTTTTTCGGTGCTCCTGCAGCAGCTTTCTGTCGTGTTTTGTGTACCATGGGGGATCAGTTCCGTCTCTTATTAATTTATTTGGTATTAATCTGGCTAGCTCTGAGCACTATGGGACTTAACATCTATGGTCATCAGTCCCCTAGAACTTAGAACTACTTAAACCTAACTAACCTAAGGACATCACACAACACCCAGTCATCACGAGGCAGAGAAAATCCCTGACCCCGCCGGGAATCGAACCCGGGAACCCGGGCGTGGGAAGCGAGAACGCTACCGCACGACCACGAGCTGCGGACGGTATGAATCTCTCGAATGCTGTTGATACTATTTCTTTGAACTTCAGCCACATATGGTCTTCACTTACATAGTTTGGAAGGATTGGAGACTGTCTCTTAGAAAAATGTCAACCGAATTTTTAGCTGCTTTTATAAATAGATATATTTCTTGTTTAGTTTTGGTGAATTTAGCCTCGCTACGACTGTGTGTTCACTAATCCCAGTATCCGTCGTGATGCTCAGGATTATTTGTGGCTAAGAGGTCAAGTGTGTTTTCGTAACCACCTACAATTTGTATGGCCTCGTGAACTAATTGTTCAAAATAATTTTTAAAAAAGCATTTAGAACAATTACGGAAGTTTTTTTCTATCTACAGTAGGGTCTGAAAATGTATTTTTGTCAACATACAGAAGGTAGATTGAAGTCACTGCCAACTGTAGTTGTATGAGTAAGGTAATTATTTGTGATGAGACTCAAGTTTTCTTTGAACTGTTCAGTAACTGTCTCATCTGAGACCGGGGGTCGGTAAAGGGAGCCCGTTTTTAATTTATTCCGGTTGTCGAATATAACCTCTGCCCATACTAAGTCACAGGAACTACCTGCTTCAATGTCGCTTGTGAGCTGGAACACACGTTACATTATTTTTCCTGAAGTTGTGCATCTTTCTTTCTGTTGTAGTGCAGATCATTACAATTACGGTTTTCCCTCCAAAACCTGGGATGCTTCCTCTGTGACCCTGTAAATACCAGAGCTAAACAATGTGTAACAACATCGTACGTTACAAGCATAGCATTCTGTATTACTTCATTTCCGCCGGCCGCGGTGGCCGTGCGGTTCTAGGCGCTCCAGTCGCAGGTTCGAATCCTGCCTCGGGCATGGGTGTGCGTGATGTCCTTAGGTTAGTTAAGTTTAAGTAGTTCTAAGTTCTAGGGGACTAATGACCACAGCAGTTGAGTCCCATAGTGCTCAGAGCCACTTAATTTCCTTATTTATAACATCTTAAAATTGTACGTTGATTTTAGATGACATGTCAATCATGATGTTCTTATCTCTATTTAGTGAAGGTATTTTCAGTCATGTTTTGAATATTGTCCCGCTACACTTTATTAATTAATGTTTCGCCGCGAGGGATATCGGATTTTAGAGGGTAAATTAATATGGAGTATGTCGTTCTTCTTTTCAAACATTCACATACCTATTTTTTCTTTCCTTATTGTTTTTTGGGCTTGCAGTTGTAGTAATTAAGTAGACACAAATGCAGTGATAAAAAAAATGATTAGCGTAAATTCGCATTCTCTTTACATCGTTCCTTTCTTGTTGCTTTCATGGTGATGGACTGTTTCTATCGCAATCAGTAAGCGTGAAAGGAAGCTACTGTACAGACAGAGGGATCTACATTTGTACTTTGCAGAACTAATTACATACTGACATAATCGTCGGTATTGCTTTCGTTTCCCAAAAGTTATAAATATTTCGATTTCGGAAAAGAAGTTCTCTATTTCGCCAAGATGTCGAAGAAGAAGGTCCCTTACGTACTGGTTGTATCGAGTAAGATGCGGAGACGCCGGTTTGAAAGCGTACAGAAGAAGTACGAGGAAGGGCGTCCCTTACCTGAGGGATCGCTACTCAAGCTACCTGCCGAAGTGGCAAGTGTGACAAATGTCTGGCGTGGCAAATGTCCGGCGTGGCAAATGTCCGGCATTCGTTCCGTACATCTGCATCTACATGGACACTCTGCAAATCACCTTTTAAGTGCCTGGCAGAGGGTTCATCAAACCACCTTCACTATTACAATCTCGTATAGCGCTCGGGAAGAACGAAAACCTACATCTTTCCGTACGTGCTCTAATCTCCCTTATTTTATCGTGGTGATCGTTTCTCCCTATGTAGGACGGTGCCAACAAAATATTTTCGCATTCGGAGGAGAAAGTTGGCGACTGGAATTTCGTGAGAAGATCCCGCCGCAACGAAAAACGCCTTTGTTTTGAAGATGTCCACCCTAAATCCTGAATCATTTCAGTGACACTGTCTCCTCTATTCCGCGATAATGCAAAATGTGCTGCCCCTGTTTGAACTTTTTCGATGCACTCCGTCAATCGTATCTGGCAAGGATCCCACACCGTGCAGCAGTATTCTAAAATAGGACGGACAAGCGTAGTGTAGGTAGTGTCCTTAGTAGATCTGTTACGTTTTCTAAGTGTACTGCCAATAAAACGCAGTCTTTGGTTAGCCTTCCCCACAATATTGCATTTTAAAGTTATTCGTAATTGTAATTCCTAGGTATTTAGTTGAATTTACGGACTTCAGATTTGACTGATTTATCGTGTAACCGAAGTTTAAGGGATTCCTTTTAGTACTCATGTGGATGATCTCACACTTTTCGTTATTTAGGGTCAACTGCCAATTTTCGCACCGTTCAGAAATCTTTTCTAAATCGTTTTGCGATATGTTTTGATCTTCTGATGAATTTATTAGTCGATAAACGGCAGCGTCATCTGCAGACAACCTAAGGGGGCTGCTCAGATTGTCTCCCAAATCGTTTATACAGATAAAGAACAGCAAAGGGCCTATAACACTATCTTGGGGAACGCCAGAAATCACTTTTGTTTTACTCAATGACTTTCCGTCAGTTACTACAAACTGTGACCTCTCTGACAGAAAATCTCTGAACCTGTCACACAACTGAGACGATATTCCACAGGCACACAATTTTACTACAAGCCGCTTGTGTGGTATAGTGTCAAAAGCCTTCCGGAAATCCAGAAATACGGAATCAATCTGAATTCCCTTGTCAATAGTACTCAACACTTTATGCGAGCAAAGAGCTACTTTTGTTTCACAAGAACGATGTTTCCTAAATCCACGTTGACTGTGTGTCAATACACCGTTTTTTTCGAGGTAATTCATAATGTTCGAACACAATATGTGTTCCAAAATCCTGCTGCATATCGACGTTAATGATATGGGCCTGTTATTTAGTGGAATACTTCTACTACCTTTCTTGAATATTGGTGTGAACTATGCAACTGTCCAGTCTTTGGGTACGGATCTTTCGTCGAGCGAACGGTTGTTTACGATTGTTAACTATGGATCTATTGCATCAGCATACTCTGAAAGGAACCTAATTGGCATACAGTCTGGACTAGAGCACTTGCTTTTATTAAGTGATCTCAGTTGCTTCACTACTCCGAGGATATTTACTTCTACTTTACTCGTGTTGGCAGCTGTTCTTGATTCGAATTCTGGAATATTAACTTCGTCTTCTTTTGTGAAGGCATTTCGGAAGGCTGTGGTTAGTAACTCTGCTTTGGAAGATGCGGATCGAGAATCTCGACTTCTGTCTGCTATCGACATCGATAATAGCGAGATATCGGGCCCGGGAATTCCAAGACTTCCTTATGATACCACTACAAATTAACAGTTTTCATTTTTTTCCCTTTACTTGTACTGTAAAATCGAGCTTCTCGCTAAATTTCATAATTCCAGGTTAACGGGAAGTACCCAATAGGTTTTTATGAGTGCGTTTAGGAGTATCGAAATACGGAACATATATGACAGTATCTTCTGGTTGTGTTGACTTAGAAGCTTAAATTTTTTACACCTCCAAGGGACCACGGGTCTCAGTTTGTGACATGAATGTTAACCTGATACATCCACACATTCCTGAGAAGAAGGGCGTTTACCGACGGGCTGACAGGCAGTCGGATGTCAAATGCCAAAGAAAAACAACTTTTTTCGTGTGAAGTAATCACAAATTAATAATTTTCGGATTTGAAACGTTGGTTAGTGCTAATTTTACTATTGCAGCTCTGTGGAAAGTACTCTACTGATTTTGACGAGCTAGTTTGCGAATATCAAAATGTGACACACATAACAATATCTTTTGCTTGCGTGTACTTCCAAGGGAAACTCGTCATCGCACAACCCTCAGATATAGTGTTAAGAAGGCACAGTGGATGGCCCGCCAAAACTGAACACAGATCAAGCTTGAAAACAAGAAGATGATGTACAAAACTGTGAAAAAAGGAGCAAAATAGGAACAGTGAACGGTCCAAGCTGAAGATGTGCAACATCGAGCGAATGGCAAGAACTACGGCGTCGTGATTGTGTGGTCACGGTGTTGGACTGCAAAGCGAAAGTTCCATGTTCAAAACTTCTTCGTGCCCCATTTTTTCCACAAAATTATGAGGTGTCTGTCCTGTCATTGGCCGCATAGAACTCTCACAGAAATGAAAACAACAAATTAATTCGAGAGTCAGAACTCCCAAAACGGAATGCAAGAGCCATAGCATTATGTACGTCTGGAGGTTCTTCCTTTAGTTGTACAGTGAAACCTTAGTTCTTGTATAAAGTCATGATTCTAGGTCAACGGGAAGTACCCTACGGGTTTTGATGAGTCAGTTTGTGAGTATCAAAATACACTACTGGACATTAAAATTGCTACACCACGAAGATGACGTGCAACAGAGGCGAAATTTAATGGACATGAAGAAGATGCTGTCATATGCAGATGATTAGCTTTTCAGAGCATTCACACAAGGTTGGCGCCGGTGGCGACACCTACAACATGCTCACATGAGGAAAGTTCACAACCGATTTCTCATACACAAACAGCAGTTGGCCGGCGTTTCCTGGTGAAACGTTGTTGTGATGCCTCGTGCAAGGAGGAGAAATGCGTACCATCACGTTCTCGACTTTGATAAAGGTCGGATTGTAGCCTATCGCGATTGCGGTTTATCGTATCGCGACATTGCTGCTCGCGTTGGTCGAGATCCAATGACTGTTAGCAGAATATGGAATCTGTGGGTTCAGGAGGGTAATACGGAACGCCGTGCTGGATCCCAACGGCCTCGTATCACTAGCAGTCGAGATGACAGGCATCTTACCCGCATGGCTCTAATGGATCGTGCAGCCATGTCTAGATCCCTGAATCAACAGATGGGGACGTTTGCAAGACAACAGCCATCTGAACGAACAGTTCGACGACGTATGCAGCAGCATGGACTATCAGCTCGGAAACCATGGCTGCGGTTACCCTTGACGCTGCATCACAGACAGGAGCGCCGGCGATGGTGTACTCAACGACGAACCTGGGTACACGAATGGCAAAACGTCATTTTTTCAGATGAATCCAGGTTGTGTATACAGCATCATGATGGTCGCATCCGTGTTTCTCGACATCGCGGTGAACGCACATTGGAAGCGTGTATTCGTCATCGCCATACTGGCGTATCACCCGGCGTGATGGTATGGGGTGCAATTGATTACACGTCTCGGTCACCTCTTGTTCGCATTGACGGCACTTTGAACAGTGGACGTTACATTTCAGATGCATTACGACCCGTGGCTCTACCTTTCATTAGATCCCTGCGAAACCCTACATTTCAGTAGGATAATGCACGACCGCACGTTGCAGGTCCTGTACGGGCCTTTCTGGATACAGAAAATGTTCGACTGCTGCCCGGGCCAGCACATTCTCCAGATCTCTGACCAATTGAAAACGTCCGGTCAATGGTGGCCAAGCAACTGGCTCGTCACAATACGCCAGTCACTACTGTTGATGAACTGTGGTATCGTGTTGAAGCTGCATGGGCAGCTGTACCTGTACACGCCATCCACGCTCTGTTTGACTCAATGCCCAGGCGTACCAAGGCCGTTATTACGGCCAGAGGTGGCTGTTCTGGGTACTGATTTCTCAGGATGTATGCACCCAAATTGCGTGAAAATGTAATCACATGTCAGTTCTAGTACAATATATTTGTCCAATGAATATCCGTTTATCATCAGCATTTCTTCTTGGTGTAGCAATTTTAATGGCCAGTAGTGTATGTGATATAAATGGTCATATCTTGCGACTGCATTGACCTATGAACTTCAGCAGCAAGATACCGTATTCCTTAGTATGTTACAAGAATTTGAACTTGAACGTCTACCGGTTACTAATAAAAACGGTTCTTAACAGACCGACAGACAGGCAGACGGACGGACGGACAAGAAAGTGATCACACAAGGGTTGCGTTCGTTCAGTATAGGCTAGCAGCTGAAAACGTCTCTCGCAGTGGTACGACCCCTACTGCTGACGTCATGCGCGGTGTGTCGTGGCCTTGTTCCTAGGTTGCACTATGGCTGGCGGTTATCGCTGAAACAACCCGTTGCCGGTTATATCGATTTCTACAAAGCCAATTTAACCTGCCTATTTTAGGTTTTTTTATTCCTGTTATTTCCTTAGTAGACTTAGTAATCGAACTAAGTGTGAAAAATTTTGACACCCTGTTTCATGGTGCATAGAATCAAAATATGAAATTAAATAGGCAAATAAAAAAAAAGAAACGTAGTCCGTTCACCGTTCGCTGCTTCTCTCGAAATGTGGTTAGTAGTGGAATGCTACAAACAGTCACGAGTACTTTCCTACTGATTCTAATTTTTCTGAAACTCTGCTAAAAGTAGTGTTGTAACCGAAGGTCGCACCACTATTTTGGGCTTATGAATAGTCAATGCTAAAGAGTGAAAAATGAGGGTGAAAGACTGTATGTTTCGTGTTAATTTCTCCGTTTTCAAGCGCTGCAAGCAGATGAAGGCATATTATATAGAACAGGTAGCAGGTCAGCTACTTCCTATTTTTATTGTAAACTGTGGATAAATAGTAAGGTTTGAAGTTTTCTCCATATATGATGATGCAATACTACTGCGGCCGCTCCCGTTTTTAAGCTTTTAAAGCAAATGGGGCATTGTACTTCCTCATACCGCACTTTGTACAATACTTCCGCACTAGGGATGGTGCCATTCTGTAATACACTGCACTTCCAATGACGACAGTGTGAAATTACCATGTTGTTGTTGTTGTGGTCTTCAGTCTGGAGACTGGTTTGATGCAGCTCTCCATGCTACTCTATCCTGTGCAAGCTTCTTCATCTCTCAGTACTCACTGCAACCTACATCCTTCTGAATCTGCTTAGTGTATTCATCTCTTGGTCTCCCTCTACGATTTCTAACCTCCACACTGTCCTCCAATACTAAATTTGTGATCCCTTGATGCCTCAGAACATGTCCTACCAACCGGTTCCTTCTTCTTGTCAAGTTGTGCCACAAACTCCTCTTCTCCCCAATTCATTTCAATACTTCCTCATTAGTTATGTGATCTACCCATCTAATCTTCAGCATTCTTCTGTAGCGCCACATTTCGATAGCTTCTATTCTCTTCTTGTCCAAATTATTTATCGTCCACGTTTCACTTCCATACGTGGCTACACTCCATACAAATACTTTCAGAAACGACTTCCTGACACTTAAATCTATACTCGATGTTAACGAATTTCTCTTCTTCAGAAACGCTTTCCTTGCCATTGCCAGTCTACATTTTATATCCTCTCTACTTCGACCATCATCAGTTATTTTGCTCCCCAGATAGCAAAACTCCTTTACTACTTTAAGCGTCTCATTTCCTAATCTAATTCCCTTAGCATCACCCGATTTAATTCGACTACATTCCATTATCCTCGTTTTGCTTTTCTTGATGATCATCTTATATCCTCCTTTCAAGACACTGTCCATTCCGTTCAACTGCTCTTCCAAGTCCTTTGCTGTCTCTGACAGAATTACAATGTCATCGGTGAACCTCAAAGTTTTTATTTCTTCTCCATGAATTTTAATACCTACTCCGATTTTTTCTTTTGTTTCCTTTAATGTTTGCTCAATATACAGACTGAATAACATCGGGGAAAGGCTACAACCCTGTCTTACTCCCTTCCCAACCACTGCTTCCCTTTCATGTCCCTCGACTCTTATAACTGCTATCTGGTTTCTGTACAAATTGTAAATAGCCTTTCGCTCCCTGTATTTTACCCCTGCCACCTTTAGAATTTGAAAGAGAGTATTCCAGTCAACATTGTCTAAGTCTACAAATGCTAGAAACGTAGGTTTGCCTTTCCTTAATCTTTCTTCTAAGATAAGTCGTAAGGTCAGTATTGCCTCACGTATTCCATCGTTTCTACAGAATCCAAACTGATCTTCCCTGAGGTCGGCTTCTACCAGTTTTTCCATTCGTCTGTAAAGAATTCCCGTTAGTATTTTGCAGCTGTGGCTTATTTAACTGATAGTTCGATAACTTTCACATCTGTCAACACTAGCTTTCTTTAGTATTGGAATTATTATATTCTTCTTCAGGTCTGAGGGTATTTCGCCTGTCTCATACATCGTGCTCACCAGATGATAGAGTTTTGTCAGAACTGGATCGCCCAAGGCCGTCAGTAGTTCTAATGGAATGTTGCCAACTCCCAGGGCCTTGTTTCGACCCAGGTCTTTCAGTGCTCTGTCAAACTCCTCCCGCAGTATCTTATCTCCCATTTCACCTTCATCTACATCCTCTTCCATTTCCAAAATATTGTCCTAAAGTACATCGCCCTTGTATAGACCCTCCATATACTCCTTCCACCTTTCTGCTTTCTCTTCTTTGCTTGGAACTGGGTTTCCATCTGAGCTCTTGATACTGATAAAAGTGGCTCTCTTTTCTCCCAAGGTCTCATTAATTTTCCTGTAGGCAGTATCTATCTTACCCCTAGTGAGATAAGCCTTTACATCCTTACATTTGTCCTCTAGCCATCCCTGCTTAGCCATTTTGCACTTCCTGTCGATCTCTTTTTTGAGACGTTTGTATTCCTTTTTGCCTGCTTCATTTACTGCATTTTTATATTTTCTCCTTTCATCAATTAAATTCAATATTTGTTCTGTTACCCACGGATTTCTATCTGTCCTAGTCTTTTCACCTACTTGATCGTCTGCTGCCTTCACTACTTCATCCCTCAGAGCTACCCATTGTTCTTCTACTGTATTTCATTCCCCCATTCCTGTCAGTTGGTCCCTTATGCTCTCCCAGAGACTCTGTACAACCACTGGTTTAGTCAGTATATTCGCGTCCCATCTCCTTAAATTCCCACCTTTTTGCAGGTTCTTCAGTTTTAATCTACAGTTCATAACCAATAGATTGGTGTCAGAGTCCACATCTGCCCCTGGAAATGTCTTACAATTTAAAACCCGGTTCCTAAATCTCTGTCTTACCATTATATAATCTATCTGATACCTTCTAGTATCTTCAGGATTCTTCCATGTATACAACCTTCTTTTATGATTCTTGAACCAAGTGTTAGCTATGATTAAGTTATGCTGTGTGCAAAATTCTACCATACGGCTTCCTCTTTCATTTCTTACCCCAAATCCATATTCTCTTACTAAGTTTCTTTCTCTCCCTTTTCCTACCCTCGAATTCCAGTCACCCATGACTATTAAATTTTCATCTCCCTTCACTACCTGAATAATTTCTTTTATCTCATCATACATTTCATCAATTTCTTTATCATCTGCAGAGCTAGTTGGGATGTAAGCTTGTACCACTGTAGAAGGCATGGACTTCGTGTCTATCTTGGCCACAGTAATGCGTTCACTATGCTGTTTGTAGTAGCTTACCTGCACTCCTATTTTTTTATTCATTATTAAACCTACTCCTGCATTGCCCCTATTTTATTTTGTGTTTATAACCCAGTATTAACCTGACCAAAAGTCTTGTTCATCCTGCCACCGAACTTCATTGATTCCCAGTATATCTAACTTTAACCTATCCATTTCCCTTTCAAAATTTTCTAACCTACCTGCCCGATCAAGGGATCTGACATTCCACTCTCCGATCCGTAGAACGCCAGTTTTCTTTCTCCTAATAACGACGTCCTCTTGAGTAGCCCCCGCCCAGAGATCCGTATGGGGGACTATTTTACCTCCGTAATATTTTACCCAAGAGCACGCCATCATCATTTAACCATACACTAAAGCTACATGCCCTCGGGAAAAATTACTGCTGTAGTTTCTTATTGCTTTCAGCCGTTCGAAGTACCAGCACAGCAAGGCCGTTTTGGTTAGTGTTACAAGGCCAGATCAGTCAATCATCCAGACTGTTGCCCCTGCAACTACTGAAAAGGCTGCTGCCCCTCTTCAGGAACCACACGTTTGTCTGGCCTCTCAACAGATACCCCTCCGTTGTGGTTGCACCTACGGTACCGCCATCTGTATTGCTGAGGCACGCAAGCCTCCCCACCAACGGCAAGGTTCAAATGGTTCAAATGGCTCTGAGCACTATGCGACTTAACTTCTGAGGTCATCAGTCGCCTAGAACTTAGAACTAATTAAACCTAACTAACCTAAGGACATTACACACAACCCGGGTTCCCGGGTTCGATTCCCGGCGGGGTCAGCGATTTTCTCTGCCTCGTGATGACTGGGTGTTGTGTGATGTCCTTAGGTTAGTTAGGTTTAAGTAGTTCTAAGTTCTAGGGGACTGATGACCATAGATGTTAAGTCCCATAGTGCTCAGAGTCATTTGAAGCATTTGACATCACACACATCCATGCCCGAGGCAGGATTTGAGCCTGCGACTGTAGCGGTCGCTCGGCTCCAGACTGTAGCGCCTAGAACCGCACGGCCACTCCGACCGGCTAACGGCAAGGTCCATGGTTCATGGGGTAGGGAAATTACCATATAGGCCATATGGGGCAAGTCTTGCACACTGCGTATACACGCGTACCATGCAACAGGTACATTATTGTCTCATCAGTACTGTACCATTTCGTATGCCATGTGTTTATTGCTTGTTTTAAGCCAAAAAATTTAGCCCTTCTGCTATGGCTAACTGATATTTCGGTGTTTTACTCGGTCTTTATAAGAATAAAAATAGCGTGTGTTATAAAAACAAATACCGAAAAATAACTGTTACTCAGAACTGAAATATCGGTATCGGTTTTAACAAGTCTGTTTTTTCCGTGCTTAGGTGGCATTGGGAACCCCCTCAGCTTGCCCAGACTTCCCAAAGCAACAGCGAGATCTCGCAGCTCTGTCGATGTCTGTCTCATTGAATCAGTGGACCAAGGTCAACGTGAAGAAACACTGCAGTGGGCAGCGACTGGTAGGTGGAACTAACGACGGCGCAGAGTGTGTTGTGTTGTGGCCTGGTGTGGGAGGGCAGAACCCCTGCGGATGCTGGGTGCTGGGTTGGGTCCGCTCACCCGACACCGCTCTCGGCGCCAGCTGGGTTGCTGCGCTCGCTGCCCGCTGCAGCACCAGATGACGTCACCGCGAGGCGACCTTTTAAAACCCGATCTCGCTCGCGTAAGGCGAACCGCTTCCGGCGTCTTCCCCGCCGCTCGCTGCTCCTTTGTTTCTGCAGCCTGCTGGCCACCTTGCAACAGATCGATGCACCGGCGCTGCAGCCGGCACCCCGGTGCGGTCCCACGAGACGGCGAATCTGCAGCGTGGGTGCCCGGAGGAGGCGGTTAAGCGTCATCTTACACGTTCTCTCTCACTGACCTGCTTCAGAAGGGCCAAGTATTAAAGCCCGACCGATCAGGTACTAACAATTTGTATCCTAAGTTCCTGCAAATCACAATAAACAACTCACATCCTGTCCACAAAGTTAGTTGGTTTGCTTCATGGTCCCTGGATAATTTGCAATATAAGTCGTCACAACGTGTACGAGCCGTTTAACATTCACGTTACAGATTAATTTGTAAATATGGCCACGCGCAGAAAATTTAAAAGTTTCTTCAATTATTATCATTAAATATGCAGATGTTAGTTAGTAATACATACTCACCACCTTTTACACATTACAATAACAGAAATTCTTCTATGGAACAGAAGGAGTTTTCAGGGAGAAACTTTTTTAGTTTCTTTATAAGTTTTACTTCGCTCTCTGTCAGACATTTTATGTCACTGGGTAAGTTACCAGAAATTTTACTTTCAGCGCTGTGCACCCCTTTTTGTGCTAAAAGCAACTTTGATGTGCAGTAACGAATGTCACATTTTCTTATGGCATTGTAATTACGTACTTCATTGTTTCTTTTTAAATGTAGTGGATTATTTACAACGAACTTCACGAGCGCATAAATACACTGAGTAGCAGTAATTAGAAAACCCCGTTCCTTAAATAGATGCCTACAATATGACCGTAAGTGAGCACCACATATTCTTATAGCAGTTTTTGAGCTATGAAAACTTTCTTTCTTAAAAACGAGTCAACCCAGAACATTATTCTATATGACTTTACTGAATGAAAATATGAAAAATACGCCAAGATTTTCAATGATTCTGAGTGCAAATGTGGCTGAACTAAGTTGTTTTGTGAGTTCCAAGATCTGCATTTTTCCTGATTAAATTCTCATCATTCTTTCATCTACGAATTTTGAAATAAGCTATTAGAGACAGAGCATAGTACCAGCATTTCACATCAAAAGTTGTGATTGATTCTTTGGTTCGGGCGCGAAGATTAGTAATGTCACTGATTGGTGTTGTGTGTACACGATGTTTCACATAGTAACCTCCCTCCTTACTAATATGTTTTAATGCGATAAGATGACCGTGGTAGCGTACGCCTAATGGATTTGATTTTGGACAAAACTATCTTCTCCGAAGAAAATTTGACCGGTTAGTGGTGAGAAGTGTACAACAAGTTGCTATAATGGGCAACCGTTCTACTCCTGCACTTTCTACTTATTTGGATTTTAGTTCAATGCTTAAAAAAAAAAAAAAAGGTCCCATTACTGACATAAAATACGAAACGGAGTACCAGATGATTCAAAAGTCCACAACAAGTCTAACTGAAGTAATACAAAAATTAATTATTATCGTCGTCAGCCCACTTCGACACTGTCTGTCCACTATCTGATCAAGAATGCGGACAGCAAAGAACAAGTAACCGTTCGGCTGTACGTGTGACAACAGAAGGTTGACACACGTTTCTTGTAGCTCAATACGTTGCAGAACAGTAATGAATTAAGAAAGCAGTTGCCTGATATCGTGAAAATTGAGCTGTGTGAACTTGGAAAATATAATTAAACTCGTTAAAGCGTAAGTGAATGACTGAATGCAGGTCTTTTGTTACGACAGTAATTTACGTAACCTCAGAATAACGTGTACTTATGTGCACTAGATTTATGGACATGACACGCCACATAGGTTGAACAGATTGTGCTTACTATGAAAATTTACTGTATGAAATAAGTAACTGTTAGCTTTCAACAGGCTGACAATGCCGAAATACGAGCCAAGCCAGTACACGATAGCATTATTACAATGGACACGTGTATGAAATATGTGAACTTTATTTACTCTTTTCTTTGATTTGACATTGCCAAAATTTCTTTAATTTTAAGTTACGTTACTACGTCTTCACACGATTAGAAAAGATGACATTGTCTGTCAATGTTTTTGAACAATACTGCTAGCTTATCCAGGATTCATTATTAATTAGTCGATTATATTTTTAACAAACAAACAAAACTGCCAATGATAGCTTTTTATTGAGTTTCTTTTGACTATTTAAACAACGAACTCGGGTATTCAGTAACTAGAAAGGAATGGGACCCTGAGCAGCTGACAGTAACTGAGGATAATAACAAGATAAGGTATCCACAGTTTTTATGTACAACACTGGAATAAAAGTTTCTAACGTGAACGAAAATAAGACAACTTTACAGTTCGTTGCAGATATTAAGACGTCGTCTTTGTTGTCTCCTGAGTGGCTCCCATTGCTTCAGGTAATATTGCGAGCACGGGCACCTTGATTCACAATGGTCAGTTATGGGCAGGATATTGATGTTATTGGAGCCCCTTACATGTGACCACGCTTGTCATGTTCTTGCTGCCTCGCTAGTAACAACGTCGTCTCGCGTAGGCTCGGCAGTAGACGCCATTTGCGTGTGTTCATTCTTACGTCTCACAACCAACCTGCGAGCACACTTACGTCCAGAGACAGCGCTCCTACACAAGTCTTTACTCTCTGGCAATCCTAACTTTGTCTAACGGCAGTAAAAAACTAAACTACACTAAATTCTGTCCGAACAGACCATGAAGGCCCAATGGCACCGACCGACCGCCGTATCATCCTCAGACCATAGGCGTCACTGGATGCGGATATGGAGGGGCATATGGTCAGCACACCGCTCTCCCCGCTGTATGCCAGTTTCCGCAACCGGAGCCGCTACTTCTCAATCAAGTAGTTCCTCAGTTTGCCAACAGCGCTGGACAGACCGGGTGGTCACCCATCCGAGCGCTAGCCCAGCCCGACAGGCTTAACTTCGGCGATCTGACGGGAACCGGTGTTACCACTGCGCAAAGCTGTTGGCTTAACGGCAGTAATCCAGATTAAATGCATTATAATACATAAAATAATTTATACAAGTTACATCACATCGCATTTTTAATTAATACATAGTACCCGAAGATTTACAGAACAAATCAAGTACATCATATTTGCAATAAAAATAATGAGCAAAAATTTTGGGTAGCACATCTGTATTACAGTGTCACAATGAAACACCGAAAAGGAAATTTGGAAATTTGTGATAAGATCTTATGGGACCAAACTGCTGAGGTCATCAGTCCCTAAGCTTACACACTACTTAATCTAACTTAAACTGACTTACGCTAAGCACAACACACACACGCATGCCCGAGGGAGGACTCGAACCTCCGACGAGGGAAGCCGCGCGGACTGTGACAACACGTCCTAGATCGCTCCGCTACCCCGCGCGGCCCCCGAAAAGGAGTCTAAGGCGTGACATCGAATGATCGTGGAAACCACACGACCCATCCACCTCCCAGGAAATGTCGTTCAATATATCCAGCATATTCAATGTAGGGGTGCACCATCGTGCTGGAACTTGCTGAACACCCAGTAGCTCTTCGATCTGTGGAAGGAACTGTTCGAGCATGTCCAGGCAAACTTTTCACGTTACGGTTTTCTCTAAAAGAAAAAGAAAGGGCCTGTTGCCCATCGTGCATCGGGCCGCACCAACATTAAACGTCAAGCTATCAAAGATGTGTTCATGTGTGTGGAGTGGGTTTTCGGAGCCCCAAATCGTATGTTGTGGCGATTCAAATGTCCAGAAACATGGAACGTTGCTTGATCTGAAAATGCACCATTTTAGACAGAAATGTCAACATTTATGGAGGCTAGCGTTAAACATGCGAATGCATACAGCGAGGACGATCGTTTGGCTTCAATGCTTCGACGAAATTCACTTTGTACCAAAGAGGCGTAACCTCTTATGTAAGGCTTTACTGATAGTCGTTATTGCTTCACGTTATGCACGACGAATTCACTTCTGGGGGCTGTGCTGAAGCAAAGCTTGCATTTGCATTCTGTCAATACGTGCTTAAAACACAGGAGGACGTCAACTTCGAGGAAGGCTTTTGACAAGGCCCACCTGTTTGAAGTTTTGGATCACCTCTTTATGCTTGTTTTTCCCGGTTGTGTCCTTGCCGCCCTACCGTTGTCACAGATTTGGATTCTATCAGATAACACACTGCGTCTTCTCCTGGTCTGCCGCCAAAGGACAAAGAAAAAAACGTTTCACAAGAAACCACGGTTATCTATAGTTATCTATAGTTCCGAAATTTCGAACTTTCGAAATGATAGTGACACTTTATAGATACTCTGTACTTTCCTTTGTGTTTTCGTTCTACAGCAGTGTGCTTCACTGTACTCCTGTTTAATTTCACAGTTCCGTAAGTCCAGTTATAGGAGAATGGCTAAAACGAAAGTGATTGGGATCTTGCGCACCATGGTGCAGCAACAGATGTCTAACGAAATTAGGGGAACTTTTTGATCTCTAATGGTGGACTGACTGAAACAGGTGTCATGTGTATAAATCAGAAACTGAGGTTCCAAAGGCCCCGATACCATTATTCAGAATCGTTCGGTGCAAGTGAAAGCATCTAGGTAAAGTAGTGGCGTTAATTCTTGACACTTTATTGAAGTCTTCATTCGTTTTAACGTCACGTAATGTACGTAAGCTGTGGTATATCATTTAGAAAATGAGATACTGTTGCGGTCCTCAGTCCGAAGGCTGTTTTGATGCAGCTGTCTATGCTACCCTATCCTGTGCATGCTTCTTCATCTCCGGACAACTATTGGAACCTATATTCTTTTGAACCTCTGTACTGTATTCATCTCTTGGTTTCCCTCCACAATTTTTAACCACCCGTCTCCACAAGCACACCCACACTTCCCTCCAATACTAAACTGGTGATCTCATGATGTCTGAGAACGTATCCTATCAACCGATCCCTTCTTTTAGTCAAGTTGTGCCACAAATCTCTTTTCTCTGCAGTTCCATTCAGTACCACTTCATTGGTTATATGATCTACCCATGTAATTTTCAGCATTCTACCATAGCACCACATTTCGAAAGCTTTGAGTCTCAACTGTTTATCGTTTACGTTTCACTTTCACATAAGTCTACAGCTTTTCTAAAGTGCGTTTAACAAAGTACACTACATAAAATAGCATACCTATACCAGTTTCTTTGGCGCTTCAGTGTAAGATATAGACTGGCAATAGCAGGGGCAGTTTTTCTAAAAAGGAGAAGTCTGTTAACATCTAATTTAAATGTGTCAGGAAGTTGTTTTCCAAATTATCAGCCTGTAGTGTAGCATTATATGGAAGTGAAACGTGGCTGATAAACTGTACACATAAAAAGAGGACAGAAATTTTTTAGTTGTGATCGTACAGAAGAATGTTACAGATTGGATACGTAGATTTAGTAATTACTAGAGAGATACTGAATCGAGGAGTAGAGGAAATAAATTTACTTTAGACTAAAAAGAAGGAGTAGATTGAGGTGACAGCCTCAAGCATCGGGAGCAGTTAATTTTTTAATGGAGGGAAGTGTGATGAAATGAGGGGGGGGGGGGGGGGAGAGGTTGTAGATTGCAGGCATGAGACTTGTACAGACAGTCGTATAGAGCGGAGAATTTCGACCACAACAAGAGAAATAACAGCAGGAAATAAATAATGATAATGAGCACCGATTAAAGATGTGCTTTTAGTTGAAGAGGAGGCCGGGGAGCGGTGTGGTTGTCTGTTACTAAGGCAAAAGCAATTCTTAAGTGAACCACGCTGGTATTACTTGTTGAAAGGTGTAGTCCGTCTCAGTTCGAGAACATCTTTCACCACGAGATGCATATCATTAGGCGTCCACACATCGTGACTACGCTGTAAAACGACTTCAGCTTGTGACAACACACTGAAGACCGATTGAGCCAACAAATATAGGTGATTTCGTATTTAAAAGTGGAAGGAATCGAACTGCGTCAAATGAAGTGATTGGCAGTGTGGTGTCACCGCCAGACACCACACTTGCTAGGTGGTAGCTTAAATCGGCCGCGGTCCATGTAGTACATGTCGGACCCGCGTGTCGCCACTGTGATCGCAGACCTAGCGCCACCACCAAGGCAGGTCTCGTGATACGAGAGAGCACTCGCCCCAGTTGTACGAGAACCTAGCTACAGCCTAGATGTACGAGAACCTAGCTACCGCCCAGTTGTACGAAGCCTTTCTCTCTCATTAGCCGAGAGACAGAATAGCCATCAGCTAAGTTAATGGCTACGAACTAGCAAGGCGCCATTTGTATCAGTGCCTATAGCTTACGAGTATTCAAGAGAGATGTATTCCAAGGACTAAATAAAAGATAAGTAATAAGCATCTACATACTTTTCTTCTTATTCATTTATAAGTTCTCATGTTCCAGACTTCACGCCCGTCTGCTTTATGCCGTGCGTGCACTATCGGCTACAGCGTTAGTCTAGAGTTCATTTTCAGCAATCTCAACTTCACGGTGTCGGC
This sequence comes from Schistocerca serialis cubense, assembly GCF_023864345.2. Lineage (NCBI taxonomy): Eukaryota > Metazoa > Arthropoda > Insecta > Orthoptera > Acrididae > Schistocerca > Schistocerca serialis. The sequence goes on along the minus strand of NC_064644.1, from coordinate 167,676,024 downwards.
CCAGCTACCGACACAACATTTATTGGCGACGAGCAAAAGAGTTTGTGTTAATTCGTTTGCAACATTGGCGACGAGATAAAGTTTCTTTCTGATTGCTTACATTTAATTGTGTCATGGCTTCGCCACATTCTCCAGATGTACTGTCCGAATTTTATCGCTTGCAGAATCAGCAGACGCAGGCGTTACTGGATGCCCTTGGACAGCTCGTCCAGGGTCAACGTACCATTCAAAACGATGCGGCCGCCGCCGCTTCTTCGCTACCGCTGCCACTAAACGCTGTTGCACCTCCCTTTCGACCATACGTGGCAGCCGATGAGACCTGGCACGAGTGGTCTCGCCAGTTCAACTTTCACCTCGCTGCCTACAGAATTCAAGGTAATGAGCGGCAGCCGTTTTTGCTTTCTTGTGTCGGTGTGTCCACATACCGTGTGATAGTGAAATTGTTTCCCCGACGAGACGTAGCAACTCTGTCCTACGAGGAAATTTTGTCTGCATTAGATGCCTATTTCAAAGAAACAGTTAATGTGGTTGCAAAACGGTATACGTTCTTTCGTACAAAACGTACGGCCGGTCAAACTAATAGGGAGTGGGTAGCAACATTGCAAGGACTTACTAGGGACTGTGCCTTTGAATGTGACTGTGGTCTTTCTTATTCCGATACAATGGTGCGTGATGCAATTGCACAGAACGTTTCTGATGTTCGCATACGGGAGCAAATTTTGAAACTAGTTAATCCCTCCCTTCAACAAGTGATAGACATATTGGATAGACAGGACACACTTGACTGTGCTCAGGAATCTTTTGAAACTTCGCCAGCCGTGTGTAACATTAACCGGCCCGCTGGACGCGCTGCGCGGCCCGGTAACCGGGCCTTGCGCACGTCGACACAGCGACCGCCGCGTGCTAAGCCAGGTGTTCGCGCCAGCCAACAAATGTAGTGAAATCGTGCCCGCGGTGTGCTACTAGACATTCGCGTGAACATTGCCCGTCACGCCAAGCTATTTGCTTTTTCTGCAATAAGAAAGGACATGTTCAAAGTGTTTGCCAGAAAAAGCTCAGATCAGACAATCACAATCATTCCAGGCCCTTTGTTTCGCGCCGGAATCGAACCAAGGACACTCAGGCTAGTGGACCTTCGCCTATGGACATTCACGTCGTTAATTCCGCTTCGTCCAGTGACACTTTCTCTAACAGTGACTGTGATCGTCCCACAAAAACTGTGCGTCGACGTCGCCGGAAATCACGTCAATTGGCAAGTGATTCTGTACCAGTGTCTATTCCAATTGCACAAAACAGTCGCTCTTGTCGTCAGCAGGACAATAAACTTTTTGTGGACTTAGACTTTGAAGGCAAAGTGATACCATTCCAGCTCGATACCGGAGCTGCAGTTTCATTGCTCAATCATGACACGTACAAACAACTGGGCAAACCTCCGTTGCGTTCCGCAAATGTTAAGCTAACTACATATTCCGGACAGAAAATTCCTGTGTTAGGACAGTGCAGCCTTCTTGCAACATACAAGGGACAAACAAAACTTGTGTCATTTTACGTTCTTCGTTCTTCTTCTGCAGTGAACTTGTTTGGTCTAGACTTGTTTCAGTTGTTTAACATGTCTATTGTAAATCAGGTGCTATCAGTGAATCAGACTGTGCCTACAGACAGTGTTTCTCGGCTGTGTGACGAATTTGCAGACATTTTTGCACCGGGCTTAGGTTGCGCTAAAAACTATGAAGCACATTTAGAACTGAAGGTAAACGCGCAACCGAACATTTTCAGAGCGCGCAATGTTCCCCACGCCTTGCGTCAGGGGGTCGCAAGAACATTGAACAATGTAGAATCACAAGGTGTGAGTGAATGTGCGCAATGCCTCTTTCATTTCAGCTCCGCTTCATCGCTTACGCCGTACAGGTGTTCCGTTTCTCTGGACGACGGAATGCGAACGCGCCTTTCGCCAGTTGAAATCGGCGTTGCTTTCTAATACTTGCCTTACGCCATTCGATCCCCAGAAACCCCTTTTGTTGATGGTAGATGCATCGGATTTCGGGATCGGTGCTGTGCTTGCGCACAAAGTTGGCTCCCATGATCGCCCTATTGCCTTTGCGTCCAAATTGCTGTCGTCTGCGCAAAGAAATTATTCACAGATAGAGAAAGAAGCTTTGGCTCTCGTGTTTGGTGTACTAAGTTCCATGATTTCTTGTATGGTCGTCACTTTACCATCATCACAGACCACAAACCTTTGACATCGCTTTTTCATCCGACCAAGCCTGTACCTCCACGTACAGCGCAGAAATTCATTCGCTGGTCTATTTTCCTCTCGCAGTACCGCTACGATATCTTGTATCGGTCCACTGCTAAGCACGGAAACGCCGATGCGTTGTCCCGTTTGCCTGTTGCTGAGGATAAAGCATTCGATTCTTCCGAACTTGCTTGCATGTTCATTGATTCGGAAACCGATGAAGTGGTCGAATCGTTTCCGATTGATTTTCGTCGTGTCGCTACAGCCACAGCTGCTGACCCTGTCCTTGCTACTGTTTTACGTTTTGTTGCTACGCAATGGCCTTTGTCAAAGTCTCGGATCGAGGATCCGTTGGTTCGCCGATTTTTTGTTCACAAGGAGAGACTTTTTGTTCGACGTGGTGTTTTGTTGTTGCGTTCTGATAATGATCAGTCCAGAGTCGTGGTCCCACGTTCGTTACAGTCCTCTGTTTTACGGCTTCTTCACCAAGGACATTGGGGTATAGTGCGAACGAAACAACTTGCTCGTCAGCACTGTACTTGGTTCGGAATCGATGCTGCGATTACGAATATGTGTTCTTCGTGCCCGGCGTGTGCCGAACAACAGTCCGCACCGCCGTGGAAAGTCTTTGCGTGGCCAAAAGCCACTTCCCCTTGGCAACGCTTGCACATTGGTTTTGCTGGTCCATTCTGGAATGCTCGATGGTTGGTTCTGGTCGATGCCTTCAGTAATTTTCCTTTTGTTGTCCGGATGTCTTCCACGACGTCCTCCGCCACCATCCAAGCGTTGTCTGCTATCTTTTGCATTGAAGGTCTTCCGCAGACTATTGTTTCCGACAATGGCCCACAATTCATGTCCGCAGAATTTCAGTCATTCTGCCAGGCCAATGGTATTCAACATCTGACATCCGCGCCGTTTTCGCCTCAGTCCAACGGTGCCGCTGAACGATTGGTCCGGACTTTCAAGTCACAGATGTTGAAATTGAAAGAGTCGCATTCTCGGGAGGACGCATTGTTGCTCTTTTTGTCTTCGTATCGCTCTCAGCCCCGCGATGGTCGCTCGCCGGCTGAGTTGCTCCACGGTCGTCCTCATCGCACCTTGATGTCTTTGCTGCATCCGCCGCATCAGGTTCCTGTGCGGCGGCAGACTCCTGCTTTTGCTCCAGGCGACGTTGTATTTTATCGCAACTATCGAGGTTCACGGCGTTGGCTCGCAGGGCGCATTCTTCGCTGCCTCGGCCGCGCGATGTATTTGGTTTTGGGGGCCTCTGGTGAGGTGCGTCGGCATCTCAATCAGCTGCGCCTCTGTCGTCGCTCGGGTTCTGCCGCTCCCCGTCTGCTTTCAGCGACGGTGCCATCCGGTCAGCGCCCTGGGGACCCATCTACTGGCTCGCCTCATCCCCAGGTGTTACCGACGATGCCTTCCATTTTGCCCGATGGCGACGCGCCGCCGCCGCCGCCGCAGCAGCAGCAGCAGCCGCCGCCGCCGCCGCTTGTTCTCCCGCCGGCGCCGCCCGCATTCGACGCTTCGTTGCGGCCGCCAAGCGCCTCCCAGGGTCGCGCGCCGCCGATCGCTTCCCGTGACCAGCTGTCCTCCGCCATGGAACTCCCGCCCGCTCCGGACCACTTGACGTCATCGCGCGTCGGCTACCCCGACGCAATGGAAATCGACCCTTCGGTCCCTCCTGTCTCATTACGGGCGCATACACCGCATGTTGACGTGCACCCTGGACTAGTTTTTCAGGCGTTTCCTAGCTCCCCTCGGACCGTATGCCCGGGTGCGGGTGGCACAGCCTCGCCTGTTGTTAGGCTCCCCACCTCATCGCATACGTCAACATGTGGTCCTCCCCACGGCGGGCGGAAGCCTTATCTCACGACCGTTCGCCGATTTGCGGGGGAGGAATGTGGTGTCACCGCCAGACACCACACTTGCTAGGTGGTAGCTTAAATCGGCCGCGGTCCATGTAGTACATGTCGGACCCGCGTGTCGCCACTGTGATCGCAGACCTAGCGCCACCACCAAGGCAGGTCTCGTGATACGAGAGAGCACTCGCCCCAGTTGTACGAGAACCTAGCTACAGCCTAGATGTACGAGAACCTAGCTACCGCCCAGTTGTACGAAGCCTTTCTCTCTCATTAGCCGAGAGACAGAATAGCCATCAGCTAAGTTAATGGCTACGAACTAGCAAGGCGCCATTTGTATCAGTGCCTATAGCTTACGAGTATTCAAGAGAGATGTATTCCAAGGACTAAATAAAAGATAAGTAATAAGCATCTACATACTTTTCTTCTTATTCATTTATAAGTTCTCATGTTCCAGACTTCACGCCCGTCTGCTTTATGCCGTGCGTGCACTATCGGCTACAGCGTTAGTCTAGAGTTCATTTTCAGCAATCTCAACTTCACGGTGTCGGCCCAGCTACCGACACAACAGGCAGTCTACTGAAAGTTTTGCAATTCACCGGCAAGGAAGTTCTTGCTGAGGAGACGAGCTACCACGCCTGCTTTTTCAGAGAAGAGTTACAAATCCACAAAGGTAACAACAGCTTCAGCAACAAAGAGGAAAGCCTCAAGGTGCACGGATCCTGGATTCCCGTGCCGCAGCGAATGACCATTGCGGGTAGCAACGGGAGAACCACAGCGGTACGACCACGGCAAAGCCCTCGGAGACTGGCGCGACAGGCACGTAGACAACCCAGTCACACAGATGTGATCACCTGTCAAAAGCCTGAATAAACACCTTTGGACCGCTGCGAGACATTCAGGAAGAGAGTCAGTGAGCTTTTGGAAGATACCAAAAAAAATGGTTCAAATGGCTCTGAGCACTATGGGACTTAACTTCTGAGGTCATCAGTCCCCTAGAACTTAGAACTACTTAAACCTAACCAACCTAAGGACATCACACACATCCATGCCCGAGGCAGGATTCGAAACTGCGACCGTAGCGGTCGCACGGGTCCGGACTGAAGCGCCTAGCACCGCACGGCCACACTGGCCGGCGGAAGGTACCAACAGAGCTGTGGAGCCACGCCGTGGCCAGCTGTGGTAGGTTTCTCGGTTGAGGATCCACAGCACAGACAGCCTGATCGAGAGGATCTCTCAGGTTCCCGATTGGACTGAAATCTGGGGAGAACAATAAGCTGATCTGGTGCTCTTCGAACCATGCACGAACATCACGAGCTGTGCGAAACTTTGCATTGTCCTGCTGGTAGACGGTATCGTGCTGAGGAGAAACAAACTGCATTTAGGGGTGGACATAGTCCCCAGGGATAGAGACATGCTTGTGTTCTCCCATGGTACTTCCAGAATGATGAAATCACCCAGGGAATAACACGAAAACATTTCCCAGCCCATAACACTCCCTCTTCCGGCGTGGTCACTTCCGACAATTGTTGCAGGATGTTTGCTTTCAAAAGTTTCGTGTTGTACATGCCAATGGCCATCTGCCTGATGGAGCACTAAAGTGATTCATCTGGAAAGGTCACCTGTTGCCACTCAGTTGATATCCATTGCGTCGTCGCCGATGAATTCAGCATAAGTGCATGAAACAGACGCCTGCTGCAGACGCCCATATGCTATAGCGTTCGCTGAATGGTCGTTGAGGAGAGACTGTTGGTAGCCCGTGGTTCATCTGGGCTGTCAGATGCTCAACAGCGGCACGTCCTTTGTCTCGTAAACACAGCCGCATCCGTTGCTCACCTCTGTCCATGATGATCCACAGTTGCCTCGGTGCCAGTTCTCGACGGCGCCATTTTCCCATACTCAGTATTTTTTAGCCACGGCGGCAGGTGAACTGTTTATAAACTTAGCTGCTCTGGAAACGGTTTCGCCGTTGCGACGAAAGCCTCTGATTAGGACTTCTTGGACGTCAAACAAAGCGCTCCGTTTACATCTGCATCTACATCCATACTCCGCAAGCCACCTGACGGTGTGTGGCGGAGGGTACTTTGAGTATGTCTATCGGTTCTCCCTTCTATTCCAGTCTCATATTGTTCGTGGAAAGAAAGATTGTCGGTATGCCTCTGTGTGGGCTCTAATATCTCTGCTTTTATCCTCATGGGCTCTTCGCGAGATATACGTAGGACGGAGCAACATACTGCTTGACTCCTGGGTGAAGCTATGTTCTCGAAACTTCAACAAAAGTCCGTACCGAGCTACTGAGCATCTGTCTTGCAGAGTTTTCCACTGGAGTTTTCAATCATCTCCGTAACGCTTTCGCGATTACTAAATGATCCTGTAATGAGAGCGCTGCTCTCCGTTGGATCTTCTCTGTCTCTTCGATCAACCCTATCTGGTACGGATCCCACACCGGTGAGCAATATTCAAGCAGTGGGGAACAAGTATACTGTAACCTACTTACTTTGTTATCGGACTGCATTTTCTTAGGATTCTTCCAATGAATCTCAGTCTGGCATCTGCTTTACCGACGATTAATTTTATATGGTCATTCCATTTTAAATCACTCCTAATGCGTACTCCCAGATAATTTATGGAATTAACTGCTTCCAGTTGCTGACCTGCTATATTGTAGTTAAATGCTGAAGGATCTTTCTTTCTGTGTATTCGCAGCACATAACACTTGTCTACATTGAGATTCAATTGCCATTCCCTGCACCATGCGTCAATTCGTTGCACATCCTCCTGCATTTCAGTTCAATTTTCCATTGTTACAACCTCTCTATATACTACAGCATCATCCGCAAAAGGCCTCAGTGAACTTCCGATGTTATCCACAAGGTCATTTATGTATATTGTGAATAGCAACGGTCCTACAACACTCCCCTCCGGCACACCTGAAATCTTTCTTACTTCGGAAGACTTCTCTCCATTGAGAATGACAGGCTGCGTTTGTTATCTAGGAACTCTTCAGTCCAATCACACAATTGGTCTGATAGTCCATATGCTCTTACTTTGTTCATTAAACGACTGTGGCGAACTGTATAAAACGCCTTGCTGAAGTCAATAAACACGGCATCTACCTGGGAACCCCTGTCTATGGCCCTCTGAGTCTCGTGGACGAATAGCGGAAGCTGGGTTTCACACGATCGTCTTTTTCGAAACCCATGCTGTTTGCTACAGAGTAGATTTCTAGTCTCCAGAAAAGTCATTATACTCGAACATAATACGTGTTCCAAAATTCTACAACTGATCGACGTTAGAGATATAGGTCTATAGTTGTGCACATCTGTTCGACGTCCATTCTTGAAAACGCTTATATCCCTGGCACCTGTCGCCTGAGTAGTTATTGTACTTTGACGCTGAACATAGGTGATGGTAACATTGCGTCTGGATCGTGTATAATAAGCGGCCGTGAGCTCGACTAAAGTCTGCCACCAGCAATGGACGTTGAAGCTCTGACAATGCCAACCACTCCTGCTGGCGAAACGTCAGAAATATCATGAAACAAACGTTGGCTGGAAAACCCGAGACAGGCGCCAACAGTCAGTTTGTCAACAAGTGGCAACGAAAGCCTCAATAATTTTACATTGTGTAAGTTCGTTTCACTGGAAATGAAGTGTCTTGTTTGCAGAGTAGGGAGGTGAATCACAAGATCTCTGTATCAGAAGATTAAATGTAGAACCGTAAGTTTGTAGAGTACTACTGGAGTGACTGCGCCTGTACAAAAGCGCGAGTCGCGTAACGAGAGAGGATTTACAGAGGGGCGGGCAGGAGTTTTGGAGGCTTCATTAGTGCGCGAGGAGTCCCTGCCCTTTGTCCCGCACCCCACGCCACCGCGGATCGGCTCCGCCTGCCGGCTCCGAGTCGTGTGGCGGCTGGCGTCGGCCCTTATCGCTGTTTGCGCTGCGCGGCAACAATCACGGCCGCGCATGCGCACTGCGGCACAGTAGCCACGCGCGGCGCCGCTATCTGCTCCCTGTTTGCCGCGTCACAGCGCAAAGAGGACCGCGCGTGCTCAGCTGCGGAACCGTAACGCAACGCCACAAAGCCGGCCGCAGCCGCCCCTTGATGTTTATCGCCAGACGTCACCCGTCCGCAGTAGATTCTTATCGCGCGCGGCGAACTTGCTGCAAATGTGTCGCCGTTGATTCCCCACTGTGCACTCGAGCACGACCACCGCGCTTTTGAGAGAACAACGAATAGAAATTTACAAACGCACAAGCGCTTCTAATGAAGCAGTCCGATGAACCTCGTGTAAACTCCCGAGAAAGACAGGCCAAGTAACAACGTACCTTCCGTTAATTCACCACTGGAGAGTTGGCCCCGTTAAGCCGTATCGTATCTCCAGTTCAGCCGACTTGATACTACGGTGGCAATAATTTACAAAGAGATTCATAATTTTTTAATTCAGCCAATCGCCATACACAAATCCTCGCGCAAAATATCATTTAAGTAGACATTGAGTTGTACAATATTATACAGCCCAGTTATATTAATGTGTCCGCCATGTATGTTCGACTTTAACGTGAAACATCCACTCAAACACAGTTGTTGGCAGCATTTGCAGTGGAAAGTACTTTAAGTGTATCTGGTGGGTGAGTGGCCGTTCACTTGCCCTCGTGGTTAAAGTATTCCGAACATTGCAAAATGGCGCCGTCCAAAACCGGCACCTAGGCGGCTACGGTGCGCAACGGATCATCTATGACGGGGGTGAAGGACTGCTGCCGGCCGGAGTGGCCGAGCGGCTCTAGGCGCTGCAGTCTGGAACCGCGCGACCGCTACGGTCGCAGGTTCGAATCCTGCCTCGGGCATGGATGTGTGTGATGTCCTTAGGTTAGTTAGGTTTAACTAGTTCTAAGTTCTAGGGGACTGATGACTTCAGAAGTTAAGTCCCATAGTGCTCACAGCTATTTGACACGATTTTGAAGGACTGCTGCAGAGATGTGCAACTTTTGACCAACTGACTGCCCACATGAACCAAGGGGCTATCAGAAGTGTCTCCTCAACGACCATTCAGCTGATGTTGCTGTGTATTGGTTTCCACAGCAGGCATTTGGTTCGTGCGTCTATGTTGATTTCTGTTCACTGGGGACGAAGGTTGGAGTTCGCACACCAGTACTGCAACTGTACGTCCACTAGAGAGATGGGTCGTTCGCGAACTAACGTGTTCAAAGGAACGGTTCATCAAGATGAACGGAACGAGCGAGGAACGAATTCTAAGGAACGGTCTTTCATAGTTCACTTCGGTCGCGGTTTTCTACTTATACTTCCCGGGAACGGGAAACGGTTGGCCTCGTTCCCGCAACGGCACGTCGGCCTCGTTCCAGCCTCGGTCCCGTTCCCATCTCGGTCTCGGTCTCGCTCGGCCGGGCTCGTCCTTCTTCGCGTGGCCACTCGTCGCATTTCCACTGCCGACTGCTCATAGTTCAGTATCGAGTTTTTATTCGTTACGTTTACTGAGCACGCCCATTCTAGATCTATTTCAAATCTTTTTTGAACTCTGAACTTCTGGTTCTTTTGGTATTCTATTCAGCGTCCATGTCCGATAATTAAAATGTATTTTATAAGTACGTAAATTACATAAAAATTACGTGGTATGTAATACATACATCTTTTCAGATAACAAACCGGCACATCAGCTTACTTCACTTTTTCGACAAACAGCAGAAGAAATACTTGTAAAAAGACAAGATTTGTTTGTTATTACACATGCAAAGGAGGTCGGCACGGCACACACGAGTGGCCATTTTCCGTCTTTTTTTGGTCCAAGGTAAAAGAGCATGTTCATTGTTATGGGAGGCAGACCGATTTACAATCGAACGAAGCCCGCGCTCCATAATCGAGTGTCTGGTGTCACATTTTGTAAAGAGAATGTGATAATTTCTACAATATTATTCCAGTGGTGCTGCATGAAAAATCGGCCCCGAGTGCTAGACTGCTCATTGTCGCCCACCAATCGTCATCTGTTGTTTCGAAGTTGTTCGCATTAGCTTATTTGTTATTTTTTCACTACCTATTTATTATATGTTTAACTGTTCTGCTCGTAGCGGTCAACAAATCGTGCGTAATTGGCGAGTCTGTACTCGGGGCCTTTATTAGTGCGCCACCTTATATTACACTACTGGCCATTAAAATTGCTACACCACGAAGAGGACGTGCTACAGACGCGAAATTTAACCGACACGAAGAAGATGCTGTGATATGCAAATGATTAGCTTTTCAGAGCATTCACACAAGCTTGGCGCCGGTGGCGACACCTACAACGTGCTGACATGAGAAAAGTGTCCATGCGATTTCTCATACACAAACAGCAGTTGACCGGCGTTGCCTGGTGAAACGTTGTTGTGATGCCTCGTGTAAGGAGGAGAAATATGTACGATCACCTTTCCGACTTTGATAAACGTCGGATTGTAGCCTATGGCGATTGCGGTTTATCGTATCGCGACATTACTGCTCGGATTGGTCGATATCCAATGACTGTTAGCAGAATATAGAATCGGTGGGTTCAGGAGGGTAACACGGAACGCCGTGCTGGATCCCAGCAGCCTCGCATCATTAGCAGTCGAGATGACAGGCATCTTATCAGCATGGCTGTAACGGATCGTGCAGCCATGTCTCGATCCCTGAGTCAAAAGACAATAACAACCATCTGCACGAACAGTTTGACGACGTTTGCAGCAGCATCGACTATCAGCTCAGACACCATGGCTGCGACTACCCTTGACACTGCATCACAGACAGGAGCGCCTGTGATGCTGTACTCAACGACAAACCTGGGTGCGCGAATGACAAAATGTCATTTTTTCGGATGAATCTTCTGTTTACAGCATCATGATGGTCGTATCCGTGTTGGCGACATCGCCGTGAACGCACATTGGAAGCGTGTATTCGTCATCGCCATACTGGCGTACTACCTGTCGTGATGGTATGGGGTGCCATTGGCTACACGTCTCGGTCACCTCTTGTTCGCATTGACGGCACTTTGAACAGTGAACGTTACATTTCACATGTGTTACGACCCGTGGTTCTATCCTTCACTCGATCCCTCCGAAACCGTACATTTCAGCAGGATAATGCACGACCGCATGTTGCAGGTCCTGCACGGGCCTTTCTGGAAACAGAAAATGTTCGACTGATGCCCGGGCCAGCACATTCTCCAGATCTCTCACCAATTGAAAACGTCTGGTGAATGGTGGGCGGGCAACTGGCTCGTCACAATACGCCAGTCACTACTCTTGATGAACTGTGGTATCGTGTTGAAGCTGCATAGGCTGCTGTACCTGTACACGCCATCCAAGCTCTGTTTGACTCAATGCCCAGGCGTACCAAGGCCGTTATTAAGGCCAGAGGTGGTTGTTCTGGGTACTGATTTCTCAGGATCTATGCACCCAAATTACGTGAAAATCTAATCACATGTCAGTTCTAGTGTAATATATTTGTCCAATGAATACCCGGTTATCATCTACATTTCTTCTTGGTGTAGCAATTTTAATGGCCAGTAGTGTATTTCACTGCGATCTGCCACATTACGCCACAGTTGGGTAAATGAGAGATTTTGCAGAATCACGAAAATTAAAGTGTGAGGGAATTCTGTTATGAATAAAAACTCTGTACTGCTGGAGAGAGACAAGTGCTCCCTCTAGGCGCCTTCCATCTTCTCACCTATGCTACTAATTTTCAATTTTTCATAAGAACCATACACCAATCACAAATGAACGGCGAACGAGAAAAAATGAACGGTTCCCAAAAAAGAGGGATCACCAGTGATTTAGTTTCAAGGATGAATGAGTTTGCCCCTCTCTAACGTCCACTGCGTGGCGACAGCTGTCAGATGAATCTAAGTTTATACTGCGCTGGAGAGATGATCGTAACAATCGTCTGAATGGCCCAGGATGAAGCGGGGAGCATTGTGGTCCGAAGAATGTTTTCGTGACCTTCCCTGGATGATGTCGTCATTTTGGAAGGCACAATGGATCAACATAAGGATGCTTGTATCCTTGGGAGCACGCCCACCACTACACGCAGTTTGTTTTTACCCGGCACGTTGGCATCTACCAGCAGGACAATGCATCGCTTCACACAGTTCACACTATACTACGTGGTTCAGAGAGACCGAACTCCCTGGATGTAAACCGGTTGTGAATCTGTGGGACTACATTGGACAGGCTATTCGCTTCGTCGATCTTCAACCGAGGAATCTCGCACAGCTGACTACGGCACGCATTGCCGTCCGTACCTTCCAGAATCCCACTGACTTCCTGGAGTCCGCGCTGTAAAAGGTGATTATTCAGTCTTTTGACAGGTGGGTACATTTATGTGACTGGGCCGCGTAGTTAATACTTCTAATCTGTTGACAAACTACGTCATGACTAGCTTCTAAAACCCAGAGACGAATCTTGATCTGTATCATTTTCGAATGAAGTGCAATGAGAATGATGTAGATGAACATTCAGTTTATTGGCTTATTCTGAATTGTAGTCTATTAACTAACGAAAAATTTTATTGCTTTGTGATTTCAATGCCCTTCAAACGCAAATTTGTAAGTACCACAGACGAACGCAGTTAATTGTTAAACTGAATACATATCGTCATCTGCCGACTTGCTCGCCATGTCTGATAACGGACTCTTTACATTGACAATGCAGCTGAACTTATTTGTGGTTTGTGCCCTTGTATATCGCACACCCATAAGAACAGGGAATACTTCGAAGATACTCTATTTAAAGAAGTAATTCTATAACTCTTACTGTTTAGTGAAATACTGTTAACTTCCTCTAAATTTCAATTAAGTATTCATTTCCCGTTGAAATTGGGGCGATTCACACATACTTTTCAGTGACGTAAAGATGCCGCTTTTCGACTTGGGTCGCTTTTCTTGATAGGCTGTGATATAATTGTATATTTATATTATACATATTAGCTTACTACAACGTTGAAGCACAATTAAAAGTTAACAAACATGGAGGTGTACAATTACTTTCGCGTCTATTTATTTCCAAAACAAATGTTACGCTGTTTATTCACGGTTGAAGTTCGCATGCGCTGTCCCCACTGCACTTATAAATGGCAGTCAAATGAAAACTAGAAAGATGGGGAAAAGTAAGTAAACTGTTTATATTACTTCAAAAGTAATCGTCATAACTGTTAATAGTTCTATCCGACTGTGAGAAAAGACAATCAATGCCTTCATGGAAAAATTTTTGCGGTTGTCTACGTGACAAGCGTGCACTTCTTCGCCCGAAGCAAACTGACGGCCACAAGCGGTTTTCTTCAAGGCTCCAAAAATATGGAAATAGCATGGGTAGCGATCGGAACTGTATGGAGGTGTGTACAGACTTCCCAGTGAAACGTCTGTAGCTTGTGTAGCCTAATGAAAATGACCTTGGCAACACATGGGCAGGCCTACACATCCTCTATACAGTTCCGATCTCCCCCCTCCCCCCCATGCAATTTCTTTATTTTTGGAGCCCTCAAGAAAGACATTCCCGGTCGTCGATTTGCTTCGGACGGAGAGGTGCACGCCTGGGTCTACCATGGTTCCGTAGACAACAGCAAAGCATTGACTCTCTTGTCTCGTAGTGGGATAAATGTGTTCACAGTTACGGCGATTATTTTTCCAATAATAAAAAGTGTACTTACTTTTTTTCATCTGTTTGGTTTTCATCTGACTGTCCCTTGTTCTACATAAACATTCTTTCGGCTGACGTTTGGACCATGATCACATCAGTGCCCATGTCTTTAACGCTTTGTGTGTTCCCACGTGTCCTGCCCAGAAACTGAATCAGTATTCTTTCATCGTGGAGATGTTGATGTTAGTAAGATGCAAGAAGTTTACAATTTCCCATTACGGGTTTTGAGGCTACAGTTTTTCAGTAACATGCATTACACTCTCAAAGAATCTTATGGAATGACAGATTTTTTTAATTTTATGGTTTCGTTTAACACTGACAGTTTTTTATTAACGCCTAATTTGTGTCACTTAAGTAATCCTTTATTCTACAGCCTGTATTTTTAAGACATATGCTTTAATATTCAGAAACTAATTGAGGACGTAGTACTCCGGCATGAAGTGGTTGGCACAGGAGAGGAATTCATGGCGGGCAGTATCAAACCAGTCAGAAGACTGATGACTCAAAAAAAAAAAAAGCTTTAACTGCTGTTTTTTTTTAAAAAGTTTATGTTAGTGATCTCATTCGTCTCCTTGGGCTATTTTTTGACAATTTGGTTCCCTGACAAATACTGTTTCGAATTTTCTGTTTAGCGTTTCTCAGTACGTGAAAATGAAGCGGGACTCTTGCTGTATGATGATGGACAGAGCGGTTGGCTAAATAATTACTAGTGTCTTTCTTAATATGGACAGCGGATTGGTAGATGAGCTTAAATGGTGCACTGATAATCCCGAGCTCTATAAACAGATTTTCACAATGATCCCAGTTATTGTTTTTTTGTGGGGTTCTGCCTACTCGTCTTGTATAGGGTGCCTAAAGGATGCTGCGTTCTCAGACTGCTATACAACAATTCAAGAAAATAACATTAATAGTTTTTATTACAATAAAGAAGATAGACAAGACTTAACTTTGTATTACAAGAACATGTCGCAAGCGATGGGGGACAGGCAAACATCCACTGTCTTTCTCTATGTACTATGTCCATGCAAGCAATGGATATGGATCACTAATAACTGCTATCATAGTGCTCTCCTAGTGCCGGTCTAGAATTGCGAGGCCGAGGCTGGCAGGAACGGCTCTTACGTTCTCTTCTTGCAGAGGCCGCTCCTGTCGTGGTGCAATCCTAGTCAGCGTACTATTGGCTGACGTCGTCTCACAGCCATCTCTGCTCTTGCGTTCTTCATCTTCGTGACGGCGCTTGTCGATACGCCGGAACATTTTTAGTCATCATTCCTATGGCTCTATTCCGTAGTTGTAATACTGCTGCCATTATTGTGCCAAAAATTATGCCACAGTTGAGGACTGAGAGTGCATAAAAATAGTATGACAAGGCTCTAAGGGTATAACATGCTGTCGACATGCCTCACTTGTGTACCTCCTGCTTTGATGTGTGACGCCTCCTTTCAGTAAGGCAGCCATAAATCATTCCCCATAAATCCTTCAACAACATAGCTGTAAGTCATAATCTGCCAATGTTTCTAACTCAATACCTGACAAATATCATGATCTTTCGCAGCCAAAGACTGTCAGAAACATCTTCCACATACCGCGACCTCTAACTACAGCATTTCATATGAGCGGTTATCAGGACACCAGACGCTATGGGTGGCAATCGTAACTCAGCCCATTGCGGTATAGTTGTCTGGAATTGCACTGGTTCCTGCCATGTACGAGAAGATAAATGACGTCTGGGAAACAAAAAAATCGCTCTGAGCACTATGAGGCTTAACATCTGAGGTCATCAGTCCCCTAGAACTTAGAACTACTTAAACCTAACTAACCTAAGGACACCACGCACATCCATGCCCGAGGCAGGATTCGAACCTGCAACCGTAGCAGCAGCGCGGCTCCGAACTGAAGCGCCAAGAACAGCTCGGCCACACCTGGGAAACGGTGGAAACTATCTACAGCGCTATTTCATACACACACTTAGGAACACTGTGGCTGACAGCCAATAAACTTGACACCTATTGAACGTCATTACACAATAAAACTGTAATACGAACCAATAAGCCGACTCGGTCCCATTACTTTTCAGGTCTTTCTTTTACCAACTGAGCAAACGATGCACAGCTCACGTCTGTATACAGAATCCTATTCTTCTAGAGAGTCACATTGCTTCTCACACACACCAACCTCATTTCCATTCTTTGGAGACCGGTGCAGATCAAAGATTTTCTTGGGGTGGTGTCACAATGTTATTCTTTCAGCCCTCACCTCCACTTCCTACTGGTTTCTGTGCCCTTCGCTACCAAATGTAATTTCCCATCAGCCTCACTTAATAGCTCAGTGATCAGTGTGTGTGGCCACTATACAGAAGACCCGGGTTCCATTCCCAGTAATGCCAGGGTTGTTTCCTTAGTGGGAGGATTGCACAGGGGTGCATGAAGCCCCACGATGCCAACTGAGGAGCTACTCTGAGTTGAACAACGACCAGGAGTCTGGTGCACTGACCCTATCGCCCATCGCACCACATTCACAGGACGGGGTGAGTGATGGGCTGGTGGGCTGGAGAGCCCAGTGGAAACACTGTTGGCAGTAAAGAGTGACATGATGTATCATGGCTGACCAACGCAGCTATGGCTCTTTCTGATGTCCTTGCAGGGCGCTGACATAGGGCAACAGCTTCCATCCCCAACGTTGAGCCAGTCCCTCTGATGCTGATGGCAGGTTTGTGGTACTTCAGTAGCCGTTAGAGGATACGGCCTTTGATGTCAACGGCGTGCTACCTGCATTGGCGGTGTGGATCCCCGCTGGCAGCTCACTGTGCACGTGTCATTATGGCAGCTGTGTCACTACGGCAGCACGTGGAGACTGCTGTTCGCTGGCAGGAGTCAGATGGCGGCTGGCGTTGAGGTGCCAAGTCACATTAGGAACTAAGAGTCAGCAACAGCAGACGCGGGTGGGAGGTCGGCGGTGCTGTGGCACCAGCTCCCGTGAAGGACTTAGTGCTGGCGACAGGTGCAGAAATCGCCCAGTCATCTCGCTATTTGCAATAGCTTTGGTGTTGTGGTGGTGCTTCTGGTCTCCAAATGATGAGAAATGACCTCTGCCTCAAAATTCTGACTTATTTCTATGCCTCTGATGCACTTTTATTTCACCAAAATCCGTCTCCAGCCAAGTCGCTCACAACAAGAGACTTGCCCTGGTGTAGTGTCTCCACCGTGAGTATTGAGACAAGGGGGGTACGGCCCCAAAGCACCGTTATCCAAGATGGCGGCGATGACGTCATCCAAGGTGGCGGCCGTGACGTCATTCAAGATGTCGGATTTTGGCGGGAAGTTCGGATTTTGGCGGGAAAGTGCCACGTCCCCCTACCCCAGAAAAATGGCGGGAAGTTCAAATTCCAACAGGATAATGGCGGGAAATATGGACTTGTCTTATTATGTAACTAATTTCAAGTGTGTGTGTTCGCCACAAGCTCTAGAGCCCAAATGGCTTAGTTGATATTGTCGCCACCAGAGAGCGCCACAGTGATGTCATCCAGGATGGCGGATTTTGGCGGGAAGAAGGTCAATTGAGCTACCTCCACTAACCTACCCCCCCCCCCCCCCCCCCCACAGGAAATGGCGTGAAGTTCAAATTCCAACACGATAATGGCGGGGAAAATCCACTTGCCTTTATTATTTAACCAGTTTCAAGCAGATGTGTCCGCCACTGAGTCTGGGCTGCAACTGACTTAGTTCATATCAGTGGCATCAGAGAGCGCTACCATGACGTCAATCAAGATGGCTGCACCCAGTGTATCCATCACTTGGCTTAATACACAGAGGACGCTGTCTTAACATCAGCTGATGCCGCGAATACCGTTATCCAAGTTGGCGCCAATTTTTTTTTCGTCACTCAGATGACCTGAATTGGCAGTGCACATCTAGTCTTTGCTGAGCTGTCGTTGTCAAACCATCGTCATGTGTTCGATCACCGAGATGAATGTGAAGGATAAAGCATAACAAAATGGCGCGAAAGAAAAGACACTTTACTAACCTCAGTAGCCAGACTGCCACCACTTCCTAAGGATTCTTGGGAAAAGGTCTTGGACATAACACTTTATTTAAACAATTCCATGCAGGTGTGTTCACCACAAGGTCAGGACTCCAACTGACTTAGTACACATCGCCACAATCAGAGGGCGCTCTCAGCTGTGACAGAATCGAAGATGGCGACACCCTGTGTATTCACCACAAGGTCTGGACTCCAACTGACTTAGTACATATCGATGTGAATATGAAATTCCCTAAATTCTCCACATTGTTTAAATTGAACTTTGAAAAGACATTTCCAAAAGTATGCATGTCTCTATCAACATCTCACAAAAACAGATGGACAACAGCTGGTATTAAGAAGTCCTCCAATCACTTAAACACCTCAGTTCCATCAAAAAGATTCGCAATGATCCAGAATTCTTAAATTACTATCATAGATAAAAAAGATCTATAGTAAGGTGCTGATTGCTGCAAAAAAGTCATTTAATGACAAAATAATGTGTAAATAATAATATGTAAAGAATAAAAGCAAAGCAGTCTGGGATGTTATAAAACAGAAATGGGGAAAACACAGAATAACATACTGCTAAGGGAGGGGTATAAAGTAATAAATGATCCACAGCACTTAGTAAACTATGTAAACCAGCATTTTTCAAGTATTGCAGAGCAGTTATAGGTAAAATTCCCCCAAACAAATATAACACCTGTAAATAATGTTGCACTAAATACAATGATGTTACTTCCAACCACAGAGAACGAAGTCAGTAAAACAATTCAAAAACTAAAAAATAAAAAGTCAGTAGGCTTAGATAAAGTACCAATGAGTGTAAAGAAAAAATGCATGGGGGCTATACAAGACCCTTAACAAATATAATAAATGAATCCTTCACGTCAGGGACATTTCCAGAGCAATTAAGACAGGCAAGAGTTGTACCTTTGCTTAGGAAAGGTAATGCAGAAGACATAGAAAATTACCAGCCCATTTCTCTGCTGTCAGCAATCTCAAAAATAATAGAAGCAATTATGAAAGACAGATAAATGAGTTACCTGAATCAATACAATCTTTTAAGCGAATCACAATTTGGTTTCCAAAGTGGCAAAAATACGGAGTCAGCCACAGTAGAATTTACATAAGTTGTACTTGATGCTCTTGATAAAGATGGGTGTGTACAGGCATATTTTTGGGTCTTTCTAAGGTGTTTTGATACAGTCGACCACAAGATTCTATAAAATAAATTAGAAGCATTAGGAATAAGAGGGGTAGCTAATGACTGGTTTCAATCATACCTAACAGATAGGGTACAAAGAGTAGAGATAACTCATACTTCAAATAGATCTAAACATTTAGTAAAACACTTTTCAGAACCAAAATACATTAATATAGAGGTTCCACAAGGTAGCATATTAGGACCAATAGTGTTCCTGATATATGTCAATGACTTTCCCAATAGTGTTACTCCTGGTGAAAAAATCCTCTTCGCGGGTGACAGCAATATTATAGTCACTGAGAAAACAAGAGAACTCCTTGCTGAGGAAGCAAATGAAACTTTCAAGGAAGTTTATGATTAGTCAGTGAGTAATAAAGTGACATTGAACATAAAAGAAACTAACGCCATGAATTTCAGTTTGAAGAGGAAAAATGACCGTGTTAAATTAAATGTAGATGGCACATCTATAGACTGTGTAACAAATGCAAAATTTCTAGGAATGATTATTGATTCTCAGTTGAAGTGGTGTGAACATACAAAGGTACTTGCAAACAGAATGTCATAAGCATGTTATGCTCTTAGAATCCTATCATCAATGTGTAACATGCAGTGTCTTTTAGTTACATATTATTCGTATGCACACTCAATTCTTAGCTATGGCATTCTTTTTTGGGGAATAAATGCACAAAATCTGAACACAATTTTCAACTCCAGGAACGAGCCATTAGAATAATAACCAAAAATACTATCGAGCTCATTGTAAAGATCTGATCAGAACACTGGGGATTTTAACTGCTCCATGTGAACACAGTCACCAGTCAGTTGTACACATCAAAAATGACGGTGGTAATTACTGCACAAACAGCTCTGTCCATGACCATGCAACAACAGATAGACTCAACTTACATTTACCAAGAAAAAAATAAACATAAAACTCAAAACAGCAATTTCTACCAAGGGATGAAACTGTACAATAAATTAGCATAATAGATTAAAGAAATTGCAAAAATACATTTATTTATAAAGGCAGCTAAAAAGTACCCATTATGCAATACATTTTATACACTGAAGGATTACTTAGTTAAAACAGAGTAGATGTTTGATAAAAATGTTATACAAATAAATAATAATAATGGTTATAAAATATCCAGCATTCCACATAACACTTTCACTTTATGTTTTTTTCCTTCTTTTTTATTCCTTTGTAGAAATACTTACCCCCAAGCTATGCATGGCACAAAGCTAACACCTCTTCCTCTTTCTGAGCTCAACATCTAACTCATAATGGAGGGACGCTGACTCAGTTTTTAAGGATAGCAAATGGGAAGTTGTGGTACAGAAAATGGCTCCGAGATTACCAGTGTGTGTGTGTGTGTGTGTGTGTGTGTGTGTGTGTGTGTGTGCGTGTGTGTAGTGAGTGAAGTGTTATGAAACAGTATGTGTATAGTGTGTGCAGTGACTGATAGTGAGATATGAAATGAACACTGTGGAATTACATTATTTAATATGTAATTTGTAAAAAAGTGTTATATACCAGGAGTAAATCTAATGATGGTCTCTATCTAGAAGTCTGTAAATATATGTATATACGAATTAGATTATTTTAAATTGATCTAAATTTGTAAATACTTGGACGTGTAAAAAGAGATCTACAGATGAATAAAGCTAATACTACTACTATGTCTTCCCTAATTAATCAGCCAACGTAGCAGGTAAAAAGAACGAAAACTTACATCAGAATAAGACTTTCTATATTGATAAAACGTTTTTACAACTTAAAAAAAAAATGTTTAACTGCGCTTCAAAATCGTATCCTCGTCATGGTTGTAAATAAATCAGGTACTTAACGTACTTTGGCTGGAATATCTGTGTGATTAAACGGGAGTAGAAGCCATTGACCGCTGGCGCCAAGATGTAGAACTAGCTTCATGTCTACTTTAAGGATGTACTGCAAGACAATCTTTCTGAAAAAATTCCCTCTCTCTCTCTATCTCTCCTTCTCTCTCGCCCGTTATCAGTCATTTGAGATCGAATGGGGGAAACAGCTCTTTTCTGGTCTTTAATCTGGGAGAAACATAAAGAGAAGGGGAACGTAAGCACTCATCACAAAAAACAAAGCAGAAGTTTATGGGGTTTTCTGTTTCTTATTGGAAGTTGTCTGTTTAAATTTATTTGAGTGAAAGTGGATCTATAATGTTGATTGGGTTTTTAATGTTAAATTATTTGTTAGAAGCTAAACTTCAGGCTTTCATGTTTTGAATAGTGCGTGTTGTTGTGGTCTTCAGCCCGAAGACTGGTTAGATGCAGCTCTCCCTGCTATTCTATCCCGTACGAGCCTCTTCACCTCTAAAAAGTTATTAGGAACTCCAACGTTAGGCGGGTGATGGGGCCCCGTAGGGAAATAGCGGAAAGGTCGGGAAAGAAGGCCAGTGTTCACTCTGTCTGCTTGCCAGGGGGTCTCATCCGAGATGTGGAGGAGGCCCTGCCGGCGGCGATAGAGAGCACTGGGTGCACCCGACTGCAAATTGTTGCTCATGTCGGCACCAATGACTCCTGCCGTCTGGGTTCAGAGGTCATCCTCAGTTCGTACAGGTGGTTGGCGGAATTGGTCAAGGCGGAAAGCCTCGCTCGCGGGGTGGAATCTGAGGTAACTATTTGTAGTATCGTTTCCAGAACCGATCGCTGTCCTCTGGTTCGGAGCCGAGTAGAAGGCTTAAACCAGAGACTCAGACGATTCTGCGGAGATCTGGGGTGCAATTTTCTCGACCTCCGCTATCTGGTGGAGAAATGTAGGTCCCCCTGAATAGGTCAGGCGTGCACTACACGCCGGAAGCGGCTACAAGGGTAGCGGAGTACGTGTGGAGTGAAAATGTGAGTTTTGTAGGTTAGAGAAATCCCTCCCTGGGCCCGCCAAGACGCCTCCTGAGACGCGGCAAGGTAGGAGTAGGCAAAATGCAACAGGGAATAACAATATGAATGTACTAATAGTAAACTGCAGGAGCGTCTATAGAAAGGTCCCAGAACTGCTCTCGTTAATAAACGGTCACAATGCCCATATAGTACTAGGGACAGAAAGTTGGCTGAAACCAGACGTAAACAGTAATGAAATCCTAAACTCAGATTGGAATGTATACCGCAGAGACAGGCTGGACAGTGAAGGGGGGAGGCGTGTTTATAGCGTTAAGAAGTGCAATAGTATCGAAGGAAATTGATGGAGATCCGAAATGTGAAATAATTTGGGTGAAGGTCACTGTTAAAGCAGGCTCAGACATGGTAATTGGATGTCTCTATAGGCCCCCTGGTTCAGCAGCTGCTGTGGCTGAGCACCTGAAGGATAGTTTGGAAAATATTTCAAGTAGATTTCCCCACCATGTTATAGTTCTGGGTGGAGATTTTAATTTGCCGGATATAGACTGGGAGACTGAAACGTTCATAACGGGTGGCAGGGGCAAAGAATCCAGTGAAATTTTTTTAAGTGCTTTATCTGAAAACTACCTTGAGCAGTTAAACAGAGAACCGACTCGTGGCGATAACATATTAGACCTTCTGGTGACAAACAGACCCGAACTATTTGAAACAGTTAACGCAGAACAGGGAATCAGCGATCATAAAGCGGTTACTGCATCGATGATTTCAGCCGTAAATACAAATATTAAAAAAAGTAGGAAGATTTTTCTGTTTAGCAAAAGTGACAAAAAGCAGATTACAGAGTACCTGACGGCTCAACACAAAAGTTTTGTCTCAAGTACAGATAGTGTTGAGGATCAGTGGACAAAGTTCAAAACCATCGTACAATATGCGTTAGATGAGTATGTGCCAAGGAAGATCGTAAGAGATGGAAAAGAGCCACCGTGGTACAACAACCGAGTTAGAAAACTGCTGCGGAAACAAAGCGAACTTCACAGCAAACATAAACATAGCAAAAGCCTTGCAGACAAACAAAAATTACGCGAAGCGAAATGTAGTGTGATGAGGGCTATGCGAGAGGCGTTCAATGAATTCGAAAGTAAAGTTCTATGTACTGACTTGGCAGAAAATCCTAAGAAATTCTGGTCTTACGTCAAAGCGGTAGGTGGATCAAAACAAAATGTCCAGACACTCTGTGACCAAAATGGTACTGAAACAAAGGATGACAGACTAAAGGCCGAAATACTGAAGTCTTTTTGCAAAGCTGTTTCACAGAGGAAGACTGCACTGTAGTTCCTTCCCTAGATTGTCGTACAGATGACAAAATGGTAGACATCGAAATAGACGACAGAGGGATAGAGAAACAATTAAAATCGCTCAAAAGAGGAAAGGCCGCTGGACCTGATGGGATACCAGTTCGATTTTACACAGAGTACGCGAAGGAACTTGCCCCCCTTGTTGCAGCGGTGCACCGTAGGTCTCTAGAAGAGCGTACCGTTCCAAAGGATTGGAAAAGGGCACAGGTCATCCCCAGTTTTCAAGAAGGGACGTCGAAGAGATGTGTAGAACTATAGACCTATATCTCTAACGTCGAATTTTGGAACACGTATTTTGTTCGAGTATAATGACTTTTCTGGAGACTAGAAATCTACTCTGTAAGAATCAGCATGGGTTTCGAAAAAGACGGTCGTGTGAAACCCAGCTCGCGCTATTCGTCCACGAGACTCAGAAGGCCATAGACACGGGTTCACGGGTAGATGCCGTGTTTCTTGACTTCCGCAAGGCGTTCGATACAGTTCCCCACAGTCGTTTAATGAACAAAGTAAGAGGATATGGCCTATCAGACCAATTGTGTGATTGGATTGAAGAGTTCCTAGATAACAGAACGCAACATGTCATTCTCAATGGAGAGAAGTCTTCCGAAGTAAGAGTGATTTCAGGTGTGCCACAGGGGAGTGTCATAGGACCGTTGCTATTCACAATATATATAAATGACCTTGTGGATGACATCGGAAGTTCACTGAGGCTTTTTGCAGATGATGCTGTGGTGTATGGAGAGGTTGTAACAATGGAAAATTGTACTGAAATGCAGGAGGATCTGCACCGAATTGACGCATGGTGCAGGGAATGGCAATTGAATCTCAATGTAGACAAGTGTTATGTGCTGCGAATACACAGAACGATAGATCCCATATCATTTAGCTACAAAATAGCAGGTCAGCAACTGGAAGCAGTTAATTCCATAAATTATCTGGGAGTACGCATTAGGAGTGATTTAAAATGGAATGATCACATAAAATTAATCGTCGGTAAAGCAGATGCCAGACTGAGATTCATTGGAAGAATCCTATGGAAATGCAATCCGACAACAAAGGAAGTAGGTTACAGTACGCTTGTTCGCCCACTGTTTGAATACTGCTCAGCAGTGTGGGATCCGTAACAGATAGGGTTGATAGAAGAGATAGAGAAGATCCAACGGAGAGCAGCGCGCTTCGTTACAGGATCATTTAGTAATCGCGAAAGCGTTACAGAGATGATACACAAACTCCAGTGGAAGACTCTGCAGGAGAGACGCTCAGTAGCTCGGTACGGGCTTTTGTTGAAGTTTCGAGAACATACCTTCACCGAAGAGTCAAGCAGTATATTTCTCCCTCCTACGTATATCTCGCGAAGAGACCATGAAGATAAAATGAGAGAGATTAGAGCCCACGCAGAGGCATACCGACAATCCTTCTTTCCGCGAACACTACGAGAATGGAATAGAAGGGAAAACCGATAGAGGTACTCAAGGTACCCTCCGCCACACACCGTCAGGTGGCTTGCGGAGTATGGATATAGATGTAGATGTAGATGTAAAAAACTACT
The DNA here is from genome assembly GCF_023864345.2 of Schistocerca serialis cubense. NCBI lineage: Eukaryota > Metazoa > Arthropoda > Insecta > Orthoptera > Acrididae > Schistocerca > Schistocerca serialis. The sequence goes on along the minus strand of NC_064644.1, from coordinate 167,651,259 downwards.
GCAAACTACATCCTTTTGAATCTTGATCTCCTTCTACGATTTGTACCCCTCCCGCTCTCCCACACACACACTCACACACATCTCTCCAAACTAACGTGGTGATTATTTGATATCTCAGAATGTGTCCTATCAACCGATCCCTTCTTTTGGTCAAGTTGTGCCACAAATTTCTCGTCTCCCCACTGCTGTTCAGTACTTCCTCATTAGTTTATTTTTGTCTAAAATGTTTATCTCCCATGTTTCAGTTCCATAAATGGCTACACTGCAGACAAATACTTTTAGAGAAAATTCCAAACACTATCTACTTGCATATTCGACGTTAACAAATTTCTCTACTTCAGAAATGCTTTCCTTGCCATGAACAGTGTACGTTTTATTTCCCCTCTACTTCGGCCATCATCAGTTGTTTTGCTGCCCAAATAACAAAACTCATCTACCAATTTAAGTACCTCGTTTCTTAACTAATTCCTTTAGCATAACCTGATTTAATTCGACTATATTCCTTTAACCCTGTCTTGCTTTTGTTGATGTTCATCTTATATCCTCGTTTCAAGATACTGTCCATTTCGTTCAACTGCTGTCTCTGGCAGAATTACGATGTCATTAGCAAACCTCAAAGTTTTTATTTCACTTTCCTGAACTGTGGTTCCTACCTCCAAATTTTTCTTTTGTTTCCTTTACTGCTTGTTCAATGAATAGATTGAATAACATCGGGGACAAGCTAAAACCCTGTCTCCCACCCTTATCGACCACTGCTTCCCTTTTATGCCCCTCTACTCTTATTGCTGCCGTCTGATTTCTGCACAAGTTGTAAATAACTTTTTGTTCCCTGTATTTTAGCCCTATTACCTTCAGAATTTCAAAGACGGTATTCCAGTCAACATCGTCAAAAGATTGCTGTAAGTCTACAAATGCTGTAAGCTTAGGTTTGTCTTTCCTTAACTTATCTTATAAGATAAGTCGGAGGGTTTGTATTGCCTCGCGTGTTCCTACTTTTCTCCGGAATCCAAACTAATCTTCCTCGAGGTTGGATTTTCCATTTTTCTTTAGGGAATTCGTGCTATTGTTTTGCATCCATGACTTATTATACTAATAGTTCGGTAATGTCATAAAAAGATAGCATGATTCACGGTATTTACATACACTCCTGGAAATGGAAAAAAGAACACATTGACACCGGTGTGTCAGACCCACCATACTTGCTCCGGACACTGCGAGAGGGCTGTACAAGCAATGATCACACGCACGGCACCGCGGACACACCAGGAACCGCGGTGTTGGCCGTCGAATGGCGCTAGCTGCGCAGCATTTGTGCACCGCCGCCGTCAATGTCAGCCAGTTTGCCGTGGCATAAGGAGCTCCATCGCAGTCTTTAACACTGGTAGCATGCCGCGACAGCGTGGACGTGAACCGTATGTGCAGTTGACGGACTTTGAGCGAGGGCGTATAGTGGGCATGCGGGAGGCCGGGTGGACGTACCGCCGAATTGCTCAACACGTGGGGCGTGAGGTCTCCACAGTACATCGATGTTGTCGCCAGTGGTCGGCGGAAGGTGCACGTGCCCGTCGACCTGGGACCGGACCGCAGCGACGCACGGATGCACGCCAAGACCGTAGGATCCTACGCAGTGCCGTAGGGGACCGCACCGCCACTTCCCAGCAAATTAGGGACACTGTTGCTCCTGGGGTATCGGCGAGGACCATTCGCAACCGTCTCCATGAAGCTGGGCTACGGTCCCGCACACCGTTAGGCCGTCTTCCGCTCACGCCCCAACATCGTGCAGCCTGCCTCCAGTGGTGTCGCGACAGGCGTGAATGGAGGGACGAATGGAGACGTGTCGTCTTCAGCGATGAGAGTCGCTTCTGCCTTGGTGCCAATGATGGTCGTATGCGTGTTTGGCGCCGTGCTGGTGAGCGCCACAAATAGGACTGCATACGACCGAGGCACACAGGGCCAACACCCGGCATCATGGTGTGGGGAGTGATCTCCTACACTGGCCGTACACCACTGGTGATCGTCGAGGGGACACTGAATAGTGCACGGTACATCCAAACCGTCATCGAACCCATCGTTCTACCATTCCTAGACCGGCAAGGGAACTTGCTGTTCCAACAGGACAATGCACGTCCGCATGTATCCCGTGCCACCCAACGTGCTCTAGAAGGTGTAAGTCAACTACCCTGGCCAGCAAGATCTCCGGATCTGTCCCCCATTGAGCATGTTTGGGACTGGATGAAGAGTCGTCTCACGCGGTCTGCACGTCCAGCACGAACGCTGGTCCAACTGAGGCGCCAGGTGGAAATGACATGGCAAGCCGTTCCACAGGACTACATCCAGCATCTCTACGATCGTCTCCATGGGAGAATAGCAGCCTGCATTGCTGCGAGAGGTGGACATACACTGTACTAGTGCCGACATTGTGCATGGTCTGTTGCCTGTGTCTATGTGCCTGTGGTTCTGTCAGTGTGATCATGTGATGTATCTGACCCCAGGAATGTGTCAATAAAGTTTCCCCTTCCTGGGACAATGAATTCACGGTGTTCTTATTTCAATTTCCAGGAGTATATTTTTTTCCTTGACAGAATGTTTTAAATCACTGTGCAGAAGTGTACAAACAGTCAATGCCAAATTAGTTTAAATCATTGTGCAAGGGCGCATCAACAGTCTCATAATCAGCAGCGTTCTCAAAGTATCAGTAAGAAAACAGATGTGTTAATACCATTCATGGTAAGTGGGTGGCTGATTTACTCTGCACATAGTGTGCGCGTCCACTGTTGAGAAATCTGTAGCGTCACAAAGACGAAGATAGAACTACTGAAATGTCATATTTTTTACACCCTTGTAAACACTCTGTTGCCATCTTTGAATTGGATGCACTCAATGAAAATAGCCGTTAACTTGAGTGTACCCAGTACACCACTAAAGAAAACTCATCGAAGTGTGTGTTGAAGTTAACATGTTTTGTCAAAGACTCTGTGCATAAACGATGGCACAAGTTCCATAGTAAGGAGGAAACGTAGCATTAGTACAGCAAATGTCTATGAAATAATTGCATAAATCCAATTAAAGTGACATAACATATCGTTCTTGAAAAAAAAAAAAAGTCCGTTCATTGCAAAAATGTCTCACAATGCAGAAGAGTATACTTAAAATACTTCCTTCAGTGTTCTGAATCAGCATAATACATAATAGACAAACATTGTTACAGATGAGTATATATATATAGGGTAGAATAAAAATTGAAATGTCTGTGTGTATTACCTGTAGGTAAGCAAACAAATACCTATAGCAAGTTTCCATGAAAGAATGGGTTTGGTTGTGCCATTCAAGACCAGTTCACAATACGTAGCTAAGGCTAACGAATTACCAAATGGTTGCATAGTAACATATAACTTAAATTCGTTACATCAGTATTGTACAATATTCTGGGTAAGAAAAATGAGTAAAAGGTTGTATCCATACGTGACATGAACTGAGAATAAAAATCATAGCGTTATCGTACAAATACAAAATAGAGCTACGGAAGTAAAAACTTCCTTGGGGTTGTCTCACTTTCAGTGTACAGTAATCATTAAACATAGTACTATTTCCTACACAAATGTATAGCTCCAACAACTGTTCAGAAGGAAAGTGGATGAAGGAAGGGAATAAAGGTTTGTGCACAAAATTATTGTTGTACCTGTCAGAAGAAATTAATTACATTAAAAGGTCAGTTCTCCATCCATCAATAAAGATAATTAATGTGAAAATGTGCCCACAGATTCTTATTCTGTGCATGTCGTAACTAATGATTATAATTTAAAAAATGCTTAGCGTACCACAAATGCAAAAAAGACAAAATGCCTTACAGCTACACTTAAATAAGATAAAGAATAGTGCTAAACGGTTAGTAAACATATTTAAATCTGTTACACTGTTTGAAAAAGTAAAAAAAATCATTAATTTGGTAAGTTACAAAGAAAAGTTGTTAGGACAAGCAAAACCAATCAGATGTCAAATCAAGAACGTGAACAGAAGTGTGATCTCTCATAAATATTATTACCCACACAGAAAGGTATTAAAATCAACGGAGAAGAAATAGAACCTTTGAGGTTCGCCGATGACATTGTAATTCTGTCAGAGACAGCAAAGGACTTGGAAGAGCAGTTGAATGGAATGGACAGTGTCTTGAAAGGAGAGTATAAGAAGCAAAACGAGGATAATGAAATGTAGTCGAATTAAGTCAGGTGATGCTGAGGGAATTAGATTAGGAAATGAGACACTTAAAGTAGTAAAGGAGTTTTGCTATTTGGGGAGCAAAATAACTGATGATAGTCGAAGTAGAGAGGATATAAAATGTAGACTGGCAATGGTAAGGAAAGCGTTTCTGAAGAAGAGAAATTTGTTAACATCGAGTACAGGTTTAAATGTCAGGAAGTCGTTTCTGAAAGTATTTGTACGGAGCGTAGCCATGTATGGAAGTGAAACGTGGACGATAAGTAGTTTAGACAAGAAGAGAATAGAAGCTTACGAAATGTGGTGCTACAGAAGAATGCTGAAGATTAGATGGGTATATCACACTACTAATGAGGAGGTATTGAATAGAATTGGGGAGAAGAGGAGCTTGTGGAACAACTTGACTAGAAGATGGGATCGGTTGGTAGAACATGTTCTGAGACATCGAGGGATCACCAATTTAGTATTGGAGGGCAGCGTGGAGGGTAAAAATCGTAGAGGGAGACCAAGAGATGAATACACTAAGCAGATTCAGAAGGATGTAGGCTGCAGTTGGTATTGGGAGATGAAGAAGCTTGCACAGGATAGAGTAGCATGGAGAGCTGCATCAAACCAGTCTCAGGACTGAAGACCACAACAACAACAACAACAACAACAACCTAATTGATATATCCTGAAGTCTTAAAACATATCTACTCAAATACATAACTCATAAATCCACAAAACCATCAACTTCATCAAGTAATCCAATAACTATTATAAACTCAGAATTACTTCCCTCACATACTGTATTTCACATAATAAGCTCATATGACGTTGTACTCGTAGTTGTTAGTCACTATTATGTTCAGTGCTGCTCTCTACTGGAAACAAGAAGCCTTCTCCGATTAGTAACAAACGATGTTAAATCCAACCAATAATTCTCTACCAGTTGCATAGCTGCGTACTGCATAACATTTTCCAAATTTCGTGATATTTGCTGCATAATTTAGTGTGTCAGCCTGTAAGCAAAATTCCGTTACTTTATGCAGTACCAAATGTTACCATCCAGCACTCATGGTTTTGTGTAATTACGTATTTCTGCTCGACTAAAAGTCGCTGTTTCTTTTTTGCAATATAGTTTTGGAACAATCTTTGTGTGACACACACCGCTAGAAAGGTTTATTATTAGTAATATTGTAATTTATATTTGTAACAATAAAATGCGTTATGCTAACAAAAAACATAATGTGAAAAAATTACTTGTGGTGTTTGTTTACTGTTATCTGTCGTTCTTTAACATGCTCTAAAGACTGAAATTCTTCGGTCTTTTTAAAATGTGTAGGTTGTGTCTGCTGAGTGATATTATTTTCATCGATTTGCACAAATTTGTTTGAAAGTTCATCGGTCTGTGGTTTCAATGTCTCAACTTGTCGTTTTGCTCCGGTGTCAGTTTTATTTGTTTTTGTCTGTATCTGTGTCGAATGATTTTGTGATATGCGGTGCAATTTTGCGACTGCGGCGCTAGGAACTACTTTATTAATTTTTCGATAGCCGCTATGAATTTGTAATTTCATTAAATTTTGAGCCAACCTCAGACACTCTCCGAGAAAACTGACGTAATTATGTCCGTGTTTCTGCAATTTCTTCTATTTCCTTAGAGATATTGCTTAATTCTGTTTTCTTGGCAGTCGTTACAAAAATGGTTCAAGTGGCTCTGAACACTATGAGACTTAACGTCTGAGGTCATCAGTCCCCTAGAACTTAGAACTACTTAAACCTAACTAACCCAAGGACATCACACACGTCCATGCCCGAGGGAGGATTCGAACCTGCGACCGTAGCAGTCGCGCGGTTCCGGCCTGACGGGCCAGACGTTACATCCTTTACTACTGACTCATTGCTTTCTTTTGTTTTGTTTATCCTTTACGACTGAGTCATTTCTTTTGTTTTGTTTCAAGTAATTTGTTGGTTTCTTGAAATTTTTTTAAAGGTGATTTGATAACTGATCTGTTCGTGCTTTGTTACTTTCTTGTAAACAGTGGTGAAGCACAAATGCAAGTTTGTTATTCTGCGAAGAATTTCCAAAAAAAAATGCGTCGTCTTTGTGGTAATAACGCCAGAGTGCGCGGAATCCAAAATTTTTCTTCCCGAATCTCGTGCCTCAACATCAAAAGAAATATATAGGTTTGCAAAAACGGCCCAATCTAAATGCTGTATATTCTACATGTTCCTCGTAACCAGATTGTCTGGGAGGGAAGCATCTACATCAAGCTTTGATGTATCTGAATTAGTCTCTGTAGCATCAATAAGTGGGTTGATTGGTTGGATGATTTGAGGAAGGGGACCAAATAGCAAGGTCTTCGGTCCCATCGGATTAGGGAAGGATGGGGACGGAAGTCAGCCGTGAGCTTTAAAAGTAACCATCCCGACATTTGCCTGATGCGATTTAGGGAAATTACGGAAAACCTAAATCAGGATTGCCGGACGCCAGTTCAGAGTGCTAACCACTGCGCCACCTCGCTCGCTAATAAGTAGCTTGTCAGAAATTAAGGTATTGTTGTCGATTGAATTTTGCATATTGGCTGTCTGCGCGACTTGCTATTTACTTTGTTGCACAGCACAGTAATTAAAGTAAAGAAAAATATTCGTAATAAATAAAGATATTTTCAGAAATTTTACCAACGAGCTGTAAGAAAATACGAATGATTAGTAAATACCGCATCAGCAAAACAAAACTACAAGAAAATAGCGATCGAGAGCAGCGCAGTTTACCTGACTACTTGAAAAAATAAAAATAATCTCAGAAAATTTTCCGATATCCGAATACAACAGGAATGCCGTCAAGTGAAAGTTATCTGTTTAAAGTTATTTTAGTGAAAGTGAATGTATAATGTTTATTGTGTTTTTAATATCAAATTATCTGTTACATGTTAAACTCTGGAATTTCTGTTTCGAAAGGTGCGCATACCAGTTGATACCTTGCGCAACGCTAATTGTTGGTGACGAAAGTCAACTGCGAGAATGCACAGCGAAATCTAACAGCGAGGATTCTAAGAAAACCCTGCCCTGACTGAAACTTACTGCTGTTACAAAATCTAACTACGAATTATGACGAAAAACTGATAACTTTGAAACTAAATTTGGTAACTTTGAAATTTAACTTAATAATGAATCTGTTTTCTAGACCATTTGATTCACATCAAACACTAAAGATCAACTGTCTGTCTCCTCTCCTCAAACAGTAAATCTGGTGCACTCAATGCTTCGTCGCAGAGCAAAATCACCTCTTCATTCATTTCTGTGCAGCCAGCTTCTCTGCCAAGGCTGCGAGCGCATGTCTAAGCAGTTAAAATCTTACGAGCGCGATTCCAGACAGTTTCGATTTCCCCCACCCCTCCCCGAAGGGGGCGGGCAGGCCGCAGCTTAGTATGCCGCTCTTGAGCCTACAGGATTTGTTTTAAAAAGATGAAGATAATAAATAATAAAAACAGGCGATAAAATCGGGGACTTAAATGGTAACATGGCGGAAAAATCGTGGAACTTAAAACAATAATAGGTAGACAATTAAAAAACACGGCGACAGTCTGGTTTCTGTTCGCAAGAGACATAAAATTCACACCCAGCGATAACATGATTTCTGTTCGTAACTCTTTGGAAAGACGAAACAACACTGAAGCATTCACTTGAACACTGCACAAAAAGTTGGAAAATATGACATACCACAGCCGAGGGCAGGTGGGGGGAACCTGGACAGATGATGGGAAAATAAAAAGGGGCGAAGGAGAGGAAAAACAAAGGAGGGGGGAAAGGAGCCGATGGAGGATGAGGACCCATAAAAGGGGGAGGGTGATGGGCAGACGCGATAGGGAGTGGGGAAAGGCGGAGGAGGGAATACAAAAGGACTCGGTTTCAGCGTCAACTCCAGGGAAATGAAATCTGATTACCGCGCGGAATAAAATATATCAATGTAAAAATTTAGACACGAATTTGAACAAAAGGCACTAACAGGAATTCTCTACAGACATTGGCCATAAGGCAAAACCGTCAAATGAATTTAATAAATATGTGCACAGGTCTGTATTTTTCTAGCAAACTATGCAACAAATAATGTACATTTTGGCCCCACACAGTTGACACATTCAGCACTAGATCGCAGCACCACACAGATGAGGGACTTCCGAAGCAAGTGTTTCTGTCTTCCTCCGCTGCTGTCACCGCTCTACTGAACTTAAACAGAAGAATATGTCGGAAATATTCCCATTTCTCCCCTTGGCACTCCATTCCTAGCGTCCACAGTTTCACTCACTACCTGCAAATGACAAATTGATCGTAAGTAAACTCAAACCGCAACAGTGAACTACAAATGAAAAATGGCAAACGATGGATAAACCTATATCAAACGGAATACCAACATACAAAACAAAAACACTACGAACTTACCCACCAAGCAACAGTTGTGCGGCAGCCGCCACGCCCGAAGTCTAATCGCCAGAACGATGAACATCCGATGCATTATAAAGATGCACACTGCTCATTAGCACTGGAGGAAACTTCATCATAGTACGTTCTGGAATTTAGCCGAACAGTTTTTGAACTGCTTGTACGGAAACAAATATGATACAACAATATGATATTCACTCGGCAATGTTTACACTACAACAGCAAATTGTGGCCTCCTTAATTTACAGTTTTAGCCCATTTCTCCGATATATTTGCAAATTGTTTCGACAACACCATTAACAACCGTTATATCTAGGTACATCTCTTTTCCAGAGTTTTCAAGTCTCTTTGACTTTTAAGTTCAGAGTGAACATAAAGTCTTTCCGTGAATACAAAAATGTATTTCTGAAGAACTGTGCTGTATAAAGCTATGCGGTTTATTACAAATAGTAGCTTAAGTTATGAAGTTTTTCATGGATACACTTATAAATGTGGCCCGTCTGTTAACCGTAGAACTTCTAGGCGATACTCAATTCCTCTCCATGTTTTTGCCAACGTGTCTTCCGTCACCGCCTCTTCAGCAGCTAGTACTCGTGCCGTAAGTGTTTGTACATCAGCGTTGGTGATCTGTGCACTTTATCTTTGCCCTAAACCCACAAAAAACGTCAGGAGGGGTTATAATGGCGAACATGGCGCCCATGGTTCTGGACTGTCTCTACCAATCCATTTGTCCGGAAAGATTTCATCCAGGAACTGACTACATCTACATCTACGTGATTACTCTGCTATTCACAATAAAGTGCCTGGCAGAGGGGTCAATGAACCACCTTCATGCTGTCTCTCTACCATTCCACTCTCGAACGGCACGTGGGAAAAACGAGCACTTAAATTTTTCTGTGCGAGCCCTGACTTTTCTTATTTTATCGTGTTGATCATTTCTTCCTGTGTAGGTGGGTGCCAACAGAATGTTTTCGCAATCGGAGGAGAAAACTGGTGACTGAAGTTTCATAAGAAGATCCCGTCGCAACGAAAAACGCCTTTGTTTTAATGATTGCCACTCCAATTCACGTATCATGTCTGTGACACTATCTCCCCTATTTCGTGATAATACAAAACGAGTTGCTCTCATACTTTTTCGATGTCATCCGTCAGTCCCACCTGATGCGGATCCCACACCGCACAGCAGTACTCCAGAATAGGGCGGACAAGCATAGTGTAAGCAGTCTCTTTGGTAGACCTGTTGCATCTTCTAAGTGTTCTGCCAATGAAACGCAGTCTTTGGTTTGCTCTACCCACAATATTATGTATGTGAATGTTCCAATTTAGGTAATTTGTAATTGTAATCCGTAAGTATTTAGTTGAATTTACAGCCCTCAGATTTGTGTGACTTATCGCGTAATCGAAATTCAGCTGATTTCTTTTAGTACTTTTTGCACTTTTCTTTATTCAGGGTCAATTGCCACTTTTCGCAGCATACAGATATCTTATCTAAATCATTCTGCAAGTCGTTTTGATCATCTGATAATTTTACAAGACGGCAAATGACAGCATCATCAGCAAACAATCTAAGACGGCTACTCAGATTGTCTCCTATGTCGTTAATATAGATCAGGAACAATAGAGAGCCTTCAACACTTCGTTGGGGAACGCCGGATATTACTTCTGTTTTAGTCGATGACTTTCCGTCTGTTACTACGAACTGTGACCTTTTTGACATGAAATCACGAATCCAGTCGCACAACTGAGGCGATACTCCGTAGGCACGCAGTTCGATTAGAAGACGCTTGTGAGGAAAGGTTTCGAAAGCCTTCTGGAATTCTAAAATATGGAATCAATTTGACATCCACTGTCGATAGCACTTATTACTTCATGAGTATAAAGAGCTAGTTGTGTTTCACAAGAACGATATTTTCTGAATCCGTGCTGACTATATGTCAATAAATCGTTTTCTTCGAGGTACTTCATAATGTTTGAATACAGTAAATGTTCTAAAACCCTACTGCAAATCGATGTTAATAATATAGGCCTGTAATTCAGTGGATTACTCCTACTTCCCTTTTTGGGTATTGGTGTGACTTGAGCAATCTTCCGTCTTTAGGTACGTATCTTTCTGTGAGCGAGTGGTTGTATATTATTGCTAAATATGGAGCTATTTTATCAGCATACTCTGAGAGGAACGTGACTGGTATACAATCTGGATCGGAGGTCTTGCCTTTATTAAGCGATTTAAGCTGCTTTGTTACACCGAGGATATCTACTTCTAAGTTTATCATCTTGGCGGTTGTTCTTGATTGGAATTCAGGAATATTTACTTCGTCTTCTTTGGTGAAGGAGTTTCGGCAAACCGTGTTTAATAACTCCGCTTTAGTGGGTCTGTCATCAGTGACTTCACCGTTGTTATCGCGCAGCGAAGGTACTTATTGTGTCTTGCCACTGGTGTGCTTAACTAATAACGCCACAGAATGACGGTGCACCATCCTGCTGAAATACTACCTATGATTAAAATTAGATGAAACCTGAAGTTCCGACATAACCAGGTGAAATCTAGGCGGAATGGTCGGGTCAGGGAAAAAGAACGGCCCAGTAATTGTATTGTGCATTAAGCTACGGCAAACATTCGTTTTCGGGCTGCCCCTGATCTACCGAACCGTGGTATGTTGGTTCAACGATGTCCAGATCTGAACATTCTTCCTGTTTACAGTCCTGTAAATGTGAAAAGTTGCTTCATCGGAAAAACAAATTTGTTAAGGTATTCATTATCATCATCATCATAATAGTCTTGAACAGTGTAGAGCCCCAGACTGAGTCTGTCTGGAACATAAGCCTCGCCGTCTAGTCCTGTTTTCCCACCATCTTTCTGTATTCACTCTGGTCTAGTCCTCGCCTCTTTTCACGCCGATTCCCCCTTGTCGTTTCCTTTGCATCACCATTTCACGTATCTTCTTGAGAATCGTCTTGTTTTTCATTCTCTTTAAGGGAGTAGAACAGGCTAGAAATTTCTCGTAGCCTAATTGTTTTATTGGCGTAAAATGTTTCTTAGAGATTCTTTTTTAAGATTCATTCATATGATGTGTACCGTAAATGTTACATATGTTAAAACAGCATCTGAGTCAGGTTTGCCAACTTAGTTCTTTGGCTAAAACTAAAAGCATAATTCCAATTTTTAGCATTTTTTACAAGACTACCTCTCAATTTTGAACCAACCGTGAAGAATTTAAAGTGGAAACCATAACATTGCATGAAATTCTGTCCATTTTTATGAGATCGGGATTTCACCTATCCTGATCGGGAGTTGGGATTTAAACTGAAAATTAGGGACAACCCCGCCTAAATTGGTATAGCTGGCAACCCTGCCTGTAATCTAAACTTGAAGGAGACGTAAATATGTGTCACAAGTTTCGTAGTTGTGTGTCGTACAGTCTGATGAGCATAAGCGTTCGTAATACGTATGTTATTTGTGAAAAACCCTGCATAATAGCTAAACAAAACTGTTAGATTTTGCAAGCGAACAGCAGCATCCAAAGCGCTGGCGATGTTCTAACGATGTACGAGGGGCGTTGAATAAGTAATGCAACACATTTTTTCTGAAAACAAGCTGGTTTTATTCAGGATTTGAAAATACCATATTATTCCCCATTCTTTTGCCTACAAAACCCTTGTTTTTCAACGTAATCTCCGTTAATGCGACGGCCTTACACCATCTTACGGGGAGGGCCTATTGCCCGCATGGTAACACTCTATTGGCCGACGTCGAAGCCAACGTCTTACTTCATCAATAACATCCCCATCACCCACGTACTGCTTCCTGTGGAGTACATTCTTCACTGGAAGTGAAGTCGGAAGGCGCGAGATCCGGGCTGTAGGGTGGGTGAGGAAGAAAAGTTCAATGAAATTTCGTGAGATTTTCTCGGGGGTGCAGTCCTGTGAGATGCCTTGCTTTGTCATGGAGAAGTAGAAGTTCGTTTGCATTTTTGCAGCGACGGAATCACTGAAGTCGTTTCTCCAGTTTTCTGTGGGTAGCACAATACACTTCAGAGTTGGTTCTTGCACCATGGGGGAGGACATCAAACAGAAAACCCCTTCAAAGCTCCAGAAGATCACCGCCTTGACTTTACCGGCTGAGGGGTTCAGCTCCGAACTGTTCCTTCGGAGGGGAGGTGGTGTGGCGCCACTCCGTGAATTGCCGCTTTGTTTCGGCTTCGGTGTGGTGAGCCCATGTTTCATAGCCTGTGACGATGTTCGACCAAAAATTGTCACGATTACCCCCAGGCATTTCCACACAGATCGTTCTTAGTTGCTCTTTGTGATCTGTTTGGCGGCAAGGAAGCCAGCGGGCGTTAAGTACCCCCAACTGGTGGACGAGCGTGTCACCTCTGCCAACAGAGGCGTCCAGTTGGGCAGCGAGGTGTTTGATTGTGATCCGTCGATCACCTCGAATGAGAGTGTCTGCACGTTCCAATACTGCAGGAGTTGCAGCCGGCACGTGGGAGACGGACTGTTCTGAGCGAATGACAGACGCCTCGCCTACGACTCACCGTGATTTTGTTCAGTACCAGGTCTCCTTAGACATTCTGCAAGCGGCTATGAATATCTACACTGTTATGGTTTCCCGCCGAAACAAACTCAATGAAAGATCTTTGTGTGGAACGCACCTCCTTTACAGACGCCATTTTGAAGGCTAAGCATAGGGCCGCCACCTGTGGCAATTGCAAGGGCTGAAGTGGGAATCTTCCGCATTTTTCGACCGAAAGTGACCAGCTAAGAAAAGTGTTGCATTACTTATCGAACGCCCCTCGTACAACTGAAGAGCGAATATTTACACTACTGGCCATTCAAATTGCTACACCAAGAAGATATGCACATGATAAACGGGTATTCATTGGACAAATATATTGTACTAGAACAGACATGTGATTATATTTTCACGCAATTTGGGTGCATAGATCCTGAGAAATCAGTACCCAGAACCACCACCTCTGGCCGTAATAACGGCCTTGATACGCCTGGGTATTGAGTCAAACAGAGCTTGGATGGCGTGTACAGGTACAGATGCCCATGGAGCTTCAACACGATACCACAGTTCTTAAAGAGTAGTGACTGGCGTATTGTGACGAGCCAGTTGCGCGGCCACCGTTGACCAAACGGTTTCATTTGGTGAGAGATCTGGAGAATGTGCTGGCCCGGGCAGCAGTCGAACATTTTCTGTATCTAGAAAGGCCCGTACAGGACCTGCAACATGCGGTCGTCCATTATCCTGCTGAAATGTACGGTTTCTGAGGGATCGAGTGAAGGGTAGAACCACGGGTCGTAGCACATGTGAAATGTAACGTTCACTGTTCAAAGTGGCGTCAATGCGAACAAGAGGTGACCGAGACGTGTAGCCAATGGCACCCCATACCATCACGACGGGTGGTACGCCAGTATGGCGATGACGAATACACGCTTCCAATGTGCGTTCACGGCGATGTCGCCAATACGGATACGACCATCATGATGCTGTAAACAGAACCTGGATTCATCCGAAAAAATGACATTTTGTCAATCGCGCACCCAGGTTTGTCGTTGAGTACAGCATCGCAGGCGCTCCTGTCTGTGATGCAGTGTCAAGGGTAGTCGCAGCCATGGTGTCTGAGCTGATAGTCGATGCTGCTGCAAACGTCGTCAAACTGTTCGTGCAGATGGTTGTTGTTATTGTCTTTTGACTCAGGGATCGAGACGTGACTGCACGATCCGTTACAGCCATGCGGATAAGATGCCTGTCATCTCGACTGCTAATGATGCGAGGCCGCTGGGATCCAGCACGGCGTTCCGTGTTACCCTCCTGAACCCACCGATTCTATATTCTGCTAACAGTCATTGGATATCGACCAACGCGAGCAGCAACGTCGCGATACGATAAACCGCAGTCGCCATAGGCTACAATCCGACGTTTATCAAAGTCGGAAAGGTGATCGTACATATTTCTCCTCCTTACACGAGGCATCACAACAACGTTTCACCAGGTAACGCCGGTCAACTGCTGTTTGTGTATGAGAAATCGCATGGAAACTTTCCTCATGTCAGCACGTTGTAGGTGTCGCCACCGGCGCCAAGCTTGTGTGAATGCACTGAAAAGCTAATCATTTGCATATCACAGCATCTTCTTCGTGTCGGTTAAATTTCGCGTCTGTAGCACATCTTTGTGGTGTAGCAATTTTAATAGCCAGTACTGTATTACATCAACTGAAGGTGGGCGCAGGTACATAAAAAGTGGCTGGTTGTCGTGTTTGTAAAAATAATAGATTCCCGTGCCGGATCTGCGTCGGCGGGCAGACGAGACGGCGTCAGAGCCATCAGCAGGCGGGCACTCACAGCGGGCCGCGCGTCCGTTATTAGTTTAAAGCGATCCCGGCAGCCGGGGCGGCGCGCGATAAACGGAGCGACGGCCGGCCAGCCTCCCCCGCGATAATTCTGTTTTCCCGTGCGGCTCGGGCGAGGGGCGACCGTTACAGCGTCAGGGGTCCGCCCAGAACGGCACATCTGCCCCTCACCGCCAGGGGAGGGTGCGGTCGCGCCGCACTACCACCGCGGCACCTGGCGCCAGATCGCCGATAACCGCCGGCGCGCTATGGCTCTCGACGTGCGCCACGCTAGGTGTCGGCCCGGCCATTTGAATAGTACAGAGTCTGTGGATCAGCTGCCGCCACGCGCCGCGCGCTGTTGGGGCCGGCCCGTTCTCGTAGCGCACTCCGAGAGTCAATGCTGGCCGAGTTGCCGAGTCCCACTTCAGCGGCTTTTCCCGCGTTGTGTTAGCTCGCGGCGTTTAATAAATTGCGCCCTCACTACCCTCTCCAATGGCAATGGCTAGTTCACGATTAACTTTCAAGACGACCGATGTATTTGCTGTTATTATGCTTGGTTTTTATACGTAGTCTCGAGTGTACCGACTGTGTTTACGTGTTTTCTACGTCGTACCATCTGCTCTTCAATGACGAGTAGCACGCAGCCACAATGTGGAAACGGCAGTCCTGCGAGAGAGAGAGAGAGAGAGAGAGAGAGATGTGGAAGTACTAATACCGCTGAAAATGCCCGCATTAGGCTGACATTGACGGCTGGCAGTTGCCTTTCTGCTGACAGCCAAAATAGAGGACCATTTGTCCCGGGAACTGCTCGGCTACCCAAAGGTCCGTTAACATTTGAAAATGCACTCACGAAATAATTTAGGCAGAGAGGTAAAACTTCATACACATGCCTGAAATAACAGGGGGTTTTATTGAAACCATAAACGAGTGCAAAAACCGGCGAAGAAATGGCCCTGGACACCAACATGACCGCGCGGGATTAGCCGAACGGTTTGACGCGCTGCAGTCATGGACTGTGCGGCAGGTCCCGGCGGAGGTTCCAGTCCTCCCTCGGGAATGGGTGTGTGTGTTTGTCCTTAGGATAGTTTAGGTTAAGTAGTGTGTAAGCTTAGGGACTGATGACCTTAGCAGCTAAGTCCCATAAGATTTCACATACATTTGAACACACACACACAGCAACATGTCCCTGATGCCACGTAAGCATTCTGTATAAAATGAGCTGTAGTGAGGAAGGTAGTCAGATGCGCCAGCAAACGTGACATTTTGACTTTACCATAAAAGGGACTCTTAGTGAAGCTTTACTGTCGGAATGGAGAATCGGCTACTGCAGCTTTGAGATCCTGTCGCCATAAGAAGGGCATACGAACGGGCAAAGGTCTTGTGACAAGTGTCGCTGTGAAGACAATGATCACGAAGTTCGAAGCCACGGCGACCAGACGCGAGTGATCGGACAGTTCATGAAGAAATGGAGACTTCAGCGGGTTCACCTCCGCATGACGAAGTCAACGTTCGTGAAGTCGCACGGCGCAACGGCCTTCCACGCACTACTGTTTGGAGAACATTAAGGCGTACCTTCCAATGCTATCCATACAAAAGGCAGCGTCATCACGAACTATTAGCCACCTATTTTGTGACGTGGATGGGTCTGTAGTGTGCTCACTTTAAAAAGCGGGGGAAGATGACGCTTGACTGTCTAATGAATTGTCGACTGACGAAGCCCATTTCACCCACGGCTGCATATTATTTGGGATACCGAAAATCCTGTCATGGAAATCCCACTGGACGGCAAGAAGGTCGCGATGTGGTGTGTAGGTACCACCTCAATCGTGATCGGACCCTTTTTCTTCGAGGAATTGCGGAATGCTGCTTTTGAAATTGTCAGCGTAAAGGGTGCGAGGTATGCCGATATGTTACAGAATTGCTTCATCCCTAGCCTGGCTACTAAACACATGCTGGAAGGTACGAGTTTTCTGCAGGATGGCGTTTTGCCCCATATTTATACACATGTGGAAGATCTATTGCGCACGCAGTTTGGTGAGGATCACGTGCTAAACCTCCACTTCCGCCATGTTTGGCCTCCCAGGTCCCCAGACTACAATTTTGAAATTTGTGGTAAGTTCCTGTGGGTCCAAATTGCTAGGCTTATCGGTCCCTAGGCTTACGCGCCACTTTATCTGACTTAAACTAACTTACACTAAGGTCAACACACACATGTATGCTCGAGGGAGGTTCAATGCCTCTGAGCACTGTGGGACTTAACATCTGAGGTCATCAGTGCCCTAGAACTTAGAACTACTTAAACCTAAATAACCTAAGGACATCACACACATCCATGCCCGAGGCAGGATTCGAACCTGCGATCGCAGCAGTCGCACGGTTCCAGACTGAAGCGCCTAGAACCCCTCGGCCACCGCGGCCGGCGCTCGAAACTGCGAGAGGGGGTGGGGGGGGGGGGGGGCTGCGCGAACCGTGACAAGTCGCCTTTAGACCACGTGGCTACCCCGCGCGGCCCAGACCTCAATCCATGTAACTATTCAGTGGTTGTGGGGTCACCTGAAGTCTACCACAGTCGTCAGACCTCATTAGGGATGCTAAAAGACAACATACGACGGCAATTTGCTCACCAGACCTACTGGTATGCGGTACAGTGCTGTTCACAGCGTTGTCTCTCGACTACATGTATTGTTGATGAATATTGTTGATGAACGACGACCGACGTGTTGAGCATTTGTTATAAATAACATCGTCTTTGATAAAAATCAATTGCTACGCTAATTATCGCTTTTGTATTACATGAAGAACAATCTGTTGGTCATTTTGTGCATATTTTTTGGTTTCAGAAAAACCCCATCTCATTTGAAGCATGTGTGTTGCTACATCCCATCCCTACCTACGTTGTTCTGTGACGTATTGAATTTTCAAATGTTAATGAACTTTTGGGTCATCCTGTACATCAATGTTTTAAAACGTTCCTATCGTCCGTGCCTCGGAGCCTCCGCGGGTCGCGTGGAATTACGCTAGCGGCCGCGGTCTGAATCCAGCCTCTCGTGGCGACGTGTGGTGAGCGAGACAGACTACGTGACGCACAGTTTCGCTAATGTGATCGGAAACGTTTACTGGCGGAGACGCAGTAATTCTCTGCTCTGCTACACTGTAACATCAGTCCAAACTACGATTACCAGCCTCACTTTGACCCCAGTGACAAAATACATGAATAAGAGCCTCATAGTTGTCTAACCACTTTAAGAAAAGATTCTGAAATCCGACCGCTGGGCTGAAAATATTTTTTTGAGTTATCAGTCTTCTGATTCGTTTGATTCGGCCAGCCACAAGTTTCTCTCCTGCGTTAACCTCTGCATGTCAGATTAGCACTTGCACCCTACATCCTCAATTATTTATTGGATTTAATAAATCTCTTTTTTCCCTACTGTTTTTACCTTCTACAGCTCCCTCTGGTACGATGGACGTTATTCCCTGATGTCTTAACACATGCCCTTTCATCCCATCCCTTCTCCTCCCCAGTGTTTTCCATATATTCCTCTCGTTACCAAGTCTACGAACAACCTTCTCCTGAAACCGTACACAGCAAAAAGTTCATACACCGCCTCCGACTGGCTACTGGCACTGGCATCTCTCGCCTATTAATGACAACAGCAGCAAAACAGGAATACAGTTCAAAGTCAACATGGAAAGAATGATACAAAAAAAAAAAATCACTCTCAGATTTGTACATAAACAAATGATATTTACCTGCACGAAGTAGCTCTATCCCACTCCGTCGCTTTTGTCGAACGCTGCCTCCAGCTAGCTAATGGCTCCATGTTCCGGTCTCAGATCTCTCTCATTGTCAGAGGCCACACTCACTAATTCACAACAGTCGCCGGGAAAAACAGGGGAGTGCGTAAGCAGAATGGCACGCCCACTCCCACGATCTTACTTCGGATTCTCTCAGTCTTCCATAGTGCAATAAGCAACTTGGCTCATCACGACAGATCGGCTACATCCGACTTTAGAAATACAACGAAATCACCACTTCTGCCAAAGAGGGCAGATTACTTTGAAAGGTGTCTACACTGAGTCACAGCGCCAGAGATTGCGCCAAAGATTATTATTCCGCCGCCTCCACTGGTGCAGTAGTAGTTCAGAGGTTGCCGAGGGCAGTAGTTGTTGAGAGGATGTCGAGAGCAGTACTAGTCCAGAGGATGTCGAGTGCAGTTGTTGTTCTGTTGTGCGAGAGAGTAGATGCTGTTCGATTGGTGTAATGTATAGATGGAAGATGTTGCAATGATCACAGTGTATATTTCGTCAATATATATGGAGGTAAAAAAAATAATTATTTCACATTTCTTTAATGACAATGCCTCTTGCTCACAGGTTCAGTCAACAAAGCATCTGGCTTGTGTCCATGTATTAGACTTGTAATTCTGGCTTCTATGTGCAATTATAGTATTTATGGTTTTTCAATTAGTTCATTGTAAATGGTGTTTAAAATATCTTGTCGTATTGAGGAAGAACCGTGCCAGATACATGTACGTTGAGTCACACTACCACACACAGAACAGTTACACTTGTGCTTTGTTGTTTCGTAGCTTTTATAGTTGCAGGGGACTTAATTAATCAATTGTGTTAACGGAAATTTCTTGTCATTCTTTATTTTTATTTTATGCAGTCAGATTGCGTGCTAATACTACTCAGGGCCAACCGGTTACGAGACTTCGCAACCGGTCACACAGTTACTAAAGTTATTGCATTTATTCATCATTCTTTTTAATTAAGCCCCCATGCAACTTCTATACCACACGATGGCTGCCATGTCTCCCCGATTTAACGAAATCCAAAACCACACAGCGAAATTATTTAACATGTAACGTTTAGGTCTTTCAGCTAATCGAAATCTCGATCAAAATGTAAGCAGTCTCTTTGGTCTCTTCCTATTCCTCCTTACGTCACTTCTGTAAGGTGCAACCTCTTGGCAAGACTTTAGTAACTTTTTCTGCAACCGATGTTGGAAGCACCGGCCGCCGTGGGAGTTACTCTCCCTACAAATGCGCCTACTCGTCTCCGACCACTACCCATTTAGGAGGATTGTGGAAAAAGAGACCCATCAAATACAGGCTGAAGAAACCCCTCCTGCCACTTTCCCCCCTCACCCAGAAAGTGACCCCGTCGTCTCCAATAGTTCGGCTACGAAATTACATGTTACCTGCAGTTTTTTTCGATGCAATATATTGCATGGTAGCATACACTCCTGGAAATTGAAATAAGAACACCGTGAATCCATTGTCCCAGGAAGGGGAAACTTTATTGACACATTCCTGGGGTCAGATACATCACATGATCACACTGACAGAACCACAGGCACATAGACACAGGCAACAGAGCATGCACAATGTCGGCACTAGTACAGTGTATATCCACCTTTCGCAGCAATGCAGGCTGCTATTCTCCCATGGAGACGATCGTAGAGATGCTGGATGTAGTCCTGTGGAACGGCTTGCCATGCCATTTCCACCTGGCGCCTCAGTTGGACCAGCGCTCGTGCTGGACGTGCAGACCGCGTGAGACGACGCTTCATCCAGTCCCAAACATGCTCAATGGGGGACAGATCCGGAGATCTTGCTGGCCAGGGTAGTTGACTTACACCTTCTAGAGCACGTTGGTTGGCACGGGATACATGCGGACGTGCATTGTCCTGTTGGAACAGCAAGTTCCCTTGCCGGTCTAGGAATGGTAGAACGATGGGTTCGATGACGGTTTGGATGTACCGTGCACTATTCAGTGTCCCCTCGACGATCACCAGTGGTGTACGGCCAGTGTAGGAGATCGCTCCCCACACCATGATGCCGGGTGTTGGCCCTGTGTGCCTCGGTCGTATGCAGTCCTGATTGTGGCGCTCACCTGCACGGCGCCAAACACGCATACGACCATCATTGGCACCAAGGCAGAAGCGACTCTCATCGCTGAAGACGACACGTCTCCATTCGTCCCTCCATTCAAGCCTGTCGCGACACCACTGGAGGTGGGCTGCACGATGTTGGGGCGTGAGCGGAAGACGGCCTAACGGTGTGCGGGACCGTAGCCCAGCTTCATGGAGACGGTTGCGAATGGTCCTCGCCGATACCCCAGGAGCAACAGTGTCCCTAATTTGCTGGGAAGTGGCGGTGCGGTCCCCTACGGCACTGCGTAGGATCCTACGGTCTTGGCGTGCATCCGTGCGTCGCTGCGGTCCGGTCCCAGGTCGACGGGCACGTGCACCTTCCGCCGACCACTGGCGACAACATCGATATACTGTGGAGACCTCACGCCCCACGTGTTGAGCAATTCGGCGGTACGTCCACCCGGCCTCCCGCATGCCCACTATACGCCCTCGCTCAAAGTCCGTCAACTGCACATACGGTTCACGTCCACGCTGTCGCGGCATGCTACCAGTGTTAAAGACTGCGATGGAGCTCCGTATGCCACGGCAAACTGGCTGACACTGACGGCGGCGGTGCACAAATGCTGCGCAGCTAGCGCCATTCGACGGCCAACACCGCGGATCCTGGTGTGTCTGCTGTGCCGTGCGTGTGATCATTGCTTGTACAGCCCTCTCGCAGTGTCCGGAGCAATTATGGTGGGTCTGACACACCGGTGTCAATGTGTTCTTTTTTCCATTTCCAGGAGTGTAGATATTATGACTTGTAGTGAAAAAGTCATCGATGTTTCCAATACATCTTTTTTTTACAACTGAATTCAGATGTGTTTTACATATGCCTTAAACTGAAAGAAAACATGTACTTTCATAAAGTTCCAAAACCCTTTACTATTTGTAACAAAAATTCAATTTTTTACAAAATCACAGTACTTATTTCCTAAGCTTTGAAAAGCCAAATTTTTCTCAATAATTTTCCATTCAGTTTGGAAATAGGCTGTTTAGGTTTTTGTGTTGGTAACGCCACGTAGCGCTCTGTATGAAAATCACTGACTGCTGTGTGTAGTCTGTGACTGGTTGACTCATTGTTGAAATATTCGCTTGTGTAGTGTTGGGCAGTTAGATGTGAACAGCATGTAGCTTTGGGCAGTTGGAGGTGAGCCGCCACCAGTGATGGATGTGGGGAGAGAGATGCCAGAGTTTTGAGTGGACGAACTGGACGGGTGTCCGTCAGAAAAAAGGAAATTTGTTTTATTGGATTTTTGTGAGGTAAGTGATTCATGAAAGGTATAGGTTATTGTTAGTCAGGGCCATTCTGTTGTAGGGATTATTGAAAGTCAGATTGTGTTGCGCTAAGTAAAGAGAGAACTGTCTGAGTACGTTCAGTTTTACTCAGGTGTCTATGTATCAAATAACGTAGAACTTAACCAGCACAGTAATTTATGATTTTCCAAAGGGGACGTTTCAAGTTTATTACGTTGTTGATTTAAAAATTGTGCCGACAGTAAAAATAGTCTCTCACTTGGAACAGATGTATCGAACATTGTCAAATATTTAAACTCGTTCTATATACT
The DNA here is from genome assembly GCF_023864345.2 of Schistocerca serialis cubense. NCBI lineage: Eukaryota > Metazoa > Arthropoda > Insecta > Orthoptera > Acrididae > Schistocerca > Schistocerca serialis. The sequence continues at coordinate 167,628,796 of NC_064644.1, read as the reverse complement.
TTGGAAATTGAGTTTTATAACCTTTCAAAATTTCCTATGCATTTTCGTTTAATCTTCTTATGGGAGATTTCAGACAAACTGAAATTTCATCAGAAAAAACTGGACACCTGTGTGTGCAGCGACGGTTAAGAAAAAGGACAGCAATTTACTGGAGAAGATCTAGATTTAGACTATTGCATGGTCATCTTAGGAGTCAAAAATGTAGGGAAAGGTGGAATCAACAACAGATACGAAATATATATCATATCCCACAGGCAAGGGCGGATTCAAGGGAAGAGGGCTGGCACGGGAGCACATGCCTCCACCCCTCCCCGTCAGTCGGAGAGAGAGACAGCGAGAGAGAAAAAAAAAATAGATCCTACACATCTGGAAAATCGTGGGCCGATCATATCAGTCACGATTTCAGTTGGTAAAAGCTGATGGTAGGATTTGAGTGAGGCGTAGACCCAACGAAGCCATGGATCGAAGTTGTCAACGAGGTACTGGAAAGTTGGTGGTGGTTCCAGAATGGTGTGGTCTGTGTTTACATGGAATGGACTGAGTCCTCTGGTCAAAATGAACCGATCATTTGCTGGAAATCGTGATGTTCGGCTACTTTGAGACCATTTGCAACCAGACGTGGACTTCATGTTCCCAAAAAAGAATGGAATTTTATGGAAGACATTGCGCTGGGCCACCCACATTTCATCTACATTTACATCTACGTGATTACTCTGCTATTCACAATAAACTGTCTGGCAGAGAGTTCAGTGAACCACCTTCAAGCTGTTTCTGTACCGTTCCACTCTCGAACGGCGCGCGGGAAAAACGAGCACTTAAATTTTTCTGTGCAAGCTCCGATTTCTCTTATTTTATCCTGATGATCATTTCTCCCTATTTAGTTGGGTGCCAACAGAATGTTTTCGCAAGCGGAGGAGAAAACTGGTGATTGAAATTTCATGACAAGACCCCGTCGCAACGAAAAACGCCTTTGTTTTAACGATTGCCACTCCAATTCACGTATCATGTCTGTGGCACCATCTCCCCTATTTCGCGATAATACAAAACGAGCTACCCTTCTTTGTACTTTTTCGATGTCATCCGTCAGTCCCACCTGATGCGGATCCCACACCACACATCACTACTCGAGAATAGGGCGGACAAGCGTGGTGTAAGCAGTCTCTTTAGTAGACCTGTTGCACCTTCTAAGTGTTCTTCCAATGAATCGCAGTCTTTGGTTTGCTCTACCCACAACATTATCTTTGTTTTCGTTCCAATTTAGGTTATTTGTAATTGTAATCCTTAAGTATTTAGCTGAATTTACAGCCTTAAGATTCGTGTGACTTTTCGCGTAATCTAAATTTAGCGGATTTCTTTTAGTATTCATGTGAATAAATTCACACTTTTCCTTATTCAGGGTCTATTGCCACTTTTCGCAGCATACAGATATCTTATCTAAATCATTTTGCAAGTCGTTCTGATCATCTGATGACTTTACAAGACGGTAAATGACAGCATCATGAGCAAACAATCTAAGGCGGCTACTCAGATTTTCTCCTATGTAGTTAATATGGATCAGGAACAACAGAGGGCCTATAACACTTCCTTGGGGAACGCCGGCCGCGGTGGTCTAGTGGTTCTAGGCGCGCAGTCCGGAACCGCGGGACTGCTACGGTCGCAGGTTCGAATCCTGCCTCGGGCATGGATGTGTGTGATGTCCTTAGGTTAGTTAGGTTTAATTAGTTCTAAGTTCTAGGCGACTGATGACCTCAGAAGTTAAGTCGCATAGTGCTCAGAGCCATTTGAACCATTTTTCCTTGGGGAACGCCGGATATTACTTCTGTTTTACTCGATGACATTCCGTCTATTACCACGAACTGTGACTTTTCTGACAGGAAATCACGAATCCAGTCGCACAACTGAGGCGATACTCCGTAGGCACGCAGTTTGGTCAGAAGACGCTTGTGAGGGACGGTGTCGAAAGCCTTCAGGAAATCTAAAAATGTGGAATCAATTTGACATCCCCTGTCGATAGTACTCATTACTTCATGACTATAAAGAGCTAGTTGTGTTTCACGAGAACGATGTTTTCTGAATCGGTGCTGACTATGTGTCAATAAATCGTTTCTTCAAGGTAATTCATAATATTCGAACATAGTATATGTTCCAAAACACTACTGCAAATCGACGTTAGTGATATGGGCCTGTGATTCAGCGGATTACTCCTATTTCCCTTTTTGGGCATTGGTGTGACTTGAGCAATTTTCCAGTCTTTAGGGACGGAACTTCCTGTGAGCGAGCAGCTGTATATAATTGATAAATATGGAGCTATTGTATCAGCATACTCTGAAAGGAACTTGATTCGCATACAATCTGGACCGGAGGTCTTCCCTTTATTAAGTGATTAAAGCTACTTTGCTACACCGAGGATATCTGCCTCTATGTTTCTCATCTTGACAGTTGTTCTTGATTGGAATTCAGTCTTCGTTGGTGAAGGAGTTTCGGAAAACCGTGATTAATAACTCTGCTTTAGTGGCACTGTCATCAGTAACTTCACCGTTGTTATTGCGCAGTGAAGGTGTTGTTTGCATCTTGCCACTGATATGTTTTATATAATTATGACCAGAATCTCTTTGGGTTTTCTGCCAGATTCCGAGACAATTTCTTGTGGAAATTATTAGAAGCATCTGGCATTGAAGTATGCGTTACATTTCGAACTTCTGCAGAATTTCGCCAATCTTGCGGATTTTGAGTACTTTTAAATTTGGGATGCTTTTTTCATTGTTTCCGCAACGGAGATCTGACCCGTTTTGTGGACCATGGGGGATCAGTATCATCACTTATTAATTTATGTGGTATATATCTCTCTATTGGCGTCAATACTATCTATCTGAAATCATTCTACATCTTTTCTGCGCCTACGTGATCATATCGGAAGGACTGGCGACTGTCTCTTCAAAAGGTTTTAAGAGCATTTTATCAGCTTTTTTACACGCACTTTGCGTTTCTTTTTGATGGTTGTAGGTGTTTAGGTATTCAGCCTAGCAGCTGCTGCGTTGTGGTGGCTAATCCCTGTATTCGTCATGATACTACCTATTTGTCCGGGATTATTTGTTACGAAGAGGTCAAGTATGCTTTCGCAACCATTTTCTCTTGGAGTGAGCTCATGAATTAATCATTCAAAATAAGCATTCAGTACAATTTCTGGTGACGTTTTATGCCTGCCGCTGGCTTTAAACGTATAATTTTTCCAGCATATCGAGGGCAGACAAAAGTCACCCCTTGAAATGAGGCGCAAGTTTTCTTTGAACTGTTCAGCAACTATATCTTCTGAGTCGAGGGATCGGTAAAATTATCCAATTAATAGTTTAGTCCGATTGTCAAGTATAACCTCTAGCCATACTATTTCGCAGGAACTATCCACTTCAATTTCACTACAAGGTAAACTACTTCTGATAGCAATAAATACTCCACCACCAACTGTATTTAATTTATTCTTTCTGGACACTGTTAGGTCGTTCGAAAAAATTTCTGCTGAACTTATTTCCGGCTTTAGCAAGCTTTCCGTACCTACAACTATTTGAGCTTCAGTGCTTTCTATTAGGGTTTGGAGCTCTGTTTCTTTACCAATACAGCTACAACAATTTACAACTACAATACCGATCGTTTATACAACTACCTTACTGTGTTTTACCTGCCCCCTTTTAGACGGACGCCCTTTCTGTGGCTTCCTGAGCCCCTCTAACCCAAAAATCCGCCGAGTCTTTTCCACACAGCCCCCGCTACCCGTGTAGCCGCCTCCTGTGTGTAGTGGACTCCTGACCTTCTAAGCGAAACCTGGAAACCCACCACCCGATGGCGCAAGTCAAGGAATCTGTAGCCTACACGGTCACAGAACCCCCTGAGCCTCTAATTCAGACCCTCCACTCGGCTCTGCACCAAAGGACCACAGTCGGTTCTGTCGACGATGCTGCAAATGGTGAGCTCCGCCTTAATCTTGCAAGCAAGACTGGCAGTCTTTACCATTTCCGCTAGCCGACCGAAACCAGAGAGAACCTCCTCCAATACAAAGCGACATACGTCATGGTACAAACATGAGCCGCCACCTGCAGTTGGGTGCACCCTGTACTCTTCATGGCATCCGGAAGCAGCCTTTCCACATCCGGAATGACTCCCCCCGGTATGCACACTAGTTTCCTTTCCCCCCTCCCTTGCTTGGCAGCCATGTTTCTAAGGGACGCCATTACGCCCCTAACTTTGAAGCTCCCAACTACCAGCAAACCCATATCCTGTGAACGCCCAGATCTTGTGGGCCGAGAAGCTTCCTCTGGAACCGGGTGGACGACTGCATCCCGCCTAGAGATTTCATAAGCCACAGATAACGGCCGAAACCTGTTGGTCAAGCGAACAGGGGGGGCCCTACGATCGGCCCTTCGGAAAGTCTTTCGCTGCCTGCCAGACTTTGGAATGATCTCTCACTCGACACAGGTGAGGGGTCAACCTCAGTGCAGCCAGTACCCGTGGCGGCCACAGCAGTCGATCGATCGGAGGACATGTGGGACGTGCTCGACGTCCCTCACAGCCCCGCGTCCGATCCCCCAAACTGATGCCCCTTGGCAGCAGCCTCAAGCTGTATGACAGGAGCCGATACTGCCTGGAGCTGTGAGCGAAGAGTCACCAACTCAGCTCGCATCTGTACACAGCAATCACAGTTCCTATCCATTACATTTGTTCGCTACTGGTTTGAAGAAAGTTCTGAGCAGTTCGGGTGAATGATTTGGCCAGCCAGATCGTCCGGCACGAACCCCATCGAGCATTTATGGGACATAACCGACAGGTCAGCTCGTGCGCAGAATCCTGCACCGGCAAGACTTTCCCAATTATGGACGGACGTAGAACCACCATGGCTCTACAGGGGACTCCCAACGACTTGAGTCAATGCCACCTCGAGATGCTAACAACGCTGGGGAAAAGGGGGTGCTACACGACATTAGTAAGTATCCCAGGACTTTTGCCACCCCAGTGTATTGCAACTAAGGTGCATTATAACTGCTAACGTGGATAACTTAGAAGTAGATATACTCTGTGTAGCAAAGCAGCTTAGATCACTTAAGAAAGGAAAGGCGTCTGGTCTGGATTGTATTCCATTTAAGTTCCTTTAAGAGAATGTGGATACCCAGTCATATACAACCGCTAGTACGTGGAAAGATAAGTACCCAAGGACTGGAAAGTTGTACAAGTCACACCAGTATCCAAGAAAGGAAATAGAAGTAATCCGATGAATCACAGACGTCGATTTGCAGCAGGATTTTGAAGCATATAGTGTGTTCGAACATTATGAATTACCTCGAAGACAACAATTTATTGATAAGTAGTCAAAACGGGTGCAGAAAATATAGTTCTTGTGAAACAAAACTAGCTCTTTATTCTCACGAAATAATGAATGCAGTCGACAGGGGATGTCAAATTGATTCCATATTTTTGATTTCCGGAAGGCTTTTGACACCGTTCCTCACAAGCGACATCCAATTAAATTGCGTGCTTATGGAGTATCACCTCACTTGTGTGACTGGATTCGTGATTTCCTGTCATGGTCCTTAATAACTGACGGAAGTCATGGACTGAAACAGAGAAGTGATACCTGGCATTGCCCGAGAAAGTGTTAAATGCCCTCTGTTGTTCCTGATCTACGTAAACGACTTAGGAAACAATCTGAGCAGTCCTTTTAGACTGTTTGCAGAAGATGCTGTCATTTACTGTCAGGTGAAGTCATCGGACGATCAAAAAGAATTGCAAAATGATTTAGACAAGAATCTGTAAGGTGCAAAAAGTAGCAACTGACTCTAAATCATGAGAAATGTGAAGTCATTCACATGAGCAAGAAAAGAAGCCGCTAATTTTCAGTTAACGATAAATCACACAAATCTGAAACCTGTAAACAACACTAAATACTTAGGAATTACAATTACGAATAACTTAAACTGGAACGATCACATAGATAATATTGTGGGGAAAGCAACCCAAAGAGTGCGATTCATTGGCAGAGCACTTCGAAAATGTAGCAGGCCTACTAACAGAGACTGTTCACACTAGGCTTGTGCGCCCTTTTCTGGAGTACCTGCTGTGTGGTGTGGGGTCCTCACCAGATAGGATTGACGAAGGACATCAAAAAAGTTCAAAGACGGGCAGCTCGTTTTGCATTGTCGCGAAGTAGTGGAGAGAATGCCACGGATATGATACACGAATTGGGGCGACAGTAATTAAAAAACAGGCGTTTTTCGCTGCGCTAAGTCCTTCCCAAGAAATTTCAGTCACCAATTTTCTCCTCAGAGAGTGAAAAATTTTGTTGGCGCCCATCTACATCGGAATAAAATATCATCTTAATAAAAAAAAAAGAAAAAAGAGAAATCATGGCTCGCTCGGAAAGGTTAAGTGTCTGTTTATCCCTCGGGCTGTTCGAGAGTAGAACGGTAGAGAAGTGGTGTAAAGGTGGTTTCTATGAACCCTCTGCCAGGCACTTAACTGTGAATTGCGGAATTATAATGTAGATGTAGATTCCTTGTATCGGTACTCTGCTGAGGAACCTTTGAAGTCTGAGGCGCTATGCACATGTTTCCGAAATGAACCGACCTAGAATCTAATAGATCATTGTTCCTTAAAAAATGAATACATAAATGGCCATTTGGATATTCGAACTCGCAGTATACACGATCTGAATATAGTTTACTGACGCAAGAGATAAAGGGTTCTCTTTCAACAGTAGACTGTATTTTATGTTTCAGGACAAAAATTAACATTCAGGAAGCTACATAATTTGGTGCAGTCTGTGTCGAAGGTGGTAGCAGAGAACAGTCAGTCGACAGAAACCTAAGAAAGAAGAGCAAAATGTTTTAATAAGTAGCTACCAAGCGGCAAGCGGAACATCAATCAAAGCCTTAGCCCACTGCAGCGCGAGAACCTGCTAATTGTGGGCAGCGCCCAACAAAAGCGTGGCTTTTAACTTAAGGGGGGCCAGGTGGCTGACGAGATGAGCTCCGTCGCCTCCCACCCCCTCAATGCTTCCTCCCACCGTGTAGAAAGACAACCCACAATGGATAGTAAAGGAAAACCATTCTCGGCTGGAAATTGCAGAGGTGATAATCCGCCGCCATACTTCAGCCTGTTTGTCCCACATGGATGGGCACAGTCAGAATTGAAAGGATTGTATAAACTATGCAAAATAAGAAAATAAAAATTGAGAAAAATAAAACAGACGGCTGTAAAAGAAAGTGTAGTGTGTTGTTAACGCAGCAACACTTTGTTAATCCACCAAATACAATGCAGCACTGCTGAAATTCACTTTTATCGTAAGTACATAGGACTGCAGTACTTCTCTGAGATAATTGTACCATTTGGAGTTCCGAAAACGAGAATAGATGGTTGGTACAATCGAATTATGTTGAGGAATTTGCTACTCGACCGTCTGCGATTGGTTGACACGAGAGATAGACATAAGGTTTTAATTATAACATCAAAAAACAAAATAAAGTTACGTAATTGATAAGTAAAGCAACAATTCTTTTGTGTATTGTGTACAAGAAAGTATGTCTCCAGAAGAATGCCCTGAATAAGTGTCCTTTTGACAAATGGTTTATAGCACAGTGTGGACATATTTTAAAAACATATTCAAGAGCAGTTAGTGTTTATTGTACGCAGTGGCTAGAATTACAGGCAAAAATGAGTATTTGAATGACTTTTACGAGAATATTTCTTTCTAGCAGTCTCATAGTCCGATTCGGACAACGTATATATTATCCACCTTTTAAGTGAAACAAGGCCGGCCGGTGTGGCCGTGCGGTTAAAGGCGCTTCAGTCTGTAACCGCGTGACCGCTGCGGTCGCAGGTTCGAATCCTGCCTCGGGCATGGATGTGTGTGATGTCCTTAGGTTAGTTAGGTTTAATTGGTTCTAAGTTCTAGGCGACTGATGACCTCAGAAGTTAAGTCGCATAGTGCTCAGAGCCATTTGAACCATTTTTAAGTGAAACAAGTGCAGTGAGCGTGCGTGGCTTATTCTGATAACATAACACCTTTTTGTACAAAATCTGAAATAAAAGGATACAAAGCAATGATGCTGCACGTAGTATAATCAGCAGCAGACAGTCTTGGAATCTACACACCACCATTGATCTTCTAGCCTGTGAAGCATGAAAGCGTAGCAAAGGGTTCCTGCGGATTGCAGTTGTGGAGAAAACTCATACTGACTGCAGTTGTGTGTCTTATTGAGTAGCTTTCCTGGTGAAGGCAGACAACGGATGAGAGTTCATACTCGAAGTAAACTGCAAAGGGCATAACGCCTACAATGTCTCGTTATTAAAAAGTGGTTCAAATGGCTCTGAGCACTATGGGAATTAACATCTGAGGTCATCAGTCCCCAAGAACTTAGAACTACTTAAACCTAACTAACCTAAGGACATCACACACATCCATGCCCGAGGCAGGATTCGAACCTGCGACCGTAGCGGTCGCAGGGTTCCAGACTGAAGCGCCTACAACCGCTCGGCCACACCAGCCGGCTCCCGTTCTTAGATATATTTTTAAACATGAATTCATCAGTGACGCGATAAGTAAATAAACTGTAGAATCTACAGTTCTGTACATAATTATTACCAAACTTCAATCACGATACAGGAAAGAGTAGAATTGTCCATACGTGCTCCATGTGGCGTACATGGCTACCTAATAGGAATTGGACAAAGAAGAATTTCAGTCACATTAGAAAAAAACTAGATTCATTTACATAAACAAGAGTGAGTGTATTCAACGCTCCTGCTGTTTAGCATCTGTAGCGATGCATCAAAAACTGTCTGCCCCACTGAACAATGAATGTTAAGTTTGAACGCAAGTAAAAGTACATTAAAGACCTGAAAATACTAGCAACACCCAGATCCGCCCACGGAAGGCAACCCGGAAACCAAGACAGGAACAGACTAGCCCATTAACCGCCGAGTTGTATCCAATTCATCAAGCTACTATTTGCATAGTCGCCTTACACGTCGACAAAGTACTAATATGCACCGACTCCACCACTGCCCTAGCGCTTCTTTCAATGGCAGAGAAGGAAAAACTGTAAATTCTTTGGCACATGTTATGCTGAGATCAACTACCGACAATGGCGCAGCATTTAGTTGCCATCGACGTAGCCCTACCAGACAGTAATTTTCTAAGTAGACTTGCGCAACCAAGTAAAAACGGGATTATAGTGGACATGGACCGTAAACTGAAAGGCACATGGTACTGGCCGATTCAGCAGCAGATTTCACCCCATCCTTGGTTTCTCAGCTTGGTGCTCACGAGAAGTGACATTGTTACTATTGACAGACTAATACTGGGTAACGCGGACATAGATACTAACCAGAACAAGACAATTGTCTGTCCAAGCTGTGATTCCTGTCTCATTGACGAGGACATTGTATGTATGCTAATAGAATGTGGGAGATATGGCCATCCAAGGACAGTTATACTCTACAACATTTTAAAAATTAAGGACTATTTTTCTCCTAGGGCAGCTTTTGGTTTCATGAATAGGTCCATTGCCAAATGTGTTTGTCGTTTCAACCGTCTCCTTAAAAGGAAACTTCAAAATTTAAGATTGTTTTCTTATTTTTCTTTATGCAAGTTGATTAAAAAATAGTTTACAAACTGACACGACACATCGACATACAACAAGGATCAGTAATCACTTAGGAAGCGCGGCGCGGCAAAAGTCATCCGGGGCTACTAAATGGTGTTGCAGTTATTTACTCACATGCCACGAATGGACGTCCGCTACAGGAGTTGCTTAAAGTTTTGCCCAGATGCATCGAGACACGCCTGACATCGACGCTCCATTGAACGACGCACCCTCTCAATGATACCTGTCTCGAAAACATCCTGCTGCCGCAACAATCTTGCCCACTAGGTCCTCCGTCGATGTAGCAGGTGTTTCATACACAAGGCCCTTCAGATTGCACCCTCCCCCTCACCCTCCCACAGGAAAGAAAAAGGATTGGAGACAGATCAGGTGATCGTGGTGGCCATGCGTCTGGCCCATTGCGACCATCCCAGTGACTGAGAAAGGTTGCTTGCATATGTGCCCTCACTTGTCTGCTGAAATGCGCAGGGTTCTGTCGTGCTGAAATCGAATGTTGCAATGAACAGATATGGGAACATCATTCAGCATGTCCAGTAGAACCCCTCGTGGGAATACGAGGCACGTGCGACGATCCAGTCGGTCTGGGAAACTGTTCAGCCCAATTACACGGTCTCCGACTATGCCAGCCCACACGTTAAGAGTAAATTTGCGTTGTGAGGCATGCGTATGTGTGGTATGTGGTTCAAATCCACCCACATACGAATTTGTGAACTTTCAGCATACCCTCCAGTGAGAAAGCAGCCTCGTTGGTGATGAAGACACTTGCTGTGAGGCTTTGGTTTTTAACGGATTCCCGCAGAAACCACCGCGGAAATCCCATGCTCTTGTTGTAGTCCCCCAGTTGCAGTGCCAGGTTAATAACGTTGGGATCCGATTTTAGATGGTGGATTGCAATTCTTTCTGCAGACGTAAGATTAGCTTGCATGTTGAAGGATCTGGAGAATGATGGTGAGGCAAGGTTCGAGGTTAAGAAATTCTGGAAAGTTAATAGAGGGCGAGTAGGTGGTGGCACGGGTGAATCATGGTTGGGCGGAGGAGTGAACTGTGTCAGGCAGGGTTCAAGATTGGTCTTAGGTTGGATATCATTGGTAGGGTCGCTGGCGACGAAGTGTCTCCACTGTGGGGACCAGGAGAAGTAGAGAACGTCTTTAACAAGTCCAGCATGATTAGAACTGGGCAGTGGGGTAAAATGTAAGGCCTGTGGGAAGGACTGATATTTCTGTGGGGCTAAGCCTTCTGGAGGAAACGTTTGTGACTATGTTCTGGGTCTGTTTAGGTTCTGGATTCTGTATGGTAGTGACGTATCTCAAGTGAACCCACAGTCTTTTTACTTCTCTCCTTTTCCACCCCCACCCTGTCCTCTGTCTAAGTTTCAGACTGCTCCTAGGTGTCCTACCCTCTCCCCCCTCATCCCTATATGTTCCCACAAACAGCACTTTACCATACCCCACCAGCACCTTGCTGTCCCTCCCCCTCCCCACCCCGGCCTCCTCATTACCCCCACCACCCAGATTGCTTCTCCCATCATGTGCAGTTGCTTGCATTCTGGCCTCAGCAGCCAGAGACAGTGGCATGTGTGTGTGAGTTGTGCTTGCGTGAATGTATTTTGTCTATTTCAGAAGGAAGCCTTCTGGACGATAGCTTACATATCTAGTAATCTTTTTGTTCTGCCTGTCTGTGACTCGACATCTCCGCTACATGGTGAATGGCAATCTATCCTTTTCATAATAATGTCATTATTCCACCCTGGATTTTCCATTGTTTTATTTTAATTTATTCATTTACGTTTTGTATTTTGTAATAAAATCAGACCGGTGTCCTATTTGTATCATTTTGTGAAATAATTGTAGCTGATGAAATGGCCTTTGCCTGAAATAAATTAAAATAAATCGAAAGACAGACTAGCCTGCTTTGTGTACTTCAGTGGGCGCAACGCTGAGACCAGGTAATTGTACCCCTCTACTACTGATCTGCACATCTAGTCATCGAAGTACATCTTGGCAGACATATCAAATGGTTCAAATGGCTCTGAGCACTATGGGACTCAACTGCTGAGGTCATTAGTCCCCTAGAACTTAGAACTAGTTAAACCTAACTAACCTAAGGACATCACAAACATCCATGCCCGAGGCAGGATTCGAACCTGCGACCGTAGCGGTCTTGCGGTTCCAGACTGCAGCGCCTTTAGCCGCACGGCCACTTCGGCCGGCACAGACATATTCTCGCTCAGATTGTCAAAGACTGTAATACCTCCAGTAGTCGATCACTGCTTACAGAACATCTTTACAGTATGCTTACCATTTGGAAAACACGGAAAAAAGGATACTTTTCAAATGGTTGAAAAGGCTCTAAGCACTATGGGACTTAACATCTGAGGTCTTCACTCCCCTAGACTTAGAACTACTTAAACCTAACTAACCTAAGGATATCACACACATCCATGCCCGAGACAGGATTCGAAACTGCGACTGTAGCAGCAGCGCGGTTCCGGACTGAAGTACCTAGAACCGCTCGGCCACAGTGGCCGGCAGGATACTTTTGAAACTTGACAACGTGACGAGCAACTTCCAATTAGCAAGTACATATCTGCACTTCTGGTACACCATTAGAATCCCGCACAGCAGTACCAGTACTCCGCTGCAGGAGCCAAAATACGATGGCTCAGCCAACTGATAAATTATAAAGTATTGTTGTAACAGTTCTGGTGAGTCGGAAAGCTAGGGTGAAGTAGGTGTGACACGCTGTTTTGGAACACATTACATTTATTGCAACTCCAACAAACATTTCTTAAAAAAAATACGCTGTGGAAAAAATCGCAGCACAAAGAACGAGTTGTGCGACTTAAACGAGAATGTTTAGGCGTGCTTCTGCATTTGAATGCCGATGTCAGTTCAAACTTCGCTGCAGTCGCCTAAGAGTGGCTCTAGTAACGCCATTATTAGGACGCAAATCAGGCTTGGTTTAAATAAACGCTGTATCGGTCGTGAGCGATGGTTACCTTTGAGGTTGTACGTGGTGACTCGATGTTAGTTAACACCTCACTGAGTTTGTGTAACAGTGCTACGTGAAGCCGGATGTTCCTTCTGCGATACTGAGAAAGACTTGGCAGAAATGCAGCCACTGTACGTGTATGTTAGCGGTGGTGGTCATGAGAATATACGGCCACAAGAAGACCGGATTCCGGACAGCCACGTGGCACTACCGACAAGGAGGACCATCGTGTTCCATGTAGGGCCCTGGCTCATCGTACCACATCCGCAGCAGCAATATGAGCAACAATTGGCACCATAATGATACAATAAACTGTTACAAATCGGCTCCTTCAAGGACAACAGCGAACCAGACGCCCTGCAACGTGCATTTTACTGACCTCAACCACCACCACTTGCGACATCAGTGGCGCCAGGCGAGAGCTCATTGGAGGGCATGGTGGACGTCTGTCGTGTGTTCTGTTGAAAGCTGGTTCTGTATCGGTGCCATTGAACATTGTGTGTAGATTAAAAGAAGGCCAGTTGAGGACCTGTCTGTGCTAGACACCTTCACCTCGGGTTATGGTCTGGGGTGCGATATCGTATGACAGCAGGAGCACTCCTATGGTTATTCCACGCACCGTGACTGCAATTTTGTACGTCAGCCTGGTGAGTCGACCTGTTGTGCTGCCATTTATAGGTAGTTTCCAGAGGGTGTTCTCGTACAGGATAATGCTCTCCCACTTACCGCTATTGTGACTGAAGGTGCTGTACAAAGTGTCAACATATTTTCTTGGCCTGCTCGATCGCCAAATGTCTCCAATCGAGTACCTATGGGACACCATCGAATGACAACTCCAGCATCATCTACAACCAGCGTTAACAGTCCTTGTATTGACCGACGAAGTGCAACAGGCATGGAACTCCATTCCACAATCTGACGTCTGTCACCTGTATAACACAAAGCACACACATTTATATGCCTGCATTCAACATTCTGGCCGTTACACTTGTTATTAATGTGCCAGCATTTCCCATTTACAATAGCTTATCTCGCGCTTACATTAACCTGTCATCTTGGAATGTTAATCACGTCAATATGTTACCTAGACAAATGTATTCCGGAAATTTCATTACTGTACATCAATTATTTTTTGGTGTTGCGATTTTTTCCGTCAGTGTCGTACTAAAACCCCCAATTACACTTCCCTTATTACAAACTTGCGAATCGCAAAAATCCAAAGTAATTCTTACTTATAGATGAGCTGACACACAGTTGTAATAAAAAAGAATAAAAATGATTTTCCACACAATTATAATGAAACAGACACTAATTTTTTTAATTCCGATTAACATTCGGGTGTAAATTAATGAATTGATCATGAAGCTAGAAGCAGCATCAGCAATCTAAGACCATCTTTCAACCAAGAAGTATTTTGACTGAATCGGTGTACTGCAGAATACTCAAACGACGAACAACATGATCTTATGTGTATCCATCAACTAGTTCAAATAGCGACAAAGATCATTATTTGCCAGCATATACCGCTCAAAACCGTTCCTATTCTTCAAAAACGGATCACTTCGATAAATCCCAGACTACTGCAAACCCGCTACAATCGCAGGTTCGAATCCTGCCTCGGGCATGGAAGTGTGTGATGTCCTTAGTTTAGTTAGGTTAAAGTAGTTCTAAGTTCTAGGGGACTGGTGACCTCAGAAGTTAAGTCGGATAGTGCTCAGAGCCATTTGAGCCAACTGCAAACCATTCTCACTTACACGAAGACACCGTCGGTTCCTGTTGACGTGCCGTAACCCGCCGCACCAGCCACACGGAAACATCAGCCAATCTATGCAGCGGCGCCTGCAAAATAGCTAGTGGCCCTTGCAAGCTTTCTCCAATATCAGTCCCAACTATTACTCAAAACAGCATTAACGTTTTATGGCAACCGACACGTACCAAGCAGTCGCTTTGCGTTGTTATGGCAGCAGAATCCGTCATGGAGACCAAGGTGACTTCTTAGTACTTCCAGGTCGAAGGGACGCTCCATCGATGTGCCGGGTAAGCTACAGCTGCAACTAGGCTCGCCACAGCCGTCCTGCTCCCAACACTGCGCTACAGCGAGAGGCAGGATCATATAGCTACTGTGAGATGTCGGCTGAGCTCTTTTCCATATCCGTAAGATTCTCCAAGTCCAATCCCCGGTGACCTGTAGGGAAGGGAAGCTCCGCATAACATCAATAAATTTACGAGAAATAGTCTCGAGCAATAGCTAACGTCTTATTAAATTACTAGGAGTGGTCCAATTAAGCATGAAAGTGTGCGTACCACACCTCACACAGATATACACTGAAGAGCCAAAGAAAACGGTACACCTGCCTAATTCGTGTAGGGCCTTCGCGAGCACGCGGTAGTGCCGCAACACGACGTGGCATGGATACTACTAATGTCTGAAGTAGTGTTGAAGGGAACTGACGCTATGAATCCTGCAGGGCTGCCCATAAATCCGTAAGAGTACGAAGGGGTGGAGATCTCTTCTGGACAGCACGTTGCAAGGCACTCAATAATGTTCATGTTTGGGGAGTTTCGTGGCCAGCGTGTTTATCTCAGAAGAGTGTTCCTGGAGCCACTCTGTAGCAATTCTGAACGTGTGGGGTGTCGCATTGTTCTACTGGAGTTGCCCAAGTCCGTCGGAATGCACAATGGACATGAACAGATGCAGGTGACCAGACAGGATGCCTATCACAGTCGTATCTAGACGTATCAGAGGTCCCATATCACTCCAACTGCACACGCCCCACACCATTACAGAGCCCCCACCAGCTTGAACAGTCGCCTGCTGACATGATGGTCCATGGATTCAAGAGGTTGTCTCCATACCTGTACACGTCCATCTGCTCGATACAATTTGAAACGAGGCTTGCCCGATCAGGCGATATGTTTCCAGTCATCAACAGTCCAATGTCAGTATTGACGGGCCCAGTCGAGACGTAAAGCTTTGTTTCGTGCAGTCACCAAGGGCACACGAGTAGGCCTTCGGCTCCGAAAGCATCGACGATGTTTCATTGAATGGTTCGCACGCTGGCACTTGTTGTAGGCCCAGCAATGAAATATGCGACAATTTTCGGAAGGGTTGCACTTCTGTCACGTTGAACGATTCTCTTCAGTCGTCGTTGGTCCCGTTCTTGCAGAATCTTTTTCCGGCCGCAGTGAAGTCGGAGATTTTATTTTTTACCGCATTCCTGATACTCATGGTACACTCGTGAAATGGTTCTACGGGAAAATCACCACTTCATCGCTACCTCGGAGATGCTGTGTCCCATCGCGCGTGCGCCGACTGTAACACCACGTTCAAACTCACTTAAATCTTGATAACCTGCCATTGTAGCAGCTGTAACCGATCTAACAACTGCGCCAGACACTTGGTGTCTTATATAAGCGTTGCTGATCGCAGCTCCGTATTCTGCCTATTTACACATCTCTATATTTGATTACGCATGTCTTTACCAGTTTCTCTGGCGCTTCAGTTTATTAGTGAAGGGAAGTCATCAAATTACAAAAGGAAACTAATGGTCATATTAACAAATTAGTTTATTGCCATAATACATAGAAATGGTTTAACCACCTAATCAAGTAGTCAAACATTTAATAAGAGACGACAGATAGCAAATACCAGCTATAGCATCGGCACAGATGGGTTATGACATTAAAGCATAAAATGAAAGTGAATCACGTTTACACCGCCAATGACTGCGAAAATTGTTAGTTATTTGAAAAAAAAAGCAAGAACAAACAGCAATATCTTCGCGGAAGTGCAAGCTGAGTGCAACTAGCTGGCTACGAATGTTAGATATGAGCAAGTACACCCTGATGCAAATTAACTAACTCCATATCACTCTCGCTTCAGTGGCTGCATCAATATCACACACTTGCCACTCATACACAGTGTGAGTGTGGAAGAAGGCTGTAGTGGCGGCTGCAAATTTTCAGTTCAGCCCAGCCCCTGTACTCTGCTCTAAGAGACAGCCTCTTTCTGTGGATATGTTTTGCAGCTGCTTAATGTGAAGACCATTCTCAATGGCATCCCTGAAGCAGGTGTACTCTTCAACGTCCCTGCAGAAACTGTATTCTGGCCTTATTGTATGAAGTATAGCTCGTTCTGCCAGAGTAGGGATCTTGCTAGCCAACTGCAGTTGACGTTGCGAGTTCCGACCAATAATAATTTTATAAAGAAGTGTAACAATTTCCTACCTTCACGGATTTTGTCATGAGTAATCAATAATGGTATGGCATGGGAAGGAAGGCAGAGAATCTCTCCGACTACGTGACACATTCCAACCCGATCCAATCGAAAACCTGGCATGTAGGCATCTGGAGGAAAAAGTGCCTTCCACTGAAATACGGTGCCAGAAAAAAAAATCGCAATGCCAAATAATAAATGATGAAATTTCGGGAATACATTTGTCTAAGTAACATATTTAAGTGATTCACGTTGGGACATCACATGTTAATGTAAGCGCGAGAGAAGCCATTGCAAATGTGAAATGCTGGTATATTAATAACCAGTGCAACTACTATAATGCTGAATGCAAGCATGCTAACCTGCATGCATTGTGTTGCACAGGTGCTGGATATCAGTTTGTGGGATAAAGTTCAATGCCTTCTGCACTTGGTCTGACAACACAGGGCCGATTATTGCTGTTTGTGGATATCGCTGTTGTTGTCGTCCTTCGTCCTATGGTGTCCCTTGTGTGTTCGACTGGAGACAGATCTGGTGCTCGAGCAGACAAAGGCAACACATCGACAGAATGTAGAGCATTTTGGATTACAACAGCGATATGTGAGTGAACGTTATTCTGTTGGAATACCTTCCTGGAGTGCTACTCATGAATGGCAACACAACAGGTCGAGTCACCAGATCGACGTACAAATTTGCAGTCAGGGTGCACAGGATAACCAAGAGACTGCTTCTACTGTCATACGAAATCGCACCCCAGACCAAAGCCCCAGGTGTTGGTCCAGTGTGTCTAGCCTGCAGACATGTTGGTTGCAGACCCTCAAAATGCCTCCTCCTAACCAGCACACAGCAATCACTGGTGAACCATAACCTACTTTCATCAGTAAACACAGGGCACCACTGTGCCTTCGATGAGTTCAGTGAAATGCACGCTACGTGGCCTCTGGCTCGCAGCTCTTCTTAAAGTAACTGATTTGTAACAGTTCGTTATGTCGCTGTGGTGCCAACTGTTTCTCAAACTGCTGCTGCAGACGCAGTACAATGGGCCAGAGCCATAAGCCGAACACGATGGTCTTCCCTTTTGACAGTGGCATGTGGCTTTCTGGAGTCCGGTTTTCTTTCGATCATACATCCTCGTCACAACCACTGTCAGCAATCACTTACAGTGGCTGCATTCCTGCCAAGTCTACATCTACATCTACATCTACATTTATACTCCGCAAGCCACCCAAGTGTGTGTGGTGGAGGGCACTTCACGTGCCACTGTCATTACCTGCCTTTCCTGTTCCAGTCGCGTATGCTTCGCGGAAAGAACGACTGCCGGAAAGCCTTCGTGCGCGCTCGAATCTCTCTAATTTTAAATTCGTGATCTCCTCGGGAGGTATAAGTAGGGGGAAGCAATATATTCGATACCTCATCCAGAAACGCACCCTCTCGATGCCTGGACAGCAAGCTACACCGCGATGCAGAGCGCCTCTCTTGCAGAGTCTGCCACTTGAGTTTGCTAAACATCTCCGTAACGCTATCACGCTTACCAAATAACCCTGTGACGAAACGCGCCGCTCTTCTTTGGATCTTCTCTACCTCCCCCGTCAACCCGACCTGGTACGGATCCCACACTGATGAGCAATACTCAAGTAAAGATCGAACGAGAGTTTTGTAAGCCACCTCCTTTGTTGATGGACTACATTTCCTAAAGACTCTCCCAATGAATCTCAACCTGGCACCCGCCTTACCAACAATTAATTTTATATGATCATTCCACTTCAAATCGTCCCGTTCGCATACTCCCAGATATTTTACAGAAGTAACTGCTACCAGTGTTTGTTCTGCTATCATATAATCATACAATAAAGGACCCTTCTTTCTATGTATTCGCAATACATTACATTTGTCTATGTTAAGGGTCAGTTGCCACTCCCTCCACCAAGTGCCTATGCGCTGCAGATCTTCCTGCATTTCACTGCAATTTTCTAATGGTTCAACTTCTCTGTATACTACAGCATCATCCGCGAAAAGCCACATGGAACTTCCGACACTATCTATCAGGTCATTTATATATATTGTGAAAAGCAATGGTCCCATAACACTCCCCTGTGGCACGTCAGAGGTTACTTTAACGTCTGTAGACGTCTCTCCATCGAGAACAACATGCTGTGTTCTGTTTGCTAAAACCTCTTCAATCCAGCCACACAGCTGGTCTGATATTCCGTAGGGTCTTACTTTGTTTATTAGGCGACAGTGTGGAACTGCATCGAACACCTTCCGGAAGTCAAGGAGAATGGTATCTACCTGGGAGCCTGTATCTAATATTTTCTGGGTCTCATGAACAAATAAAGCGAGTTGGGTCTCACACGAAGTCATTTTGCCGTATCGCAGAAAGAACATCCGGCTTCTCATAGCTCTATTACACGACATCGTTCAAATTCTATGACATGTTGGTAATGGCGCTTTTGTCGCCTTAAAGGCGTTTTTGACTAACATCAACTCATCACGACGAATCTCAAAGATCAGTAACGTTTACAACTGTTAAAGCGTTATTTACATCCTCATAGTGACGCTAATATGGCTAGTCTTATGTGACTGGCGGGAAATTTGAATAAACAACATGTCTGATATGTAGAAACACGCCTACCAACTGTCGTTTATATCGCACACCACCTTCTTGGTGTTCCGATATTGTTTCCCGTCAGTGCAATTACCCTTACTGAAATTTAAACGAACATTTCTGTGCTGCACGGCAGCGTCCAGTGTCTGATCCCACGGTCTGAAACAACGTGTTTTTCGCCTGACGTTATGATATCATCTAGCTAAAAAGGATTCCTTTTTAGTGTCTCACACAATGCAATTTTTATGGAATGCAGTCGGCCCTCTCACACTCTCCTGCTGCGCATACATGGGAAGCCGCTATTATCCTGTCCTGTATCTGCATTAGGATGGCTTTTAGCGCCAAACAAGTTTATGACAATCCAGTCCTTCTAAGCTAACTTCACTCTGATGAGCCAGCTGCAGAAGGTCACCAAGGCTGCAGAAAATAACAGCCGTCTCTCACTGTAATAAAGGTAAAAGAGGAGGAGAAGAAATTAGGAGTGAAATAATTGGCGATAGTGATTATTTCATGCAGCGTCAAAGGATTGACTATTCTGACTATTGTGACAGGCGTATTACCTCATAAAAATAAGTTGTGTAACAGTTTGGGCATAAACTTCCACATAATACTACGTCATGCACATTGAGTCAGCAAATGCGGTTGTTTACAACAAGACAAGTGGCCACATGAGCAGTGCAATGACATATGGAGCACCAACGTAGTACGCCAATCCTAGACACTGCAGCAGATAGAGGTGGGGTGATAGTAGTTGTCCCATTGACAACACTGGACACAGGAGTGATACTATGTCGTCTTTTCAGGTAAATCCTGGTTCTGCACATAGCGTCGTGATGGAAATATCCATGAATGGAGGGGCTTAGGAGAATGAACGTTACCAGACTGCATTCGTCAAAGTCAAAAGACTTAGCACCTGTCATGACACTATGAGGAGCCATTGAATACACATCACGATCACTTCAGGTATGCATAGATGGTAATTTGGACAGCAAGAATTACGTTCCGGACGTGTTGAGGCAAATGACTGCACTCTATGTTCGAGACCACTGTGATGTTATCTTTCAACAAGATAATATATGACCGTATGCTGTTTGCGCTGTCTTGACCTACCTCGAAACAGAACGCATTTGATTGTTGGCCTGACCAGCATGTCCTCCGGATATCTGACCCATTCGAAACGCCTACTCTCCAGCCACTACGACAGATGAATTCCGGCAAAGAGTTGAAGCAACATGATTGGCGTATCTGTAGCTCTAGTGCAAACCGAGTTCACATCGAAGTTAAGTCATGTTGGAGCCATCGTTGCTGCGGGTGTGTTTACTAAGTTCCACTCCTTGTGTACCTTCAAGTCCCCTACAAATTTAATTTTCGTTTCTTCTACTACACTGTATACGCAAAACAAGAACACTTTGCTTCTTTTCTTCCTAGCGTTACAGTCTGTAATGGATAGCAGTGTGTAAGACAGATACTTCTCAAAATTAATTTCTGTAGTGACCGCAATCGGGCAAATCCGGGAATGATTTCAGAACCAGGGTTGGCTGGCCGACTGGCCGGGGGCGTCGACTGAGAGTCACCAACAGGTAGACAACACGAGAGGACGACAAAAAACGGAGACGGTACGGCAGAGTAACAAATCCAAAGGGCAGGCCCAGATCTAGGGGGGGGACAAACAGGGGTATCTGCCCCGGGCAGCAATTTCAAGGGACGCCAAATTAATATTCTTGAAGAAAAAAACCTTGTTTCACAAAGCGCCTAGCATCCAGTGCACTTTGATCTATCCATTGTTCATTTTATTTTGAAACCTATCCCTGTTAGGTTTTGAACATTTTTGAAGACTTTGTAAGTTGATTTCTGAACGAATCATAAGTTTATTTTTGAATGCGAGCGTAGAGTACGTGGCGTCTCTGCCAGGGGTGTCCCCGTCGCATCTAGAAATAAAATAATTTCCAGCGGAGGGGACGGGTCTATACGAACTGAGCCGAATGAATAGAATAGCTGAATGCCAATAGGTGTTTGTTTATGTGATTGACTGGATGTGCCAATGATTAGCGTTGTTATAATTATTAGCGACATCCATATATTCTGACTACCAAAGTGGGAATAAGCGACTAACAGGAATAACAGGTAAGAAAGATTACGTATTACCTTCTTGGTGTATCCAAGAAAATGAAATTTTGACAGAAAATTTTTGCCAGGGCCAGTTGTACAGTTCCTGGTTAGCAGCCGCTTAGTTCTATTCTCTGAATAGCGCGGAAAATGTGTTGTACAAACACGTAATTAATGCCTAACTGGACAAGAAACACGGGATAACTGAACCGGTGATTGTGGCAGGGTTAGTGAAGTTAACCGGAGCATGAGTTTTGACAATGGCAGGAATAGTTACGGAATTAGTGATGACATCATTTTCTGTTAGAACTAGGAAGGAGAAAAACGGGGTCATCACACATATTATATGGACGAATGTGACGATTCTAAATTTCTGTAAAAATTTCGTACTACAACTACTTTTCGATCTCGTGCTTGAGAAACTGGAGCATATGAATGAAATGTGAAACTGTTTCCTAACATAGTATTTTTTCCTTGTAGTAGGCCTAATAAGCATTTCATATTGGTACATCGTGAATTATATTCTGTCGTGTTATTTACGAAAATGAGGTAGATAAAAGTGACTATTTGTGACAAAACAGTCTTGCTTATTTGGCGTGCGTTACAACTGCTGCAGTATCAGATTCGCATATTTCGTTTTATGTAGCAGACACTGACAAAATGGACGTAATCAAGTCGAGAAACTATACCAGTCTTGGGTACTATTCATATTAACAGCTTTCTCAGTTGCAGACAACAACATTTTGATTTTTCATGTATCAAAACGTTTGACGAACTTTGATGAGGTAACAGAGTCTTTCGCAAGAATGAAAGCACGCTGTGTAAAGTTGTAGCAAGATTAGAGAGAAAAATATGCTGGGACCTACAGATTGAAGAAATGTGTACTGTCTTGCTTGTTCTTGTTTTTATTGCTTTTATGTTTCCTGTATTTAATTTTATATCACACAAAAGAGGAAGTTATTAGCTAATAAGCCGGCCGCTGTAGCCGAGCGGTTCTAGGCCCTTCAATCCGGAACCGCGCTGCTGCTACGGTCACAGGTTCGAATCCTGCCTCGGGCATGGCTGTGTATGATATCCTTGGGTTAGTTAGGTTTAAGTAGTTCTAAGTCGAGGTGACTGATGACCTCAGATGTTACGTGCCTTAGTGCTTAGAGCCATTTGAACCATTTTTTATTAGCTAATAGACAATAAAGAGTGCAAATTTTTTGAAGAGTTCTTATTCTTCCTGTCGCATCCAGTATTAACTGTGAGTGTTTTTAAGGGGAGTAGGATGTTAAACGGGCCGACTGGGAGCAGCAGAGGCATCACGCGACATTTTAATGATGTTTGGTTTGTGGTGCGCTCAACTGCGCGGTCACCAGCACCCGTACAAAGTCCCAATTTTTTCACGGTCCACATTTTTTTTCACAGTCCAATCTAGCCACTGCCACGAACAATGAGGATGATGATGAAATGATGAGGACAACACAAACACCCAGTCCCCTGGCAGAGAAAATCCCCAACCCGGCCGGAAATCGAACCCGGGCCGCTGTGATCCAGAGGTAGCAACGCTAGCCACTAGACCACGAGCTGCGGACCCGGGATTTTAATTTCTACTGTTCTGAACATAGGTTTGATGGCTTCACTTGCCAAATATACACGTTTGAATTCGATAGAGCGAAATACAGTGATGTGACATTTCCTCGAACATGTATGTTTTATGTTTAAAACTCTTCGGAAAGGTACACGCTACAAAATGATAACATTTTTGGAAAACTGTTTTTTTTTAATTTTTGACGTACCATCTCAAACACTCGAAATGGAGGGGAGAGCGCCACTATCGAGTATTTGCCCCGGTCCGGAAATATCGTAGACCCGGGGCTGCCAAAGGACAAACCAAGATCGAATACTAATACGTAGCGAATTCAGAACCAAGACAACGATGTGTAGTGATTTAGCGGTTGTCATCGAAGTCCATCCCGTCCGGCGGGTCTTCAAATGCTCCGGGCCGGGGTACGAGATTTGCAGTGATGACAAAGTAGGCCTATTTGTCACATCAACTCCAAAATACCCTATTTTGACCTTGCGTATGATTAGACGGTTGCGAAGCGGTGTGTCGAAACATTTTTCTCGTTGGCGAAGAATGGTTATTGCTCGAAAACAATCCCTATTTGAAAGAAGATTTTTTTCGAATTTTCACCGTTGTGTATGAATGAACACAAAACTGCTCCGCTACTCATTTATTTCGAAATGCTCTTCATAGCCCTAGTAATGTTTTTCTGTGCACAGTTCAAATGGATACAGAGCGTCTTTCCAAATTTGACCAACAATAAACCTCTGTGATATAAAGCGACAGTGAATACAACCTACTTCGAATACATCGTTTGGCAGTACAGCGCAGGTATCCGCGTTGAACCGGTATCAACTCACTGCATAGATGACTTTTATTTATTATTTAGCGTATGGCTAATACAGACATATCATGAAATTACATATACATATGTACACATTGACACACAAGAAACTTTGTCTTTACAACTGAATATCCAGTCCTTCAATCCAGCGCACTGCATCTGGAGTTGCTAGCAGGAAGTCCTCTTTGGCGTCGTGATAGGCTCGAATCCTGCATTCACTGACAATGTGGTGAACAGTCTGGTATGGAGCCCCGCAGTCACAAGCTGGATCAGGCAGCTTGTTCCACTTAAAGAGAGCATCCCTGCATCGCCCATGGCTGGTACGGATTCTGTTGAGAGTAGACCACGTCTTGCGTGGTAAGTCGAATCCACTTGGAAGTTTAGCACCTGAGAAGATGTTATGCAGGTGCACATCTGTCACTGCTTCCCACCGACCTTTCCATTCTTCAAGAGGTTTGAAATTCTTAGCAACCATGTCAGCAGCATCGCACAGAGTTGGATGACGTGATTTCAGTCTCTTGCGATTTAAAAGTGGCAGGTCGCTATACACGGGTAGGTTAGAATTCCTGGAGATCTTGTGGAATTCTCTCATAAGGGCAGTACATCTGCGTAGATCAGGAGGCATTATACCGGTTAACAGTGGAAGCCAATAAACTGGAGTAGATCTGATTGTGACAGATATTATGCGCATTGTCGTATTCAGCTGGGTATCAACAAGCCTTGTATGATGACTATTCATCCAAACAGGTGCACAATACTCAGCACTTGAGTATACCAAGCCCAGAGCTGAAGTTCGCAGGGTGGTTGCTGAAGATCCCCAGGTAGTTCCGCATAGCTTATGGAGGATGTTGTTTCGAGTCCTCAGCTTTTGAGCTAAGTTAAGAAGGTGTTGTTTGAAGCATAGTGTACGATCCAGGATGACACCAAGATATTTTGGGTTCCAGTTGTGATGAAGAATTCTGCCTCTGAAACTTACCTCCAGTTTTACGTTCGCCAACTGGTTATTTAGATGGAAGCAACACACTTCTGTTTTACTCACACTGGGTTGGAGTCTCCAGATTTTGAAGTAATTGTCTAATGCAGACAGATCATTGGCTAAAATCTCTTCTATTGTCTTCATTTCCTGGTGTTTGACGGCTAGAGCCAGGTCATCGGCATAGCAGTATTTTCTGGACGAAGTGTCAGGTAGATCAGATAGATATAGGTTGAACAGTAAGGGTGAGAGAACTGATCCTTGAGGCAATCCGTTGTTCAGCTTCCTCTCCTTACTTATGTTGCTTCCAGTGATTACCTGGAACTTCCGTTCACTTAGCATGCTGTTAATCAGTCGAGCCATTGTTCTGCAGGGTATGATACGGAGAAATTTGTAGATAAGGCCTTCCCTCCACACAGTGTCGAAGGCGGCAGTTAGATCTACAAATGCCACAGATATTTTCTGCTTCATTTGGTATCCTGATGACTGATTTCTTAAAACGTTCATATGCGGATTTCATATGTTGTCAACTTTAAAAATATGATATTGAAAACGATTATCTTCGTCGTCACCTTGGTAATAAAGTTTGATTCGAATCAAATGTACCAATCTTGCGACCCCAACATGAAATTTAGGTACTCCATGAGCACAAAATTTGTAATAGCCTAAACTACTGGGTGTTCAAAAATTCTCTCTGCAGTGCCGTATGATTGTTAGCCGCGCGTGCCTAGGTTACTTCCCTTCAAGTGGACTCTCGCAACATTCCTCTGTTTCGTTTATCTCAGCCAGCTCAGCTCACAAAAATCTTCGTTACTCGAACTACTGCAATACAGCGAGAGCCAATACTGCCAGCTGAATAAAAGATTCTAACTACTGAAGGCACTAACTACTGATAGGCATAGTTAGCAAATGAAAGATTTTGATAGAGAACAAACAATGTATTTACCTTAATAGTGTTCAAAAGTCATAATATATATAGCAGTTCATGACATCCAGTCTTACAAATTTACTGTCTCTGATGGACACACGTCCAGATCATCCGCTCTCAAAACTCCGCATCTCTCTCCCCACATCCACCACTGCTGGCGGCTCACCTCCAACTGCGCAACGCTGCGCGCTGTTAACAGCCAACTTCCCAACACTACAATAGCATATACTCCAACAATGCAAACCAACCACAGCCTTCACACAGCACAGTCAGTGATTTTCATATAGAGCGCTACGTGGCGTTACCAACATAAAAACTTAAACAGCCTACTTACAGTATCTTTGGTGGGTGTCGTTCCGTGTTGACGTGAACGTTTAAGTTTAGTTCCTTTGTTCGTTTGTTTCGTATTTGTCACTGTTAAAATGCTAACCATTGAAGAACGCTTTTTTTTAGTCGAACAAATGTTTAAAGCTGGCGGTAAATACACAGTTTCAGTTCGTCAAACATTTAATTCAGTTTTCACGGAGACAACACTCCCACATCGCGATACTGT
This sequence comes from Schistocerca serialis cubense, assembly GCF_023864345.2. Lineage (NCBI taxonomy): Eukaryota > Metazoa > Arthropoda > Insecta > Orthoptera > Acrididae > Schistocerca > Schistocerca serialis. The sequence goes on along the minus strand of NC_064644.1, from coordinate 167,602,381 downwards.
GCGAGATTTGATTAACAAATTTCGAAGTACGTTTTTAGAGACAGATGCACCGAGAGGTCGTCCTAGCGTTTTGTCTGAGGATAAACTACTCGATATTTCCGATAAAATGTCCATGAGCCCGAACAAGTCAGTAAGAAAACTCGTGCAGGAAATCGATGTTAGCGTCGGAACGGTCCACACAGCTCTAAGGAAAAAATTAGAACTTTTCCAATAGAAAGTGACAGATGTGCAAGAACTGAAAAATACTGATCATGGCAAGAGACTGCATTATTGTTAATGGTTCAAAAATTTCGTTCAACAAGATGGAAGGGATGTTCTTGATGAAACGTTTTTCACTGATGAGGCGTGGTTTCATTTATCCGGGCATACGAACTCGCAAATTTCTCGTTTATGGAGTTCTGCAAATCCATTGTCTATTCATGAGCAACCACTTCATTCTGTGAACATAGGAGTTTTGATTGCAATTTCTAGACGTCGGGTTCAACGAAACAATAAACCCACAAGGATACTGCAGTGATATTCTGTACCCATTCATAGGAGAACTTGTGTTAAGTGAAATACTGAACGGTTATATTTAACAAGATGGTGCAACCGCGCATACAGCTCGCGTTTCAATCTCACTGCTTGCTGATGTTTTTGGTGATCGCGTAATTTCACAGGGACTTTGGCCTCCACGATCGCCTGACTTTTTCTTCTGGGGTGCAGCGAAAGCAGCTGTCTATAAAAACCGTTCAAAATCCATCGATGAATTGAAAACTGCAATATCCACTTTCACTGCTTCTATTACAGAAGAAATGTTACAGCTTGTGTTTGGGAACATGATTAGACGAATTGAATTGTGTATGCAACAACAGGGGGGGGGGGGAGACTTTTAACATTTAATGTGAAAATTTGTAAGTAAAAATGAATATTCAATAAATTAATAACTTGTATTTCACTGAGTTTTATTTCGGCATATTCACTGCGGCATACGGCACGCGCGGCTAACAATCATACGGCACTGCGGATAGACTTTTTGAACACCCCGTATAAACTACAGCGTCGCACAAAACGAGTCGTCAAGTAGGAGGAAAACTTTTCGATGATTGCGTAATTGGAAACATAGGTTTTTGGTAGTTATAGTTCTCAGTGATGATCTGCGCACTGAATAGCTGTTGCTACAGTCCAATTAAAATAACTTGACAGTTGACGTTTCCCACTTGTCGCTGCAGTGTTGCCACATCCGCTGGCGGCTATCGCCTGGTTATAGGCGACACACAAATGTGGCGAGTTACCTCACAAATGCCGTTAATGTGTGACGCAGAACAACGTTGGAAGCAGCCGCTGCGAGGTATGACGGAAAAAATGCGAAGTGCTCTGTCGAAAGTTGATTTTAAGTGAACAATGACTGAACTGCAGCAGACGTCGCGTTTTGTAGCCCTGAATTTAAGCTCATGATGTGCAACAGATATGAGACAACAGCGGTCTATAATCTGCGGAAGAAGATCGCGATTGCTTTGTTCAAGGCGATTAAAGCTAACCTACATGAGCAAGACAGAAAATTTTCAGTTCCATCTCTAAAAGTAAACGGTAATTTCTCGCTATCATTGGTTACCTAAAACTATCCTCACACTAGCTACACGAGCTGCCACGTTACCAAGGATGAGCAGTCATGGTTGGCACTTGCCTGTAGATTATAGGCAGATTGCAAACGGAGAAAGAATGATGAAGAAAAATAAAAGAAAATAAAAATTCAATGCAGTGATGCAAATGACATGGCAAAGTATTAGAAATTCAAAAAACTATGTTTAAACAACTTAGTGAAATAAAAATAATAATTGAAGTCTTTGGATTAGATTTAGAAATAAAAGAAAAGTTGCTGCATTTAACAATACTCGAACCTACAATCTTCCACACGTAACGCTTTTACACAACCACTGCACTACGACCATACATTGGGTTATGATGTTGAATTTATGACTGCAGTGACCCAGTCGCAACGATGAATTCCAATCTTCAAAAGTTCGCCTTCAGGGAATGTAGCGCGAAGAATATCTAATGTAAGCCCATCTCTGTGACTATAATAATTGTACATGTGACGCTGAATCGCGTCTTACGCGTAAGGACGCAGTAGTATTTGGTTAGTGCTGTGTTTGAAACGTGTGTGTTTCATTAGCATCGTACTGTGTGTGTGTGTGTTTCTTTGTGTGTGTGTGTGTGTGCGTGCGTGTGTTTATGATGAACTACGAAACAAAAGGGCCAGACCTAGGAATCGGGGCCGGCTGTAGTGGCTGAGCGGTTCTAGGCGCTTCAGTTTGGAACCGCGCTGCTGCTACGGTCGCAGGTTCGAATCCTGCCTCGGGCATGGATGTGTGTGATGTCTTTAGGTTAGTTAGATTTAAGTAGTTCTGAGTTCTAGGGGACTGATGACTTGAGAAGTTAAGTCCCATAGTACTCAGAGCCATTTGAACCCAACCTAGGTTTCGGAAATCAAACATATCAAGCAATAAAGCGGGGCAGGGAATCTGAAGTGCACTAACTAACTGTTGTGGCAAACTGGCAATGGCGAAAGGTTCCGGCGTGACGGTGAGTCCTCTGATTGTAGGTTCAAATGGCTCTTTGCACTATGGGACCTTACTTCTGAGGTTATCAGTCCCCTAGAACTTAGAACGACTTAAACCTAACTAACCTAAGGACATCACACACATCCATGCCCGAGGAAGGATTCGAACCTGCGACCGTAGCGGTCGCGCGGTTCCAGACTGTAGCGCCTAGAACGGCTCGGCCACTCCTGCCGGGCCCTGATTGTAGGAAAACAGATTCAACGCGTGAAGTGTCAACAATCAAATAATTTTAGTTGAAGTGCAGTAAATTCTCTCATCTACAGTGATTGACAAAGCGTCTTGTGGAACACACGAAGACCGTTATACGAGATCGCTTTTTTCTGGAACTCCTATAGCACCAAAAAATGGTTCAAATGGCTCTGAGCACTATGGGACTCAACTGCTGAGGTCATCAGTTCCCTAGAACTTAGAACTAGTTAAACCTAACTAACCTAAGGACATCACAAACATCCATGCCCGAGGCAGGATTCGAACCTGCGTCCGTAGCGGTCTTGCGGTTCCAGACTGCAGCGCCTTTAACCGCACGGCCACTTCGGCCGGCTCCTATAGCACCAGACAAGTGGCACGCGGGTAGCGTGCGAAGTAGGCGATTGCGCACCTTCCAACCCACATGTTGTGCCGATACCGTGTCCAAGACGCCAGTGAGGGCTAGGCTGCAGTCACATAAACATGGCTGAGTTAATTGATCTCCCATCCATGTGTGAACTGCAAAGCGTTATTCATTTCTGGCAAACAGAAGGGAACAGAGCAGCAGAAATTCATCGAAGAAGAAGCCGAGTGTGGGGAGAAACAAGAAAAGGAGAGGAATCCAGAATGAGATTTTCACTCTGCAGCGGTGCGTGCGCTGATATGAAGCTTCCTGACGGATTAAAACTGTGTGCCGGACCGAGACTCGAATTCGGGACCTATGTCTTTCGTGGGCAAGTGCTCTACCAACTGAGCAACCCAAGCACGACTCACGCCCCATCCTCACAGCCTTACTTCTGCCAGTACCTCGTCTCCTACCTTCTAAACTTCAAAGAAGCTCTTCCGTGAACCTTGCAGAACTAGCATTCCTGGGAGAAAGAATATTGCGGACACATGGCTTAGCCACAGCCTAGGCGATGTTTCTGCCAGGAGTGCTAATTCTGCAAGGTTCGCAGAAGAGCTGTGAAGTTTGGAAGGTAGGAGACGAGGTACTGGCAGAATTGAAGCTGTGAGGACGGGTTTTGAGTCGTGCTTGGGTAACTCAGTTGGTAGAGCACTTGCCCGCGAAAGGCAAAGGTCCTGAGTTCGAGTCTCGGTCCGGCACACAGTTTTAATCTGTCAGGAAGTTTCAAAGGAGAGGAATGCTGACTTCTGGTTCTGTTCTGATCCGTGGCAACGCACGTCCTCTCAGTACCAGTGCAACATGCCCGGCCGGTAGGCCTGTGGTCTAACGCATTGCTTCCTCGGCGAATGCGGGCTGGTTCTCCTTATTCCGCCTCAGTTACACTATGTCGGCGACTGCTGCGCAAACACTTCCTCCACGTACGCGTAGACCATGGTTACTCTACCACGCAAACATTGGGAGGGGGGGGGGGGACAAACCGCGCAATAACCCTTCGGTATGGGGCGGCGGTGGGATGAGTGGACTGCTGTAGCCTGTTGTGGGTTAGCGAACCACTGAGGGCTACGGCAGGACGAAGCCTCTCCGTCGTTTCTAGGTCCCCAGTTCCATACAATACAATACAATACCGGTGCAACACAACAGCTTCTTGAGCAATGTGAATGGAACATTGCCGATTATCTGTCATACAGTGCTGACCTAGCGGCGAGTGTCTTCCATCTTTTCTGTGAACTGAACAGGTGGTTAGGAGGGCAAGTCTTCGAAGCTAACGAGAAGCTTGAGGACATTATCAAGACTCATTTCAATTCAATGACAGTAGCATTTCATGAAGAAAGTAATGGAAAGCTTGTCCAAGGGCATCACAGATGCCTCAGTCATTGCGTTGATTGTATCGACAAGTAACTACAAGTGTACTGTAGATAACTTTTAGTAATAAAATAATTTTTTATACATTTGTTTCTAATTTATGGCCTATCTGAGGATGGAAACAAATGGTGTAGTACTATAGAAAAATCAGTTCTTTACTTGTATGTATTGTATTGTATTGTATGTTAACCGGGGACCTAGAAACGACGGAGAGGCTCCGTCCCCGCCGCAACCGCAGTGGTCCACAACCCCACGTCGACTACCGCAGTCCACCACGCCGCCGCCCCACACCGAACCCAGATTTATTGTGCGGTTCGCCCCCGGTGGACCCCCCCCCCCCCCCCCCCCCCCGCGCTCCCCCCAGGGAACGCCTCACACCAGACGAATGTAAACCCTACGTTTGTACGTTTGCGTGGTTGAGTAATGGTGGTGTACGCGTACGTGGAGAAATTGTTTGCGCAGCAATCGTCGACATAGTGCAGCTGAGGCGGAATAAGGGGAACCAGACCGCATTCGCCGCGGCAGATGGAAAACCGCCTAAAAACCATCCACAGACTGGCCGGCTCACCGGATCGCAACACAAGTCCACCGGCCGGATTCATGCCGGGGACCAGACGCTCCGTCCCACCCCGGAAAGCCGTGCGTTAGACCGCATGGCTAAGACCGCACTACCGGCCTGGTGGCCGAGCGGTTCTAGGCGCTACAATCTGGTACCGCGCAACCGCTACGGTCGCAGGCTCGGATCCTGCCTCGGGCATGGGTGTGTGTGATGTCCTTAGGTTAGTTAGGTTTAAGTCGTTCTAAGTTCTAGGGGACTGATGACCTCAGAATTTAAGTCCCATAGTACGCAGAGCCATTGGAACCAAGCCATAAGACCGCACGGCTAACCGGGCGGGCGTTCTATACTTAGCAGAAATGTTTTTGTATTGTAACAGTTAACTGACACTGATGCTATGACAGAAAGTAATGAACATTCATCTATGTTCTCTATTAGACATTGTATGCAAAATACCCACTTTCTGTACGTGGAATGTGAACTCGAGCAAATGATGAATTATTTTTGTAGCCAAATGTGTGAATTTTGAGCAATCTCATATTCACCGAAGTAGAACGGTGCCTCGCAAACCCGAAGCATTGAATCAAAACTACACGTTTTACATATCTACTCATCAGCGGCGGTAACTGTATGCGGATGAATATCTAAAGACTTTTAAATTGTCGTGTGTAGACTACAAACAGAGGAACCAGGCCGTTGAGGAACCAGACTGGCTAAATGGGAGTAGACTAGGTTTCGTGAGACTCAAAGAATATGCAGCTCAGCGGTTACGGTTGATCATTTTAGACTGCACCCGCTTTACACACAGGATCACGAATTAGTCACCTCTGGATGACATCATTTTAATATTGTGTAACACCACCTCTATCCTTGAAAAAATTTCGGGAGGGAAGAGAGGCCACACGTTTCTTCAGATGTACCATATTTAACAGAAACCACTCATTGACCATTAGATCCTATAGAACTAGCAAACTGCTGTGATATTCACTCCTACATTTCAACCGCTGTTCCAAAAAATGCCAGACTTTTCTGTGATATTAAAATCGGATGATCTAGCGGACCAGTCACGGTGTGAAGGGGTGCGCGAATGCATGTCAAACCAGTAACATATGTTTGCAGCTCCATGGAAACAGCTGTTATCTTCTTAGATGCCAGGTTGTGCACGGCATACTCATCATGAAGATGTAGAAGAATTTCAACACCTGGGCACCGAGAATGTTGAGATATACAGTTCGTGGTAACCAGAATGAGTAAGTCCAAGCCAAAGTACGAAAAACACTCCCAAAACGCCACAGAACCGCCTGCGACGAGAACTACACAGTCAACATACTGTGGGTTAAACGCCGTATTGGGCTGTCTGTGCACTCGACAGCTTACATCATTTGAAGAGGGAAAAACGACAACTCGTTGAACCCACAGTTTACGATTATTGTACACAGTTTACACGTACTATTTACTATTCTCTGCGCCTCCGTAGCTGAATGGTTTCCGACCAGTCGTCGCCTTTGTAAGGTGGGTATGTTATTTTGATTTTTGTAAGTTATCGATGTGTACGTCAGAGGGAGAACAAGTTACACCAATATTAAACCATCTTTGGATCTTGTCGTGGCACAGTCTTTGCCTCTGCGTAATCTGAAACATTCTTAGCTGAAGTGTGGTAGGAGATGGACGTATTCAGTAGTGTTCTGTTGACTTGTGACTGTATCCGTTAGATAAAGAGAAATTATTGTAAAGGACGGCAAGGATGAGTATGATGTATATACTGGAAGGCGAAAAGAATACAAATTTTGAATAATGTTACTATTTTTGAAGAGGAGAATTTTGAGGTAAGATTGCAGCATTTCGCAGCTAGTTTGTCGGAATGATTATTGTCAGCTAGTTAACTTGCTCAGAGCTGAGAGAAAGCACATCTTATCTCCCTGACTCATGCACTAACATATCAACTGATTAACCTCTTTAGGTTTTATAGAAATTGTCTGTTGTAATTTTCTGTTAACATTGTATCCCTTTTCAACTCACTGTCAAATCATTGTGCATTTTGTTAAGCATGGTATTGTTCAGACCAGCGTTATGTGTGAAGATCACACTAAATTTGCCGGCGGGGGTGGCCGAGCGGTTCTAGGCGCTACAGTCTGGAACCGCGCGACCGCTACGGTCGCAGGTTCGAATCCTGCCTCGGGCATGGATGTGTGTGATGTCCTTAGGCTAGTTAGGTTTAAGCAGTTCTAAGTTCTAGGGGACTGATGACCTCAGAAGTTAAGTCCCATAGTGCTCAGAGCCATTTGAACCATTTGAACACTAAATTTTACTCTCTCTTTTCGAATACAAACTTCATTGTAAAATCGATGTCTTGGAATATCATTTCATAGGAATAGTTACTCTCGCCGTTCGACTCTTAAAGAAGGTTTATAATTACGCATTACCACATTGCATCACATGATATGCGACAGTTTGAATATTGTTTGGCAATTTTATTGAATAATAGAAATGTAGCTTAGCCGGTGCCTGCTTGTTGTTTGCTGTTGTACTTTCGAGAAATCTACAACAAATTTGTCAAGACACTAGGTAAGTGGAAATTTTGATTAGGGCCAGACAATTATTTCACTTCAGTTGCGCAATTAATATAACGACAAATTGTATTCAGACCAGTTAATGTTCAGATTAGGTTCTGTTTAGTCAAAGGTCAGCATAAGATTTTAAGTTGGATAACAGTTTGTGGGTACATTGTTTTGGTAATATATAGATTTTGTATAAACTGGGAGATAAATTTGGGCTAAGTTTGTACAGAAACACATAGTGGCGAGCTTATAGTGCAGACTGGTTACTTCGCCACATTCCTCTGACCGTCACCTTGACGAAACCGACGAGCATCTTCTTACGTGCTCCCTTAAACGGGACGTGTGGCTCCTAATCCAACGCATCGTGGGCTGTTATCTCCGCACCCAACCAACGTCGTTATCCCGGAGTTCCGGCTGTTGCCCCAGACTTCTCAATATTCTCTTGCGAAACATCACGCACTGATCTGTTTTCGAGGACAGGCTTTAGAATACCTCTTGTTCACACACGGTCCTCAACTTCTGGCATCAGGCTGTGATCGCACAAAAGTACGCGCATCCGGTTTCCCATTACCAACAAACCTTCGCAGAATATCTCCACAGCGTCTTTCTTAAACCCCTCCTCCCACAATTGGAGTGTGCTCAGTCTCCCCATTTCATGACACATCTGTAATCATCTTCCACGATACGGCGCAACGTCACCTTTAGTTAAAGAAGAGATATAATATTAGGTCTACAACTATGCTTCCGCCGTTTTGCAATAGACAGCAGTAGCGCAAGTGGGGTTGAGATGGTTGGCCATAGGTGTAATAAAATAAGCTTAGGCATCTGTAAACATAATGCCATAAAAATATTAGTCGATTTGTGATTGCATCATAAGGTTATTCTCGATTAAGTACGTCAACGTACGTACCCATTTCTCGCCATTTGCGGGAAGTTGTAATTTTCTACTTTAACATGAAGAAATCTGCGGCTGTGGCTCTTAAAAGGCCAATGTTGAGGGAACTATTAGTGGAAAAACGTGCAGAGAATGTTTTCAACACCTTAAGAACGGTGATTTTGTTGTCGAAGACCAGCATGGCGGTGAAAAACAGAACGTTTTCGTAGCTACTGAAACAGACGAAGACAGTCACAGGACATCGTTATCGAAAGCAGCAGATGCGTTCGAGCCCATCACTGGAACACGAACGGCCATAATACAGCGACAGACACGTAAAGGTAATTCTGCAGCACGTCAGTGCTCGACTCCATGTCGCAAAACCCGTCAAAATATACATGAAAACGTTGAAATGAGAAATCCTATCCCTCCCGCCGTATTCTCCATACGTTGCTCTCTCTGACTACCACCTTTCTCGATCAGTGGCATACAGTCTGGCTGACCAGCACTTCCGATCTACATCTACATCTACATCTACATCCATACTCCACAAGCCACCTGATGGTGTGTGGCGGAGGTTACCTTGAGTACCTCTATCGGTTCTCCCTTCTATTCCAGTCTCGTTCGTGGAAAGAAGGATTGTCAGTATGCCTCTGTGTGGCCTCTAATCTCTCTGATTTTATCCTCATGGTCTCTTCGCGAGATAATCGTAGGAGGGAGCAATATACCGCTTGACTCCTCGGTGAAGGTATGTTCTCGAAAATTCAACAAACGCCCGTACCGAGCTACTGAGCGTCTCTCCTACAGAGCCTTCCACTGGAGTTTATCTATCATCTCCGTAACTCTTCCGCGATTACTAAATGATCCTGTAACGAAGCGCGCTGCTCTCCGTTGGATCTTCTCTATCTCTTCTATCAACCCTATCTGGTACGAATCCAACACTGCTGAGCGGTATTCAAGCAGTGGGCGAACAAGCGTACTCTAACCTACTTCCTTTGTTTTCGGATTGCATTTCCTTAGGATTCTTCCAATGAATCTCAGTCCGGCATCTGCTTTACCGACGATCGACTTTATATGATCATTCCATTTTAAATCACTCCTAATGCGTACTCCCAGATAATTTATGGAATTAACTGCTTCCAGTTGCTGACCTACTATACAGTGGCTAAATGATAAGGGATTCAATGCTTTCGCAACACATTACACTTGTCTACATTGAGATTCAGTTGCCATTGCCTGCACCATGCGCCAATTCGCTGCAGATATTCCTGCATTTCAGTACAATTTTCCATTGTTACAACCTCATATGAACGAGTGCAAAATTGAATTGATTAGTGGAGCCCACAAAAGACGCCCAGTTTTTCGTTCACGGGACTCGTATGCTATCCGAAAGATGGGGGAATGTAGTGGCCAGCGATGGGCAATACTATGAATTATAATTTTTTTGGTAAGTTTTTCACAATAAAGCCCCGAACTTCGAGATGAAACGGAGGAAGCAAAGTAGCAGACCTGGTACGGAAAAAAAAAAAAAAAAAAAATGCTGAGCATGAGTGACTGCCATGCAACGATGCGTGGATAGCTGGCTAGGTCAGAGATATTATCCGCCCGTGGACGGAGTGTTGTGTTGTCCTCATCATTATTTCATCATCATCGACACACAAGTCACCGAAGTGGCGTAAAAAAAAAATTGTTCCATTAAAAATAGTCCAATAAGGTTTCGCCAGTTTTTGAAGACCACGCGGTTTCAAGACTTAACCTCTTCGATTCCGGACGGCGTCGACACATACGATGCGGCACAGTTCAGACGCGAACGCAGCGGCGCGGAAGCTGCAGCACAGTGAAGTGTTCTCCGGCCGCACACATGGCGCTCCGGGGCAGCCATGCGGCGGAACCGGCCTTATTAGCTTCCCCCGGATACTGGGCTGTGCGGTCGGCCGCAGCGGCAACCGGCAACCCTTCCCGATATTTAATTTGCGGACCGGAGCCCGTGATTACTGTCATCGAGACGCGGGCCGCGCGGGCAGTAATTGGCTGGCATTGACGGCGGCCATCACGCAGCTGTCGGGAACCGGACGCCGGCGCGTTGTTTGCGCCATTGTGTGGCACTGCGCGCGTGGGCGCTCAGCGCCGCCGAGGTTTCGTGGCTGTCTGTCTCCGCCCCCGAACTCCACCCCCACCCCCACCCGCGCAACTGTCTGGCTGGCTGTCGGCTTGTTTGGCAATCTGTCGCGCCCGCATCACTCACCCGCGGACGGCAATCGGAGCTATTTTCGTTTCTCTACGCCCCCTCCCCCTACCCTGCTGTCCGGGGGAAGATAAAAGACCCGAATTCGACAAACTGCTGGGGCATTAACAATGATAGGTGTAGGTGAAACGGGCCATTGAATTAGAACAGCGTTTTTCTGATTGAGTCCAGCTGTTCGTCGAGCGGGGGGACGATAATGGACCTCAATAACCGCGGAGGGTTTATTAATTTAGACGCAGCTAAGAACAATAATAATGTAGTTTGCACATCTGGACGAGACGCCGATTGGCTAAACAATTACTTGTAGAAAAAAGTCTGCAGGTACCGGGGTCGAAGGCACATTTCATTTAGAAATTGCGAGGAGCGTGGTTTACGTCAGAGCTCAGTTACTCAACTTTAGCTATCAGTTAAATGGAAAACTTAAAAGAAAGACTGTCTCTGGTCCTTTCAATAGTTTATGTTATTCGCAAATGAACAATTCGAAGCACAGCTTATAATTGATTATTTCATTAATTTTAACGTGTGTGTGTGTGTGTGTGTGTGTGTGTGTGTGTGTGTGTGTGTGTGTGAGAGAGAGAGAGAGAGAGAGAGACAGACAGAGAGACAGTGAGAGTGTCTGTAAGTGTGTGTGTGTGTGTGTGTGTGTGTGTGTGTGTGTGTGTGGAAATGTGGCCTCGAGTTTTCGGGAATTGCTCTTTTTCAACTCGTAACATTCTAATACATAATCTTGGATGAAACTAAGTTGACCGTTCGGTGGTGTACGAGGGTAAGTCAATTATTATCCACAAAGTAGCTACAAAATTTTATTGTAATCAAATAGGAAACTTACAAGAACATCGTTATTCTACATAATCTCTTTCCGTTGAAATGCACTTGGTCCATCGTTGTACAAGCTTTCTGATGCCCACATAAAAGAAGGTTCTCGGTCGAGCTGCAAGCCAGGAACGCACCGCTTCTTTCACTGTTTCGACCGAGGCAAATCGACGGCCCCTTAATGCTTGTTTGAGTGGACCAAACAAGTGATAGAAGGGGCAAGATCGGGACTATATGGAGGATGATCCAGTACTTCAAATTTGTATTTCTGGAGTGTTTCAGCAGTGTGGGCAGCAGTATGCGGACGGTCATTGTCGTGCAACAACACAACACCTTTTGACAGCAATCGTCGGCGTTTGCTTCGAATTGCAGGCTTTAGCCTGGCGGTAAAATAGTTCAAATACTCTGAGCAGTATGGGACTTAACTTCTGAGGTCATCAGTCCCCTAGAACTTAGAACTACTTAAACCTAACTAACCTAAGGACAGCACACACATCCATGCCCGAGGCAGGATTCGAACCTGCGACCGAAGCGGTCGCGAGGTTCCAGACTGTAGCGCCTAGAATCGCTCGGCCACCCCTGCCGGCCCTGTCAGTAAGCATATCACTATATCGTACACTGTTTATTGTTGTGCCCCTTTCCCCATATGTTCCGGTACTGGACCTTATGCGTCCCAAAAACCCGTAAGCATCAGTTTTCCTGCGGACGTTTGGGGTTTGAACTTTCTCTTGCACGGCGAATTTGGATTTGTACAGTCCATACTCTGCCGTTTACTCTCCGGCTCGTAATGATGGATCCATGTCTAAGCAGTTGTCCCCTTCGTTATCATAGTGATCGAAATGTTTTTGCAGATGTCCAAGCGCGTTTGTTTATGCAACTGCGAGAGTTGGTTTGCGACCCATCTTGCACAAAGTCTTCTGTGGATGATTTCGTAGGCAGAACCGTGACTAGTTTGCCGACGATGTGCGACTTCGTCAGTAGATAATCGTCTAAGAGAATCATTTCACGTGAACGCTCAATGGTTTCTTCATTTGTGGCGGTAAACGGTCGTCCGGCTCCTTCTTCGTGCGTAACACTTGTGCGACCATTTTGGAATTTTTCAATCCATTCGTAGAAACTCCGTTGTGGCAAAACACTGTTCCCGTACTGTACCGAAAGTCTTCGATGATTTTCGGCCCCTGATACGCCTTCCGACCACAAAAAACGGATCACTGAACGTTGCTCTTCTTTGGTGCAAATAGACAGCGAAGCAGCCATGATTAACAGCACGGCAGCGATAACTAAACTAAACTAGCAGCTTGAAAAGTGCAAAGATATAACAACAAATAAACAAAGCATGCGTCATCAACGTAAAACGACAATACCACCAAAATAAACAAAAATATAAGTAAATTGCGGATAATAATTACCTTATTCATATACATACAATCTAAAACAAAAAAAAGAAGACACACCACGAAGGTATTATCCGAATGGGGTGGAAGTCACTAGATGTGACGTGCATGTACAGACCAAATGATAATAATTTCAGAAAAATTGAATGATTTATTCAAGAGAAAGAGTTTCGTAAATTAAGCAAATCAATAATGAGATGATCCACCTCTGGCGCTAATGTAAGCAGTTATTCGGCTTGGCATTGATTGACAGAGATCCTGGTGGATATCGTGCCAAATTATGCCCAACTGGCGCGTCAGATCGTCAAAATGCCGAGATGGTTGGAAAGCCCTGCTCAAAATGCTCCGAACGTTCTAAATTTGGAAGAGAACTGACGATCTTGCTGGCCAAGGTAGAGTTCGGCAAGCATGAAGGCAAGCAGTAGAAACCCTCGCCACGTGCGGACTGGCATTATCTTGCTGAAATGTAAGCCCAGGATGCTTGCCATGAAGGGCAACAAAACGGAGCGTAGCATGTCGTCGACGTACTGCAGTGCTGTAAGAGTGCCGCGGATGACAACCAAAAGGGTCCTGCAGTTAAAAGAAACGGCACTCCAGACCAGCTAATTCACAAGAGTGTAATTTCGGTGTTTGATTTTAAGATATAAGGAGAACGGAAGATAATATTATTTTTCCCATTGAATTAAAGTAAATTTTTTTAAAGGTGTCTAACACGTAAGTTGTTACCCATTTTTGTGTATCTAAAAATCCTTTCACTTTGCGATATTCTTTGGAACTTGTAGTGTTGTCTTTCAAAACTGTGTATGTTCTTGTGCGAACGCAAACATTTGGGAGATGATTCATTGCGAAGTCACATGCAATGGAAATCGCTTAGCTCATGTAATTTTTGTGTCAGATCTCCCTAGACAATCGGTTTTGCTGCGTTTAATTTTTATTACATCTACTTATGCCGCGAGGTAGCCGCCCTGTCTCGCGCGCCTTGTCACGATTCGCGCGGTCGGAGGTTCGAGTCCTCCCTCGGGCATGAGTGTGTGTGTGTGTGTGTGTGTGTGTGTGTGTGTGTGTGTGTGTGTGTGTGTGTTGTCCTTAGCGTAAGTTTAAGTTAGATTAAGTAACGTGTAAGCTTACGGACCGATGACCTCAGCAGTTTGGTCCCATAGGGTATAAACACAAATTTCCAAAAAACTCTACGCACAAAATCAAAATTTGTTAAACAAGTGCAGAAACAACACTGTTCGTTTTTATCTGGTTACATACTACTGTAGTTCTGTATCAAATTTTAATTTATTTTTATATGACCAGTAATTAAAAATAAAAGTGTTATTTTCTATTGAAAATCGTAGTTCAGTATTTGTTGAGTAATATTTACATTAACATGCATGGAGTTTAAATTAAAAGTAAAACAAGTAATAGTTTCTATTAGCGAGGTGCGAACCAATGAAGTTACGCTTACTAAACTTTACGCTACACGCTCAGCTACCGACGATTATGGTGGTCGCTTGGAATTATTTTGTACGTAACATAATCAGGAAATCATTAGTTAAAAGTTCCGGGCTGAGACGCCGTGGTCGATCTATAAAACTTCTTCTTCCTGACTGCGGACAACATCTTCCGAGGTGAGTCAACTAGCGGCTATTGTTCGCAGCTGGCAACGAAACGTCAGGAAGAAGAAGTTTTATAGATCGACCACGGCCTCTCAGCCTGGAAGTTTTAACTAATGAAGACGCCGGTCGTGAAAGCCTACGCGATAATCAGGGAATCTTCCCTCGTCAAAGCCGATTTATCAAGCTGCTTGAGCACCGCATTATACTGCCTTAGGAGATTGATGTGTGAACACTGATCTTTAAATCGCAAAGTCTGAATAAAATCTATAAGGTCCCCCTGTTAGACAAATGTATACTACTATATAAAGACTAATTTTTGTTTAATGTTGTTACCGAAAATCTCGAAAAGAAAACAGGAATGCGGGTGAGCTACTACGAACAGCATTATGAACGCATTATTGTAGCCAATAGCTAAGATAGACTCTGAGACCACATCCACCATTGTAGCACAAGTTGATATGCCAACTAGCTCCTCAGATGATGAGGAGATTGAAGAAATATATGACGAGATAAAAAGAAATTATTCAGATAGTTCAAATGGTTCATATGGCTCTGAGCACTATGAGGCTTAACTTCTGGGGTTATCAGTCACCTATAACTTAGAACTACTGAAACCTAACTAACCTAAGGACATCACACACATCCATGCCCGAGGCAGGATTCGAACCTGCGATCGTAGCGGTCGCGCGGTTCCAGACTGAAGCGCCTACAACCGCTCGGCCACACCGGCCGGCACAGAGCATAATTTAATCAACGCTAACACTTGGTTTAAGAATCATAAAAGAAGGTTATATACGTAGAAGAGACCTGGAGACTCCGGAAGGTTTCAGATTGATTATATAATGGTAAGACAGACATTTAGAAACCAGGGTTTAAATTGTAAAACATTTCCAGGGACGGATAAGGACTCTGACCACAATTTATTGGTCATGAATTGTGTATTAAAACTGAAGGAATTGGAAATGGGGAGGAAATTAAGGAAATGGGACTTGGGTAAGCTGAAGGAACCGGAGGTTGCTGAGAGTTTCAGAGGGAGCATTAGGCAACAGTTGACTAGAGCAGAGGAAAGGAATGGATAGCTTCAAGTGATGAAATAGCGAAGGCAGCAGAGGATCAAATGGGTAAAAAGACAAGGCCTAGTAGGAATACTTGGACAGCACAAGAGATATTGAATTTAACTGATGAAAAGAGAACATATAAAAGTGCAGTAAATGAGAGACGCGAAAGGAAATACAAAAGTTTAAAAAATCATATCGAAAGGAAGTGCAAATGGCTAAGCAGGAATGGCTAGAGGACAAATGTAAGGATTTATAAGCATACTTCATTTGGGGAAAGGTAGATACCGCCTACAGAAAATGTAAAGAAGCCATTGGGCATAAGACGAGCAGCCGTATGATTGCCAAGAGCTTAGAAGGAAAACCAGTCCTAAGCAAAGAAGGAAAAGCTGAAAGGTGGAAGGAGTATATAGATGGTCTATAAAAGATAGCTAAACTTGAAGGCAATGACAATACAGCCATGAAAATACAGTTCCACCTGGTATGCAAGATGTATGAGACAGGCAAAATACCCTCATACTTCTAGACGTATGTAATAATTGTAAATGAAAAGAAAGCTGGTAGAAATGGGTCAAATGCCTCTGAGCACTATGGGACTTAACATCTATGGTCATCAGTCCCCTAGAACTTAGAACTACTTAAACCTAACTAACCTAAAGACAGCACACAACACCCAGCCATCACGAGGCAGAGAAAATCCCTGACCCCGCCGGGAATCGAACCCGGGAACCCGGGCGTGGGAAGCGAGAACGCTACCGCACGACCACGAGATGCGGGCAAAAGCTGGTAGAAGCCGACGTCGGGGAAGAAATGAAGGAACACACGAGGCAATACAAACTTTCCGACTTACCTTAGAAGAGAGGTTCAGGAAAGACAAACCTACGTGTTCAGTATTTGTGGGCTTAGAGAAAGCTTTTGACAATGCTAACGGGTATACTCTCTTTGAAATTATGAAGGTAGCAGGGGTTAAACACAGGGAGTGAAAGGCTATTTACAACTCGTACAGAAACCAGAAGGCAGTAACAAGAGTCGAGGGGCGTGAAAGAGAAGCAGTGGACGAGAAGGGAGTGAGATAGGGTTGTCGCCTATCCCGATGTTATTCAGTCTGTACATTGAACCAGCAGAAAATGAAGCAAAAGAAAAATTTAGAGTAGGAATCTAAGTTCAGGGAGAACAATTAAAAGCTTTGAGGTTTGCCGATGACACCGTAATTTTGTCAGAGACATCAAAGGATTTGGAAGAGCAGTTGGGCGGAATGGACAGTGTCTTGAAATGAAAATATAACATGAACATCAACAATAGCAAAGCAAGGATATCAGAATGTAGTCGAATTAAATCAGGGGATGCTGAGGGAATTAGATTAGGAAACGAGGCCTTAAAGTAGTTGATGAGTTTTGCTACTTGGGCAACAAAATAACTAATGAAGGCCGAAGTAGAAACGATATAAAATGTAGACCGGCAATAGCAAGAAAAGCATTTCTGAGGTAGAGCAATTTGTTTATATCGAATATAGATTTAAGTATTAGGAAGTCTTTTCTAAAAGTATTTGTCTGTATGGAAGTGAAGCATGAACGATGAACAGTTTGGACAAAATGGCACTAGAAGTTTTCTAAATGTGGTGCTGAAGAAGAATGTTGAAGATTAGATGGGTAGATCACGTGACTAATAAGGAAATACTGAATAGAGTTGCGGAGACAAGAAATTTGTGGCAGAACTTGACCAAAAGAAGGGATCGGTTGATAGGACACATTCTGGGAGACCAAGAGATGAATACAGTTCGCAGATTCAGAAGAATTGGGTTGCAACAGTTATTCGGAGCTGAAGAGGCTCACACAGGGCAAAGCAGCATGGAGAGATATATCAAACCAGTCTTCGGACTGAAGATCACAACAACAACGTCATCTGCGTTACGTAGCATGTCTGTTTTCTGACCATTAATTTTGGGGCCCACCTCAGCAGTTTCATGAACTTGGTATGTACCTTCCTGAACGCAAGCACTGAATGCAAGAGGAGGAAGAGCACATCTGTGTCTGACGCTTTTTCTAATTTTATTCTCTTTGTTTCTGATGAAAAATATTAATCGCAGCCACTGCGTTTTTATACAAGCTGTGTATCATTCGCTTGTCTATTTTAGCCATGATTTTTCAACACTCTGACCCCTTCTTGCCAGATAATTATCAAATGCCTTTTCCATGTCTACAAAGGCAATGTACGTTGGTTCATTTGTTTGTATTTGCTTTTAGATAAGATGCCTCATTTCTCGAATTGCTAGTCTTGTTCCTAGTCCCCTACTGAATCCATACTTATCCTCACGCAATATATCCTCCACCTTCTCTTCAGTTGGTCTCAGAATTATCTTTGTAAGAATTTCTGATGCTTGCGATAGTAGGCTAAAGTTTCGATACTGTTCACATTTTATAGCTGCCGCCTTCTCCGGTATGGGAACTATGATACGTTTCTGGAAGTTGGTTGATAAGTCTCCTGTTTTACCGATGGACCCAGTCAGTTTCAGGAGCATCATTTTGATAATGACACCAACATCCTTTATTAGTTCTGCAGGAATGTCATCAATACCCGTTGCTTTGTTCTCTCATTAGATCTTTAAGAGCTTTCTAAAATTCTTCTTCAGACTGTCGTCTCCTTTGTCATTTTCACCTACTTCCTCTTCTTTTCCTATTATATCCTCTTACAATTTCTTTCCATCTCTTCACCTGATCTTCACCAAACAGAATTTTTCTCACATTGTCTTCTATCGTGCCCGAGTTTGTTGCTTTGCGTTTGTGAGAAATGTGATTTGTTGTTCCGTAGGCTACATTACTTCTTCTTTTTCGCATTTTTTCTTCCACTTCTCCGCAAATTTCTTCAAGAAAATTTTTTTTGGTTTCCTAGTTTGCTATTGACTGAATACCTTAGTCTTCTATTTCGGCTTTTCCGTGTTCATCAGTAGCATTTTTGCACAGTGTGCTGTTTTCGATAAGCAATCCATTTCCTCTTGTTTTTGGGTTTAGTTTTTCCAACAACCTTTTGTACTGCTTTATGCAGTTGTTCAGAAATTCCCGTTACAAACGTCTAGGAGTTGTAGGGGCAAGCGAGTATATAACATTTTGAAGAGTAACCCATGGTTGAAAAGCTTCTGTTTCTGTGCTACAGCCGTTTGAAAGCATGTTTGCTAGGACGGTAAGCAAAATGGTAGTCATGGTGGGGGGTGGTTACGCCGAATCGTCTGATGTCATTTGACACAGGCCCTACCTCTCCGACTTGGTTCGAGGCTCATTCACGTGTTAGAGCAACATGGTTAAGTACACGTTTGGAGAATACACCGACACGATCCTTCTGAATAGCCAGGTTCACGGTAATGGAAGAGCTGCTCGTCGCCTTTATCAAGATCGTTCTCCATAACGTCCGACTACATCGCATGCCCTTTTCGTCGCAGTTACGCAAAGACTTCGAGGAAAGTTACCTTCACCGACAGCAGGCGTGACTGGTGTTCCAAGAAGACGCCACGCGCCCGAATTGGAAGAGGCATCACATCGTACATAACCCGTCAACGAGAACACGACCAATTTATTTGGCTATTAAGGAGTGGAATTGTAAAACGAGTGATTTGCTTGCTCACGCAGAATCAGTTACTTCTAAAAAGCGAGCGAGGTGACGCAGTGGTTAGCTCTCTGGATTCGCATTCGGGAGGACGAGGGTTCAAACCCGCGTCCGGCCATCCTGATTTAGGTTCTCCGTGATTTCCCTAAATCTCTTCAGGCAAATGCCAGGATGGTTCCTTTGAAAGGGCAGGACCGACTTCCTTCCCCGCCCTTCCCTAATCCAGTGGGACCGATGATCTCGCTGTTTGGTCCCCTCCCCCAAATCAACAAACCAACTTCTAAAAATGGTCACGTTACCATCATGTTTTTAAATGGTAGTAACAAGGAAACGAACGTTTCCAGCCATAGGTTGCAATCTAAAAGATTATCTACTCTCCCCTCTACATTTCCGAACACTGTATGTACCACATCTAACTCGTTCCCAATTTTCCTTTACTTCCGCATGTTGACAATTTTTAGCTACATTGTCTGTTTCTTGTGGATGACGCCTTGGCAGTTCAGTTGAAATATGATATTTCGACACAATAAAGCGTTTCTAGAAGTGCTTACCAAAAGAAACTGCTCTTGGGTGGGCAAGACCTGTAGGTGGGGTGCTCAGTGCACAGGCCTCCTTAATCTAGTTGTCGTTGCTGTAGTCCCCGGCGCTCGCCCCGTGATGGCGCGCGTGCTGCCTGTGGCTGCAGCGGCGGCCAGAGAGCCTCCCGGGCGGGCACGCGCCTCCGCCGTCGCGGCCGTCTCTGGTTTCCGCGCAGCGAGACCGCAGAAACCCCGCAGCCGCGGCGCCACCTGATCCAGCCGGCCGCCCCGTGCGCCCATATCGGTTTTCCCGGAGGCCCGGCCAGGCGGCCGCAGACGCCGACTCGTCTTGCTGGGTGGCGGGGCCGAGCTGAGGCGAGGTGAGCAACGCCTGACGGCTGGCGCGTCGCCACAAAACCGGCGCCCACCTGTGCCAGCGACCGCCCGGCTCCGACGGCACAAAACGCCGGCGGCGCATCTGCTGGCGCACAGCGCAGCTGCCGGCGCCTCAGACGATCTGCCAATCTGTAAACACGTCCCGATGCTTCCCCAATCGCGCTTCTCAATTTCTTTTTAAATTCTGCGGGAGGCTTGAACCTGTTGGGACTGCAGACGAATCTGTTGTGCGTCTGAACAATAGCAAAGTAATAGGCCGGAGGGACAAGGAGAGGATAGAACTCGAGAGATGTGATTGTCTGGTGAAAACCGTATTTTGTTTCTTGCTACCTGAGCGTGCGCAGCGTACTTGCGGCGGATCAAATCCTAGAAAATCAGACTCGGGTTGTCGAGATGGAGGCACAGCTGGAAGCGTCTTTCTCCGGCATTCATCCCATCACCTCCTGTTTCCAAACTGTGTGCTTTTCATGTTAATTGTACAACCTTCCTGCCACATACTGTAATAACGGTAACTAGAGATGATTTATCCCTGCAGTACTTGTAGCGCATGCTACGGGCATCACACTGTTAATGCCTCGCTCTGCACTGACTGTTTTTCTAAGGGAAAATTAACTGTTAGTATTTTTGAATTGAAAAGAGCTGTTTAGGATTACGCCCGGAAAATTGATAAGGGACGTGTTGTGCCGTACGAAAATACACTCGCCAATGTGTTCTTTTGTTTGCTCCGCGGCCGACCGATGTGGCTGAGCGGTTCTAGGCGCGTCAGTCTGGAACCGCGCAAACGCTACGGTCGCAGGTTCGAATCCCGCTTCGGGCATGGATGTGTGTGATATCCTTAGGTTAGTTAGGTTTAAGCAGTTCTAAGTTCTAGGGGACTGATGACCTCAGATGTTAAGTCCAAAAGTGCTCAGAGCCATTTGAACCATTTTGTTTGCTCCGGGTGGAAATTAAGTGGAACTATAACATATAAAATGTTAGTTCACTTTATTACAATACAGACATGAAGATTTACTTAATGTTATGCTTCCCTTTCGACAGGGATGTTCTGAGTATTTACAAGTGTCTCTTGAACAAGTGTCGCTTGTTGCAGACAAATTTACAAGCCTCTTCACTTGAACTGTAATTGACGTAATGTTCACATAAACTTCTGCCCAAGGCGTATTTAAGAGGATGCTGTTGTCTTGATCGTTCACTGCGAACTGGGCGAGTGTTACTTTGCTCAGCCGTAAGCAGACTGCCGATTGCGATGGCGTAGCAAAGCTCTTGCAGACGTAGTTATGCCGGCGTTTTTCATTCGTCGGTGGGGCATGCAGCGACTATACACTTCTGTATTTTCCTTGCGAGGTGCCAACGTTATTTTAGCATCCCGCTTTTCGGACGACAACACAGGTTGCAATACTTAACAATGATCAAAACATGTTCATACCATTTGTCCACCTATGAAAGGCAATCGGAAATGTAAAATGGTGAAAAATGTTCGAAACTGTCACGAAAACAGATGTATATCACAGGAAACAATATGGACAACAAGAAAGATAGACAACAAGACTGATAGACGAACGCCGAAGCGCTCGGATTAAAAAGGGTGTGAGACAACGATCTAGCCTTTTCCCCCTTCTGCTCAGTCTATACATCGAAGAAGCAATGGCGGAAATACGAGGGCGACTCAGGAGGACCATGCCCCTAATTTTTATGAGCCGAAATAAGGTACATACTGGTAATTATAAATATATGTACTATTCTGTATACGTTACATTACTTTCCTACATAATCCCCAGACTGGCTTAGACATTTATCCGTCGCAGCACTAAATCTGAAGTGCCCCTGTGATGGAATTCCTCTGGCTGACTGTGGAACCACCGTCAGACTGCTGTCTCGGCAATATCGTTTCGCCTGAATCGCTGTTCTCCCAGCAACTTCTTCAGCGGATCGAAAACATGGAAGTCACTAAGTCCGAACTATAAGGCAACTGGTCCAGAATCTTCCAGTGAAACGACCGGAGCTTGTTGGCGTTTCCGATTACCACATATAGTCTCTCATTATTGTGCGAGATAAATACGTTGTCCACATTGAGAATTTCTCGGGGGTTGTTTGTGATGGCAGCCCACAGAGGTGACAGTATGGAACAGTAACTAACGGCATTGATGGTTGCACATAGCACCGTGAAATCCGGCAAGAGCGGTGCACGGTGACCCCAGAATACCGTTAACGTCACTTTCCCAATAGATGGTGGCACTGAACGGAATGTTTTTGTCACTGGCGAACCCAGATGTTTCTGTACCATCCTCTGATGCTTCGATTTCGGCGTGAAATGCACCATCCATGATCCATCGCCAGTAACAATGGAGTCCAAGAAACTGTCACCCTCCTCGGCATACCACTGCAGATGGCTCAGTGCTGGAATCATTCGCTAGCCTTTCGTCATACGAAACGACTGCTTAGGCACCCATTGGCATGAAACCTTCCGGTACATTAAGGACGCGTGAACGATGTTGTAAACACTCTCATACGAAATGCCAAGCTCCGGAGAGATATTTTGAGATGCACGCACTTATCCGCTTTCATCATTGCATCCACGAGGAAAAAGTTATCGTCAGTCAGTCGTGAACTTAGGCTCCCTGAACGCCAACTGTCATGCAAGTTTTCACGGCCTTTGGCGAGCTCACACCACC
This sequence comes from Schistocerca serialis cubense, assembly GCF_023864345.2. Lineage (NCBI taxonomy): Eukaryota > Metazoa > Arthropoda > Insecta > Orthoptera > Acrididae > Schistocerca > Schistocerca serialis. The sequence continues at coordinate 167,579,542 of NC_064644.1, read as the reverse complement.
ACCATCTCTTCACGCTTTTCAAAGCGAGGCAGTTTTCACCACTAGTGGGCTGCGCTTCCTTATGGATTTCAAAGGGCGTTCGTCCATTGCTACGTAGAAAACGAATCACACTTCGTTGCTTGTATGCCGTGGACGTGTGAACGGCGACCACCATATTCAGCAACTGGCTCCAGCGCTGTGATGCAGAGCTACTGGCAGATAAGGCCGGGCCTGAGTAAGAGACTTCTACTGCTGGAAATGGATATGTTGACTTCGCATTTACAGCTGTAATTTGGCTAAAAAGAAGTGGGTAAAAACTTTCTGATACATCCTTGTAAAACAAAAGTTCAAGAATGGGATTAAAATTCAAGGTGAAAGGATATCATTCATACGATTCCTTGACGACGTTATAATTCTCAGAGGAAGTGAGGAAGACTTCCAAGACCTGTTGGGTGGAATGAATAGTCTATTAATCATATAGTATAGATTGACACGAAACGGAAGAAAGGCGTAAGTGATGAGCAGTAACGAACTCATATTAGCAATAAGCTTGGGAGGGGGGGAGGGGGGGTGAACATCGAAGTTGGGAACCACGGAGTAGACGAAGTGAAGCAATTCTCCTACCTTGGAAGGAAAGTAACGTGTGACAGACAAAGCAATGAGGACATAAAAAGCGACCTAGCAAAGGCAATGAGGGCACTCCTGGCCAAGACAGATCTACTCGTATCAAACATAGGCCTTAATTTGAGGAAGCAACTTCTGAGAATGTGCTTTTGGAGCACACAGCATTGTATGGTAGTGTATCGTGAACTGTGAGAAGACAGAATCAGAAGAGAATAGAAGTATCTGAGGTGTAGTACTACAGAAGGATATTGAACGTTAGTTGGACTGATTAGATAAGAAATGAGGGTCTCCGCAAATTCGGCGACGAGAGGAACTTTTGGGAATCATTGACCAAAAGAAGGGCCCAGATGGTAGGACATTGTAAGTAGGCTGTTTAAGTTTTTATATTGGTAACGCCACGTAGTGCTCTGTATGTGCTGTGTGCAGTCTGTGGCTGGTTTGCATGGTTGTTGGAATATCTGCCATTGTAGTGTTGGGCAGCTGGATGTTAACAGCGCGTAGCGTTGCACAGTTGGTGAGCCGCCAGCAGTGGTGGATGTGGGGAGGGAGATGGCGGAGTTTTGAAATTTGTAAGACTGGATGTCATGAACTGCTATATATATTATGACTATTAAGGTAAATACATTGTTTGTTCTCTATTAAAATCTTTCATTTGCTATCTATGCCTATCAGTAGTTAGTGCCTTCCGTAGTTTGAATCTTTTATTTAGTTGGCAGTAGTGGCGCTCGCTGTATTGCAGTAGTTCGAGTAACGAAGATTTTTGTGAGGTAAGTGATTTGTGAAAGGTATAGGTTAATGTTAGTCAGGGCCATTCTTTTGTAGGGATTATTGAAAGTCAGATTGCGTTGCGCTAAAAAAATATTGTGTGTCAGTTTAAGCACAGTCATGTATAATTGTTCAAAGGGGACGTTCCAACATATGTTAAGACATCAAGAAATAACTTCCATAGTACTTGATACCTTCCTAAGAGAGAGTCTCCATTCCTTTCAAGCTAATTATCTAAGTGTAGACCAGATATGGCACAAATTCAAAGATACAGTATCGACAGCAATAGATAGATTCATACCGCATAAGTTAATAAGAGACGGGACTGGTCCACCATGGTACACAAAACACGTCAGAACACTGTTGCAGAAGCAAGGAAAAAAGCATGCCAAATTCTGAAGAACGCAAAATTCCCAAGACTGGCTAAGTTTCACGGAAGCTCGAAATTTAGTGCGGACGTCAATGCGAGATGCTTTTGATAGTTTCCACCATGAAACATTGTCTCAAAATATGGTAGAAAACCCAAAGAGATTCTCTACGTTTGTAAAGTACACCAGTGGCAGAAAACAGTCAATACCGTCACTGCGCGATAGCTATGGAAATGTTACCTATGATGGTGCCACTAAAGCGGAGTTACTAAATACAATTTTCTGTAATTCCTTCACGAAAGAAGATGAAGTTAATATTCCAGGATTCGAAACCAGAACAGCTGTTAGCATGACTCACATAAAAGTAGATATCTTACGTGTTGCGAAACAACTCAAATCGCTTAAGAAGGGCAAGTCTTCTGGTCCAGATGGTATACCAATCAGGTTCCTTTCAGAGTATGCAGACACAATAGCTCCTTTATTAGCAATCATATACAACCGCTCACTTGACGAAAGATCTGTTCCTAAAGACTAGAAAGTGGCACAGGTCACACCAATATTCAAGAAAGGAAATAGGAGTAACCCATTGAATTACAGACCCATATAATGACCTCAATTTGCAGTAGGATTTGGGAGCATATACTGTACTCGAACATTATGAATCACTTTGAAGAAAATGACTTATTGATATATAACCAATACGGATTCAGAAAATATCGTTCTTGTGCAACACAGCTAGCTCTTTAACCCATGAAGTAATAAGTGCTGTCGACAAGGGATCTCATATCGATTCCATATTCCTAGATGTCCAGAAGGCTTTTGATACCGTTCCTCACAAGCGACTATTAATCAAATTGCGTGCATATGGAGTATCGTCTCAGTTGTGTACTGGATTCGTGATTTCCTCTCAGAGAGGTCACAGTTCGTAGTAATAGACGGTAAATCATCGAGCAGAACAGAAGTTCCTGATTTGCATAAATGATCTAGGTGGTAATCTGAGCAGCCCCCTTAGATTGTTTGCAGACGACACTGTAATTTACCTTCTAGTAAAAGCATCAGACGATCAGTTCGAATTACAAAATGATCCAGAGGAATTTCTGTATGGTGCGAAAAATGGCAATTGGCACTAAATAAAGGAAAGTGCGAGGTCATCCACATGGGTACTAAAAGAAATCCGATAAATTTTGGGTATACGATAAATCGCACAAATCTAAGGGCTGTCAATTAGACTAAATACCTAGGAATTACAATTACGAGCAACTTAAATTGGAAAGACAACATAGATAATATTGTGGGGAAGGCGAAACAGGACTGCGCTTTGTTGGCAGTACACTTAGAAGATGCGGCAAACCCACTAAAGAGACAGACTACATTACACTTGTCCGTCCTCTGCTGGAATATTGCTGCGCTGTGTGGGATCCTTACCAGATAGGATTGACGGAGGACATCGGAAAAGTGCAAAGAAGGGCATCTCGTTTAGTGTTATCGCGCATTAGTTGTGAGAGTGTCACTGATATGATACGCGAGTTGCGGTGGCAGTCACTGAAACAAAGGCGGTTTGCTTTGCGGCGAGATCTATTTACGAAATTTCAACTTTCTCTTCCGTATGCGGAAATATTTTGTTGACACCCAACTACATAGGGAGAAATGATCATCATAATAAAATAAGAGAAATTAGAGCTCGAACGGAAAGATTTAGGTGTTCCTTTTTCCCACGCGCCATTCAAGAGTGGAATGGTAGAGAAGTAGTATGAAAATGGTTCGATGAACCCTCTGCCAGGCACTTAAGTGTGAATTGCAGAGTAACCGTGTAGATGTAGACGTAGATGTAATGCAGCTGTAAAGGTTAATAACTGTAGGGGAAGACAGATATTGGAATATATCCAACAAACAATTGAGGACGTTCGGTGCAAGTGCTACTCTGACATGAAGAGGTTGGCACAGCAGAGAAATCTGGTGCGGGATGCATCAAACTAGTCAGAAGGCTGATGACTCAATGAAAAAACCCGTAGAATATTTTTGAAGTATTGAAAGTCACTAATAATTGTATGTATTTCTGAACGTGTGAAGAAAAGATTCGCTCTAATCAAATTATGTTAAATCAAAGTTTACGTGTTACGAATTGGCACAGTTTTATTACTTTTCCTCTTCCACTATGATCTGTTAATCATTATCACGAACTTGCCCCACAAGAACTGTGACAAAGATTGCTTACATAACATTGTCAACAAAGGTCGCTTGATATCGCCGCATCTGTAAGGTTCTCATGCATGCTTTAACGTATAACCCATGCAGATACGTCACTATTCTCATTTCCTCTAGCTAAATGTCACAGTTATACTGTAGGTTTTCAGCTTCTGTCTTTAACAAGTAAGCACAACGTTGAGTAGGACGTTTGACAACGTCCTTGCCGCAGTGGTAACACCGGTTCCCGTCAGATCGCCGAAGTGAAGCGCTGTCGGGCTGGACTAACACTTGGGGTGACCATCCGGTCTGCGGAGCGCTGCTGGGAAGTGGGGTGCACTCAGCCCTTGTGAGGCAAACTGAGGAGCTACTTGATTGAGAAGTAGCGGCTCCGGTCTCGGAAACTGACATACGGACGGGAGAGCGGTGTGCTGACGACGTGTCCCTCCATATCAGCATCCAGTGACGTCCGTGGGCTGAGGATAACAAGGAGGCCGGTCGGTACCGTTGGCCCTTCATGGTCTGTCTGGGCGGAGTTTAGTTTTAGTAGTTGTTTCACCACGTTTAACTTTGTGGCGCAGAATTACGGAGTGTATCGCGAAATTTTGTTCTATCTAGACTCTAACCTTTATAAATTTAGAATATACATATTAAACTTGTAATAGTTTATAGCCAATAACGTCACTTCGTCAGAAGGTGATGAGTATGACACTCGTCGGAAGGTCGCCTTATCTCCAGGAAACCATGAGAGCTTTTCATCAGTATTATACGTCGGGAAAGATTCTCTCTCTCTTTTCTTTTTGATTTGCATGATCAGTCTTCTGACTGGTTTGATACAGCCCACCACGAATTGCTCTCCTTCATCTCAGAGTAGCACTTGCATTCTATGTTCTCACCATCCTCTGTCTCCCTCTACAGCTCGCTCTAGTACCACGGATGTTATTCCCTGATCTCTTAACAGACGTCCTATCATCGTGTTCCTTCTCCTTCTCAGTGTTTTTCATATGTTCGTTTCCTCTCCGATTATGCTGAGAACCTTCTCATTCCTTACCTTCTCAGTCCACCTAATTTTCAAATTCTGTAGCACCACATCTCATATGATTCGATTCTCCTATGTTCCAGGTTACCCACAGTCCACGTTTCACTACCTTCAATGCTTCCTCAAATACTAGGAGACTTCTTCTCGCCAGGAATGCCATTTTAGCCGGTGCTAGTCTGCTTTTTATGTACTCCTTGTTGTATCCAGCACTGGTTATTTTCTTCCAAGGTAGCAGAATTCTTTAACTTCGTATCCTCCGTAATTTCCAATTATAATGTTAAATTTCTCCCTGTGTTCATTTCTGCTCCTTCTCACTATTCTCTCGTTAGACTCTACATTCCATTCAACAGATTATGTAATTCTTCTTCACTTTCACTGAGGATAGCATTGTCATCAGCGAAGAAACGATGTGAATTTTCATCCCGCTCTTGAACCTTTCATTTCCGCGATTGTTTCTTCGGTGTTTAGATCGAACAGTAGGGGGCGAAAGACTACATCCCTGTGTTACACACTTTTTAGTCCGTGCACCTAGAACTTGGTCTTCCAGCGTTATTGTTTCCTCGCGGTTCTTATGCATAACGTGTATACCCGTCTTTCCCTGCAGCTTACCCCAATTTTTCACAGAATTTCGAACATGTGCATACGAACATGTGAATATGTGCTTTGTTGGGTTCTAGTTCTGTTTAACACTAACCATATTTTGTGTGGCAGGTAAAGTACCGATGGTTTTTGGGTGACACACAGCACATTATTATTTTATTGTACAGTCCATTCTTGAGTCCGTGGGCTAGTAAGGCTGAACTCAGGTTCCACAGCACCTCTCACTGTTTTTGTTGGTTGATTGTTTTGGGGGGAGAGGACCAAACAGCGAGGTCATCGGTCCCATCGGATTAGGGAAGGATGGGGAAGGAAGTCGGCCGTGCCATTTCAAAGGAACCATCCCTGCATTTGCCTGAAGAGATTTAGGTAAATCACTGAAAACCTAAACCAGGATGGCCGGAGAACTTGAACTGTCGTCCTCCCGAATGCGAGTCCAGGTACTAATCCAGGTACTAACCATTGAGCCACCTCGCTCAGTACTGTATTTATCGGTGGTCGTCTAGAGACGAGTCGATTATAGTTTGCACCATCAGTGTCTTGCTGGATTGGTAGATTTTTATCATGAGTCGTATTTGACAGTGGAATGTGGCTTATGGCTTAGTGCTAGTAGCCATTGTGTAGAGATTGATGTTATACCACCAGCAATCATTCTCATAGTGTTATGTAGCTGAAAATCAATTTTTTTGTGCGTATCGGCTGTCCAGGCAAGCTTGGCCTCAATACTGAGCGGTTGAGATGAAAAGACATAGAGCAGAAAAACGCAGGATCGGTGCCGACGCTCCCCAGTTTGTACCACACAGCTTGAATGATGCTGCTTCTTATTTACAGTATTTGTTAGGTGTTGTCTGAAGGATAGAGTTCTAACAAAGGTCACTCCCACGTTCTTTACTGTTTTCAAACTACTTGTTGAGTTCTCTTCCAGCGAGTTTGTTATTTAAGTGGAAGAAGGAAACTTGCTTTTTCTGGTGGTTAGTTAGAGTCTCCACTTGTAACATTAATTCCCCCCGTACATCTGAGTTAACTGTTACAACCTCTTCTGTTTGTTTAACTGAGCTACACCTCGTTGTGTCATCGGCGCAACTAAACTTTCTCGATTTTGTTGTTGGTATGTCTGCAATATAGCGGGTGGTTATAATTAAAGTGCAGTTACTCATAGAGGTCCTGTGTGGGCTTTAACTATCGTATGGCAACGAAACTTGTAGATGTTCTTAATGCGTTAATATGAAACCGATTCACACTGGAAAAAAATCAGTTCCAATTTTGGCAACTATTGCAAGTCTGACATTGCGAATGCAAGAAAGACGTTTAGAAATGTTCCTATATGTAAAGGATTAGGAACGGGACATTGGGAGAGAAAGCAAAAAAATTGAGACAGGCATACTCATGATTTTATTACTAACCGAAACTTAACCATTTATTCAGTATGAGCACCGGATACGTCGACGAGATGCTGCACCCGTGCAACGACGTGATCAACAGTTGCTCTCAGCAGTTCCGTTGGAATCTGAACGATATGTTCCCATATGCTGGCCTTCAGATAAAGCAGAGACCAAACGAGTTCCTGGTAACCGCGTTCTTTCAGATATTCGCAGAGCCAAAAGTCACATGGATTCAGATCAGGTGATCTTGGAAGTAATGCATCTGGAAAACCTCTGCAGATAATACCTTTCACTGTGCGAGCGACATAAGGTATTGCCCCCTTTGCAAGAAAACAGTGACTGCCATACAGTTGCGCTCTTCCAAAGCAGGAATCACATGCTGTACGAGGAAGTCTCGATAGCGTGCAGACATCACGTTACACCTGACAGGCCCTCTGGGAGTATTCTCTGAATGGACCGAGAATGAATGTGCTTGTGGATCCACAGCACACAGTCATGTACGGTGAGTGCAATGATTCTTGGTACAGCTAATACTGTTTAACAATACCTCAAATTGGACAGTATATGTAGCGACTGCACCATGTAATGTAAAACAGCGCCGTCCCACCATAGAATATTATTAGGCCATGCCAGAAACCGAAGAGCAAGTTCAGAACGCTGCTCTGGATCATGAGGTTTAAATTGCTGCACCGTCTGTGTCTTGTACGGGTATCGGTGAAAAATAGATCGAAAAATTTTCTATACTGTTGACCAGGTGATGAACAATTCCAGTGACACTACACGAGCTCCACCACTACACGGGACACGTGCTGCATGGTCAGTTACAGCAACAGCAACCTCGTCAATAACTTCCACTGGGAGAGAACGCCGTCCTCTTCCAGGTACCACACATACCTGTGTTTTAGAGTTTCATTATCATCTTCTTTAAATCATTTAATGGCATCGGTCCTATCCTGAGACCTTTCAGTCGGCGATACCTTTTCTATGCAATACTGTAATTACTACCGTTCACTTTAAACAGTTTCGTTGACAGAGCACGGTCTCTCTTCTCCATAGTGATACCATTTACTCTCGTTACAGGTTAGAAGAAACGTATTAGCAGTTGCGAACATGAGCAGCCACCAGCTGTATAATGGACTGACGATAGTGAAAATTTGTACCGGATCGGGAAACGAATCCGGATTGCTCGCTTATCGCGAGCGGTCAGCTTACCAGGTGGTGCTATCCGAGCACAGCTCACTGCCAGATGCAAACTTCCGTATGTAGTCAACCATGTGTCTATATTTTTTTCCTTTATTGAATTTCGATTCCCTCCCCCCCCCCCCCCCAAGGGGGCGGGTTGGCAGCAGCTTACTACGCCGCTCTTCATCCTACAAAATTTTTAAAACATAACAAGATAAGAAACAATAAAACTAGGCGATAAAATGATGACGTAAAATGTAAAACGGCGGAAAATTGTGGAAAGTTAAAACATAAAACTAACGGTGGGCGATGATAATAAAATACACAGGAAGCAGACAGGGAAATAGTAGACAGAAAATTAAAGAAACACGGCGACAGTCTATATTCTGTTCGCAAGAGATATAAAAAAAATCACACCCTGTGACAGCGTGATGTCCGTTCGCAACACTTCGGAAAAGACGCACAACGCTTAACAATCACTAGGAACACTGCACTAAAAGGTTGGCACGAAGATGACACTCCAGAGGCAAGGGCAGATGGGAGGGGGGATCTGGACAGAGGAGGGGGAAGAAAAAGGAGGGAGGAGAGGAAAAAACGAAAGGCGGGGGGAGTAGAATGACGAATGGAGAGGACAGAAGGGGGGAGCAGGGTAGATGCGAGAGGGAATGGGGAAAGGCAGAGGAAGGAAATCGCAAAAGGACTCGGGGGAGAGAAGGGAGGCAGAGAGAGAGTAGGTGGGGAAAAAAGAGGACGGAGGGGTGGAGGGGGGAGGGGAAGAGGGAGCCCGGGAAAAGGACAAAGAAAAGGAGGGGGGTGAGGATCACAGTTGATAGGAGGGATAAATGGAGGGAGAGAGGGCATCATCTGGGAGGGGGAGTTGATGGAAGCCACCTGGGGAAAGGAGATGAACGGTGCAGAGATGGACGGTAGGGGGGACACAACAGTGAAGGTGCGGCAGAGGGCGGGGGTTGGAGAGGAGAGGAGCATCTAGGGGATGAGGGGGATCAAGGCGGCGGGAGGTGTAGAGGATGCGGATATGTTCGAGGAATAGGAGCAGAAGGGGGAAAGGAATGTCGTAGAGGATCTTTGTGGGGGACACCATGTGTCTACATCGTGTATGTGTTTGTATATCCATTATGTACATTCTCGTACAGGGGAGACATTTTACTTGACGGTGGCTCGTCCGGTAACGGCAGATAAATACGATATCCGAGTGCCTGCGTTATTCCTAATTACTTTGCATCGTAATTCGGAATAATATAGTCGCTGCGATGACGTATCACCTTGGGGGTTATCAAATGACAGTGTGGATGTCATACTGTCATACAGACAGTATACAGTGCCAAATTTGCACCTGGTGGCCGTAAGTGGAACAAATATGTTTTCCAGAATAAATCGGTTCGCATTAGCGCATGAGTACATCTACTAAGTTTCGCTGCCATACGATGATTTCAGCCAACACTGAGACTCTGTGAATAGCTGCACTTTAATTATAACCATTCGGAACGAGCTGAAGATAAGTCGTGTAAGGACGGATCGCTGTGGGAAACCGTTCTTTAATTTTCTTGGGAAGCTGACGTCGGATCCCACAATTACTTGGAACACTAGTTGTTTAGCGTACTGTCAATTAGTCGAGCGGTTGGTTTCCCAGGAATTACACGAAGAAAATTGATTACCATGCCACCTCTCCACGTTGTATTGTAAGCTTCTGGTAGGTCAATGAAATTTCTTTGAAGTATTGCCTCAGTGTAGGTGACGACTGTCAAAAAATGATCTGTGCAGCTTCTTTTTGTCCGAGAGCGTGCTTATTCGATCGGGATTGCTATAAGTAATCTATTATTGATTCTGTTTTATAGCTAAGCCATTATAATAGCTGGCAAAGTTTGTTGTGAAAAATTCCGAGTTGCACAGTGGTGGCCGAGCGGTTCTATTCGCTTCAGTCCGGAACCGCGCGACCGCTACGGTCGCAGATTCTAATCCTGCCTGGGGCATGGCTGTGTGTGATGTCCTTAGGTTAGTTAGGTTTAAGTAGTTGTAAGTTCTAGGGGACGGATGACCTCAGATGTTAAGTCCCATAGGGCTCAGTGTCATGTGAACCATTTGCAGCGTGGTTCGGAAGTGTAGCACCATTTATAACCTTTTAGGTATGTCTGTTCAAAGATCATAGGAAAGTAAGCGCGTACACTTCCAACAGGGCCATGCTGTCCATACATCTTCCGCAGTTTATCAGAAATTTTCTAGATTAAGGGTCAGTTGCCACTCCCTGCACCAAGTGCCTATCCGCTGCAGATCTTCCTGCATTTCGCTGCAATTTTCTAATGCTCCAACTTCTCTGTATACTACAGCATCATCCGCGAAAAGCCGCATGGAACTTCCGACACTATCTACTATCTCATTTATATATATTGTGAAAAGCAATGGTCCCATAACACTCCCCTGTGGCACGCCAGAGATTACCTTAACGTCTGTAGACGTCTCTCCATTGAGAACAACATGCTGTGTTCTGTTTGCTAAAATCTCTTCAATCCAGCCACACAGTTGGTCTGATATTCCGTAGGCTCTTACTTTGTTTATCAGGTGACTGTGCGGAACTGTATCGAAAGCCTTCCGGTTGCTGTGTTATACATTCGTATGGGAGGCCCGCTTCCTATATTCCTTAATAAAGTCCAAGCTGGCCTACTCGATGTCTGAAAATTCAGGCTTTCTACAGTTTAAGACATCTTATTAAAATTTAAATTAATGCATTGTTCTTATATACTGAGTGCCAGCTTTTGTCACTAGAGGGGTCTGAAGTGGTGTTTCTGCTTGTGTACAAGGGGACTTCAAAAATTTTCATATTATTATGGCAGGGCAAGTAACTTTTATTGAATACTGCACTATACTACAAAGTAATAAACATATATGACGCTATTTTTCAACATAACCTCCAAATTTCTGAAGTATGGTAGTGTGTGGACAAGTTGAGAATTTGGTCCTGATGAGAAGCGTGCTAAGGTATGCCGTGTAGGTGTGATGATCACTGTGTCCGCGTGAGTTAGTGGTCAAAACATCTGCCTATTGAGCGGGAGACGTTCTACCGGCCGCTCCCGGTAGCTGAGTGATGCCGGCACGGTAGCGCAGCGTGTTCGGTCAGAGGGCTGCGTGCTCTCTGTAATAAAAAAAAAACTGAGTCAAGGAATCTACGAACAACTTGAACGGATGTCTTGTGACGTCCGCCCAGACCAAATGCAACGAACTATATCGGAAAAAAAGTCGTCAGCGCGACAGACTGTCAATCCTAAGGGTCCGGGTTCGATTCCCGGTTGGGTCGGAGATTTTCTCCGCTCAGGAACTCGGTGTTGTGTTGTCCTAATCATCATCACTTCATCCCCATCGACGCACAAGTCACCGAAGTGGTGTCAAATCGAAAGACTTGCCCCAGGCGAACAGTCTACCCGACGGGAGGCCCTCGTCACACGCCATTATAACGTTCTAACAATTGTGCAGTTCCTCGACGACAGAAATCCACTTTTTGGTCACTAAGCCATTCGAAAAGCACTATGTGAACGGTATAATACATGCAAAATTTCTATCCCCCAGATGGCCTTTCAGCTTGCCGAAAGATGAAAATGGCATGGTGCAAGATTTGGACTGAATGGCGGCCAGCATCACCCACGTCTCTGCGGTCGTGGTCAGATTGTTGGCACCTTATGACAACGGTTGGACGCGACATTTAATTTGGTCCATATATCGCCGGAATTTCACGTTGAATCTGTGTGTAATCTAGCGATTTTAACCCACAAGAACCGTTTTGTCCCACTTACTTCAACTTCGGAATACGTTACTTGTTGGCGTGCCGTTTCATACCTCCACTGATTCACCCATTATCCGTGTATATGTAGTGGTGTTTGTGGGTTAGTCGTGCTCAACAACGAGGTTATCGGCGCCCATACCAATACAAATTGAAACGTTTGTGGTTGAAACATAGAAAATACGATAAAATATGTAAACGGCAGACTGAGATAAAATAGCTCTAACTCTCTTCAGATGCCAACCGTGACCATCTGCTTCAATCACTCTAGATCACAATATGGAGAAATGTTCGAAAACTGCCAGTTAAAACACAACGAAGACTAGTGGAAAATTAAAAGAGAGTCACAGCAATCTGTTGCTGGCTGATCACTTACCAAAACACGGCGAGCCGGCCACCGCAGTAACACATTAAATACGCCACCCTAAAATTCCGGGGAACAATTCGGACAATTCACAAAATTTTCAAAGTCGTACTACATTCGTTTGATTGTCAGCTAAAATATATAACAAATCTGTAGGCAAATGAGTTACCGCCCTTTCGCTCAAAAATAAAACACAGTTTAGAAATTGTCGCTCGCTGCAGTGTGTACGCCACAAGCACGATATACTTGAGTGTCCTATTGTTCGTGCCGCAGCAGAACCGTGTTCCCAAGAAATTTGGAACATGCACTGTTTTTTTATAATGCGGCATTCTTGTTGCGCAATGCAGCTGGTGGGTAAAGATATGGAAACACCACGAGAAATCCAGTCTTGAACATATATGCAGATGATAGTCAAACCTGCAGGGTGTGTGCTCTTGTGTTGGACCAGGAACGGTTAGTTGGTTGGTTTGGGGAAGGAGACCAGACAGCGTGGTCATCGGTCTCATCGGATTAGGGAAGGATGGGGAAGGAAGTCGGCCGTGCCCTTTCAGAGGAACCGTCCCGGCATTTGCCTGGAGTGATTTAGGGAAATCACGGAAAACCTAAATCAGGATGGCCGGACGCGGGATTGAACCGTCGTCCTCCCGAATGCGAGTCCAGTGTCTAACCACTGCGCCACCTCGCTCGGTGGACCAGGAACGGCACCTGTGCAATGGCCTCAGTACGTTCCAAGTGTTAGTCGTGATGTTCTGTGTAGTTGTGAGTGCGTTATGTCGTAGATCAAATTGTTGTTGCTCGTACAAAGTAGCCGGAGTGTTTGGTATTTCAAGAGGAGCCGTGTCGAAGATTTTGCCCCGCGTGCAGAAAAAGTAAAATAAAAACATCATCCGCAAAATCAAACGCGAACGAAAGTATGTGCTGAATGATCGTGACAGACTTTCATTGAGGAGGATTGCGAAGAAAAAGACGAGGACAACAGCTGCAAAACTCACTACAAAACTGAATGTCTCACTCGTGAGCCCTGTCAGCAGCAAAACAACACGCACGGAATTCCATATGCAGGGAATTGCTGGGTGAGCTGCCGTTCCAGAACCACTCATCAGTGATGCAAATGCCCATACCAAGAAGACGTGGTGCCGAAGCCATAAAACCTAGTGGTTGGAGCAATAGAAGTCATTTGGTCGGATCAATCTTTTTTTATAATGTCTCCAACTTCTGCCCAAGTGTACATCCCAAACTGACGGGGCTTCGGTGATGATTTGGGCAGCTTCATCGTGGTATTCCGTAGGCCCCATCATTGCACCGCAAGGCCGCATTACTGACTGTTACGGTGCTCGCTTATTTCCAAGTCCTTATCGACCTTAGTGCTGAGTTTTCACTCAGACGGCGCTTTGGCGTTAGGCGGGTGTTTCCGTGTGTGATCGCTGGCCGGGGCTTAGCTGGAAGCGTGTGAGGAGATGAGAGGTGGCTGCCTGGGCGTGAAGACAGTTCGGCTCGGCTGGGGTTGTTTGCGTCTGGACGCCGAGTGGGGCCCGATGGGAAGACCAGACCGTGATTTTACGGTTAATAGTGTGGACAGCGGCGTGGTGTGCCGTTTAACTTGATGCGCAAGGGGAGCAAAATCTCGCCTGTTGTAGTTTGTCGAGCCTGAGTTTGAAATACCTTCTATGTGCGGCGGGATGTCATTTCGTCGTCCTGTCTCTCCGTCGCTGGGATTGCTATCCTCGTTTACCGTCCCATGGATGTATATCGATGGGTTACGCTGCTCTCCGTACTCTACTAGACGCTGGTGATGGAAGTGCGTCGTTCAGCGGCACGTTAGTCTGGGTGCTTTATGTTTGATCTTCGAGTGCATAGTTTTCGAGTGGCACTCCTTAGAGTTTGCCTTGCGCAGTTAGATTGGAGTTTATTTTGTCTTGCGGTGCTTCCGATTTCCGTTAACGAAGGTTAAGCTTGATTCGGCACTCCGTACGACGCTTCGCACGTCAGCAGGCGGGTCGGAGCCACCTTCGCGACTAAACGGAAGCCTTTGGACTGAGAGGTTTTGTTTTGCATATTGTTCATAAATTGTATTAAGTTGGCTGAGGTTTCTTATGGATTTCCCGGCACTTGGTCTGTTGTCCGGCCTGGGGTAGGTCTCGTTATTTTAAAAGTCGGTCCTTGTTTTGGCTTAGTATGATTTTGGTTTACTGCCTGATGGTTCTGGTAGTACGCTGGGTCGCTGTGGTCGTGTTGCATTTTGTATGGGGCTGTGTGCTCGGATCCGTGGAGTACAATTTGTGTGAACTGCTTCACTGGGGAGTACTGATCGGGCCATTCTTGGTCCTCTTTTGTATGAAATAATTTTGTTATTATTTTAAAGTAACATTATCACTTAAATGATTTAATTCTTGTTGCGTTAATTGCAACTTGGGTACTGAGAAATTTAGTAGTGTAATTACGCAAGATTTAATAGTGGCACATGCCCCTTTACCTTTCGTAATCTGTTAATTACCGAAAGACCTTAAGCTCACATATGATGTGATTTTCTTAAATTATTGTATTTTTATATCATGTTATTGTTTTTTTAAAATTTGCTGACCACTGCTGTACTGTTCCAAGTATTAAAATGTTTCGTAGCTATTACTTGGGTGCAACGCGCGGAACCGCAACGGAGAGAGTAGTTGCGTGCCTTACGTGTCCGTTGTTGGCGCGGCCTGGTGTCCGTTGTTTGTTTTGGTGCACCTGAGTTAAGTATTGTGTTGCCTCCTCCCTTGCGGCCCCGTCGTGTTCTTCTCATAAACATTTCCTTCAAGGCATTTTAGTTAGTTTTATGATAGTATTATTTTAATTTCTTACATTGGTAAAATTGTGTGGCCTTCATTATGCACACTGTTTGTCATAATGTCTCCTATATCCAGATGTGCGTGTGTTATGGTGCAATAAATGGATGATCGTTATTTCTGTTTTGGCGCCCTTCTTGCCTCCTTGCTTGTCCCTATTGGTACACTATCCTAGTACTTGTGTTGGTATCCCCACATCACTGCCAAAGGTTACGTGATCCGTTTAGCTTATCAGGCCCTTCATATGGTACAATGTTTGTTACCCAGTGGTAATGCTGTGTTCCAAGACGGCAGAGGCCCTATTCATACAGCACACATCGTCCAGGACTGGTTTTGTGAGCACCAGGATGACTTGGCGCATCTGCTCTGGCCACCACAGTCACTGGATATAATACACTACTGGCCATTAAAATTGCTACACCAAGAAGAAATGCAGATGATAAACGGATATTCATTGGACAAATATATTATACTAGAACTGACATGGGATTACATTTTCACGCAATTTGGGTGCATAGATCTTGGGAAATCAGTATCCAGAACAACCACCTCTGGCCGTAATAACGGCCTTGATACGCCTGGGCATTGAGTCAAACAGAGCTTGGATGGTGTGTACAGGTACAGCTGCCCGCCGCTTCAACACGATACCACAGTTCATCAAGAGTAGTGACTGGCGTATTGTGTCTAGCCAGTTGCTCAGCCACCATTGACCAGACGTTTTCAGTTGCTGAGAGATCTGGAGAATGTGCTGGTCGAACATTTTCTGTATCCAGAAAGGCCCGTACAGGACCTGCAACATGCGGTCGTGCATTATCCTACTGAAATGTAGGGTTTCGCAGGGATCAAATGAAGGGTAGAGCATCGGGTCGTAACACATCTGAAATGTAACGTCCACTGTTCAAAGTGCCGTCAATGCGAACAAGAGGTGACCGAGACGTGTAACCAATGGCACCCCATACCATCACACTGGGTGATAGGCCAGTATGGTGATGACGAATACACGCTACCAATGTGCATTCACCGTGATGTCGCCATCCGAATAAATGACGTTTTGCCATTCGTGCACCCAGGTTCGCCGTTGAGTACACCATCGGAGGCGCTCCTGTCTGTGATGCAGCGTCAAAGGTAACCGCAGCCGTAGTCTCCGAGTTGATAGTCCATGCTGCTGCAAACGTCTTCGAACTGTTCGTGCAGACGGTTGTTGTCTTGCAAACGTCCCCATCTGTTGACTCAGGGATCGAGACATGGCTGCACGATCCGTTACAGCCATGCGGATAAGATGCCTGTCATCTCGACTGCTAGTGATACGAAGCCATAGGGATCCAGCAAGGCGTTCCGTATTACCCTCCTGCACCCACCGTTTCCATGTTCTGCTAACAGTCATTGGATCTCGACCAACACGAGCAACAATGTCGCGATACGCTAAACCGCAATCGCGATAGGCTACAATCCGACCGTTATCAAAGTCGGAAACGTGATGGTACGCATTTGTCCTCCTTACACGAGGCATCACAACAACGTTTGACCAGGCAACGCCGGTCAACTGGTGTTTGTGTGTGAGAAATCGGTTGGAAACTTTCCTCATGTCAGCACGTTGTAGGTGTCGCCACCGGCGCCACCCTTGTGTGACTGCTCTGAAAAGCTAATGATTTGCATATCACAGCATCTTCTTTCTGTCGGTTAAATTTCGCGTCTGTAGCACGTCATCTTCGTGGTGTAGCAATTTTAATGGACAGTAGTATATGATTGAATTTCTGTGGTCTATTTTTGCAGAGGAGGGAGCGTGATCGCTATCCACATCTACAACACCTGAAGTTGCCACTATTTTGCAGAAACAAACCACAGAGGAGCTGTATTTATCCATTCCGAGATGACTTGAAGGTGTTTCGAATGCCAATGGTCTTCGTACACCACTTTAGGCATGGTAATATGTTATGTTTTTGTTGTTTCCATATTTTTGTCTTCGCACTATGTGTCTTTCTCAAGTTCCTACGTACTTTGGGCTCGGTTTGCCTTGAACTGTGCTGCCACGCTGCTAATGTCATCTTCCGCCAATCCAGAGTGTATTCACTAGAAATGGCGCCAATGTGAAGTTCCTCAGGCCTTGACCAGAAGCTGAGGTTCAGACAGCGACTGTCTCTACGAAACGAATGATACCAAATAAGGCCGCAGCCGGTGACTTTGGACGTACGTCGTCAGTCAGGTGCGTGGGCTCGCCTCCAGACGTGTTGTGACCCAGTGACAGTGAGTGGCCGGCCCGGTCCGTGGGAAAGGTCAACAGCGCGGGGGCGGGGCGGCGCGGTTGCTGGGTCTGGGGTGTGAACAGACCGGCGCGCTCTGTTGTGGCAGGGTGTTAGCGCGGGGCTAGAGCCTCCCAGCGAACGCCGGCACCTCGCTCTC